>NC_142085.1:16690258-17945675 GCF_054644295.1 Miniopterus natalensis
CATTTTTTTTTTTTTTTTTTTGCTCTACCTGCATACTACCAAAGTTCAAAGATACAGTATGTTATTTAAAACGTGTGGGTTATTGAGCTAGTGTTCGTTACGCTTTTCAGGCAACGTAGTCCAGAGTGAGGCTGCAGATCAAGCTCTAGGCCCTGCCTCGATGTGTTTTACCCTTTGCTCCTCTGAAGGTCTATTTCCTTTTTCAAGTGGAAATGGTTCTACATCGTTAGATTGTTGGTAGGGAGCAAACACAAGCAATATAAAGTTGCTTTGAAACTATTCAAATACAAGGGTGATGTAACCTTACGGAAAAATAGCCTCTGGTTTGGTAATAGATAACTATACGTGAAAACACTGGCCAAGGCCATCTATCACCCACAAAGCCCCTTAAACTGGAAGTGATTGCGTTTGCTGCTGACACCCACAGCACTTTGATGTAGGCCCTTTGTTACCGGCTGAGCTGCCAGGAAGTTCAGCACCAAACATAATGCTCTGTTATTATAACCATTTCAGTCTAGGTTTGTTTTAATATCCCATCATGTATACAGGAGACATTTTGTTTACCCATTCATCTGTTGATGGACATTTGAGGTGTTTCTACTTTTGGGCCTTCGTGAGTACCGCTGCGATGAATATTTATATACATATATCTGTTTGAGCCTCTGTTTTCAAGTCTTCTTCTTTCTTTAATACTCATCTGAGTATCTGTTGGGGGAGAGAGGGAGAGAGAGATCGGTGTGAGAGAGAAACATTGATTGGTTGCCTCCTCTACGTGCCCTGACCTGGGATCGAACCTGCAGCCCAGGTATGTACCCTGACAGGGAATCGAACCTACAGTCGTTTGGTGTAGGGGACAACGCTCCAACCGACTGAGCCACCTGGTCAGGCCTCTGTTTTAATTCTTTTGGGTATGCCCTAAATGCCTGGGAGTAGACTTCCTGGGTTGTATGGTAACTCTATATTTAAATTTTTGAGAAACCACCGAACTCTTCTTAAGCATGCAACTTTTGAATATGTTTTAGTCTCTTGAATTGTGAATAAATAAGTCATATGTTCATGGATGTGTATGGAAGAGTAGGCCTCGTTGTCATAAGTGAGGGTAATTCTAGTGTGGGATGTGTAAGATCAGGTTCTCAAAACCAGTTTAAGCACATGGGCGAATCTAAGCCTTCTGCTTCCTTTCCAGCCCTGCTGCAGATTTGGATCTGAAATCCTCCTGCTCACATTCTGATCACTCCTCTGAAACCTCACTGCCTGAAATCCAAAAGGATAAATATCTCGGGGAGTTTAGCCTGCTAAAGTCGCAGACAAGTAAGTCAGCCCTAGGTCTTCCTCCACGTGCCTCCAAGCCCAGGGTCTTTCCAGAAGTCTGCCATACTGTTGGGCACCATGCACTGAAGACCCACTGCATGCTAGGCATTCAGCGTTCTTCATCTCTAACTCTCACAACTCCTCTGCTGGGGAAAACATCATCACATGTTTTTCAAAAAATGAAATGCCTTTATATAAAAACCATAAAAGAACTGTATCAAAATGCTAAAATAATAAAGAAGTATATAGCCCTGGCCAGGTGGCTCAGTTGGTTGGAGCGTCGGCCCTCGAACTGAAGGGTCTCGGGTTCAATTCTGGTCAAGGGCACATACCTCAATTGAAAGCTTGATCCTGGGCCCTGGTCAGGGCGCGAGCACCCAATCGATGTGTTTCTCTCACATCAGTGTTTCTTTCTCTCTCCCTCCATTTTACTCTCTCTGAAAAGCAATGGAAAAAAAATATCCTCTGGTGAGGATTAAAAAAAAAAAAAAGTTGCGGGTTTGATTCCCTACCAGGGCACATACCTAGGTTTCGGGTTCGATCCCTGCTCAGGGCATATATGGGAGGCAACTGATCGATTTTTCTCCACATTGATGGTTCTCTCTCTCTCTCTAATCAATATAACATGTCCTTGGGTGAGAATAAGAAAAAAGAAGTCTATAAAATATATAAAGAAACCCCATCCCCAGTATTCTCCAACAATGTCCCCACTCTGCCCGATAGCTGTGAAGAGTTTAGTACATACACTATTCTTCCAAAATGTTGACATGCACATGTGTTTGTATGTATAGATATGCGGGTTGCTTTTCACTAGTAGAAAATAGTATACAAACTATTTTCACTCAAAGTAGATAGATCCTGGACCTTTTTCTTTCTTTTTTTTTTTAAAAACACTGTCATTTCTTTCTTTTTTTTTTTTTAATATATCTTTATTGATTTCAGAGAGAGGAAAGGAGAGGGAGAGAGAGGGAAACATCAATGATGAGAGAGTCATTGATCGGCTGCAGCCCGCAACCCGGGCATATGCCCTGACCAGGAATTGAACCCTGATTGCCTGGATCCTAGGTCGACGCTCAACCGCTGAGCCACGCCCGGCCGGGCGTGGACTTTCTTCTGTGTCAATACATGTAGATCTCTGTGGTTAATAGAGACCTACCCATTTTACACAGAAGGAGACTGAGGCTTGGAGAGGTTTGGTGACCCACACAAGCACACATAGCTAGGAAGCAGTGCCTGCCTCCAAATCCCGCGTTCTTTCTTGGCCACCACAGAGCCCAAGTGTTTCTCAAGCAACCATAGAGCTATTAGGGGATCTTTTGTTGCTTAAAATCACTTTAGCAATTTTATAGGAAAAGTATAGAATGCAGAGACAAAGACGCCGCAAGGTCCAGTAACTTGGCCGAGGCCTCACAGCAGCCTTTCCCATTTGCCATAATCACATGTATACATACATGCTCTGGCGTGACTGTCGCATGCATGTGCCATTGTTGCTGCTGACGCCGTGTTCCATCTGGTTAAGTTGCCATGGTTGGTCCAGCCCTCCTCTGGCTGATGGGCATTCCCTTCTTCCCACCCTCTTATCAGAGTGAAGGTTGGACCGTAGGTGCTTGTAAAGCTGTCTCTGAGCTTCCCCACCCATACATCACTTCCAACCAGAAAGTCGGCTTTATTTTTGGAGTAGAAGGTAAAAAGGAAAAGAAAAGAGGCCTCTTAGCTTTCTCCCCACTTCCCTTCCTTTTGTGTCTAGTCTCAAAGAGGCTAACCCTGCTCTGATGCAGGACCAAGGAGTTACGCACGTTGGTAAAGGTACAGCCAGAGAGTGCCTGGGGAGTGTCACGACCTTTGTCACCCTGTTGCATTATGAGGCTGGAAGCAATGTTAATGGAATGATTTCGATGTCTTGCAGAAGATGGGAAGCGTCCTGAGTGGACATTTTACCCGAGGTTTAGCAGCAATATCCACACCTACCACGTTGGAAAGCAGTGCTTCTTTAAGGGGGTCTTCCTCGGCAATAGGAGGTCTCAATCAGAGAGGACGGTGGACAAGTGCCTCGGGAGGAAGAAATACGGTAATGTTTTCCTCCTGGACCTTCACTGTGCAATGCCTGAAATTACCCTTGAGTCATGATTCTGCAGGCCCAGCATTCCGTGGCTGCGGCAGCCCTGCGAGGTCACTGTGTCAGCCTAGCGCAGCCAGGAAGATAGGGAAGTGAAGGCGACGGTTGGCAGGCTGCACTTTTTGGCAAAGAACTCACAGCATATGCTGAGCCACATTTCTGCCTTACTCCGAATCTCATGAAATGCTAATGTGACATTTAAGTCATCAGATAAGTTGTCTCAGATACTTATTAATAGAAACCTTCATTGAAGTTTGAAGAAAATCATTTATGTTTCAGTTATATGCTACCTGTCATATGCATTTAAATTGTACTATCTATCTATCTATCTATCTATCTATCTATCTATCTATCTATCTATCTATCTATCTATCATCATCTATCTATCTATCATCATCTATCTACCTACCTACCTGTCCATAATTTATTAAAGACACTAAAGGGTTGCTGATTACTGACAGATCTTTCATGGCATGCTCTTCTACAGAAATACCAGTGTAGGAGGCAGCCACTGTCTCAGGGATGAAGAGAATGGCTGTAGCAGGAATACAAAGAGAAAGAAATAGAAAGTTCCCATTTTTGAGTTTTAAAATAGGCTTTTAAACTCATATCAGCAACAAGTAGTTTTGAAACCGAAGGATTTTGTTTAGGTAGAGAGTATGTGAAAAGTCAGACTAGAGGAGGTAGGAGGGTAGTCATTGATATGGGGACTTGGAAGAACCCGGCTCCTGGGATCAAAATCTAGTGGGTGATTGGATGTGAATCTAGCGGGAGCTCTTGTCTCAGAGTGTGGCTGGGGGACGACCTCGAGCCTCAGAGGGAGGTGGCATCTGCCCTGACTCTGAGCTGGAGAGTAGTGATAGCTGTGGGCAATGGGTGGGCAGAAAGCCAGCCTCAGAGTCTCATCCACCCAGGATGTGTGGAAGGATAGCTGCCTTTCTGTGCCCTCTGCAGGCTGTGGAGGTTGGGACAGAGAGGAAAAAATGAGAGAAGGGGAGAGAGCAAGCCGAGAGAACTGCACAGGCCTCACACTGGAATGCTGGGAGGCCATGGTGTAATGATCTGTGGATCGTCAAGCCAGGGATCTTATGAGAATAAATTTACGCATCACCCGATGCATTGTGGACGGGGCTGGCTTCCTGAGGCTCAGACTGGATGACACATTTTAACAGACAACAGAAATAAATGCCAACTCTCGGAGAGTAGCAAAGATAAGGTGAGCATCAGATACCAGTGTGGTTTGCAGACAGTAACTAAGGCCCCAAAGCCTTCCACTAACGCCCTAATGTTATGTAAGCCTACTGTGCACGCCTCTACTTCCCATTCCCAACTGAGATGCAGCCATAGGATAGAATATGAAGGATTTATTTAACTGATTTGAATCTGAAACAACTGAGAAAAACCAAGAAGGGACCACTTTTAGGTGTATATTACTTAGGAATGCTCTTGGCCGCAAGTAAGGGAAAAACAAATTATCAGAGGCTTAAATCATAAGATATTTATTATATATCTAAAAAAGAAGCTTTGAAATCTAGGCTGCCCAGTAATGTCATCAAAGATATAGGCTCCTTCTGTCCTATGCACTGTCATTCTTAGTAGCGTTGGATTCAGTCTTATCAAAGAAGCTTATCAGCCTGGCTGGGCGTGGCACAGAGGTTCAGCATCAACCTAGGATCCAGGAGATTGTGGTTCTATTCCTGGTCAGGGCACATGCTCAGGTTGCGGGCTTGATCCCCAGTCGGGAGTGTGCAGGAGGCAGCCGATCAATGACGAGTCATCATTGATGTTTTTCTCTCTCTCTCTTTCCTTTCTTCTCTCTGAAATCAATAAAGATATATATCTATATATATATCTATATCTATATATATATATATATCTATATATATATCTATCTAAGCTTATCATTTTATGGTAGCAAGACAACTGTTGCAGTTGCAAGCATCACGTCTATATTTAAGACCAGAAGAAGAGGAAACTCGCTTGTTGCCTACCCCTTTTAGAAGGAAGGAAAAGTTTTACCATATGGTCTTTAGGAGGCTTTCTTTCACTCATGTCTCACTGACCAGAACTGAGCCAGTGACAATAAAGATAAAAAGTGAACGGGATTATAGTGATGATCCGAATCTAACCCTAAACCATCACTTCCCTCCTACCTCGATATTATCCTAAATTTTGTGATTATTCCTTTTCCTTTCTTCCTTTTATTTTTAAAAAAAAATAAACACTGCCCAGCCGGGCGTGGCTCAGCGGTTGAGCATCAACCTGGGATCCAGGCGATCAGGGTTCAATTCCCGGTCAGGGCACATGCCCGGTTTGCCGGCTAGGCAGCCGATCAATGACTCTCTCATCATTGATGTTTCTATCTCTCTCTCCCCCCCTTTCCTCTCTTTGAAATTAATAAAGATATGTTTAAAAAAATAAAATAAAAAAATAAAAAAATAAACAAAATAAACACTGAGGTGTATTTATTGACTATATAGAATAAAATTTCACAAACACTTATACGCTTCTCACTCTATTTAAGAAATGGCATATTACCTTTATATTTGAAGCCTCCAATAGGCCTCTCCCTAAATATAACATTTTTCCTCCCCCTACTCCAGTGGTAACCCCTATTCTACCTCCATTAAAAAGTAAATATTTTTATTAAGGACATTTTCAAATATGTGCCAAAGTAGAGAGAAGAGCATAATGTAACCAGATGATCCCATCACTCAGCTTCAACAATTATCAACATGTGACTAATCTTGTTTCCTTTTAACCCTTTCCCTCAGGGATTATTTATTTATTTATTAATCCTCACCAGAGGATATTTTTTCCATTGATTTTTCTCAGAGAGAGTAGAGGGAAGGGAGAATGGGATGAGAGAGAGAGAGAAACATCAATGTGAGAGAGACACATTGAGCAGTTGCCCCCCCCCCCCCCCCCCGCATGGGCCCCTATTGGGACCGGAGATCGAGCCTGCAACCAAAGTATGTGCCCTTGACCGGGAATTGAACCTGGGACCCTTTGGTTCTTGGGTCGATGGTCTAACCACTGAACCAAACTGGCCAGGGCCCTCAGGGATTATTTTAAAACAAGTTCCAGACATCATATAACTTCATCTGTAAATATATTCGTACGTACCTCTAATAGATAAGGGGTTATTTTTATTAATATGACCACAGTCCCCTTCTCATGTCTTTAAAAAAAAGCAATAATTCATTAATATCACCAAATATTTCGTCATTGTTCAAGTATCCAATTGCTTTACAAATGCCACAATTAAAAAATATTTATAGTTTGTTTAAATTAGGGTCTAAATAAGGTTCACACTTACCAATTAGTTAAAAAGTCTCTTAAGTCTCTTTTAATATATAAATTTTCTTCCCCCCTTTTTTTCTTGCAATGTATTTGGTGAAGAAACTAGATTATTTGTCCCCAGTCTAGAGTTTGCCACAGTGAGGATTCAGCTGATTACAGTCCTGGATACCATTTAGCAGGTTCCTCTGTCCTGTGTATTTCTTGTGAACAGATAATCTGATGTGTCTTAGTGTGATTACTTCTTTTAGGTGATGCTCTGCAATGACTTCTTTAAACATCAAATGCAGCGGTCTTTTTCCACTTTTCTCTTTCTTGATTTTCTGGAGCACTTGATGTTGTTAAGCTTGACACTGAACACTTATTCCTTTATGAGACTCTCTCCTCCTTCACTTTCTTTTATTTAAAAATTAAAAAAAAAATTCAGTTATAGTTGACATTTAATATTAGTTTCAGGTGTACAACATAGTGATTAGACATTTATGTAACTTATGAAGTGATGCCCCTGATGAGTCTAGGACCCACCTGGCACCACACACAGTTATTATAATATTATTGACTGTTCTCTATGCCCTGCATCCTTCTCACCCCACCTCCCAAATGCCCTCCCATCTGGCAGCCATCAATTTGTTTTTTGTATTTAACCCTCATAATTTCTTTTCTTTTTCTTCTTTTTCTTTTTGATCTTTTTTTTTTTTTAATCCTTACCCCAAGATATTTTTTCCATTGCTTTTGAGAGAGAGAGAGAGAGAGAGAGAGAGACGTCGATGTGAGAGCGGCACATCGATTGGTTGCCTCCCGCACATGCCCCAACCAGGTCCGGAGATCGAGCCTGCAACTGAGGTACATGCCCTTGATAGGAATTGAACCTGAGACCCTTCAGTCCACGGGCTGATGCTCTCACCACTGAGGCAAACTGTCTAGGACAAGTTCCTTCCTTCCTTCCTTCCTTCCTTCCTTCCTTCCTTCCTTCCTTCCTTCCTTCCTTCCTTCCTTCCTTCCTTCCTTCCTTCCTTCCTTCCTTCCTTCCTTCCTTCTTTCATCTTTCTTTTAAATATATCTTTATTGATTTCAGAGAGAGGATGGGAGAGGGAGCAAGAGAGAGAAACATCAATGATGAGAGTCATTGATCAGCTGCCTCCTGCACACCCCCTGCTGGGGATTGAGCCGCAACCCGGGCATGTGCTCTGACCAGGGAATCGAACCACGATCTCCTGGATCCTAGGTTGATGCTTAACTGCTGAGCCACGCCGGCCGGGCAACCCTCATTTTTTCTTTGAACAAGTTGGAGAAGCAGCTTCAGGGACTGCCATTTTCAACTGGAATCAACACATTATAGAAAAAAATATATTTAATTAATAGTTGACTTCCAGCAGCTATGATCAGGCCTCCCTAAAGGCCTAATTTATTATCATAGGTGGGCAGACAAAATGTCTATGATTATAGGTTGTAAGGAAGTACATCTGAAAAAATATATTTTTCTCTTATATGGGCCTTCCTACAGTAGAGCATATTGTAGTGGTTGGAATAGGGTGGATTCTGCTGGAGTAACAAACCCCTGAAATCTCGGCAGCTTAACCAAAGTTTACTTCTTTCTCTTGTAAAGTCTACTGTAGCCCGGCTGGCATGGCTCAGCAGTTGAGCATCAACCTAGGATCCAGGAGATCAGGGTTTGATTCCCAGTGAGGGCACATGCCCGGGTTGTGGCCTTGATCCCCAGTATGGGGTGTGCAAGAGGCAGCCGATCAATGACTCTCTCATCATTGATGTTTCTGTCTCTCTCTCTCCCTCTGCCTTCCTTTCTCTGAAATCAATAAAGATATATTTTAAAAAAAGTCTACTGTAGATCCAGCAGCTCTCCAGGATAGCTCCCTTCCAAGCAGTGACTCAAGGATGTCTTTTGCTTTCACCTTGTGACTTCTCCATCTCAACACATGGCTTCTAAGGTCACCATAGCAGGAGAAGGAGGGAGTGCTTGAGGGTCACATATCAACTGTAACTGCTTTAGTCTGGACATGGCACACATCATCTCTGCTCCCGGCCTGTTGGTCAGAACTGGCTCTACCTGACTGCATCGGGGTGGAGAGACGTGGGGCAGAACGTGTTCTCTGGTTCATATGGTTCTCTGGTTCATATGCTTCATATGGTTCTTTGGTTTTAATGCACATATCCCATCTTCTAGCTCCTGAATGACTTCATAGCTCGGAGATTGGCCAGTTTATCTGAAAGCACAAACGAGCATGATGTGTTATGGATCTATCAGCTATTGACACACAGTGGCCAGCACTTCGGGCTAATAGGTTGAACAGACATATTACCTCAGAGGTGTTGTTTGGGAGACTTTCCTCTAAAAGTAACATCTTATACTTGGATACAAGCCATTGGTTCTTTTTCTACTTGCTGACATTATCTTGTGAAATCTGGTAGATTTCTAAGTGTTGTCCTCAGACCACCTGTGTCATAATCAGCTGGAGAATTTGTAAAAAATGCTGGTTCTGGGAACTACACCGGATCTTCTGAAACAGAATTTCTTAGGGTGGGACCCAGGAAGCTGCATTTTTAATAAGCTCTCTAGAGGATTCTGAGGTACCCTAAAATTTTAGGATTACTGTCCTATGGTATATGGCATTTACCACCTAATGCAATATTATTTAACTTCCTTATATGCATGCCTTATTTCTCCATCTAGATAAGATTCCCTAGGTAAAGGTTTATACCTTTGCTAGATGGCAATTGTATTTTCCAGATTACAAACCAAATTTGGAGTGGGAGTGGTATTAGCCTAGTCCTGATTTCAAATAATAATGACAAATGTTACTTGAGTGCTTATTAGGGGGCCAGATTATCTCATTTAATATTCATGATAACCCTGCAAAGTAGACGTTTGAAAGAAACAGTTTATAAACAAGGCTTAGGGAAGTTAAATAAATAGCTACAGGGCACAGGACTAGAAATTGCAGAACTGAATTTGCACTCAGGCATGACTGACTCCAAAGTCTTAACCCTCTCACCACCTTTTGCTGTTGCCTGACCTTTACTTGACAGTGCCCTGGTTTGGGATTCAATAGATAGGGTCATTCCACTCTCCTTGCTAGCAACCTTCTGCACTCGTGGACATCAGGCACTCCATCCATGGGTGCAGTTGATGCTATTTTACTATACTTAAGAGCTAATAAAAAGTTTAGATGAAGAGTCTTAGCAATTGAAAAGGCTTTTTGAAAGAGAATAGTAAAAAAATATTAATTTCTCCAGTACTTACATCTACTGTGAGATGGCTTCTCTGAGTTAGCCAGAGGAATTTGGGTAGGAAAAACCTTCCCTTGTGCCCTGGCTGGTGTAACCTAGTTGGTTGAGCAACGTCCCATGCACCAAGAGGTCACTGGTTCAGTTCTCAGTGGGGGCACATGTCCCAGTTGCGGGCTTGACCCCCAGTACAGGGCGTGCAGGAGGCAGCCATTCAGTGTTTCTCTCTGTCATTGATGTCTCTCTCTCTTCCTCTCCCTACCTCTCTCTCTCTCAAATCAATAAAAAATATTTAAAAAACAAACAAACAAAAAAACCTTCCCTCGCTCTTCCTTTGGCTTGCCTCATGGGTACAGTTGAATTGAGTTAATATCAAAACAAGCATTTAAAAAGTGAACACTGAGTTCTGTTCATTGGGTTTGTGGGCTAAGAAGGAGGACATGCTCCCAGCCACGCATCCCTTACTCCTAATTGTAACTGCTCTGAAACCTTATTTTCTTTAATCTGGCTTTCCGCACCCGCCTTTGACTCAAACTGGCCTCACCCAGTGCCTGGACTCACCCACCTCCCTCTCCCTTGCTTAATCATTAAGCCCTCAGGACAGTGAGGCCCCGGTTAGCATCCAGTAGTCTTAGGAACAAGGACCTCGGTCTACTGACTACAGAGGCAGAGTTTTCAATCAAACTAAAGATAATATCTTGGCCTCATTTGTTAGCTCTGTGCCCAGAAAAGCAGAAGGAGCCCACTGAACAGATCCTTGCAAACTCAGAAAGAACAACTCCGTGGCTAACATCAGGACCAGATGCAATGATCAATTACCCCTAGCCCCACCAATCAATAGAGACCATGGCCTCAACTCCTTTAGTCACTATGATTAATGATTTTTTCCCTATATAATCCACCCCCTGGAAGCCACTGGGGGAGCCAGGTTTTTGAACATCAGCTCACTTGTGATTCCGGGCATGGTGCCATTTTCTTAATAAATCCTTACTATCTTGGCTGCAAACTCCTGTTCCTGACTTATTGGGCTTTGATGCGCACAGGCAAATGGACCCCTTCAGTCTGGTAACATGAGCCCAAGGCTGGTTAGTCTTGCAGTCCAGGCTTGTTCTCTTAGGAGGTGCATCTGGTGTCAGATGTGTGGGTTTAAATGACTATCTTGTGCCAGCTGTCTGCTTTCGAGCTCAAGTGATTACTTGTTCCCGGGCGTTTGAAGGGGCTGAGTTGGGTGTCATTGTATCGGCCATATAGGCAGTGTGCGCAGCAGCCGTGGACTTTCTCCTGGCTCCTCTTCAACGGGAAGGCACCTCCTGCTGCTGCACTGCCCAGTCCTTGAAGCAGGACTCTCATTAGCTGATTTCCTCCCAAGAACCAGTCAGAGAGGCAGAGCCCCAACGACAGTTGCTTCTAGAGCTTTATAGGTCTCAGGGATTCAAAGAGCACTAATGCCCAGGGATGAAGAGACTCAAGCCAGAGTTCTTGCTCATTGTGGCAGAGGTACCTCGGATACGTCATTCATTTGAACCCAAACCTCAGCTCTTCTTTCCCAGGGTGAGATCATCATAACGACTCCTTTTAGAAAATGTCCCAAACATAGGCTCGCACTTTTATCTTCCTCTCCTCAAGGTAAGGCAGTAATAAACAGAACTTTAAGATACCTATATGTACCTCATTGTAAAGCACTACATTATCTTATTTCCATCGTCAATACTTACAGCAAATCTGTGGATCATTTTTAGCCATTTTTACGATTTTTTTTAAACATCGTTCACAGATATTGATCCCAGGAATGGAATCCCGAAGTTAACTCCAGGAGACAATCCATATATGTACCCAGAACAGAGTAAGGGCTTCCACAAAGTAGGATCAACTCTCCCACCAGTGAATTTTTCATTGTAAGTATATGCTAATACTAGGTTATATAGTTAAATTTAAAGCAATTGTATCTTTCTCTACTACATATAAATTATATTATATTTATTTATTTTTAATGGATTTTGTGTGTTTTTAAAAATATGTCTTTATTGATTTCAGAGAGAGGAAGGGAGAGGGAGAGAGAGAGATAGAAACATCAATGATGAGAGAGTCATTGATCGGCTGCCTCTTGCACGCCCCCCAATGGGGATCGAGCCCACAATCCGGTATGTACCCTGACCAGGAATCGAACTGCGATCTCCTGGATCCTAGGTTGATGGTCAACCACGGAGCCATGCCTAGCCAGACTATAAATTGTATTTTAGAAAGGGTTGATATCAACAAAACATGGTTGGTAAAAATTCCTAAGAACGTCCATATGTAGTTCATTAGTGCATGCACACATATGAGTGTATAATTAAAATTATACACAGGACCTTTACTACAAAAAAGTGATTGTTAATTTTTTTTTTAATCCTTACTCAAGAGTATTTTTTCCATTGCTTTTCAGAGAGAGTGGAAGGGAGAGAGACACATCTATTGGTTGCCTCCAGCATGTGCCCCAACTGGGATTGAGCCTGCAACCAAGGTACATGCCCTTGGCCAGAATCGAACCCGGACCCTTCAGTCTGTGGGCTGAAGCTCTAACCACTGAGCGAAATCAGCTAGGGCTGTGGTTGTTAATTTTATTCCTATTGTTATTACCACAGATCTGAAGACTTTTCAATTTTCATACCAAATCACGTTGTTGATTAGTGACTACTAGTTAGGTTCACTTACACTTGGAACTAAACTTAGTGTAAGTAAACTTAGTCCAAAGTGACTGAGGAGAAAGGGAGGATCATTAAATTAAAAGAAAAATAGTTGGTGTATTACATTAAAAATACTAATTAAAAAATGAACTATGTTTGATTTAATGATGCTTACTAAAAATGATAAAACTAATAAGAATTTGTCCCTTATAGTTTTGAAGCCCATACATGACAATTAAAATGGGCACTTATTTTTAATTTTTAAATTTTTATTTATTTATTTTTTAGAGTGGAAGGGAGGGAGGAGTGGGGGGAGAGAGAGAGAAAACATCGATGTGAGAGAGACACATCAATTGGTTGCCTTCTGCATGCACCCCCACTGGGGCTGGGGAACGAACCTGCAACCCAGGTACATGCCCTTGACCAGGAATTGAACCGGTGACCCTTCGGTCCATGGGCTGATGCTCTAACCACTGGGCCAAACTGGCCAGGGTAATTTATTTTTTTACATTCATATTGATAAAGGCTTTTTATTTTTATTTTTTAAATTTAATTAAAATTTTCCCATCATCATTTATCCCTTCTGTGCTCTCCTCTACCTCCACCCATGCCCCTCCACCCCCAAAAGCACCACACTACTGTCCATGTCCTAGAGTTCGCTCTCTTTCCCCCCCAATTCCTCCCGCCTGCCCCCTGCCCCCCCCAGCTGTAGGCCTGCTCTCTGGGCCTGTCTCTATTTTGCTTGGTAGTTCAGTGTGTTCCTTAAATTTCACATATGAGTGAAGTCATGCGGCACTTGTCTTTCTCTCACTGGCTTAGAATAGAAGACATTGTGTTGAACGCGATGATGTACCGATCTCTTTGCTGCTGAAGCAAGCCAGCTTTATGACCGCCTTTCCTGTTTTTCAGAGCGCCTTATGAAAAGAAATTTGATACATTTATTCCACTTGAGCCTCTCCCACAAATTCCCAAGTGAGTTCTCTCACCGTGGTGTTTATTATCCTATTTTTATGAAAATATCAATTTGTTCTTTTGTCCTGTGGAAGAGCTCAGACACCCAGCACACAGGGACCTTTTGCATCCCAGCAGGTGGACAGGGCAGTTGTATGGAGGGTTTGGGGTGAGACACTTGTTGGCAAGTGTCTGTGGAGCCTGACAGCTGGGCTGTCAATCTCAGCTGTCAGTCTCAAGATATGATTGACAGGCTCCCAGATGCCATGTGGTGTACAGGGAGGGATCATATGGAGCAAAACGACAGGACCCCTGATTTCCGACACATAAGATTCTGCTGGCAAAGAAAGACACGTGCTTAAATGAGTGCAGCCAGGGAGGACGGTGGGAGTTTGAAAAGGCAGAGAGAAAGCCAAGGAGCATTCCGGTATTTGAAGGAAGTATCTTTCCTCTGACCTCATATTTTGCTTAGTTCCATTCTGAACTTTATTTATTTACTCAAGTAAGGTTCTAACCTAGAAAGAGATATGTGCCAGTGTGTTGCTCTGTCCTGCTGCTTTTATTTGGGTTTCTACTATTGGTCTGTCTTTAAGTGATAGCTTTAAATGATAACCTGTTGTCTATATGGCGATCTGCTTCCTCCTTGCAGGGATTTCCCTACCCTCAGCCAGCTGATCAGCGCTTTTCCCCAATCATGGTGCATTTCTCCTTAAAGGATACACAGTTTCTACTCTGCCATGGCTGGTGTGGCTCAGTTGGTTGGGGGTCATCCATGCACCAAAGGGTTGCTGGTTCGATTCCTGGTCAGGGCACATGCCCGGATTTCGGGCTCGATCCCCTGTAGGGGGCATGCAGGAGGCAGCTGATCGATGTTTCTCTCTCTCTCTCCGTCTCCCTTCCTCTCTCTCAAAAACAACAACAAACAAACAAACAACAACTACAACAAAAATCTTTAAAAAAACGGATGAAAGTTGTAGCTGCCAAAACACTAAAACATTCTTCATCTCCCTGCCTCAACCCATCCCAGGAGTCACATTGCCTGATAGCTGCGCACACAGTGCAGCCCAGCATGTGCCATTTCACATCTCAACTGACCTGGGGGGACCCTGCCTGTCTGCATGAGCTGAGGTCCCAGCAGAAAACAGAAGGCTCACTCAGCTGGGAGTCCGAGGGCAGTTTCCTGAAGGAACTGTTCACAGACGTGCGAGCAAGTTGAGAGAACTCACATGGGAGGGTAAAGCACACAGGGGCTCCCGTCAGCGGGAAGCTCTTACTACTCCTGGGTCCGAGCAGCAAGAGGAGGGATCACGGCTTGCAGAGCAGTGGGGGACGTAGAAGGGCTGCTCAGAAGGGGTTCCTGGCAGTGGAGAGTGCAGCCGCTGCCAGAACTGGGGTACCTCAGGAGACAGGCAGGAGGTAGGTAAGAAGCATCCCACCCTCTCTCTTCTCACCTTCTCGTTAGCCAAGCCCAGCTCAAAGGTGGGGGCACAGAGGAGTCAAGGGGATGACAGCTGCAGGGATCAGCCCCCCAGACAGAGAAGGGCGGGGAAAAGATCTGGGTTTGGGGCAGGGGCACATGGTGAACGATCAGCATGGTGTGTTATTTTGATACTGGTCTTCTAAATCGGAGGCCTCCTTACTGACCCTGTTTATAAATGTTGCCTCAGACAAATGCAAACTCCGGGCGCTGTGTTCTTCCTGCAGCTTGCCTTTCTGGGTGAAGGAGAAGGCCAACAAGCTGAACAATGAGATCAGAGAAGTTGAGGAGCTTGACAACTGGCAGCCAGCAATCCCTTTGATACACAGTTTATACTCCGCTGGTGAGTTCAGGAACCTTCAAAGAATAGCAGAAAAACTGGAGGCGAGCCCCGAAGAGCCGGCTTTCGAGAGGCTTCTCCATGGAGATGAGAAAAGGCTGAGCCTCTCCTGGAGTGGATGGTGTGCTTTGCCCCAGGTGGTCCCTTGGGCAGATAGCATGGTCGCACTTCATAGGTTGAGTGTGTTGGTTGAGAACTCTTAGTTTTTTACTGGGGCGCAGCTTTTAACTCTGTGCCTCTATCCACAGGTGCTTTGGACACTTCAAGACAATCCTGAGCAGAAACAGGCCCACCGAGCATGTACCCGAGCACTCTGGAGAGCCTCTCCCAGCTGATTGGAAGTCACACTTCTGTCATTGTGACTGTGTTTTCAATCAGATGTTGGACTTCCATGAGGAATCACTGTGCTTTGCTTTCTTTAACTATATATTTTGAAAACTTTCAAACTTACAGAAAAATTGTGAGAATCGTACAATGAACAAATACCTACACATCCTTCACCTAGATTCTATGATTGTCCAAATTTGTATGCATGCTCCTTTTCATATTATTGCTATTATTATTTTGCTGAATTATTCGAGAGTGAGTGGCACACATCATAACCCTTTACTCCTACATACCTGTAAACATCACTATATATCTCCTAAGGTCAGGGGTATTCTCCAACAATCACAATGCAAATGTCAAATTCAGAGAATTTAACACTGATAAAATACCCCCACTATACAGTCCACATTGAGTTTTATTCAGTTAAATTTAGTTTTCTAAGGATGCTCTCAAATTGATGGTAAAATGTAGACGTGAGCTTTCATTAATTTTGGTAAAGTTATTTTCATTTTCTTAATTCCTTTTGAGATTTTTCTCTACTATTCACTTGGTACACGCCAGAAAAATGTTGAGGGCTGGCTCTCTATCAGGTTATTAATGCTAGTGCCCTGTAGCACTTCAACATTGTCTGTCTACACAGCCAAGCAGGGTGACAGCTCGGTGAGCACCAGTCATGAGTCTTAGGGTCTCTTATCAGTCAGGCAAGGAGCAAACGTTTGGAGGAAAAGGTGGGCACGAAAGCCACCCCTGTACAGCCAGGCTGCGACTCTCAGCAGTCAAACCAATGACTCAGCATTTCCATAGCCAATCTCTTTCTCCACTAAGGAGACCCCACTGGTTGGCTAATGAGGGGTGCAGATTTGGTCTCCCCAAAACCTTACAGTGGAAAGAGAGAACTGGGGCCCATGCAGAGACTCAGAGTGCCCAAAACATGAGACACAATTTCTTTTCCTGTCAAAACATGGTCTTCAGACCCAGCCAAAGCGATGAAGCAGGCATAGAACATGCCGCATGCATGCTCTCTTCCTACACGCCTGTACACACCCTAGGAGAGAACACATGGCTACCGCCAGCAGCTGCTCCCGACCACTCCTCAGGTTAACATCAGAATACCCCTGCCCTGATCCTCTTACCCCTGGGACACAAGGCCCACCCTGCTACCCAACCAAATACAGGAAACAAAATAAAACCACGTAATTTAGAAACGGGAAAAAAAAGGTTGCCAACAGATTCTCAGATACATTGACTTCTGAAAAAAATACTTGTTACTTAAAATATAGAGATGTCATCTGCAAGCACCTGTGTGAGTGGATAACAGAGAACGCAATATAGACAAATCAAAGGTTCTGCAGGAGTTTCCGGATGGGATTAGCCTGGTGGAACAGGAAACTGCTTGGAGGAAAGGGGTCCTACACAGTAAAGGGATTAAGAAAAAAACTAAAATACAGTTTGAGATTTGTAGTAGTCTTTTAGATTTCAAAGAGGTCTATATAATTCCTAGATGCTGCTCTGAGCCCGAGTAGATATGATTTTAAAAAATTGTTAAATGCTTACATTTCTGAAGCTCAGGGCCACATTCCATCCCCTGGAAATCAGGGCAATTTTTATGGATTTGGGGTTCTCTGTGGGCACATCTAAGTGGCCAGGCCTTATTCCATGGCACTCCCAACAGCTGGCACATGAGTTTCATCCCTAACTTTCAGGTTGTTGTGTGCACACATGCGTGTTTTGGGGAGACTAAGACATAGACAAAGGCCGAATGGGAAAAATATATGGGTCATAGCTGCTCCAGCCCTTTCTTCTTTTTCTTTTTAAAAATCCTCACCTGAGGATATGTTTTTATTTATTTGAAAGAGAGAGAAAAACATCAATGTGAGAAACATTGATCAGTTGCCTCCCATATGCACCCCTACTGGGGATCAAACCTGAAACCTGGCTGTGTGCCCTGATGGGGAGTCAAACCCTCAACCTTTCCATGCATGGGATGACACTCCAACCAACTGAGCCATACCGACCAGGGCCCAGCCCTTTCTTCTATCTAGGCACAAAGAGGTTTAACTTCCTAGACATGAAGATCCCCATCTTGTTTTAGGTTCTTTGGTAAGTAAAAATGTGTGTGCACAGGGGTGTGTGTGTGTGTGTGTGTGTGTGTGTGTGTGCACTTCTTACTTTCAATAACTGAAGTTTTCAGGTTTAATAAAAACAACCCATAAATGACATTGACAAGTAAATTCATTAGAGTACCAACTTACACTGCACATAAGGTATTCTAATTTCAGATCCTGAGAAAAATGGAAAATGCTTCTGTGGACCGGAGGGAAAATTGTTATACAGCTAGTGGCACTGAAGTCCACAATAAGCTAAATGAAGACAGTTCCAAGACTGTTTCTATAACCTCTGCTAAGTTATCAAAATATTAAGATATTAGAATATTAAACTTTTAGAATTCCACAAATGATTTAGGAATATTCTGTATGATTCCATTGTCTGCATTTCTAGGTTGAGGTATTCAGTTTGGTTAGATTGTTTCCTTCTGCTCTTAGGCATTTGGTCCTCAAAAGCTAGGTGCGTAGCCCTGGCCGGTGTGGCTCAGGTGGTTGATCCTTGTACCATGCACTGAAAAGTTGCTGGTTCGATTCCTGGTCAAGGCACACACCCAGGCTTGAGTTCAGTCCCCGTTTGGGGTGAGTATGGGACGTGGCCAATCGATATTTCTCTCTCACATCCCTCTCTCAAATCAATAAAAACATACTTTTAAAAAACTTAGGTAGGTAAATGCCTTGTTTATAGGATTTGTCTCGGTGAAGTATTTTAGCATTGGATTGCTTCAAGATCGTGGCAATGGCCTAGGGAGGCTTTTCATTCCTGGCTGGAAAATCAGGAGCGAGTGATACCTTGGCAATGTGCCAGACATGGAGGGTGCACCTTTTAGGGGGTTACTGGCCAAGTTCCCAGTGGGCTCTGGGAAAGGATGTGGGGGCCTCTTTGAGATGCCTGGTGTCTTTTCAATGTTGAGAAACAGTCAGAGCCTAGCCTTGGGGATGGGGGCCTACTACTGACTTTGAGGACCCAACACCTGGACTTTGCAAGAAATACACACCTGACAAGTAAACATTTCTGGGCCCGGAGGGACTCAGCCTCATATCAGGTAAGAAATCATATTCTCCAATGACTTATTTTCTGAGGAAATGTATCTGCCTCCACCAAATACAGTGAGAGAGTGGGGGCAGCGTCTAGTGGTGATCGTGTGAGTGTGGGTAGGATCGTCTGGCTAGAAATGTGTTCCTTTGGTTGGGTGCAGTGTGGGCTGGAGTAAAAACTGGGGTTCTCTTAGAAAGGGAAGACAGAATGGATGTATGGGGCATAATTATACTAAAAATCATTTGTTTCTCTTAAGTTCAAATTTAACTGGGAGTTCTATATTTTTATTTGCTAAATTTGGCAACTTATAGCCGAGGTGGCACAAAGGAGGGGGGTTTGAATGCTAGCTAGGAGGTAAATGGCAAGACTCGGGGATGGCCTGGGTATGGGTGGGGGAAGATATGGGAGGAGGAGGAGGGGCGACAAGGTGGATGGTGCTGTTGCCAGGGCAACAGGAGGAGTCTGGCCCAGGTGGTATCTTTATACACCTAGAGGAGGTTGCCCTCTTTGTGGACACAGTCCCGTGGACATACCACTTGGTGAGCAGTGTGCAAGCTAGAGCTCAACCCTTGCCCCTTGTGCAGTGAACCACTTACACAACCGTACTTGGCAGCCTCGTGTTATTTACTGAAATAAGGAATGCTGCAGAGAGGCACAAGTTTTCTAGGGGGGTTCAATTTTGGGAAGATGAAATTGAGGACTCTGTGACGCACACAGCAAACTGTCCAGGATGTAGTTGGGCATCTCAGTCTGGGGTCTGGTATATGCATGTGAAAAAGTCTCTTGGGGGAAATGTAAATCCCCAGCCTGTGCCATGTGGATGCAGGGTCTAGATGTAAATTGCCTCGCTGGAATATCAATCCCAGACCAAGAAATGAGCTCAGAAAGACTCCTGAACCTCTGGGGAAAAGGCAAAATACCGAGAACAAGCCAATTCTCTTTGGGGACACTTCCCCACCTCAGGGCACAGGCGGCTTCTTAGAAATAATACCCATGAAGATAAGCTTCTGAGAAAAAAATTACAAACAACTGGACCCAGCATGAGGAAGTCTCAGTAAGTGAACCTCAAGCCTATTAACATGATTAACCACAGTTAGCAATATGATATGAATTACCAGCATTTAGGGTGCATGAAATTCCATTTCATAGTAACTTGACACCCAGACATAATTTCTCTCAATACTCGCTGAGGAATTTCCAAAGGGGAGGAATGGGCTGAGGGGTGGCAATCTGGTAGATGGGGTGGGGGCTAGAAGACTTGTTCTGAAATTGTATTTGCAAAGCAGCACAGTGTTGCTACTTAAATTCCGTCTGTTTCAGGGGCGGGGGAGCAGATGAAGACTATGGGTGTGGCTGACCCCAGCCCCTAGCCATGGCTTGCTGTTCTCACAGGCTTTTGACCCTAATTTTAGCCCTTTCCTGGACAGTTTCTTGATGGCAAAAAACTAGATGAAAGGGAAACTAGAATTTTGATTGTTTCCTTGGCTAAACAAAGTTAGCTCAGAACCAGCTTCCCAGAAAGGGACGAGGGGTGGGGAATTGGAGGGTTAATGCAACCTACAGAACCCCCCTGCTTACATCTCCCCGTATCCCCTCATAATCTGGATGGGCTGCCAACCTCTTTTTCCTGGGCCACGGTTTCCCAAATTGTGTTTCTGGCATATCAATAGATATAAGAAAAAAGGATTCTGGGGTCAGATTAGTTTGGAAATGCTATATTATGAAAGGGGTGTATTCATTTCCTAGGGGCACCAGAACAAAGTACCACAAACTGGGTGGCTTAAAACAAGATACATTTATCCTCTCAGCTTTGGAGGCTGGAAGTCTGAAATCAAGGTGTCAGCAAGGTTGGTTCCTTCTTAGGATGTATTCCATGCCTCTCTCAGCTTCTGGTGTTGCTGGCAATCCTTGGCATTTCTTTAGCTTGTAGATCCACCTCCAACCTCTGCCTCCTCCTTCACAAACTGTTCTACCTGCGTGTCCACGTCTCTTCTTCCTTTAAGGACACCAGTCATTGAATTAGGACTCACCCTACTGCAGTATAACCTCGTCTTAACCTGATTACATCTGCAAAGACTCTATTTCCAAATAAGGCCGTATTTATAGATACCAGGGAATAGGACTTTGAACATATCTGTCTGGGAGAAGCAATTCAACCCACAACTGGGAGACTGATTTCTTCATCTTATAATTTCTTACAGGCTTTAGTTTTGGTAAAAGAGAGTTGACAGAGCATTCTTTTTTTTTTTTCAAATTCAAGCAATCATGAAAAACTTGTTTATTTTTAATGGAGTACCCAGTGTTCTGAGGAACATATTTGGGTGAGTGAGGAAGAAGTGGCTATACAATGCATGCCCCTAGGGGACACAATTCACATTGTAGACATGGTAGATTGCATTTTCTTGTAATAAGAGTGTTCTGTTCTCAAAACAATATTTTGTGACAATATTCCAGCGGGTGTCAATAAATTGCTTTGAAGAAGGGGCACCTTTTCTAGTTGATACAAAGGTGACTTATGTGGTAGAGGTGGTCCTGACTGGGACGGAGAAGCCATCATCACGGACTCTTGGAATGTTAGATCTGAAATGGCTCTTGAGAGAGGGCAGGGTTTGTTAGGAAGCTTGCTTACAAATAACAGAAACCCAACTCCACCTGGCTAAAGCCAAAAGGGGACAAATAATTAGGACTCAAGAACAGGAATGCATCTAGGACTGAGGGACATACTGGATCCAGGGACTCCCACAGTCAGGACCTGCCTCTGTGTCTCTGTACGCTCCTTTCTGCTCCTCTCAATGCATCTGGCGCCTGCTTTCTTCCCTTCTTAAGTCTACATAGTACAAGACATCGTGGCGGACAACTTCTGGGTGTCACATATTAGAGCTTCATAGGCCAGCAGAGAGGCCGACCTCTTCCAGGTTCATGTCAAAATTCCTGGGGAGGAGACTTAATTGGCTCAGCTTTGATCAGATCAATCACACGGACAGCAAGTGTGTGTGTGTGTGTGTGTGTGACTGTAACCATAGCAACTGAATGGATGTTGAGGGTGGAATGAACTGGAGGTAACAGTCACACATCCTACAGAGGGTTTCTGGCACAACCACTGATCTCTGAAGGTTGCCCTTCTTGTAATAATAGCTGCCACTTTTTTTCTTTTCTTTTTAAGTGTTTATTTATTTTTATTTATTTATTTATAGATTACAGAGAGAGGAAGGAAGAGAGAGAGAGAGAAACATCAATGAGAGAGCCATGGGTCGCTGGCACCTGCCCGCCCCTGCTGGGAATGACCCCACGACCCACGCCTGTGCCCTAACTGGGAATCGAACCTCCATCTTCCAGATTATAGGTCGATGCTCAACTACTGAGCCAGGCCGGCCAGGCACAGCTGCCGCTTTTTTTGAGCAGTTACTATGTATCAGATACTGTGCTAGGTTTATGATATTTAATCCTTAGGCCAACCCTATCAGGTCGGCCCTATTATCTCTGCAGGTTGGGAAATTTAGGCTTAAGTAAGCTATTGCCTTTTCCCGAGTATTCTGTGCATAAATTCCCATTAGTTAAATGCCTAAGAAAGTGCTAAACCGATCGTTAACAAAGCGCTTTTTAAACCAACTGGGCTGGAACTCCACGCGCATGCTGTTCCCATTCTCCGCCACTAGGTGACGTCACGACCAATCCCACCTCTACGTTCCTCGCAAAAAGCCCCGGCGGATATCTCGCGACCGCCGCGTTTTCCTCCGAGCTGTTCTGGACATGCGCACGGCGTACTGCGCTTCGGCCGGAGTGGATTCAGGGTTTTCTGTCAGCGCCAGATTACAGCTTTAACAACGAGGCGCTTATTTTCCTTTCAGCCACCCGAGTTCTCGCGATACTTGCTACTCTGCTCCCCCGCCCACCTCCTTGCGCCTGCGCAGATCTCTACATAGGAGAAGGTCGCGCCTGGAGGAAGTGGCGGCTTTAAGTCTCGTGGCCGCAGCGCCGTTGCTACTTCTCTGAAGCTCCACTCGGCCGCTTGCCGAGACACCCCGCCGCCAAGATGCCTCGAATTATGATTAAGGGGGGCGTCTGGAGGAATACTGAGGTAAGTTCCCCTTTCCCGCCGTCCGCTGCCCTTCGCCCCCTCCGCAGCTTGTGCGCACGCGCGCGGAGGTCCGGGAGGCGAGGCGGCTACTCTGCAGGGTCCGCTTGGGGGGCAGCCCCGGGCGGACCCTCCGAGCCTTTACTCGTTCCCGATCCTGCGTTGTTTGAGCTCCTCAAGGACAGGGATCGTGATTTAACCACCTGACTACCTGCCAGGCGCTTGTTAGGCCCCCAATGAACACTCGTTGAGTAGGGGATACGCCCCCCTGCCCTGGAGTAACTCAGAGGATGGAGGGGGGAGATAGGACGTCAGCGAGAGTTTGTCTTCTGGGGGCACACTTGCCCCTCAGCCCAGGCACCGTGCCTTTCTTTGATACTCAAAAATAAAGAAGTGCTGTGGCCACAACTTTGTTTCTTCATTGACTTCCGTGCAGAGGGGAAGCGGCTTGAGTGCCAGGTTCCAAGAGCCCGGTTATACCCTCCTCCTTCTGGTTATCAGTTGTCAGGGCATAACTTGTCCTCCCGACAGATCCCAAGGCCTGTCTCTTCCTGTCACTCCTCCTCAGCCTGCAAGTAGAAGCCAGATGGGATAAAGTGATTACAGTAGTGTCTTTGCTTCCAGAAATGTAGTGGATACTGCCAATGGTGAGCCGGTAGAAATGAGACGGTAGTGCAGTTTATGTTCAGAGTGCACTAAATTTGTCAGTTTCTAGAGCACATCATATTTTTTTCATGATCCCTGTCTTTATATATCTTGTACTTTAAATAGCCTCCTACTGCTTGGTGTCTTTCCAACCATCCTTCAAAATCCAATTCAGAAACTCTTCTTGGAATTTTTGCCCGTTTCCTGTAAAAAACTAGTTCCTCCCCTAGTGCTCCCATCGCTCCTCTTTCATCCGTTTGTTATGCTTGCTTTGACCTTTTGCAGGCATCACATCTTTCTGTGTGATGCTGGGTAAGTTTGTTAACCTCTCAGCAGCTCAGTTTTCTCATCTTCTTAATGGGGATGATAATTAGTATTCTTTCAGTAGGTGCTAGTTGCTATTTCTTTCCCCCACCAGACAGCACTGCAAGAGGTCTCCCCTAGAACCTTCAGGACAGTAACCAACATGAAGTAGGTTGCTTAGCAAATTGTTGAATGAATTTAGTAGGGTAGATAACTGCTAAACAGGTGGGCAAAAGTAGGTTTACAGTTGTGAGTTTGCAAAACAGTTAATTTTTGTATTATTTATTATTATACTACTTATTTGTATTACAACTGTAAACCTACTTTTGCTCATGCCTGTATATACTAAGTTGAAGGCGTGTTTATGTTACAACAAAGTTACAAATAAAGTCAGTGACAACCTTGCCTCACAGCTTGCACAGGAGGATCCAGGCTGTTTAAATTGGAGAAGAGATGACTTCAGGGGAGAGACAGATGTACAGAATCAAGTAACAGCAAGATTCCTCTGCAGTGGCCAAAGCTCTGGGGCCTTTTTGAGTCTTTGATGATGAGAAGGTGTGGTGGGGTGGAGTAGCTCATGTATGAGGCATATAACTCAAGTGGAAAAAAGCCTAAAAGCAAAATGCCCCAAGTGCATTTATCTATGGCTTTATTATCCTTGGTGTCTATGGCTTATCTTGCTGGGCTCCCCTGGGATTGGTGAATTCCATATCAGAATGGGTGCCCTGGTGAAACAGTAGCTAGAGACTGGAGGAGGCTGGAGGAGAGCTAACCGGTAGAGTGGGAGAGAAATACTTAATTCTCAAGTTAGATCTGTATGTGGATCCTAGGGTCAGAGTGGGGGTTTTGGGATAGAGAGAAAATGCCATTCATAAATGAGGCAGAAAGCCTGGATTGGATAATGGAGTCACTAGAGTCTTGACTTGCTTCTTGAGGGCTGGGTGTGTCCTATTGGGTTCTCTTTCCCTTAGCACACGACCTGGTGTAAGGTAGGAGTTCAGGAAATGTCTTTTGAGTGAATAAGTGAATAAGCTGTACTCTTTTGAGGAGAATGACAGCCACACATTGGAGATTATTTTTTGTGAGTCTCTTATCAAGTAGGATTTCTCAGATTGGGCTGTATCCATCCCAGTTTATTTGAGGAGGGGTCTAGGGTTGTGCGTAAGGGAGGGTAGGAAGTCCGTCTAAGAGATGTCTTCTTAATTTCTTGCATTGTGCTGATTCTGGCTTTCTCTTTAGTATGACAGTAAGTTAGGTATTTTTACCTTTTTAGAAAAATCTAGGACAGTGATTTTCAGTTTTCATCTCATGGCACATGTAAACTACTAAAATTCTGCAGCACACCGAAAATTATATTATTTTTTGCTGATCTGACCAAAAACAAAAAAGGTATAATTTTGATTTATTCACACGGGATGACTATTGTGCTGGCTGCTGTCATTTTTTTATTTGACAGTCTAAGGGAAAAGAGGTCGGTGCCCTTGACTAAACAGTCAGATATTGCATGTTTTAAAAATTCTTGCAGCACACAGGTTGAAAAATCACTGATCTAGGAGGTATGTGTGTGTCTTTCTCTTTCTTTCCAGAAACCCTATTAGAGTTCATTTAAATTTTGTCTTTTCTCACTTGGAGTTTTGTTTTTCTTTGATAAATTTTTTTTAGGATGAAATTCTGAAAGCAGCGGTAATGAAATATGGGAAAAACCAATGGTCTAGGATTGCCTCACTTCTGCATAGAAAATCAGCAAAGCAGTGCAAAGCCAGATGGTATGTACTAGTTAATGAATGGAAAACAGAAGACAACCTTAATTATGATGAGGAAAATGTCAGTTCTTTGAACCTTACCAAAGAAACAGGCATTGTAATATAACAGAAAGGATGCAGTGGGAGATGGGAATTTAGATTTGAGACTTAGCTGTCACTTGCTTCCTGTGTGATATTAGGCAAGTCATATTTCTACCCTCTCTATCCTGCCCCTGTTTTTTCCCTTTTGGGGATAATAATACTTGGCTCTAACTGGTGGAGATATGAGGCTCAAGTGAGTTAATGTGTTTGAGAGTGCTTTGTGAAGCATAAAATAAATCTGTTTTTAGGTATATATGGACTCCAGCTTATAAGTGGATTGTTCTCCAAAAGTTTAAAAGTTGTTCGAACTTTCTTTCCCAAAGAAATGAATGATAAATAATGGTTAACTTTCTAGGTTAGCTCACAATAGTTGAGTTTCCTGATAATACAGTTGAAATGTATATTTGCTACCCCAAAATATAACATAACCCATCACTATACCTGTGGTATTCCCTTTTAAGTCAAAAGATAGTAGACACATTAAACTTTTCATACATGTTCTTGGCATGAGTGATCAGGCCCCAGCCCTGACTCATGTGGTACGAGGGTCATGTTTTTAATCGTACAAGAGTGACCTAATTTGCTAGGCACCTGAGCAGGGGAAAGCATCATAATGTAGAGATTGGACCTCAAAGAGGAAGATGGTCCTCAGTCTGAATAAGTGGTTCTGATTTCTGCTTCTCTTAGTGGAGCTAAGCCCCTACTCTGATGTTTGGTAAGGCTTGTATCTTGTTTGCCAGCCTCTCACCCCGCTAAGTAAACTGGATGGAAAAGGTGGGTTGGATGGGGCATGCGAATAGACAGATAATGACAGTAGTTTCACTTAAATTTAAAAACATCAAACAAAAGCAGTGACTATTCTGTTGTAAAAAAACAGCTTTTGTAATTGAAAGATGAGAATTGCCTTCTGTAATTCTCTGCTGAGAATTACATCAGTGTATCTAATATGTAAATAGGATATTCATGATAGGTGACTGATTACTGTATTAAATTGTATGTTTTTAATAGGTATGAGTGGCTGGATCCAAGCATTAAGAAAACAGAATGGTCCAGAGAAGAAGAGGAAAAACTCTTGCACTTGGCCAAGTTGATGCCAACTCAGTGGAGGACTATCGCTCCAATCATTGGAAGAACAGCTGCCCAGTGCTTGGAACACTATGAATTTCTTCTGTAAGTAAAGCTCCATAAGCAGTATTAAAATGTGTGTATATCTTCTGAATGAGTCTGAATAAACTTCTAGCATTTTCTATCTTTAAACATTTAGTTACAGATCTGATAAAGCTAAAGGAGCTAAAGCTATTGGATTATATACTCCAAATCTCATGTGGTTGGTCAAAATTATTTCTTCTGTTAAATCCTTTTTAAAAGAATAATTTGAAAATGTACAAACCATTCATGTTTATCATAGAAAACCTGGGGGCGGGGGGCTGTGGAAATAGTAAAACAAAAAAAAATCGCTGATACTGCTGAAAGTTAACCACTGGAACATTTTGTTTTGTCACTAATAGTATATATATTTTTTGTATTATATGGCTGTACTGCATTTGTGATTAAGGGACTGCTTGGATCCTATTTTATAGTGAATGGAAACACTCACTGAAATTAGAGGGACTTTTAATATCATTTCTTTCAGGTGAAGCAATAGCAGAAATGCTTTATTTTGTTGATGTCCATCCATTGGTGTGTTTTTTTTTCAGTGTGATTTTTTTAAAAATTGAATTTATTGAGGTGACATTGGTTAATAAAATTATATAGGTTTCAGGGGTATAATTCTACAAAACATCATCTGTACATTGTACTGTGTGCTCACGATCCCAAGTTTCCTTCTGTCACCATTTATCCTCATTTACCCTTTCCTACTTCCCCCCAACCTCCTTTCTCTGGTAATCACCATACTGTTGTCTGTCTGTGAGTTTTGTTTTGCTATTTTTGCTTAATCCCTTCACCCAGCCCCTCTGTCCCCTCCCCTCTGACAGCTGTCAGTCTGTTCTCTATATCTATGAGTCTGTTTCTGTTAGCTTATTTTGTTTATTAGATTCCACATGTAAGTGAAATCATACTGTACTTGTCTTTCTCTGACTGGCTTATTTCACTTAGTATAATACTCTCTATGTCCATCCATGTTGTTTCATTGGGTTTTTGAAGGAAAAGAGTGCCGGCTCTAGGAAGCTTGGTATTTCTAAGGCTAAATGGTGTGATAGTATGACTAACTCATCTGGACTCCTTTCTAGGGATAAAGCGGCCCAAAGAGACAATGAAGAGGAAACAACAGATGATCCACGAAAACTTAAACCTGGAGAAATAGATCCAAATCCTGAAACAAAACCAGCACGGCCTGATCCAATTGATATGGACGAGGGTAAGTATATGCTTGTAAGGAAGTTATTTCTTTGGCGACTCATACACTCCTCAGGCTTCTTTTTAGCCCTTAATTCCTTCCTAAATGCCACTGACATTTTAGAATCCCAGTTCAGTCTGCTGTTGTTATTCTAAGTCTCATTCTAAATGTGTCCAGTCTTCTTTTATAGAGTAATTGCTCTTTTTGGACAGTGTCCCTCTATCTTCTGATTTTTCAATTCCTTTAATAGAATAAGCAATGTAATACTACTGGACAGATTTCCTGGAGGCTAGAGGTAAGCCCTTGATATCCTGTATTCTTATTCTCATTCTGTGGAGAGAGCCAAGAAGTCAGGATTTTGGGCTCCAGTCCTATTAACTACTTTGACTTTAGGCAGGTAATTTAATCTGTGAAAAAGCAATACCACAAGACTAATGGAGACTTAGGATGACTCCTTGAGACATTGAGTCAAGCATCAAAGGAACTGGATTTTAGACCCATGTCTGCCACTTATTAGCTGTGTGACATTAGGCAAGTTGTGTAATCTCTCTGAGCTTTGATTCCATTTCCTGCCAGATGGACAATAGCATTTGTCTTACAGGATTGTTGTGAAGCATTCAGTGAATAATTGTTTAGTTTTGAAAATTTAAAAGTTTGAGGGTAGTGGTTCCCAAAGGCTGACAGTGGCTGTTCTGGTGCATCTTTGTTACCTGGGGAACTTTTAAAAATACAGGTACCAGGGCTTTCCCTGGACATAACTGAGTCAGTAATTTCAGGGGTGGAGGGGCAATCCTGGAATCTGAGTTTTTTCAAAGTTCCCTTGTGATTCCATTGGACAGCCTTGTATAGGAATTGGTCTAAAGCACAGATAATGAATTTATATTCTACTCTGGGGAGCTATGGAAAATATATTGGAGGAGAGAAATTGTTCTGAGGAAAGAGAGGTGTATCGAATGAAGATGATTGATTCCCTTATAAGTAAATAGTAGTTTCATAGTATTTCACAACTTGTGCTTTGCCATTAGTAGATGATAATGAAAGATATGATAATTATAGCCACTTTTTAATGAATACTTGCTAGATGCTTTACCTATTTAATTTTTCTTAGCTCTTAACATCCCTGGTATGTAGGAATTGTTCTCATGTGTAGAAGCTGGGCTTTCTCATCTTGAGCACTAGAGCACCTCTCTTACACGCCTTGTTTCTGTTGGAGAAGAATTTAGTTTTTCTTCTCTTTATTTTTGTAGATGAACTTGAGATGCTTTCTGAAGCTAGAGCCCGCCTGGCTAATACTCAGGGAAAGAAGGCCAAGAGGAAAGCGAGAGAGAAACAGTTGGAAGAAGCAAGGTATGGTTGTTTCCATTCATAGTTGAACAATTAGTCCGTGTATCCTTAGCCAGATAAAACTGCATGGTTTATCCAACCCTGTTGGTGAGTAATAATTAGAATTGTCCAATTCTGGTTTTGGTAATATTCTTTATTACTTTGGAAATGTCTTAGTTTTCCTCCTAATCATTTCAGAATACACACACAAAATTTTTTTTTGGTAAGATACAGCAGAAGTAATGTCCAGATAATTTACTTGGTCTGTTGGATTCTTCTGTTAGCATAAGAGTGCTTCATATGTTGTGGCCTTCTTGGAGTCAGATGGCTGGAGGACACACAGGCTATATGACTTCCGCGTGATTGCCAATTAGTTACTCTCCTTGATTAGTTTTGGGTAGGCACTGACTTAAAACAGGAAAGTTGACTGAAATGGAGGGAATTAATTAACCTTAAACCATATTTTAGGCTTTCACAGAAATTTTTATTTAAAAAGTGAGTGAATTAAGTGTTGCCCTTTATTCAAGGTTTTCTCCACTTTCCCCTCTCTCTTTCCTTTTGGTTAGAGCCATGGTTGACTCTTCATCCTAATGGCCCAGAAGTGGGTAAATGGAAAACCTGAACTGTGTAAGTGCTCAGAAGCTTTTGGAGTTCAGGCATGATGATAACCTCCCTAGCCTACACAGCTGCCTTTTGTCGTCCCCAAGCCAGGAAGTGCTTCCCCACCTGATGACTAGCATTGTGTTGATGGTTTCCCCAGTAATGGCTTTGAAGTGCCAGATCTGGGATGGAGGATTCTTTCTTGTCTGAGGATGCTTGTTGGCATAGCTCGCCAGTCAGTAGCCCAGAAGAGGTTACGATGGGAATATGACTGAGCTGGGACAGTAAGCAAAAACCAAGAGGAGGTACTAAATTTTCAGCCACCTTTCTATTCTGTACATTTGTTAGGGATAAATAATTTGAGTAAGGTTGAAAAAAAGCACTTTTCCATTTTTGTCCATGGTTGGTTGGGAACCAGTTTTTTGTTTTTTTTTTGAGCCTTTTAACCATATGGATTAGGCCCAGGATGTGGCAAGTGCATGTGTGAAAAATCTCCAAGTATGGCTGACATTGCTTTAAGTAAATTTTTTCAGCTTTAAGTTTATCCTACACCTTCTTGTAGATTTTCTTGGAGGGTCTACACATCTTTATAATTTATGTTGTATGTATATCTTGTCATAGACTAGATCAGCGAATTTCAACCTTTTTCATCTCTTAGCACACATAAACTAATTGCTAAAATTGTGCGACACACCAAAAATATATTTTTTGATGATCTCACCAAAAAAAAACAGGTATAATTTTGATTCAGTCACACCAGATGGCTGTTGTTGTGTTGGCTGTTGTCATTTTTTAAAATTTGACAGTCGAAGGGAAAAGAAGTCAGTGCCCTTGACTAAATAGTCAGATATTGCATGTTCTAAAAATTCTTGTGGTATACTGGTGTGCTGTGGCACTCTGGTTTGGAATCCCTGGACTACATTGGTCTGTATGCAAAGTTCAGTGCAAGCCTATTTAAATGCTAAATAACAGATCTATTTTATAACTTAAAGCTTTTTATTGACTACAAAAATAAAACACTTTTCCTTCAGTATTCTATTTTCTTTTGGGAGCATGGTTGATACAATTCTATATAGCTTGGTTATGTTCACTTAATATTATATTGCAGAGGTTTTCTAATGTCATTTGAAGTCTTTATTTTCTTTAAAGAGTGAAGTTACTTTAACTTTTGAAATAAATCCTTCGAAACCTTTCTCAATATAGATGTACATTTATGTGTATGTACACACAAAGTAACATAAGATTAGGTCATACTATGTATACTGTTTTTTAAAAAATTGATTTTTAGAGAGAGAGGAAGGGAGAGGGAGAGAGAAACATTGATGTAAAAGCACAACATCAATCGGCTGCCTCCTGCACCCCCCCTACTGGGGATCGAGCCTGCAACCGGGGCATGTGCCCTGACTGGGATTTGAACTGGCAACCTTTTGGTGCTCGGGTCGATGCCCAACCATCTGAACCACACTGGCCAGGGCCTATATATACTGTTTTGATGAGAATTCAGATGTTAATCTTATTGGGGTTCCCTTGTAAGTGATGAGTCATTTTTCTCTTGCTGCTTTCAAGATTGTCTTTGGCTTTTAGTATTTTTAATGGTGTTTCTCTTTGTGGATTTCTTTATGTTATGTTTATCTTACTTGGAGTTTTGAACTTTCTGGATGTCTAGGTTAATGGTTTTCAGTAAACTTGGGAGATTTTTGGTCATTATTTCATGAAGTATTTTATTTTGCTCCCTTTTTTCTCTCCTTTCCTTTTGCTACTCTTTTTGTGCATATATTGGTGCACTTACTGGTGTTCCACATTTCTATGAGGCTCTGTTCAAATTTCTTCATTCTTTTTTCTCTGTTCTGCAGATTGCATGATCTTTGCCCATCTATCTTCAAGTGTGCTAATTCTTCTGTCAGTTTGAATCTACTGTTGAGCCCCTCTAGTGAAGTTTTCATTCCAGCTTTATGGTTTTCAACTCCAGAATTTCCATGTGGTTCTTTTTAATCATTTCTGTCTCTTTACTGATATTCTCTATTTGATGCAACATTGTCGTCATACCTTTCTCTACTTCTTTAATCATTTTTCCTTTTTGTTCTTTGATCATATTTATAATGGCTCCTTTGAAATCTGTCTGTTAAATCCGACATCTGGTAGCTCTCAGAGACAGTTTCTGTTGCCTGCTTTTTTACTGATGTATGGGGTTATGCTTTCCTGTTTCTTCACATGTCTCATAATCTTTTATTGAGAACTGTAGAACTTAGAGGATATATTAGTAATTCTGGGTACTGGTGTTCCCCCACACCTCCTTGTTATTGTTATTTGCTTGCTTGCTTGTTTAGTAACTGACAGGATTATTTAGTGAAGTCTGTTCTCCCCTTCCCTCATCTCAGAAATGTAAAGCCTCTGATCTTACTTCTCTTGGGGGTGCAGTGTTGGGTATACCCACAGTCACCCTGGGATAACCTGGTTTTGACAGGACTTTATTTGACTTTTTTCCCCCTGGCTACACCCAACTCTACTAATTGCTAGCTGATGGCTTTATTGTTTTCAACAACATTTTGGGGCATAAATTACTCCATAAACTGATCAGTCAAATTTGGGTTCCTTTGAAGGGATAGTTTCTGAGGTCTGGGTTTGATTTGTTCTGATCCCAGGGGAGTTTCTGCCACCTGTCTCTTCCTGTGTTCCTCTCTGGGAAACTAGTGGGCCTACTGCTTATCCTATATTGCCAGTGAAAGGTTCTTCCCAATTGCTTCACCACAACTTCCACTGTTTTTGAGAGTACCCTTAGGATTCACTTCTCCGTGCTCTGTTGCAAATGAAGTTAGTTTCTTTGGGAAGTGATTTGGAGTTCCTGTTTCACTAGTGCACTCTGATGTGCTTGTCTCTGAATGACACACTTACTTTTAGGAGCTGAGTGCTTGGTGAGGGAGTGTGACACTCCAGCTTTCCTTGGCCTGCCTCATCCCACAATCTGGGGCAAAGGCTGTTGGGGCTGTATTATTCTTAGCAGCAGTGTGCTCAGGATAGAGCCTTTGTCTGGGCAGAAGAAGGAAGCCAGTACTTCCTGGCCACTGTGGATGGAACTAGCCTCGGCAGTGGGTATCTGGAGGCAGGGTGAGAAATGCTCCTGGAATAAAAGCCCTCTTACTGGAAGCTGGAGGAGAGACCTAAGAAGCCTGTGTTCTTGGCTGCACCAGTGTGGAGTGGAGTTTCCATCTCCCTGAGCTGGGAGGGAGGAAGAGAGGGGAAGGAATGGGTCTAGATTCAAGTATCACAGACTCACTTTTCTTACCAAGTTTTAGGAGATTTTCTCGAATAAATGTTTCTTCATTTGCTGTATCCCCTTAGGATCCTTTTCAGAGACTTAAAATTATTTAAAAGAAAAAATTTTAAACTAATTTTTGTTAGTTCTGCTAGAAAGTGGTTCTACAGAGTCCCTCAAGCTGGAAGTTGCTCCTATAATTGATTTTTGTGGATTGATATTCCCCCTTTAGTATTGTGAATAACTTCCTCATCATTAAATCATTAAAACTATGGCATCATGGGAAAGTACAATTAAAAAGTAAAAATTAAACAAAATTCCAACTTCCAGTGATTATCACTGTTAATATTTTGGTGGACATCCTTCATATTTCCCCATGCATTTATTCATTAATAGATATACATATAATTTTTACATGTTGCTCTGTAACATGTAGACTTTGAAACAGTTTTTACATAGCAGTGTGTCTTGGGCATCTTTCCATGCCAGAGTAGATTTATAGGCTTTTTAAAGGTTATATGGATGGCTGTATAATGTTCTTTCTTATAGCAATGTATAAATTCATTTAACTAATTTCTTATTGTTGGATATTTAGATTATGTCTGGTTATCCACTATTACAAACAGTGCTTGAAGGACAGCTTTACAGCTAAGTGCTGTTCCTGTTCTTTATTTCCTTAGGCTAAGGCTGGGTTAAAAAATGTGAAAAATTTTAGTGTTTTAATGTATTTTTCCAAGTTCTCTGTGGGGAAAGCTACACCAGTTTACTTTCTTAACTGTCACTGTGGGAGAGTGTCCACTGTTTAGCACCGTTGCCATTAAAACAAGACAAAAAGCTAAATATTAGTAATTAGATATGCAGAAATGGTACTTGTTGATTTAATTTGTGATTTTAGTTAAGTAAACCTTTTGTCATTTCAGCAATTTGTATTTTTTTTCCTTAGTGAACTGTTTATTTTCTTTTGTTTTTTCCCTTGGGTTGCATTAAAAAAATTGCGTCAATTCTTTTTTTTTTTTATAACTTTATTGATTTCAGAGAGAGGAAGGGAGAGGGAGAGAGAGATAGAAACATCAGTGATAAGAGAGTCCTCATTGATTCGCTGCCTCCTTCATGTCCCCGACTGGGGATCGAGCCCACAACCCAGGCATGTGCCCTGACCAGGAATCGAATCGCAATCTCCTGGATCCTAGGTCGATGCTCAACCACAGAGCCATGCCCGGCCGGGCTGCATAGATTCTTGATAACTAACCATTCATAATATTAATTGCAAATATCTTTTCTATTTGCCTTTTAATTTTGCTTTATTTTTTTAAAAATAGTGCTACAGAGATATAAAATTTAAATTTCAAATTGTGGATGTGACTACATTCCCATCCAGAGATATAACATACATATTACAGTTTCTTCTGTTTTTTCTTGTTACATGCGCTTGCCTTTAAATTGAAACTGAACTTTATTTTGGTGAATTGTATGAGGTGAGGATTTCTTTCTTTCTCAAATAACCAAAGAGTTTTCCTGACTTTATTGGATAATCTATCCCTTCCTGGTGGCATCTGATTTTCAAGGTGTTCTTGTGTTCTTTTTCTTCAGGCGTCTTGCTGCCCTCCAGAAGAGAAGAGAACTTCGAGCAGCTGGCATAGAAATTCAGAAGAAGAGAAAAAAGAAAAGAGGAGTTGATTATAATGCTGAAATCCCATTTGAAAAAAAGCCTGCTCTTGGTTTCTATGATACTTCTGAGGAAAACTACCAGGCTCTTGATGCAGATTTCAGGAAGTTAAGACAACAAGATCTTGATGGCGAGCTAAGATCGTAAGTGCCTTTCTGATTTTGAAAATGGAAAGGTACAGCAGGAATTTTATGGAAGGCCATGTAGTATCCTTGTCAGAGCCAGATTTTTATTATTTAGCACATTGTAGTCTATGTATACTTTTATCATTTAATGGGGTCACCTTTCTGAGGAAATCAGTGACCTTAGCTGTTCTGTTTTTAGCATGGAATGCTGTTTGTATCTCTTGAAATGTCAGCACTGTTCTTAGTGAACTGTCTACTCACTGAGTCATAATTTAAGATTTATGTACATTTGTAAACAGGTTAGTTGTTTTAGTAATAGCCTAAAGGAATCTATCAAAATCCGGTCTGGTTCTTTTTGTCTTGCATTGTAAAAATTTTCACTTAATGGGGATAAATAGGTATACTTATAAAATGTTTGTCTTAGGGTACAGAAGATTTTGCGTGTTTTAAGGGATTTTAAGAGTTTCTTTAATTCTTATATCTGAAAATTGTGGGGAGAACCACTTATGATTATCAAAGATTTTTAGTTTTTTACTTCGTGAATGACATTTTATTTCTGTTGCATGAATTGTTACTAAACAACAGATATTAGGCACTGTAAAACAGGATGTACTTCATGGTATTTATTTCTTAAATTAGGACCTTCTTTAGGTAACTTCTACAAATAAAGAGGTTAAAGATGAAAACGAATCATTTGGAAGTTGACTAGATAGGGGGAGAGGATGGCGGGCAGAAAGGGAGGTGGTATTTCTGGAGCTGTTTTTTGTTTGTTTTTTGTTTTTTGTTAATCACCAGAGAGTGGAAGAGGTGTGGGGGGAGAGACAGACACATCAATTGATTGCCTCCTGAAGGCCAGTGCTCCAACCACTGAGCCATTGCAGCCAGGGCATTCCTGGAGCTTTAAAAGTTAGCCTTGGGTTTGTTTTTTTACTTCCTAACAACTCTTTGGTGTAATATGTCAGGACTTAAATGTCCTTTTTAAAAATTTTGTGAATTTAAAAAGTTAGACAATTGAATCAGTTTTAAAGGGGAAAATTTTAAATTTACAATGTTTTAATTTTGTTCCCTTTATATAATTGTTTTCTTTTTACATCATTTTCCTATGTGTACACACATATTTTTATGTGAATATAATATGAAATAGGAATAGTTTTAGGTTTTTATTTTGATGTTATATGTAACATTTAGCTTATAGTCTTTAAAAGTATATCGTTTTTAATATTTAATACTTAAATCATGTAGTGTATCCTATTTTCTTAATTCTGTTTTTATTCTAAGTCCGCATTCTTCTTGAATATAGTAGGTAGTTAATGGCGTAGGAACCAACTTAATGTATATAGTTTTTATCTGTTAATTAGTAATTTTCTTAGAAATGGGATTATTTTGTTCAAAATGTAGGGGTATTTATATGGCTTTTAATGTTATTGCCTATATGTAACTTTTAAAAATCTCTACCTCGATCAATGGCAGTGAAAAAGAAGGACGAGACAGAAAAAAAGATAAGCAGCATTTGAAAAGGAAAAAAGAATCTGATTTACCATCAGCTATTCTTCAAACAAGTGGAGTTTCTGAATTTACTAAAAAGAGAAGCAAACTAGTACTTCCTGCCCCTCAGGTAATATAAAAGCATTATTTTCATGTGTGAACTCATATACTTATCATTTATTCATCAAATATTTGAGGGCTTATGTGCCAAGGTTTTGTGTGGTGTTCAGTGCCCTTAAGAAATTCACGGTGTAGCCCTGGCCAGGTGGCTTGGTTGGTTGGAACGTTGTCCCGTACACCAAAAGGTTGTGGGTTCAATCCCTGCTCTGGGCAACCGGTTGATGTTTCTCTCATGAATGTTTCTCTCACTCTCTCTTGCTTCCTCTCCAAAAAAAAAAATCAATAAGAAAACAGTAACTCATGGTATAATATGTGAGTCACATAAAAATAAGTGATTGTGATATAGCATAATAAATAAGCAACAACTTCTCTGTATAATCATGTTAGGTCTGAAACTGCTCATATGACGGTTTAGCAAGTAGTGTCAGCTGTTAGCAATTTGTCATCAGGTTAGGGCTCTAGGCCTTTTTTTGTGGCAGACCAGAATAAAGGTATTGTGTGACTTTTTGGACTTTAGGCTGCTTACTTTTAGTGAATGTTTTGTCATGTCATACTTAACTTTTTGAGGCAACAGCAATGAAAAATCAATGGGGGAGTTGTGGAGAAGACAGAAACATTTCTTCATTCAGCTCATCACAGGCTGTATTCCTTTGACTTAATTATAGTTGGTTAGAAACACGGGAATTGTGAATAAGTTCTTGTTTTCGTTTGGTTTGAAAGAGTCTGCAGATGGAAAAGGGATGTATTTTTTTTGCCATAGGAGAGGAACTGCCTAAACTCTTGTTCTGTTTTGAGTGATGTAGCTCTGCAAAATTAGTTTAGTGAGCAGAGGGATGGACTTAGGAGGCAAGAGGAGCTTCTCTCCCCAAATGAGTGCACCGGCGGCATCAACACAAGATTCTTTGGCACAAACAAAATAATTTGTCAGATGCTGCCATTCCTAATAGTGATATTTCTTTTTTTTTTTTTTAAATATATCTTTATTGATTTCAGAGAGAGGAAAGGAGAGGGAGAGAGAGACAGAAACATCAATGATGAGAGAGTCATTGATCCAGCCCACAACCGGGGCATGTGCCCTGACCGGGAATTGAACCCTGATTGCCTGGATCCTAGGTCGACACTCAACCGCTGAGCCACGCCTGGCCGGGCTAGTGATATTTCTAAAACTGAGATTTTTGCCTGTTATTTTTTTCCTTAGTACTCCTTAGGATATTTATTTTGGTAAAATTACTAAGATAACACATTTAGGTTTTCTTAAGGATCTTGTGGATTAGTGGGCTCTCCCGTGTGATATTTTAATTGGTTTTCAGTCATTTCCCCATATGATAGTTTTGTACAAACACTAATATTTTATATGATTGATATATTAATATGTTGCTTGGCTTAAAAGGATTTCAGTGTGGAAATACATACAAGGCTTTGCAGCTTGATACCATGGAACACCCCCCCCCCCCACACACACATTTATATAGGAAAGACTTTAAAAAACTGTATTGTGGAAATTTTCAAACCCACAAAAAGTAAAGACAGTGGTACAGTGAACCGTGTATTCATCACACAGCTTCAGCAATTTATCTTTCTGGAATATGGAATTTTTAAGTTGTGGTGTCCTCTGGTTAAAATATTGCTTGCTGTGATAACTTTGTCTTTTTAGATTTCAGATGCAGAACTCCAGGAAGTTGTGAAAGTAGGCCAAGCAAGTGAAATTGCACGTCAAACAGCTGAGGAATCTGGCATTACAAACTCTGCTTCCAGTACCCTTTTGTCTGAGTACAATGTCACTAACAACAGCATTGCCCTTAGAACACCACGAACGCCAGCTTCACAGGACAGAATTCTGCAGGTAAGCTGCCATATAGTAGAGTGAGCATTTCACTTTTTGTTCTTGAAAGTATGAAGCAGAACATTGAGTGGTTTGGTTTTGTTTCTTTTAGAGTAAACAGGTTGAATCCTGAGTGCATGGATCCTAGAGATTTCTGTAGTAGGGAAGCTAAGTCAGCAGATTCAGTAATTAAATGGTTTTCTTTCTACATTTATGAATTCATAGTGGTTTTTTTTTGAAGCCAGCCCTTCTACCTTCATTAGTATTTAGTACCTGTCAGTAAAAAGCACTGCATTTAAAATTGAAATCCTTGAAAGAAGTCAGATGTGTGTAGTCAGTAATTTTTAAAACTACCCTGCATTTCTGTACTTTGCTTGGCATAGGCTGCCGTCAGTACTACCTCCTTCCCTCCCCTTAACACCTGAGGTATACAGCTCTTTGTGTTCTTGGGGTGTCTGCATGCCAGAGAATAGCCAAACTTGACAAAACACTGTTGAGTCTTACTAGCCTTCCATCTCAATTTCCGTTTCTCTAGTAGTCAGAAACACTGTTGTAAGGTCTTGATTCAGGAATTAAGTATCCTGTATGGCTTAGTAAGAAAAAAGTTGTGTCCCTTGTCACTTGCTCTCTAGAGGCACCAATTACAACTCTCTGTCTTTACCACCTTATTGCTAAGGCACTTGTTACATGTTGATTTTTGTTTGGTTTTAGGCATAGTTTTCCACCCAGAATTTGAACATTTGTCTCCCTTACATCCTCTGCCTCTGCCGTGCATACACACTCTTTCCAGTCCCTCATCTTCCGTTATAGTTGTATCATAATTTTGGTTAGCTCCACAGTCGTGGTTTATCTTATGGCTGTGTAGACCATAGTCCGTGCTGAGCCACGAAGTGCCTTATAATTACTGCACAGTATTTTGATTTTCTTTGAGTTAATACTTGTTTTATTCTGTTGTTAAATTTTCTGATTACTTAGCACTAATTCAACTTAAGACTCTACATTAACTGTAAATCTCCTGTGATCTGGGTAAATTTTAGGTATTTTTATCTTTTTGAAGAAGACTTTCCCAGAAATTCTGAATGTTCTGGTCTGGACTGATTACTCTTTAGATCTTGTTTTCAGCTCCTTCTCTTGATTTCCTTTCACTGTCACCCTAGAAATGCCCTTGGATGTCCTCTTTCCTGGCTCCCCTGCCTTTGGCTCTCTTGGCTTACTCCCTTGTTAGTGAAGCATACCTTTCAGTAGCTTTTTCAGGAAGCATTCATGGAAGATGGAATTTTTAAGACCTTGCGGATCTCTGAATTACTATTCTACCTTCTTATTTGATTGGTAGTATAACTGTTTAGAATTCCAAATTGAAATGATTTTTGTTCAGTTTTGAAGGCAGCACTCCAGTGTCTTCTAGCTTCCATTGTTACTGTTGAGACCTCTGGTGCCTGTTCTTTTTCTGGAAGTTTATGTGAGCTTCCCTTTTTCACAAGCATGCTTCTTGGTGTGGGACTGTTTTTAACCATGGTGCGTGCTAGGTACTCTGGATCTTTTCATTCTAGAAAGACTCATGGCCTTCAATTCTGGGAAGTTACTGTATTTTGAAATTTAATAATTTTCTCCCTTTCATTGATCTGGCCTCTTTATCAACCTTACATTTTCTTATTTAAGTAGCTTCCATTCTCCTGCCTGGAAGGCATCAAGCTGGCCAGCCTTTTGGGAACCTAGATGGGGAAAAATGCTTTGTATTTGGAATAGCAAAAAGAACTCACACAGTTGATAATGTGAAATGTAAGGTTCTTTTCATGAATGGTGCATAATGGAATAAGCCTTGTTCCAGTTATCTTCATTTTGCCCTAGAACTTAGTCGTTTAAAACATTGTGTTATACTCATGCTTTCTGTGGGTTAGGAATTCAGACAGGGCATAGAAAGAATGGTTTGTGCATAGGGCCTCAGCTAGGATGAATCAACATTTGTGGGTGACTACTTGATAGAAAGGCCTGGAATCATCTTCTTTCCTTGTTGGGTGTTTGATGCTGGCTGTGGGTTGGGTCTTCACCTGGGAATGTGGAATAAGTATACGCGGCCTCTCCCTGTGGCTTGGGATTTCTCACAGTACGGTGGCATCAAAAGTTGAACTTCTTCTGTGGCCTCTCAGAGCTCCAATGTGAGTGTTGTAGTGAGTGTGGTGGGAAGCCGCATTTTTTTTTCACCCTTGCGTTGGCAGTCAGGCAGTGTCATTTAGTGCTGCTTTCTGCTAGTTATAAGTGAATCCACCTAGATTCGAGAGGAGGGGACGTAGACTCCACCTCATAATGGAAGGAGTGTCAAGGTTGGATTATAACAAGAGCGTGTGAGATGAGAGATAATGGTTATGACTATCTTTAAAAATTATCCTTTACAGACCCTAAATTGGGTATTAAGAGATGTGTAGGTACAGTGATAGTAATGAGTACAGGGTTACAGTGGAGGGACTGAGGTCAAGCAAGACTTCAGAAAGGAGCCTGCCCACATGAGTTTTCTTATGAAGTGATAGGCCAGTTGGTAGTGTCTTAACTTCCCAGTAGGAGAATCTGGGATTCAGAGAGGCTAATGAAGACTAGATATACAATTAATGGTAAAGCTAGATTAAAGTTTAGTTGTTCTGACATTTAGCCTAAGCTCACATTGGGAAATTTGAATTCTTAGTTCTTTATGATTATAGAGAGGTTTGGTGCAGGTAGTTGGAGAGGCTTTTGGGTAAATGGTAATGTCACATGCGAGGCCACAAAAGCATTTCTTGACATATAAAACTTTGCCCTTAAGCTTTTGAGGTGCTATGTTAGGTTGACAGAAGGAATGGAAGTATCGAATCTGCCATGGTCCACTAGTCATTTCTCTTTTGGTTTTCACTGAGAAAATGTATAAGAATTTTGCCTGTTTTAAGATTTGTATAGTAGAACCAGAAGAGAGGATTGTTCTGTCTTCTGTCTAAACTTTTAAAATACTTTATTTTCTCATTAATCAGGAAGCCCAGAACCTCATGGCCCTGACCAATGTGGATACCCCATTAAAAGGTGGACTTAACACACCTTTGCACGAGAGTGATTTCTCAGGTGTGACTCCACAGCGACAGGTTGTACAGACTCCAAACACAGTTCTTTCTACCCCATTCAGGTATTGTAAATAAGCACATGTTTTCTGTTTTAGATAAACTTGAATTTGAGGACTTGGACAACATGTTTGCTTTAGTAATGTTAACAGAGAATGGAAATAAATGATCAACTTGCCTTTTTGATTTTTCCTCACATTAGTAAATAACATAATAGTATCCAGGAAATGGTTAAATACTATATGGAGCTTACCTCTTTTTGTAGAGTTTCTGATGCTAACACCCTGTTTCTGAATACTTTTTATCTGATTTAAAAGAGCAGATCAATCTGTTATTAATCATCATTTGGTGAATTTGATAAAAATCATAATCCTTTTTATGTATGTATACTATTGCTTTCCCCCCAACATTTTATTATGAAAATTTCTGACATTCAGAGAGGTTGAAAGAATGGTAAAGCAAACTTCCCCATACCTACCACCTAGATTCTAACTAGTTGTTAACATTTTACTGTGTTTGTTTTATCACATATCCATCCATCATCTATCAATCTACTTTATTGTAATACATTTCAGAGTAATTTGCAGGTATCAGTTTATTTCACACTTCCTTGTTTATATCATTAACTATAATTCAGAGTTCAGTATTTGTTTGCAGTTCTTTTATTTTAAAGAATTTTTAAGATACAAACATTATAGAAGCAAGTTGTATTAAATGGAATTTAAGCTTTTAAAGGTTGGAAATACTTGGGGTTTACTTTTTTTTTTTTTTAATTCTCACCTGAGGATATTTTTTCCATAGCTTTTCAGAGAGAGTAGAAGGGAGAGAGAGAAACATTGATTGGCTGCCTCCCACTCTTGCCCCAACCGGGGTTGGAGCCTGCAACCGAGGTATGCGCCTTTGGCTGAAGTCGAATCCAGGACCCCTCTTTCTGAGGGCTAATGCTCTAACCACTGAGCAAAACCAGCTAGAGCTTTACTTTTAATTTTAAACATTAGGATATGCTCCCCCACTGGTTGTTTAGATGGGAAGCATATGGCTATTAGAGCCGTACATGACAGCAGGATCAAGAAACATTGGCAGCCAAATCCTTATATAGTAACACTTCTTGCAAGGCTTGTAAGAGAGCCTAATCCCTCTTTTCCTGTGTATGTCTTGTCTTTCAACTAGATTGTAAGCTCCTTGGGGGCAGGGACCATGTCTTGTATGATAACACCTCACTTCACCTCTGGGGAGCAGCTGTCTGGCAGCATCACCTGTCTGGAACACACCCAAGATACAGGAAGTAAGCAACCAAAATAAAAAAAGGCTTTGGACAATTAAAATTTAAGTTGCAAAGGCTATGGACTTTATTCCTAAGAGATTCTCTTAGTTCTCACTCACAACTATTCATATTTAGATATGATTCCAAAGAAAATATGAGGAGAGGAACTACTTACAGTATGCACACTGATGGTAATGATGTGATAGCCAGTAGAGGCAGGGAGCATAGAAATGACCAGATGAAGACCCTCAACTCAAACTGAGAGCCTGGGGTCTTTGACTGTGGTGGCTCTCCTCTCTGGCCACTGTGTGTTCTTAGCCGCCCTACTGCATCAAGAAAAAGTTGAGATGTTTGATGGATCTAGTTTAGGAAAGCAAGAAATGTCACGTAATGCCTTTATTTGAAGTCATTAAAATAAAAATACTGTGTGTAAATAATAAGCTAGCTGAGCCAAACCTTTATTTTAACCTAGAGATCTAATCCTAAAACCAGGTAGGGAGACAGAATTTCTGGAGTCTTTATTGCGTTCCTTGTAAAATAACTTAAGTGAAAAACAATTGAAAGCACAATACAAATAAAAGTGGCACTTTTATTAATTAGAATTTTTGTCTTTCTAGGACTCCCTCTCATGGATCTGAAGGGCTGACTCCCCGGAGTGGAACAACTCCCAAACCAGTTGTTAACTCCACCCCGGGTAGAACTCCTCTTCGAGACAAGTTAAACATTAATCCTGAGGATGGAATGGCAGATTACAGTGATCCCTCTTATGTGAAGCAGATGGTACATGTCAATTCCTTTTTAATACTCTTAAAAATTTTTTTTATATCTTAGGAGTGCCAAATTAAAATTTCCTCCCTCCCCAGTCAGTGCATATTACATATATCTTAAGAATCTATACACCTATGGATATCAGAAAAGAAAAATAATTTGCAGTACTTAAGAAGGGAAACTTAATCTCATATGCCTTTTTTTTCTTAATACGTCTGTGAGTATTGATTATGTTTATAGTAATACTCCTTGTACCTTTTATTTTAATTTTTATCATTTACTAATCAATACTTTCTTGAATGACACATTTATTTAAAATTTTTTTATTTCTGTAAAATAAATCATTAGTTTCGAATGCCTCAAATCAAATTTAGACCCTTGATTCTTGTTAGCTCTGTACTTCTGCAAGGACACATCTATATCTCAAAGCCAAGTTAATTTGATGTTTATTGCTGATCTTAGTGAAGATTTTTTTCATATGTTTTGCATGGTGATGTAGAAAGGTAATTATAAAAGTTGCAGTTTCGCTCTGCCCATGTTACTGCTTTTATTACATCACTATTTTGCCTTATTATGTGATGCCACAGAAAATCATTGTGAGATATTTATTTTTATAATAAGTTCCAATGATGTTGGCCCATTTTCAGTTTACAAATTCTAACTTTATTATATAGATTTGGTTAGAGTTTTTTGTTGTTTTAGTATGTTTTTATTGATTTCAGAGAGAGAGAGAGAAAGGGAGATAGAAACATCAGTGGTGAGAGAGAGTCATTGATTGGCTGCCTCCTGCACACACCCTCTGCTGGGGATTGAGCCCGAAACCCAGGCTTGTGCCCTGACTGGGAATCGAACTTCGATCTCCTGGATCATAGGTTGATGCTCAACTGCTGAGCCATGTTGGCTGGGCTAGATTTTTTTTTAATGCCAAAATTGATACTAACTAATGCTAACTCTGAATTGCTACCTAAGAATTAAATGAAGAATGTAATGTGTGCAAAGCACAGATCTGGACACTTCAGGGGATCTAAAGTTGAGTAAAGATGTTCTTTGTCTTAAAGTTTATACTCTGGAGAGATTGGCAGTACTAAACCAAGTTAAAAATAATTATAATATAAGAACAAAGTAAGCACCAGTATGCTTATTTAGGGTGGCCAAAGAAAGAAATAATATTTGTTGGGTGGGTATTAGGAAAGCCTTCGTTGACGAGGTATGCTCAGAAGGAAGGTGGTGGCTGTCCCAGATGGAGGCCACAGCATGAGTATGTGTGGAGCATGTTTTTAGCAACTCATCTGGTTTTTACACCTAACAGGTATAATGAAGCAGTGGGGAGTGAATTGGAAAGGTGAGCCAACGATATACTGAGGAAAACTGACCACATTGGACTGTTTTTTAGCCTGGCATATGATACAGTCTTTCTATTAAACACAAACACACACCCAAATTCAGGCATATTTTTCAGATTAGATTTTATTCGCCCAAAGATAAAGTAACTTTTGAACTTGTTCTTTTATTTGCTGTTAAGTTTGTGTCAGAAATGTTTTTCTTAAATAGAAATAGGACATTTTTTGCCCCTGCAGAAGTACTCCCAAGTCTTCTATTAGAATATCCCAGAGTAACTTCACTGATTTCAAATTGATTTGTCTTAATGTAAGGAAGAAACAGAAATTTAAAAACTTTTCTCAGCTCTGAAGTTAGGGATCATTTTCTAGAATTAAAATTAGGCTGATTATTTTTTAGAAACTCATAAAGTATTGGTTGAATACTTAATGTTTATGAATTGAGAAGGACTAATTTTTTTCTACAGGAAAGAGAGTCTCGTGAACACCTCCGTTTAGGGTTGATGGGTCTTCCTGCCCCTAAGAATGACTTTGAAATTGTTCTACCAGAAAATGCTGAGAAGGAGTTGGAAGACCGTGAAATAGATGATACATACATTGAAGATGCTGCTGATGTGGATGCACGAAAGCAGGTGGGTCATCGTGCTGGAAAGGAAGGAAGTGTGAGTTTGCTGAATTGTCACTGGGCTGAAAGAATGAAGAATGGCCATTAAATGTCTCAAGATCTCTACTAAAAGTTTTTTTCAGTATTTAAAAGAATTACCGTAAATTACTTATATTGTTAATAGTATATAATCACAAAATTAATGATATACTCAGAATATCTTGGTAGGCATTCTTAACATGTGTATATATATGTCAGTTTAAATACCCTTTGTACAATTCATTATGCTTTCTTAAAATACACAGTAGTCTTTTAGACATTGCTTTTTACTCTAGTCAAGAAAAAGTGTTACTGATCAGTCTTAAAAACAAGTACATTTGGATTGGTTGAGTAAATGGTTTTAGGTCAGCGTAAACTAATAAAAAAATGTGGATTTGGAAATTTAGAGAAAGTGTGCCAGAATAATAATAGTAACGCTTTGTACTAATATGTCTTGTAGTTAATTACTTTCTCATTCTCACATGTGATGTAAATAGGATAAGTACCTGTATTAGCTTCATTTTAGAAATGAGGAAACAGGCTCAGGTGAATTAAGTTAACTTTCCCAGGTCTCATGGCTGGAAAGTGGTGAGTCTTGAACTAAAACTGAGATCGAGTGAATTCCCTTTCAGGAATTCCTCCTCAGTATAGTTCAGGATGGTTTTAGAAGTTGAATAATTTCATGGGATTGCAGTGAGAATGATATCACTGGAAATCATATTTTAGAGGAAACAACATGAATGTGCTTTTAGATGGGAATACAGAATAGTACTTTTTGTATTTAGTTCTCTTAGTTACTTTGAGATACATTTAGTCAGAAATAGTGTGAAATTCTAATGTGTTATTCCATATTGTTCATAATTTGAGGATCAAGAAACTACACTCATTGGCTGGATTTTTAAATTAAAATAATGGTAGCTTTGGGGTGGACAAAAAGGGTTGTGTTGCAGAAGGAATAATCCACTCGAAGTTTAGGATTCTGATTTATACAAGAAAAGGATAATTATCCGATGGATACAGGCATATAAATTTGGAGAGTACTCTAGTAGATGTTGGAAGTTCTTAGTTTCTGTTTTACTGAGTGAATGAATAGATGAATTAATCTCTGTTGCCTTATATGGCCTTTCTACAAACTTACAGATGTCTGTAGCTTTAGCTCTTGAACATATATGTTCTTATAGATTAAAGTGTTTTCAACTTTATTGAAATGTGTTGAGTACTGTATAACTGCAGTAATGGATATCAACATAATTTTTTAGGCCATACGAGATGCAGAGCGTGTAAAGGAAATGAAGAGAATGCACAAAGCTGTTCAAAAAGATCTTCCAAGACCATCAGAAGTAAGTGCAGAATTTTTGGCTGAGAAAGTTTTAAGTTTCTTTTCATGTGATTGATGCTTTTTAAAATATCATTCATAAAGTCCATAAAACAAAATTTTATCTACTCTGGAATATTGTGAAGCAGTTCCCAGATCTAGTCACTGGTAAATAAGAATTTAAAAAGGAAAAAAAAGGATTTCTTTTGAAAATGTATAACTGCTATTTAATTCATGCTAGAACAAGTAATAATGTTAATCTGTTGCAGTGATATGTTTGGTAATTTTACTTATTTTAAAATTTTAGGTTAATGAAACTATTCTAAGACCCTTAAATGTAGAACCACCGTTAACAGATTTACAGAAAAGTGAAGAACTAATAAAAAAAGAAATGATCACAATGCTTCATTATGACCTTCTACATCACCCTTATGAACCATCTGGAAATAAAAAAGGAAAAACTGTAGGATTTGCTACCAATAATTCAGAGCACATTGCCTATCTGGAACATAACCCTTATGAAAAGTTCGCTAAAGAAGAGCTGAAGAAGGTATGATTGAGCAGGAATATTTCTGTCTTGAGATTTAAGTAGTTGGTTGATACTGTGTATCACAGACAAATATTAACTTCTTTTCCCATATTGATATTCATAAACAGCTGACATGGTTAGGAGATAAATGTTCCTATTAAGTGTTATGTTCAGTGATAGACCTTTATTAAACACTGGCTCTGGTGGCAGGGTGTTTTTGTTTAATGGGTTTGTGCCTGATTGACAGTTGCTACAGTTGCTGTTTTCTCTCTTTAACTCTGCTCTCTGAATAGAATCGAATGCCTTTAATACTTATACCGCACTTATTTAGACTAATATAAAAAAATAATACTATATTTAAATGTTTACAGATTAAACTTTTTACCTATTCAAAGAAAGGAAATATTTTTTACTGAATTTATTTCCCTGACATGATTTTCCCCTGTCCTTTTGGATGAGGAAAGAAATATTTTTTGCATAAAGTCTGTCCTGCCTCTTCCTCTCTGTATGTATTCTTTCTCCTCTGACAGAGCAAACAGTTGTGATTGTGAACAGAAATCTGTACAATGGTGTAAGAAAGTACAATTGGTTTCATGGTTGGAAGCAGAGTGGTCATTAGCTTAAAAGTCTTTTTTCTTTAGTGTTTATCCCTGAGGGGCAATGATAGACCCATTGATTGGAATGTGCAAATGTATAATTGGGAGAAAACAAATACGATTCTTTTTTCTGTTTTCTCTCCTGCACTTTTTCTCTCCCTTTTTCTTTTTCTTTCTTTGTCTTTTTCTTATTGATACATGTTTATTCTTGATACATGTTTACAAGTGATACATGTTTATTATAGGAATTTTAGAAAATAGAGAAAGGGAGGAGGGTTTAGATTTATATTTCAAAATTTGCCCCTAATTTATGAGGAACTTTGAGTTACTTCTTTAAAATAAGTGCAGTGGGAAACTGACATCTGTTGAGTGCCTGTGCTGTGGTAGGCACATTTGATCATTGAACTGGGGTTGAGAATTAGACTATGAACTTGATACTTGAACAGTTTTCTCTTTTTAGAGTAAAAACATGAGGGAAGATAGCATTTAGGAAATAAGGTTTTCTAAATTAATTGTATGTATGGACACCTGAAATGAGGATCACATTTGCCCTGGCCAGTGTGGCTCAGTTGGCTGGAGCATCATTCTGTACACTCAAAAGTTGTGGGTTCCATTCCTGGTCAGGGCACGCACCTAGGTTCTGCAGGTTTTTTCCCTGGTCAGGTACATACAGGCGGCTGATTGATGTTTCTCACATCATCCAACCTCCCTCCCTCCCTCCCTTCCTTCTTCCCTCCTTCTTTCTCAGAGATTCTGTAGGGGATACATTCTAATAAAATTTTTGAAAGTAGTAATTGTAAATAGTGCTTTGTAATTATTTAAAACCGTTAAATTAGTTTAAATATTTTCCCACATTTTATTTATTTATCATCCTGTTTGTTCCAAAAAGAACTTGAAGCAGCTGTTTACTTAGCAGATCCTTTATGGGCAGTTTAAAGATAACTTAGCTCTACCTTCTTGTAATAACTATAAGAGCTGAACTTGTAAACTTTTATTATGTACAGTTGCAGAGTAGAATACCATTTCTCTTACAGTAAAGTGTCAAATTTTCATTAAGTATGTTAAAATTGGTTTCTGTTATTTCGTCTAAGAGGTATTATTTAAAAGTATCAATTTTTTATCTTCTTTAGACATTTTTTATATTTTTTGTTTAAATTTTTTGTATGCTGATCATTTCTCTTTAATTTTATGTATTTTGATCTCTGTTTATTTTCTGATAGTAAGAATGATTTCTAGTTAGAATGACTGAGAGCTTTCTATAAAGCACAAAAAGTGGTTGTCAGTTTTTCACGAGCCATGAAGCAGAGGGCTGGAAGAAGTCCATGTGGTATGCTCACAGAGTCGGTACCCAGTCTAGTGTTGGGCTAGGCGCTCTGTGTATTATCCCCATTTTAGAGATGAGAAATGAGTTCAGAGATGTTAAGCATGTCCAGACAACTACTTAAAATGGTAAAGCTGTGGTTTGAACCCAGGCTTGTCCAACTCCCCCTCATTCTGTCATTTTAAACTGTTTCTTTAGTAGTGAACTAAAGCTGGTTTGTGATCCATCATTATTTGATTTCTGCCCCCAATCTCATTCTCTAGCAGTGTCAGGGAAATTCTCTCAAATGAGAAAAAAGGCCTGGGTTAAAAAACTGCCTAATTCCCTTTCATGATCCTGTGAGGTCCTAAGTGTAGATAGGGATGGTAGAATGGAAGCTCACTCAAGTGATTTTTGGCTTGGTCATGATCCTGCCTTGCTTGCTAACTAATGATATGCTCTTGAATAGCCTTTTAATCTTTCTGAGCCTTAGTTTCATCAACTTTAAAATGAGGTTAATATTGGCTACTTTCTAAGATGATTGTGTTATTTGGAGGTAATATAGGTAAAACCATTAAATCCAGTTCCTGGCACACAGTAGACATCTGAGAAATGGTAGCTGTTATTATAATGAGTGAAGGCAAAGGATGTTTATATTATTGGGGCTATATGGGTGCTTGACTTTTCAGACCAGTCTGCATTGGTTACAGGCTTCATTATTCATTTTGCTTAGGCGTTGTTTCTCCCTTCCAAGAAGCAACCAGTCAACTAGAACTCCTTGCCTTCGTCCAAAGGAGGAGGAAAAACTAGTCTTTTAAAGCTCTCTGTTGATGGCAGGTTTTTCTAGTACTCAGACTTACTGAAATTATTATCTTGAACAGGCCCAAGATGTTCTGGCACAGGAGATGGAAGTGGTAAAACAAGGTATGAGCCATGGAGAACTCTCAAGTGAAGCTTATAACCAGGTGTGGGAGGAATGCTACAGTCAAGTTTTGTATCTCCCTGGGCAGAGCCGCTATACACGGGCCAACCTAGCAAGCAAAAAGGACAGAATTGAGTCACTTGAGAAGAGGCTTGAGGTTGGTATCCTTTTAACATTCTAATTTAAATGTACTTTGATTAAAATAATGAACCGCTTGGCCGGTGTGGCTCAGGGGATGAACATCGACCTCTATGATCCAGGAGATCGAGGTTCGATTCCTGGTGAGGACACATGCCTGGGTTGCAGGCTCGATCCTCAGTGGGAGGCGTGCAAGAGGCAGCCGATCAATGACTCTCTCCCTCTCCCCCCTCTCTGAAATCAGTAAAGATATATTACAAAAATAAAATAAAATAATGAACCAAGTAATACCACTGGAAACTTCAGAAAAATAGACTTGAAGTGATTTGCCTTTGCAGTTCTTGAGGGAAAACTACACCGAAGTGTTTGATCCTCTTTGGCTTTCTTTCTTTGTTGGATTTTCAGAGTTGCTGGCCTTCATGATGAAGAGTGTCCTCCACGTTGGCCACAGGTCAACAGAATCTTTTAGATGGAGCAAGGAGCCAAGAAGTTAACACTAGTCACTCAGAACAATGTAGATCAGTGCTAGAGTAGCTTGTTTTCTCTAAGAAGGAAACTCAGTGGTACCAAGGAGCCTTTTTTCTAGAGCCAAAAGAGCACATTTATAAAACTTGAGTACCTTTTGTTCATTCTCTGATTCCTATGAGTTTGGTATAGAGCGCTGAGTTGGATTACCTAGACAATGGCTTCCATGATTTTTCATATCTCTGAAAATGTTGAAATGTACCAGATGGTAGTTTCATGACATGTGGTTTCTTAATATTGTCTGCATTTTTTGAATTTCAGAATCCGTGTAGGCATTTTGCCAGTGGCATGCAAATTGTGGTTCATGGACCACTAGGCTGCCTTGTGGATTCTTAATGGTGGTCTTTGGGGATGTTTCTGAGGCCAAGTTGGAGTGGGAAGGAGAAAGGGGTGCTTCATGCAATCACATGCAGAAAATAGCCTCAATTTTCTCTTATGTGATTGCCAGTTTCTCTTTATAGAAAGCATATTTGAAACAATTTTTATTTAGGGTTAAAATAAAAAATGGTAAAATTTACTGGGGTGTTTGGGACTGTGTGGGGTTAGGAACATGAACAGGAAAAAGCAGTATCTTTTTTTTTCTTTAATTCTTTAATTCCCACCCAGAATGGGGATTGAACCTGCAACCTTTTGGTGTGTGGGACGATGCTCCAACCAGCTGAGCCACCCAGCTGAGCCACCCGGCTGGGATGTAAAGGTCTTTTTAATTATAGTTGACATACAATATTATATTAGTTTCAGGTATACAGTGTAGTGATTTGACGTTTATTTATTATCTTACGAAGTGATCACTATGAGAAGTCTGGTAACCATCTATCACTGTACAAGTTATTGTGATATTTACTGTGTTCCCTAGGCTCTGTTACATCCTGTGACTTATTTATAACTATAAGTTTGTACCTCTCAATCCCCTTCACCTTTTTACGCATCCTCCCATCACTAAACCCTCTGGCATCTATCAGTCTGTATGAGTCTGCTTTGTTTTGGTCAGTTGCTTAGTTTTTTAGAGCCCGCATATAAGTGAAACGGTGTCTTTCTCTGACTTATTTTACTTGGCATATACCCTCTAGGTTCATCCATGCCCCAGATGGCAAGATTCCATTCTTTTCTATGGCTGAGTAATATTATGTTGTATGTATATGTAAATCTCACATTGTCTTTATCCATTCATTTATGGATGGACATCTAGGTTGCTTCTGTATTGTGGCTATTGTAAATAATGCTGCAGTGAACATAAGGGTGTGTATATCTTTTCAAATTAATGTTTTCACTTTCTTTAGATAAATGCCCCAAACTGAAATTGCTGAATTGTATGGTATTTCTATTTTTAATTTTTTGTGGAACCTCCATACTGTTTTTCATGGTGGCTGTGCCAGTTTACAATTTTACCAACAGTGTACAAGGATTTCCTTTTCTCCACATCTTCACCAACACTAGCTATTTCTTGTCTTTTTTTATGACAGTCGTTCTGACAGGTGAGAGAATATCTCGTTGTGGTTTTTACTTGCCTTTCCCTGATAATTAATGATGTCGAGCCTCTTTTCATGTCTGTTCGCCATCTGTATGGCTTTTTTGGAGAAATGTCTGTTCAGGTCCTCTGCCCATTTTAAATTGGATTATGTGTTCTTTTGATGCTGAGTTTTATAAGTTCTTTATATATTTTGGATTACAACCACGCAAGTATCTTCTTCCACTTAGTAGGTTGCCTTTTTGTTTTCTTGATGGTTTCCTTCACTGTGCAAAAGCCTTATTTTTAATTTTGTTACCCTTGCCCAAGGAGACACATCCAAGAAGAAAAAGCAGTATCTTTTTATTTGAAGTTATTCTAAGTTTTAATTTTACTTTTAATATCACATGTATAGGCACATGATGGCTGATGCCCGTGAACCTCTTTTATCATTTAGTGGGAAATCAGAATTTGTTTTTGAAGTCATTCTCATCTTGGATGAAATTCTAGCAGTCCAGTGTTGCTGCTTATTCTGGTTGTATTACTAACTTCCAGCAGGGGGTGCTGTTGCTCTCTTTTAATTCACAGAGGGAAAATAGAACATCAGTGGTTAAATTTTAAGTTATATTTTCTGTTGTGTAGGCTTCATTTCTTATAAATGGTAGTTAGCAGTGTAATTCTGATCTAAGGTCAGCCTCATAGTTGATTGGAAAGCCATTTGGAAAGCTTTCTTGTAACATTTATATATAAATACTTAGGTCTCTCACTTAGTTAGAAAATCTTCTCATTTGAGGTGGGTAAAGTCTTCCTGCCTCAAATTGTAAGGACATTTTGTGCTGTTTAAAAATGTAAAAAAAAGTTTTTCCCTAAATCTCAATTACTTTGTTGAGGCACTAACTTTCATGACAGCAAATAAATGTGTCACAAAGTGAGTGGTGCCATAAAGTACAGTAATTTTTATTTCTATGTTGAATTGGTCTTGTGAGTTTTGAAGGGAAAAGTACAGAAAGAACCATTGCTGTTCTTTTGGAGATTTATTTGGGTCGTTTATGAGCAACCATTAAAAACATGTGGTTCTCTTTGTTCAGTTCAGTACCAGGAACTGAAATCTTCCGTTGAACTATTTTTGTTGAAATATTGGTGATTTTGAAAGAATATTCATAAAACAGTTTGAAGTAATTTTTCTTTTCTTGACTCCTGGGTATTGTTTACCCAGCTAGTTACTTTTAAAGAATATGTAATCAAATCCTTTAATTTAGTAAACTGTGCTTATTTCAAATGAAAGTTCATTAAATCTTTAAAAAGAAGAAAAGAGACTCAAAAACCCAAATAAACAAATCCCCCGTTTTACTTGTATCCATCCCTAATTCAGAACTAGGTTTGTCTTAGCTTATTTTAGTTTTTGAAGACACAATTCTACTGGTTTGAAATACATAAATATTTTATTTCAATTGTGGTAATTCTTTCATCATTTCAGTTGATTGCTAAATTATAAACATTATTCAAAGTTTGTTGTGGGGAAGAAACTCCAGTTGTATTATATAAACTAAATGCTATACTTAAATTATCCTTTCCACTCTTAGGTTCAGGGAGATATGCTTTTCTGTGTAAGCACAGTATACCATGGCTGCCAGTGTGTTTGATTTTTGCTGCCATGAACTTTGGAACAGTGAATTTAAATTATGGCCCTATCACAGCATATCAAGCAAGATGAAATCCAGCTTTGTCGTGGTTGGTGTCTCCTAAATGGATTAAAAAATATACCCGGAGGTTTATATTGGAGCTAGTCTTTGAACCATTACTCATGATTAATATTTGAAACTTAGAACTTAAATGAAAATCCTTAAGATACTCATTTAAAACTAATAGAACCATCTCAGATTTTATGTAGAATGTGGTGGGTGGTGCAAGGAGTCTTTTAAATAGAATCAGAATGTAGACACAGGTCAGAAGTAAGTGGAAAAGACTTCTGAATTATAACCAAGTCCATGTATTTTATTCTGCTTTGGAGGCAGAATTAACTTGAGAACCTTGTCAGACATTTGTGTGTAAAATAAGGCAGGAACAGCAAATAGAAATGACAGCTAATATCAGAAAAGGAAAAGTTAGAAAGCTTAGCATGTTGATGCCATTTAAGTATGGTGACAAAAAGCCGTATGAATTTTAATAGCTTTTGAGAGGGCATTATAATGTAGGAGGGTAGAGTGGTTGCTGTTTATAGAGATACCCCCAAATAAATAAGAAAAGCTTAATTTCTGTTCAGTGTTATGTTATTGCTTTGTTTGTTTTTTTAAAGAGGTATGGCTGTAATTGTAGAGAAGTAGTCACCAAATGGTTAAAAAGAAAAGAGCTTTAGCACTTTATTTAATCACGTTTGGTGAATGTTACTGGACATCTGTGTGCCAGCCCCTGTTCTAGGCCCTGGGGGCACAGCAGCAAACAAGGCAGATGAGCTCTCCACTCCTTTGGACTTCAGTTATCTGGAAAAGGCTTCATGTGGAGAACCTCCTTTTCTGACGATGCCAGATAAATGAGTCATTACTGTGTTTGGGAAGTGCAAATAGAATTTGAAGTGTTCTAATTTGTTTCCACTTTAAGTGGAAATAGGAAATCGTCTGAAGACATAATTATTTTGAGTGAAATAATTTCCAGTAGGTGCAAAAGTGAAATGAGAAGTCTGAATTTAGGCCTGCTATTAAATTTAATAGTATTTGAAATAGTATCTAAACTGCTGTGTTGAGGAAGTTTGGCTGAAAAGTAGATTTTGTCATGTTAGCTATAAAAATGGAAAGGCTTTCCTTAGAGGTGGAAACTAGGTCCAGAAGTAATACTTCTCCCTGTATTTTACTGGCACAGTCAACTTAGTCAAGAAATATTATGTAACATTGACTTCTTGGAAATAAAGTAACTTAAAGAACACAGATAACAGACTTAAAATTCTTCTCAGTGTATTTGTAGAACTCTTTGAGGACCCTTGCATTTACTGAATGGTTATGTTTCAGCAAAATTGGCTGCATAATGGATCCCATTTTCTCAGTGACTTCTATTATAAAGTCAGATGTTTTAACACAGGAAAAATATTCCCTTAATACTTTAAAGAGTGAAAACTTAGGGTAAGGATTAAGTTGGTGGGCAATTCTGGATGGAGGACTATATGTTGTATCTCAGTAGGCTTATATTCCCTTGTGAGTGAGTGAGTGAGTGAGTGAGAGAGAGAGAGAGAGAGAGAGAGAGAGAGAGAGAGAGAGAGAGAGCGTGCGTGGCATGGGCTGCAGGAGAGGAGTCCCCAGAACTTTGGAATGCTCTGTTTCTCAAGTTCTGCTCTGCCATGACCCTTAAAGGCATTGGCAGATGTCTTGGTTGTTCCTAGTAAGAGTTTGAGAGCTAGACCAGAGATCTTGGTACAACCATGTTGCTTCTCTTATGCGTCTGCATTGAGTTGAATTTGTTTCATGCAGTTTGTGTTTCATTTCCTAACTTGTGCAGATGTAAAGTGCTCTCGGTGTTGTTTTGTTGGTACATTCCTGTTTCTGGAAAGGTGTTTAGTAAGGTTTTGCCTACCACTTAGCTTGTTTTGCAGGGGTGCAATCTGAGAATTGCTGACAATCACTTACTTGGACCTGCATCTCATCAGTATAGAGAAGGGTTGCTGATAAAACTTAATGCTAGTAAGCAGTATAGAGAAAAAGGAGAGACACTCATGGACTCTTGTTTGAAAACTTTTTGATGGCTGAACCACATCTTTACTACTACGGGATCATATTGCTTAACGATGGACCGGGAAGTGGAGCTGCCGTTGACTATATTTTTTCCAGTGGCATAAGTTTATATTATGAGTCCCTAAGCAAGAGTTTCAGCGAGGGATGCTCTTAATGTTTCTGAACCTCACTGTAGCAGGCTTTAACTGAAGACAATATTGGAGACCCAAGGATAATGTGTTTATTTTGGAATTACTTAAGCTTAGTAATCTTAACAAATTTAGTGAGTTTGAAAGTAACAGTTACTTTTATAAGTCCCATACAGCCCCCTTTTGTAATGACCCAAGGAAATACTTATGCTTCCACTGATTCATCTCCTGGGGACCATCAGTTTTCCATTGGTCTCTGTCTAGTCTTTTTTAGACAGTTTCTTTTCTATGCATTTAAAAATAACATTTGTAGGGCATTTTTCTATAATACCAGTACTTTGTAGAAAATTTAAAAGAAATTTAAAAAATGAAGACAACCTACCATCTAGACATAATCACAAAATAACATTTTGTATTTGTGTATCTGTGTGCGTGTGTGTGTGTGTGTGTGTGTGTGTGTGTGTATATGTATGAGTACAAATATATAAGATTAAATGTGATAGGAAAATGGTTACTGTACGTAACACATCTGTATGGATGAAAGGAGGGAAGTGTTTAAAATTGGGATCGTCATATACTGCTTTGTTCATTTAATAGTATAATATTATAAATATTAAAAAAATAGAAAGAAACCTGATCACTTGCTCTCATTTAAAGTCTGTGGCAAAGATTAGGTGTTGTGAAATCTCCAAATAATTACATGAGTTATAGTCTGCCCAACTTCTTAAAAAGTTGTTAGTAACTTTTTTCCTTGGTAAAATTTTTCTGAGATGATTGTTTTCCTAGTTTTTTAGCTTGTTAAGAATTAAAGAATTTTGAATTTAAAAATATAAGCTGGGGAAAGTAAAAGCTTTTTTGAAGTGTCAAAATTCTTATAAATGGATATGTACAGGTTAAGTCAGGGGAAGCGTGATGGGCAGATCCATTAATTAAGATTTTGTTTACATGTGTCTGGAATTTGTTTTTCAGGGAACTGTCTGGTGGCATTAAGCCATTTAGTCCCACAACTTGAATTTCTTCAGGCATGTTTGCAGTTCCGGGGCTGAGGCAGGGAAGACTTTCATTATTAGCAGTGGTGTAGGCTAACGTGTTGGACTTTTAAGTAGGACATAACTGCATAGCTTCGTCACTTGTGGCTGTGTGGCCTAAGGCAAGTTACTTAACCTCTCTGGGTATCAAATTTCCTTATCTATTAAATTTTGGGTAGAGAATAGTTTTTATCTCACGGAAATAAGAGTTTGAGATAATATAAGATTAAATGAGATACTGTGTGCCTAGCAAATACCAAGTTTTAGTGAGTGGGAATTTTCTCCCACGCCTTTCAGGTGTGTTCATCCTTAGTGTTATCTAAATTGGGTAAACTTGGTGTATGCTTTGAGGTATCAAAAAGTAACTTCACCTTGAACAGCAGCAGGGCGGCTGAGTTTTTATTTTATAAAATTTGACGAATGTCTGAAATTTGAGACATGGTTGATCTTAAGAGAGAGATTAAGACTCAGTCTGATTTTGGTTAGTATAAATGGATTTTACATAATTGTGGATTTTAATTTAACATTTGATACATATATTTTGGTGTGTTGAAATAGTTGGCATACTGTACATTTTAATGTCTACATTATATTTCATTGTATTGATGTTTCATGGTTTGTGGTGTGCAGTCTTGAAATAATTACCTTTAGAGTAGAAATTGAATTTGAATTTTAAAAAGCCTTTTATTATGGGAATTTAAAAATATAGCCAAAAGTACACTATTGTAATGAGTCCTTGTGTATTATCACCCAGCTCTGACAGTCATCAACTCATGTAGCCACTGCTTCAATTTCCTCTTCTTTATTATTTTGAAGCAAATTCCAGACATACTATAAAACAGAGTTATGGTGCATGAAATTTGTCAGCTTGGTTTCCTTACACATATGTAGATATATTCTCATTCATCTCCTTTTTTAAATTGAATTTTTCTCTCTCATTTTGGTTGTAGTCAGCTTTAATTATATCAAGTGTTATTCTGCTTTAAATTTGTAATGTTATGGTGAACTTTATTATTAGACATTTAGTGCTGATATATATTTAAAGCAAAAACTTCCATTGTAACCATATTTGGGAGGCTGGTCTGGTGACAAGTAAGCAACATATTTAATCCTAGCTCCACTAACTTTGTTAGGTGTTTTAAGACTTCTAAATGTATCTTTAAGTGCATAAAAGGAGTAAAAAGATTTATTTTGAGAACCTTTGTTAAATCAGTCAAAAGGTGCTGTGCGATCTCCTTTAGCCAGTGGCGTTTAAAGGCTTAGAAATGTGAATCTGGTTAAATCAGAATCTGGTTCTTCCCGAGTCTTTCTTTATAAACAATAAGGTGTTATACTCTGTTGGACACTACTGTTGTTTCTGTGTGTGCGTGTAGGGTGGGGGAGTTGGGACTTTCTGAAGGTAGTTCTCTCCCATATCTGCATTGGCTGGAAAAAGGCCCAACAGGTTAGGGTAGGTTTTATTTTTCTCCTAAAGCACCTTGAGCAGTCATAGGTTGAACATTTTACAGTGTATGCAGATATCTTCCTTCACATTTTATTTCATTTACAGGTTACATTTGATATTATTTTGTATTAGTTTCAGGTGTATAGCATATAGTGGTTAGTCACCATATACTTCACAAAGTGTTCCCCGCCAATATTTCCAGTACCCACCTGGCACCATACACAGTTGTCTCGCTATTTGTATTATTGACTATATTCCGTTATGTGCTTTACCTCCCCCTCACTGTTTTGTAACTACCAATTTGTTCTTCTTAATCCAGTCATTCCTTCACATTTTAATGATCAGATGGCAGATGTAAGATAACTAAGCTAAAATTGAATATTAAAAGCAGTATTCCATTTCTTTATATTTTTAGTGACTAACTTTATATAGTTGACTAAATTAAATTTTTTCTGTACTTAAAATTTTTTTGGTATAATTTATTTCCATATTTACTTGGAATCTTAGCACAATATTTGAGCCAGAAGACTGTTACAAAGCTCGAACTAAATTAAATATAATTGTTGCCGTTAAATAGAAGCTAGCAACTTTGCAGTTTTATTGGGAATAATAAATGACTCAACTGTGTGTGAGGTGGTAATTCACAGATATAAGGTACTAATCATACTGCATGTGCCTTGATGACTAGTTAAACACTTTCTGAGCATAAGTATTATGCTGTTACACCAGATTAGAAATTGAATATCCATGGAGTGCAATGGGTAGCTAATTGGATGATCTTAACCAATGAAAATGATAATTTGTGTGACTAATTTTAAAAAAGCAACCCCCCCCCCCCCCCCCCAATATATATTAATTTGAAATTCGGTGCTGTTAAGGTTTTTGGAATGTGTATTTGAATCCACATATAATTAGAGTATCAGATGTTGGTATCCTTAGAACATGCTGAATTATAATAGAAGGAACTCATGGGTTTTATTTTTTACTTGTTATTGGGTATGAGGACTTTTTGGTAGGTCTAGTTAAGAGAAGATAGCTGATATCTAGTTTCTGTAATGACAATGGCTGATTGTCTATTAGAATCATCAGGGGCTTTAAAAATACAGAGGTCTGAGACCATTAAATAAGGGTCCCTGGGTTTAGTACACTGGCACTGGTAGATTTTAAAGATCTATAGATAATTCTAAAGTTTAGCAGGGGTTGAAAACCACTGGCTTGAAAAGATGTGCTCTAGTTACATGGTGTGGTGGTCCTCAGGAGGCAAACTGCTCCCTTAAAATGAGGAACAGGTGTTTTTCCTTGCTTTATTTCCAGGAAGGGGTCCATGTCATTTTTTTTATCAAAGTTGGAATTATAAAGAAGGTTTTAAAGCCTCATTTATAGTCCCTTGGTCTTTTAGAGAGGCGAGCAAAAATGTTTAAACTCTTAGTGTCTATAAAATAATTGTAATCAGAGCTAACATTTGTTGACTGCTTACTCTGTGCCAGTCACTGGGCAGCTAAAGGCTTTCATATCACATACATTATCTTATTTAAGCTTCATAATAACTTTTAGCAATGGCTGCCATTTTACTGATGGAGAAATAGAGACACAAGTCAAATAACTTGTATCAGCTCAGAATATCTGGGTGGTAGTGCTGGGTAGGAAGAGTGACTTACTCTTAGCACCTATGCTGTGCCAGCTCTCTTCATCCAGTATTCCCTGACCCTTAGCAGATATATCATTGCCGTGGAATGTATTTCTATTTATTATCTATTAGAGGAAAATGGCTCCTTCATAAAAGATACTATTTATTCATGGATTTATTCTTCAGGTGAATTACAGAGGAATGAAAGCTTATTAACTTACAAAATGCTGAAGATACGACTGGTTTTAAAAGAGCTTTACTTAAATTAATTTTAGATTAATCTCATGTAACGTCCTTCCTCTGCTCCCCTTTCCAAAGCTTATCTGACTTTGGCTTTTAATAAACTGAGTTGGAAAAAATGAAATACCATTTTCCCAGTAAAAGTGTACCTATATTTCAAGGAACACTTCATTTTTTGGTGTTCTTATATATTCTGATTTTACATAAAGCATTGATATTGGCATGTTTATTTTTAAATTAGATATCACTCATTGAAGTGTATGTTTCAAAGTTATCATGGAAAGCTATATATTAGTTTTGGTGATTATATTATTTATAAATATTTAAAAAACATCCTATGTACAGTTTTCATATTAGCCTTTTACATTTGACATTTTCCCTTGGTACCTTTTCTGCTTGTTTACTGCTACCCCCCACATTTAGTATTGCAGAAAAAAAAAGTATTTACATTGTCATCTGTCTCCTTTGTTATGGGTGCTCTCAATCTTGTTATTATGAATTAAAGAGTATCATTGGGGGATCCTTTATCCTGAAGCTACTTAATTTTGTTTATGGAGGCCACTTGATGGAATGGAATCAGTGTGAGAGGGGACCAGGTGGGAGGGAGGGTGGAAAGAAGAAGTGGAGGGAGGGAGGAGAGGAAGAACTGACACACACAAAGAAATCAACCCTGATTTAATAATTATTAAGGCTTTGACCTCACAATTTTAAGTGTTGTATGTTGAAAGCAAGCATTTGCAGGTCACTTTAAAGTGGGGTGCAGAATATACCAATGGGATGTTATGCCAATGGGATTCTGCATACACACCTCTTCCCTTCTCCTCCACCTTTCCTTAGACCTTCTCAGCTGGGGCTTTCTTTGACTGTGTATCAGCTTTAGAATTTTGTTCAAATCTTTCTTCTTTTTTTTTTTAATATATTTTTATTGATTTCAGAGAGAGGAAAGGAGAGGGAGAGAGAGAGAGAGAAACGTCAATGATGAGAGAGTCATTGACCAGCTGCCTAGCCTGTAACCTAGGCATGTGCCCTGACCGGGAATCGAACCCCGATTGCCTAGGATCTTAGGTCGACGCTCAACCGCTGAGCCACGCCCGGCCGGGCTCAAATCTTTCTTCTGTTAATTGCTCCTCTCTTGTTCTTTTGTGGGTTTATACATTTTTAAGTCTTTCCCTCTAATTTTAGAATGATCTGAGGAGGAAGCCCACCTGTGCTCAATATATATATTTATAGAAAACTCATTTTTCTTAATTTTATGATGTCCTTTCACTCCTTAAAAAGTAAAAAGAAAATTGTGTTGACAAATGTGATACTCTCTTTCCTTAATGGGTTATATGCCAAATTTAGGATTTTTACATTATAAAAATAATCTAGTAATTTTATAATTTGAGGGGTTATGTTTTGATCACAATTATTAAAAATGTACAAGTATAATGTAGAAGTACATTTTTGAGCTATAGGTGGTGAAGATGAGTCGCTGGTAGTTCCAGAATCAATGCAGATTAATGATAGCAGAAGTTATTTTCAGAAGTAGAGATTAGTTTTTCCATACTGTGACATTCAGGGCTGCTTTGAGATTGAATTATGGGTGAAATTACTATAAATATGTTATTTAGGACTAACCTGTAAAACCCTTCAGGTGCAAGACAGAGCCTTCTTAAGCCTAATTTTGTGTTATGGTAGCTGAAGTATAAGGAACTCTACTGTGCTTCTACTTTGAGCCAGTATTGCCTTTTCAGTTCTGTTGTTTAGCCTGCTTTTCTCATGTGTGCTGATGTGATCTCCCCCCAGATAAACAGGGGTCACATGACAACAGAAGCCAAGAGAGCTGCAAAGATGGAAAAGAAGATGAAGATTTTGCTCGGGGGTTACCAATCTCGTGCTATGGGGCTCATGAAGCAGTTGAACGACTTATGGGACCAGATTGAGCAGGCCTACTTAGAGTTACGCACCTTCGAAGAACTTAAGAAGCATGAGGACTCTGCAATTCCCAGGAGGCTAGAGGTAACGTCCTTACTGCCCTGCAGCAGGGCTTAGAAGGAGAGCTGCAAGAATTCTCCAGGGCTTTCCCCTTTTCTCTTCTCTCCCCTCCCCTCCTCCTCCCCTCCCCCTCCCCCTCCCTCCCCCTCTCCCTGGCTATCTTCTGAAGTGGATACTGTCTGGCCTTTTCCAGTGAGGGCCTAAGCTTTTCTGATCTAGAATTGCCTGGGTGTGGATGGAGATAGGAGACCAGCGATGCAAAGGCTTTTCCTTTACTAGTTTTCTGTTTTGTATAAAGATACATTATGAAATGAAATAAGTACCCTTGTGATATATCCCCCTGAAACAAAATTGTGTCCCATTCATGTAGCTCTCCAAGGTACATTAAACTGGTATCTTTTTGTTTGGTAATTTAGGGTGCTGGGAATATAGGTAGTCATTCCAAACCATCAAGTTCCTTTGGTCACATTCGATTAACTTGATTTCCTGAGTGCGCATGATAGCCCCTGCCAAGATAAAATGCAGGCAGGGCTTAAGTGCATTTTTTGGTATTGATAGTACAATAATGGTTTGTTTATTTGAGATAGAAGCAGAGATTTTACAAAAACATGGCGGTCATCTGACTAATCAAAGAAGGGCCTTAGTAGTATTTGTTTTATAGCAAAAGTAGGTGCTATTTTTGTTTCTCTTTGAGCAATGCTTGCCTCCTAAGAGTCAATACGACTGAACTCAGCTGTTTGTAAGATGATAAAGTACCATAAGATCCTTTTTAATTTTCAGTGCTTACTTATGAAATAATTATTTAATATTTTTGTCTCTTCAAGTGTCTAAAAGAAGATGTTCAGCGACAACAGGAAAGAGAGAAGGAACTTCAGCAAAGATATGCTGATTTGCTGATGGAGAAAGAATCTTTAAATTCTAAAATATGAAGCACAGTGTATATTCTGTCACAAGATAATTAATTTCTGGTTTTCATACTCTGGAAGGCTGAAACTGATGTTTATCTTCATTGACAAATTTGCCCATAATCTGTGGTTTTTTGGTTGTTTATTTTAAACGATATCGATCTAACACATTCTATGTATAAAGACTTTAACTCCACAAGACATTTTAGGGTTTAAATTATTATGACAATCATTCTTTTAGCAGTGTCATATTTGCAGATTTTTTTAAAGTTTCGGCCTTTATCTTAAAAGCTTGATTTTAAAGTGCTGCCTGTGAGTATACTCTTGAATAAAAACAAAATAAAAAAATTGAGGATGTAGCCTTTTGTTTGAAGTAATTGGATACTTTTAGAGTGCCCACAAACCAGGAAATAATGAATAACTCTCTGTAGTCAAATGGTGACCCAGTATCTTAACTTAAACCCCAAAGAGGCAATCCTTTTGTGGCTTTGTTAGTTTTTAGTTTTTACTGTTTTAGCATAGAATGGTCATTTGTCTCTATACTGACAAGATAGATTAACTTTTTAATACCTCTTTTTTTTTCTTCCCTCCAATATAATTTTAGGGAAGATCTCTTCTCTGCCCAGCTACTTACATACGTAGTTTATGGATTAGGGCTCAAGATTTCTTGACTTGTTATTTTCTTGTAAAAGTTTTCTGACAAAGGCATTTTAAAGATTAATTTCAGCAGGGCTATCAAACTTCAATTATTAAAGCTCTGTGTTTATCTTAACAAGTCAGTCACACAGATGTAGAATTTGGGGAATGGATGGGTAGAGGTGAGAAGATCTAACTTTGTAACAATGCATAGGAAATCATTTAGGGCAGTATTAGTGTAGTTGGCTACACATTCAATATAGGCCAACAATGTGTTGGAGTCACCAAAAAAATTTGCCTAATCTTAGAATATTAGGGACTTAAAAGGGAGGGAGAGAAGGATACATTCATTAATCAGATATTTATTGTCCGAGTCCTGGAGACAGAACAGTGAGTAAAACAGGCATAGTTCCTGTTTAGTGGAGCTTACAGTTTATTGAGAATGACAGACAACCAAAATTCAAATGTTTACTGAGTGACTTGTATGCCAGGCACTTTTAAAGTGTTGGAGTTGAACAGTTATTAAGACACAGTTCTTGCTGTCATGGAGGCGACATTGTGGGAGGAGATAATAAACATGCAGGGAATAGGATCAGATCATGAACTTTAAATTCTGTGGAGGGAATTAAAATAGGGTGATGGGAAATAGTGACTGGGTGGCTACTTTAGGTCGGTTGATCATGTTATCTCTAGGGAGGTACCATTTAAGATAGTATGTGATTGACATTTTAGAAGGAGCCCTGTGAGATCGAAGGGAAGTGCAGTGCTGGCAAAGTGAAGAACTAGCAGAAAGGTGTGTAAGAAGCAGAAAGTCAGTATGACCAGCGTGTCACGAATGGCATTTGTATAAGGCCCGATCGTATAGGGCCATATTTATAAGGCTGTAGTAAGGAATTTGGATCTTACTCTATGATGGGAAGCTTTCCTTCTAAGCAAAGGAATGACATGGTCAGATTTGTTTTAGAAACATCCTGTGGCCATACTGTGTAATTGGCCGGTGTGGCTCAGTTGGCTGAGTGTAATCCATTGCACCAGAAGGTGGCGGTTTCAATTCCCCATCAGGGTACATGCCCAGGTTCCAGGCTTGGTCCTGTAGGGGGCGTGCCTCTCCCTAGGTCGAAATTAAGGAATCAGTTACTTCAGGAGCCTGATGCAGTAATCCTGGCAAACGAGAATGACTCATACTAGGATAGAAGCAGTCCTGATGGAGGCGTGGAAAGATTTGAGCAGCAATAGTTCTGGTCAGATCATACATTTGTATTTTCCTGGTATCTACTTAATTCTAGTACTTTTCCTGGTAATTTTGCATGGGTATTCTAGGAAACACTTAGATAGCTATGAGGAATGATGGTTTTCTAATAGTCTTATTTAATTTTTATTGCATGTTTTGTTGGCTGAAATGTTTAGAACAGCATTAAGTAACGATTATAACAGTAGACATTCTTGTTTTGTTTCTGACTTTAATGGGAACATCCATAGCAGTTACCTTTAGGCTGGCTGTTTTGAGTCAGATATTCTTCATCTAGAAAGGAAATTTCCCTCTATTTTTAGTTTTTATGATTTTTTTTTTAAATTCTCACCCCAGGATATTTTTCCCGTTGCTTTTCAGAGAGGGGGGTGGGGAGAGAGGGAGAGAGAGAAACATCAATATGAGACACATTGATTGGTTGCCTCCTGCACATGCCCTGACTGAGGCTGAGCCTGCCACCGAGGTACTCGCCCTTGGCTGGAATTGAGCATCCGCAGGCAGACACTAACCACTGAGCCAAACCAGCCAGGGCTATTTTTAGTTTTAAAATAATTTCAATTAGATGTGGCTCTGGAATTTTGTCAAATATGCTTTTTGGGTATCTGTTAACATGATTATATAGTTTTTTTTCATTTGATTTGTTGATGACTTTTTTTTTAATGAGAGTACATTTATTAAAGCTGGGGATAGTGAAACAAGGAAGGGCTTAGAACAAAAGAAGCAATAGGAGAGAGCCTAGGAGGGGCTGCTTTGGCTCCCTAGAAATGTTATAGGAAAGAAATGAACCTAGGTGGGGCTCCTTTTAGCTCATTGAAAAGTCAGAGAAAAGGGGACCTTGGTGACAGGTTCAGGGGGTTAGCCTGGGACGGGCTGCCACTATCCATTTCTTTCCTGGTTGCATATCCCGTGGGGACCCTTAGAGTTTAGGAGATGGATGCCTGAGAAGGAACAAAGGTGTGAGCATGCTCCCAAGAGGGAGAGCTCTGTTGATGACATATTAATAGATTTTCTAGCATTAAACAATCTTTGAACTGCTGGAATCAGGTAGATTAAATTTCTTTTTAAAAAAAGATTTATAGCTTACTTGCATATTATGTAGACTTGAATTATACCGATTTGAAATTGTTGATCTAATAGTAATAAAGACTCATTTTGATTTTAAAATTTGAAGTAATACATATACAGTAAACCCTTGATTTTATGGACAAAATTTCTGGTCCATATGTCATGTGAAGATTAACACCTTGTTAATTTTAAATGCTTTTAACCAAGATTTGCTTATAATTAAATTAAGTTATTTTTAAAAAGTTTTAGCAAATAGGCCATATGTTGAAAAAAAAACTGTAGTAATTTCACCGACATAAATAAATACTATATATCTGCAACTATAGTGTACATATTTAAATCCAAGAGTTACTGCTTGTAAACAATGTTCATGGAATGGTTAGCACCTGATCACACTGCAACACATGGATAATTGGTTCTGTTGTTGAGTGGCGTGACTTTCTGCAGCAGTTTTAACACACAGGGGCAGATGTTCCAACACCGTAGCCACGCCCCATCTGTGTACATTTGTTTACTTGCAGTGAGTGGTAAATGCACGCATTTACTAGGCCTATTCAGTATAAATTTAAAATTACAGTAATATATATAGAAACTTTTCTGTGAAATTAATCTTTTCACACATACTTAATTTTAATTATACAAATATGTCTACATAACTAAAAACAGGTAAACTAGCCTTGGCCGGTGTTACTCAGTGGTTAGAGTGTGGCTGACACATTGTAGGATCTCTGGTTCGATTCCCAGTCAAGGGCACCTACCTGAGTTGCAGGTCCGATCCCCAGCCCCGGTTGGGGCATGTGTGGGAGGCAACCAATCAATGTGTCTCTCTCATATCGACGTTTCTCTTTCTCCCCACCACTCTCTCTCTAAAAAAAAAAAAAGGAAAAAATATCCTCCGGTAAGGATTAACAACAGCAAAAACATACAAAAAACAGGCAAACTAATTTGTCAAATTTTTAACACACATTTGGAAAACCTACTTTATTATATAACGGACTTTTGGCTGTAACGGACACCCCCTTGCCCAAATTAGTCTGTTATATCGAGGTTTTACTGTACTTACAGTTTAAAAAGTGACCAAGAATTGCATTGCCTAATTTCAAAACTGGCAGTGTCAGTGCATTTGTAAGCTGTTTGTGCTTTTGCCACACAGCAGTAAAGCTTTGACCGGTAAAGAAACACCCATTGTCTTCTGTCAGCATCCTGGAAAGCCCAGGGTTCCTTACCAGCACCATGCTGGCGGTGATTTTGGCCACTAGTTTAATACATTTATCATACTCTCTTACGAGCAACTCATTGAGTGGAAGTGTTAAAACTAGCATTGAAAAGGATGTTCAATTCTCAGTAACTTTGGGACAAATTGAATGTGATAAAGATCCAAAAGAAACTACCACTGAGCAAGAGTCCCTTTTGAAATAGTAGAAATAATGGCGAGATAAGAAAAAGCAGCCTCGGAGAGAAAGTACACTGCAGTGATTGTGGGCTTCTGCTGCCCCAACTGTGTACCCCCTGCTTTTACATTTATTTTTCTGGGAAAATCAGTTTTAAAATATATGGTGTCCTCTGGAATGCATTTTTCCTAAAATGTGACTGCCTTAATGGTACTATAGAGTTTGATTTGCTAATATTTTACTTAGGAAAATTGCATTTTCACATGAGTGAGTTTGGTCTTTTGGCTATTATCCAAGCTTTGACATTGGGATTTTGCTAGCTCTATAAGGCGGATAGGATAACTATATATATTTTTCTATGCATTAAGCAGTTATATTATAGCACAGGAGTGATTTGTTCCATGAAATATTGAAGGACTGTGCTTATAAAACTGGAGTTCAGAGCCCTTTTTGGAAAGAATTTCTTGATAGCTATCAGTTTCTTTTGTGACTATCAGTATGTCATCTGTTTTTAAATTTAGGTAACTTTAAAATTTTGTTTTCAAATGTATTTTTCCTTTTGTGTTTATTATTTACTAAAGATAATTTATACTTTTCTAGCAAACTTCATTTTTTGAAATTTAATGCATTTATTAGCAGAGAATATTAATAGAGAATAAAAAATTTCTATTAAATTTGCTACTTCTAGGTTATAAGAAACTTACCTTTTCTTAGTTCTACCATTTCTTATTTTTTTCTTGATTAGACTTGCTAAAGGTATCTATTTTCCTTTCAAAACAACCAGTTTGGATTTGTTTATCAATTGTGATTTTGTATTTATTTCTCATTTTATGTTTATTATTTTTGTTTTCTCTAGATGTCTTCCCTGTAACTTTTGAGTCTGATGCTTATTTTTTGTTTTTGGTTGTGTACAGTGAATACATTGAAGGTTTTTGCTTATCTCTAATTTCACATATGTTCCCATCCCAGCTATGTTGATGTGTTTTCTAAGTAGTTTATTATTGTGTTTTAAATTTTGGGTTTATTAATTAAGAATATTTGAAAAATTCTGTGCAGCTGGCTTTTTCTTTGTTTTTCAATTTTTGCTACTTGTAGGATTTTCTTACCTTGTGGAAAGAAAATATGGCTTATATAGTTTTTGCTTTTTAGAATTTATTGAGATATTGGGCCTAACATTTTAAGAAAGTATTCTATGGACGTCTCTAACGAAGGTTTATTCAGTTTGTGTGGGACAGGTGAACTTGTGTTTCACTTTATTCAATCATCTTACATTGTTCCAGTTTTGTTTTTTTATTTTTGGTTATAAACTATCATAGACAAGTACTGTTGGCCTAAAGTCTCCTAATATAGGTATTCCTATCAGTTCTATCTTGTTCGTCTAGAGCTTTTGCTTAGTGTATTTTGATACTGTTATTTAGTGTACAAATACTTGTGTCTGTTAAGTACAATTTATAAGAAAGACGTACTAGTCTGTAAATTTACTTTTTTTTCCCTAATTATGTTTTTTGTATTGGCTTTTACTTGTTGGATATTAGAATATTTCTCTTCTTTTTTGTTTATATTTGCTTGATAAATTGATTTTTATCCTTTTATTTTAAGTTTTATATAATTTTTAGTTGTCTCTTAAACAACATGTCTTTTTATATTTCAACCCATTTGGAGAGTGTTTACATTTTATTAGGGGAGTCTAATCCATTTGCTTTTATGTTAATTACTGACTCTGTAATCATGTTTTATGCTTTCTCACTGATTCCTCTCATTTCCTAAAAGGACTCTAATTTCCTGGCTTTAATTTTCTTAGTGATTTAGAAAATATACATCCTCTTTTTTAAAAAGTTTTCTTTTGTTCTTTTTTAAAAAATCCTCACCTGAGGATATGTTTTTATTGATTTTAGAGAGAAAGGAAGGGGGAGGGAGAAACATTGATGTGAGAGAGAGATAGCGATTGGTTGCCTCCTGTACGCACCCGGACTGGGGATCAAACCTGCAGCCTGGGTATATGGTCTGACCGGGAATCGAACCCTTGACCTTTTCATGTATGGGGTGATGCTCCAGCCAACTCAGCCACACTGGCCAGAGCAATATACGTCCTCTTTTAAACTTTCCAAATGATTGTGGTATCATTTAGGGTTCAGGACTATTCAGGAGAAAGAAACCCCACCATAATTTGAACAGGGAAAATTCAGCATGAAGAATTATTAACTAGTAATGAGATTAATGAACCACCAAGAGAGTCCAGGACATCTCTAAAGAATACAGGACTAGCAGCTGCAGGGACCAGCCACTACTTGTAGACCGCAGTACCCAAGGAAGGGACAGACTTGGAAGAGCTCTTTCCCTCCCTGCAAGGCTGAGATGCAGGTCTCATTGAAGGGGATGTGTGGATGCAATTTGTTGAGGTGCCATAGTCTTGAGGTGGCAGGCAGGGTGGCAGGGAAGCTCTAGGAAGCCACTTGCTGGGGTGCCAGTGACACTTGAGAGGAAAGCACCAGCACAACTCTGCAGAGTGTGCACCACTGGCTTTCACACATTGCTGGCAGAGAAGCCTCCTGCTGGCAAGAAAGTCACATGTTGACAGTGGCTCAGTAGGAGCAAGAGGGAAGAGCTCTGAGACCAGGAGACAGGAGGCCCCTTCCACTTGCAGTGCCCCTCCAGTGCCACCAAATGACAGTGCCTAAAACTGTCCACTGGAAATGAGAAATGTTTATAGGTTACAACTCCAGTACCACAAAACAGGGCAAAAGGGTGAATTTGCAGCTGATCCAGTAACCATTGTTTTCCAAAATCACACACAAGCCTGTATTTTTCTTAGTGGCTGAATAAGGAATGAAGCCAGTGTCTGAACCACTTTTAATTCCATTAACAGCTTCTTTACACCATGGTAAGGGGACTCTATTTTTATTCTGGGAAACCTCTAGGGTATGCATGCCATTTCACTCTTCAAAGCTATTTATTTCATCTGGTTGTCCCTTGTGGCCAGTCTTTGGGTTTGGCTTCAAGCATTTCATCTCTATGCCTGGCCTCTCGTGCTCTGGATATTCTTTGGAAGCGTTTCCTTGTTGCTCATCCCTCCTGCAGCCCTACACTATTTCTTTGGGTCCCCTTTAGTCCACATTTTCAGCCAAAGACAAAGGAGAGTTCAACATTATCTCTTTAAAAACGTTTATTTTTATCAGCAATACATGCATATGTTTTACAAAATTAAATTCTGGGATGATGGTGATGGCTGGAATATAGCAACCAAAAACCCCTGGACAACATTTACAACATAACTAGAGGACAAGCTATCCATCACCATGAACCCCAAAATATGTGTGGATGGGGATAAACCACCAACAGGCATAAGACCTGTGTGCTGTGGAGCCTGTGCAGGAAAAATCAGAAGCAGGCAATGGGGTATCTGACACACCTAAGAACAGGAGAACCATAAAGTAGCCAATAGGTATTCATGGAATGAGTGGTAGACCAATTTGAGAACAGTGGCTTAAGTTGGGAAGACAAATTAGCAACCTTGATGATTAATATGTCACCATTTTTTTCAGATAGGCCTAAACATTTCAAGAGTCTTCCTGTCTCAAGGCAAGATTTTTCCTTTGGGGGAAAAAAAGTACAATTTAGTAATACATGGGTATTAACAATATCAGCTATAACATATTTGTTAACTATACCATGCTGACTTGTGTGGTCCAATATGGTAGCCACCGGCCACGTGACTGTCGAGCATGTGACACATGGCTGGTTCACATTGCTATGTGCTGTAAGTAATTTACCAGATTAGGAAGACTTGTATGAAAAAAAAATCTCATTTTAAAATATTGCTTACATGTTGAAATGAGAATATTTTTGATAATAGTGGCTTAAATAAAATATATTATTAAAATTAAGCCCACCTGTTTCTTTTTACTTTTAAAAATGTGTCTAGTAGAACATTTAAAATTACATAGTGGCTTGCATTATATTTCTGCTCACAGCACTGTTCTAATTTTTTTGTTATTAATTGCTAATTCAATTCCATTGTGGTTTGAGAAAATACTCTGGATGATTTCAGTCCTTTTAAATTTATTGAAACTTGTTTTATGACCCAGCATATGATCTCTTTTGGTGAATGTTCCTTGTTCATTTGAAAATATGTATTCTGTAGGCTGTAATGTTCTATAAATACCAATTAGGTCACATTGTTTGGTAGAATTCAAGTTTTCTATATCTTTAAATGCTTTGTTTCTCTCTCCACTTGTTCTGTAAGTTGCTGAAAGAGGTATGGTGAAATAACCAACTATAATTGTAGATTTGCATATGTCTCCTTTTATTTCTGCCAATTTTTTGCTGCTTTTGTTTAGAAGTTTTGTTACTGTCTACATAAACATTTAGGATTATTATGTTTTCTTATTGAAATATCACTTTTGTCATGAAAATGTCCTTTATATCTGGCAACATTCTTTGACCTGAAGCCTACTTTGTCTGAGGTTAAAATTGCTACTCTAGTTATTTTATGCTTAGAGTTTGCATGATGTATCCTTTCCATCCTTTTACGTTTAACCTCCAGGTATCTTTATAGTTAATGTGGGTTTTTATACCTTTCATATCGTTGGTTGGGGTAGACATGTATCTTAGCTTGATATTCCACAGGTCATTTAGGATCTGTTCTTTTTAAAAATTATTATTCCTATTCATATTGTATAAATCATATTGCAATTTTTCAAGTTTACTGACTTTTCTTCTGCAGTGTGTAATTTGTTGTTATTCCTTTGCAGTGAAATTTTCATGTCAGATACTATATTTTTGTCTTTAGCAGTTCCATTTTGTTCTTTTTACATAATTTCTCTCCTTTATATTTATATTTTCCTTTACATCCTTGAGCATATAGAGAATGTTTATAATAGGTGTTTTAATGTCCTTATCTGCTAATGCCATTATCTGTCATTTCTGGGTCTATTTCTATTGACTGATTTTTCTCCTGGACCCTGGTCATTTTCCAGTTCTTCCGTCTAGTATCTATGAAGGATGGTACACATTGTGAATGTTCCATTGCTGGCTTTGTTTTCTTTATATTGGGCTTTATTCTAGAGATAGTTAATTTACTTACACATCAGTTTAACCCTTTTAATGCCTGTTTTTGTAAATAAAATACTATTGGAACACAGCCACGCTCATTTGTTACTTATTGTCTGACTGCTTTCACAGTACAACAGCAGAATTGTGAAGTCGTAACAGAGACCATGTGGCCTGCAAAGACTAAAATATTTATTTGCCTGACCCTTACAGAAAAACTTTGCCTACCCCTGCTCTAGTGAAGTATTTATTTTAAAATGAGTTTGTAGGTAAATATCTAAAAACATTCTCAGTTTTAATTTCTACTACAGTAAATATCAATAGCTATGATCCACATAAAATATTTATGGGATCCTCAGTTTTTAAAAGTGTAGAGGAATCCTGACATCCCCAAAATTGAGAACTGCCAATTTAGATTAAACTTGCTAGATGTAAGGAATGTCTTCTGCTCGGAGACTGTGCAGCTCTCCCTGGTCTTTGATCAGAAGTGCAGTGTGCCCTGTTCTCCTGGGCCTTTGCAGCCTCACTTGTGCCTGGGAAAGGCTGGTGGTGTCTATGTCATGTGTGTGCAGTGAGTCACTGTCCTTTCCTTACTCTCATTATTGGATTCTGAGGTTTTTCATCTTAAATAAGCAGCAGAAGTGACTAGTTAGATTTTGTTGTTTTGTGTTTAGTGATCCTAGAGAGGTGGGTAAAATACAATCATGAGGGCACACTAAGCAATTAATACAACAAGTCTTATTTGCAGATGAGGTGACCGAAATCTCAGGAGAACAGATTTGACCAAATAATGAAACATGTCCAAGCCAAGTCCAAGGTCCAGTCCTTGTTTTTCCACTGTAGCCAGCCACCATGGGATCTGAAATCTTAAAGCAGACAAGTCCCTGAACACTTACTTGTTTTTAAGTAAAACAACCCTTTGTGTTACTGTACCTAACAAAGCTGAGGGACTCATCTCCTGGAAAACTGGCAGGAGCTGAAGGTTTAAAGAAGTCCACAGTTTTGATTCATGAGTAATTTGAAGGTTCTTTTCTATATCTTGGGAATATATCTTGTACTGATAACCTTTAAAACTGAATTCATGGAAGAGCAATTGCCATCCCTTCCCATCAAGCATCTGCCCCTTTTCCCACCAGGAACATTTGGGTAAATGTACTTGAAAATTGTCCTGGTATAATGAAGTGGTTAAATACAGAAGTTGGGCCAGATTTTAAAAGCGATGCATGCAGCCTGCCTCTAGGTGGTGTGTCACGGATTCATTGGAAGATGAAACATAATTTATGCTCCCAGAGTAGCCCTTGCACAGAAACTTAATGTCTGACTGAGAGAACTGTTCAAAATATGTGGGTAATGCTTATCCGATTAGTGAGAACTCCCTGCTTCCCTACAAAAAAGGACAGGTCTACCAACTATAATTTTGTGTTTAAAACTCGATCCAAGGAAGGAGAGGCCAAGAAAACCTGTCCAGACTTAGGAATTGCTCGCCTAAGAAATCTAGAAGTTTTAATGTCCATAGAGGTGTCCAGTGTCTGTCCCTGAAGTTCAGAATTGGCTCATAAAACCTGGTGGAAGAAGAAAGAACAGTAGCCATGTGTTGACTTGATGTTTGGCTGGCAGGGAACGGAGAAGAGGCATGAACGAGCCTCTTCCCTGCTTGATGAGCTAAGAGGAGCCCAGGTGAATGAACAGCTCCTGAATACTGAAGGGGTTGCACCTTGGAGAATGGGGCTTGGAGGGAAGGTGGGGATCTTAGCGGTGATGAGCCTGCAGATGGGAACAGGCACTGAACTGGAGGGTTTGGGGCCAGGTAACCTGCAGAAACTGACATTTTCAGGGGGAAGGGGGCTGGAACTAGAGGGTGAGACTGGGGAAATGTGTGTGAAATTATTTTTCAAGTCACCCGTTTGGTTTTATTTTCAGCTATTGCATTGATGGTAATCAAGTATTTTGTTCTTGCCTTTAATAAGAACCGGTTCTGAAGTGACATACCTTTATGGTTGGGTAAGGAAGTGGTGGCACACCTCTTCCAAATTCCAGCTGTCTCCTGTCTGTCAGGGAACCAGGGGGTGGTCCTAACCTTAGCCAGTTGGCTCAGCGCACCACAGCTCAAGTGCCATCTAGTGTTTAAATGGGGGAATTACTTTTACCTGAGGGACTAACCACTGGTCCTTTTTGACTAAGACTTTTTGACCTTCAAATTTGAGAAATAGAACATGTTCATTCTCAAGTGTCATCACTGTTTTCCAGCGAGCTTGCTTCTTTGGAAATATTTATTTTGAACTAGATGAATTCCAGAATACCAGGTCCTAAAATCCCTAGTCGATAATGAAGAAATAAAATGATTTTGTTTGATGACAAAACCACAGCAAGTATGTAGAGAGAAAAACCTAAACAAAACCAGTGCTCTTTGAAAAACAAGTTCATCCAACCTGAGACTAAGTGTCACTCAGTGGACTGAGCTGTCAACACCTCAGCATCCAGCCCCAGTAGGAGCTCCCTGAGTGTGGATGAGGCAGTAGTCTGCATCTCTAACAGTGCCTGCTGCGTGGCTCTAAGGTATCACAACCGATCATGAGCGATTTCATAAGCATCATGGCACATGTGTGTGGCCTTTTCCCAAGCAGTCCCCTGGGAAGCCATGCACTATTCCAACAATGCTGCCGCTGCTTTAACAAATGTCTTTGGAACTGCTTATAGGGATTGTTTTGAATACCTCCAGCGGTGCTTGGGAAAGACTGACCTGGAGGCAGGTCCTGTAATGACACTGGAAAGGAGAGAGACAAAGGCAGGAAGACTGGTGAGAAGTTAATGCAGGAGTCCAAGGACAGGTGAATGAGGGTAGAGGCAGTGGACACAGAACACTGGGTTCAAGAGGCTTGGTGAGGCAGAATTGAAAAATGTCAGTACCTGGGTATGGATGCAAAACTGACCATGGCTTGTTGTCTCTGACAGGGACAATGATGATACCTCCCATAGAAGACGGTGAGGGGAACTGATTTTGGAGAAAAGATGAAATGTTTGTTCCTAATGGATGTATCAAGCAGGCTTTGGGTCTGGAAGTCAAGAGGGAGGTTGTTATTGGAGACTGATCTGTACTTATTCATGGAACAAACATTACAAAGTACCTCTAACCGTAACAGCTGTCACTTAGTAAGCACCTGTCATACTGGGGACAGTGGTAAACCCCTCTGTGCACTAATTTAATCCTTGCAAAACTGAGAGGTGTAGGCGCTCTATTGTCTTCACCTTATAGATGCAGATTAAGTGGTTTGAAAGGGCAAATTGGTATACCCATTTTGTTCCCAGTTAAGGCTGAGTTAAGTGAGAGAGTAGGAAATAAGAAGAAATAAATGAAAACATCAACATCATTACTGATGAAACCAAACTGGGGGATGGCGCTTAGATTTGTGCTAACAGTGACTTCCTAGTGGTCCCACCACCCTCAGCCCTCCGAGCAGCTCCCCGAGGGGCCAGTGTGAGTTTGCAGAGTGGATGCATTTACCCAGGCTGCTGCTTCACACTGGTCTCTTGGGCTTTGGTCCTATACATTTGATGGGTCTGGCAACTTTGCAAAACAAGCAAGTTGATAAAGCAGGGCTGAATTCCTAGGAGACAAGCTCCAAGATGATCCTTTCAAGAGAACTTAGCCTTGGGCAGGCAGGGGTGGGCTGGGAGTCGGCCCTGGCAGCCAAGAGCCAGATGTTGAGTGGTCTGTCTCTGGACTTCAGGAGCAGTGAGGCTTCGAGCCTCGCTGTGCAAAGTGTAGTCTCTGCACTAGTGGCTTTAGCGTCACCTGGCGCTGCTGAGTGGGAATCTGCATTTTAACAAGGTTCCCCAGCTTGTGTGCCTGCACAGGAAAGCTTGGGAAGCATACCCAGGAGCTGCCTTGTGTGTGAAGGAGAAGCTTGTTTCTGTCCTGGTTCCCCCTGCTCCCGGGAAGGCTTGACTAACATTCTCTCGGCAGAGGCCTTCCTGCTCAGAGGCTGCCACCGGCCTTCCTTCCATTGCTCATTATAGCAACAATTTGTCCCTTATTTGGGAGCAGTGAAAAAAGCCTTCTCAAAACATGCCCTGAAGCTCATGGGGCATATGTGATAACTTACTCAAACCAACCTGATACTTATTTCATTTCCCTGCATAGTCCACTCCAAAGAGTTTTGAAAAAGTAATTTTCTGAAACCTTTGGATAGGCCATTTGTTTCACTACAAGACTTTCTCCCCAGAGGGATTTGTGATTATAACTGGAGTGAGAAAGCTCTGTTATTAGAAATAATATTTGGTCCTAAAAAAACTCTAGAGAACTTAGATGGAAGGGGGAGTGGAAAGGGCAGGGGAGTGAGGGGTGAGGGTGGGGAGAGCAGGGCTTTTGCTATATCCACAGTCCCCATTTTTGTACTTTCATAGAGGGCCAGGGAAATCCATGGAAAAATAAAGGCTCAGAAAGGTGCTGGTTCTCTTAGAACTGTGCTGTCCAATATGGACATACAGCTGAAGGGAGCATTCTAACTCATTACATTTACATTATTTTAAATAAAATTTACATTTAGCCACATTCCCACCACTGAGAAAGTTCTGCTGGGCGGTGAGTGCTATTCTGGAAAGTCAGGTAGGGCTGTAAGACATGCTGGCTGCTAAGATGGAGTGAGTTACTTCTAATTCAAGACTGAACTGCCCCAGAGGGGTCTAACGGTCTGCATGGCCTGCCCCAGGCCATGGTGGGTACTGTTCCTTTCTACTCTGTGATGCTTTGAACACAAAGGAAAAACAAGTGCCCCTTTCCTCTGCTGGAGTGACAAGGAGCTGTGGGCCGCCTACTGCACCCAAAGCCAGAGGCCCGGCTTCCTGGCCTGCTCCGCGTCATACTGGGCAACTGGGAACACTCGTGGTCACCGGCTCGCAGTGCGCTTGTGTGCCAGAGAGACGCGTGATTCCGAACCGCACACGGGGCTTGGATGAAATCCATCACGAATCCTCATTTAGCTAAACGGCAACAGCAAAATTCACCACCACCACCACCAAAATGTATTCCTGTCACCCTGCTCTTCCAACAATGTGCATATCATTCTGTCTAGAAGAAAACTCGGGGGTAAATACGAAGTTACACAAGTTTAGTATTGCTTTCGAGATTGCATTTTAACAGGTTTGAAACGAACCCCATGCAGGCTGTTTTACATACACCTTAGTTTGGCTGATCGGCAAAATGACATGTTAAAACACAAAGGTATTTGCATCCTGATTTAGCTCAACATTTTATGTGAAGATTTGCGCTTATCAAATGTGTCTATACATTTACACATTTCAAAGCCTTGTTCTCGCAGTTTTTCCTCTGTGAGTAGGAAGCTTTTTCCTTTGGACTCACAGTCAACGCTGTTGATTGCTGCTTGTACACAAGTAAAGCAGCGTTTGAGAATTAGCTCCGTGTCTGGGTGTTGGTCTTTGAGAGCATATTTCAATGCATTTCAAGCTCAGTTGAGATCACAACTTATAGACTCTGTGTGAACACAGGTGCCAGCTTCTACGCGATACTGACATCGGTGAGAGAAGGGATGCCCCAGTCAGGGTTGACACTTTAAGACAAAATTAGTATGGCAGCAAAAATAGGAGGTTTTCATGGTTTAGCCCAGATCTGTGACAGCCCAGTTTCCAGTCTTTGTGCCTCCTTGGCCTGGGGTTGTGGAGGTCACTGCCAGAGGACAATGTCCTCCCTGTGTCCTTTGAAACAAGCCCTGCAAATGTCAATCTATCTGGAACCTGGACACTCCCCACAGCGCATAAAAGATTGTTCACTTATTCAAGAGTCCGTGTGGAGCTTACAGACCTACGTAGGCTTCCTAGTACATTTGGAAAGGTTAGAATAAGCTTATAAACCTTAATTTCTCTACATTTCCTCAAATACACCATCAGGGCACAAATGACCATGTCACTGAGCTGGGCAGGAGCAGGAGGACCGCTCTGGGGCTGTCCTAGCACAGTGAAGACGGCGGGGAGCCTGTAGAAAAGAATCAAACCCTGCAGTACGGAATGTGTTAAGAAAGCTTGAAAAATGCTCTTTGAGTGCCCAAGTCCACATCTGGGGTTTACCCTACAGCTGGCCCGGCAATGCCAGGGAATTCACTGCAGCACTGGGAGCAGCCTAAATGCCCATCAATGGGTTAAACGCTTCATGGCAGCACCCACGCCCGTGGGGCCCCGCACCTGGGGCTGGGGGCCTCTCCGGGCCTCTGTCTGTCCCCCCCGGGCCCTCTTCATGCTCTTTGCTGTCCGCGGGCAGCCCGGCCAGCTCCTGCCCTCCTGCGTCACCCGCGGTGCTGACATGTGTTTGGTCTCGTGTGTTAGACCTCGTTTGTGGTTTCTGTGTCATGGCAGCTCCTTAGCTCGATCCTGAGCTTCTTGGAAGCACGTCTCCTAAGCGTCTGCCTAGAAAGAGGGCTGCTCGGTTGCTCTGCTCTCCGTGTCTTCCTCTCCCTCTTGTCTCCGGGTACCCCTGGCCCACAGACACCAGCTCCCCCGCCAGTCCCCACCCCCGGCACCCACATCAGCACGTGAGTCTTCAGGCTGGAAATTATCAAAAAATTACTTTTGCTGCGCTGGGCAGCAGGGAGTGGGTACAGGGGAGTCAGGGCGGAGGAACTTCCCGGGAACGAGAGCAAGCTCTGCTCTGAGTCAGGGGCCTGAGTTTGAGTTCTGCGTCCGTTTCAGCCTGTGCCCCTTGGGGCAAATACTCGATGTTTCTGAACTTGGCTTCTCCACGTGAAATGCAGCCGGTATGTGCTCATGAAGGTTAGTCTCCAGGGTCAGGTTAGTCTCCGGGGTCACGTCAGTTTCCAGGGTCAGGTTAGTCTCCGGGTCAGGTTAGGCTCCACGGTCAGGTTAGTCTCCGGGGTCAGGTTAGGCTCCATGGTCAGATTAGTCTCTGGATCAGGTTAGGCTCCATGGTCAGGTTAGTCTCGGGGTCAGGTTAGGCTCCATGGTCAGGTTAGTCTCCGGGGTCAGGTTAGGCTCCACGGTCAGGTTAGTCTCCGGGGTCAGGTTAGGCTCCATGGTCAGGTTAGTCTCTGGGGTCAGGTTAGGCTCCATGGTCAGGTTAGTCTCGGGGTCAGGTTAGTCTCCGGGGTCAGGTTAGGCTCCATGGTCAGGTTAGTCTCCGGGGTCAGGTTAGGCTCCACAGTCAGTTTAGTGGGGCCTGAGCTGCTGAGCACCCGCACCTGCAGACCTTCCTTACCGCACCCGTGCCCTTCTTGACTTCTTGACTAGCTCATGAGAAAGGTACCAGAGAGCCTCACACCTGATTCAGAGCCAAACATGGTACCCTGGAGGAAGAGGGGACTCGGCTGGGGGCTGGGAGCACTGGCAGACTCCTCAGTCCATGGTGTCGTGACTCAGATACCCTTGGCATTGGCTTATATATGAGTAAGTGAATGTGCTGGTTAGTTGTACTTGGTGAACCAGAAGCACAACCAAAATATGTGCCTCTGTGGGATTTAAAAATATGAACAGGAAGAGCAGTGTGTGGTGATGAGTGTGGAAACACATTTCAGTTTTAATTTTCAACCATTAACACGTATGTTCTGAAAGCTAGTCTGGGAAAACAGACTTCTGTCAGCTGTTCAGTTGGCTGGTTGGTTCCCTCCTCCCTTAGTGCTGACAGGGGTGAGGGGTGAGGGGGGTGAAGGTGTCACTTGTCCCCTGAGGGGGAGGCAGTGGAGTAGAAAGAGTTTGGATTCATGTAAGCTCAACTATGAAGGAGCTGTGTGACCTTGGGCAAGTTACCTACCTTCTCTGAACTTCAGTCTCTTCACCAGTAGAGCGGGGATCTCCTTTACAGGGAGGGTCTTGTGAAGATTAAATATAAAGTGTCTAGGACCGTGCCTGGCACACAGCAGGCCTCTAGTCACTTAATTCATTCAGAAATGGGAAACAGAACCAAACCACTGTTACTTTGGGGTTTTCTGTTACAGCTGAATTTAATCCTGCCTAATACACTTTACAAATAAATTCTCCACATCTTTTAGGAAAGGAAATTAAAGTTACAAGCCCAAACTTCCTACACATGGCCTGGTCTTTAAGCCTGTTTTGTATTTTTCCGAAATAACTACCACTCTCTCAATTAACATTCTCAGCACTCGTAACAGTTTTCAGAGTCTATATAAAAAAGCTGTGTGTCTAAGTTCTGGCCAGAGGGATGGGCGCAGAAATGGATGTGAGAGATGTGTTCTTAAAAAGAGGGGGTGCCCTTCTTTCTGCACTGGTTTTACTTACAACACTTATAGCATCAAATCTGTGGGCTTTGTTTCCCCATACCAACCAATTTTCTAGACGCCAATTAGTCTCCTACAAGTCAATTCAGTTCTGACATAATTGACCTGGAGATAGCATCAGATTCCACAGGGTAAGGGCTCAGTCCCACACAACTGCCCCCACCTAGGACACCAGTCCCAGCTCGCCATCTATACTGCTGACCAAACTGTCGGTCATTCTGACTGGCAATAAATTGGGGATTCCCATGGCTCCCTCCTCAGATTTGACAATCTGTTAGAATGACTTACAGAACTCAGGAACTCTGCCTACTGTACTGGTTTATTGTAAACACTGCTGTAAAGGATACTGATGAAGAGCCAAGCCAGACGAAGAGGTCCATACAGTGAGGTCTGGAAGCGTCCCAAGCACAGGAACCTTTGCCCCGTGGAGTTGGGGAGCAGCACTCTCCTGCCACGTGGGTGCATTCACAATACGGAAGCTTTCTGAACCCCGTCGTTTAGGGTTTTTATGGAGGTTCCACTGTGTCATCATAATTGATTAAATCATTGGCCATTGGTGGCTGCATTCAACCTTCAGCCCCTTTCTTCTCCCTGGAGGTGGGGGAGTTGGGCTGAAAGTTCCAACCACTAATCACATGGTTGGTTCCTTTGGCAATTGGCCCCCATCCTGAAGCTACTTAGAACAACAGGAGTCACCTTGTTAGCAAAGCCTCAGATTATGGTTGTTATGAATAACAAAAGACGCTCCTGTGATCATATCACTCAGGAAATTCCAGGAGGTTTAGGAGCACTGTGGCAGGAACTGGGGACGTGGCACAGTGGCCACTTACCGAAGGAGATGCTGAGAAGGGAAGCCGGGCTTGGGGGAGAACAAAATAAAAGGTGCCTAGGCCCCTGACACTAGGGAGGGCCACACCAGCCCCAGTCTGATAATTTCTGACTTTCTGAGCATGCGAAGAAATCCCTAGAGAGGCTGATTATTTCACCCAATGCATGACTTAAAATTTCAGTAGGTGTAACCGGGCCTGTAGTAGGGCCCGGTGAGGCTGGGCCATTGTGAATAAGTGAGAGAAACAGGAAGAGTAAATGCTCCAGCCAATGTTAGGAATGGTGTGATCCTCAAGGGCAGTATCTGGCGCTGCGCCCTGGGCTCTGAACTTGACCCTGGTCTGCTTCACGCCATAACTTGTATGAAGACCTAAAAACACACTTACCACATTTGGGGATGATCTAAAACCAGTTAGGAGAGCTGATATTTTGAAAAACGTTACAAAGATACAAGAAATCTTTTGACCAAACAGAATGAGGAGCTGAATGTAACGAAATGCAAAATGCTTTGAGGACGAATGGAAGAGTCTGCCTGCTTTGGGCCCAACCCCCAGTGACCTCAGTTAAGCCTACGGACAGAACTGAGTTCACTTGTGAATTTTGGGGAAATATGACCATCAGGGTGAAGAGATTCCAACAGGTGACCTGGGAGTACAGGTCCGAGGAAAGAGCTGGGGGTGGGGTGAGGTGGGGGTGAAATGACATAGAGCCCTGTGTGTATCAGTTTCCTAGGGCTGCCACAAACTGGGTGGCTTAAACAATAGACATTTATTATCTCACAGTTCTGGAGGCTGGAAGGCTGGGACCAAGGAGTTGGCAGGATGGCCTCCTTATTCGGGCTGTGAGGGAGAGTCTGTTCCATGCCCCCCTCCTAGATTCGGGTGGTTTGCTGGCATTCCTTGGCTTGTAGACACATCGCCCCCATCTCTGCCTTCACTTTCACATGGCGGTCTCCCTGTGTGCATGTCTCTCTGTCCAAATTTCCCCCCTTTAAAAGGACTAAGTCATATTAAATTAGGGCCCACAATAATGACCGTATTTTAGCTTGCTCATCTGCTAAAACCCTTTTTCCAAATAAGGAATTCACAGGTATGGGGGACAGGACTTCAACACCTCTTTTGGGAGAATACAATTCAACCTGTAACAAGCTCCCTTCCATGTGATCCCAAGGGAGAGAAGCAGTCCCACGGAGACGTTCCAGCCAGTGAGAGTGTGCAGGGCTGGCGCTCACAGTAGTAATGTGGCTGTTCTCTGTGGATCCGTGTTGATCTCTTCTCTCACTTCTACCCAAGGGTCATTGTCCTTCCCCCAGTCCTTATAGAAGCAAAAACAAAGATGCAAAGAAACTATTGATCATATGATTCATCATAACCTGAGGCTTTGGAGAGTGATAATGGGGGGTGGTAGGAGCAGTCCGGCAAGGGGGTACATTGATTAAGGAATGACCTCCCTCCCAAGAAAAACCCAAGTGAAATCAACTTTTCATGACCACCACGCACCAACAATCAGCAATTCTGGACCATGTCAGGGATAACATACTCCTCCTTGAGAAGGTGTTTTGTTGACTTAGGTCCTAAACAACTATGGTTACTGTTGTTTTAATACACACATAGCTTCAAAATAGCTTTTTAGAATTCCTTACCATTTAATAAATAAGTATTATATTCTACATGGAAGTTGATTTGGAGAACACCCAGTTATACGGTTGGCCCCAACACACGGGGACTCACTCTGTGTACATTCATTTGGAGTAGTTCATCACTATTCAACATCATTCAGGCTCAGTGAGCAACTTAAGTCTCTAACCCCCGATGAAGTACTCCTGGGTTTAAACAATAGGTTTGAAATAAACAATGATAGTACAATGATTATAAAGATGAAAAAAACAGAGCTTGAGTTGCTTTCTATGTGACCACTTGGAGTTTTTATTTGTATTCAAAATTTAAACAGTGAAACAGTACAAATGATGAATTGTAATATTTTTGTTTGGTAAGTGTAAATTTTAGCTCAATGATTTTTTAATGTGTGAAGCGTGGGATGTGTTAAAATATGATTCACTCTGAGTATCAAATACGCTGAGTGAACAGGGGTGGGTGCTGATAATAACTGAAAAATCAAGGATATCCCCTGGGACACCCCACTATTGATCAAAGGTCAAAGGGTGAATCTTGGGGGAACAGTTCTTCTCTCTGAAGGACTAGAAAAGGCCAGTTCTGGGAAAAGATGAGGTAGGGGGAGGAGACACTGATGGGAGAGGAATGACTACCAGGAAGAAGGAGGAGGTCAAGGATGATCCAATATATCCTTCAAAAACATGCATATTTGGTTAATAAAAATGCTATCATAATAATGCAAATGCAGTTTTGTAATTGGCTTTTTAAAAATGTAGTATGGCATGGTAAATCTTTTCACGTCATTAAATTTTTTTTCTGCCATATTATTTTTAGTGGCTGCCATCTTATCTCCTAAATTCTCTTCTGCATGTCTCTTTGCCTTGTCTCCCTACCTCACACCATACACATAAATACATTCCAGATACTGTAGGAAAGTAACATTTAAAAAAGTCCTAAAACTATTAGGAAAAAAACCCCAGGGAACTATTTTTAAGATTTTGGGTAGGCAAGGTGCTAAAAAAGATCCCCCTCTCCCCCAAGCTCAAGGGGAAAGAACAATTAAGTTGATCTTTTTTCATGATCGCCAGAGAGATTACAAAAAAATGAAAGACAAGAAATGTATTTGTGACGTATATAAAAGACAAAAGATTGCTAACCAGAGTTTGTAAAGAGCTCTTCCAGTAATTAAAGAAAAACAAATGGCTTGATAAAAGAAATATGAACAGGCAATTTGCAGGAGAGGAAATCTCAATGGCTAATGAACACACAGAAGGATGCTCAATCACACCTGTAATCAGATTAAAACAACACTGAGGTATCATTTTCACTCATCAGATTGAAAAAAAAAGTCTATTAACATCAGGTATCGAGGAGAATAAAAAAGACAGTAATCAAACGATAGATTTGATTGGCGGAAGAGGGTTAACTTGTCAGAGACTAGTAGAGTGGAAAACGTGTGTATCCTGTGGTCCAACGGTTCTATTTCAGCATTTATACCCAAGAGAAACTCTTCAGCCTGTGCACAGGAAGTGCATCTGATTGGAGACAACCTGAATGTCCATGAGAAGGGGGAAGGCTAAGTAGAAGGCAGGAGGGTTTCAAGAGGAATTCCTGGGCAGCAGTTGAAAGGAACAGCCGAGGAACAATGGGATGCAGAATGACCCACTTAGCAAGGTAGCATTCATGAAAACCCACCCCACCTATTTATTGGGCAAGGACAGGAGTTGATACTCAGATATTTACCTGGAATGATGATAATGTAAATCACATAATTCAATATATACGTCAGAAATGAAAACTACTCTCTTCTGTTCTCTAAGTTCTAGCACAAATTGTTCATCAGTGAAATCTGATCTTTTCTAAATCATTTGTTCATATTTGGGAATTGCTGGGATGAGCTTTTGTTTGATGCGGCCGATCCTTGTTAAATGATGTACCTACCGGGGCCATGGCCTGATACAGGAAATGGCCTCAAACTCTTTTGACAATTTCCCTATTAACTTATAGTCGTTAGGTAACTTGTAACTTCAATAAGTGGAAAATCTTTCTGAATGTCAATGATATTATAAACGGTGTTGATCTCTTCTCAGACTTTGTAAACTGACATCAATTAAATTAAACATTTTCCATGCCTTATATAATCATCCGAGCTGTCCATATATTCCATATCTCTATTATTGACTATGTCATTGAAAATCATTTCTTGAAATGTCATGTTTAGTTAGGTCAAGTCTGACCTTTCAGGTGAATGAGAGGTGGTGCAGCACACTAGCTAAATGCATGGGCTCTGTTGCTAGATGGTCTGTTTTGAATCCTGGGCTCTGCAACCTAAATTTTAAACATCTCTGTCCCCAGATTCCTCATCTGTGAAAAGGGAATGATGATGACGATACTGATGGTACTTAGTGAGGTGTAATACATTTAAAATGGTGCCTGGCAGTGAGCAAGCACTTATGTGTCAGCTCTCATTTTCATGAATTAAATTAAGATAGCTAATGTCAGTGATGGGCAGGTGCTTAAGGAATTTTCATAGTGCTCCATTAAAAGGAGGTGGAATTCAACAGAAACTGTGGAAAAGGGGACCTATACTAGAGGTAACTTCTGGCTGTGAACTGCCCCTACAGATCTGGCCGGTCACTTCCTTCTATCACATGGGTGCCTATCTGCTGCGCTTCTCAGAGTCAGTCCTGCAGAGACTGCAGTTCCCACATGTGACTCCAGAGGAACGGCAGTGGCCCAGCTGCAGTCCTTGGGAATGCGGGTGGGGGTGGGGGCGGTCGTTTCCATGCAGGGTGTCACCACCACTGCCAAGCAGGCCAGGCTGCTGTGGCCAAGGATACATGTAGAGATGGAATCTTGCACGCAGGAGCTTCAGAGGGCTGGTGGGGCAGAAACCTAGGTCCTGGGGGTCCTGGGCTGTGCCAGGTGCTGGGTTGTAGACAGGTGCAGGAGTCCCCCAGAAGGGTCCTGGGCAAGGGTTATTCACCAGCCAGTATGTAAGAACTTCAACCTTTTGCCAACCAATACTTTTGGGCACTACCTATAGCTCCCTTGTCATAGGTGAATAATAAAAGCCAAATAGGCATGATCACAGCAGTTCATATCTCATAGTTATGTTCCCGAAAATAGACAACTCCCAATTTAGGACAGTATGAATGTAAGTGCTCATTACTATTCTTTATGCTCTTCTGTATTGTGTTAAAAAATCCCCAGAAAGAGAAAACTTAGGTCATCTAAAATATTTCCGGAAAGATTCCATTGTGTGATATTAAAAAAAAAAAAAATCAGCATAAACAAATAAATCTACTAAGGTGTCATTTGGCACCAATGACATTCTTTCACAAAATTGCAAATTACATACATTTTATTTTCAAAATTCCTCACTCCAATTTCTGTGCCCTGTGGGCGCTCCCACCTTTGTTACCACTGTCCCCAGGGCCGCTTCTCTGCTCTCAGCTGTCCGCACTCCCCCACCTTGACTTTCTGTGCAGTAAGGGGTGTGCGGTGTTCTCGCTCTGGCCCAGCCCTCAGCTGTTTTATTTTGCTTTGGGGCTCAGGACTGCCCTTCCATAAAGATGTGCAAAGAGCATGACTGTCCTGAGTTTTGCTCTGTAATAGATTTCTTCTTTTATTATGATTTTAACTGTTTTTCAGAAACTGACAAAAGTCAAGATACTAGATTTATAAAGGATTAGCAGCTATAGCCCTGCTTTTTGCACACAAAAAAAGTAAAAAATAAAATTCCATGAGCAAATTTGTTATTATTTTCTGACCAAATTGTACATTTAAATTTAATACACAGCTTGGTATTAAAGAACTAGTTGATACATTGCCCTACTCCAAAAAGAATCGGAGATAATGGCAAGTGAGGTGATTGAGCAAAATGCAAATTAGAATCGTAAAATAAAATTATTTCACCCTATGTCTCCATGCTCCCTGTAAAACAACAGCAAAGCTCCCTCTTTCACTTTTACTCTCCACCTTATCTCCTCCGGAGCTTGAACGTTTTCAGAACTGTAGATTTCCTGCTCAGAGAAATGAACAGCTAATAATGTAATTTCAGGTACAGACACCACAGTTGGACAGATGACTTGGGGTGGGAGCCCCTCCAGGGGCTAGTCAGGCTGAAGTGGGAGGGCGGGGGACAAGGGCCTGCCCCGTGGAAGTGAGCAGCCCAGTGCCAGCAACAGGTCCCGGAGCTGGGTGCAGGGCAAGCCTGAAGCTGGAGGGACATGCCCTGCACGCTCCTTCCCCTTCTGGACCCTGTTAGTGGTGAAACTCTAACAGCACGTGCAGACAACCGGGCCAGGGGACAAGAGGTGGCTCTTGCAATCCTTGCATCAGAGGGGGCATTTTCTAGGTGTCTGGGGGGCTCGAGTGCCCAGAAGCTTGCCTGGGGGACTTGTCTGCCACTGGCCCTGATTTGATAGATGGGCTGCTTTGCAGTTCGGTTTTTCTGTCTCCTTTGGCCTCCTCTACCTGGCACCACCACCTCCTTTCCTCTTCCTGGCAGCCCTCCAAGGTTACCCCTTCCTGAGCATTTATATTTAAAAAGGAGACAGTGGGGCAGCAGGAGAGGCGATGCTCTAATTCAAAGAATGTGATGAAAACCGGGGCCTGCTGAGCACCTACTGTGTGCCTGGAGCTTTCGAAGCACCACCTCATTTGATCTCCACAACCACCCTGAAAGCTTTTATTTCCCACTTTACAGATAGGCAAGTGGAGGTTGGGGCTTGAGAAGGTCTCTGCTGGGGTTGCACTTGACAGCACAGGGGAGAGAGTTTCAACCCCCAGCCCTTCCTCAAGACAGCTCCCCCTTCCCTCCCTCGCCTGGCCTCCAGAGCCCACCTGGGGGCCAGGCTACTCTCCCCTCGCCCACCTCGCCCACCTCGCCCTCGCCCACAGCGCCTGGGCTGCGGTGGGTGGCGAGGGAGGGCTCGCTGGTCCAGGTTGCCCTTCTGCGGCTTGAACAGGAAAGAGACAAAGGTCCCATTTTCGGGCTGCTGTCTGTTTCCATGTCTCTAGTTGCTGAACCACCAGGAGGAAAAGCATTTGAGGTATTTCCATGGGAAATGGTAGCCAACCAAAGCGCCGTTGGGTGGTATTCTAGTTAATTGCAGGAAGGCGGGCAGCCCTCCAGGATATTACCTTTCTTGGGCTGGAAAGTGTTTCTTTGAAAAACGTTTCGGTTCAGCCGAGGCCTCCTAAGTTTTCGCAGATTTGCCTGTTCATAACTGTGAAGAGAGTCACCAAGTCGGTCCTTCGGGGGCTGGGAGGGGTAAGGTGGGAGGCGGCGGCGGGCGAGAGGAAACCACTCCGATGACAACTCTTTGCTAAATGATGGCTGGAAAACACCGGATTATATTTCCCAGCCGGTAAAAATTCCTAAAGGGGGCCCATTCCCCTGAGGCCTGCCTCCCCCAGACGGAAACAGAATCTGCGACCCTGAATAAAATGTCTCGTGCCCCTGCGACAGGGAGAGGGCAGGAAATGAAGAGAGGTGATCACTCTTCTTAAGCACATTTTTTTTTTTTTTTTTTAAATAATGAAAAGAAAAGCAATTGCAAAGGTGCATGAATCCAAGTGTGTTACTCCTGACACGTTGGGTTTGCATGTGCTTGTGCCTCTGCGGAGTGTTTCCAATTCACGGCAGCCCTGGGGGGGAGCAAGGCCTCCATCCATCTACACCCCAGAGCTGAGGACGAGAGGACTCACAGCCCAGGTCACCCCGCTGGTGAGGCCTGGAGCTCGATCTGTCATGATGGCTTATTTACTGGGCACCTCTTTTGTGCCAGCTCTGGGTTGGCAAGGACCTTGAGGTGGCTGCTGTCTAGCTGTGGATAACCGTGCTTCGTTTAAGTGGAACAGCCCAGAACAACCCAGCGTGAGCTACACTTCTTCAGCTTGGAGCTCTGAGCAGGGAGGGATGAGGGTGGTTGTAGTGGGACTTTGTGAAGGAGGTGACAGGAGGGACTTCGTGAAGGAGGTGACCCTCCTCCCACAGGGCTTATTCCATCAGAGCTCACTGATTTCTATATGCTCTTCCCCAAATGGAATATTTTAATTATTGTTGACTATTATACATTTCCTGTACGGTACTTGTTATAAATTCAAATACAGAGGCATAGGAAATAAAAGGTTAAAGTGTTAGTCCTCCTACTCCCTGCAACCCCTCCCCTCAACACTCCTAACACACAGTGTATCCTTTTGGGCATGCCATATGTTTACATGGGTCTCTTCTGTGGGCCCTCCTCCAGGTCCACTGTCCACCCTCCTTGCCCTGCTCTGCCCCTGCAGGGGACAGAAGTGGGCAGGAATATTTATTCTTTGGCTGGCTCCCTCTCTGAGGCCGGTGACCGGCTGCAGCCCTTGCCCCTGGGCAGGACTCCTCTCTCTGGATTCCAGAACTGCCTCCTCGATTTACCCTTCCACCCTCGGCATGGTTACAGGACCCTGGGTGCTTCATCATCTCTCATTGATTTTCTTAAGCCCTGTAAAGAAACCCTTTTATTAAACTCTCCTCAAATCACCCACCGCAGGTTTCGCAGGACCTGGACTGATAAGCATGTATATTGTTCTGTAATCTGCACAGTATGTGCATGTGTGTGCAGAAAGTCAGAGTATATAGTTAACGGCAAGCTCCAACATGGAAATCAGAACGCTTATATTTATAATTTTAATACATATATAATTGCCTCAAAACCATAATATATGTTTACGTATATATATATATATATCTCTATATGTGCGGATAAACATTTAAGGTTGTGTTGTTTCTCACTTTGGTAGGCATTCCCAAACACGGCTATGACTTGGTGCAGGAGCCTGAGCAGTGGCATTCAGCAGTGGCAAGGTCCTTCGCTTCTCCCAGCCTCAGTTTCCCCATCTGCCCGATGGGAATAGCACACAGTGTAGCTCATTGGCCCTCGAGGCTTGTGATGGCCCGTGATTTCGCCGAGGCCTCATTTTTGAACAGCCGCCGTTGTGAGGCTGGAGCGCGGGCGGGGCCGCGGTGGGTGAGCCACCGGGAGGCAGCCGGCGGCGGGTGTCCCCCCCCACCCAGGGGGCGCTCTCCGGGCGGCACCTCCCCGCTGTCCTCATAAACTGCCGAAATATTAATTTCTGGAGAGAACCCTGATTAGTGCTTGAAAGAGAAAATGAAGATGCGGAGAAAGCGCTAGCTCTTAAAAGCAATTGAGAAGGGTTAGGGGAGAAATGGCGAGTTCTTGGGGCACTCGGGGAGCTGCGAGGGGGAGATGGGTAAATCGGGGAGCGGGCGTTTGCGGCTGCAAGGCCGCGGGGGCCCCTCAGCGCGGTCCAGACCCCCCCTCCTTGTTCTTCAAGGCTGTGGGGGGCCACGTTCCCGAAAGGACAGCCCCGTGGCCACTGGTCCCTCGCTCCCCGGGGACGCAGAGGCCGCGGCCCCACGAGCATCTCCAGCCCAGCTGCCCCGACGGGCCGCCGTCGCCCAGGGCCCGCGGAACCCCGCGGAACCCTGCGGAACCCCGGGGCTGGCGGGTCAGGCGGGCCAGGCCTCCCCTGTGCGGCCAGCGAGGGTCCAGGGGGGCTCCTGGGGCAGCAGACAGTGGGGCCCCCAAGAAATCCCAAGCGCAGCCCCGGGCCCGGCCAGCAGGTGTCGCTGCTGCCTCAGAGGACGGAGGGGCCCGCGGGACGCACGGCTCTGCGCCCACCTCCCAGGGTTTCCTTATAAATGACAGACGCCCCCACTCCGCCGGGCCTAAGAAAAGAATGGAAACCCCCTTCCCTCCTTTCCCCAAGAGGAAGAGAACTCCATGCAGGTGCGCTGCGCTGCGAATTCCCTCCCGGGCCCGGCCAGGGCATGTGGGTCTGCGGGGCATCCACTGCCTGCCACGCTGGGAGCTGTTGGGGTGCACGGATGAAGGGGCCCGGGGGGGGGGGCACAGCTCTTATGGACTTTAAAATCCAGCGGGGGAATGGGACTTCTTGAAGGGAAATTCACGAGTGTAACAAAGCGGCCCAGCCTGGGTCGGGCAAGCCAAGACCATCTTCGCCCTGGTCTATTTTTCTTTAATCCAGAGGCTGTACTGAGGTTCCAGGTTTTCAGTTATTCCTCTGAGAGGAGAACAAGCAAATCACTGCTTACGGTTTTAGGGTGACCAGTTGTCCCATTTGCCCAACATTTGCGAGGCTCCTAGGATGCAAGACTTCAGTGCTTAACCCTGGAAAGCCCAGAGCAACCCCGAACCACTTGGTCGTCCCATCAGTTACCAGCCACTTCTCAGGCTTTATCTCATTTAATCCACATCAGTGTAGTGTGTCATCCCCAGCGTACAGAAGGAGAAACTGAGGGTCAGAGAGGCTAACAGCTGCCCGACGCCTCAGGACGGGGAGGGAAGAGCTGACCTTTGAATGAACGTCCGTTAGCTTGTGTTCTTCCTGCTGCACCCCACTGCCTCCTGGATGCCTTTGAAGTTGGGAGCTGAGAAGTGGCTTTCACGGGCAAGCCTGTGAGGCCCAAACAGTAGGCAGCTGTGGGTCATGGGCACAGATAATTACAACGTGTCCTGCCGTGGTTGCCTGAGCTGGGGCACAGCCCAGGAGCTCCTCAAGGGCTTGGAATTCTGACGAAAGCAGCATGTTGGAAAGTGGGGGAGATGGGGGTTTGTGTGGACCAGCAGAAAAGCCCACGCTGGGCCAGGCTGAGGGGCATGTTGGGGCTGACAGGGCTTGGGGATAACAGCAGATAACACCAGTTGGAGAAGTACAAGAACAAACACTCGCCCAGCCGGGCGTGGCTCAGTGGTTGAGCATCGACCTAGGATCCAGGCGATCGGGGTTCAATTCCTGGTCAGGGCACATGCCCGGGTTGCGGGCTCGATCCCCAGTTGGGGGCGTGCAGGAGGCAGCCAATCAATGACTCGCTCATCGTTGATGTTTCTATCTCTCTCTCTCTCCCTCTCCTTTCCTCTCTCTGAAATCAATAAAGATATATTAAAAAAAAAAAAAAAAAAGAACAAAAGCCCCAAGCCTGCTGAGCTCAGGATGTGGCTGTTGCAGCACAGGAATGGTTGGCCTGGCTGAGTGAGCTGGGCAGGGGCGGGGTGGGCAGGAGGAAGCAGATCTTGAAGGAAGTTCACTGTAATCTCCCTTTTGGGACAGGCAGGGACACCATCAGCTACCTCTCCAGCTCGTCATGAAATGGTGTCAGGGTCTGACAGAGGAGCTGGAAATACACTCAAGCTGAGCATGAAAACCCAAAAGAAATGATTCACATGGTCCTTGGTCCGTTTGGCCTTGGTCTTGTCAGCCCAGGCCGGGCACTGTGCTCAGGACCAGTGTCACAGAGATGAGCCCCAGCTCTCATCCTGCCTGTGAGAGCAGCCAGTCCAGCAAGTCGCTGCAACCAGGATGAGTGATGAGCTTATCAAGACAGCTGCTCAGGGTGTCAAATGACCGCTCCTGGGTTCCGTGCATGTCTGCGGAGCAGGGCTGCTGCTGCCTTCACAGGTGAGAATTACGGGAAAGTGCCCCCTCTGGATGGGCACAGGTCTCAGCAGTACAGGTTGGCAAGCGGACTTCAGCCCCGACTAGCGCCCTCCACTGGGTGCCTTTGGGCAGTGCAGAGACTGAACATGGTGCTGCCCACAGAAGTCTGTGTGCCAGGGACTGAGGGCCCTTTGGGAGAGAATTCACCAGGAAGGATGAGAGTGCCAAGAGAGTGGATGCAGGAGTGAGCTGGAGGTGCCTAGACCCGGGTGACGCTCTCCATACCTACCCCCTTCTGTGCAGAGTGGCCATGTGCCTGGAAGCACCCAGGGGAAGTTATTCGAGAGAATGAGGAGGAAGGGCCTCCCGGGCAAAGGAACAACATGTGCAGACGCACAGAGACATACACCTCCAGGCTGCCTGGAGGGTGGGGTGCAAGGTCAGCGATGAGGGGGGCCGCGGCCAGAGGTAGAGGCCTGGGATGCGGTGCGCTGTTCCATGGTTGAGGCCAGGACGGGATGAGCCAGGCTGGAGACAGGGGCAGCCAGAGAGGGCAGGTGGAGAGGTAACCCTTCTTTTTGTAGGCTTCCCTGATATTTACTCCCATGCCACGTAAATGTTAGTCCCGGAAACCTCCACGAATGCTTCTGAGCTCTGTCTTCCACTCATCCTGCCTGCTCGTTTATTTTTTATAAGGTTTGAAAAAAAATTATTGATTTGAGAGAGAGAGGGAGGGAGGGAGAGAAACATCGATTTGTTGTTGTTCTACTTTATGCATTTATTGGTTGATCCTGTATGTACTCTGATGGGGAATTGAACCTGCAAACTTGGAGTATCGGGATGATGGTAACCAACTGAGCTACCCGGCCAGGGCCACTTCTGCTCTTTCTGGAGTCTTGGAAATAGAATTTGGGAGCCTTAGTCTCAAGTAGAAATGTCAGGTCTGAAGAAGAAAGTCATGACACTGCACGTGTGCCTGCTGTGACCAACAGGACCAAGGGTGCAATGGGGGCCTGGAAGGAGGCAGCCTGAGCTTGGGGTGTTCTGGAAGGACTTCTTATACCTGCCCACTGCTTGTGTGAACCCGGCTGTGGGCATGGCCTCCACCCCTGACTAGCGCACTGGGTTCTGCCACTTGCAGAAGGGCCCGGCCGCTCCCACCCACCCAGTGGCCAGGGCATAAGCTGCCAGACGTCACGATTATTTACTCTTCCTCCTGGTGGGTGGCAGCATCTCAGGGACCAACTCCTGCCTCTCACCTGCGTGTGGGCCCAGGCTTGACGTTTTTTCCTCTTAAGTCCGGTTTCTCTTTTTTGGGCGGCCCGGGAAGGAGGCTGGAGGGGCTGCCTTGGCGGATGCAGGTCTGGAAGGGCTATAATTGTGCGGACAATGGCTGCTGGGCCAGGCTGGCTGTGTCCCGGAGGCCAAGCCCCATGCTGGGCTGTTCTAACAAGAACTTGAACTGAACCAAACCATGACCCCCGAATTGGAAAACACTGCCCTGATTCACTGAACCCAAAACCGAATCCAAATATTATTATTTTTTTGACTGAACTCTGAATTAAACTAATGTTTTTTTCTTAAATACCTACCAAGCCAGTTTGAACTAGACACAAACATATGTGTTTTCTGAAACTATTGAACCTGAACTTCAAAATAATCTCCTATCTGAGGGCAAAGTGAGACTTTATTTGCTCGAGCTTCCTGTTCACAGTGGGCAGCTGGAGCGTCCTTCGTGGGAGGAGTAGCTTCCATGGGCTCAGCGCTGTAGCCCGCTTCTCATCTTTAAAAATTAGGGTGTAATTTGTATATAACCTATGCACAGATCTTAAATGTATAGTTTGATTAATTTTGACAGATGCATATGCTCAAGGAATCTGCATCAGCTCAGTGCCCTCTCTGCCCCTTCCTAGTCCATCTGCCCTCACCAAACGACCACTGGTCTTGTTCTTTCCTCCTTTCCTTCTCATTTGAGCCTTATGAACACCCCCCCCCACCACCACCCTGGAAAGAGGGAAGACAAGTATGACAATACTGGTACATTTTAGCCCTGGCCAGTTTTGCTCAGTGGTTAGAGTGTCAGCCAGCAGACCCAAGGTTCTTGGTCAAGGGCATGTACTTGGTTTGCAGGTTCGATCCCCAGCCTCTCTTGGGGTGCCAGTGGGAGGCAACCAATCAATGTGTCTCTCTCAGATCGATGTTTCTCTCTCTTTCTCTCTCACCCTCCTCCCTCCCTTTCACTCTTTCTAAAAAGTCATTAGGAAAAAGTATCCTCTGGGGAGGATTGAAAAACATACCCATTTTATGGATAAGAGAACAGAGGCTCAGAGAAATGCAAAGGGCTCGCTTTTGCATATAGAGCTAGGTGGTGGCAGAGTTAGGATGACCCAGGTTTCTGGTCTCCTGGCCATGTGCTCCCTTTTTCCATCGGAAGCCATCTGCTGAATTGAGTACTGGATTTAATACCTCCATGGGCTTCCAGGGAACATGGGATTGGCTTACCCTCCAAGCAGAGTGGTTTTAACTATTTTTAAGGCCCTTTTGGCACAGCGGGCCCGGTGTGTCTCGGTCCTAGGCTGGGCTGCCCTGCAGATAGGACCTTCTCCTTGGGCCTCCGTGCACCCCTGTGGCGGCTGCCTGCACAGGGGCGCCTGTCCCATCTCCAGCCTGCCTGTGTGTGGCTGTCTGTTGGTGTCTCTGGCCGCCTGTGTGTAGACAAACTGTATGTGACCCCCGAGGAGCAGTGTCTGTCTCCCGGGCAGCCGAGCTAGAGAACATTGACCAGGTTCCCAGGCTGGTTTTCCTGGGGAAACATTTTCCAGAGCCTACAACAATGTTGTATTTGATTTGATTTTCCCCCCTTTGCAGGCGATTGTGTGGTTTGGGGTGTTTTGCTCCTAGTTATAATCCAATAAAGAGCAGCTGCTGAGATTTTTCCAAGAGTGCCGCTTTCAACCGCCCTCGTTGAAAACGCTCTAATTTATTTCAGTCGCTTGTGGGAAAACCAGCCTCAGCTCAAAACAAAGGCGTCCTGTGCTGATGTAATTGCCCCTTGAGCCTCTCCGCAGGGCTCTGGGCCTGCGATGGCTACTGAGGCGGCCCGGGAAGAAGCCTCCTTTCCAGGTGGCAGAAGTTACCCAGAAGAACCTCGCTCTCTTCCCACCGTCTCAGGGGATGCGCGAGCCCCAAAGCCCAGTGGGGTCAGGGGCCAAGATGTTCATCCCGGCTTGACCGTTTCCTGTGGCTCACAGAGGTCAGTCCATGGGTTTATGACACCTTCATGTGAATTAATCTGATCACTTTTCTTTCTACTTAATATGTAGTCAGGTCCTGCCCATCGAGGCGCTAGAACTTTGGGTGAAAGGACTGATTAAGACAGAGGGAATTTCAGCTAAACAGACCCCCAGAGGGGCCCTTGTGTGATGGAACCTGTAAGAGGGGTTTCTGGGCACTTTGGGGTTGGGGGAGGGGGAAAAGACACCAAGGAGGGGGAGACCTCGGGGGTCAACCTGCTCTCAGCCATCCAGGCTGGTCTGTTCCATCTCCCATCTTTCCAGGTGCCACTAGACCCAGGCTAAAGTGATCAGAGACCACCCAGTCATGGACTTGGGTTGATGATGCACAAACGCCATTCTTGGGAAGCACAGGGGCCTCCTGGACTCCAAATCCAAAGTGGCGGCCCCCGCACAGAGTGACGCGGGAACGCTTTTTGTTCCTTTGTCAGCTCACAGAGAAGATTCTGCTAGGTGCCACCTCCTTGGCTGTGACTGTTTCCAAGATTGGGACCTTAGGGCTGTGCTGTGGGGCTGGCCCTCTCCAAGGCCCTGCTTTCCATTTCATTTGCAAAGTGATTTCCATACAGCCACAGAGCTCTGTTTTCTTCCAAGTCAGAGGAAGTCACATGCCAGGGAGCATTTGCCTGGGAGGTGCCCTTCCTCACCCATGGGTTGCCCTTTCCTCCCAGCCATTCCTTTTCCAGAACCATCTAGAGCGGCAGAATGAATCAGGTGGCAGAGTCCCGCACTGGTGGGGGCAAAACCTTTCATTCTTAGTAGTGAGTCACAAAGCACCAGCATGGTGTAGGCGCCGAGAAGACCCAAACATTTTGCAAGTACAGATTTCTGGGATTCACAGCCTTCAGAGATTCTGGTTTAGTCTCTCTGAGGTGGGGCTCAAGCATCTTTATTTTTATTTCAAAAAGTCTTGCCCTGGCCAGTGTGGCTCAGTTGGTTGGAGCATTGTCTCGGTCATTGAAGGGTTGAGGATTTGATCCCCAGTTGGGGCACGTATGGGAGCGGCTGATGGATGTTTCTCCCCCACATTGATGTCTCCGCCCCACTTTCTCTTTCTTTAAAAAAAAAAATCAATGAAAACATATCCTTGAGTGAAGATAAAAAATAAAGTCTTGTATGCATATTTATTTAGAACATTTAGAAAACTAAAATATCCACTATAATCATTCCTCCCCTCCATTGAACATTTCTGCAAACTTCCTTCCAGTCTTTATTATTGTACATACACTTATATCTGGATCAGTATCACACAGTCACTTTGGTGTCCTTTCCTTTTACCCATCATGAGTATTTTCCCACGACATTCAATATTTTTTGAAAGCATGGCTTGTACAGGCCGCACAAGGGAATCTTTGTTTCCATGTCTGATGGCCTTCTTGAGCTGGGTTCCTGGCTGTGTGAGAAAGCTCTAGAGCGACTTCAATACTTAGCTTAGCTCATTCCCTTGAGCTGGGTCCCACTCCCCCCCCCCCCCCCGCACCCACCTCCTGCCCCCTCCCAATATGGAGCATTGTCTTAGAGTTAAAATTGCAAAAGCAGTGCACACTCAACAGGAATCAGTCAGGCTACCTGGAGGTATGTGAAACAAAACTGTTCTTGTTTCCCCCCAGGGATCCGTTGGTTTGGGTGCATCCTCAAACACCTCTCTCTTCATTTTTCTTTTTCAGAAGTTCCTTGGGTGGTTTTGCTGCTGGGGAGCTGTTGGTGTGGGGAAAGGACAGGCTGGGGTCTGAGGACCTGAGGGCCTGTCCCAGCGCCTTCACTCACCAGCTCTGGGAATGTGAGCCCAGAGGAAAACCCTGGTGCTCATTTTCCTCCTTGCAGTGTAGGGACAATGACATCCTTGCTGCCTGATCGCCCAAAGATTGTTCTCAGATTAGATTAGTCAGAGTTAGCAAGCGAACAAATAAACAAACAAACAATAAAACAACAGAAACCAAACAGGGTGCCTAGTTAAATTTGAATTTCAAATAAACTGCGAGTAACTCTTTAGTATAAGTGTGTCCCATACAATACTTCATCTGTGTTTTACCTGGTGACCCTACACAAGATGGAATATGAGGAAATGACTTGGAAGTGGGCTTGGCAGCATGGCTCCCAGGGCCCCAACTGACCCTTCCCTTTTGGGCAGAGAGTGTTCTTTTCTTTAGAGGAGATCAGGGCTCATCCATCCTTGGACTTGAGACATCTCCTCAATCACTGACAAGTGGCAGGACAGCAGAGGCCCTGGTGCATCAGGGCTAAGGAGGAAACACCTACTATGTGCCAGGCTTCATGTTTACGCTCCTGCTTTTAGCTGCTAACCCTGCTCCTGACTCCCTTGCCTTCCTAGTGCTCACTTCCCACTCCTCTGTCTGTACCCCATGCCCAACTCCTGCCTCATCAGGCAGTGTATTTGGAAATGCTTCTGGGGCTTGAGCCCTTGGCTTCCTATACTTGTCTTCAGGTTGTGGACTACAGAGACCCAAGGTCAGGAGTGAGTTCCCCCAAAGACCCTGAACTCTAGCTTCCCCTTGGGCTCCTCTGCTCCCACCAGTCTCAGTCTCTCATGAGGTGTGAGTGGGTGCATTGGTGCTGTGATTAGACAGCACCCAAGATTAGACAACATTAGGTGACCCTGGAACCCTACCTCTATCTTCCCTTTGATGAATCACATGGACTGACTTTCCTGGGCATCACTGAGCATCACAGGGGTATTTCAGAGTGCCTTTCCTCTCCTGGGGCTATATCCCAGCGGCCTGGGCACAGTGCTATCCTATAGTGCTCTCTGATCCACCAGCAGCCCTCGCCTGGTGTCCCCCACACACCCTCACAGCCCTCCCACAACTTCTGTCTCTAGCAGGAGTGGGAGTAAGGACTTTGTGGAACCCCAGGAGACACAGTTATAGTAAACTCAAAATGACTGAGCACAATACTATAATTCTGTTCTAAGTCAGATGCCATTTTAACCTGTACCATTCTTAGTCCTTTACATTTGAAAATGTTCTACCCTCCATGAGTAGTTTCACTCAAGAAGCTACACATCTGATTCTAGGAACTGAGTCTGAGAATCTCCTGGGGCCTCAGTGTCCTGCTGCCCCAGTGTATTGGTCCCATGGAGGTTACTAACACCAATGAGAGACACAACTCTGGGTGTGTTCTCTCTCCTGGATAAAGTCATTAGCACTATACTTCCATCTCATTAGTAATGATTGTAATAATACCTCAGATTTACACAGCAGATTTTTATTCCTAATCAATTTTAATAACTGAAACAATGTTAAGAAGGCAAAATTCTCTTCTTTGTCCCCAATTCAGTTCCTTCTGTCTCCTGGTTTATTAGCAGTTTGGGTTATAATCTTCTAGACTTTTCCATCCATACATAAAAACATGTGAGCGTTTTTTTTTTTTTTTTTTACACGACTGGTATCACACACACATATTGTTCTATAGTCCTGCTTTTTTCACTTAGCAGTAGGTCATGCACACATTCTTCTTAATGGTGCTGTCCCATACGGATTGGTGTGTCCCAGTGATTGCCATAATCTCCCAAGTGACATTGAGGTTGTGTCCAGTTTTGCTGCTATCATAAACAGCGCTGGAGTGAGCACCTCTGTGTTACCTGGGCACCTGACTCATTTTAATGAGTCAAATTAGAGAACTGCATTCCTGTCTGGTATTTGATGTGTGGAGGTCAAGCATTATCCCTCCACTTTACAGATGCAAAGTCCCAGCACAGATAGTCACAAAGTCCTGTGGCCATGAGCTAGTGAGGCACAGGGCTGGCTTGCTTTTGAGGCCTAACCCAGGTCTTCTCCACTTCCCCATGGCTGTCCCCTCCAGGGATCAAAGTGCCTGAGACCCTGCCTCTCACACTTCAATGTGGATTCTGATCTAGTTGGTCTGCAGTGGGGACCTGAGGTTCTAACAAGTGCCCTGAGGCTCAGATCCAGGAATCAGGCCTGGGTCAGATGCCACCAATCTGGATCCCACTCAGATCTTCCCACATGGGTGCTGGGGACTGGCTGCTACAGGAGGCTGGTGGGGCTGGATCTCAGTCCCATCCCCTGTCCAAGTTCCTTCTTCCTATGTTGAACCATCATGGCTGCAGAACTTGATTTGAAGAGCTGACCAGGGAAATGGTTGTGGCCTTAGATAGTGAGGTGTGGGGGAGTACCATTCTGGCAGAGAGGTCACTCTACCAGGCTTTAAAAAACCCACTGATATGGACTTAATGACAAATATTCCATATTGGTTGCTGAACACCAGAATGTTGCCCAATGCTTTTAACTGGGCCCAACTGCCAGGCCTTGTCCACAGGAGGGCCAGTCACTCACTGGGTTTGTCAGCCAATGCTCTTTCATCTTCTGCCTGTCATCAGGACCCATACATCCACCCATCCATACATGTGTCCCTCCACCCATGCACCCATGCACCCATCATCCATGCATCCATGCATCATCCATGCATCCATGTATCAATGCATGCATGCATCCATTCACACATTCATCTATGCATCCGTCCATCCACTCAACAAATGTCATGCCCCAGGAATGGCTTTAAATGCTATATGGGGATTCAAAGATGAATGAATCAGGGTCCTTGTCCTCAAGAAGGGGAGATAAGTCAAGAGACAAATACCTCTAAGAGCATTACTCTGTCTCTCCCAGTTTGCAAGTTTCATTCCCCACTCCGTTTAGTCTTTAAAATAAAAAACTGTACCCTTGAGAGAGATGGTGGTTGAACCAAGTCACCTGTATTCAGAGGTTACAGCTGTGTCATGCCTCACCCTGCCCCCCCATCACTTTCTGGGCATTGGTTCTGTGGGGGGAGGTGCTGAAGGCACTAAGCGGATTGAGGACCTCAGAAGGAGGAGGGACAATGGGACAATGGATGTTGACATCGAAGCTCCTGTGGAGGGTTCAATAGGGGAAGAGTCTTGAGTCTGGGTGATTCAGGACCCAAGGAATGTGGAGCTGGCAGGGGAACGTCCTTTAGAGATCTGATAGTCCCTCTTTCAGCAAGGAAGGGAGTCTGAGGCTGACTGGGGAAGACACTTGCCCAGACTGGGGAAGAAGTCATGGGGCGAGTGGGGGCAGAGCTGAGGCTGGGACCCGCTTCTTCCTCCCGGCCATTTCTCCACCCTGTTCAGAGTCTGAGTAGGCGACCTCCAGTGGTGAAACTTGATGATCTCTGCCAGCCTCTCGGGCTGGCCTCCCACTGCACCTCCTCCTCTCAAATTAGGGTTGAATTGATTTTTTAAAGTTGTGACTTTTGGTTAATAATCTTGAATGGGTCAGGTGAAAGGTCAGTTCCTCACTAAGCTGGTGGTCACCCCGGTAAAGTCACTGATGTTTTCTGAGAGCACCTGAGTGCCCCATGAGGGTCCAGGTAGGTGTCTTGGCAACTGGGGCCATGAAGATCCCAGATGGGGATGTTAAGAGCAGGGCGGCTGCTTAAATTGTGTGTGTAAGGGTTGTCACAGAGTGGTGTCTGCCTGAAAGATGTGGACATGGTGGAGGGAGTGGGGGCACTGCAGCAAATCTCACTGACCTCACAGGTGCTCCCCACAACATTTGCACCCAGGCTTGTATGTGGGCGGTCCTCCAGAGGCTTCTGTGAGAGCCAGTAGGGGACAGAGTGGTTTCTTTGCCATCCAAGCCCCACCTCCCACTCCAACCTGCCGGATCTGGGGGTGGAGCTGAAAGGGGTCCCCACCTGTGGCGCTGATGGGTTCCAGCTGTGCTCCTGCACCCCTGACTCTGTGAGCTGCAAGGTGGGGCTTAGGCTCCTGCTCCCTGCAGGGAAGGCCTGGCAGATCTTTGAGGCCTTATGCCCCACTTAATGAAAGTCAACACTCAGCAGACCCCAGAGTTTACCTCGCGCCTCTGTGCCTGGTGCCTCAGGGGTCTGGAGTTGGGGAAGGTCTCTAAAATAGTTACGCTGTGCAGACAGCCCCTGGGACACCTGCTGTGGTCCACGCTCTTCTCGCCCTCTCAGGAGCCCACGCACATGCACACGCACACTGCGAGGCTTGCACCTACCTCCTCCCTGTGATGCTCTTTCACAGATGAGGAAGGCGAGGCTGCAGAGGCCAAGGCACACATGTGGTCCCACAGCTGGGGACCCAGCTGAGGATTCGGGAGGTCGCCTGACCCCAAAGCTCATGCTGCTTCTACTTGGATTTGCAGGATTTCGGTTAGACGGCAGGAGAGCATCCCCACCCTGATGTGCTGGGCTCCCCCTGGCCTTGGCAGCTGCTGTTTGGTGTAGATGAGATTCCACAACCTGCCAGTCATCCAGGCCGAGGGGGAGAGGGAGGTGCTGGGGTGGGGGCCCCTGGCTCTGCCTCTGCCCCGTCTCACTCTTTCTTGCTTCGCTAACCCTCGGACTCCTGAGAGGGCGAGAAGAGTGTAGTACCGTGGGTGGCTTCCTCCTGCTGAGGAAACCGAGGCCCAGAAGAGATTTACCCCAAAGCAACTTCCAGGAGAGTTCTGAGAAGTTCCACCTTCAGGGAAGTCTTGCCTGGCTCACTGTGGATCTGGCTGCAGTCATTCCATCCTGGCTCAGCTATTCGGTTTATTTAACCCGTGTGTGTGTGTGTGTGTGTGTGTGTGTGTGTGTGTGTGTGTGTGTGTGTGTACATGGGCATAGTGAGAATACTTGTGTGTGTGGCACACCTGCGAACCCTTCTCCCTGACTGAGGTATTGGTGTGATCTGGGCCAGGCCGCAGTCCCTGGGAATGAATGTTCCTTGGGAGCGAGAAGCAGCTCTGAGGCTTCCCTGGGCCTCCATCCTGGCCTGAAAGCAGGTGCGATTGCTGTGTTACTAGATTTGCTGAATGCACATAACTTGATGCACTTGGAGATCAAGGAGGGAGGAGAGATGCCCCTGCAAAGAGAGGGACCCTTTTGTGTTGGGGGTAAACCTTCTCTAAGGTGATCTTGAAGAAGATATTTGAAAACTGGTTGTCTTGAGATCAGAGGCAACTTGACAATAATAATAGGACTTCTTATTGTTGTGGACTACGGTGAGTCAGGGGTCCTGGGCTGGGGCAGTGACAGTCTTTAACTCCATGACTTGTGTCACTCTGGGCCTCAGGCTCCTGATCGGAAATGAGGTAGTGAGGCCAGCACTGCCCAGAGTTTACTGTGCATGTGATCACACGGGGATCTTGACAGAACATAGACTCTGAGCCAGTGGATCTGAGGAAGGGCTGAGAGTCTGCGTGTCTGACCAGCATCAGGTGGTGCTGAAGCTGCTGGTTTGCGGACCACACTTGGAGCAAAGTTCTAGAAAATCCCTGAGAACTCTAAAAAGATCCAAACCCAAGGATATGTTTTTTATTTTAAAAAGGGAAGGAGAGAGAGAGAAACATTGGTATGACAGAAACATTAATCGGTTGCCTCTTGTACGTGCTCTGAGCCCCTGACCAGAAATAGAACCCACAACCTGGGTATGTGCCCTGACCGGAAATCGAACCCACAGTCCCTTGGTGTGTGGAAGGGTGCTCCAACCAACTGAGCCACCCGGCCAGGGCCCTGAGGACCCTTTCAATGTGAACGTCAGGCTACAGTTTTGAGGTGGGAGAACAGAAGTTGGTTCCTCTCATTTCTGGGCTTCCTCAAGCAAATGGTGCTGTGGGTGCCATGCGGCCAGGGGCAGACACAGCCAGGGATGCTGTGAATCGGAAAAAGACAGGAGGAGAGACTTGGGAACGGGGGGAGAGAGAGAGAGAGAGAGAGAGAGAGAGAGAGGGAGGGAGGGAGAGGGAGACACAGAGAGAAGGAGGAAGACAGGGCGAGCACAGGTGGAGGGGGGAGAGACGTAGAGGGCACAAAGGGAGAAGTGGAGGGTCCCAGCTCTGCCTCCATCAGGGGTGGAGTGTGCGGTGGCAGCCCTGCCCAGCATCCTGGTCCCCCAGGGCTGACGCTCCCTTCGGCTTTAATCAGGTCTGCTTCAAGCCCTGAGAGGTCCCATTATTTTATTTCTCAGGTTTATGTTTGAAAAAAGATCTTCCCTTCCCTCCTCTCTCCTCTCCCCATCACTGGACTCCAGCCACCCTCCCAGGCCCGAAGAGGAAGGACCCCCCCATTAATCAGAGCGGAGGGAGGGGACTGGAAGCTACTGTCTGATTGAACATTAGTCATGCTGCATGCTGTAGTCTCTAATGAGAAAATTATTCCAAATTGCCCCGAGGGATGGTTGTGATTAAACTATTTGCCTTGACTTCCTCTGCTAAATTGAACGCGTGCGTGCACACACACACACACACACACACACACACACACACACACACACACAGTCACCCTCATCATATCTGCACACCCAAGGCCTTGGAACACCCTCTGGAGGCATTGGTACAGCCTCCCAATTCCAGAGAGTTGACACTCCCAACCTGCCCCCAGCTTGCCTGCTCCTGCTACCTACTGAAGCCAGCTGAGCTCCGAGGGAGAGGGAAGCTGAGAGGGACCATATCAGGGCTTGTCAACGCTGTTCCTGCAAGACCCAAACTGCCCACACTGAGAAGGGGGCTCAGCCTGTATGGGTGAGCGTCTCCTGGTGTCAGATGTCGTCTCTTAGGAGGAGAAGTATTTTTTTTTCAGGCAAGAATCTGGAGCTCTTTTCAGGTCCCTCTTTATCTTCTCTGCTCTGAAGTCCCAATTTCGGTTGGACCTCCTTCCTAGGCACAGGCTGGGCCAAGCCATCCACACGCAGCCCCCGTTTGCTGGTACAGGTTTCTGAAGCATGCTGCAAAAAAAACCGAAGCATACTGTTAAACAAGTATTCATGGGAACTAGAAAGTTTTTATGTTTATAACAAAAAACAAGAACCTAAGAGTGCATGGTCTTGATTATTAGATCATTAACATATCGCTTCCCCAGCTGCTTCCTCTTTACATCCTGGCCAGACTTCAAGGTCGAGCACAAATGTTCCCGTCTCCCACCATCACCTGTCACTGAGCACTCCCAGCTCTGGGATCTCATCTCTGGTCCCTAGTTGATAGAATTCAATGAACGTTAACTGAGTATCATGCTGGTCAGTTTTGGGCAGGTTTTACTGTGCTAACAAATGACCCCCACACCTCAGGGGTTTACAGTAGCCTCCCATGTCCACCTCTGGCTGGCTGGCACCCTGCCCGTATTCTGGCATCCAGGCTGAAGGAGCAGCTTCCATCTGGGACATGCCATTCTCAAGCCAGGGAGAGAAAGGGAGCAATGTTGGCACCAAGTGTGGCTCATGAAACTTCAGCTCAGACGTGGCACACATGACTTCTGTTCACATCCTATTGGCCAAAGCAGGTCACAGAGCTGAGCCTGCTATCAGCAGGGTGTGGGGGGAATAATCCTGTTACCAGGAGGCTCACCCACAAACACCTGTATTTGCTGGTGCGACATGTCCCGGGTATACAAGGGAAGAGTCAGCTCCTTCAGACTCACCGTCCAGAGCAGTTTGGTGTCCATTCTACCAAAATTCTCTCCCCACAATCATTAGTCTTCTCAATCACCAAATGATCCTTTTCCCTTTATCTTTTTTTGGAAAATTGCATACTACTTGGTATCTGGGCAGCACGATTCCGTCAGCCACGCCCTTCTCTCAGCTTCTAGCACATAGCTTTCTCTCGGTTCTTTTTGCCCCTCTGGCCACCTTCTCTCAGTGCCTTTGGGTGCATTTTTCCACCAATCTTTTAAATTCCCTTAAGGGTTATGGTTCCTTCGAGTTGGGAAATCTCTTCCTTTGAGCTGATTTCAACTTCTTCTATGTATATACCCATTTCCCTGCTAAATTTGGTATTCCTCTTATGTCACAGGTTAAATATGGCTTCTTTGCAGCTCCTCTTATAAGAAGTGGAATATATCCCCCTCTCCCCAAATGTGGGCTGTCCTTGTGACTTGCTTTGACCACAGAATGTGGTCATTGTGGCATTGTGGGAGTTCTCAAGCCTAGGCCTCAAGAGAAGCCAGCTGCCATGCAAGGAAGCCTGTCTAACCTTGGAGGATGAGGGGTGACAGCCAGCACCAACTGCCAGGCTCATGGGTGAGGCCAGCTTGGACCTCCCAGCCCAGCTGACCCTCCAGCTGAATGCAGCCGAATGAGCGGGCCCCGGCAAAGCCAGCAGGCGAAGCATCCGGCTAACTCTCCAAATCATGAGCGATAATAAATCTTTGTTGTTTTCAGTCACTACATTTTGGGATGGTCTGTTATGAGCAATAGATAACTGGAGCATCTTCCATTCCCCCAACTGGTTAATGGCATCGCCACCTAAGCAGTCTTCTAACCCCAAACCCGGAGTCACCGCCCTCTCCTCCCCCTTCAGCCCCACACACAGTAGGTCAAGGAGCCCAGTCAAAGTGATCGGAGGGGGGTGGGGAGTTGTGGTTTAGTGGGTGGAGTGATGAAAAAGTTCTGGAGATGGGTAGCACAGCAGTGTGTATATACTTAACACTGCTGAACTGTGCGCTTGAAAACGGTTAAGAGGGTACATTTTATATGTATGTTTTACCATAATTTAAAAATGATTAAAGTATCTCCCAATCCTGCTGCCTCCTGTCCACCCCCACCCACCACACTGCTTTCTTTCTGAGGCACCTCAATCCCTGACAAGTACTTTATTTATTTTTTAAAATTATTATTATTTTTAAAAATGTATCTTTATTGATTTCAGAGAGAGGAAAGGAGAGGGAGAGAGAGAGAGAGAGAAACATCAATGATGAGAGAGTCATTGATCGGCTGCCTCCTGCACGCCCCCGACTGGGGATCAAGCCCCCAACCCGGGCATGTGCCCTGACCGGGAATCGAACCCCGATCACCTGGATCCTAGGTGGGCGCTCAACCACTGAGCCACGCCCAGCTGGGCCCTGACAAGTACTTTAAAACCGGGAGTCTTCCCCTCTGCCCTCAGGCTAAAATCCAACCCCCCCACCGGGAGGTGTAAGGTCACCGTCCATCCTCGGGTCCCTCAGCCTCTGCTCTCCGCAGTGTCCTCCCACTGTGTGCTCTCCAGCGCCTCCCTCGCCTCCGCACCTCTAAGCCTTCGCACGTGAAGTTCCTTGGCTGGCATGTCCTCACTGCCTCTTACTCAACATGAGCAATATCCATTGGGTCTTCAAGGTTCCTCTTTTAAAATACAATTTAACTTATCAAAATATTCAAACCTTAATTTTTTCTTTATCTTAGTAATTTTAATTTTAAAAATCGAACCCATGAAAATAACAAGAATGCCTAACTATCAACAGACACCTTGGGGCTGATAGCTGGGAGTAGGTGAGGGGGCAGGAAAGGAGAAGTCGCGGTTTATTGTGACAGTCCTGCCGTATCACAGGAGATCAGCACCTGAACATGTTTTGTCTTGTGTAGCTTGAGCAGGCGCTAAGTGGCTACTAGGCAATAATATCATGCTGGGCACTTTCCAAACATATCTCTAACCCCTCACGCACCCCCATGAGGCATAAAGCGCGTATTACTGTCCCTGGTACAGATGAGGACATCGAGGCTCAGACAGGAAAGATAAACTTTGTTCGTTTTATTGAGATAGAACCGACGTGCAGCACCGTACAAGTTTAAGGTGTTCAGTGTAATGATTTGACAAGGAAATTTTTTGGAATAAGCTTTTTATGGAAGTACAGCCCACGCATGGAGAAGTACACACATCCTGTGGAGGAAGCCGAGAGAGGAGGCTGGCCGACAGAGTCATATGCTGCGAAGATGTCACGTAGCATGCAACTTGCCTGAAAAAAGGAACAAGAATTGTTAAATTTGGTGATTGAAAACTTTGAGGGATTGGCACAGAATGAGCTCACCCCAAACAAGACATAGAAGAACATCACCTGTGCTCCAGAATCGCCCAGTGAGCCCCTCCTAGGCACTAGCTCCACTCCCTCCCCGCAAAGTACCCATCATCCTGGCTTCTAACAAACAGACAAGGCAGTTTGTCTGAAGTTACACCTGAGTAAAGGGATCAGTGCCTTTTCTATTACCTGTCACAGAAGCCCCAAAGGTGGGCAGTGATCCTGTGAGGGCAGTGACAGGAGAGATGGGGATGGCTTCAGTTCTGCTCTCTCCTGGCCCTGACCTTGCTAAAGCTGGCCTGGGCATCTGTGTGCCGGGGAGGGGGGAGCGAGCATCTCTCAGCAATCAGAGGAAGGCCTGTCAGGGGAGCAACTCTTTTTATCTACCCCAGCCAGGGGCTTATCTTTAAGGCATGAGCATGTGTGTGCTTGTTCACACACACACACACACACACACACACACACACACACACACACACACGTGCACACATGTGTGTGCACATGCACATGCACACATGCACACGCACACATGTACGCACACTCCTCCCTCCCCATGATCTATCTACTGCTTGAAATCTAATGGCAATTGCAAACCTTCCTATTAAATCTCTGACCTCTCCCCGAAAGCTGTTGTGAACTCCATGGAAGGAAAGCTTTCAAAGTGACCCTCCATTTAAGCCCTGAGTCAAAGCCTTGTGTGTTTTCTTTCCTTTTCTTAACTGGAAGGTTATGTGTTTCTTAGCTACTGGTCAGGCTGGATGGGACTGCCAAAAAGCTTTCAGGGAATTTCCTCACCATGTAACAAATTTATGAGTCATATGAAAAACTGGGAAACGCTTCAACCAGCTGCCTCTCATTGACTCAGAGGCTTTTTTACAACACCTTGGTGCTGGGGCCTTGGATGGAGCCAGCAGAGGGGTTTAGGATAACGGCAAATGGCCCGACACTGCCTGGGAGGAGACTGACTCGACCTCCCTTACCTCCACGCTCCTGTCTTCCCCAGCAGAAAGCTCTAACAGTTCTCTGAAACTGTTCAGCCACCGAAAGACCAACGAAAGAGGTCCTGGCTGCTCCATAAAGGGCTGCAGATGGGTGGTGGGTGGATGAAGGCCGCGTTGGGGCTTTCCCTTCCACCTCTGCCTAGATAACCAATGGCACCTCAAACAGAGCTCTGATCTCCCCCGACCTGAGCTGTCCTCCCCATCTTAAAAATGCTAACTTCATCTCTGCCAGACTGTATTTTCCAAAGATGGTCACAATTATACCTCATCCCACATACTCTCCTGCAATGTGATCTTACTACTCTTTCATCAAGAGGTAGAGCTCGTTTTCCACCCCTTTGAAATAGGCCAGGCCCTGTGGCTGCTTTGAGTAATAGAATATGGTAGAGGTGAGGCTGTGCCAGTTTGGGGCATAGCCCTTAACTAGCCTGGCAGCTTCTGCTTCCTGACTCTTCTAAGAAATGTGACTCCCCAGGGACAACCAAGCTGTGAGATGCCAGAGGCAGTGGTGGTGGTGGGGGGTGTGCTAAGGAGCACAGAGCACTGAGCATGAATGAACATTCAGCTCAGAGCTAGATTCGCTACCCCAGCCTCCCAGGGAGCAGAGAGGAGCTACCTAGCCAGCTTTTTCTTAACTCCTGACCCACAAAACCATGAGCAAAACAAATGGTTGTTTCAAGCTACTAAGTTTTGGATAGTTTGTTACACAGCATGGGTAACCGAAACAGCATTTTTGCAGTCGCCAAACCAAACCTTTCCAGAGTCATTCTTGACTTTTCTCTTTCTTGCAAACTCACATCCATCCTGTATGCAAATCCTATTGGATTTATCTTCAAACTACACCCAGAATCTGGCCACTTTTCATGACTGCACTGCCATCACTCTAGCCCAAGCTACTCCTACACCCAAGGGAGACGGAGGAACAGTTACTGGTACCTGGAAGGAGATCCATCCAGGGAGGCAGAGGGACATAGCCAGCCCAAGGCTATGGTGCAGGGAGGAAACAGGTGAGCAGGCACCCAGTCCTTTGATCTGCCAGAACCTCATTGGATAAACCCAACCAGAGGCCAGAGGACAAGTGGGTCACAGATGTGGCCCCTGGTTGTTTTCCCGGGTCCTAGAGCAGGCAGAAAAAATGGGGAGTGGATGGTTGCAGTAAAGAAAGACTCAGCTGCTTTCCTCTGCACTTTCTCCTCACTCTCCAGGTGCGAAGTCCTGCCCTGCACTCAGTGTTCCAGGGGATGCCCGGAGTTTGGGCCAGGAGAGGGTATAATTACCAGTAATGCTTCAAATAATGTCTACCCTTTGGGGCAAAAAGCGTATTTGCCATTATCTTTAGGAATTCTTGAGTCATAACTGATGATTAATTCAGAATCTACACTACAGACTTTGGGTCATTTCCTTCTAATGCATATCCTTATATTTGCGCCACTAACACTCCAGTGAACACTCACACAGTGGGGGTCCATCCTGGGTTCCTTCCTGGTCATATGTAGTTGTACAGCGATGACGTTAGAGCTGGCAACAACCTTATTTTTTTGATAGTCTGATGGTATCATTCTACTGGTAAGAAAACTGAAGCCCAGATAAGGGAAGTGACCTCTGTAAAGAAAAATCTCTTCCTTTACTCTCTACTAACCCCTTCCCACTGCTGCTCACCAAATGTGTGGATGGTTTCCCCCACCAACCGATTCTCTGATCCCAGCTGGGAATCCTACAATTCAGTTCAGTTCTGACCCTGTCTACCTGGAGTTAGCGTCAAATCCCACAAGTTAAGGGCTCAGTCCCACAAGACTGCCCCCTCTTCATATGGCAATCCCAAGTCCTGGGTTGTCATCTGTACTTCTGACCAATCGGCTATAAATCAGGGTTCCCATGGCCCCCTCCTTAGGTTCAATAATTTGCTAGAACAGCTCACAGAACTCAGGGAAACACTAACTCATGTTTATTGGTTTGTTATAGAGTAAGGCCTGTGACAAAGAATATAGATGAAGAGCCAGGCGAAGAGCCAGGTGAAGAGGTACACAGGGCAAGGTCTGGGGAAGGGCGTGTGGAGCTTTCACACCCCCTCCAGGCTAGCCGCCCTCCCAGCACTTCCACCTCCCAGCACCTCATGTGTTCAGCAACCCAGAAGCTCTCTGAATCTGTACTTTTGGGATTTTTATGAAGCTTCATCAGGTAGGCATGATTGATTATTAACTCAATTTCCAGCCCCTCTTTCCACTCCGGAGACTGAGGAGTGGGGCTGAAAGGTCTAAGCGTCTAACCATGGCTTGGTATTTCTGGTGACAGCCCCCTTCCAGGAGCCCACTAAGAGTCAACCTCATTAGGAAAAAAGACACTCCTATCACTCAGGAGATTCCAAGTGTTTTAGGAGCTCTGTGCCAGGAACCAGGGGCAGAGGCCTATATGTAGCTTTTCTCTTATTTCCTACTTGCCCAGGTTGGTGGCAGAGCTAGGACTTGCCCATAGCCTGCCTGACCCTGTGTCCATCGCTGTACTCTCCCCTTCTGCCTGCAGATTAAATGACATCAAACTGGCAGAGAGAGTCAGGCCCATCCTTCCCTTGTCCTCTCAGCCCCTTTCTCATTTTGTCTCATTCATTTGTTCACTCACACATTCCAACAGCTAGTGGGTGATTTCTACCTGTCACTGGCTCAGCCACAGCTGTAGCAACATCACCAGGATGCAACATCTGATTTTTCTCTCCTGGGCTCATAGACAACCCACTTCCCACTTGCAAGGGATTTACAAGGGAGGAACAAGCTTGTATGTGTGGCTGCCGCCAGAGTTTTGGGCTGCTTGGTAGCAAGAGTAAGCCTGGCTGATGATTATGCAGCTTGCATTTCACAAGCGAGAAAGGAGTCTACAACAATGCTCTAGCAGTGAGACGACAGAATAAATAATGCAAAAACACAGAAGAGCAACCCCGCCTGGTCCATGCGGATAGTCCCGGGCAGCGATGCCAGGCCAAACAGTGCTAGGTCCAGACTCCAGTCCTAATTCAGTCACCAGAGTCTGCTGTGTGACTCTGAGCAAGTCACTTTCCCTCTCTGTGCCTTGTGTATAAAATAAGGGGTTAGGCAGGGTGGTCTCTTGGGAGAATGGGTGTGCAGTGTCTGCCCCCAGCATGCTCGCTGTGGGTGCTCAGCAGTGATGAGTCCAAGCCCTGGGGTTCCTGCCCCTCTCCAGTGTGGCCTCCCTACTCCCCACTCTCCAGCCTCGGCTGCAGCATTCACCTGCCCACCCTCCCCACCTCTCGGGCTGTGAGTGCAGTGGAGTTTGGTTCCTGTAGTTCGCCACTTTCCCCAGGCCCCAAACGCCCTCACTTGGCTCCAGCTTCCACCCCTAAAGTCTCTCACAATCCCTGTATCATCCCCGCACAGGGCCCCGGCTGTGAGGGCCAAGGCCACCTGGACGGCTGGTTAAGGGGGCTTGTTAAACAGAAATTGCCAGTCCGAGCCGCAGAGGTACTGATGCAGCAGGTCCGGGGTGGGGCCTGAGAATTAGCATTTCTGGCATATTCCCAGATGACACTGATGCTGCTGGTCTAGGGGCCACACTTGGAGAATCACTACCCTAGAGAACTGCAAAGCGGCAGAAAATTCTTTTGAAGGCTGCTCAGGAAATTCAGGGACAAGCAGCCTCCCTCCCCCAAGGCCAAGCGGCCGTTGCGTTTATTCTCCTGTCTCCGGATTTGCTGCTCTGACTGCCGGTGATTCTCCTCCTGAGGCTCCTGAGCCCGGAGGAGACGTTTGCCTGATTTATGGGGCCTGGCGGACACTCAGAAGCTGAGGGCGGGCAGAAAACTCCTAACATGCAGCACATCTGACTCTCGTGTCTGAGCATTTTTATTGCTCATCCGGGAGGGCGCGCACGTGGAAAGCTGCTCCCCGACTTGCCGTAGAGCTCGGTGCTGGGGTGCAGCGGGTGGTGAGGAGCCTCCCGGGGGCTGTGCCCGCGCCCGCCCCGGAGCAAGCTGGGGTCTTCTGGAAAGTGCTGGAGCTGGCACTCAATGACAACTGGTGGGGACTGTGTGCCCGGGAACTGTTTAATGTCGCTGTGCACAGAGCCTCCTTGTCCTCGGTTACTCTCCCTCCTCTGTGCCATTTGGCTCCCTTCTGCGCGGTCATTCCAGGAGCAGGCGGGTGGCTGCTCCATTGTCTTTAAATTTTGCTCCGAGGTCCTCCTGACATCACCATCCTGGTTGGCTGGAAGGGCAAAAACCTTGGAGGAGCATCTTGGGAGTTTTCTACGGGCCAGTCTGAATGTGACGGATACCACTAATGCTCATGTTCCATCGGAGCGAATTTAATCATATGGTCGCCCAGCTGCAAGGAAGCCTGGGAAATGTAGTCTAGCCATGTGCCCAGGAACAAGGGGACGATGGATTTTGGTGGACAGCTGGTGGGCTCTGCCGGAGCAGGGGAAACAGAAGTGCAAAGGCTCCGATGGAGAAGCGAGTGTGGTGTGTGCAAGGAAGAGCGAGGAACCGGTGTGACTGGAGCCGAGTGATAGCGGAGCAGAGGGGTAGCAGATAAGGATGGAGAGACAGGCGAGGTTACTGCAGAGGCAGTCTCCCTCTCCCACCCACTTTTATTAAAATATTAGTTTTCAATTACAGTTTATGTTCAATATTATTTTGTATTAGTTTCAGGTGTACAGCATAGTGGTTAGATAATCATATACTTTACAAAGCTCCCCCCCCCCATATCCCACTCACTTTAGTAAAGGTTTAACAATTATGATCTTTTTGAGCACAGCATTCTTCCAATGTACACAAAAATAAAGAGAATAACACAATAAACTTCTAGGTACCCATCAGTTTATCTGTGTTTGGCCAAACCTATTATAATTATAAAATAATACACAAATTTCTCAGGTAGCAAGAATAGGGGTAAGTCTCTCACAGTCTCCTACTTACCTCACACACTTTCTCAGGGAAATTGGGACAGATATTCTCTAGAAGAAAAAAATACCATAATCTATCATTATTATTATCTTTATCAGGATTTCTAATTTTTATATCAAATGAATCAAATATAAATTTAAAAAAATATATTTTTATTGATTTTTAGAGAGAGAGGAAGGGAGAGGGCTAAAGAGATAGAAACATTGATGAGAGACAGAAACATCATCGATCAGCTGCCTCCTGCACTTCCCCTGCCCGGGATTGAGCATGAAACCTGGGCATGTGCCTTGACCAGGAATCGAATCAGTGATCTCTTCGTTCATGGGTTGACCATGAATCACTGAGCCACACCGGCTGGGCCATACCAGCTGGGCCAAGTATAAATTTTTAGAGATGAAATAGGCTATCTTTTTTTGTTGTTGATAATTCTCACCCAAGGATATATTTTTCCATTGTTTCTTTTAGAGAGAGTGGAAGGGAGGGAGGGAGAGGGAGAGAGAGAGAGAGAGAGACAGAGAGACATTGATGTGAAAGAGACACATCAATTGGTTGCCTCCCACACTTGCCCTGATCGGGGCAGGAATGAACCTGCAACCCAGGTACTTGCCCTTGACTGGGAATCCAACCTGCGACACTTCGATGCCCCACTGAAGCTCTAACCACTGAGCACACCAGCCAGGGTGAAATTAGCTAGCTTTTGCTTGGTAACAAATTACCCCAAAGATAACTGGATTAAACATTGATTACCTCTCATAATTTCTGTGGGTCAAGAATATGGGAGTGGCCGAGCTGGGGGCTCTGACTTAGAGTCTCTCATGAGGATGCAGGCAGGAAATTGATCAGGGCTGCAGTCCCTGAAGAATGTGCTTCCTCAGTGGCTCACTCACATAGTTGATAAGTTGGTGCTGGCTGTTGGTGGGAGGTGTCAGTTCTTCACATGAACCTTCCCATGGGGCTGCTTGAGCACCCTCACATAATGGCAGCTGGCTTCCTTCAGAGGGAGCGATCCAAAAGGCCAAGGAAGAAACCACATGCCTTTTATAACCCAGCTTAGAAACCACACACCATCACCTCCACAGAATGCTCTAATCACATAAACGATACTGATTCAGTGAGGAAGGGGACTATACGAGGGCATGAATAAGCTGGAGGTAAAGATCATTGTGGACCATCTTGGAGGCTGGTGATCACAGAGGCCTAAGCTAAATTCATCACAATAATCTCTGTTGAGACATAACCCTTTCAATGAAGGACCACTTTTGGAACTGGTGCCTAAATATGAATAAATGGAAAGATTTCTGATGACAGGTTTAATAGAATTGGGGGATTTTGTAGTTAGGAGGGAACTCAGATGTAATTTATTTCTATACTCCCATGCTAGAGAGGAGGGAATTCTTTTCAGAAAGACAGAACGGATTGTTTCAGGCTAGAGGGTGAGTTTGTGGCTGAGTAAAGATTAAAGATCCGATCTCCCAATTCGTGGGTCTGCAGTGCTTGGGACAGGGAAGGAACTCTGGATTTGGAGTCCCAGGTCTCTAAAGGGGTGACCCATTTCCCAGTCTCTGGCCCCTGAGCTTGGTCATTGTCTTGGCAAATAGGTAACCCTCTTGGGACACTTTTTATGCGCAGTGCCAAGTATTCTCGATAAAACCCAACATGCTTTTCAAGCTGTCGGGTCGGTGTGCTTTGCAGCCTTATTTAGTTAATGAATTTGTTTCACTGCAGTAAACAGCACTGGGGGATTTGAAGCCATAAGAGCTATGTAGTCCAGCTTCATGGAACTCTCAGACATGCCGTCCATGAAGCAGCAAACTGGGCCCCCATGGGACACCAGGCTTGTCATTCTATTACTTAAGCATTTTTGTTTGTTTTGTTTTGTTTTTGATTGCATGCAACGGAAACTCATGTGGCTAGCTTTTAAGCAAAGAAAAAAGATACTTTGTTAGAGGGACTATGGGGCACCTCACAAACAGAAGGAGGGCTTAAAGAACTAAGACTTGGAATGAAATGGGGCTGCCCCTGATGGCTCAGCAGCAGGAGTTCTGGATCCTCTCCTTAGTGGGCTACCATGAACACAACCCAGCTCCCAAGATTTCCAGCCCATGTGTGCTGATACAGATGTGAAATTCCTGGGAAGCAGAATGTCCCTCATCCACTTTGGGGCATGCATCTTTTCATGGTCAGTCAGAAATGATCCTGCTTTGCCACATGATCCTGCCACTGGCCACAGCTGACTGACCCCTTTGTGACCCCTTGTAAGGTCTGGCTATGTCCACCACTGAAGGGGGAGTTTCAGGGAGCCACCCAAGAGGTATCTCTGGTGCTCTATGAAATTCTATCACACCAGAAAGGTTTAACCTTGGATAGTGTACAAAATCATTCCTACCACTTTACTACACAGGAAACCAGCATCCTTAACACCACCATTAACTCACTTGTTTTCACTTCTTTTAAGCTTGGAGCTTTGGGACTCTGGCCAATACCTTTTCCTTCTTGGGATTTAGCTTCTCATCTGTAGAGTGAGGGGGTTGTCCCTTGAAGTTTTAATGTAACCTGCTGGCTGTGGCAGCTCAGCAGCCCCCTTCTGCCCTGGCTGGGCCTCACGCTGGGCATGCAAATACATACATATGTGTGTGTGAAAATGGCTTCTAAGGGGTGTCATACACACTTGTGTACTCAGGCTCCTTCTAAATTGCAGTAGGGTATATTCTTTCCATGAGAATGGGCCAGCTGTTGGTTGAGCTGGCCATGTGATGAGGTGGAATCATCTGAATAAATTTTCCAAGCAGGCAATTCAAAGGCTGATGTATGTCTCCTGACGATATATAATTGTCGGTGTAATTTAGGTTAGAATTGAAATCAGAGCTTCTTCCAGGGACTGACTGATAGGAACTACAACAATAAGTGGGGGATGGGAAGAAATAGGTGGGTTTGGGGCAGAGAGGGGATGGGTGAATGAGAGTGGCACTTCAGGAAATCTCAGAGTTCCTTTAAGGGCCAATTAGTTCATGGACTTAGATGAATAAAATTTGTGAGAGGTTTGTAGGAACCCTCCAATCATCAACAGTTGGGAAAATTCAAATCTACCTTATGATTCATCTAGGGTCGTGGTGGTGGTGATGGAAATGTGAGCAAGGAATGTGTCAATGGAAAGGACCCACTCAAGCTGGGAAACACCTATCAATAGACTCTCAAACATGACTCCAACTTGGTCATGCACATTGAAGTCCAACTCAAACATAAGTCCAGAACCATTCCAGTCTTTCCTTGGGATCCCAAGTCAAAATCTTGGATTTAGACCATAGCAACCAGACAAGCCCTCAGAGATAACACAACTCGATCTCAGCACTTTCTCCCCAAGTTCTCCTAAACTTTCAAAGCCGTGTCTTGGCAGGTCCTCACAGGTAGCCAGCTTTCTTCTTTGTGGTCAACTAGTTTTGTACCATGCTGGCTGCTGCAGAGACAAGCATCTCACCCTCATACAACCTGACCACATTCAGAGCTCATTGTTTTTATCGTGGGACAGAATCTTTCCTCAGCCCCCCAATAGACCTTTTCTTTTGTCTAATTGGTCAGAGGAAGTGGGTCAAATGCCACCCTAAAGGCAACTGTTGTCAAAGAGCGCCCCATTGTTACTCCCAGCTCAGAGTAATCCTGCTTCCTCCCCTGGGGATGGGGGCAGGCCTTCCTTCCCTGAGGTCGTGGCTGCCCACCAGATGTGTGTACAGATATATGGTGGTAGATGCATGCAAGGTGGGGACACTGGAGTAGGGTGACACTGGCTGACATGAGATGGCACCCAGGTTGGCCATCTTGTCTATCGTTGGACTCTCGAGTAGCCTGCCTGTGGTTGCAAATAAACAGGTCATGTAGGGTTTTAAAAAGCATTTATTTGTGTGTGTATGTGTGTGTGTGTAGCAGTCGTGTGCGTATGTGACAGAAAGAGAGTTATGACCCAAGGCCTTACACTGTTCCTTCCTTAATTAGACTTGCGGAAATGCACCATTTTTGCTTTAAAAGAAGTGTAATGAAGATGGATTATAGTTCAGACTCTGATTGGAAAGAGCCAGGAACTAAGATTAATTAGCAGCAGCATGTGGTTTATTTTCAAGGTTTTAACTTGGCTTCCAGAAATCCTGGCGTAATATCTTCAAACTCTCACTGAACCTTTCATGCGCAATGGGGTGGAGGATTTTGTGTTCTTGTTTGATGGGGAGCATTTGCCCTCCTGTAATACTCTCTGGGCGGCCAGCCCCTGTCACTTGCCATGTCAGATGTCTGTGAATGGCCACCCCAAGCTAAACTGACCCCTCCCAGTCCTACCCGGTATGACTTCAGTATGAATTGCTTTCCAGCTGACATTTATCAGGAGGTGTGTGGGAGTTGGATTTGAGGGTGGTTTTTAATGGTGCAAGCTGTTGAAAGTCTCCTAAAATTCCTCAGCATCCTTTCTTTTTATTAGTGCTTATAATTTCCAAGGATTTTCCAGGAGAGAGAGAAATCTTTAAAATAGCTCAATCATTACAGTTCCTGTGCCCTTCAGAGGGCTTAAGCACATTATGAATAATTCCTTGGTTAGCATTTGGAGACCGCCTCACCTAGCCTTTTGGCCTCTATTTTCTTCCATGGCAGCTTTGCCTTCTCTTGAAAGTCCACCTCTTCTCCTACCCAAAAACTAGCTGTCACCACCCGGTAAACCCATTAGTAGATTCCCCCTGCTCTTGGGATAAAAGCTAAACTCCTCACCATGGCCCACAGGGCCCTGCCTGCTCTGGCCCTCAGCTTCCCCCCTATGCTCCAGGCACGCTGATTTTCTTTGGATTCCTTAAATAAGTGAATCCTTTTCCTGCTTCAGAACCTTTACACATGCTGTTTTTTGTGCTTGGGACACTCTCCTCACTTGGTTGTTGACAAATTCCTTCTTACCTTCCAGGTGTCAGTTTAAATGTGACCTCTTCATGGTGGCCTTCCTTGACTCTTCCAAATGGGACCCCTTCTCTGAGTCTCTTGCCTGGGTTCTCCATAGCACTCAAGGCAATTTGCCATTATTTCACCTACCTTGGATATGCTTGTTTGGTTTCTCTGCCAGCATGTTCACCATTGTCCCCCCAGGGAAGGGCTCCTGGGTCAGAGCTGATTTCAGTGAGTGAAATCCTGTCTGCTTGGGCAGTTTTCCTGGGGCCAGCCATCTGGGGTGGCTCCTCTTGCAGGAAAGGCTCCTCTTCCAAACTGATCCCTGAGGCCCTCAGAGGCAGTGACTGGGTTTGACATGCCTTAATGCCCCTCCAAGACTCCTGCCTCTGTTGACCCCTTCATAAATAGTTACTGACTGATTAATTAAAATAACTCTGTTTCTAAGCAAGAACCTTCCGCTTCTGCCCAACTGACCACTATGAAATGAAGTAGAAAGTCATGGCTATTAGGTATGTGTAGAGCTTAGAATGCATTTGGCTGCAAGTAATAGAAGTCATAATTGTTGTTGGTTTAAATAATAAATATATTGAATGATCTCACATCATAATCGCAAACCCTGATGCAGTGCTTTCTGTCTGTCAATCTTTGTCCCACCTGCTTTCTTCATACATTTCATCCGAACATCCTTCCTCCGAGGGAAGTGCAGTATGGTCTCCACATTACAATGAGGAGCCTAAGCCTCAGAAAAGTTAAGTGCTGTGCCCAAGTTCAAGTGAGTGGTAGAACTAGGAGTTGACTGGTTCCAAGGTGGTGGGGCCCCAGGGTCTATGTTCCCCTTTATCATGGCAGGACTTTGGGTAGGGGTTCTGGGTCAGGCAGGAGCTCAGTGATGTCTTGGTGCTGGGTCAGTATGTCCGTGATTCCCTTGGTCTTCACCTCTTGGCTCCCCTGGTGTCCCCTGCCTGACAGCTTCTAGAGCAGGAAGCTGGGGTGAGGGCATAGCACTTTTCCTCACACTGCCCTCACCTTTTACCAGGGGGGAGAATCTCTTCCAGAAGCACCTCTTTTATCTTGTTGACCAGAACAAGGTTTCATGGCATCCGCACTACAGCCCTGGCGAAGGAAAACGGGGCAGCCATAAACTGATTTCAGCTGGGCCAGTGTTCATCTCTGAGACTCAAACATGCTGCTTCCTGAACCAAATTGGTTCTGTCAGCTCGTAGAAATGGGGTGGGGGGTGGGTAGGCCCCACCAGGACTGGCCCAGCAAGTCTGCTTTATCAAGGGAGGGGGAGAAGACTCAGAGTCAGGAACCCATCCTTAGCCCTTGAGAGGCATCCGATGGCCTCAGTTCCCCTTGGCTTTAATCTCCAAGTAAGTCCAGCGTTGCTCCAGAGAGGTGCGCACGTGTTTGCGAGTGTGTGTGCTCGTGTCCGTGCTGGGGGCCAGGGACTGGGCAGGGGACTGTGGCTGGAGGTGGGAAAGGGGCCCGGCGTGTTCTTCCTCCCTTCCTTCTGGATGTGCCGCTTATCCTGGGATTTCTGACTCCGCTGACGGAGTGTGTGCGTGTGGGGTAGGGACAGAGAAAGGGCAGCATGTTCCTCCCAGTGCCGGCCTTTCACCTCTGCTTGGGTGACCGGAACATGCATATTGAGCACTTGCCATGTGTCACGATTGCCAGTAGGTGCTTGCGCCTGTATCTCAGCCAATCTTCACACCTGCCCTACGAGATCAACGCTATTATTTTCATCCCCATCTGTTTTATCACTCCTAGCTGCGTGACTTCGGGCAAGTTACTTAACTTTTCTGTGCCTCCGTTTCCTCCTCTGTAAAATGGGAAGAGTAATAATTTACCTTCCTTATATGAAGCACTCAGGACAAGTCTTGACACATACTAACTGGTGAATAAATGTAGTATTATTATTAGTGCTGTAGTTTCTCAGATGGGAAAAGTGAGTCGTGTTAAGTGAGGCACAGATGCCCAATCATGTTCTAAGAGGGGCTGAGTCAGGCTGTCTTGCTGGTGATGGTGATGAGATGATGACGTTGATGATGGTGATGTGGATGATGATGATGTTGGTGATGGTGAGAAAGACAAACAGGTTGAAAGCCAACAATTACTGAACATTTGCTATGTGCCAGGCACTGTGCTGAGCATCTCACACTCACTGTAGGAGGGAACTGGAATGCGGGGAGGAAAAGGGCATAGCGGCATCACACAGACGGTAAGTGCTGAGCCAGGACTCATGCCAGGTCTGCTGACTCACCGCTCATGCTCTTCACTCCTTATGGACATCGCAGATTTGTGGATAGACTGGACTAGAAGCTCAAGAGAGTTGTATTATTCTTCTCCATATATTAGAATCACCTATAAAACTTTTAAAAAATCCTGCAGCCTGAGCCCCAGCTGTAGAGATTCAGAATCAGTTTCTCTAGGGTGAAATTTGGGTAGCAGGTAATTTTTTATTCAGGTATTATGAAAACCAGGTAGTCCAGAGGATCACTAAGATAGACCTGGCACTGGTGTTCTAGGCATCGCTGGTCACCCTCTCTTCTGCCTACCGAGGGTCTGCAAGGAAGGCTCGCTGAACACCTCAGCAGAAAGTGAGAAGAGCTGGAACTGGTCAATGCAAGCCAGTCCTGGGGCAGGCCAGGCTGTGGACCAAGAGGGCTGAAGTCAAGGAAGCCATCTGAGAACTTGGGACTTGTTCCCTGAGGACCATCACCATTTCTTTCAACTTTATGGCCATCTCTGCCGATTGTGTGGCATCTTAGAGGTAAAAATAATATTCCCCATTGTTTCTCCCTTTAGAACAAGGCAGTGTGTTGTCCTGGGAGTGACTTTCGAAAGAACAGCATTCTGTTTTGAAACGGACACCAACTTAAAGCTCATTGTATCCAAGCTTCTTATTTTATAGTGAGGAAACTGAGAGCCAGACAGGGAGAGTGGCGTGCCCAAGGCCATGTGACCAACTTACTTACCATCCATTAGAAGGCCCTACTTGCTGCCATGGAGAGCACAGCAGGCTTCCTGCTCCGAAGGCTTTCCAAAAACCAAATCAATATGCTCAAGATCATCTTTGTTCATCTCTTTGAAAGATGCAATGTGGCAGCAAAGTCCACTGTCAATATTTTTATGAACTCCGTGGAAAATATGATGTTAAAGGCTTTTGGTAACCACTTCATTAAGCTTGGCTTTTCTAGGCCACCACAAAAGGTAAATAAACTCTAATGAGTAATACGCCCAGACTGAGATCCTGTAAGTTATACAAAGAGTCAGTGCCTTAAAACACACTCATCCCCCCACCCCAAGCCCCGGGGGAGTCTGAGAAAGGTGATCCTAGCCTTGTGCTGTGCACCAAGACCTTCAGACAAAGACTTATTAACCCGCAAATTAGATACAAACTAAATAAAGCCAGAATTTCCACAGACTGAAAAGAATTGCATAGCATCAGTAATACTGAAAGTTAGCACTCTGCCAATTGGCCTCCCATCAAAGCAAAATTCCCTGGTAACCAGTACACAGAGATTAATGGGGGCTGCTGGGCCTAACAATGACCCCAAGCCTTATTCTTTCATTCCTCCCACAGATTCCATGCTAGATGTTGGGAATTCAGCAGTGATTAAGACAAAGTCCCAGCCCTCAAGGAACTCATTGTCTTTCTGGGGAGGAATTGCAGTACAAGGAAACAGACTATAATCCTGGGGTACAGTGGACCTTGTAGGAGTAACTGCTCCATATTGGGGGAGAAAGGCCAGGAATACTGTCTTGGAAGGACTGTAGGAATGAAGGAAGGAACTGTTTAAAAAAAAATTTATTTTGGCCCTAGCCAGTTTGGCTCAGTGGTTAGAGCGTTGGCCTACGGACTGAAGGGTTTTGGGTTTGATTCTAGTCAAGGGCATGTACCTCGATCCCCGGCCTGGTCGGGGTACCTGTGGGAAGCAACCAATCGATGTGTCTCTCTCACATCAATGTTTCTCTTTCTCTCTCTCTCTGAAAAGCAATGGAAAAAATATATCCTCGTGTAAGGATTAAAAAAAGTTATTTTGGTGGAATAGACATTTATTTCATATCTTTTAAAATTTGACAGTTAAAGTGAGCATATAATACTTTTAAAAACACTTTTTCAGGTCATCTTAAAACTTTCAAACAAACATGTTTAGTGTGGCTTTTCGAGGTGGTAGAGAGTTATGGAGAAGGAAAAGACAGTGTGCTGAATTGCTACAACTTTAAAGCTCTTTCCTTAGACCATAATTTAGGATTTAGTATGGAACAATTTAGCAGGGAAGCTCAGGAAAACTTAGGTATCTCATTATAATCTTAAAAAAAACTATCTGGAGGATTATTTTATAACCAAGTGACATAAGATTTCAGTGCCCCCGTGGCTCAGTGGTTGAGCATCGACCTAGGATCCAAGAGATCACAGTTCGATTCCTGGTCAGAGCACATGCCCAGGTTGCAGGCTCAATGCCCAGTCGGGGGCGTGAGGAGGCAGCCGATCAGTGACTCATCATTGATGTTTCTATCTCTCTCTCCCTCTCCCTTTCTCTCTCTGAAATCAATAAAGACATATTAAAAAAAAAAAAAGATTTCAGTACCCACATTTGCATGTGTGTTTTTGATCATGATGGTATCAAACAACAGTCTAAAATTACTCTGGAAATCTATAAGCTCTCAAGTGTGTGACATTGAAATAGAGTATGTTTAAAGGACAGTTGTAGCTATTTAAACCCTCTTAGGAATAAGGACTGATTATCATTGCTGTTGAGTGGCATTCTGAAGTTATTGCAATTATCAATTTTGAACAGTTAGAAATTTCTTCAGAAGTCAATACATGACTAGACCATTGAGCCTGTGTCACATCTCTGACCCGGGATACCTAGATTGGTGCCACCGAGCTGTGTTAACAGTGATCTCCGTGGTACCCTTCCTTCTGGACAGACACTGTTCGGAAGGAGGTCCTTTTTAACATAAGAGGGAGTGTGTTTACAAGAAGATGGGGAGGAGTCACCAGAAAGAGAAAGAACTGAAGTCAGTTACTGGCCTAAGCTGCTTAAAAGGTGGACGAAGGTGGGGCCAGGTTGGAGGATGACCTTGAGGAACAAGAGTCCTGCCCTTAAACAGACGGGACAGGGACCAGGGTGAACACAGATGAGCACGGGCTGGCAGCCAGGGGAGAGTGACAGGTGAGGCTGCTTTGGGGAAGCAGGAGGTGTGAGCATGTGCTGAGTGTGGGGGTGGTGAGAAAGCGAAAGGCTTCACGACAGGGGGAAGTTTGCAAAGCTCCTGGGAAGAACTGGTATGGAGGCTGCTGTGTCATAAAGAACATCCACCGAGAGGCGATGGTCCCATGAGAGGAGTAGGACCAAAATGAGTGCTTGGGCGAGTTTCCTCAGAAGTGCTCAGCAGCATGAGTACAGGAGCAGGGAAGGCTGGCTCAGTTCAGGATTCGTTTCTCCAGGTGATGAAGAAAAATGGGGCAGAGGGGTTGAGTTTTTGTAAGACAGAGGCTGAAGGGATGGACCAGGGGGTATAAAGAAGGGAGTGGAGACGGAAGGGGGTGATAGGTTGGAAGAAATGAAGTACCCAAAGGCCTGGAGGTCTCAATAAGGTTAAGTACAGATGCTGTGGGATTAGTGGAGGAAAAGTGCTGGATGGTACATGTAATAGTTTGTTTTTTAAATCCTCATCATTTGAGGGTATGCTTATTGATTTTTTCTTTTGATTTTTTTTTGAGAGGGGAAAGGCAGGAAGAGAGAGAGGGAGAGAAAGAGAATCATCAATCGGTTGCCTTCCATAGGTGCCCTGACCAGGGATCGAACCCACAGCCTTTCAGTATATGGGCCAATGCTCCAGCCAACGGAGCCACATGCCAGGCCATGTAATTGTCAATAGAGAAAGGACTATTAGAACTTTGGTTCTAGGAAATGGTGAGTTAGGTTATTTGGACTAATCTGCTTGGGGAAAGCAACCAAGGATGCTGGATAAAATGTAAAAACATCTTAAAAGTAGCAAGAGCTGACAAGATTTGAAGACATTACCAGACCAACATTTAAAGAAAAAAAAAAAGCCAGAGAGGTAGGTAAGCACAGAATCAGCTTTTGCCCTGAAGGAATTTGGCATCTTAGCAAACCTGAACTTTTGTTTTGTCTACCAAAATCAAAGTCAAACACCACCTCAAAGTGTGGAGTCTAATAGGAAGCGTTCCCCATTATAGTGGGGCTTCCTAAAAAGCCTTAAAGCAGGGTGAGCTGAATTAAACCAACTCCTATATGCTCTTGCAGCTCAGATTTGTACAACCTGGGTGGTCCAGGGAAACTCAAGTCTTGATTTTGGATTAAAGGTGGGTTCTGCACTAAGGTTACCAGGCACCTATCCTCTATAAATAATTTTTCAAGTGTAATGACCACTATACAGTCAAAGCTAAGTAAACAGCATGGAAATAAGTTATTATCCCACAGATGTAATAGACCCATAGATTTTAGATATTATTATCAGACTCAGATTATGAAAAAACTATGCTTACTATGTTTAAAGAAATAAGAGTCAGCTCAAAATATCTGTGGGGAACAGGAAACTATAAAAATAGCATAACAGGTTTGAAAACCAAATAGAATTCTTAGAATTGGGAAATGCAATAATCAAAATAGAGAATGACCTACCTTCTGAGTGAGAGCAATTACTGGGCAGGGTCTGGCATTGTCCACAGTGGGGCCAGTAGGAGCTGTAGCTAAGGTGGAGTGGAGGGGTTGTTCAGAGGAGCTGACACGTTAAAGAAACTGAGAGGCCAGGGGAGTGTTCATGGGACCTGCGAAGTCAGCCAAAATTATGGTAGGACTTGGGGTGGGGAGGCAGGTGTCAACAACATCAGTGGATGAGGGGAGGGTTAGTAGATGACAGAGATGAAGAGAGTTAGAGTGGTCTCACCAAGTAAGATTGAAACCTAATGGAGCAGGAATTCTAGAGGAGTGGAGCAGAAGTCACCTGGAAGTAGCTCTGGGGAGTGAGGAGATGGGTTCTACCTCTTTGTCAAGAACTGGGTAGAGTCTGCGATTTAACTCCACTTACAAGCTAACAAGTTAGCCTGATACAGGTCCATAGATGCTGGCAAAAGACTTGAAACTCCTGGGTCAGACACCAAGGACAGTTTATTACTCACAGCAGTTAGCACTTGCATCGACTCCTACAGGGTCATGTAAAGAGCGTCAAATGAAATATGCACATGAGGTAAGTTAGGTTTCAGGAGAGAAACACTGAGCTTAGACACTGAAATTTTTGTACTGGTCAGTCAGAATGTCTGCACTCTGCTCTTGAGGGAGACATTGTCTCTGTCTTCTAAGCCTGGGCACTATACAAACACCTTGAGCAGAAAAGTTCAGAATGAAGGTAGTCAACGACGCTGGTGGCAAGATGTACTGAACTGTGAAGGACTCACGGAGAGTTGTCAGCACTTTCAAGCCCCAGGTCCACTGGGTGTAAGGATGAATGGTTTTCACTTGAAAAGGCTCAAAAGAAAAGGCTCAGAGGCCAGCAGGATTTTAGGTACAGCCAAGAGACGAAGGACATGCTTTATGAGGAAATGGAGAATTGAGGGAATTTATTCCTACTTATGAAAAGCAGAGGTGCTTAATGGATCACTGAAAATAAAATTTGGTACCAAATTTATGTTTTGTTCAACATAATACAATATTTGCTGTAGTGTGTTCCAGGGAAGGCAGAGCCGGGGAGGGGCTGGACTCTGGGCCAGGAAGGAGGAGACCTGGGTGGGGGTCGAGCGGGCTGGAGGGGAGGTCATCGTTTCCTCACCTGTATAATAGGAAGGATGAAGGTATTTAATAATTTTGAGATCTCTTTTTTAGCTCTAACAATTTATGATTTCCTTCTTAGAAAATTGGTAACCCCAAAATATAATAACTAAAGAAATTCTCTATTAGCCAGAAACTCCTACTTTCCAGCTAGGCTGAGGACAGAGTTTTCTAAAAAGATGAAAAAAAGAAAACGGCGATGGGGGGTGGTGATAACAATGACTATGAAATAGAAAATGGAAAATATGCTGCCTATCTAGTGTCGTTCCTTACCTGGCTTCGGATGCCAGAGTAGCCATGGGTACTATTGCCTAGATAGTAAATTTTTTTCAACTTTCTGGAGGGGCTGGCCAGCCAACTCTGATTTCCTAACACAGGAGTAGACATGTAGAGCCTCAGAGAGGCAGCATGTGTCAGAGAATCAGTATGGGCTTTGGAGCCCAAAAGACCTGGGCATAAATCCAGACTCTTCCACTTGCTGGTGATGAAACTGGACTGTGCTACTATTTTGTGGCCTGTCCCACACCACTGTCTTTTGGGAGCTGCACACTCGCTTCCTGGAGACCGCCCGTAGCTCTCCTCTAGCCATGTGGTTCTGTGGGAAGTATTACATCTCACAGGACCACACCCCCTGGCCATAGTTGGTTGGTTAAGGGGTGGGTATCTGGTCTGAACTGAGCCAATCAGAGTCTTTCCCTGGGATTTCTGAAACTGGAACTGAGGAATGGGGACAGTTCTTTTCTTCCCAGCAAAGGCTGTGGGTGACAGGCATTTAGGAATATACGAAGACATACTTCCTGCCACATGCAGAAAGCCGGTCTTCAGTGAGAGCAAAGACTAAAGGTGGGGAAAAGCCAGGTGGCATCTGAGCCCTGATCCTAGCTGCTCAGAGGTCTGGTTGTCCCATCATGGTTTGCTTCGTAAACACTTTGTTGTGTTCTCTTAACCAGTGAGTCCTTTTTGTGTAGGGTTGACCAAGTTGGCTTTGATTACTTGTAACCAAAAGAGGTCTGACTCATTTAGAAATCTGGGGTAAGTCATCCTCACAGTTCTTCAGTTTTCTGATTTATAAAGTGATAAAAACAGGGATTAAATGAGGTATCGCCTCACACCTGTCAGAATGGCTGCCATCAACAAATCAATGAATGACAAGTGCTGGTGAGGGTGTGGAGAAAAGGGAACCCTGCTACACTGCTGGTGGGAATGCAGACTGGGGCAGCCTCTATAGAAAACAGTGTGGAATTGCCTCGAAAAATTAAAAATGGAACTGCCATTTGACCCAGTGATTCCACTTCTAGGAATATATCCTAAGAATCCTGAAACACTAATCAGAAAGAATATATGTGCCCCTATGAACACAGCAGTGCAGTTTACAATAGCTAAGATCTGGAAACAGCCCAAGTGCCCATCAGATGAGTGGGTAAAAAAGCTGTGGGATACTCACACCGTGGAATACTATGCAGCTGTGAAGAAGAGGGATCTCCTACCCTTTGGGACAGCATGGAGGGACCTGGAGAAAATTATGCTAAGCCAAATAAGCCAGTTAGAGAAAGACAGGTGCCACATGATCTCACTTATGTGTGGAATATAATGAACAAAATAAACCGATGAACAAAACAGATCCAGAGACACAGAAGCACTGAACAGACTGAGGGATCTCAGAGGGAAGGTGGGGGTGGGGGAGTAGGTGGGGAGAGATTAACATAAGAATTTATATGCATATATGCATAACCCATGGACACAGAGGTTATGGGGAAAGCTTGAGGGTGGGGTGGAGGAGATCAATGGCTGAAAAAAGGGGACATCTGTAATACTTTCAACAATAAAGATAAATTAAAAAACACACAACAACCTTTATTTATGGATGCTGAATTTGGAATCTCATACACTTTTCATGTGTCATGGAAAATTCTTCTTCTTTTGACTTCTTCAACCACTTGAAAATATAAAAACCCTTTTTTGCTTGCAGGCCCTACAAAAACAGGCAGCAGGCCAGATTTGGCTTGTTAGCTGCTGCAGTTTGTCATCCCCTGGTTTAGGCATGTGGACCAAAGTTATGTAAGGAGAAATTGATGAAGGGTATACAAGAACTTTCTTTGCAACTTTTCTGTAAATCTAAGATTGTTCCAAAATAAAAATTTATTTAAACCATTTTAAAAACAAGTATAGTATAGCTAGCTGTAGGAGTAGCTGAGCAGATTAAGTGACATAACATGTGAGTACGCCAGGCACGCTTTGCCAATTGAGGAGCTCAAGAAATATTATTTTCTTTCTTTTTGGCTTTATACAGGCATTCAGGGTGCTGTTTTTTTAAGCTAGTATTTATTGTGCCCTTACTCTGAGACAGGCATTGTACTTAGTGCTTAGAATGCATAATCTCATTTAGCCTCCACAATAACCCTAAAAGGTAGCTATTTTTTTCTTTATTTTAAAAATTAAAGTATATTTGATATGCGATATTATATTAGTTTCAGATGTTCAACATCATGATTTGATATCTATATACCTTATGAAGTGATCACCACAACAAGTCTAGTAACCCTCCGTCCGGTACAAAGTTATTACAATATCGTTGACTATATTCTCCATGCTGTACATTACATCCTCATGACTAATTTATTTCAAGAAGTAGCTACTATTTATCCCCATTTTTCAGATGTGGAAACAATCTTGAAGGAAATAGAGAAGGGGCTGTGAACTTGTTCAGTCAAGTCAAAGCCCCCTGGCCCCACCCAAACCCTGCAGTGCCCGAACCTCAGAGGAGGTGGGTGTGAGCGATCGAAACACAGATGTGAGAGTAAATGTTGACAGCTGACTACCTTGACAAGAGGTTTAGTCTGGAACCAGAGGTGGTTCCAGGAAGGCAAGTTGAGATAACCATGGTCAGGGACAGCCTGGTCATAGCTTGGGCACTGGACAGGTGGGGAGCTGGGAGGAGGTTGGATTGGGGCAGCTACCAGGGTGGTGGTGGGGATGGGATTAGAGCTATTTTTAAAGATTTGTCTGGATTTGGTAAACAGCTGGACACTGTAGTTCAAGGAAAGTGAGAGTCACTGAAGTTATATCAGCTTTGAAATAAGGTTGTTTCCTGGAAAGACTGAGGAAGGTTAATGAATTTTACTATGGTTAAAAAATAATAAAGAAATAAAGAGATCCTTCTTTTTTACAGCTGCATGGTATTCTATGGTATAAATGTCCCATAGCTTTTTTATCCACTCATCTATTGATGGGCACTTGGGCTGTTTCCAGATCTCAGCTATTGTAAACTGTGCTGCTATGAACATAGGGGTGCATAAGTTCTTTCTGATTAGTGTTCCAGGATTCTTAGGATATATTCCTAGAAGTGAGATCACTGGACATTTACCCCATGGAATACTATGCAGCTGTAAAGAAGAAGGATCTTGTACCCTTTGGGACAGCATGGATGGACCTGGAGAATATTTTGCTAAGCAAAATAAACCAGGCAGAGAAAGACAAATATTACATGATCTCACTTAAATGTGGAATCTAAAGACCATAATAAACTGAAGAACAAAATAGATTCAGAGACATGGAAGCATGGAACAGACTGACGAATCTCAGAGGGAAGGCGGGGGTGAGGGGTGGGGGAGTGGAGGGGGAGAGATTAATTAAAGAATTTACATGCACATATGCATAACCCATGGACACAGACAATAGTGTGGTGAAGGCCTGGGCAGGGAGTGGGTGCGGGGTGAAAAGGGTTAATGGGGGGACAAAGGGGACATCTGTAATATTTTCAACAATAAAGATAAATTAAAAAAAACCACAACTCCAAAAAAGAAAAAAAACCAAGAAAAAAAACACACACCAAACTGCAGTGACCAATTACTGGCCTGGGTAAGAAATGACTGCCCGTTTTGATTTGGGAGGTGCAGTGTGCACACACGCCATGGAGCCCGGCATTGGTCACGTCTTTGGAGCTTACAGTTGATTCAGTCTGGATACCCTGTGGTTCTGCAGACCCAGGAATGAAGCAAGATAACTAACTGCCTTTTCGGTGGCCTTACCTGAAGGTCGGGTGGTGTAAACAACAGTTTGGCACCAGGAGGTCTGAGTCCTGTATCTGTGTTCTGGTGTCACTATGAACTGGCTGTGGGATCACAGGCAACTCGCTGCTTCTCTCTGAGCTGAGCAAGGGCCAGGTAGTTTCACGATCTTCCTCTCGTCTGTGTCCAGGCCTGCTGCGTGGGCGTGGAGCCCCACTCTACCCCTCTGTCTTATTCTCTGCGTCTGGAAATAACATTTTTTTTCTTTTTTAAAAAATATATCTTTATTGATTTCAGAGAGAGGAAGGGAGAGGGAGAGAGAGAGATAGAAACATCAGTGATGAGAGAGTCATTGATCAGCTGCAGCCCGCAGCCCGGGCATGTGCCCTGACCAGGAATTGAACCCTGATCGCCTGGATCCTAGGTCGATGCTCAACCACTGAGCCACGCCCGGCCAGGCAACATTATTATTATTTTTTTTAAACAAGGCTTTTCTAACCAGTGGATGAGACTCTATACAGTCACATGCCTCATAACAGCGTTTGGGTCAATGACGGACCGCATATATGATGATGGCCCCATAAGATTATAACGGAGCTGAAAAATTCCTGTTGCATAGTGATGTTGCAGCCTTCACGACACTGTAGCGCATCGCATTGCTCACATGTTTGTGGTGATGCCGGTGACACAAACCTACTGCTCTGCCAGTCGTATAAAATTATAGCACATGCAATTATGTGCAATGCTTAATACTTGATAATGATTGTGAAGGACTTTGTCACTGGTTTATGTATTTATTAGCCTATACTTCTAATCATTATTTTAGAGCACACACTTTGTACTTATAATAAATAGTTTGCTGTAAAACATTACGCCATGTTAACCCTGCAGGAGCCTTGTACATCCATCTCATGTTTACCATGTCTCTTAATTGCATCATTTCCTCTGTGCTTGATTTAATCTCTTGTTTTATAAATGTAGCGTATGTAGCCTGAGTGCACAGTGTTTTTAAGTCTACGTAGTGTATTCAGTGTCCTAGGCCTTCATGTTCATTCATCGTTCACTCTAACTCACCCAGGGCAAATTCCAGTCCTGCAAGCTCCCTCATGGTAAGTGCCCTTTACAGGTGTACAGTTTTTAATCTTTTAGACCATATTTTTACTGTACCTTCCCTATGCTTAGATATGTTTAGATACACAATACTTATCAATGCCTTACAATTGCTTATAGTATTCAGGACAGTGGCATGCTGGACAGGTTTGTAGCCTGGGAGCAATAGGCTAGACCATAGAGCCCAGGTGTGCAGTAGGCTATATGCCATTGAGGTCTGGGCACTAAATGACGTTCGCACAAAGACGAAATCACCTAACAACGCATTTCTTAGAACATATCCTGTTGTTAAGCAGCTCATGGCTGTACTTAAAGGTTCTTCCAGCTTTCACATTCATGGATTCTCTGACCCCATCAGGGCCTTGAAGGATTATAGCGAGAGCTAAACATAACTTCCCCAGGTGCTAACCTGGGGTGCTCCTCAAGCCCCAACTTTCCTTGTGTGAATGAAGAGCCGCTGGTGAGTGCAGGTGGACTCAGTGCAGACAGGGCCTGGATGCCGCAGACCTGCGCAGGCCGAGGGTTTGCACCTGCATCTGGTAACCATTACCTTGCTCGCAGGGCTATGCACTCCCTGGGAAGCATTCGCCTGCTGCTAGAAAGGACTTGATTTTGCTTTCAGCATAATAATTTAGACATCATAAGGTTTAGAATTACCTGAAGGAGTAAAAGGGGAGGAATGTCATCTGAAATTGAGATTCTAATCATCTTTGCTGGGTTTTTGATATGCTGGTTGGAGCCTGGCTGTTGGCCCAGCCAGAGCCCCTGGGGCAGGCTCTGCCCAGCGGTGATGGGAAGGTTAGGAGTGTTCCTGGGGATCACGGCTTGGTTTGGAGAAATAGTTCCCCCCAGAGTGGGTGGTGCTACACACTCATCTCCCACAAACGGTTCAGTCAGTCCTTCCTGCACAGTCCGGTGACTGCTCCTGAAACCCCTCCAGGGCCTTGCACACTTTGACTTCCTTACTCTGTGGGTGTGACGAGCTTTCTTCCTGCATGCCACCGCCACCTCCTCTGGGATTCTCTGCCACCATGGCGTTCTGTCCTACCTGATTGGCCTACCCTTCCTGGCACATGGCCCCAGAGTGTGCCATCTCCAACTCTTCTCATGTCCTTCCCTGCCCTGGCCTGGCTTCCAGTGGGAATAAAACCAAAGGGTCCCAAAGCATCTCACGCCTACTTACTCACATTGACCAAATGAGTTGGAGATGAAGCCATTTGAGAGCTAGAACTCCTGGAGCGTCTGTCACAGCACTTCCCCAAGTCCACAGCTCTGAGCTTGTTTCTTTTCTGTTTAAACAAAACTAAAAAAAATAGCCCTTCAACATTTTCCCATTTTCTGATGAATTAAATACACACTTCTCAGTCTGGAATTCCAGACCCTTTGCAATCTGGTCCCAATCTACTTTGCCAACCTCTTCCCTCCTCCACTGTTACATGTGGCTTTTACCCCCACCACTTTGGTTCGAGACCCCTTGCTGATTCCTGAATGTGCCCTGAACCCCTGCTCCATATGGTCATTCCTACTGCTCCCCTGTCTGAGCAGCCACCCCCACCCTGTGTGTGCTGGGTGGGAACCGCACTCCCAGGTCATCATTAAGTTGCTCTCTAAGGTGCCCCATGTCCCCTCTCTGGTTTGGTTGTGGCTCATCCTAGCCTGCGTCCGGAGGGCAGGGACTGCATCTCTATATTCCCTAGGGACCTGTGTACAGCAGGGCAACCTGGGTTTATGGACTGGGTGGAAATGGGAGGAGGGACCCCTTGCTGTGGTTGCCTGTGATTCCTCGGTATGTACCATTGGCATCAAAGCAATAGTTCCCAAATTCATTACCATAAATCTCATTACCAAAGAGATTTCCATTATTCAATTTTCTACCTCATAGACCATAGGATTGGGACTATTTTATCTGCCAAACAGACTGCCTTTATTTACGAATTTATTTTGCTATCTTTACCATTCAGAGACCCACGTAGCTGCCACTTAGAGCTTCAGATGAGTGGGCTAGAGGTACTGTGGTGGGTGCACAGCCAGAGCAGAGGGGCTCCATGCTTTGCATTTACCTGTCCGACTTTATCACAGACAAACATATGATGTCTCTACAGTTTTAGAAGTAAGGAAAAGAAGGGCTTCCTTGAAAGCTTGTTGGAAATTTCTGGATCAAAGATTCTCGTTTTCTGTAAAAACGCAAATCCTGTGAGTGGCGTAACAATTTAACATTATCATTTATACCTTAGTTCAGGGTCTTATCAAGAGCAGGTTTGGTGGGGGAAGTGGGGAGGGAGAGATGATGTGGGGAGGCTGAGTGGCCCAGAGGCCAGTATTTGGAGATGTCTCCTCTTACCCCTGCGCACCCTCAAACTGTGGGGTGAAGGAATTCTGAAGTCAGAGTGCTACAGACCCTGGTGGTCACCCCAGCTGCCACCCATCCTGCTACAGAACCCCATTTCACTCAGGAGTGGGGTGTGGGCGTGTGATCCAGTCTGGCTGGTGGGAAGGAAGCTTACCATCCATCCCTCCCTGATCAGGGGAGAGGAGGAGCTTCCTCCTTCCCTCCAGCTGCCTCACAAGCGCTGCGCGAAGGTGGAATGTTTGGGTTGTGAACATTTAGGTTCTGCCTTTCGCAAAGGCAGACTGTCTAGCAGACACCTATCACCACCAAGAAAAGCCAGGAGATGTGCACAGAAAAACCTTTTCCATCACTGAGGGGCTGAGTGAACCCACATAGGAGCCACCTACCTCTAGACCTCCTGTTAGGAGAGATTATGGATCTTACTGTTGCAGCAATTATGGTCAGGTTTTTTGGTTCCTTTGGCTTCTAAAGGCATGGTAGACCTCACAGAGGAGCTTGGCGGGGGTGAGGGGAGTAAGCCCCGCGCCCAGTTTTCTCAGGCACAGCCTCATCATTCTGATGGCAGTCCAGAGTGGGCAGGGCTGGGCCCTCCAGGAGCCAGGGAGCCCTGGGCTCTCAGCCTCAGGAACAGAGCGTCAGGAGCCAAGAACCCACAGTGTCTCATCTACAGATCAGAGCCTGGGGGCGTCTATCAGCATCCCTCTCATCCAGCCCTTCCTCCTGTTCTTTTCCTATCAGACTTTGAACCAACCACAAATGGTCTTTTCTGTGACAATCTTGCACATCCCACCACTGGTCCAAGCCTTTTTAAAAAATGACTTTCATTCTTGTTTGGAATTATCTCTCTTCCTTCCCTCATCTCCAAATTCTATGCATTTCTCCAGTCAGCTCAGATTCCCTTCCCCCACCTCCAGCCCTCTCACTATAGTGCTAATTGGACCACATGGGTGCCATGGGTGGTAATGAGAGCTGAATTTCCATTTGTTGCATTTGTAGTGGACACAGCTGGTGCCTTGCCCCCAGCCCCTGGCACTCATGCTGGCAGTGGCCTTCTGCAGCACCTGTGACTCCTTGCCTGAGGGCTTAGCTGGAAACCACCAGGCATTTTACACTGCAGGGAGCAGCCCTCCACCGATGCCAGTGCCGTATAAATGCCCCAGCTCCCTTGCCGCTTAGGCGGGACACCTCTGAGGCATGTCCCACTCAGGTTCTCAGAGGTCCCAGTGGCATGGAGTCCCTGATGCCCTCGGTGATAACCTGCTCATAAACTACACCCCAAATTGGCCTCCTTCCCTTCCCTGTCTTACTTCCCTGCTCCCTTACTGATGCTTCCAGGTTTCGCCTCCCCAGTAAACCACCTGTATCCAAATCCTCATTTCAAGCTCTGTGTCCAGGAGAACCCAGGCCAAGGCAGTTCTCATTCTCATGGACCATAGGATCAAGAACCAATCTTTTGCCTGCCACACCTCCATTTCCAGCCCAGTGGTTTGGCTCCCTTTGCAAGGGCAGACTGGCTAGCAATCTTCTCCCCTGGCTGCTTCTCTGACCACCAGCCCATGAACATGTAATTTTGTTCCTTTGCCTCTGTGAGAGCTGCTCAGTCTTCCCGGAACAACTTTGGCCCCTGCTCACTCCTCCACTGGCCAGCACACCCCACAACACCCAGTACAGCCAGCTCCTCTTCCAGGAGGGCGCCCACGATGCCATTCAGGGTTGGAGATGCCCCTTTGCCCCTCAGGATGCACTGAGCCCTCGCCGCACAGCTGGTTACTGAGACACACGCACCTTCTGTACCTGGTGCGTGAATGAGAAAATATCTGTCCACCTTCACCACCAACTTTGGAGAGACAGGGCCCAGATTCTTAATTCTTTGTGCTCCCTAGAGGCACCTGCTCAGCGAGAACAGCTTGAGGTCCAAAAATCTCCCATGGATGACTTAGCATCCCCTGGGGTGAAGCTGGTCTCCAGGGGAGGTGGACTTCAGAGAACGAAGACCAGAATAGAGCAGGAAGGTGGGGGTTGAGGGAGAGAGGAAACCAAAAAATGTGCAAGTCCTAAAGCAGCAGGGAGCCCTGCAAGCCCTCAGATAATTAAGCAAAGTGAAAAATCAGAAAGCGGCTCTGGCTGCTGTTACAGGGTTGCAGCTGCTTTTGGAGTTTGATTGAAAAAGTATTTTTATTAACTTCACATTTTGCCTCTAATTTCTCCCCTTGTTCTTTCTCATCGTGGGGCCCTAGTGCTTCTTGACTCCCAGACTTGCTGATAGGCAGGAACGCCACCCCCCTGCCCCCTGCCCCCTGCTGGCCCTGTCAGGCCCCCCCCATTGGTCTCCCTACCCCAGCTCTGGTTCAGCTTTCTCTGTGCTCTGAATACCTGTGCCCACAAACCTTCCCATCTTTTTTTTCAATTACAGTTTATATTCAGTATTATTTTCTATTAGTTTCAGGTGTGCAGCATAGTGGTTAGACAATCATATACTTTACACAGTGCCTCCACCCCATATTTCCAGTACTCGCCTGGCACCTTGCATACTTATTATAATATTATTGACTGTATTTCCTATGCTGTGCTTTACATCCCCGGGACTATTTGATGACTACAAACCTTCCCATTTTTGTACCCTTTTGGGCACCAGACCAGGTCAGAAGGAAATTCCTGTCGTATGACTGTTCTCCAACCCAACTGAGTATGTTCCGGAACCCTCCAGACCCCTGGTCCAGGCAGTGAGGGTGGGGTCCAGGTGGGCAGAGTGGGTAGGCCAGGAGCCTGGCTGCTCAGTGTCCATATTGTCAGACTCAGCTTTATTGGGGTCTCAAATTCTTTACGGCACCGTGGTATGACAAAAAGCCCTTGTATGGGAAGCAAAGAAATAAAAAATGAAAGGAACTGAGAATTTCCTGCCCGCCAGGCACTTCTGCATATAGTGTTAGCTTGTTTCTCACCACAGTACTGTGAGGGAGACATGTGCTGATGAGGGAGAGAATGTAGAATTCAAGACATCGGAAGATGTCAAAGTTTGTAGAACTATTAAAGGCGCGGGGCTCCCCCCAGCCCCCGCCCCCTCGGGCTTCCTGTTTCTCCAATCCGCCAGCCAGTAGTAACTCAGCCGCCTTGGTTCTCCCTCAGGTCCTGCAAATGGCTCTCGCCTTCCATCCATCTTTGCCACCCTAGTTTTTCCCCCAGAAAACAAACCCGATATTGATGTGCCCTGCTTAAAACCCTTCCAAGCCTCCCTACTGTCCAAAAACTCAAGTCCAAATAAGGCTCTCGTGGTCTGGCCCTGCCTGCCTTTCTGGGAACATCTCCCTGATTATCTCACAATTTCCTGAACAGGCCTCCAACAGGCCTTTCTCTGTGCATCTGTAACAGTGCAAATATTCAAGGTGGGAGGCCCTACCCTGTGCCTCTCATCTGTCTGTGGATTCTTTCTCTTCCTTCAAAGCCAAGTTCAATGTCAGCACCTATGGATGGAAACCACCCCTTTCTCCTTTGGGCAGATACATCCTTCGGTGCTCCCCAGAATGGGCCTGTTATTGCCCTTTGAACACCGGCTGCCCAATGGACACAGCCCTGTGAAAGCAGGGGTCACTTCTCATTTAGTGCCGGAGTGCCCGCTGTTAGTGGGAGCAGCCACCCAGCTGTGAGCTTTCTGCCTTGGACCCTGCACACAGTGCAAATTGCTGCCACCTCCGTGAGGAAAGTTGTTGCAGGTTGGGTTCCCTGAGAAGCAGACTCTGGGAAGTTTGTGTGCAAGATGTTTAGTAAGAGGGGCCCTGGGCACCTGAGATTGGGGTGGGGGAGGAAACAGGCATGGGCAGAGGGAAAAGTCAAGGTGCCATACAGGCCACCAGCCTTGGCCGATCCCACAGGGGCTCTACGGCCAGCATGGCGCAGACCTGCTTTTGGCCGAGGCAGCTCTTCCCTGTACCCCAGATTGATCAGTCGTGGACGTGGGCTGCCTGGGAAAGGACAGGACCGTGATCGAGGCAGCCTCTGCAGCTGGGGCAGTGGCTGAGAGGCTGACAGCTGAGGGCCGTCTGCTACCACCACTCCCAGCAGCTGCAGACACAAGTCCTTCCTTGAAGGGAGATCTGGATGGTACATGATGGTATCCACCACAGAGGGGGGCCGAGCAGCCCTAGGAGCATGAACCACTCTCTTCTCAGCTCCTCCACATTTTGTACTTGCTTGGACGGAAGCTTTTGTGGCATGGGGTGTGGGCCTGCCCGTCATCGCTGAGACAGAGACCGCGATGGTGCAGCGATGTGAATATATCTAGCATCGAGCCCAGAAGGGGGTCAGTAGATGCATGTGTGGTCTATATAGGTGTCCGCACCCCTGCAATGTGTGTAGAGCACCTGCCCTCGTGAAGCCCTGAGCTGCTCCAATATACCCAGGACCCCAGCTCCTTCCCCTGGGTCCTCCACTCAGCCCTTGGGGCACTCACACTTTGCCTGCTTTTGTTTTGGCTTCTGATCCTGTAATTTCAAGATTATTTTCTTTACTGGGCCCCTTTGCTGGGTCTTGGAACCCAGGGAACCTCTGGGGTTTGGGAGTGACTTGGAGAAGGGTTGCTTATGGGCACTTGGGCCAGGTGGCACCAAGCTACACAGGACTGGAGTTATGGTGACAGAGTGTGTGCTCAGCCTTCATCAGCATTTCCTTCTTCAGGCAAACAGGCTGTGGACAAAGATACATTGTTCTGGGGGAGTCAGACTTGAGGCAAAGCGTCCCTTTGCAGCCCTTCGGCATCTGCCAGGGAAAAGCCGGGTTGGCCACCATGTGGAATGCATTTGGTCCTTAAAAGCGACAAGAGCTGTGGCAGGCAGGTGGTTCAGGGCTGGTGCTTGGAGAGGCACCAGGTCCTCGTGGGCATCTGTGGAAGCACCGGGTGGTGACGTGAGCACCCTAGGTCAGGCGGGTCCAGATTGACCTGCTTGTCACATCCTGGCGGAGCCCTGGGGTGGAAGGCCCCCGCCTGGTCCTGACCTTGGGCAGGTCTCAAAGCCTCGCCAGCCTTGTTTCCTCCACCTTCCCAGCCCACCTGGCTGTCGTGGGAGGGTTAGTTAGTCATGCACTTGAGGGGTTCCTGTGTTCTGTGGCCATGGTGTCTGAGCCTCGATCTGGGACCCATGGCCTGACAAAGACAAATATGATTTAATCACGAGCTGTGCTAAAAACTCAAGGACTGCAGCTGACGTCTCTGCATGGTGTTAACTGAGATAAAATAAGAACGGCCTCAGTCCTTTCCTGAGTGCCTTCTGGGCAGCAGGGCTCTCCCAGTGCATTAACACCCCTAGGGACCTTGAGGGGCCGAGTTAGCGAAGGAATTGTGTAGTGCAAAGAGCCCATTTTTTAGATCGTTGTCTGGTGACGTGAGAATCCTACGGGCCCTTTCAGAACCCTTTTCAAAAGTGTGAGATAAAAAACATGAGATTGCAAGGAAACCAGTTACATTGAAATAGTTATAAAAATTGTGCTAGGGGCTACACATGTTTCATTCCTAACACACTTGATGGTGGGATGCAACAGCAGGTCGTAGTGGCTGTCAGGAGGAGCGGGATCAGGAGGAATGTGAGATACCGGTAAGAACTGCCCTGTGGCGGGACAGTAGGAAGGTTTCCACAGCTGACGACAGCCCCAGGTGCCGATAACAGTGTGTGGGGCCAAACGCTGAACTTCAGGTAGCGATCAGTGGGAAGGGCGGTGTGCCTTCCCCACGCGCGGAGCCCGGGCCAGGAGCCCCGCTTAGGGCCTCGTGCATGTCACCAGCTGGTGAACCCAACAGGCGAGTCCACCTTCCCGAGTCCTGTTTTCTCTTCTGGAAGGTGGGGATTACAACACCCACAGACTCAGTTATGTGAAGTTTAAACGAGATGCTGTGAGAGGCTCAAGCTTCTGATGCTCAGGCCAGAAACTGGGGTGTCAGCCCTGGTGTGTGACCTTGCTTCGCCCTACCCAGTCACCCTCAGGCCCTGTCAGTTTCACCCAGAAAATGTCTCTGCAAGCTGGTCCCCTCCTCTGCCCTCTCCTTCAGCCTGACCCCTTCAAATCCAGGCCTCTCAGTGTGGCCAGGGTGTGTTGCTCACACAGGCACGACTGAGTCACTCCTGCTTATATTTTTAAGGCTCCCAGGAGCCTTTAGGGTCAGGCCTAGATGCCACTGGAAGATTCCCTGCTGTCTGATCCCCCTTCACCTCTCCAGGGGACCACGCCCTGCCTGGCACATTGGGTGCAAAGGCTCCATGCCTACTCCCTTCTAGGCCCTCCTTGGCCCGGCACAGAGCCTCCCTCTCTCCTTGTTAACTCCTCTTCTGGCAGCTTGGTCTCAGGTGTTGCCTCCTCTAAGAAGCCCTCACTGACACCCAGCCCTGGGGTGTCACCCTGCCGAGCACCTGTGGCATCTGTGAATATTTCTGTCACAGTCATCACTGTGTTGTCTGTGCCTTCATCTGTTCTGTCCCACACTGCAAGGGGCTCATCACCACAATCAACGTTTCCCAGGCCCCTCACCAGTTATGCCTTCTGGTGAGGTCGGGTCTGGGGGCATTGGCAGGTGGTTGGAAGGAGAGGAGGGGAGAAGCCAGGGTATTTCTTACCCTCTTCTGGCGGAGCCTTTGGCAGGGTCTGAAGCTCCTCCATGGCCTCAGCTCCCCTGGAGGGCTCTGGTTCCCGATGTTGCTACTCCAGCTTGCCTCTCTGTCCTCTGTGGGTCTCTGCTTTCCTGACTGGACCCTGATTCACCTAGACTATTCACACTTCTTGCCCCCTCCAGACTGTGTAACACTCACCTATGAATCCTCAGGGCCAGCAAGGAGATGCTGCATCCGGGTGATACCGAAGGCTCCTCTCTGTCCCACAAGCATCCCACACCAATTCCTGCCTTTGTGTTTTCATCTGACTCTTTTATGCCCCCTGCTTCCTCTCTTTCCCAGGTCCATCCAAAGTCTGCCCTTCAAGGTCCCACTCAGATACTCCTCCTGCATGAAGTCCACCTTGACTGTTCCAGCCCAGCCTGTACCAGTTCTAGTGAACTCCAGTAGCACGCGATTTGCTCCTGCTTCAAGGCATGTTCATCCTTTTGCGCAGAGATTGTAACTCTTGATGGCAAGAAATACATGACAGTAAAGACAATAATAACTAGTGAGGCCCAGAGAGGTTAAATAACATGCCTGAGGTCACACAGCTACAAAGCGGCAGAGCTGAGGCTGCACTGGAGCTGCCTGGCCTGAAGACTGTGCTGCTGACCACTGTGCTTTCTCCCTGGGCCACTTGTGCTGCGTTAGGCCCGGGACAGAAACCTACCCACAGTGTTCAGGTTGGAGTTGGTGTGAAGGCAGAAGAAGGGATTTTAAAAGATAGGCAAAGGGGCTTTTTGTTGATCAAATCTCAACTTCTTTGCCAGGGAGACTTGGGCACTAGGCCCCCAAGGCGAAGCCCACACCCCCTCCTTTGCTTTCTTCCCCTCAGCTGTGCACCCCAGGAGCTTGCTTCATAGCTAGGTCTCCACTCAAACGTTCCTCCACCCGTTTCTAGCAACTTGCTGCTTCGTGAGAAACCCCATCCAGGTAATTTTGCACTTCACACCGCAAAGACTAATAGCCAGGGGGCTATTTTTATAGGAAAAACTCCTCAAAGCGGAGTGGCCCTCCGCTCCCGGGCAGACAGCAGGTCTGCAGGGCCGCAGCGCCTGGCGGAGCTGGAAAACATTAACTCGGTGTATAGATTTCCACTCATCCCTGGCTACTCCTCGCCGTGCTGAGTTCCGATACTTCCTGGCCATCTGAATCCACTTCTGTCTCTTTAATCACAGGGCCGTGTGTCTCCTGCCTGCCTCCCCAGGAACTTGGCACGTGGTGTTCTCGGGCTCTTCTCCCCCACTGGAGAGATTCAGCCCAAAGTGCCCCCGCAGAGCCTTCCATTTATTCCTCACTGGGGGGCAAGGAGGGAAGGGAGGTGTCTGAGCACCTACGATGCTTTTGGGTCATGTAATTCTCACAATCTCTGCAATGGGTTGGTTTCTCAGAAGTGGACGCTGAGCTGGAGTTCGGGGCACAGGTGTTTATTAGGGTGAACACCTGGGAAGGGTGTGGGGGAAGCAGATGTTCTGAGGAAGACGCTGGACTGTGACACAGCAGTGGTGGGGAGCACAGAGCAAGAATTGCCCACCAGAGTGTCCAGTGTTGGGCTGAAATGGCCAGTTATATACGGCCACCTGGCTTTGTAACGAGATGCAGGCTGTCCTGGGAAGGGTGTGACCTTGGGGAAGGGGGCAGCTCTCTGCAGCTGAACCAGATCCCGAGGAGCCAATAGCTGCAGGCTGTCTGCTGACTGCACCTCCAGACGGGGGGCAGTGATGTGTCCTTGAAGGGATCTGGGAGGGCCATCTTTGTGTCTACCATATGAGCCAGGCTTCATACCTTATTTTACAGGTGAGGCTCAGAGAGGGCATAGCAATTGCCTGAGGTCACATAGCTAGTAAGAAGCAAAGCCTGGATTTGAACTCAAGGCTGTTTGAATCCAAATCCCATGCCTTTCCCTTGATATTGTGCCACAGGGCCTGAGGGGGAAGTAAGGAAAATAGTGATGTATAACATTTGCTTCTAGAGTCGCAGGTGAAGGTGAGGACAATGCTGGTGTCACGTGATCAGAGCGGTAACGGGGGTGACAGAAGCAGTGATGTCAGGGGTGTAGTGGGAGGAGGTGGCAGTGATGAGGGCTTCCCGAGAGTGCTATTGACAACAGTGCTGGGGACTCATGGCCAGTGCTGTGTGCCTCCTGCCTCCTTTCTAGGCAGGACAGGCTCCGTGAGATGCAAGCCGGACTGACAGGAACAAGACCTTGCCTTAGGAGGCATTTAACTGTCTTCTGTGTAGAAGGTGGCCCTTCACTTTCTCCATAAATCATCCCTGTAAACTTTCCGCTTTGCAATTTGCAGGTTGTCAGCCCCACAAGCCACTCCTGCCTGGAATATGGAGCTTGAACAAGTAAATCACACCTATTATTCACGTCAGCAGCGATGTCATCATTGCAGGGAAGTCCAGACCTGGGCTGACCTGCCCAGGGGATACGTGGCCCCCTCAGTATTGTTCAAGCCAAGTATGCCCTGATTCAACCCTGAATTTCTAGACAGAAGCCCTTATATCAAAGTGTCATAAGTTAATAGCACTCTCCTCCCTCATCAGAGCCAGGCCTCACTGGGTGCGTAGATATACGGCTTCCCTGGGAGAGGGGGAAGGACTCTCAGAGGTGGGTTCATGCCCTTTCTCCATGAGAAGACCACTGTTGGGTCCCCAACCTATAATTCACCTGCCCCAGCCACTGACATGTTACTACATGGGCCAGCCCTCTCAGCTCCCCTTCCTGCACATGTCATCCCCACTGATTTTAAGAAGGAAATACAGCTCAGCAGGGCCCATCAGGGTGGGCCCCCGCCCTAAAGGTGGTGAGATGGGTGATGGCTGCTCTAGGTAGATAATTTTTCCCAAAAGTATATTTACTTTTTTATATTCAATATTATTTTGTATTAGTTTCAGCATAGTGGTTAGACAATCATACTTTACAGAGTGTTACCCCAATACTTTCAGTACGTACCTGGCACCATATATAGTTTTTACAATATTATTGACTGTATTCCCTATGTGTAATTTATATCATCATGACTATTTTGCAACTAACAATCTGTACTTTTCAATCCTTTTACCTTTTCACCCAGTCCCTCAGCACCCTCCCCTCTGGCAACCCTCACAGTCTGTTCTCTGTATCTACGAGTCTGTTTCTGTTTTGTTTGTTCATTTATATTGTTTTTTAGGTTCCACATACAAGTGAAATCATATGGTATTTGTCTTTCTCTAACTGACTAATTTCATTTAGGATAATACCCTCTAGGTCCATCCATGCTTTCGCAAATGGTAACATTTAATTTTTTATGGCCAAGTAATATTCCATTGTATATATGTACCACAGTTTTTTCTTTCTCTCTCTTTTTTTAATATGTCTTTATGGATTTCAGAGAGAGGAAGGGAGAGGGAGAGAGAGATAGAAACATCAATGATGAGAGAGTCATTGATCGGCTGCCTCCTGCACGTCCCCTACTAGGGGTCGAGCTCACAACCTGGGCATGTGCCCTGACCGGGAATCGAACCTTGATCTCCTGGATTACAGGTTGATGCTCAACCACTGAGCCATGCTGGCTGGGCTGTCTTAAAGCTTTTTTATCCACTTGATGGGCACCTGGGTTGCTTCCATATCTCGGCGATTGTAAACAATGCTGCAATGAACATTATCACCTGTGTAATACACTCTGGCAAGGGCTACACAGTTACTTATCTCAGGCTTGCTATTCGTGGGTCTGTGTTGTTCCTTGTCAGGAGCACTAGGTCAAGGCCTTATGGACCTTTGTACAGATAGAGTGGTCACAGTTGTCACAGCTTTCTTGGCACATATCTGAAATCATGGCAGCAGTTTAACTAAAGCCATGGTTCTTCATGTCATTGTGCAATGGGGGAAAAATGATAATGGGGTTGCCCTTTTTTGCTCTTTCCTGGAAGGAATTGTTAGTTTTCTTCTGTTTGTTTTTTCTTTTCTCTAGGAATGAAATAACCTCTAGAAAACATCTGAGCAGATTAGCAGAGAGTTAAAGCAAGCAGAACATTTCATTTGTAGACTTGTCAGATATTTTTCTATGATCTTAAATGGTGGTCAGCGTCCTTTGGAATTTCAATTAGCTGGGGTGTGGGGCTGTGGGGGAGAAGGCTTCTGTGTTAATGTTCTAGAAATGAAAGTCTTAGGGGAAATATCTGTGGCTTAGTAAATTAAAAGTTCTAGAGAATATTGGAATTAGATTTTTGGTTTGTAATATAAATGGGCAATATATGGAGAATATATGTTTTGGGTTCATTTTAGGTGTAATTCCAGAGGAGGGCCTGTGTGGGTTTGGGATGATAGCACTAAGGGAATGATCACAAGGGTTTCAACAAAGCCACGAGGAACAGGTGACACACGGAATACACCACCATTCTTAGTGATTAAATTCCAATTTGGCTATTGTTTGGAAATGTGTTAAACATAGTACACTGAGAGGTGACAAGATGATTTTTGTAAGCTTCAGTTGTAGGAACACTGCAGTTGACTCCCAACATCCATTACATCCCAGATGATTAAGCAGCCCAAATCAGCCATGCTAATTCCACTCCCATTGCCAGGGACTGGCTCAGTGCCAGGCAGGTGGAGGCCAGTTTGGGTGGGTGCAGAGGCGGCTTGCTGAGAGCTGCTGGGAAAGAGCAGCCAGTCCCACTGTCCTCCCCTTCCCGACTTGCTGGATGCAAACAAGGACGCATGTTGCTTCAGGTGCTATTGGCAGCTATTTTGGGGCCATGAGGGGAAACAGCATTAAGATGAAGCCAGCACAGCTGCAGACAGAGCAGAGAAATGAGAAGAACCTGGGTTGAGTGGATGAATCTACCGACACTGAGCCCTGCCCTGCCTCTGGACTCCCTGTTCTGTGGGACAGTGAATGCCATGGCTATTTAAGTGAGCCTGAGGGAGCTTCTGTTACCCAGGGGAAAGCATTCTGACATAGCTATTTAATAATTGATGAGTGTTTATCATTGCCAGCATTATGCCAAGCAGTAAGTTCCTGCTCTTTAGAGTTCTAGAATGTTCAGTGGAGAGGCAAGATAATGGCACAGAAAAGCACCAAGTCCTGTCTGGTGTTAAGTTGTGATGGAAGATGCTCTATGGCAGGAGTTGGACAACTCTTTCTGTAAAGGGTCAGATAGAAAATATTCTGGTCTTTGCGGGCCAGATGGTCTCTGCTGTGACTACTCAGCTCTGCCCTTGTAGCACAAAAGCAGCTATAGACAACAGGAAAATGAATGAGCATGGCTGTGTTCCAATAAAACTTTATTTAAAAGAACAGATGGCAGGCCGGGTTTGGCCTGTGGGCTGTAGTTGGAAAGGAGACATCTGTAGAGAGTGGGGTCATGGTAGGAGTCCTGCAGGATGTGGGTGCTGGATAGGCAGTGTGGACAGGTTTGGGCCACACCTCTGCACATATGCCTTTAGGGACCATGCCTTTCCACTGACTTATGTGACTGCAGGAAAGGAAAAGCCAGAGTGCATACCATAAGCACACCTGACAGTCCCCCTGGAGGTCCAGCCAGTTCTGCAGTCCCTCTTCCTCCACTTCCTAATGATCACCCTAGAAAAGATCAAATATTGGGGGCAGGGTGGGCACACAGAGAAAGACTCCCTGCCAGGTCTACCTCCTACCTGGAGGGCCAAAGGTAGGGCTAGGCATGTATAAGCACAGAGCAGGCAGTCCTAGCAGTATAGACAAGAGCCTCTTCAAATCGGAGTGTTGAGACCCCAGTACACTTGTGAATTTCACAGGAGATAAGCTCTGGTCTTTCCCAAAGCCAGAGGCTCCTGGGACTCATCTCCAGGGGACAGCATCTTGAGAGCTTGGGCCGAGATGGCTGGCTGAGACAGCTGCTCCTAGCGGGGACCTTGAGGATGGAGAGGATTTGAGTAAGAGGCAGGCATGCATGGGCAGATGGAAATAATGCTGTGAGTAGAGACTTGGAGGGGACCCACCACATTGTGTGTGAGAGAAGTTCATGAATGACACCTACACAGGCTACGCTGGGGGCCTCTCCCACCAGACACCTTGAGATAGGAGCCTAGTTTTGTTTGAGGAGGTATCTAGGACAATTACACCTACAGGCAGAGCCTGGGAGCTATTAAATCTGAAGAACACCAATGGGATTTACAGGGCTTGTGGATGAGGTAGGTGGGAGCAAAAAGCTACCTTTTCTAAATGGGGAGCAAGAAGTGTAATGAGGACATCACCGGAGAGGGACAGGGAGTGGGAGGGAAGAGAAAGGCCCTGGGAGAGAGGGCAGGAAGCTGTTCCCTAGGACTCAGTGTAAGGGCGGAGGGGGCCAGAGGCGCCCTGAGGGGTCTGGGGTCTGCAGGGGAAGGGATAACCTTTCTGAGATGGACAGCACGCTCCCCACCCTCAAAGCCTACAATTTGGGGACTTAAAAATATTCCACTCGTGTTTTCTTACTTTGATGTGCAAACACGAGGCAATCTAGTTGGAGAGAGGAGAAAGAGAAACCAAACTGCTGAGTAATATCCTTTTGAAAAGAAATGCGTATTTTGAGAAAGGATTGAAACAACTCGTGGATGCTTTAGAGGGCTGTTTTCTTTTCTTATTTTTAAAAACTCAGGGGTTTTTGGCGAAATCAGTGTTGTTTTCTCAGGCTCTGAAACACATGAACAGACAATGGCTCAGAGAGACAAAGGAAACCACAAAAACAGCTTTCTAACAATTGTCCCCAAACCTATGTGTTGAGGGCTGGTTGGTGCCAACTCCCCTTCACTAATCACAACTCAGGCCGGTGGAGCCCACTCGCCTGCCCTGACGTCCCCTCCAGGCCCCCGGTTTGCTCTCTGGGCTCCCAGTCGCTTCCCGAGCTTTCATCCGCTCTGACACCCCCACTCTGCCTCCGCTGCTGGGGTTTCAGGCCAACCTTGCATCTGGTTTCTCTTTGTTTCCTTTTGCTTTTGTCTTTGTTTACTTTCGCCAGGAGACGATTGTTTTTATTACCCCCCTTTTGTTTTCTTTAGGTTGTGCAGTCGTTTTCATCTCCTGTTTAACTGTCTTCCCATCACTTCCCTTCCTCCTGGGGGGGGGGGGGTATCTGTGACCCATCCCAGTGAGGCTGCTGGCCTTTGTCTCAGCTGCTTTTCAGGCTCCACTGGGGCCCTCAGAGTTGCGTGGCTTCCATTTCTCACTGAGAGAAGGGTTGTTTTTATGGTTATTGTTGGTTTTATTTTGTTTTTCCTCTCCTCTATTTGTGTTTCTCCACACAGGGATATTGGGTATTTATAAACTTTTCAGGAGAGCTTACTTTAGAAATGAGAGAATTGCTTCTGAATTTCTCGGGCTGCCTGCTGAGATATATTATCTGTGAAATTCCTGCTCTCAGGACCCGCAGATTCTGAGCAGTGGCTCTGCGTTTCCAAGCCAGGTCGCTCCTTGTCCCCCAAGCTGTCACCTTCCGCACAGCCTCTTTCTAGAGCAGAACAAAGTTAAACAAGAAGCGAGTCACCTGCACCCCACCCGCACCCCACCTTTCTCCTCAAACCTTCTTTAAACTTAACAAAACAAAACGTCAAAACGGAGAACTAGAAATTCTCCACGATGTCACAAGCAATTCATTAAGTTATTAAGATACTACAGTTGAGCGCTACAGATGAACACTTACTGCTCTTAATCCTTGTAACAGTCAAAACCTTTGCTGTTCAAAATGCTGTTCTCCCGACCAGCAGCGTCAGTGTCCCCTGGAAACCGGTTAGAAAGGCAGCTGAGGGCCCCACTCCAGGCCTGAGTCAGAGTCTGCATTTCAGAAAGATCCCTGGGTGATTCCTGTGCACTTCAAAATGGAGAAGTCCTGCTTCAATAACCTTTCAAAGCATTAAATGGAGCACTAAACCAAGTAAAAATCACCCAGTTACTTAATCACAAGAAACAGCATGAAAACTGTGGTGAAATATCTAGTTTCAGCCTCTACTCAGTGTGGATGTGACAAGAAGGATGACAAGGACACCTGCCCTCTTTACCTGTTAGGGTCCACGCAAGGGTTATTTTGGGTAAAGATGAACTGAAATAAATGGGTTAGTGCACTTTGTGAAGTGCCAGGAAATGTTAGCTATTAGGGCTTACATGCTGCTTCATTTTAATTTGGAAGCATCTTAGTTCCCTGTGTTCCAGAGCCAGCCGAATGCAGGTGTAACTCGTGAGGAGTGAAAGCTGTCACGATGCACTGGGATGGGAAATATCAGAACACCTCAGTTTTTTTGCTTTTGCTTAGCATCTGAAGGTTCTTCTTACAATTGGGGGATTTTGAACCATATGGGTCTAGGGGGGAAGCAAGGCTGCTTCACAGTAACAAAGCCTAAAAGCAGACTTTTGCTTTTCCCTGCTGGGCTGCGGCCTTCACCTCTACCTGCTGGCCCAGGAACCTGGCACAAACCCCAGGCTCAACTAAGCCCTTCTGCCCAGGGCTTTGAATCTGGGACATGTGATGTGGAGACACAGGGACGGTGGAAGATTTTTTAGCAGCAACTGCTTCATGGGTGGCAGTGACATGAGGCACATGGCCCATCTAGCAATGGCATTAGCTGTTCATGATTTGAACTCAAGCCCTGGCTTTCCCCAGCCTCTGCCCATTTTCTGGACATTCCCTGTAATACTCTGAGATGCCCAATATCCTCGTGGTAAACCATTTTTCTGCTGAAATCACCCAGAATTGGTTTCTGTCATTTGCTACCAAGAAGCCTGAGTGATAACTCCACCTGCCTTACTAGCTTCTTCTGTCTGAGAAATGAGGAGACAGTGCATGCTGGGTGGCACTGAGAAATGCCCCATTAATGACAGCAAAAATGAGCAATGCATCTACTTTTGTTTCAACTTGATTAAACAAGTTGATCATTGAATTACAAGCTGTGGCTCCTACTAATTCATGGACAGCTGGTCATCTTTTTGTTACCATGGAGAGGAGGGCTACCCCCTGGATGCCCTTGATCGGAGGCCAACTATGTGTCCTGGTCTTCTGGGTCAGTACTAAGATCTATCCCACTCTTCTTTCTTACCAGCAAAGCCAAGGATGACAGGTTCCCAGACTTCTCCCACCATTTCATCCAATTTGCCCATCTACTCCAAAGCCGTTTTGGACTATCTCTCGATTTCTTTCTTGACTTGTCGAGAGGTGGGTTACCAGATTTCCTCTATTGCCCCAAGAAATTGAACATAATGCAAACAGGCTTCATCAAGGCCATACTTTCTTGCTTATAGTCAAAGCCAACATGAGGAATCCTCCTAGGAACCCAGTAGGATAAATTAAGTAATTAACGTTATTCTGTAGTTAGCCCATGTCAAACTCTGTCCCCAGTAGCCTTGCTTCCTCTGCTTCGTGTATTTCCTTCCAGGGCCATATGCTGGTGATTACCAATCTTTGAGGAGTTGAAATACCTTGTCATTATTTCTTTGATTCCAAGACATGCCTCCCTCCAGCAAAAGAGGAAAAAAGATCACAGTATGGTATTTATTTTCAAAATGGAAGCAAATGAAAATTAACTTTGCCTTGAAATCGTCTGAGACTCAGTTGTCTGTTGAAGTGGTTGTATGTGGACACTGAGAGACGCTGCCTCGGAAAGTACAAATGATGCAAAAGAAAGCTGTTTGGGTTCGTCATTTGCTTCTCCTCTGTAAATGTGCAGTTTTATGCAAAAACATTTAATCTCTCACTGTCTTCCTCAGTGCAGCCTGTGCCTGGTTGAGGAACTGCCTACAAAGCTGTGACCTTTCTGCTCCCTGGCATTTGCCAGCTTTCATTTGCCTTTTCTTTTTTATAATCCTGTCCCAACCTTCCTTTGCAAAATGCAAAAATACCAAGTCAACACCTCCCACTTTTTCCTTCTTCCTTTTTATTTTGCTCCCTCGATAAAAAAATTCAGCTTTAGAGAATCTGAACAACCGGTGTCCTAGAGAAACTCCTGAACCAGGTCCTTCAGTTGGAGAATAGACTAAGCATTGATCTATGTCATCCACACAATGGAATATTATATAATAGTGAAAATGAATGGAAATATAGCCACCTACAATAACATCGAGAAATCTTCGAGACGTGGCAGTGAGACAAAGCAGGTTGCAGAGCACTGTGTGTCATATACTTAAAAAATAAAATAAAATGAAATCTCACAAACTAAAAGAACCCGAGCAAAAACTAACCATAAGTTGCTTGGGGGTAACATAGAGGAGATTCCCAGCGCTCACCCCCATCCTGTTCTCCTCTCCTCCTCGGCAGATGGAAAGGTCTCCCTTGCAGTGAGTGAGGCCATGTGACTAGTTCTGCCAACAGGCTGTGAGTAAAAGGGGCCTGGGCAGAAGCAGTTAGTTGGTGATGAGGTGATCTTAGGGAGGCCTCATATTTAGATGGTGACACCATAAAAATCAAAGCATACTATATTGTGGAGTTGCCACATGGAGACAGTGGTCCTGGAGAGTCGGATGGACCTGCAGTAGATTTTGATTGAGCAAGAAACAAACCTTTGATGCTGAGTTAAGCTGTTGAGGGCTAGGGTGCCTTGTTACCACAGCATGAGCTAGCCCGCCCCGGCCAGGGCAGACGCACACAGAGCTGTATGAAAGGTGAGGGGGAGCAATGCTTCACCCACAGTTCAGGCTCTGGCTGCTCCTGGAGGAAGGCGAATGGATTGGGAGCAGGACAGGGCACACAGGAGGATGGGAGACTGAAGGTGACGTCTGGTTCTTCAGCTGGGTGATGGGTTCATAGGTCTTCATTTGTAATTAGGCTTATAATTTCCACATGTTAATGTAAGTGCCAAATATTACATAATAAAAAAGGTTGAAACATTTAAAAATAGTTTAGAAGCTAAGCAGCATTAGAAGCAGGTGAATGGGTGGTTACTGTAAAATTCTCTCAATTTGTTATATGTTTGAAAATTTTCATAATAAAAACTCAGATAAAATTCCTGAGTGGCCAACGGTTACATTAAGAACTTTAAAGCCCTAGCCGGTTTGGCTCAGTGGTTGGAGCATCGGCCCGTGGACTGAAGGGTCTTGGGTTCGATTCCTAGTCAAGGTCACATAAGTGAGTTGCAGGTTCGAATCTCGGCCCCGGACAGGGCGCATATGGGAGGCAACCAATCAATGTGTCTCCCTCACATTGATGTGTTTTTTTTCCTCTCTGTCTCTCTTCCACTCTCTCTGAAAAGCAAAAAATATCTTTGGGTGAAGATAAAAAAAAAAAAAAAAAAAAAGAACTTTAAGGAAAGCTTACTTCTAATTCAACCACCCCAACACAACAACTATTTTAATTCTTTAAAGCCCTTATCACTATGGAAACGCTCCTTTCATACATGTGGTCATAGTACATGTAGTGTTATGGTTTGCTTTTTTCATTTAATAGTTTATTATCAAAATTTCCCCCAAATTCATGTTTTTTTGATGAGTGTATTTATGGTTGGGGAATTCCTTTTACCCCCTGCGAATGTGGGTATCCCCTTCAAAGCTCGGTCACACTCCAAAGCTGAAGGCCTCATTTAACTTGGTGGTAGGAACGATCAGAGCCCTAACACACACCGCTCCTTCCACAGTTCCCTTAGGGGAGGCTGCATCTGCCAACTACTGTTTTCTTGAGATAAAGGGAAGCTGTTTGAGTGTAAGATATCCTAGGCAAGTAACAGCATTTCCCCAAACCACTGTTGCATCCTACTATGTGTTAGGCACTTTCCGGGGAAATCTGTTACCTTTTCTTCTGTTCTTCTCTCTTTTAGCCTCTCTGCTACTTTTATCTCCTCAGCATCTCAAAAATAGCCCTGAGTGAAAGTCTCAGCAGGTATAAACTTACAACCTACTTTAAAAGTTCACATATGTTTGGAAACATACATCATTAATTTTTTTCCTCATTATAAAAATTATTCATGTTCATGGTAGATCATTTAGGAAATGCATAGAAATAAAATCCACCTACATTTCCACCACCCAGAACTAGACTGCTGCTAATATTTCAGTCTTTTAAAGAAAAGTTCACATTTTAACTGTCTCTCTGCTTGAAGGCAAAGTGTTAAAAACAAAACTATTCTACTTGTTCAGTTTCTCCTGTATGCCTGCCCGTCCATAGCCCAGATAAAATTAACAGCAGTGCTGGATGGTCCATCACTTTTTACCCACGCAGTAGCTGTAACAAGAAGTCTTCCTAGTCATCATTAAGATATGATTTAATATGTCGTCAAGTATATAAAAAGCTCCTCCACTCGGAATAGCAAACAGCTGTTCACCATCTTCAGCGAGCCTGGAGCCAGAGGGAGGAGACTATGCAATTGGAGCTCCGGGCGACTTCTGGTCCTGCACGGTGAAGACAGGCAGCTCCTGAGGGTCCTGGACCAAACCCACTCCCTATGTCACCTGGACAGTCCATTTACCTGAGCTGTGGCTATTTGGGCTTAAAACGATCAACAATTGCTTTCTCTCTCTCTCTCTCCATCTCTGGCTTTTCGGGACAGCATGGTTGGTAGTTTACAGTGGGAGGGCCAGGGGTTGTCTAGTTTTGTTAGGTAGATACTCACTCACCCCATTTTACAGATTGGGAAAAGTGAGGCTAAGCTACTTGCTGAACACTGTCAGAAAATGGTAGAGCTCAGATGTGAATCCAGTGCTGTCTCACTCAAAATCCGGTGCTCTCCCAGGCTCTCACGCTGCAGCCCAGAGCTTACAAATAAATATGCCCACCAACCTTGACCCTGGACTGGGGGTGCCCTGCATTCTTTGTTTAAGGGCATTCTTTGTTTAACTTTTACTTTTCAATTACAATTTACACTCAATATTATTTTGTATTAGTTTCAGGTGTACGGCATAGTGGTTAGACAATCATGTACTGGGCAAAGTGTTTCCCCCTGGTATTTCCAGCACCCGCCTGGCACCGTACCTAGTGATTACAATATTACTGACTGTATTCTCTATGCTGTACTTTACATCCCTGTGACTATTTTGGTAACTACCAATTTGTACTTAATTCCTTCACCTTTCTGACCCCGTCCCCAAACCCCCTCCCCTCTGGCCACCATCGGGCTGCTCTCTGTATCTGGGAGTCTGCTTGCATGTTGTTCGTTCGTTTATTTTGTTCTTTAGATCCCACCTGTGAGTGAAATCGTGCGGTATTGGTCTTCCTCTGACTGACTGACTGCACTCAGCATACACCCCCTAGGCCATCCCTGCCGTTGCAATGGCAGTGCCATTCTTTCGTTTCTTATCTCCCTTCCCTGACGGTGCCATCCTGCTCCCCGCTTTCCACAGAGACCCAGTGACTGGAACCCCAGCTCCTCCGGTGTGGCCCTGCCTCTCCAGGGCCAGAACCGCCCGCTCGGGGAGCTGGGCTCTGTGCGGTGGGTCAGGAGGAGGGGCTGTTGCTCCCCTAAACCACCGCACTTTCTTTTTCTCCTGCAGCAATGAAAAGAGCCCTCCAGCCCCACAGAGCCTTCTTCTTGTTTTGTTATATTACTTTTTGTTGTTTTCTCTGGCAGTGGCATTTTTAACCATAAAACTGTTCCCCTCCCCCTTCTAAAACCAGCCCCACAGCAGCGACCCTGCACTTTCCCTTCCACATGTGTGTGCCCCAGGCTGCCCTTTGGGGGCTAATTTTCTTCTTTGTTTCATGTAAACCTCATGGATCATGTGTGCAAATATTCCATAGCAGGAAATGAAGAGAGGGAGGTGAGGGGTCCCATGTTCTCCCCAGGGGCACCCTGGTCATTAGCCAGCCTTTGGTTGCCTCTAAACGTGCTCACGGTGTGACTGTGGGTACAGTAGCTTTGTGCTAGCAGTGCTGGTCAGGGGACGGGGTCGGTGGCCACACCTTGGCTGACCAAGCTCCCCACGTCTCCCCGCAGTTGCATCTGTCCTGTTTTGTGGCAATGTCACCTGAGTCTCATTTCCTCTCACGTTTCTTGAGGACAGAGGCTGAGCCTACTTCACCACAGAATTAGGACCATTTCCTTAGCAATGACAGACAGCTCCTGCATGAATGATGTGGCTACTGTTCTAGAACCAAGCTTCATGAGCAAGTGCTTTTTCAGAAATAAGCTCTAGATTGCTATTACATTTTTGACTGTTTTTCATGAAAATGTTCAAACTGACAAAGTATAAAGAATACTTTTGAGTGTAATGAATAGTGTAATGAAGCCCCTACACCCATCACCTGGATTGAACAGCGAGCATTTGCCATATTTGATGTGGCTCCCAGAACCCAGGTTTCTCATCTGCCCTGACTGCAGGAATGACACTGTCTTGTTCAGGGACATCCTGTCCAGCACTCACAGAGGCTTCATACACAGGAGCTAAGCCTCGGCACCTCCAAAGCTGGCTATTCACCCAATTCCGCGCAACTATGCGTCAGACCACGTGGAGGGCACCCAATGACCTCATCTTTTTAGACGAAGGAAGTCATGGTCCCCATCCTTGAGACAGTCACCTCCAGCCTAAAGTGGGGACAGATGTGTAAACAGACGATTGCATTATGGTGTGCTAAGGCTAACGCTCCATTCTATAGATGGACAAACTGAGAACCTGGGAGGTCTGCAGTCTCATCTCCAGTGAACATTACTAGCTCAAAGTTGGGAAACTAGAGCCAGGGCCCTGACTCCCAGCTTGGCTGTGACATAGCTGTGGGATCCTTAGCAAGTCCGAGTCCAACTCTGGACCCTGGTTTTCTCATCTGTAAGTTAAGGGATCAGGCCGGACAATTTCAAAAACCCTCATCAGCTCTGAGTTTCTGGAACTTTTCACGGTGAAGCACTTACCCGGCCTCCTTCCTTCCTCTGACTTGCCTGTCCCCTCTCCTCCAAGCCGGGCCTGTAGGAATTTCTGCGCCGGGTTCTAATTCCAATCCGCAGCAACCCTGCGGGGGCAATTCTCACAGTCAGGAATTCCTCTTGTGGAGCTAATTCGTGTGCCTATTGCTGCAGTTTCCATTAATTTCCTTTGACCTGTCCTTGGGGGAAGCTCATGATTACTGATAATTCTAGTTAATCCTTTAACTAGAAAAAGGAAACTAACCATCTAATAGGCAGAATGAGGGAACGACTTGGCACGCCATCTGCCAAATATAAACCTAAAATATTCCAGAGTGTTCTCTGGGAGGCCACAGCCATTAACGCCCGAGAGCCGGCTACTGCAAGGCCTTGTCTCCTAGCGGTGGGCACACTTCTCAGCTGAGCCTGTGGCGGGCACAGGCGTTGGCAGCCCCGACTCCCTTTCCCTCTCGGCATGTTTGTGGCGTAATCATTTTACTCCCTAAGGCAGAACAAGTCCAGCCCTGTAAAGGGCTTTCTGACATCTCTCTGAGCAGCTGGCCTTCCCCCATTTCAGAAGATGTCATGGTTTATTAATTCTTTGCAGAAGCAATAAGAACTGGGTATTGGCTTAATTTGGGGGCAATTTACTGTTATGGTAGAGAAATTGGCTCTGTCTCCTTTTATTCAACACAAGGGCCTATAGTTCTTAACCCCTCCTGCGCAGGGTTCCTTCCCTTCCCACTGTTAACTGTGTGACCTTGGGCCAATTATTTAACCTCTCTGTGCCTCAGTTTTCTCAGTATAAAATCAGAAGTGCCATAGTATATATTTCATAGGACTCTCTCAAGTGAATATTCAGGTATTGGATCTTTTAGGATCTCTCTCTCTACCAAAGGCTTTACATTGACACACTATTTTTAATAATCTGTAAATTTTACATAAAATTACAGATTTTCAGCTTCTCATGAAGTAGGTCCCTCTGCTAACCAACTGGTGACTTGGAGCATGCCCCTGCCCCTCTCAGGGCCTCAGGTTCTTCTTTGACCCCTTGAGGGTTTATTGAAACACAAATTACTGCCCAGCCCCTGAATTCCCAATCTAGCAGGCCTGGGGTGGCACCTAAGACCCTGCATTTCTAAGTTCTAAGGGGAAGCTGATGCTGTTGATCGGGGACCACACTTTGAGAACTGCTGTCCTGGGAGGATGGGTGCATTTGAGAGACACCTATCACTGGGAAAGGTGTGAAATATTGCCTCAGGTTGGGCAGCTGCAGATTAGATGGGAGATGTTAGAAGACCCTAACCCTGCAATAGTCCACATTTTGGCCTGGAGTGGGTCTGCACCCCTAAACTTGGTGCAGTGAGATCTAAGCTTCTGTTCCTGGAAAGGCCACCTTGCCCAATTGGTAGAGTCACCATAGATCTATCTATCTTTCCAACGGGTCACACTCAAGCAGGAAAGGAGGCAGTGCTACACATATGTACAAAAGGCATATTCTGGGCCTGTCTGTGGAAAATTGGGTCATGGGAGGTCAGCTGGGCCTCTGTGAAAATGGCTGGCCCCACGTAGAGCCTTAAATCTCCTTCAAAAGCCTTTTGATGTGGCCAAGTTGTTTCCACTGGAGTCACAGGAAGGGAGGGGGCCATGTTGTCCACCCCGAAGGTTTTTAGGGAGGCTTCCAAAATACGCAGAGTAGAAGCCAGTGAACCCTGACCATGCATGCGGCTTAGTGGCAGGCTGGTTAGCACCTCGGAGGCCAGCTGGGGCCACTGCTCCGTGCCTGGGGAAGCTATGCCACCACCTGCCCTGTATGTCCCCACAGTCAGGACGGGAAGGGCTTCGGAGATCCCTGCAGGGAGGGTTGGGGGCCTCCCCAATGTGTCAAAGAAGAATCTGAGGTCCTGAGAGGGGCAGGGACATGCTCCAAGTCACCAGTTGGTTAGCAGAGGGACCTGAACCAGGTTTTTTTGGGTCAGAGATTGTTTCCATTTACATCGATAGGTAGGTGTATTGAATTTGGGCAGGTATGTAAATTCAAAGGGACACTATGTTTGATGCTCAGGGGCATGTGCCAGCCCAGGGCAGGCATCACCCACTCCTCATCCAGATACAAAAGACTGGGGCATGGTGCCTGGTGGAAATTTTGCAGCCATAATTCAGCAAGGACTTGTGTGTTGTTGGATGCCCATATTCCTTTGCCTTTGGTTAGTATTTCCTTCAAATTGGGAGTGTTTGGGGTCTTCCTTAGACTGCTTTTCACCTCTTTCATTCTTCATGGTGGGATGGAAAGAGCAAGGAGGCCAGGGGAGCAGTCCAGCCCCACCCGTCACCCTCTGGATAAGCTGTGTTCTGGACCCAGATCTGGCCCACACCAGGAGAGCCAGGCTGCTCCCCAGATCACTAGCTTGGATGAGCCAGGGAGAGGGTATGGGACAGTGGGGTGAGCCCTCGGCCCGGTCAGCACACTGTAGGAGATGGGGAACTCCGGGACAAGACCTGGGCAAGACGGGGTTCAGATCACAGGACCACACAGCTGGAGGGAAGCTTGGAAATCCTATAGGTCAATCTCCTGTTATGCAGATGGGGAAACTGAGGCCCAGAGAGGGGAAAGGATTTATGCAGTCCCATAGAGTTACACAGCGAGGACCGCAGTCCTCCTCTCCAGCCCGAGGCTCTTTCCACCACACTGCATTGGCCAGGCAGGAATTTGGGGTGGCTCTTTAGGTTTCCCACACTTTCTAGAGGTAGAGGAGTGAAAAGTGTACACGGCTTTGTTTGGAGCTGTGGGTGTTGGTCAAGGACAGTGCTTTATTCGTCTCTGTGTCACCATGAGATGACTCGATGCCTGCCACATGTGACATGCTCAGTACATGTCTGCTAACTGAATCACGTAACAGCGATGCTTCCGAAAGTGTCTAAATGAACTTTTCATAACTTTAACTTCCCTTATAATGCACCCGAGAGCTATCAAAGGAATAGAAATAGGGGTCTTGTGTGCCCTAGATGTGCATCTTCTTTGAAAAACATTTTATTATTTCATGCATTATACAAGTAATGCATATTTATTGTAGAAAAAAAACAAATAAGACCAAAAAAAATGAACACCTCAACAATGATCGGATGGGACCATGGACCTCAGGAGAGCATGCTCCGGGCTAAGGTATTTTGGATCTCTCGGGTCTCTTCCAGACCTCACTTCTGTGTTCTGATTCCCTGTTCTGTGTCCTTGACATTCGCATCTTTGAAGGAAGGGGCCCCGGTAACAAACCTGGTCTCAGCATTTGATCTTGTTTCTGCAACAAGTACAGCTCAGGGTGGGGCTACAGCATGCCAGTTGTTTAGCCCAAATGCACGTTCCCATTTTCTGTAAGAGTGAAAGGAGTATGTCACAGGCGGCCACCCCACGCTTGGCGTGATCACAGACATTGCCTAATTTGACCATCCCCACCAAATGGAATCTGGGGCTTAAAAGAATTAAGCAGGTCAGCTGGGGGTGGAGAGTGCACCCAAACCACCTGGGACACCAGCAGTCACCGCCCGGGATCCGTCCTGTGTCAAGGACATTGGAGCCACAGAAGTCAGAGCAGCTTCCATACGTTTGCCACATGCTGTCTTATAGTGCCATTGACGAGCAGCCCTGAAATGAGAAAACAATACTCAGCCAGCCCTTGTCAGCTGTCCTCTGTGTGCTCTGCTGTTACTGGCTGGCCCAATGTGTGACGAGAGCCTGGTGGAAGTGGGTCAGAGGACTGGCGGTGTGACCTGTGACAGGCCACTTGACCTTTCCTAGCTGAGCTCTCCCTCTGCAACATGGGGCAATAGCTTGGCCTTGCCTGTCTGTTCTCTGGGACACGGTGGGAACCGAGGCCATGAGGGTTGGAGGGAGAATATCACCCAAGAGGATTTTCTTTCCATGTGAGCGAAACCCTGGCTTGCTCGTGTTGTGGTAGGACAGACTGCTTGTTATTCGCTCCCTTCGCCTCCTGTATCTCTCTTTGTTTCTCCCCACAGTGCTGGCATCGCTGGCTCCTCAGGAGCCCCCCTCGCTGCTCCCCAACTGCTAATGTTCACTTCTGTGGAAAATGATAGGTGACAAGTTGCTCCCTGAGACACCCACCATCAGATAAGCCAGGAGGGAAAGCGAGTTCTCATGGAAGAGAAACAGACTGTACTTTGGAAATTAAATATTCCTTAGAGGAGAGCAGGAAACTTAAGATTCCAGCCACGGGCTCCCGAGGAAGGCTCACCAGAGAGACTGTGCTGTTCCCAGGGTGAGGGCTGGAAGGTGGGAGCTTTGCTGCCGACATCTGCAGCTGGCATCTGGGGCCACCCCCACCCAATACAGGTAATGGAGTAAGCCCCCTCTCCCTGTGGGTGCCCAGCCCTCTCCCACTCACTGAACAGCCAGAGTGTCTGGCGCTTTCCTACTTAGAGTCTTGATGTTGACTGCAAGTGGGGATGTGAGAGGCACATTACTGCCAGGCCCAATGTGGGGAAACTGAGGCACCGAAGGGTGAGCAGTTGTATGATGCCACTCTGAACAAGAGCTCCGAGTATGCTCTTTTTTTGTGCACACGCACACACACTGAGTTTTATAGCTCTCAAATTTATGAGGAGAGTCGAGTACCCTAGATCTCTTAATTAAGCGGCCTTCCCCTAGGAGAAAGGAAATGGGCTTCCATAGTCTTAGCACCGACATCGGATTGCATGATTTACTACCCAAGGCCCACGTTTCTCCCCAAATCAACTCCTCTATAGTACAAACATCTATCACTTTGAAGGCTGTTCAAACGCCACCTTCCCCCCTCCTCCCCCTTTCCTGGTGCCCTCCAGGCCTCAGCATTTCCTCTGATCTGCCCCCTTACCCCAGAGGTTCAGGGTCAGGCCAGAGCCCTGAACACACACCCTACTGTAGCTGGGCTGGGAGAGAGGGACGCCCAGAGCACAGGGCTGGCACCAAGGGGCTGCCCTCACTGATGTGGGCAAGGGGGGCTGGTGCCCGGGCCTTCCTCACAGCCCACTCTGGCTGCTGATGGCTGCCATGAAGATATATGATTTTAATCAAGCCTCTGACAGGTAAAGACCCTAACAACGAGGACAGTTTGTTCTCCCAAACTGTTGAGTATCTAAGCCCAATGTTTACTTTGGAATTGAATGAATAACATTGTTCTGGGAAAGGAAATTAAAAAAAGCAGGCTTGTAATTTACAGTAGAGAGAACAGATCTGGAGGTCTTGTCACCCCCCCCCCCGGCCCAGGCTCCCCCCTCCTGCAAACCCTCGCTCTGTCTTTTTGCTGTTTTAAACTTCTAAACACACCACAACCAACCAGCTCATCTTCTCAGCCCTGCCAGGAAAGGTCTCAGCATTGCCAGGCTCCCTAGTGCTGCCAAGAGAAATCATTGCTTCAAGGCAAAGGTTTTTTTTCCTCCTTTTAAAAATCAAAACCAAATGCCACTGAAATTCCAAATGCTGAGAGATCCATTCAAAATGTGGAGTGGAGGGTGATGATGGAGGTGGGCCAGAGGTTTACCTGCCCCCACCTTCCAGGTCAGGAGCGACTTCTTATCAGCAGTAAGGCGGGGAAGCCCACCAAACCCCCGAAAGCCAAACCTCAAACCCCACTCTTGGGGATGAGGAATCCATCCCTTCACTAAAGAAGGTCGATATATTTTAAATTCTTGGGATGGGAGCGAGGGATAGTTCCTTTGTACATCACGTCTAGAAAACTCCCAGAGACTTTCTCTGAAGAGAGACCAGTGCAGCACCTCCTGCCTCTGCTAAGGCCTGGGGCGGTGGTTGTCAGCAGTGGACACGCTGGTCAGCCAGGGGGTGCTCGAGACCAGCCTGTTTCCATCAAACAGGTCTCATTCCACATGAAGCTCTCCCCTTCAGACAGATCCCAGCCCAAGAATCCCAAAAGCTCTTTACCCACCTCCCTCTCTGGTGTAGCCCCCCAAGGGTAAGTCAGGAGGAACGGCCTGTGCACACAGACTGCTGAGCTGGGGGACCCTCAACCCCCCAGGTCTGGCCACAGGCTGGAGCAGGGCCCTCAGACTCCCAGCCTGGCCTCGGGCAGGGACACCTACCTCTCCTGTCCTCGCTTCCCGCCTGCCCGCCGACCTAGCTCTGATGCCTCGGATAGCTAATTGATGGGGGGAGACGACTTTGAACATTTTAAGGCCTGGTCAGAGGCCAAGTCTCATTACTTAGCTTCAAAGTCAGAAACTCCATAAAAAGTTCATTGGTGGAGCTGATTGTTCCAGATTGTCCCAACGGAACTGAGCCCACCATGCCACCCGGGGCCTCATGTTTTAATGTGGGGTGAGAACATGTGTGTGGTACTGAGCCATGGAAGGGGGGCACAGGAGCCCCAAACCCAGTTTGCATTTTCTTTTCTCAACCACTTAAAAATTACAAAACAACTATAACTACATTATGCAAAATTTGGAAAACAGAGAAGAGAAAAAGAAACTATTACAGAAGCCCATACCTTAATATAACAACACTATTTCTTTCTAAGCATTTTTTGTATGTACGATTTTTATATACTACTAACCAGCATATGCATACAAAAATAGCTCCCTTTGGGGGCCTTATTTTTTCTTTATGCATTAAATTATAAGCATTTCCTCACTCTTCAAAACTAGTGTTTTAAGCACTGTGTGTGTGATATTCTGTCCCGGTAATGTGGAATAATTATTACACATTTAGGAGGTTTATAGTTTTAGATTTTTATAAATAACACGAACAAATTTATATTTCCCCATGATTGGTTCTTCACTTTTCTGTTTGAAAGAAATAACACTTTTCTGATTATAAAAATCACTCATATTTATTTTTTAAGAAGTGTGGAAAATCCGGGAAAGTATAAAAACATTAATAAAAATCAGCCATAATTGTTCTGTCCAGAGAGAATCACTGTTAATCTTCGGGTATATTTCCTTCACACACACACACACACACGCACATACACACACGCACATGAAACAGGATCATGCTGCACAGAAGTTTTGTAGGTCCCTAGGGCCAGAAGAATAAAATTGGCAGAGGAAATATTATTTCCAAGAGAGATTCAACGTGTGCTCTGTGTGGATTTGAAATGGGGTGGCATTTTCATTCAGGGCATTCAAGCTGGTGCAGACGTGTGTCCAGCCTGAGGGCAACCAGTGGCGTGGCTGTGCCCAGGCTGTGGCCTTGCTCAGGTGTGGGGTCAACGCCAAGGCCACGGTGGGCGTGAGCAAACGCGCTTTCCTCATTTCTTCTGACAAGCGCCGCGGAGCCCCTGATTTATGGCCACACTTCACGGGACACTAGTAAATGTCCCATAGTATATTTTGCAAGAGTAATGAAGTCTCAGTAACCCCAGCCCTCCCGGCAACCTCTGCTAATAAATTTCTTTCTGGCAGAGGGGTGAGCCTGCCAGGCGCTTGGCGAGAGGCCTGGGGCTGTGGATTAGCAGAGGGGCACTAGGGCTCCCCAGGGCTGGGGCTCTCTTTCTCCAAGCTTTCTGGAAGGAAGCGGAGGCCTTGGCTGCGCCCCCCACCTCCAGGCACCCCTCGGGTGCAGGCCCGTTTTGCTCAATGCCGAGCTCTCAGAAGGCAGAAGAAAGATGAAAAGTGAGTCAGGGAGCTGGAAAGGGAGGGGGAGCCCCCAAACCATAATTGCCCCTCTCCTTCTGCAACTCGGATTACTGGCCAGGGCTGCGGGGCAGCGGAGGACTGTTTCTTTTTTGACTACTGTTTCCCCTGAGTTTGAAGATGAACTACGGGATGAAAGAAGGCGTTGGGCCATTTGAGATGGGCTGAGTTGGGGGGTGGGGTTGTGCGGGACCACCACAGACCAGGAATCAGGGGAGCCAAGCTTTCCTGGGGTGGCAGAAGCGGGGTGGGGGTGAGAGGGGCTGGGGACATTACATCCCACAGCCACCCCATGCCAACACAGAGGCTTCAAAGGGCTGGGGACAGGGACTATATTGGCCACTCCAAAGAACAGCTGCCCCTCTTGAACCTCCCCTTCCATATATTTGGTTCAGAATGAGACTTTTTTCACTCATTAGTTCAATTCAACCCCCCTTTCAGCCACGCCTGCCAGGCCCCACACCAAGGCGAGTAAAGACTCAACCCTGTGGGCACAACCACAGTACCAACTAAAGCTCAGTGAGATCTGCCGCGTGCCTCACCGTCCTAAGCACACGTGTGTTCATTCATGTGCTTCTCACAAAACACAAAGAACTCAGCGTCTCATTATCATCATTTCGTGTTACTCAGGCACCAAGAGGGTAAGTGGCTTGCCCAGGGGTCTCTCTGGTTCCTGAGTCCAGGGCCTCAGAGACCCCTAGGGTCTTATGCACTCTGAGCAAGAAGGCCACCTAGACTTCATCTCCAACAAACAGTTTATTCTACAAACTATGAAACTGAGGCCCAGAGAGGAGAAGTAACTTGCCCAAGGCCACACAGCAAAGAGGTAAGGCTGGGATTAGAGCCCAGCTAGCCTTTGGCCAGTGCTCTTACCACTACTGCCCAGCTGCCCTTTAGCCATCTGGAGCCCCCTCATACGTATTCTAACAAGTCAGTGAAGTGAGAACACTTTTCTGACATCTGGCAATTTCCTGTGTGTAATAAACTACCCCAGGGACCCACCCAATAGAACTAGAAGGAACCAAGAAGCGGGTTAAGGAAAGAAAAGGAACCCCAAACCAGTAAGCTGGGGAGCATTCTAGTATCAGTGGGTGGGAATGAGTTTCTTCAAGTTAAAGACATATTTTAGTAACTAGAGATTTCCCATGTATATCATATGGAGTTTACCACTTTCCCCACCCAGATGCGGAGACTGTGGCACGATCACCTGGAACAGGACACCCCAGTGAACGTCTGGAACAAGCAGACGCACTGGTGCACACGTGAGAAATGACCCGAGAGCCATGGCCTGGGTGTCAGAGCCCAGATTGCTATGCACACGGGAGACTCGACCACGAGGTTATTCTGGTGTCCAGCAGAGATTCCCAAACCTTAAAAGCAATCTCAAGTGCCTGGGACAGACCTCAAGGAGAAGCAAACTTCACAAGTAAAATCTGGGTTTTGAAAGCAAAATGCCTGGCCTAATTTGACAGTGATTACTTTCCAAGTTGGCTTGTGTGGGGGCATCAGGACCTGGGGGCCTGGAGCTCTGTTTCTTGTTAGAATTCGCCTGTGCTTTCGTACAGGAAAAACTGCTCATTGCACGCTGGTCCCACAGCAGGACAGGGGAAGGGCCCTCAGCTGGCAGTCAGGGACTTCTGTGTCACCAACCAGCAGCGGCATGTCATGTCTCCTTGATTTGGATGCAAAATAAGGGCAAGGAGAGGTCTTGCAACCTAGAAGTGGAGGGTGGGTGTTCGAGACCCTGATGTCACCGATCCTCACAGCAACCCTGGGCAGCAGGTGTGGTCATGGCCACTTACAAATGAAGAGGAACATATATCAAGGGGTTAGGACACTCAGAGCATGGAGGGTGGGGGAAGGACCCACAGATAGGAAAGTGCCATGAGGACTGTGGTTATAAACCCTCTCCAATCAATGGCCTGGCACGCTGCTGGCATAATCTGTGTTAGTTCCTCTATGGCAGGGGACAACCGAAGGGGCCACCTGGTGTGGTGATGGAACACTGGATTTTGAAGATTTGGGAGACCTGGGCTCAAGTCTTGATTCTAGCATTAGCTGGGTGACAGAGGCCAACTCCGTTTCCTCTCTGGGCCTCATTTCTTCATCTGGGAAATGAGAGGCCTCCCTGACTCCCCCAGACCCACAGTTAGAGGTCATTTAACGGTTATGGGCTGGCTTCCTTGTATGTTGCGTGCCATGCCTTGCTCACAGTAGCCTTCCATGAGTGTTTGTTGAATTAAGTTGGGCTCCTGCTGGGCTCACAGAGATATTGCAAGGCTCACATAAAATGAAGAGGGTGGAAATCATTCCCTAATTCAGCGGGAGGACTCTTTGTTGCCTTCGGAGGAGAACTTGAGGGAAGGAAACACCAGCTCACTCCTCCTGCATTCTTTGCTAGGACATGTGGGAGTGGGGAGCGTGCCCCCAGCAGAAGCAGACACATTTGTGGAATTTCTCAGCCTGTCACACTTGGACCCAGTCATGGTGAACGTTAAAAATCTTGTGCCTGCTCTTGATGTTTTTTGAGATTTCAAAATAAATGAAATAGTGACTTCAAAAAAAAAAAATCAATGGTAATTTTAGATCATGCTTTTTCCAAACTTCTCATGCCCCCTGGAGAGTCTGATAAACATTAGGCAGGCACTGAAAAGTGCTATTTTTCATTCAAGGCAGGTGTGGAAATTGAGTTTGTCGGGCATTGCCTGGGCTTGAGGTGAGAAAGAAGGCTCCTGTCTCGTGACGCCTCGCAGTGCGAGACTTTTGGGGCTGGGCCTGTGGAGTGAGTGTGGCCACGACCTGCTCCGGCCAGCTCCTTGGCCATGATGGAGAGGCTTTGTGACAAAATAGTGTGCATACAACATGTGTTTCTTGATATTGTTATTAATATGGCTCTAATTATTTATGACTGTGCTTTTCCACTAGACCATGCTGCTTTATAATTTTGGCTTTGACTTCTCCGCAGGGGTGACGGCAGGACCGTCAGTGGCGTCTCTGCTCATTGTTTGTCCCCCTCATTGTTTGGGCTGCTCCTCTTGTCACTGTTCACCTATTTGCGCCAGCACTTCCTGGGGGTCCGTGACACAGAGGGTCTCAGAAACAGCCTGCCCTTAAGGAACTTAGGATTGCCTAGAGGAAAACAGATGGAGACCAATCATAGGTAAATGATTAGGTGTCATTATATGGTTGAGTGCCTTAAAATGCAGGCTTTCTGTCCAAGGTAACTATTTTTTCAACTTTCCCTTCCATTCTCTAAGGCCAGAACAAATTTGGCTTAATTGCGGACACGGGCAGTTCATCTAACCTCTTTGAACATCAGTTGACTTGAAACCAAGGTTGAGCTAGGTGGTGTCTAAAACCCCTTCTGGGTCTGGCCCAGGGGGTCTGGGGGACGCCTGTCAGCACAGGGATGGGACCCAATGACCTTGAGGTTTGAAGGTCTTTGTCCCCAAAGCCCTCTGCTCCCACCCTGTCTGGCTCCTGCCAATGGCGCCTCCCTGCTCACTACCTGGCTCCTTTGCTTTTCCAACTCCTTGTCTTTTTTTCCTTCTGTCTTTAGGGAAAAAGTGAAAATAGAAGAGCTGGCATTTTTAGGACACTGTGGGTGGCCTGTAAGGGGGATAGTGAGGTAGAGGACTGGGGGAGGGGCACACTTGACTCACCAGCCATTTCACACCACCACTGCCTTGCCCACTGCCAAGAGACGAGCACCATATTTGCCATGGACTCGCTGCCAGCTGGCTGGGTCCAGTGCCCCTCAGGAGGCCTCCCAGGAGCTCGGGGTGATGCTGGCTGTGTGAGTGGCAGGACGATGGGTGACTGATGAGGGCTGTGGAGACCCTTCATCAGGAAGATGACAAAGAGCCCCATGGGGCTGGGGTTTTCATTAGGTCCAGGAGACTAGCCCAGGAAGACCTCCTTTCTCCAGGTCCATTCCCCTGGCCCTGCAGACTGAGAAGCCCACAGACCACACCCTGGCACATACTGGGCACACAGAGTAAATAACTGCTGCTTAGTATGGCGCCCAGCCACATGGTTGGTAGGTGGCCGGTGAAGGTCAACTTAATGAATGACTGCTTCAAACCCATGACACATGGAGCTCAAATAGTTATTAAATGAATGACAACTGACAAAGCACTTTTTACATGTCCCTTGTTTTCTTATTGAGATTTATTTATTTATTTTCCTGTCCAGCACTCATTGTTTCAAAGGCCCAAGGGTGATGAGGTGACTTGAACTGGGACCAAGAAAGCCTGGGGACCAGTCACCGCACCTCCCTGCGCCTCCATCGCCCAACTGTGCAGGTGGCAATGAAAACAGCACCTGCGGCCTGGCTGGGGATCAAGCCCACTCAATGTGGCTGTGACGGGTGTGAGGGGCCATTGCTGAGATGTTCCACATGGACAATGACCTCCAAGGAGAATGGCCCCATTCTCTCTGGCAGTCCTTTAGTCTGCCACCATCCAGCACATCTTTCGCCCCACTCAACACAACTATTCCTGCTGCAGGTGATGTGATTCTAAAGGAATGAGACCCGTTTCCCTGAGCCACGCAAGGTGGCAAGTTCAGTGGTTTTTTAGGAGCCCAGCTTAAATGCCCCCCAACAGGAAATCTTTTCTGAGAAGATTACAGGAGTGAGTGGAGCAAACAGAGCATCTGCAGGAAGAGAACTCCACACAGAAGGTTAGCAAGGGACTGTTTGGCTGCAGCTGAGTGAGCAGGGAAGACGGGCAGACAACTTAGTGAGTGGCCAGAGGCTGGTTGCTTAGGGCCTCGAGGACCAAGGGAGGACTTTGGATTTTATTCTAAGTGCAGTTAGAGGTTGCTGGTGAGTTTTGAGTGAGGAAGTGGCATGGTCTGGCTGTTGTGTGGAGAGCAGTCCTGGGGGAGGAAGGAGAGAAGAAGAGAGAATTTTCTGGTGGACTGAGTGTGAGGGTGTGAGAAAAGTAGCAATCAAGGACAAGTTTGAGGCTTTCGGTTTGAGTAACCAGAAGAACGGTCAGTCTGGCCTCCTGGAACCCAAGTCCTGCCAATGGTACCTCACTAGATCTCTCCTTCATTCCTTTCTGCTCCCTCTGCTGCTGCTTTGTTGAGACTCCCATCACTCGCTGGGCTTCCTGCATTGGTAGAGGTCCCTCACTACCAATCAACTCAGTTGTTAAAGATTAGGTTTGTCTCTTTCACTCTCTGGCTCGAAAACTCTGAGGGCCACCTGTAATGGTTATCTATTCCTGTGTAATAAATTGCCTAGAAGCTTAGCTTAAAATGACAGATATTAATTGTCTCACAGTTTCTGTAGATCATACATTGGGGTGCAGCTTAGCTGGGCCCTCCATCTCAGGGTCACAGAAGGCTGCAGTCAAGGTGGCAGCCAGGCTATGGTCTCATTTGAAGGCTCAACCGGAGGAGGATCCACTTCCCAGTTCACTCATGTGGTTGTTGGCAGGATTTAGCTCCTCACAAGCTGTTGGACTGAGGCCTTAGGTCCTCAATGGCTATTGGCCATAGATGTCAGTTCCTCACCACATGGTTCTCTCTATACTGCAGCTCAGGACGTTGCCCTGGCTTCCCTCGAAGTGAGCCAGTAACAGCAGGAGTGAGCTCCCAAGAAGGAAGTCACAGTCTTTCTGCAACCTCATCTTGGCAGTGACACCTCATCAACTTACACTGTATTCTATTTGTTAGAAGTGACTTACTAGATCCAGTCCACACTCAGGGAGAGGGAGTTATAGAAAAGTGAGATACCAGGAGGCAGAGCTGGCCGAGCACCACCTTCAAGGCTGCTTACCTTGCCAAGGCCCTTTCCATGTCTTCTGCGCCCACTCCTCACTCAGGTCACGTTACCCAACTTGCTGATCCTAAAAGAGCTATCTGCTTTCCCTATTTTTTGTCTCTTCTCTGGCTACTGCGCACCTTCTGCCTTGAACTCTTGGACATTTCTTCTGCTCAATACTTTAGGCCTAGAATTAAAGTTTTGGCCATAATCCACCCTCCCACTTGCTTATATCAGCATTCTTAATCCATGTGTTTGTCATCCCCCCCCCCCCCCCAGTTCAAATCTGTGCTCTATGACAGTCAGGACCAGTCTTATTCATTTGTGGGTTCCCATCGCCGAATATGGTGTAGGGCACATAGTGGGCTCTTATTTATTCTTTGTTTGGTATAAATGAGTTTTAGTTGCAGCAAAAGAAAAGATTTAGGAAGGTAAACCTGCTCATAGGTTGGATTTCAAGCCTTAAGATGATCTATTTTGGATCATCTGTGCCTAGCTTCCCCTCTGGGAATTCTACCACTGGGAATTCCTAAAGAAACTGTTCAACTGTTCCTGCAACGTACAAGTTGCTTCACTTTGGGCCTCTCACAGATCCTTCTTGAAACAGAAAAGGCAGGAATCATTGTACCCATTTTACAGATACAGGCTGAGGCCCAGTGAGATTATGTGTCATGACCATGGCCAGATGGCTAGTATCTGGTGGAACCAGGCTTAGCTTAGTTCAGTTCAGAACATATTTATCAATACCTCTTATGTTTCAGAGCCCAAGTTTTTATACAGAAAAGTAAGACACAGTCCTTACCCTCAAGGGGCTCACTGTCTCATGGTAGAGACTAACACTTGAGCGGATCATTCCTTCTCAGGGGGAGAGTCTCTGATATACCTTTCCTATGACACGAGCTACCTTTCAAATGATCCGGTCAGTGAGAACATAACAGTGTAAAAGCCAGAGCAGTGGACTTCAAACCTGATGGGTCTTGGGAACCATTTGGAGAGCTTTAAAAACATAGATTCTGATTTATGGGCCCAAAATGGGGCCCAGGAAGCTGTATTATTAAAAGCCATGTAACACTGATGGGCAACCCGGTAGGTTTGAGACCATCTGCTCTAGAGGGTTTGGTCTTAGGAGAGCAATGATGAACTCTGGAAGTATTGCAAGTGGGAAGCAGGGAGATTTCCCACAGGCTCAGCTTGCTAAACCTCCCTAGGTGTTTCTCCTCCCTGATCTGCTCCAGCCTTGACTGGGCCTCTGGCCCTGCTGTTGACCCTGGATGCCCTTACTCTGCCCTCCTGTGCCCCAATTGTACCCTTCCCTCATATTTCAGGTCACACCCAGCTTAATTCCACTTGTTTCAGGCCTCTCACCCAAGTTTCAAGCAATGAAGTGCTTTCAGGGAAAAATTTCAAAGGTGGAGAACTTTCCTCCTCAGGTTACAGTGGGTTCTAACAGTTTCCTCCTCTGAATTCCCACCATGCCTCAGTCTAGGGTACAGCTGTCTATGAGCAAGTCTGCTCTCCCTAAGAGCTGGTAAATTCCCCAAAGGCAGATCAGTCTAGGGTTTAGGCTTTGACCCTTCACCTCCTCCCAGTCTTGATTCAAATGTCACCTTCTTAGCTAGGCCTGCTCTGACCACCCACCTAAACCTCACTCCTGCCTCCTACATATCCAGCCTCCCCGACTCTGCTCACATCCCCCCATGCCACCTACAACCTTTTATTCACGAAATCGCTTGTTCATTCTGTTTCTCATCTCCCTCCTGACAACAGGGTATAAGCTCCCAAAGGTCAGGGCTTTTGATTTTCTCTGTCCATTGGAGTATCCCCTGCACCTAGCACAGTGCCTGACGCAAAGCAATTGTTGCAGAAAGATGTGTTGAATGAATGAATTTTGAGCAGTGCCCTTGCATGCAGCAGTGCTCTCTAATGCTGTTGGGCAAATTAGAACAAACTCATCTCATTCTCTTCTAGAAGGGTCCTTGGACAGACAGCCGAGGCTTGGAGACTCTGGTTTCTTAAGAATGAGCCTTGTTGAGGTTGTCACAGCCTTCCTTGCTGGGCTGAAAAATGCTTTTGGAATCAGATGCCGGAGGCAATGGGCCAGCTCCAAGACTTCCCAAGGAGCTGGAGTCAGGGCTGGCTCCACATCCTGTTCATCAGCACCAGCACGCAGAGGAGAGGCCTTCGGCTGCCAAAGACTTTGTTTTATTGTCACTGCAGTTGGCTTTCCTCTGCATGGGAGCTGCCAGGGCAGCAGCCATCAAGCCCTGGACACCGAGCTGGGGTAATAATAGCAATTCCATAATTCTCACCGGAGCCACACTGAAAGGAGGAACTGCTGGAGGTGGCTGAGCAAACAGGAGCCCAGCAGCAGCAGCAGGAGGAGCTGGTACTGGCTGTTCTCTCTCACTTCCTCGCAGACCTGGCCTTGGGACCTGGCTCATGGACCTTCTTCCAGCCCAGTTTCAGTTCAGTTTTTCCAAAGCTTGTAAGAGGGCCGGAATGTTATTCTTCAGTCCTGGGGACACAGCAGAGGACTCGCAGGTAGGAAATTCTGATACCACCTTGTAGATCCTGCCATGGACAACGTGCCTCCCAGGCGAGAGGGCTTGCTGTTCAGAGATTATCCGAACTGCCACTTCTCTTATATGTGTCTCTGGCCGCTGGAAGGAGGTGCCATCAGATTGAGAAATTAGCCCAGAACTGTTCTCACCACCCCTGGGCTGTGAGGCCCCATGTGTGTGGGACAGTAAACCTTTCACCAGCCTGGTCTGAGATACCCTGCGCTCCGGCCTGGGAATGGGCAGGCCTGTTCCACACACGGCTACGTGGGAATCGCTGAGCCATTGCTGTACATTCCTGTTCCGTGTTCAGGAAGAGGAAATCCTGCTGTCTTAAAATCTGCCTTGTCAAAGAGCCTCCTTGTGGCACCAGAAGGTAAAGGCAGATTTGAGAGCCCAGAAGGTTCTCCAACCCAAGTATCCATCCAAGGCACTGGGCAGGGAGATGAAGGTGAATGGGCGCCAGTCCCCAGAGAACAAAGCAGGTAGCTCATGTGAATATTAGATATGTGATTGCACATCATCCCTCCCTCCAAGTCCATATTTAAGGCTAAATAACATTCCAGCCCCCTCCCCCGCCCCTGCCCCTGTTCAATTCTAGTATTGGCTAGCTCAGCCTTTCCAGAAAACCATTCCCTGGCACATGAAGTCTATAAGATGCTTCATGATAAAGGGTTCCTAGGTCCAACATATATGGGAAACACTGCTTGTTTTCTTGGAGATTGACAACACATGTTAACCTAGTCAATGGTCTGAGATGATCTGCAATGAAGTAATCTGTTTCATCCTATTTAATCCAAGGCTTCCCACACTTAAGCCTTTTCCCTTTATCACGTTTTGCTATTACTTAGTACAGGGGCTCCGCTTATTGGGAAACACAGGTTTTGAGGATGAGCTTCCAGAAATGCTGAAGGTTGGTTGGGGCTACTTAGCACCACTCAGTCCAAGGCCCCGTGTGATTTTCATTCATGACTGCGCAGCCCCCGAGTGAAGCCCACTGGCCTGGTGAGGCACCAGATCGCCCCAGCATCACAGACTTGGTGTCTGGAAAATTAAGCCTCTGCTCTCAGCTGTTTTCAGGTGGAGCATTTCCACCATCCATGCAGTCACACAGATGAGCCCAGACCGTAGTGAAGTTGAAATGTATATAGGTTTGGCTTTAGGACACAACCCATCTCTACCCTTTTCAGCGTGTTGTCTGACCTTACTCACTGGTGCTGCCAAGGAGAACCAGTGGTCCTGATTATGGATTCTCTTTCCCCTTCATCCATCAAAATGTCTCCTTTACCCGAAAGGCAGCAAATTGTCCAGTCATCCAATCTTAATAATGTGACATTTCTCCCTTAGTGTTCTAATGTTATAGTTCAGTGAAGATAACAAGTAACTATAATAATTTACCTTTGCAACCACACCTTAATCAATACAGAGACTTTCTGAGTTACCCGAGCACCCCTGGTGTGTGTGGTCTTTGGAGGTAATGAGTCACTAACTGGATAGTGCCAGGTCTCCTTCTGAGGCTGAAGAGATGTTTGTACAAGGGACAGGCAGTAAAATCACAGCCCCTCTGCTCCAGGACAGGCTTGAATATGGTCTGTTGGGCAGGAAGTTATTTTATTAACAGTTGTTACAAAGAAGGCAATGACCTGACCCTAAGATCTCAAAGGAAGGACTGCTAGACATCATCACACACCTGAAACTCCCATCTCATCGTTGGCTGACTCCATTTGACTGTGTATGTTCATTCATTCACGTCTTGGGCAGAGAACACTCGATCCCCATCTAGGAGGTAACCAGAGGATGTCTGCTAGTTTAAGCAACATCTTCTCTTCATGGAATCATTGTCCTTCCTCCTTGAAAGAATTTCATTTTTCAGATCTTTACTAAGAACTCACCTCCTTTCTAATGGTGTGTCTCAGTCTTCAGAGTCAGAAAGATACTCTGGCCTTGGTCTTATTTCATTGTCTTTACCCCTTAGACTTTCAGACTTCTGATGATTTAAGTTCAGGAGAGGCTAGCATTTTAGGTTACTGCCTTGGTTTCTTTCAGCTGCTTTTAGTAACACACACACACACACATACAGAACATTCATCCCCCAAAGCTTAACAAGATGGCAGATAGTTGAGTGTAGTAGTCAAGAGAGGCCTCTGGGGTACCAAACTATTCAATGGAGAAGAAATAGTATTTTCAAAAAATGGTACTGGGACAACTGAGTATCCACATGCAAAAATAAAGGGAGACTTCTACCTCACACCATATCAAGACTTAAATATAACCTTGGCTGGGTAGCTCAGTTGATTAGAGTGTCATCTAGATACAGCAAGGTTGTAGGTTCAATCTCTGGTCAGGGCACATACAAGAAGCAACCAATGAATGCATAAATAAAGTGGAACAACAAATCGATGTTTCTCTAAATAGGTAGATAAATAAATAAATATTTTAAAAAATGACCTAAATATAAAACTTAAAACTTGAAAATTCATAGAACAAAACATGGTAGCAAATTTTCATGACCTTGGTTTGGGCAAAGCCTTCTTAAATATGACACCAAATGCACAAGCAACAAAAGAAAACAGCAGATAGATAAATTGGACCCAGCGAAAAATGAAAATTTGTGCTTCAAAGCACATCATCAAGAAAGTGAAAAGGAAACCCATAGAATGGGAGAAAATATTTGCAAATTACTTATGTGATAAGAGACTTTTATCCAGAATATATAAAGAAATCTTACAGCTCAACAATGAAGAAACAAATAACCATTTTTATGAGCAAAGCATTTGAACAGATATTTCTCTAAAAGAACGAAAGAAACAACAACATGCAAATGGCCAATAAGCACAAGAAAAGATGCTCAACATAATCAGTGGTTAGGGAAATGCAAATCAGAACCACAGTGGGACACCACTTCTCATCCACTATGATGACTATAATCAAAACAATGAAAAATAATTAGTGTTGGTGAGGATTTGGAGAAATTTGACCTCGTACATAGCTGGTAAGAATGTAAAATTGTGTAGCGGCTTTGGAAAACAGTTTTGCAGTTCCTCAAAAAGTTCGACATATAGTTAACACATGACCCAGTAATTCCATTCCTAAGAGAAAAGAAAATAATAGGCTCATACAAAAACTTGTACACAATGTTCATAGTAATGTTATTCATAATAGCTCCAAAGTGGAAACAACCCAAATGCCCATCAGCTGATGAATGAATAAGTAAAAGTGGAATATCTATAAATGGGATATTATTTAGTCATAAAAAGAAATAATGTACTGATAGATGCTACAAAATGGATGAATGCTGAAAACATTATGCTAAGTGAAAAAAGCTAGCACGAAAGGTCATATATTGCACGCTTCCATTTATATGAAATGTTCAGAACAGGCAAATCTTGAAAGTAGATAGGAAGTAGATTAGTGATTGCCAAGGGCTGGAAGAGGGGGGAATTGGGAATATCTGTTTAATGAGTACAGAGTTCCTTTTGGGGGTGATAAAAATGATCTAGGATTAGATAGTGGTAATTGCACAACTTTGTGAATATGTGAAAAACCACTGAATCGTACACCTAAAGAGGGCTGATTTTAGGGTATGTAAATTACATTTATTTCAATAAAACTGTTTAAAAAAGAGAAAGGAGTTCTCTGCAGTCAGACTACTTGGGTTCAAACCCCAGCTCTTTTGATAACTATATCTTTTGATAACTATATAATCTTGGGCTAGTCAGTCATTTACCCAGTCTGTGCCTCAGTTTCCTCATGTGTAAAATGAAGATAATAGTAGTACCTTCTTCATAGGGTTGTAAATTAATGAAATGGTTCAGGCTCAGAGCAAGCGTTGCATGAAGATTAGCTGTAGTTTTAATTATTAATGACCTATATCATGAGGAACAATGATCCCAGTCATCCGTACATAAATCAAGGGCCAAAGAAGACTTGTCAACAGGAAGGGCTTGGTCCAGGGTGATATCCACAAGCAGGACCATGGCTTGGAGATCTAGGTAGCTCCCACGTTGAAAGAACCACTCATGAAACTTGTAGAGCACTTAGTACATCCAAACATACATAAATACAGAGTTTGGCTCAAGGTTTTTGGCTGGAGTCCATCAAGAGTTATGAATTCCTCTTTGAACAATGGCAGCTATTATTAAAATCTAGAGACTTTGAGCTGGATGCTTTCTCCAGCCCAGACACTGATTCAGAGCTGCAACATTCTAAATAGCAAGGCTAGAAATTGATGCCGTTTTGGAGTTGATTTATTGAGAGGTTTCTTGATTTGGGTCAGGTTCCTGCAACATTTGGAAAGTGACGACTATAGCATCACTATTTCCCCCAAATGACCAAAATTATAGCCGGTAACTTGAGGCCAGTAAATTTCCCTGCAGCAGATGTTAAACTCTTTTAAAAGATGATTAACAATGGGAGACTTGGGCTCTATGGCAGAGCAACCAATAGGGTGGTGTTGCTCTCAAGTCAACGTGTGAGGTAAGGGGCACATCCAGCCCCCCAAAGCGTGATGGGGAGCCCAGGCTGGAGTCTATGAGAACCCACAGGTTGCGGTGTAAATCAAGCCTGTGGTCCTGGGTGGCTGGACATGCGGTACTGTGACAAGAGACCTAGACTGGGTGTTTGGAGACCTGGTCTTGAAGCTTGCTTCTGCCAGCAATGTGACTGAGGGCAAACTATTTTCCTTCTCTGGGATACAGTTTCCCCATCCTTTAAAATAAGAAGGGACAACATTTGGTGGTCTCTCAGGTATTTTGTGAGTTTTAGACTGATTTGTTCTATTACTTAAGAAGAATGTAAATAAATCATTTGTTAACCTCCAAAGAATCTTAAAGGAAGCAACCACCAAAGAACCAAGATGGGCTATACAGTTACGACAATGCTCACTTCACAACACCGCCGCCAAAAGGTGTGGGAATGAAAAGGCATGAGGATGGGTCCAGAGAGGCCACTCCTGGGATACCCAAACCAGGTCTCTGAGACCAGAAGCAAATGTTTGCTGGTTGAAAACAAGGCTCCATCAAAGTCCTAGTAAAAGGGTGAGGGAGTTCTGTGTCTCTTACAAGAGCACAATCGTACTTATGAGGGCTCTACCCTCATGACCTAAGAACCTCCCAAACACCCCACTTTCTAATACCATCACATTAGGCATGAGGATTTCAGCATATGAACTTGGGGGTACACCAACATTCTGACCACAGCAAGGAGCAATGTAAGTGTGTGTGTGGGGGGGCAGTGATATAGAACAAGTCTGGAAAAGTAGGTAGGACTCAGGCCACATGGGGTCTAGGCGACCCAAGAGGTCAATTTACCCAACCACACTTCTGAGGGAAGTGGGCACACATAAATATGGTTGAGAGAAACCACGTGGCATTGGAGTAACCCATGGTGGTTTCTCCGATTCCACCAGGTTGAATTCTTAAGTCAGTGTTAAACACAATAATACTAAGCTTCGTAATAAAGTGAATTGTTGGACGTACATGAGAAATATCAGGCAGAAGACCACATAAGTTTTAGATTCAGACTTGAATTTGAGTCTGGGCTCTGTTAATTGCTGGGTGACTTTGGGCAAGCTACCTAACTTCTCTGACTTAACTTTCTGTCATCTGTACAGTGAACGCAGCAGTATCTATCGCATGGGCTTCTTAGAGATGATACACAGGTCATGTCTGCACTATCTACAGTTCCTGGCACGTGGTCCTCCCTTTTCCACCAAGTCCATTCTATCAAACAGACACCTACATGTGATGGTTCTCGGTTGCAATAGACAGAATCTACTCTGGCTAGTTTGAGCAGAAAAGGATTATAGTAAGAGATAGTGACTAACTTCCAGATTTGTTGGGAGAGCTGGAGAAACACACTCAGGACCAAGTTTCCAGGACACTCCCAGAACCATGCTGCAGAACCAACCCTAAATGGAAGTTGCTTCCCTCACAGACAACCTAGAATCACTCCACCTCTGCCATCACCCACTCCAGTAAGAATGGAAATCCTTGATCTACAGAAGTTTCTGTCCTTGACTGGTGACCCATTAATTCTAGACAACATTCTGTTCACCGTGTAATAAATGCCTAGGTGCCCCCTGCTATTTCTGGCCACACAAACTTGAGCACTACTATCTGCTTTTCTCAAAAACTGGCTCATTTGATTCTCTACAAGTGGAGTTTGGGGTGGCACATTCTCTAACCAAAATTTTTATTTTTCTGTACAACTTATTGATGTAATCTGTCTTAGAACTCCTAATAATCTCACTTTTTCAACCTCTAGTAAGGTACAAAGGTTAGTTGTGCCATTAGGGCTGTTTTTCAAGCAGCTGCTCCCTCCCCTCCCCTCCCCTCCCCTCCCCTCCCCTCCCCTCCCCTCCCCTCCCCTCCCCTCCCCTCCCCTCCCCTCCCCTCCCCTCCCCTCCCCTCCCCTCCCCTCCCCTCCCCTCCCCTCCCCTCCCCCTCCTCCTCCCCTCCCCTCTCTTCCCTATAACCCTCTCCCCCCCAGATTTATCACTTTTTTCAACTTCAGTTTTAAAAGTTCCAAGAAGGGTCTTTGGTCATGTGGTCACCCCTTTGGGCCCTCCTGGACTCCTCAGGCCCTCAAGTCTATTGTCTAATGTTAAGTTTGCATTCCCAGCCTTCTTTTGTTTAGTGTTTAATTGGTGTATATTTTTCCATCTTTTTAAAAATTTTTTACTTTGAATCTTTCTGTATCTTTATGTCTTGGGTGTATCTTTTATAAACAGCATATAGTTGATTTTTTAAAAATCTGATAATCTCTGTCTTTTAAGTGATGAGTTTAGTTTTTTTACATTTATTGTTATTGCAGACATGTTTGGACTTGTTTCAGTCATTTTAATTTGAAATCTCTATTTATTCTGTCTTTTCCTATGATTCTTTGTTCTCCTTTCTTTCTCCCCTTTTTGGATTAAGTTTGTTTTCTTATTCCATTCCCCCAGCCTCCCACTGACTTGGCTGTTGTACATGCCTTCTACTATTTCATTGAAATTTTATAATGCATATTAAAAAATTCTAAGTTAATCAATATCTTAACCCTCTTCACAAATAATACAAGGGCCTTGAGAGCCTTGTAAGTCATTAACTTTTGGTGCACACCTTCCAGACTTATATATTTTTATGTTCAGCATTTAGTTCTGTCCTTTTTTTAAACCCCCAAATAGATGTTATAATTTCTATATAGAAAATGTTTGGTTGGATTTATGTACATGATTATTAATCTCTTTATTCATCAACCCTTCTTTCATTTTAGACCTTCTTTCTGGGATCATTTTTCTTCTTCCTAAAGTATATTCTTTAGAAGTTTTTAAAAAAACTAATGGCTTGTTGGGTTTGCTATTTCTATATCAAAAAATATCTTTACTTCACTCTAGTTCTAAAAGATAATTTTTTCAAGTACACAAATCTAGGTAGACAATGACTTTCTCTAAGCATTTTGAAGATTATTTCCATATTTGCCTTTGAGAATTGTGCTCTTTAATTTTTAGGCCTTTTTTTTGGATAATCAGTCTTCTCTTTCGCTGCTTTAATATATTTAAATATCTTTAAATCTTATCTTTATTGTTGATGTTCTATCATATATCCAGGTATGTGTGTGTGTGTTTAAATACTCTTGATATATTTTGTGCTTCCTGTATCTGTGGATTCAAACCTTTTAACAGTTCTAGAAAAAGTGAGGCCATTATTTCTTTGACGGTTGCCTTTTTTAAAAAAAAAATAATCTTTCTTCTAGAACTCTGATTAAAAATGTTAGCCTTCTTTATTCTTTCTCCCTCGTCTTTTAACTGCTTTTGGTCCCTATTGGTCTTTCTTTGCTCTATGCTCCTGCACAGCTTCTAATTTATGCTATGAAATTGAATACAAACTTTATTTCTTCTGCCATTCCCTGTTTTAGCTCTAACTAGACTGGAAACCCCTTGAGGTCAGTGTACCTGCCTTATGTTTCATTTGTATGACCATGGCCCTTGGCCCAGTGCTTGACAGAGTAAGTGCTCAACAAATACCTCATTACTACAAGCCTGTTTGTTCATGCTCCCAAATTGCACCCTAGCCTGAGCCTTACACATGTGAGCTCTTAGGAGCCGGAAGCGTGCATTAGACCAGGGCGCTGGGAGGGTCTACTGTTCTGCTCCATGGGCCTTGGCTGACTTCCTTGGATTTCACCTTTTGCCTTCATGATCCTTCCAGCCCCTGTATCTTTGGAACTCATCTCTTGTCTTCTCTATCTGGTTTTTTCTTGTTTGGCTGCCACCCACAGTCCAGAAATACAAGGGCAGACCTTGGAACCATTTGGGAACTAGTGCTGCTTCCGAACAGCAGTTTAAGTTTGAAATCTGTCAGGGCCACGTGGCCCTGGTCTTTGAGCCTGTGTCCTTTTTGGAAAATGAGAATGATGCAGTAGTGAACAGAAATTGAAATAATGAATGTGGCAGTGTTTGCAAAGGCTGGGTACAGTTATCGTCTGTAGAACAGGATTGAAAGATAGCTATAACCATTAGACACAGGAAACCCAGAAAATAGTCCATACATCAGCTTTGGGAAAGAGTTAAATTATATTATTCAGCCTGGTTTTTAAAAGATTACTTTAAGAAACTCTATCAATCTGACTTTAATCAAAAAGTGCTGAAAGGGAAAAAAATCCCAGATCTTTTTTTTTCTGGGTTGCAAAATAAAAATTAAAAAAAAGAAAAAGGAATTGAGTGGTTTATTTAAAACTCCGAGCACCTTGAAACTATTTGAAATCCTGTGTTCCCTTTAAATCACGTTGCTCCTGAGTTAATAGGTAAGATTACAGTCAGGAAGAACAGGGTAACAGGAAATAAGGGAGAGGATTTAAAACATAAAAAGTGTCAGGCTTCAGAACTTCAAGAATGCGGAATTTCTTCTCAAGTCCCAGCATCCTGCCCCTTAAGCCCTTGGTGAGGCCACCCTGCATTTGTGAGGATCATCTTCTCTATTGCAAACTGTCGAAATCAAAGCCACATGCAGGCCTCGCTGCTCCACCCTGGTGACCTCCCTCCCACTCTGAGCACCAGTTCCTGCTCTTTTTGGGGTCTGGTGACACTGGAATCTTGAAGCCTTTGTAAGAAGCAATTGCATCCTTGGACACTCTTATGGCAGCAGAGATAGGAGTGATGTCATTACAATGCATGTCCCTTGTCTTCTTTTTTTTAATGAGTCATTGTTACAGACATAGGGTCATTTCTTCTCAACCACCCAATACTCTTTGAGGTAACTAGGAGAGACTAAATTCCCATTTTATAGATGGGAAAACTGAGACTTGCTCAAAGTCACACGGCTTGCAAGTAGCTGATGTGGGATGGCAGTTAAGGTTTCCATCTCTATTACTCTCCCAGGACCATGCAGGCCTGGGGCAGTCACAGCTCCACCGCCTATGAAAACCATCCCAAGATCATGGGCCTCCCAGACCTTAAAAAAATACCTTTAAGAGAAGCCAGCTGTAAATCCCACTTCTTCAGCAAGGACACTGAGGCTCGAGCACTGACCCATGGACCTACTCACAGGGGGTCGTTTCCAAACCTGGGTTTTATGGCTTTTATTCTACATCCAAAATGAATTTAGTGATGTGATTCTAATTCTTTTAAAAAGCAGAAATCCATATTTGGTGTTTCGTTAACTAGAGGACTTAATTAGTAATTGAAACTCTGTGTTCAGTCACTGAACTTTCTCCATCTACAAGGCACTTTCACATCCTTTGTCTTATTTAGTCCAGACACCCCAGTGAGAAGTGTGCCAAGTAACCAGGACATCACTCCACCGAAGCTGGTGTTCCATGGGTATTACTACAAGTGCTCTCATTTCACAGATGGAGAAACTGAGTCACAGAAAGCAGCTTACCTAAATAGAGTTGGCCCAGAAGTAGAGTTGCTCCTTTCTCACTCTAAATCACTACCCATAGTTTATGCCACTGGATTCTCCTTGTGGAAACAGAGGTCATGAAAAGGTCCTTGCTTTGGGATTCAGGAGCCTTGAGTTCAAGTCCTGCTGTTGATGCTAACTTGCTGAGTGACCTTGGTCAAGTTACTTTCCCTCTCTGAGCCACTTACTTTACTCATCTATAAGATGGGGGGGAATACCCCCTGAAAAAATATGTGATTGTGCTAAGTTCAATGCCTGTCCTGTAGAGTGTGCTCAATGAACGTTAGCTGCACTTGAATCTTTCTAGGGCTTAATTTTCTTATCAGTAAAAGAGAGAGAGTATTTCCTGCCTGCCTTCTTCATAGAGTTGTTAAGCACCACAAATGGGATTGTGGATGTAGAATAACTTTGAGAAATAACGGTAAAATGCTTTGCAATGATGAGAGGTGTATTAGTTAGAACTGTGTGGAAGCTGATGTTCTTTTATGGGTAGGATCCTGGGCACATATTGGCTTTTGCTCAGGCCCCTCTCAAACCAGAAGATATAAAATTAGCCCTGTTTTGCAGAGACAGCCATGGAGGAGAGATTTGCTGGTATCAGCACAGAATGTAGATGTGGGGCCAGGCATGGAAGCCTGGCATCTTACGTAAGTGCCCACACAGAGGCGTGAGGAGGCAGGAGAGTTCATATTCAGGGAGCATTCAGAGGTGGGCAGGACTGTGTTGAGTGTTGACAAGTGGGTAAGACTGAGGTACCTGGAAACAGTGACAGGGGACTGTCAGGCTCAGGAAACACCGCGGGTGCAGGTGAGGAGCCGGGAAAGACCGGGAATGTGGGAGAGACAGCAAGTCCTCTCATTCCACTGGAGCAAAGGACTGGGGAAAGTGAAACTTATCAGAAAGTGTCCAGACCAAAAGTCCAGCCTCTAGACCATCAAGAGAATGGACTAGAAGGTTCTATGTTGTGATGGGAAGAAAGATTCCACTCAATCCCTCCTTGTTGCCGGGAGGGAGCCCAGCCTAAGGATTTGATCTAAACGGAATGTAATTTCAGAGCTTCAGGAGGCATCTTTATATCATTAAGGATGAAACCTGGCAGAATGTCCCTTTGGTTTACTGTAAATGATTACTTTTAATGAAAAATTAGGTTCAGAAAATAAGCCCAATAAAAGTTAGGTCCAATAATAATAATAGTTGCTAATATTTATTGAACATTTTCCACATGGCAGGCACTGTTTGAGTACTTGTATTAATTTCCTAGGGCTACCATAGCAACTGCCACAAACTGGGCGGCTTAACATAACAGGAATTTATTCTCTCACAGTTCTGGAGGCCAGAAGTCCAAACTCAAGGTGTCAGCTCTCAGGGGAGAATCCTTGCCTGTTTCTCCAGGTTCTGGGGCTTCACGAGTTCCTTGGCTTGTGGCTGCACCACTCCAGTCTCTGCCTCTGTCTTCACAGGGCCTTCTCTGCATGTCTTTTGTAAGGACGCCTGTCACTGGATTTAGGGGCCATTCAGGTAATCCAGGATGATATCATCTCAAGATTCTTAACTTAATTTCATCAGCAAAAACCTGTTTTCCAAGTAAATTCATGTTCACGGATTCTGGGGATTTGCATGTAGACATATCTTTTGGGAGCTACTTTGCCGTGGTTTACGTGTGTTCTGTAATTTAATCGAGGGGCCGTTCTCCTCTGGGGTAAGTGCTGTCATTGTCTTGGTTTTATATGCCAGGAAACTGAGGCTCAGAGGTTAAATAACTTACTCAAACTCGTATGGCCAGTAAGGGACGGAGCTGGGATATGGACCCCAGTGGTCCGGCTGGGGCTCTGTGGACTGCTGACCATCACGTTAGTCAGCCCTTTTGTGATACTGGTGAGAGAAATCACTCTGGGTGATAAAGAAGCCAGGAGCTTGGAAGCTTTCCTTGGTGCATAGGATTGTGGTGGGTCCTCGAAAGGAGAGACCATGTGACCATGGGGACAGGGCTCTGACAAGAGCAAGAACAGATGCAGCCAGGCCTAAGGAGAAGGGCACTGCCCACAACACTGAACTGTGTGTGTGTGTGTGTGTGTGTGTGTGTGTACTCTCATGAGTGTGTGCTGGGTGTCTGGGAGGCCACCGAGGCCTCTGGAGCAGTGAGGTCTCCTGCTGGCTAATATGTTGGTTCCTAAGAAGAAGGGCATAGGATTGTGCCCTTCACCTGTCACACACAGCAAGTGTGGATCTGTGGTTCCTTGAGGAAGGGAGGAGGAGCCGTGGGGGTCATATGGGGTTCAGAAAGAGGACAGTGGCCAGGGGACTGGTGACCCTGAGAATAATACCACCCAGGAGCCTCTGGATCTCGGGGACAAAGTTGCTGCCCCCCATTCATATGGGATGAGACCGGAGTCACTTCGTGGGCCGTTAGAGGAAGGCCAGGGCGTCCGGGCTACAGGAGGTCAGGGGAGAATGACCTGGGGTGTGGAGGGAGGGTGCTCCTCCCCCACGTGGCTAACAGAAGTCACACCCTCCTGGGAAGTGCGGTGGGGACTTGCCCGCAGGAGAGGAAGCAGCCCCTCACAGCTGGCCACCCGGGGCAGGGCAGCGAGCAGCTGCAGGAGCCCGGGTGGAGAGGAACGTGGCTTCTCCACCCATTTCTTTGCTCTTCCTCAAGGCTATTCTGGGAAGGAGGGGTGTTAGGACTGGAGCTGGGGTGGGGGGACAGAATTTGCCTTGGTTTTCTCCACTTCATTTCCCCGACATGGTGTTTTATTATTTTCCCTCCTCACTGCCGGGTAGGCCTCTAAATGGAAAAATGACTTCCCAGAGAAAGGCAGGGACACCCTAAAGAAAGACCCCCCTTCTCCCAAACCTCTCTTGGCTCCTCTCACTGGGTTCTCACTGAAGGCTGCAGGAGGCCACACCTAATGGGAGTCCATGGAAGTTTTGTGTAGAAGAGAAAATGAGATGAGACATATGTCAGCCCCTTGTGGACCACATGGTCCTACACAAATGCCAAGTGTCAAAGTGACTCCAACAGCTGGATGCATGGGGCAGTCACCCAGGAAGCTAGGGTAGATTGTGGCCTAGGAAGTCAGAGGTCAAAGGTCAAAGAGACCCAGCTGCTCCATCTCCCTCTGGTCCCCACAGTGTTGTTCCTGCTGATCTGGTCCTTGGTGCCACACACCTGTCCACTTGGCTCTCTTCACAGCAGTGTCTTACCCCAACTGGAGCAAATGGAGGGGCTCACTGGGGCCCACAGTAAGACATGGGTCCTTTGCTGCTGCTCCCCAGCAAGGCTACTCTGGGTCTTTTGTGGGAGGATGTGGAGGGAAAGTAGGTGATGGGTTGATGTCCTAAGGGTCAGCAAATGGGGCCAGGATGAGATTTTTATGGATTTCTCTATTATTAGTGTTTCATTTTCTGGTGACTGCTACATAGGCCTCAGGAAAGAAAAGTTAAGTAGGGATTTTCTGGATGGCAAAGTATGGGGCTTGGTGGGGTGATATGAGGTGGTGGTGAAAGCCTGGGGCAGAGACAGTGCTCTCCAAATACTCCAAGAGCTTGCTTTTGTCCCCTGCCTCTCCTGTGGTCAAGGAGGGGTCAAGGGACTATGAGCAGAATGATGGATGCATCTTATGGGCTGAGGCCTGTAAAAGCCAGTGGACCTTTACCACCCCCGTCTTCCCTGCTAGAGGGCACTGAAGACCCTGCGGTGCAGATGGCCCAGCTGTAACATGGAGAAGGGCTGTCCAACCTGCCTAGGACTTTTCCTGAGTGAGAAACAAGGCTTTATGTGCTGAACCACTGAGATTGGGAGGCTGCTGGTACTTTGATTAATACAACCCCTTACATCAATTTAACGCCTTCAGTTACATAATATCACTTGCTTTTCATAACAACCCTCGGAAATAGTTTCATTCTTCTCATTTTACAGATGAGCAAACTATGGCAGTGACTTACCCGAGGTCATGCAGCTAGAAAATAAGCAGATGGGACTGTTGAAAGTTAAGAGCAGTAAGAGTGAAAGAGGGAAGAGCTTTGTGGAGAATCTTGGCTCCCTCCCTCCATATCCTTAACCTCATGACCTTTTGGAGGCCAGGGGGTGCCCTGAGGCCTCTGGCATCAGAACTAAGAGAAATATGACCTTGGGGACTGCTGTGCCTGGTTCCAGGTGTGATCTAAATAGCAGGGTGAGTGACAATAAAGCCATAGAGATTTTGCACAAAACTAAACATGGCAGAATAAAGACGCCCAAGGAAAGCTCTGCCCCAAAGCTGCCAGTCCTTTGAACCAGGCTGTTGTTTGGGGTGTGCCTGTCTGCTAGCCACATCCTTTATAGTTAAGCCGCTTAAACGCTGGTTCTGTTTTTCTCTTTCTGTATTGTTTTCAATTTATTTTTGAATAGTTAAGAGATGTAGGGTTCAAACATTTAAAAATATTTAACGGTATACAGTAAAAGTGTGCTCTGCACTGCTGTCCCCAGCTGCTCAGCTCCCGCTCTGTCTGACAGGGAACCAGGCGGCTATTTATGTCCGTTCAGATTTTATTTTGTAAATTTGCAAGATGACTGGGATATACATCCTTGCTATCCTTGCTTTTCTCAGGAATAGTGTCACACTAGGCAGCATCCTGCTTGTTTTACTTAATGCATCTTGGATTTATTTCCATACGATCATGAAGAGAATAGAGATCGCTCTGTCCTTTCAACAGACGTATAGTATTCCAAGGGAAGGAAGCACCACCATTTATCTAACCAGTTCTCCACTGGTGGACATTTAAGTTGTTTCCAGTCTTTTGCAATTACACAGAATGATGCAATGATTATCTTCCACACATTTTCAAGTATACCCTGAGGATAAATTTCTGCAAGTGGGATTGCTGGGTCAAAGGTTATATGCATTCTACACTTTGATAGATACCAAATTGCCCTCTACAGGGGTTTGTTGTGACAATTTTATTCTATCAGCAGTGTACAAGAGTCACATTTTCTGCACAGATTTACCAACAGAGTGTGTGTTCAAACCTTCGGACTTTATTATTCTGATAGGAGGAAAGTAGAGTAGTTGTAATTTACATTTTACTTACCGTGAGTGAGACTGTACATATTTTTAAATGCTTATGAGAGATTTGCAGTTCTTTAAAAAAAAAAAAAAAATTTGTTCCTCCCCTTTGACAATTTTCTACTGTCATTGGTTAATGAATTTATAGGAACTCTTTTTTATTATATAGATCAGCTTTTTGTCAATGAGATAAGATACAAATACTTTTTCCCAGTTTAATATTTAAAAGAAAAGTTTTGCTTAAGATGTTTGTGCTCTTGTTTGTTTGTTTTGCTTTGTTGTAATGCAGGAGTTTTATATTTTTATGTAATCAAGTCAGCCTTTCCTTTTATAACATGAATACTCTGTTAGAGTTAGAAAGGCTCTCTACTCCAAGGTTTTAAAAGAATTCTTCCAAGTCCTTCTCTAGCACTTTTATACTTTTATTATGTTTTGTTTAAGTCTTTGGTCAATTTTTAATTATTTAATTGAGATCAAGTTTATTTTTATCTACTTGCTAGTAAGATGTTCCAGTATAATTTCTTGAATAATTTTTTCACCAATTATTTAAAATGCCACCTTTATCATAACAAAATTCTATATTATTTAGACTCATGTCCAGTCTTTCTATTCTGTTCCATTGGTTTATCTATTTCTATGCCAATATCACATTTTTAAAAGTTATTGTATATGTTTTTATATCTGGTATGGTAGGACCTTCTCGTTTCTCTTATTTTTCAGAGCTGTCAGGGTTATTTTTATTTGTTTATTTCTCCATATGGAATTTAGAATCAGATAACCTAGTTCAAAAACTATGTTAGTCTTTTATTGGAATTTCATTAAACTAAAACAGTAGTTGAGGAAAGATTGACATTCTATTTTGACTTCGAGTCTTGCTGTCTAAGATTGTGGTGTGACTGGCCACCGTCTGAGCCTTCTTTCTGCTTCCCCGCCGGCTCTAGTCCTGCGGACAGCTGGAAGCCTTTGGGAGGTGGACACATTTCCAGATCTACAAGTAAGCGTTAGCTGTTCACAATGACACAGTGACCAAGGGCCCGCTTGGCCTCCCTCCTCTCCTGGGCCGAAGTTCATGGCCTCTCCCTCACTTGCTGGCAGGTTGGAGGGGGGGTAGAGGGGAGGGCTGTGCCCAACTGAGAGAGAGATAAGGGGGGGGACTTGGACCTGCAGAGAGGGCACCATCTGGGTATCCAGAACTGAAAGTCAGCAATCTCGGACAAAGATAGAAAGAAAGAGGCAGGCGTGGAGGCCTGCGGGTAACCGGCGGGGTCTGCAGGAGGGGGGCAGGAAGAGAAAGCAGAAGGGCTCGGGAGCAAATGTGGGTTCGGGGCAGAGGCGGCATCTCAGCGAGAGTTCATTCTAGCAAGACCCCGACGAGGCTGCGCCCCTTCCAGGGTGGGGCAATGTCTTCAGGGTCCGCATCTGCCTGTTATGCAATGCTTAACACACCTATAAAGGGTACAAAATAGATACACATGCGCCGCGTACTGAGTGGTCTGAAGTAGCTCCCTGTCACCCACAGCCGGGTCAGGAAAGGAAACGTTTACCAGCACCCCAGAAGCTCCCTCTCATGTGTCTCCCAGAGCTAACCACTGGCCTGATTTTTATGATCAGATTATAATAAAGAAAAGAAATGTTGAAAAATGCAAGACCAGGACTGACATGTGCTAGAGAGGGGATTGGAACTGAGGCCAAGAAAAGAGCCCTGGGGGACAAATCAGGAAACTGAGGCGAAGGTGCAGCCCTGCGGACAGGGCCCCTGGAGCAGGGGTCTGGGAGCACGTGGCTACCGTGGGGCTGTGGGCCACGGCATCCCAAAGACCCTCCACCCGGCTCAGAGTATGCGGCCCAGGACAGCGGGACAGCTGGGAGCAGCGGCCTGGGGTGCGCAGTCAGAGGCTGGGGGGCCCACAGCGCAGGATTACTCTAGTTTCAGGGAGTAGAAAGAACCCCACTTAAACGAGCCTGAGTGAGAGGGGCTGGCCCTGGTGCCTCCCAGCGCTGAGCCCCACACTGAAGCCCAGCTGGTCTGGGGACTCCAAGGGGGAAATCAAGAATGTAGATTTCTAGAAGTCTCTGTGAGCTGTTGGTCTCCTTTTTCTACGCGTCTATGGGCTCCATTCCTCTCTTGTTTTCTTGGGGTACTTTGCCCTCTTGCCCAAGACCCCAGAGAACCCTCCTTCACACACCAGCACATTTTCCAGTTCCTGATTCCTCATGCCCTCCAAGCCTTACTTCCCTTCCCTAAAAGAAGAAATCTGAGAGTTCTCTTCATCAGTCCCCATCAGTTTAAGTGGGGTTCTTTTGGCTCTTGAAACTAAGATAATCCTGCACTACGGCCCCACCCAGGCTTTGAATGTTTGTGTGCCAGGGAGTGGGACCAGATTCCGGGGGAGGGGAGCATGAGTAGGACTTTTGGCAAATCATCTGTCACAAAGAGTGTGTGGCAGAGGCCTCTATGTGGCCGGCACCTTGGTGTTTGTGGACAGAGCATCTGCAGTTCCAAAGTCGGATTCCTCCCCAGGCGAGTAAGCAGGAGATTTGCTGAGTCCAGTTTGAATGGCCTCTGCTGGGGAGTAGCATCGGGGAGAGGGTCACTTGAGCAGCCGGCACCCCCTGTGTTCCCCCCATGGGTGCATCTCAGGACTGTTTCTTGGTGAAAAGAGACTTTCAAAAGAGAAATTATTTCTAATAGTCTAAAAGGTGTTACCTTGGAGTGGAAAGACAGATTCAGAAAACTCATGATTCTCAATGCCTGGGGCCAGGAAAAACACTTTTGGAGTTTGAATATTTGTGAAGGTCAAGGGCATCGGTGCTTGACCGGCCAGGAGTAAAAAAGGACATGGCCCAGGCTAAGCTCAGTCAAAGGGGAGCATGAAGCCAGAAAGTGGTGTCCAGGCAGGTCAAAGGCCAAGGCAACACAGACTGAGACTGCAGAGTGTGGAGTGGGCCAGGGAGGGAGTTCTGGAACATGAGTGTGCCTGGGGTGGGCAGCCTGCGTGTATGTGGCAGGCTCCATGGTGAGGGTTCCAGCCTCTCGGCCTAAAGAAACTCGGCGGGACAAGGTGGGGCTTGTGCTCTGCCACATACAGCATTTAGGAGGAAACTCGAGTTCGTTTTTAGGAATTGGAGGCATGTTTCCATGAGGCTAGGCACCACAGACAGACAGTGCCCATGTGGTAGTCCGTGAGGAATCTCGTGGGGTGCTAAAAGCCTCCCTAGGTCCCCTAACATCTCTCCCATCACTCTTTTAACATCTGGAGTGAAGTCTTTGACTTGAGAATGTTGCTAGAAAGCCCATAATAAATGGTTCCCACGTTCAAAGCTACATCTCAATGTGGTTTACCCTGATCAATTGCAATCCCACTACCTGAAATTTCCAACTGCTTTTATCCCGCAGTACTTTTATTTTTATGGCACTTTAAATATACAGTACATTTTGTCTATTATTTTCCCCTCCTACCAGATTGTGCAGCAGTCTCCCCATCAACAGTTTCACTTTCTGTGGTTTCAGTTACCTTCAGTCAACACATCATCACAAGAAGAAGGTGAGCGCTGTACAATAAGATCTTTTTAGATACAGAGAGAGAGGGAGAGAAAGCACATTCATGTAACTTTTATTATACTATAGTGTTATAATTGTTCTATTTTATTATTATTGTTGTTAATCTCTTCCTGTGCCTAATTTATAAATTAAACTCTTATCATAAGTAATATATGTATAGGAAAAAACATAGTATATATGGGGTTCAGTTTTATCTGTGGTTTCAGGCATCCATTGGAGGTTTTGGAATGTGTCCCCCACTGATAAGGAAATCTACTGTATGCCACAGGAGGGCAGAGGTTTCTGTCTATTATGTTCATGGATACACCCCCAGTGCCTAGAAAAGTGTCAGCATATAGTGGGCACCCAGCAAATATCTGTTGAATGAACTGAAGGTCTATAACCTGAGGATGCTGGGATTGGGATGAGGGCTGTGTAATGTGTGTGTGTGTGTGTGTGTGTGTGACTACATTTAAGATTTTTTATTGATTTTTAGAAAGAGAGGAAGGGAGAGGGAAAGAGAAAGAGAAACATTGATGTAAGAGCGAAACATCAATCAGCTGCCTCCTGCACGCCGCCCACCAGGGATCAAGCCCACAACCTGGGCATGTACTCTGACCCCTAATCAAACTGGCAACCCCTTGGTGCATGGGGTGATGCCCAACCAACTGGTCCATACTGGCCAGGCACTATGTTAATATTTTAATCTGTGATTCCCATCCTCTTGCAGTAGGAAGGCCTCTTTTAAGCTCAAAACATTTCATAGATGTATATGTGATAGTAGCTATACTTGGAAAGTATAAAGTGCTTTTAAATGAATTTATACTTATTAATCCTTATACATTAGAAAATAGTATGCTATATTCTCTATTTATACCCATTTGTGCACTATACTGACATTGCCTGACCCACATACAGATTCGCAAACCATTTGCAAAACCTCCGAGGGCACGAAGGGCCTGTAGCCTGCAGGTCACACACTCGTTTACAGCTGGAAAGCCTTTGGGAGGTGGAAACATTTCCAAATCTACAAGTAAGCTTTAGCTGTTCATGATGACAGCAGTGACTAAGGGCCTGCTTGGTCTCTGCTCATCTCCCTCTAGGCCACCGCTCACTGGCCTCTTCCTCATGTGGTGTTGAGATGGGGTTTGGGGGGAGAGGGGAGGTTCTGTCACCAACAGATAGAGAGAGATAAGGGAGCCTGAGTTGGCCGTGTGGAGAGAGGCACCATCTGGGTTTCCAGAGCTGAAAGTGAGCAATCTCAGGCAAAGACAGAAAGGGGAAGCATTTAAACCATTTCAAACCATTAGCAACTTTGAACATTGAGCACTTACTCGTTTATTGGCTTTTTAGTTATCAAAGAGCCAGACTCAAAGGGTTTAGAAAGGCTGACGGGTAAGTTTTGAATGAAACAAGTAGGAAAGAAAGCCCTTAAGGAGCATGGGCTTGGGAGCTATAGAGATTATTTCACATTTTTCCTCTGACAGGGACCATCTGGGTGACCAGAACGTTCCTTCTCTCTTGGCGTTGGGGTTGTGGAGATGAAATGAGATGGTGAGTGCCAGGGGCTTAGCAGAGCACCTGGGAGGCCTGGGTGTGCAACAAAGGTGGCTTCTCCCTAGGTGGTCTGAGGAGGAGGTCTGTGTCCAGGAAGGTCCTGGGCCCTGGGAAGGGCACTGATGCAGGAATGAGGAGACACTGACAGGCCGAGGCTGTCTTGTCTCCGGGTGACAGGGCCATCTTCCGTGGCTCAGGGGGTTAGGGGACAGTTATTTCTGGGTCCCTGGAAGCATCATCTTCAGGCAGATAGTGGAGTCCCTGGACACATTTTCAATGGGAGAGGGACACTGCAGTCCCTGCAAGTGGTGACCACGTGTTCCTTGCCCCGTGCTGACAAGAAGCCATTCCCTAATGAGAGCGAGAGAGAGCACTGTTTGAAGCCTCAAACCGCCTCAAACCGAGACTCCAATTCTAATCAGCTCTTTAATTCCAGGACATTTGGCAAACTGAAAACAGCTGTGAAGAGAGCCAGTGAAAAAGACAGGAGTGCCTCATCCTTGCCTTTCAACCGCAGCTTCTGGAGACACTGGGCCATTTCAGGGGCGTTCCTTCCCCCACTTCTCTTTCAGACTTGCCAGGGAGCATGGTACCTGCCAACAGGCAAGTGCCCCATCCTCTGACCCCCAAACCTTCCAGGTTCCCAGTGGGGCCCGTCCCCTTGCGTTGCTGTGTATGGGTGCCTGTCATTTCACATGGGCTCTGTGACCGGATAATCACACAGATGCCAGCCCCAGGGATGACAGCAGGTCTATTTTCAAGACACTGGGATGCAGGCAAGTCCCAAACAAAACCAAAGAACACAGCCCATGGCCCCAGACACCACTTGTCAGCTACTGATGGGTTTGGCTTCATTCCTCTTTTTTGTGGGTCAGCTGAGAAGTGTCTACTTACACAGGATGTAATTTTAAAGGGCTCTGAGATGTCCAACCATCCTTTGGCCGGAAATAGAAGCCCTCCTCCTAGGAGACATGCTTTCGGGTCAAGAAGGCTCCTGTCAAAAAGAAACAGCTAAGCAGAGAAGGGTAGCCTGCTTTTCCCATTAGCAGGCATCAGTAGGCTTCTATTTTTTTGGAGGTGGAAGGCCCATGGTAAAGGGCATGTCACACGGAACAGGTGCCTTTTGATACGGAGGGAGGTACAGGAACATACGTGCAGCCAGGGGAGGAAGTTTCTGGTAGGAGGAGCAGCGTGAGGACCTGGCATCTGGAGAAGTTGTAGTGAGAAGCCTAGAGGCAGGAAGCCCTGATTCCACAGACTAAACTGTCCTGGCGACTAACTATGGATTCAGGGCCATGTGTTGGTCCAAAAGTTCACAGAGCTAACCACTTGTTTATGATTCTACCAGTGCTCTCCTATATCCTCCTATGTTCAACAAGGGAAGTAAAATCCTGCCCCTGCTTCCCCTAATTCAACCCAAACATCGGGAACAAGGCCTGGAGATCTTCTAGTTGGGCTCCAGGTTGGAGAGCAGGGCCATGGCTTTGGTCATTTGAACAGCCTGGGGGTGGGACTGTTACCCTGGAGTCGGGCTCTCCGGGTGATGGGGGCCTCTTGCAGCCTGGTTTCGCTCTGTCTACCAGGGAGATTAGTTCAATGCCGAGGGGCTGAGGCTGAGGAGGCTGCTTCTTCTCTGTTGCTGCAAAGTGAGACACTCCCAGAAGGAAGGTTGTTTCTGAACTTGGTTCAGCTGATAAGAGGCAAGTAAACCCAACAAGCAATAAACTATTTATATTTTATTCATATTCTCAGTGTTTTTCATGTGCCAAGTTCTGTGCTAGGTACTGAGGGGGATGCAGCAGGAATGTGAGTGAGGGACCATACCTCTCGGGCAGTTCTGGCTCTTTGTGATGCTGTTCCCATTAGCTCCCTCTCTTAACCTCAGGAGCGCCCTGGATTGGCCGATGCACTGTAAGTTCATCGTCAGGGAAAAGACTCTGCAGGGGGGCTCACAGTCTAGTTAGCTAAAGTAGGTAGCCCACGTTTTCGGAATGAGTGAAGTGAGATGAAGCTGGACTGCAGTTAGGGAGCGGCTTACTGAAATCCATGCATGCCCAAAGAGTGAGCTGACATTTGGCTTTCATCTGCTATTTAGGTTCCCGCTGTAGCTCCAGGTGGCATGGCTGTGGGGCATCATTTGCAACATTTCATGTTGAAAAGGTCCTCGGGGGACATCCCTAAGGTCTACAGTGTGAAGGGTGCCCCCTAGAGTGTGCATCGCAGCACCCTGCGTCTTGGGTTTGGAAGGGGCTGAGAGGTCATGGTCTTATTCCAGCTGTTCCCTCTCAGCTGGGAGCCCGCCCGCACCCCAAGGGCAGTGGTTTTACCCTGCTCACCTTCACATGCTTTGACACAAATTCATGCAACAGAGCAGTTCTCCAAAAAATGGGGGTTGAACTGAGGCAGGTTTAACCATCACCCCCTAACATGGGCCCCTCAAAGACCTGCATGAATATGGTCTGACCCAGTGGTTCTCAACCATGGCTGGGGAGACATTAAGGTTACTTGGGTGTTTGAGTTCTCACGGGTGTATGACATCGGCCTCTCGGTGGTGGGGCCTGGCATGTGTGGGGTTCTGACATGTGGGCTGGGATAGAAACCTCTGTCTCTCCTCTCCTGGACCTGTAGACTTGTGTGATGGGAGGTCAGAACCTCCTAAAGGGTCAGTTCCATGGTGGGTGGCTCTCACGGCCTGTGGTTTCGTGATGTCCATTGGCTGGGTTTTCTTCAGAGGGGTTGATTCTGGTATAGAGAGTAAACCCAGGCTATGGGGCTTCTGCTGGGGGCAGGTTGCAATTCTGGGAGTTGCTAATGAGAGGGGACAAGGGTCTCTGATAGGAAGAAGAGGTAGCTGAGGGCAGGAAGGGAGTGGGATGTGGCTGTATCATTCCCTTTGAGGCCCTCACTAAAGGCTACCATCATCTGATTAAAATGTCCCCGTCTCGAAACTCTTGCAGGGCTGATGGCAGGCAAGAAGGAAGAGGTCAGGGAGTGCACGTTCCCAGACTTGACCTCATATCAGGACTTATGAGGGTTGGCTGCAGAGTGTTAACCTTGGGATTGGCCAGAGTCTTTAATCGGTTTAGAAAGAGAAGTGTGTAGCTCAAGGCAGGGTTGGTGGAAGAAGGGGAACAGATATGATCATATCTCATCCCAGGAAAGGTGGTGGGGACACTACTAAATGGAGGCTCCTCCTAAAAGGAAAAGTGGTATTTGGTAAAGTGGCCCCACATCCCCAGCCTTTTGCCCAAGAGGAGTCATAGGACTCACAGGGTGGGGGTGGAGCAAGGCCAAGAGCACAGAGGAGACATGGGGCATCTCCTTAGACAGCACAAAGGCGCCCTGTGGCCGGCCCAGACTCCCGCTGATGGGATAGCCATATCTAGGACACCAGAGCTCCTCTCCCCAGCTGGGAGCACGAGGCTCTCAGGGAGCCCCAGTGCTGGGGCCAGAAGGAGAATCTGGGAACCAGGTCTGATGCTTTGGTCAGCTTTCAAAAAATTTATTGTTTTAATTCCCAAAGTGCTCTGGGAGTTGTTTCTATTTGCTTGGTATCATTTTACAGGTGGGAAGTGAGAAATAGATGGTGAAAACAGATGAATTTGGACATAGGGATTTCAGTTCCCCATAACCTGCCTCCCAGAGTGACCATAAAATCTTGCACCCTGTTGAGCCAGATAATAGGGATCCAAACCCAGCTCAGTCACCTTCTACCTGGATGGCCCTGGGCAAGTCATCCCACCTCTCTGAGCCTTATTTTTCTCAACGATCCCATGTTGGGCTGTGTGAGGATCGAAGATAAGGGGTGTGGTCTGGCTTTGTGAGGCCACATCATCGGTACTCAGGAAATAGTGGCTGTTAATGTTGGTCTGAGTAGTAATAGGAGCACTTTCCCAGTGCTCACCAGGTGTCAGGAGCCCTGCTAAGCAATTTATACACCACAACCCATTAATGCCCTCATCCCATTTCGCCGATGAGGAAACTGACACACAGAGTGGCTCAGTAGAGTACAGAGAGGTTCGACATCTTGCGGTGTGTGGAGAGCTGGGATTTGAACCCACGTGGGCAGGCTCCAGAGTTCCCGCTTATTCTGCTGCTTCTGTCCACTGGCAACTTACATCAAGGCTAGAAATAAACCCTGCGCTTCCTGCCCTGGAAAAACTTGTGGCATTGACACGGTTTGCCATGGAGTCCCCACCCTCTCTCCCTGCACTGTCCCTTTCTCTTTGTGGGGGCCCAGGCACTAGAACCCTTCAACTTTCCCATGTTTCTGCCCCTTGGCTCCTGTGTGCCTGGTGTAGGGTGAGGTACTCAGACTACATCATCTCATCGCACCCTCCCCGCAGCTCTGGTCACCATCCTCTCCCGATTTACAGATGGGAAATAGCATTCTCTGGATCACCCAGCATGGCATCCCTTCCTCAAGAGTCCTGTTTTCTGGGAGAGAATGTTCCAGCTAAGGGAACAGCATGGGAGGAAGCTCTGAGGCATGATGGCCCTTTGGGGAATTTACAAGTGTCTATGCGGTTGGCACATGGTGAGAGGAGACTCAGGGAGGGGTGAGGGCTGGACTGTCATCTCTTTGCTGAGCCCAAGCACAGAGGACTGTGGTGACCCTGTTGGTCCTCACAGCACCCTCTTAATGGTACCTCATGCGCCTGCCCCAGTTACAAGCCTTTCCATTTACTTCTGACTCTGCATTCAGGGTGGGTTCAGGAAGACTATGGTCCCATGAGTGGAGGTGTGGGAAATTGAGAACTTATTTTCCAGCTCTTCCTCTGAGCTATAGTGGATGTCACTTGATCTCTAGTGAAGCTCTGTCCAGCTATTAAATAGGTACAGGTGTAAGATTAGATGTACCTCTGTTGGATGAGAAGGGCAGCTGAGATCCCAGGAAGGGGCTTCTTAGGAGAGAGGCATTGCATCTAGGTAGCTTCCAGGAGGAGGCGACGTGAAGGCAGCCAAGTCATGATGAGGCACAAGAGGGCTTGACTGTCAAGGGGAAGAGGAGGAGCCTGGCGAAAACGATAGAGGTGATCGTGGCGCCTTCCTTATTCTTACTCCTGGAGTCAACTGGCTGAGTGAGTTGAAACCAGCCAGTCCATCCCCACTAGCTCCTGTTTGAACTCACCTCTGTGGGTTTCCTTCTTGGCTTTCTGGAGAGAACCTGCGTGGGCATCATGATGCTCTCACCTTCGATTCTCTGAGAACCTTAACCTCAGTGAAGGAGGGTCAGGCCCACACTCTAGAGTTGTGGTTCACTAGATTTCTGATTATCAGGCTTACTCTGAGGCAGAAAAATCTATAGGTTCCGTCACCTGCAAAAGTACACAGCTACATTCCATCTTCTCAGTCCTGAATGAACTCAAGAATCAGAGACAATGGCCTTGGTCCTTGTGTCTCAGCTGAATGAAGCCTGCATTTCCAATTGAGAGGGACCCCAGGGTAGCAACACTGTGTCCTAGAATTTCCAAGAAAGTCTTGATTTCAAATAGCCTGTTGTGTTGGGAGACCATGTGTCAGGCCAGTGCCAGATGAATATGTCCTGATTTTTATTTCAGAAACTATGGTCAGCATAACTGGGGAGAAAGAAATTGGAAAGGACAGTAATTGGAGCCTGGTCCTGGGCATGAGATGGAAACCACAGAAAGGCTCCGTTTCAGTTTGCTTAAGCCACAGTAGCTATCATAGCCTATCAGGGTGGAGGGGCCGTCAACGTCAAGGTCGTCTAGTTCAGCCTCAGTCTTTCCATAAACATGTCCTGGTGGCTTTGAGCATTGGCTCAAAGTCAGATATACGTAGGTTTGAATCCTGGCTGTGCTACTTCCTAGTTGTGACCTTGAGCAAGATGCATAACTTCAATATCCACAGTGTGTGAGCCTGAAGGAATAATAGTACCTTTGCTGCAGGGTTGTGTTTAGGGTTAAACAAACAAATGAATGGAGATTGATTAGCCCAACCCTGGCTCCATAGTCGTTACCGTCCTCTTCTGCTGCATCATGTGTCCAGTTCTGTGCTGGGAGCGGGGACACCAGAGTGAACAAGCCCTGGCCTGCGGGAGACACTGCTCTTGCCTGCTCTTTAATCCATGCTGCCTTCCACCTGCCTCCCTGTCTCTTTCCCTTTCTCCTCCCTTCCTCCCATGCTGAGCCCTGGTTTATTCAGAGGGCCCATTATCCCTCTAAAAGCCGCCACATCCCTTTTTTCATTTCTGATTGAGGTGGTCATATGATGTGGTTTGGGCCAATGAGGTGTAGGTGGCAGTGACTGGGTGGCATCTAGCAAGATGCTTTAAAAGGAGGTGATGCTCCAGTGGAGTAGCTACCTCTGACAACGATGGGACAGTTATGATGACAAAAGCCACGTGCTAAGGCAGAGCAGGAAGAAAGAGAGAGAGTTAAATCTTTAATGGCAGAGTCAGCAAAATAGGACCCACAGGCCAAATCCAGCCTGCTGTCTGTTTTGTCGATAAAGCTTTATTGGAACACAGGCATGTCCATTTCTTTATGTATTATCTGTGACTGTTTTAACATGACAATGGCTGATTGGAGTAATAGTGACAGAGATGTGTGGCTCACAAAGCCTGAACTACTTATGATCTGGCTTTTGAAAAGAAAGAAAAACAAAAGAGAAAATTTTGCCAATCCCTGCTTAATGGGATCCCTGTGCCCTGTACCAACTCCAGATTGCTTAGCCCTAAGTGTCTTAGTGATGGCAATATAAATCCTTGCGTAAATCATTTATTTAGTAGGCATTATGCTTTCTCAGTCTCCAATGTAATACTAGAACATGCATGGACCTACAATAGGAATGCTTCCAGTTCTGCAAAGATGTTGCAACTTCTGCTGGAAGATTCAGAGACAGTGTACCTGTGAGGGGTCATGGGTTGCAAGGAACAGAAACACCCTCTAACTGATCATAACACAAAGAAAAATTTTGGAACGACAAGGAAAGCTCTGAGAATGGGTATGAGAAAGGGCAGGTACTAGGCATTTCGAGGGGTAACATGAATCGGTCTTTCCCTGAGGCTGGAGGTAGAATGAATGATGGAGCCTCCATTAATAGTCCCTGCAGACAGTTCCGTGGGAGAGAGGTCCATTTCCGAAAAGGAAATCAAGGTGCTATTGAAATGCCAAAACAGTGAGGGTCCATCACAGAGAGGAAAATCCCTGTGTCCAAAATAACCAATCATCACTGTGCAGAACCTGCTGGCTGCCCCTCCCCCAGTCTCAATTCTCCCCTCCTCTCCCATGGTAATAGAATAGCCAATTTTTTTTTTTTTTTTTTTAAGCAGGTCACATGGCCACCCAGAATAAGCATGAGTTTCCCAGATTCCTTTGCAGCCAGGTGAGGTCATATCATCGGACTGAGAGCAAAAGTGATGCTCATTCTGGGATGTGAACTTAAAGGCGGTGCCCTTCCCCCTTCCCGTTTCCCAGAATGTGGATGTAGTGTTTTCTGTCTTGGGCCACGTGAGCAAGACACTCAGGCCCAGGGAGGCGGTGCGTCAAGGGAGAAGGAGCCTGGGGCCATGACATCATAAAGCCATCAAACAGTCCTGCACTACTCACCTCCAGAAGGCATTTACCAGGGCAGAAAAGACACTTCTCTCATTTAAGCCACTGTTTGTTCTGGTCTCTACTCTTTCTAATTGACACAATCATCGACTTCCAGGAAGGAATTAGTCATACCGAGCGAGTGCTGAGTTCCAGTAGCTTTTACCCAGTAGATTCCCCCCTTGGGACTCTATGCAACATTTCTAATTTCTCTCCAAAAGACAAAAGACAGTCCATCAGATATTTCCCAACAGCCCCATCCAATCCCTACATCACAATGGTCTCTTCAGCTCTAGGTTTTCCACTGTCCTCTGTGGACCTGTCAGTGTCCTTTGGAACTGCTCTGTCTTCACTCCCCATAGGTCTCACACCAGGCGTGCTCGGGCCCTGCAGGGCGGCCAGAGGGGTCTGTCACTTACTCCATTTCAGTTTTTCAATCAGCTTTTAGAAATCGTTAGTGAATCAATATACTTTAACTTTTTTATTTAGCCCCCATACAATATTTAATATATTATATTTGTTTTCTACGGATGCTGTAAAAAATTACTACAAACATAGTGGCCTAAAAGAACACAAATTTATTATCTTACAGTTCCAGAGGTCCAAGGTCTGAAATGGGTCTCACTGGGCTAAAATCAAGGTGACAACAGGGTGTGTGTGTGTGTGTGTGTGTGTGTGTGTGTGTGTGTGTGTGTGTGTGTGTGTTTCTGGAGCCTCTAGGGGAAAATCTACTCCGTGCCCCATCCAGCTTGGCCACATTCCTTGCCACCCATGTTCCTTGGCTCTTGGTCTTCTTCTTCCATTTTCAAAGCCAGCAATGCTGGGCCAAGTCTGTTTGTTCCGCCACCTCTCTGGTTCTGAATCTCTTTCTTCCCTCTTCCACCTTGAAGGACTTTTATGATTATATAAGGAGCTGATCCACAATAATCTCCCTGTTTTACAGCAACTTGATTCCATCTGCAACCTTCATGAATCCAGGGATAGTCACTGCTTCCAAGAATACCTTCAAGGGCCATTATTCTGCTTGCCACACATACTACGACTTCCACTCACTGAGGCTTCTGTGGGTCATGTGCAGAAGTAGGCACTTCACATGCAGCGTCTTCTTTAATCCCATAGCCCATGGCAAGCAGAATTCTAAGATGGTCCCCAAGAGGGCTGTCCCCTGGGGCACACGTCTTACATAACCCTCTCCTCTCGAGTGTGGGCAAGACTTATGAACATGATAGACTGTCATTCTCATGCTGAGGTTCTGCAATAAGGCAAAGGTGATGGGATTGTTAGCCTCATGATTAGGTTATATAAAACATCATCTCTTGCATATAGGGAGAGAGATTCTCCTGTTGACCTTGAAGAAGTGAGCTGCCATGCTGTGGACTGCCAGTGGAGGGGGCCATATGGCAAGGAGCTCAGGGCAACCTCTAGAAGCCAAGAGCAGTCCTGTCCAACAGCCAGTAAGAAAAGGGGGACCTCAATCACACAGCTGCTGGGAGCAGGATTCTGCCAACCCCTGAATGAGCTGGGGAGAAGATCCTTTTCAGGTCTCCAGATGAGAATGCAGACTGGCCTGCACCTTGATTTCAGCTTCGTGAATCCCTGAGGCTGGATGCTCAACTACAGAACCTATGAGATAATGAATGGGTTTAAGACCCACTGTTTGCAGTAATTTGTTTTGCCGCAATAAAAAACAAATACATTTCAATTAGAGAGAACTGAAGCTCAGAGAACCTAAGAAACCTGCCAGGGTTGGAGAACTAATAAGTGGCAGAGCTGGTATTCAAACTCAGGTCTGTCTCCAAATCTGAATTCTTAACCACTACTGTTTCCCAACTGACAAGCATGAATAATAGATTTGGTGTTTTTATTGTTAGTACTTCATTTGTGCCTGATAGAAAAAAAATCCTTTTTGGCTTTTGGAAATGAAATTATGACTTTTCCCTGATCTGCAATGGGATAGCTCACCAGCCTCATCATTGGGGCATTTTTGAGCTTCTGCTGGGCTTCTCATTAAAGTGATGTCCTGTTTTGAACCCCATGGCACCAAAATTTAAATTCTGAAGAAGCTGGATACGTGACCAGATTTAAGGTAGAAACTTTCATTATTTCAGCCAAACTTCAAGTTGACAAGAGCTACAAAGCAGTGCCAGTGCGTTCACTGTGAGCCAGTGTTTGGATTTGGACTGGGGAAACATTGTGTTACACATGTGTACATGACAGACGAGGGCCAGTTGTCAAGGGCCAAATGCAAATCACTTGAAAAATGCTACTGAATTTTTAGTGGATTTTCATCTTTAGGAATTTTCTCTACCAGAGACATAAAACGCATAACTACTAGCAACAGCTTCTATATTAAAAGGGGCCCTTCTACTTGGAAGTTGGGGGCCTCACTTCTCGGGGTCGTGCAAGCTCGCCGCTGACCCACAGCCCGTGGCTGTTGAGAAAAGCACAGGTGCTCTGGTTTCCTGGGCTCTTTGCTCGGTGGCTGCACCTTTGCCCCTTGAAGGATGCTCCCAGAAGCCCTTCTAATACCAACACCATCTCAGTTTTCCAGGAGAGATCCTGGAGTGAGGCGATTGGGTCATCCTGACTGCTATGTGATTTATTTGTTGAGGTGATTTAGGAAGCTTATGGGGGACAAAGCTCCTCAGCTGCTGATTGTTAGGCTCTGTGGCCTAAATTTGTAGTTTCTCGCCAATTCTCCTGGTCCTGAGGAGAGGGTGGCCTTTGGACCAGAGGTGGTTTAGGTGGGTCTTCTGTTCTCAGGGCACAGCAGGGAAACACCACCGCTAAGGTCCCCTGCCTGCCAGGTGACTAGTCCTTGATCAGACAACCCCAGAATCCTTAGCAGAGAAATGGACCCCCAGCTCCCCAGGCAGGGAGTCTAAGGCAGGAAGGGTGGATTCTCACCCTGGCTTTGACCCCCGATAGCTGTTAGCTTTGGGCAACTCATTCTGCCTCGTGAGCCCAGTTTTCTGGTGCACGATGTGGGTGTATCTTCCTCACAAGTCTGTGGGGAGGATCTTGTAGACCCAATGTGTTTACTTTGCTGTTACCATGTAACAAATCACCATATACACGCAGAACAGATTCCTTTTTTAAAAATAATACACTTTACTGCACTAGACTATAAAGCACAATGAAGAACATCTGATTTAATAAAGGACAGCCATGTTTTGCTCAGGACACTATTGCGCACATGCCATATAGGTTGTTTTACAATGGGTGCTAATTTCCAGAACTTCAGATGGCAAGATGCTAAGTTGTGGGTTTGATATTGTCTAGCTAGTTGTTTCTTGTCACCCTGGAGAGTCTGGTGGCATGTAACGTTGAGATACCACCTTGTTATCACCATTCCCTTTCTCATAGGTGACTCCACTCATATCTTTAAGATGCAAGACCTAGCAAAAAGCCTGCCAGAAATCTACTGGCTATCACAATGTTTTGTTCTACAAATTCTGGTGCCTCTTCAGTCACGTTGCTGATTTCAGGTGCTGCCTGAACAAAACAGATGTCTTACCTCAGTTTCTGTGGGTCAGGAGTCTGGGCATGGTTTTAGCTGGGCCCTCAGCAGAGTCTCACAAGGCTGCGATCCCACTGTCAGCTAGGCCTCAGAATTAATTCCTTGAAGGTGTAGGGCTGAAGGCTTCACTTTCTTGGTGGCTGTCAGCTGGAGTCCATCCTCAGCTCCCAGGGGCCGTCCTCAGTTCCCTGCCACATGGGCCTTCCAACGAAGGCAGAGCACAAGGTGGCACCTTGTCTCTTCAATGCCAGCAGGGGAGTGAGAGATGCCAGAAAGACAGGTGTTACAGTCTTATGTAATGTAATCATGCCATCACATACATGTAGTCACATAAACCTGTCATGTTCTACTGGTTAGAAGCAAGTCACAGGCCCCACACTCAAGGGGTGGGGATCACACAAGAACATGAACACAAGGAGGTAGGACTCACGTAAGCCACCTTGAGAGTGTCTGCCACAGCCCCGAAGTCCTCCAGACCAGGAAGTTTGCTCAAACGCTGAACACCGTTTTTCCCTGCTGAACTCAAAGCCTGACTCTTCTCATCACCAGGCCCTCTAGGGACAGTCAATACTTACCAATCATTTCTTTTTTTTCCTTCCATTTGTTTATTCATTCACTCAGCAAGCAGTTGAGCACTTACTCAGGCAGTGAGTAAGGCACCGATCTTAAGCCCCCTGTTCCCTACTTTTTCCTCCCTAAAGTGTCAGTCATCATTGAGGATCCTTACGCCCACAAATTTGGGGGCGAGATGAGAAGATGTATCTTTTAGAAACATGAACTAAAGTAAGATATTTGTGACTGTCCATCTGGAGAACATCCTACCATAAGATATAAATTGGGGGTTGGGGCAACCTGAGACTATTGAAGGAAGGCACAATCTAAAATGTGATTAGTGTAAGATAAACTGAGACTAATCTAATATTAGTTAGTGTCCAATCAAATGATGCATTTCTTGGAAATTATTAAAGATTACTGTGGTAGATGATCCTATTGTTGCCTATTTGCTGCTCGCCTATAAGAGGACCACACATCCCTGCCTGCTGCTCTGTGATTCACAGTGCCCCCTTTGGGAGGAGTGTACCTCCTGGTGCCCCGCTGTTGGGAATGACCACATGACTCGCTTTGGCCAAAGGAGTGTGAGTAGGAATGATCGGAAGCTTGAAAAGCCACTGAGATTTTCCCTCTGCCACAAGAATGGCATGACCCAGATGGGGCTGCTCCTTCAGCCTGGGCTCTGGAACAAAGACATGTGGAGCTGAGCCACACCTGCAGGGATATGAAATGTGAGTGAAGAGGAAGCCTTGTTGCTTTAAGCCACTGAGATCTGCGGCTGTTGAATACCACGTATAACTTAGGGAAAAGTGACAAAACACAACACTGAGCCCACTGTACTTTCCGTATATGTAAGAGGGTGCTGGGCGGTGTGGTCCCTGCTGTCTTTGAGTTTCTGCTGAGGCCCCAAAGCAGAGGGGAGGGAGGACAGAAGGCTGAATTGATAAGAGGTTGAAGCTTTGATTTACGTTGTCCTGGACTTTCTAACAGTTAGAAATCAGACTGTTATGCTTTCTAAAGGGGACAAGAAAAGTTGTCATCCGGGGTTGGAGAAGTCAGACCCCAAAGACTGTGGCTGAAGGCACCAGTGGTGACACAAATGGAGCTCTTTCCCAATGATGCCCTATTGAAGTGGCCCATTGCATGGACCTACCTATACTTTATTTATAGGGATCTCCCTCTTTACAGACAGAGTTTGAGGAGCTCTTAAGGCAGCTGTGGAACCCAATGAATGAGGTCTAGAGAAAGGAGGTAACTTCCTTAGGATAGGAGTTTGGGAATGGAAAAGACTTGAGAAGCCACAAATCTAATACTCATATTTTACAGGTGAGAAAATTGGGAGCTAAAGAGTAGAGGCCACTAATTTCCTTTTTTTTTACTCTCTGCTCACTTGGAGGCTTGGGGGGTTTGATTTCCAGAGTAGGCCTAACCCTCTGGGAAGAAATGACCATAGTTTTAACTGCTAGAGATTTAAGCCCTACCCTATAAAGGGCATATTAGTTGCCTTTTACCCTCCTGTAAGTTAGTGATTATGACTTGATTCCCTGGGGCCTGTGTGCCCCTGAGTTAACTGAAAAGTCAAGGTGTGACCCTGACTGTACACCTTGGGGTGAACCTGACTGAGCTTGGGGGTCTCCTAGGAAGCAGCCTGCAACACACTGGTGGGAATGGGTCATAGGCCTTCAGCCTATTTCCAAATTCTTAATCCATTTGGCTCCATTGTGTGTGACCACCCAGCTTCCTCTGTGTTACGTCCCTTGATTGTTTGGTGTGTCCCCTCAGGATGCTGGAGTGGGAGCAGCACTGCCAATAGCCATGGCGGCCTCGGTGGATCTTCTGGAGAACCCCGCCCAGGTCTCATATTGCAGAGACATCACTTCTGAGGGTCAGGGAGGGCCTGGCAGAGATTTCACCCATCACACACGTGCACACATAGGCACAGACAGCCTCCCTCTGAAATCTCTGAACAACCTCCCTGCAGCCAGTGCTGATCACAGCCTCCCTTCCCTACCCCAGTGCCTCAATTTAGTTGGTTTACCTGTGGGCTCCATAAGGACAAGTCAGTCTCCCTATCCACCTCACTAAGACTGAGAATTAGAATGTCAGAGGTAGCAGAACCCTCCAAAGAGCATGTCCTCAATTGCCAGATTTTACTTTTCACTGCTAGAGATTTAAGCCTTTTGAGGATAAATTGACAGTCGTGAGTGAAGACAATATATAGAAATTGTTGCCTTTGGCACCTTCTATTCCTGGATCTGTGTGGACCCATTTTTTGACTCCTTCCTGCAGGGTGAACTTGTTTGCACCTGTACATTATTTAATCCCTGGGCTAAGGCCCAAGGGGGTTGACCAGAGTGGGTTATGGTGCAGGCCTCACAGGCAGCTCTCCTGAATGGAGCCCAGTGCCAGGAACACAGTAAATGCTCAATAAGCCTCAGCCCAAGGGAGTGACAAAAGAATGGAAACCCATCTAAAGCACACCAGCCTTGGTCTTTCACCCACAGTGGGAGTCAGGAACTCAGGAACATTAACGATAATTAAGGGACCCAACCCAGCTGACTTCCTTTGACTTTTGGTTCCTCTGTTTAGAAATGTCAAGTTTGTGGCTTCAAATACATCAAGAGAATTGAACCTGAAAGATAGGCAATTTGGCCAGATTTCAAACCCACTTAAAACTCCAGTTCTAAATTTAGATGTGATCTGGAAACTTGAGTTTCAAGTTCCCCTTGACTTGGGCAAAGCCTGAGTTTCAAGCTATTGCACATTTTAACTTATCCTTTCTCATCTTGATTTCCCCAAACTTCTTCCTCCCTTTCCCAAACCCATTTGCTCTGGTTGCCATAGCTTTCATTTGGCCGTTGCCTGGACTTTTCTCACACTATTGTCTGTTACCATTACACAGACACTGTGCTGTGCGTCTCCCTTTAATCTTGTTTCCTCTGCTGAACTGGAGGCCCTCTGTGGGCAGGGGCTGTTCTCAGGCCTCTTTCCTTCCCCCTCAGCAAAACTCACCCAGGATCCAGCATGCCGAGGGTCCCAGTTAGGGCTTGAGGGTTGCTCAGTTGCAAAGCTAGAACCTGGGAGAAGATGCGTTCCAACTAGATTTTCAGAGCCTTGGCTGTCCAACGTGGTTAATTATTCACTGAAAGCAAACAAGTAAATAAGCAAAACAGATGTCTAGAGAACAATGGTTTGGATTAAGAAGTTTACACAATTTAAGAAGAGTTTGATGAGAACTTAACCACGATGCTGGGCAAAATTCAGCCAGTTCAGAATAGCTTTCCCTCGCCCCTGCCATGTGGACACTGCCTGGCCTGTTTATCTCCACGGTGTGGGAGGACCCAAGGAATAGGGGCTAGAAGTTGGCACACAGGGCAGCACTGGAGTTCAGATCTCAGGCACCTTTTCACATCTCAGTCTTCCTCTGGAGACAGTGGGGGGTACTAGTTTCCCAAGGCTGCCTTAACCAGGTGCCGCAAACTGGGTGGCTTCAACCATAGACATTTATTGTCTCATCCCGGAGGCCAGCAGTCTGACCAAGGCGCTGGCAGGGTTGGTTACTTCAGAGGGCTGTGCAGGGGAAACGGCTCCACGCCTTTCTCCTAGCTTTGCTGGTTTGTTGGTGATCTTTGGTGTTTCTTGGTTTCCAGAGCTCTGCCTTCATCTTCATGTGACATCCTCCTGGTGTGCGTCTGTGTTCAAATCTCCCCCTTTTATAAGGACATCAGTCATATTAGAGCAGGGTCCCACTCTACTCTATGACCTCATCTTAACCAATCATATCTGCAGTGACCCCATTTCCAAATAAGGTCACATTCTGAGGTTTGGGGGTGAGAAATTCACATATGAATTTTTTTGTTGAGGGGCAGGAGATACAATTCAACTCATAATAAAGAACATAGTTTTCTTGTTTGAATTTATTTGTTCTCCAAATCAGGGTGTATCAATTTGATTCAGTCTGTGCCATGACTATGAATTTGGATGATAAACATCTGGAAGAACCTAAAGGTGAGTTCTTTTCTCTCTCTCTCTCCCTAGTAATCCATCCATCAATCCACTCACCCATCCATCCATTCATTCATCTCTTGTTACACACACACACACACACACACACACACACACACACTCTCTCTCTCTATATAGCTGGCACTTTTGGAGTTGCTACTTGGAGGTCCCTACTATGCCAGGGGCACTACTTGGAGCCCCATCTGCATGTGTCCTATGAGTCACCTCAGAGGAGTGAAGTGGGGTTCAGAACAGCCTGTACTTGCCCCCTTGGTGACCTCAGTGACCCCTTCCTCTTGGAGCCTTGGTTTCTTCATTTGCAAACACTAGAGCCGAACCTGCAGCCTGATAGATGCTGGGAAACACTGTAGTGGTTATTAACGTTATTGCTGAATGGTGGCAGCTATTAATGTTATTACTGTTGAGTAAGGTGTGGAAAGAGGGAGAGAGAGTGGAAGCATGGCCTGTCTGCCAGGTCCCAGGGGCTCAACACAATACATTCCCCCAGGCAGAATTCCTCTCTCACAGACCTTGTTTGGTTCATCCTTACACCACCCCTGAGCTGTAGTTCTTAACTGTGTTGGGAACTGGATGCCTCTGAGAATCTGTGCACTCTCCTTCCCAGACAGCGCATATCTGTGGACTGTCCAGAGATTTGTGTGTGGATTTCAGAGGGCTTATGGTTCCTCGTCAGCCCATCCGTGGAGGCTAAGAACCCTCACTTGGGAGGTAGCAACCTCAGAAATTTGTTTGCTCACCCTATAAACATTTGTTGTGTGGCTGTCACATGCTGGGTACTGGGAGAAAGACCAGGGAGTCAGGGAAAAATCAGACAGGAGATCTTTTCCCAAGTTGCTCATAGGCATCTAGAACCATAATCAGAAGCAGAAATGATTCCATTTTTCAGAAGTACATGCAGAAGAATCAGGCGGGATCCGTGGAGGTGAGGACATTTGAGTTGGAAAACGAAAGATGAATGAAAGTTTGGCCTCAAATAACATGTCGGCATCCCCAGTACACACTCCAACAGGTCACACAAGTGTGCATATGTCAGTATACTGATGTTTGCCTTCCTCTGAATGAAACTAGTTGGTAGATTCCCAAAATGCTGCTCCTCTGATAAGAAGCCAGATATAATTCATGTCTTTTTCTTCAAATATAGTCTTCCTAGCTCACTACTCCCCTACAACACAAATCACAATTGAACCAGTTACACAAAACACATAAGACATTGATATTCTGCCTGTCTTCAGTCTTCACTTTTGTCATGAGGACTCCCTGAGGTCTCTGACCCTCAAGGGGTCACTGCCACTGAGGCTGAGTAGGACATGGCTCAGCTTTCTGCCCTGCCCCGTAAACAGGAGTCTCCGATGCCCCGATAGGGCACAGAGCTGGGAAGTCCACACTGTGGGTAGCTGACCACTAACTTCTATTTCCTCCCGATCAGGAGAGAGTTTGCTTTCTACCCCCACACCCTCTCTTTATCCAAACCACTCTAATGGCCACGAGCTGAAACTTCTCGTGGTCAGAGAACACCCTGAGGTGCCAGGTCCTGTTCTGCTTCGCTGTGTTGAAAGCGTATCCATTTGTTTCTGGTTCACGACCCTTCACTAGGAATTTTTCTGAGGGACTTTAGTTTCTTTCGTAGTTCAGTGAAAATAGTGGTGTTTGGGTTGGGTGCAGGTTAGGGTTAGGCCGGGGGTGAGGCTCGATCTGGTTTGGGTTTTACAGGGGGACTGTTTGTAAGGCCCTATCTCAAGCCAGCCCAGATGGGGGGGGATGCGGCCTGGGGACCCACTTCCCCGAGCAATGTCAATACTGCGCTGAGGACACAGCCTGTCCCCTCCTGCTCCGCAGCAGCCAGCAGCCTCCGAAGAGAAGCTGGGCCTCGAGCTCTGCAGCACAGCTTCAGGCTCCCAGTGTCAAAATGAGTTCAATGGAGCAAGAAGTTAGGAAAATGATTTCTGGTTCAGGCTCGGGCACAAACCTGCAATGCGACCCCAGGTAAATCAATTCCCCTCTCTGGGACTTGGTTTCCTTATGTGTAAAATAAGGAAATTGGACTAGAAAGTAGATGATGGTGGAGGTAAGTTTCAGAGCTAAAATATTACGATGCTATGAAAACAACTTTATTTTAAGTTAACGACGCCTCTAAGGAGAAGCCTCAAAGTCTTCTTTTCCCAGTTGCACACCCAGCTCTTCCTTCATCGAAATGTATCCCTCCCATGTGCCACTCCCTTAACACGATCTCCTTAGAGAGCTTAATAGCTCAAGCAGCCTTCCTGGATGCCATTTATATTTTAACAGAGGCCTTGGTTGTCATTAGCTGAGGCTCCCTCAGTAACTGGGGTTGTGTAATAATAGCATTGTGGGCCCACAAGTCACAGAGCCTTCCCCCTCCCCTCTCCCCTCCCTCCCTCATCCCCACCCCCCTTCCTTTCAGTAGACCTTGTGTTGAGGGCTTCCTTTGCATGAAGCCCTGGGCTGGGGCAATGTTAGGCTGGATCCACACAGAAGAGAATGCATTGCTTCAAGGTGCTAGGAGGTTCTCTAGCCAGGGAGGCAGAGCTTTCCCAGCCCTGCTGGGATCCCAAAGAGCCCTGGGGGTGGCGGGGGTTGGAGAAATTTTACAGAACTTAACACAGGGTCCTTCTTGTATTCACTACCCAGCACTACAAGGCATTTCACACCTGAAACTCTCCCTTTAAATTAAAATACTCTCATACATTTTAGATATTTTAAACAGAAATACGTCTGCTTTGGGGATCTTGCTTCTCGGTTTAGCTGGCTATCATGAACAGAATCCAACTCTCACCCTAAGGAATACCAATTGCCATGTTTCAGGTTTCCATGGGTAAACTGAGGAAAAGCATACCTCCCTCTCTCGGATGTTCAAAGCCCAGTGATTTTATAACAAAAGCGCTTGCCTGGAAAGAGGGAAGTGCTTAGTCAATAGTAATTATTATTCTAATTGCCAGTTGATTATATAGTGACTTACTCAAGGCGAATGGCTTACAGAATGCAATTGCCCTTCTCAGAAGTGGCTCCTAGGCTGTGAAGCATTTTTAATTTTTAGATGCGAATTGAACAGTTTCTCTTCCTTTCCTTCATTACCCGTTACATGGCTTGCACCTGCCTAACCTAACCTCCCTTTTCTCTCTCTCCCTTCCTCTTTCCTTATTTCTTTTTTTAAAAGTTCATTGGGAGTTCTTCATTATAAAAGAAGAACTCACTATACACTCATTACAGAAAATTTGAAAATGGAAAAAACAACAAAAAATAGAAAGAAAACAATCACCCAAGGTATCCAGAGAAAACCACATTTCGGTATATTCCTACTTTCTCTCTCTTTCCATAGTTTTGAGTTTTGTTTGCTCGTTTTACATGTTGAAGTCCTACTGTAGATATAATTTACCCTGCTTGTTTTTAGTTATAATGCTCATGCAGGCATTTCCCTGGCTTAACTTTAAATCATCACTAACATCATCTCCATTGGCTGCAAATATGCCTGCTGGGCACGACCCTGTGGCTTGCCTTACGCCTCCCTGTAAGGCTGATATTAACTTTTTTGTAATTTGTTGTTTCTAATTGGCTGTGGCTGGGAAACCACCCACCAAGCCTGTTACAACTGCAAGTCAAATAAGAGTTAATCCGTTTTTGTGATCTTTTGGGAAGGCCTGAGGGGCTTTCCTTAGGAGTCTTTGGTTTTGAATTTTGTGATATATTTTCAGTCTCTCAAAGGCCCCCTTTACTTACATTTTCAGTTCTTGACTGAGGCCTGAATGGTTGAGACTATCAAATAATTGACTTCTTTATCAATGAAATGCTACTGTACTGGTGAAAATGATAAAAACCTGCTTTCCCCCCCAATTACAGAAAGCTTCCCATTAGAGAGAGAGAATAATGCACTTGTTGTTGCCATAAGTGTTCAAAGCCCTCCCACAGCCTGGCTGGGTGACCTCAGCAAGTTTCAGCGTCTCTGTGCCTCCGTCTCCTGCATAATGGATGGGGCAATGCCCACCTCACAGGATGCTGTGAGTGCAGAGGAATTAATCTGTGTAAGGTGCTTAGACGGTGCCTGGTGCTTGGGAAGCTCTAGGGAATGTTTGCTGTTATTGTGGTCTCCGTGTAGAGAGAGCATTTTAAAGTTTCTTTTAAACATTTCGACCTGCTCTTTAGACTTTTTGTTTCTTTCTTTTTTTTTAATTTTTTAAAATATACCTTTATTGATTTCAGAGAGAGGAAAGGAGAGGGAGAGAGAGGGATAGAAACATCAATGACGAGAGAGTCATTGATCGACTGCAGCCCGCAACCCGGGCATGGGCCCTGACCTGGAATCGAACCCTGATGGCCTGGATCATAGATGCTCAACAGCTGAGCCACACCCGGCCGGGGCCAGACTTTTTGTTTCTTAAAGAGACTTGAGAGTGAAAGAGGGCAAGGCCTGGAAAGGGGAGGAACAGAAAGGAGAGCAGGGAAGTGAAGGAACCAGGGTGATCCCTGGGCACCTCAATCCCCCAGGCTGGGAGTGGGTGCTGGTCTCAGGGCCCCCTAGGTACTGTCCAAACTGCTCCAAGAAGTGAGAGTTAAGGCCCAGAGAAGGGAGGGGGGCAGGCAGAGCTACAAACTAGAACCTGAAGGAGAAAGGGGCTGGGGTGGGCCTCCCCATATCCCCAGCCTAGGGGGAGGGGAGTACAGGGTGTGCACAGAAAGCCTGGAGCTGGGGGAGGGGAGTGAGGGGAATCCAGTGATAGAATTTGCAGTTTTCTTTACAAGAGTCACAGCGCAGTTACATTCTGGTAACGGAAGCGAAATTAAAAATATGAGCAGGAAATAAAATTAATTTAAAAATATCTGAAAACACATATTCTGTGGCTGGTCCAACTAGCTGGGCTTGGCTGGCTTGTATTTCCTCAGACAGACTGATTAATAGGACAGACATGAGGAGGTGTGAATTTACTTTGGACCTGGGTGGGGAGCCAGGGGGGTTGGCACCAGCCCACTTAGGCTAAATCTGCGTTTTAAAGTCCAGGAGGGGTGCCCACCCACTGGATATCCTGAGGGGTGGGGGAGTTGGAAGGGAAGCGCTGAGTCTGAGCTCAGCAAGCTTCTAGAAACAGTTCGTTTTCCCCTGTCTTTCGAAAGTACAGTCATGCAGGCCCAGAGGCAGCCCTGCAACTGGTGTGTGCTAGACCTAGGACAAGGAACTGCCCCCGAGGGCAGAAAACCTGACAGATTGTCCAGCCTGAAATGCCCCCTGGGAAGATGCGGAGGACAAGCCAGCACTCGAAATAAAATAAAATAAAATAAAATAAAATAAAATAAAATAAAATAAAATAAAATAAAATAAAATCCCACGGGGCTGTTTTCTTTACTGAGCATGGAGAATCATTTAGCAGCATGAAAGGTGGTTCAGAAGCAACAAATAATTGTTGCATGGGGAAAGGCCTGGATTCATCTTTTTTCATGTGTCTATCCAATTTTCCCAGCACCATTTACTGTCTTTACCCTACTGTATGTTTTTGCCTCCTTTGTGAAATACTAACTGGCCATAAAGGCATGGGCTTATTTCTGGCTTCTCTATTCTGTTCCATTGATTTATATGACTGTTCTTGTGCCAGTACCATGCTGTTTTGATTACTACGGCCTTATAGTATAGTTTGATATCAGGTAGCATGATTTCTCCAACTGTGTTCTTTCTCAAGATGGCTGTGGCCATTCGGGGTCTTTTGTGATTCCGTATAAATTTTTGGAATATTTGTTCTAGTTCTGTGAAATATGCCATTGGTGTCTTGATAGGAATTGTGTTGAATCTGTAGATTGCTTCAGGTAGTATGGACATTTTCATTATGTTCATTCTTCTTACCCATGAACAGAGAATATGTTTCCACTTATTTCTATTTTCTTCAATTTCTTTCTTCAGTGTCTATCTGATTGATTAATAGGACAGACACGAGAAGGTGTGAATTTACTTTGGACCTGGGTGGGGAGCCAGGGGAGTTGGCATCAGCCCACTTAGGCTAAATCTGCATTTTAAAGTCCAGGAGGGGTGCTCACCCACTGGATATCCTGAGGGGTGGGGGAGTTATAATTTCGCAAGTACAGGTCTTTTACATCCTTGGTTAAATTTATTCGTAGGTATTCTTTTTATGCAATTGTAAATGGGATTGTTTTCCTTGTTTCCTTTTTTATTGGTGTATAAAAATGCAACTGATTTCTGGATATTTATTTGTATCCTGTTACTTTTCTGAATTCATTCATCAGTTCTAGTAGTTTTTTGGTGGGATCTCATTTCACCTGCAAATAATGACAGTTTTGTTTCCTCCTTTCCAATCTGGATGCCTTTTATTTCTTCTTCTTGTCTGATCGCTGTGGCTAGGACTTCCAGTACTATGTTGGATAAAAGTGGTGAAAACCGATATCCCTGTCTTGCTCCCGATCTTAAGGGAAACACTTTTAGTTTTTGCCCATTGAGTATGGTGTTGGCTGTCGGTTTATCATATATGGTCTTTATTATGTTGAGATATGATCCCTCTATTTCCACTTTGCTGAGAGAAGTGACTCCATTCCTGGGAATATATCTGAAGAAACCTGAAAGAATATATGCACCCCTATGTTCACAGCAGCATTATTTACAAGAGCCAATATTTGGAAGCAGCCCAAGTGCCTATCAGTAGATGAGTGGATAAAAAAGCTGTGGGACATTTACACAATGAAATACTATGCAGCTGTAAAAAAAGAAGGAAATATTACCATTTTGACTGCTTGGATGGACTTGGAGAGTATTAGGCTAAGCGAAATAAGCCAGTCAGAGAAAGACAAGTACTATATGATTTCACTTATATGTGGAATCTAATGAACAAAATAAACAAACAAACAAAATAGAAACAGACTCATAGCTACAGAGAACAGACTGACAGCTGGGAAGGGGGGGATATTGGGGGGATGGGCGAAAAAAGAGAAGGGATTAAGCAAAGAAAACAAAAACTTTAGACACAGGTAATAAGTACGGGAATTACCAGAGGGAAAGGAGGGTGGAGGCAGGTTGAAGAGGGTAAAGTGGGGATAAATGGTGATGGAAAGAGACTTGAGTTGGGGTGAACACACAATGCAATGTATAGATGATGTATTATAGAATTGTACACCTGAAACCTATATAATTTTATTAACCAATGCCACCCCAATAAATTTAATAAAAATTAAAAAGTAAAAATTTAAAACTTAAATTAAAAAATGGGAAAGGCCACCGCCTGGGAGGTAGAGAGAAAGCTGCCACACAGAGCACCTTATCTGCGCTTAAACTCCGGAGAGAGGCTGATTTCGCTGTGGCCCAAGACACGGATAATTAAAAACAAAGACGTCTTGAAGCCAGATCTAAGGCAGTCTCTCTGTCTCGCTCCTCCGCCCTGCAAATCCCCCTATCCCACCCCACCCCACTTCTCCTTTTCCCGGAAAAGCCTGGGAACACCCTCAGAAGTAAAATCATCCTAACGAGAGAGGACATGTTCTTGAAGAAATCTGACTTACAGTTTACAGCTTTATAAGCATTTCAGTGGAGTGATGTCCGCACTCAGGCACTAAGTCAAGGGCACATAGTTTCAGTGCTAGGGAGTCTTCTGTGTGATTATTTTTACAACATTTGCAATTAAGTGCAGATTTTCTGCTGCCTGATTCTGACTGAACAGGGGCTCTGGTGCTCCTGGGCCTGTCGGCACACACTCAGGCACACACTCAGGCACACACTCAAGGACAACACCCACCCACAGCAAGCACACAGTGCAACCCGCCAGGAAACACTCATGCCCTCAGAAAAACCGCTGTCCCCAAACCTTCTTCATTCTAAACAGATCCACTCTGCTTCTCTGTTATTTCATTTTGATGACTGAAGTTTTCCTCAACCAAAAGCGAAGGAATAATGACCTTTTAAAAATAATACTCCAGAAATCTAGAAGAAAATATAATTAATAAACTCATATTTTGGTCTCAAGAGGAACTGATGTGTGTGTGTGTGTGTGTGCATGCGTGTGCATGTGTGTGTGGGTCTCAGGAGGGTGGGGAGCCTGAGAAGAAAGGGTGATGGAGATTCTGCAGACACAAGGAGAAACGTGGTGGGTGTGACAAGGAGCTCGAGGAAGTAGTAGTTGCTACTCTAGAAGAGAAACGACAACAGGAGACAAAGTGTGGAAATCTGGCACACTGCAACAAGCCCCTGTAAACTCAAGGACTTAGTCGACTTCCAGAAAGTTCCATATTGTCTTTTCTTCTGGATGGCTCATGCTGCCGAGCATTGACCGGGAGCAACTTGCAGGAAGAGAAAAGGTTGGTTTTAGGCCAGCAACTCCTAGCCCTTGCCCAATCCTGCATATTTTGGGCTCCACCAGGGGAGTAGCTATTTGCTTCCCAAGGACAGTTGAAGGGGCAGTAAGAGAGGTCAGAGCCCACCTCACCTAAGTAGGTAAGCAGGGTAGATAGTGGAACAAGCCAGGCCTCAAGCGGCAGAAAGACCTAGAGTTGAATCCTGCTGGCGACTTTGTTAGCAGTGTGACCCTGGGAAAGTCCCTTGACTCTCTCAGCCTTGGTTTTCTCATCTGTAAGTTGGGGCCAATGATCTCCATAACATGCAATTCTTGTGAGGCTGTGAGGAGATCGTGTAAGCATAGTGGCTGGTACAGATAGAGGCCCCAAGCTCTCCTCTCCCACCAAGTCCTCCAGTCTGCTGTTGGAAATGGACTTGGCCAAAGGAGGCTTTATTCCCTTTTAGAAAGTGCCCCCCATCTTCCTATACCCCCCTGCCCCCCCTGGGCTTCCCCTCGGCACTTGGAGCTGGAGTCTGCCCCCCAGGTCCAGGAAGGATCTGGAGTAGGTTTCAGAAAGACGAAGAGGGAGAGTGGGAGGCTGGCACTGAGGCAGGAGGGGGTGGGCCAGGCGTGGGAGACAAACTCCTGCGTGCTCCCCAGCTTTGCCCTGAGTCAAAGGAATTCACTTGTCTTCAAAATAGCTAGTTCAGACGCCTTCAACCCTCAACACCCCCGTGTGCAGACTCCCTCTTTCCTCTGGAGAGCTTCCTTTGTTTTACTCAGATATTGTCTTTGACCACCCTGAGCAGCCCCCACAGGAACAACTCTGACACTGTCCCTTACCAGTTGGCATTTTTAGATACCATCATTTGTTCTCGGGTCTGCTTCTTTGCACCTCACCTGATTTCTCCTGGAGCCCCTGGGCACCTACACCATGCATGGCTGGCTAGGCCTGAGAAGGAAACCAGAAGTAAGAGTCATTAGCCAGTACCCTGGGCAAAAAGCCACACACAGGTGCTCAGGCGAGGTCTGTGGGGTTGACGACACTGATTCAGAAGTTAAAAGCTGGCTTTCTGGACATTGAAATTCAATCTGTTGTCAAATATTTTCAATCCATCTTTTTCCACAGAAAAATAATGGGATGGAAAACATTCTTCCCACCCCCATCCCCCACCCAGATTTCTCCGAAGTTGGGCTTTTGACATGGATTTTCCCAGCTCAGGATCAAGCGTAGCATCACCAAAGATCACCAAACTGCTATTTAGACATTTTAAAGATGCAATTTGAGTTCCAGGCAGGGGAAAGGGGTGGATAAAAGAGATTATATGATAATGATATGGCTGTGGAAGCCTGTCAAATCAAGTGCCTTTTCTCTGGTGGGCAGGCTATTTCTGGAGCTGAGCATGGCTCGCCTCACTGAGGGATGTGTTTATCCTAATGGGAAGCAGGACTGAGCTAGGCCGCAGATCCCAGCACAGCTTTTAAAGCCTTAAGATACCACAAAGACATTTGTGGTGTCCAGAGACACATTTAGTCTTCCTTGGCCCTTTCCATGTGTGCTGACTTGGCTCTGACAGGGGCCAGAGGAAGGAAACGAGAAGTCGAACAGTGGAAGTGGGGGAAAGTGTGTCCATCCAGCTGTGCCTACTAGGATGCTTTGGATAAAAGGAAAAGTCAGTGCAAAGCTACTTAAACAATAAGTTTACTATATGAGCTAACAAGTAGCCCAGAGCCAGGCTTTCAGGTAGGGTGTGATCAGGAGGCTACGGTAATTCTTCCTGCTCTGCCTTTTTCTAATTCTGTTCTTTAGGACGACTTTTGTCATGGCTGCACTATGACTGCCTGCACCAGCTCTGACACTTGCTTCTTTGACCATGTCCAGACAGAAAGAGAAGAAACCTTTTCCCCTTCAGTCTAAACTGGTCAATTTGAGCCACCACCTGGATCAGTAGCAGCCACTAGGCTGACAGCTTGGGCTGACTGGGCTAACTCAGGGTTGTGAACCCAACACAACCAAGGGGATCTGAGTCACCGTAAGTGCTGGGATCAGGTTCCCCTGAGACACAGGCATTACATGGGTGCAGGGGTCAGGTTTTACTTGAACTTTGTAAGGAAAGCACCAAGAGAGTGAGTTGGAAATGAAAGCAGTTAAGCAACCAACAGCGTTCCCAGCCAGAAACGCAGACACTGTGTTCTAGCAGAGCTATGTCGTGGGCTGAGAGGCTGTCAATCTGGCCTTTCTGCCTCACAGAGCTGTTGGGGATCAAGAAAGATGTTGGAAAAGTAAAACAGGGAAATAAGTGTAAATAGCATCACATATATATAATGTAAAGTATATTTACATGAACAATATTAATACCGAAGCCATGAACTTCACAGATGAACCTCGTACCTCAGTTTTCCCTCCCATAAAATGGACACAGTAATTCTGACTTATCCTTCTTTGCAGAGAGTATAGAAGTTTCATGCATTAACTCCAGTGCTCCTAGAGACCTGCTAGACTCCCCAGGGTGGGCTTGCTTTCCCCGTAGTGGGAGGGTGACTGCTATAGTCCCTTGACATTCTCTCCCTGCCTCCCCATTCACTCCAACACTGGTTCAGCAGCATTGTCTCTGAAAAGTATGCAAAACAAGCTTCCCCACAGGGCTCAGAAGGGGGACCCTTCCTCTTTCCAGGAGCCCCCACCCCACCCCCACCCCGTGGCTGATCAGGGACAGTCACAGAGAGCCTGGCTGTGAGCATGAGATGGGATGGACAGGGATGGAGATGGAGCCTGCTGGCCGGTCCCAGGACAAAGCAGTGCTGATGACAGAGGGAGGGAGGAGGGTTCTCTAGAGTGGTGACAGAGGGAGTGAGAGGAACAGGGTCTGCTGGGGAGCCCAGGAAGACACCCCAGGGCCTCTAGTCCTGCAGTAGGACACGCTGCTACTTTTGTCACAGGCAATACAAATCTCACCCAGAGCTGAAAGAATGGCTGTGAAGGCTGCAGCTTCCAGTCATGAGGGCAGCCCCTGAGAAGTGGACTTAGTTGTTTTCCAGACCCACCCTTGATTTTCAGGAGGAAAAGCTAGTATCTGTTTCCCCAGATGCCAGCAAGCCAGGAGCGCCTCTGTACCCTCGGTCTTCCTTCATGTCTTGCCTCTTCTCATATGGGAACAGACACTGAAACACACATGTGCAGGGACACACACAGAGACACAGGCGAGTGTACACATAGGCACACCCGTGCGCACACAGGCACACATAGGCCCTACGGGCACGCACCCACTTTCTCCACGCCTTTTCCCGGCTCTGCCCCTCTGGCCGCCAGAGGTAGAAAGATTGTATTCCACCTTTGGCCAAGGAGGGAAAGCACAGAAAAAGATGTTTGCTTTTTGTTACTTACTAAGAGGGGCTGCCTGGGAATTCTCAAAGGAAGAGCAGGAGAGGTCCTTACTGCCTCAGGCCTGCCCTGCGCAGGGCTCCCAGCAACCCTGACACGATGCTAAGCGCGGTGAGGGGAGAAGCGGCTCCTAGTGCTTTCTGGGTCTCCCACAGTGTCTTGTACAAAACAAGTATAAACAGCACATAAGAGTTGGAAGGGATCTCGTGATGCCAGGACAGTTTTACAGAGGAGCCGTGAGCCCAGAAAGGAGTCTCCTCCAGCACACGGCTGACCTCCAGAATGCCTGGTCCAGGCCCTGGGGTCAGGGGAGTTACTGGGAGCCAAAGGCCCAGGGAACGACTGCATTTCTAAGAACATGTGTGAGCCCCTGGGGAGCTTGTTCCTTGAGAGGGGCCTGGAGAAGTGAGTGAGAACTCCCAGGCCCACCTCTGCTCACCACAAGATGGCAACAGAGCTTTGTATGAGCCCTGGCTGGGGCAGCCGGGCGGGGTGGGGGGTGGGGTAGGGGGGTGGGGGGGGAGGGGTCAGTATTCTCTAAAGACGACCTCACAGTCCCAACCCCGAAGGTCAGAGTATTCCTTCCATATCTTCACTTCAGGCTGAGAGTCCATCTTACGTGGGCCTGGGTATGCCTTTCCATCCTGATCTGTGGCCTTGAACTCTGTTCTGACGCACAGTTATTAACTGGTTCTCATCACTGCCCCCTAGCTCTTCTATAAACTCTGTGGCAGCGTGGGTGGCAGGAGGACAGCTCTACTCACAGGACTTTAAAGGGCCCTTGGGAAGACAAATCAAGGACTGAAAACCCATTAGACCATCGACAACTAGATATAATTCAGTACCATATACAATGCAAATTTCCATTTTCCATTTTGGAGAAGAGGTTTAAAGTGGCTTTTCCAGCTGGAAGCAATATTGTTTGAATTGTGCCTCTCCCCCCAGCAGCTGCCCAGGCTCCCATCGCCTCTGCTCTTTAGTGCTCCTTCCCGTCCGTCCCGTCGGGCCATGCCCGGCCCTGGCCGGCCTGGGAGGAGGCCGGGCAGCTGGAGTGGGAGAACGGGCGGCTCCCAGCATCCCGGCCAGGATCCCGCTGGACGGCTCCCTTTACTGCCAGGGGACTCTTGTGAGCTGGCCAACCAGGGGTCAGTCCACTGAGGAATTCATTCCCATCATGCTGATCAAAGAGCGCTTATTGCTCCGACTTGGCCCTGGAAGGCTGGGTGCCGAGGGCGGAAAGGACAAAACAGGCCAAGACACTCTGCCCAGGATAAATGTTTGTGAAGTGGATGCACGGAGAGCATGAATGCACTGACTGCAAGAACGCACCAACTGCAAGAACGCACCGACTGCATGGACGCACCAACCACATGGACGCACCGACCGCATGGACGCACCGACTGCACGAATGAATGGTGTGAATGAATGAATGGTGTGAATGAATGATTGGTGTAAATAAATGAGTAAATGAAGAGAAACGAGCTTCACCACCGCCTCTGGCTGCCCCGACTGTCTGTGTTACCAGTGTTCTTGTGGCTCGGAGATGACATGCATTTTTGCCAGTCCCCAAGATGCAGCTGTTCAGAGCCACCCAAGAAGTCAAGCCTTCAACAATAGGAAACAGCCATGAGGAAGTTTTGACACATTTTCTATTGGGGATCCTGGAGAAAGATTGGCTCCCTTATGTAAAAACGAACATCTCTACCCATCAGAGGCATGGTTAGAGACTCTGTGTGCTGCCAAAAAGCAGACTTTGGGGGCAACTCTGTGGTCAAGGACAAACCTAAACGTATTTTTATTGCTTGTTTAAGTAAAAAATAATTATATATATATATGTTCGATTCTTATTATTCACCAGTTCCACATTTGTGAATTTGCCTCCTCACTAAAATCTGTTTGCAACCCACCAATCAGTACACGTGGTGCTTCTGCACCCTCTGCGCAGACGGGCGGAATGGCAAAACATTTGAGTCACCCAATGGCCACATTCCCAGCTGAGGTCAAACAAGGTGACACTTGTTTCAGCTCTCATGCTCTAAACAAGTACCCATTTCCTAATCTACTTAGTGCCATGTTTTTGCATTTTTGTGTTTTATGTCAGTGATTTTGTTGTTTAAAATGGCCCTCAGGTGTAGTGCTGAAAAGCTGCCCGGTGTTCCTAAGGGCAGGAAGGCTGTGATGTGCCTCAGAGAGAAATACTTCATTCAGATGCGAGTTATAAAGCTGTTGCTGCTGTGAGTTCAATACTGATGAATCAATGATATATATTAAATAAAGGGTCTTAAACAGAAACACACCTAAACAAGGTTATGTATTGATCGGTTGATGGAAATGTGACCAGAGGCTTGTAGGGACCGCACCCTGTGTTTCCCCTGGAAGCAGTGGTTCAATGCTCTCCAGTTCAGTGTTCACAGTGATGCTTAGAACGTATGTAACTACTACAAACAATGAGAGCCGACTGTGCATGTGTATATATATATTCAGCACAAACATTAAAGGACTATAGGTATAAATAATAAAACATGTAATCTCCCTTTATCCACATTCCTTTCTCTAGTCCTGCTCCTCTCTTATAGGGGACCATTGTTGACAGCTTAGAGTCTATCTTCTCACACCTTTTTCCATTACCATGTGGCCTCTGTCATATCTGTTCAACTGCCACTGTATCAAGAAATCAGCCATAGAAAATATGTGAATAAATAGGGCCGGCTGCATTCCAATAAAACATTATTTATAGTCCCTGAAATTTGAATTTCATATAATTTTCATGCATCACAAAATATTACTCTTCTTTTGATTTTATTTCAACCATTTGAAAATGTAAAAACCATCCTCAGGTCGTGGGCAGTGCAGGCATAGTTTAGGGAGGTGGATTTGGCTTATGGGACTCAGTTTGCAGGCGCCTGATGTTGACTGTGTGCTGGTGACCTCTTCCTGTGATACCTGTGATCACCTCACTGTTTTAGTGGCTGTCCAGTATCCCAGTGCATGCATTTATCTCAGTTTATTCAAGTATTTTCTGTTAGTGCTATGTGGATTATTCCCAGTGCTTCACTCTAACAGAGTGTCCTGTACACACATCCTGAGGCATGTGTGAGTATCTCCATGGAATAGGAGTCTAGGATCGGACTTACTGGGTGACGGGCTCCAGGGTATGCACACTGTGAATGTCGATGCATTCTCAGAAGGCAAATCAATAGGGAGGATTTCTGGGGCCGCCTGGGGCTCTTTTTCTAAGTTGACTGTTCATTGAGCTGGGCTGCCGGGTGAGTAGGAAGTGGTCCAGGCCCTGTCCCAGAGCAGAGCCCCAACACTCAAGACGTTCTAAATAACACATACAGAAACCCCTCTCACATTCTGCTCCACGGCTGCCCTCATCACAGACGTAGGCCAGGAACGTAGCCCACAGTGTCCAATCCTGCGGCGATGCTGAGTAAGGAACGGCCTAGAAATGGGCCTGCTCTGTTGAAGTAAGAGCCAGGGGAGCCCTTGGTAAGAGGGGCCTTGGGCCAAGCTCCTGGGTCCTGCACTCAGGGCTGGGCAGCCCAGAGGAGCCTGCATATGGGGCCACGCCAAACAGGTCAGCCCAGCATGGGGTGGATGTTACCCCAGGGCATCGGAGGCCCAAGGAAGACTGAGCTGTGATCAAGGGAAGAAGGGAAAGACTGGCATCAGGAATGCTTGTCCAGGTTCCAGGGTCAGGTGAAGCCATAAGAGGGAAGACATCTCAGGGATTGAGGCAGAAACAGATGGGGTGCAAACTGGGAGGTTAGGACCAAGGATGGGCCCCAAGGGAAGACAGCGTAAGCCCTGCCCAATACAAGCCGGAGCGCAGGGACTCACAATTAGCCATTAGGAGAAGCACACAGTGAATGTATAAGTGTCTCCGTGAGAACGTCACCTGTGTTATGAAAAGGAAATAGGCCAATTACTACATAGGACATCAGATGGAGAGACGATTTCTTTTAACTTCTGTCTAAGGCTGAAGGGAACAAAACACCAGCGATGGACAACATAAGCATTCAGGAGGGAGGGGAGGGTGTTTGACACAGTAGATAATCAGTAACATCGACTCATCCAATAAACATTAAATACCAGGAGCCAGCCCTGCCGGTGTGTCTCAGTGGTTGATCTTTGACCTATGAACCAGGAGGTCACCGTTTGATTCCCAGTCAGGGCACATGCCCGGGTTGTGAGCTCAATCCCCAGTAGGGAGCTTGTGGGAGGCAGCCGATCAATGATTCTCTCTCGTCATTAATGTTTCTATATCTCTCTCCCTCTCCCTTCCTCTCTCTGAAATCAGTAAAAAATATTAAAAAAAAACAAAACTTAACTAAAAAAAAAAATTACCAGGAGCCAAAAAGTGCCCTGGGCTCTGGGGCTACCGAAGTGACTCTGACATGATCCCTGCTCTGTGGGTTCCTAGTGGAGGGGAGCAAACGGGCATGGAGCCCGGAGGTTTAGTACAGCACTGCTGAGTCTCCACGTGAGTGTAGGGATGGGTGGAGGGAGCAGACGGCAGCCGGGCCAATTCTACTGGGGGGCGTGGGGCAGTGTGTGGAGAAAGGTGGGTGGGTTTTTTTGGTTCTTTTTATTATTATTATTTTTTAAACCCTTACCTGAGGATATGTTTATTGATTTTAGGGAGAGAGGAAAGGGGAAAGAGAGAGAGAGAAACTGATGTGAGAGAGAAACATCAACCGGTTGCCTCCCATAAACATACCCTGACCAGGGGTCAAACTCGTAACCTATGTATGTGCCCCAACCTGGAATCAAATGACGCTCCAATCAACTGAGCGAACCCAGCTAGGGGTTTTTTTGGTTCTTTTTAAAATATAGACTTTAGCCGTGACCAGTGTGGCTCAGTGGTTAGAGGGTCGGCCTGAGCACCGAAGGGTTATGGGTTCCATTCCCACCCAGTCAAGGGCACATACCTGGGTTGTGGGTTCATTCCCAGCCCCAGTTAGGGAGCATGTGGGAGGCAACCAATCTATGTGTCTTTCTCACATTGATGCTTCCCTCTCTCCCTCCTTCCCTCCCTTCCACTCTCTCTAAAAAAATCAATGGAAAAAAATATCCTCTGGTGAGAATTAACAAAAAAATTAGACTTTATTTTCTAGAGTACTTTTTGGTTCACAGTGAAATGGGGCAGAAGATGCAGAGATTTCCCATGTACCCGAGATTTCCCATATACCCACTGCCCCTCACATGCTCAGCCTCCCCCGTTATCAGCCCCCCTCAGAGTGGCACATGTGTTATAACTGATGAGCCTACATTGGCACGTCACAATCACCCAAAGTCCATAGTTACATTAGGGTTCGCTCTTGGACTTGCACACTCTATAGGTTCGGACAAATGTGTAATGACATGTATCCGCCTTTGTAACATCGCACAGAATAGTTTCACTGCCCTAAAAATCCTCTGCGCTCTGCCTAGTTGTCCCTCCCTCCCCATAATCCCTAAAAACACTAATGGGCCCTTTTACTGTCTTCATAGTTCGGCCTTTTCCAGAACATCATATAGTAGGAATCATGCAGTATGCAGCCTCTTCAGATTGGCTTCTTCCACTTAACAATACGCATTTAAGTTTCCCCCGGGTCTTTTCATGGCTCGAGAGCTCATTTCTTTTCGGTGTCAATGAAATTCCATTGTCTGGATGTACCAACTTATTGATTCATTCACCTGCTGAAGGGCATCTTGGGTGCCTCTAAGTTCTTGGCAACTATGAATAAAGCTGCAATAAACACCTGTGTGCAGGTTTTTGTGTGGGCATAAGTTTTTAACGCCTCTGGGGGGAGAAATGTTGAGCGCCGTGGGGGCTGCCGGGGGATGAGAAGGCCTCCTGGGCTCAGGACACAGCAGGAGCAAAGGCACAGGGGCCGGGGCAGCTGGGCGCCTGCGGGGAGCCGCACAGTGGGGTCCAGGGTGGAGGGCAGGGTGCAGGATCCCAGTGAGCTCTGCCTAGAGGCTGCGGGTGGGGGTGCAGGCTATGGGAAGCCTTGATAAGGAATTTGGTCTTTATCTTTACTTGATGAGGAGCCATTTGAGGATTTAGGGTGACCCACCACCTGGTTTTAACAGTAGAGTCTTGCATCCCAGGAAACCTTCCATCCTGGGCAGAGCGGGATGGTTAGTCAGCCTAGTTCTAAGCAGGAGAAGGCAAATATGATCAGATTTGCCTTTTTTTCTTTTGAATAACATCTTGTTGTAAGAATCACTTTAGGTTCAGAGAAAAGTTGCAAAGATACTAGAGAGTTCAGTGCACCCTTCTCCCGGTTTCCCCTGTTGTTAGCATCTTACATACGTATGGCACGTTTATTAACACCACGAGATTAACGTCGATACATTACTATTAACTAGACTGCAGACTCTATTTGGATTTCCCCGGCTTTTCTAGGAATGCCCTTTTTCTGTGCCAGGATCCAATCCAGGCTCCCACATCTGGCAGGTTTGTCTATAGAAAGAAATGTGGCCGCGGTGTGCAGAAGGGACTGGAGAGGCCGGGGGACCCAAGAGGAAGCTGGGGCGGGAGCCCGGCGGGAGATGTTGAGGGCAGGAACTCCAGCTGTTGCCAAAGAGGAGAGAGGTGGGCTAAAACGGACCAGGAAGGTTCCAGAGGTGGACTCCATGGAACTCCTAGATGGACGCTTGTGGATGAATCAGTCTAATAAAGTGCAGTTGACATTTCCATGTGCTGCTCGATCCTGCATTTCCCCCAGCAGCCTACTCAGCAGATCATTCCCGAGCACCTACCAGGAGCAGGGCACTGATGCTTTCTGGACGTGTGGCTAAGGCTCCACTTCCACCCTCCCACACCTCCAGCTCTCTCCTGGTTTTTCCCCTTTTCACAGCCCCCACTAACTTCTGCTGCCTGTGAGTGTGCTAAAACCAAACCCCACTCCTTAAAAGAAGTTCAACGCTAAAAGACTTTACACAGCCTGTCCTTGCTGCTGCCAAGAATATGTATGGCCAATTTCCAGTGGAAGCTCAAATGTCCCTTTGCAATAACCTGACCTCTGAGCACTGAGTTTGAGGGGTCCCTGCAAGTTGGGACTACACCTAGGGTCCTGCCTGCCGTGTTGCCCAGGGAGACGTGTGGAGAGGAGGCGGGCATGAGGTGGTGATGGCGCTTGAGACCCAGGAGCCTGGATGCACGCTCCCTGGGGCTGCAGCCCAGAGTGAAGAAAAAATTCAGAGAAATCCTGGTTGGCATGTTTCTAGCCCAGATGGAAGAGAAAAGAACTGCTAACAAACTGCTAACGGGTTCCAAAACCAACACAGGAGAAATGCCAGCTGCCAGCAAATTCCAGGTATGTTGGCACGTGCGGCAGGAGAGAAATGCGTTCGCCCTGTTGGAAAGGGGAAGACAAGACCACGGACAGCTGAGAGAAAGGGGGAACTCCTCCAGTCGCCACACGCCAGCTCTGGGGGAACGGCTCCTTCCAAGCGACAGAGCCGGACTGATGGGAGCCAGGAGGAAAGGCTCAGACAGCCGGGCGACAGGCACCTTGAGTTGTAGGTCTCACAGCTTGTCAGCCTGACTCCCCCCACCGTGCCCTCAGCCGCTCAGCCTGCCTTCCTGCGCTGGCTAGGGGAGGGGTCCTGCCCCCACCTTCTTTATTGCCCAGTGCCCTCCATGCTGCTCCCTGCGCCTGCTGGGGCTCCCCCTCCATCCACAGCTGAGTCTCACTCTCCCCCCTGGTGTGGGGGGCATTCCCACCCTCTGTGCACTGTCCCTGCAGTTTGGACGCCTCCTGCACTGCAACGCCACGTTAGGAGAAGGTGGAAAACTCTTGTCCCTACACCCGGTGCCGTGTGTTGTAGGTAACGTGTCCACGTGAGAATTGGGTTGGAGGCAGTGTCCCCATCAGGGGAACCATAAGGAGGCAGCAGAGACACTTGGCTCCCGAGGCTATAGAAGGATTGAGCTTCTTGTTTCCAGTGCCAAGGGTCCCAGGTGCCGAGGGGCCATTGGTCTCCCCCAAAACCCCTTTCGTGTGGTTGGACACTTCATGGCCTTGCTTAGAGTCTTGATTACATTCTCTTTTTCTTAAATGACCAAGAATGATTTCTGTTGTTTGCAAGTAAGAATTGTGACTGTTACACCATGTTAGTCATCTTGGGCTGCTTTAACAGGACACCATAGACTGGTGGCTTAAACAACAGCCATTTATTTTCTCAAAGTTCAGGGAAGTCTCAGACTACTGCAGGCAGGTCCATGTTGGGGGACGCTTTCTTCCTGGTTTGCAAAAGGCCACCTTCTTCTGTCCCCACTTGTCAGAGAAAGATCATCTTTTGTCTTCAAGTGCACTAACCTCATTCATGAGGACTCCGCCCTATGACCTGATCACCCGCCAAAAGCCCCCTGGGGCTTAGGCTTTAACATATGAATCTCGGGTAGACACAAACGTTCAGGCCACAGCACCATCCTTCAAGAGTGGCTGAAGAAAGGACTTTTCACCCACCCTGTCCGGGGCCTTAGAGTCTGTGGATGTGCCACCTCGTTTGGCACACTTGCCTGTTTTCTTCAGTGTTTGCAGGGTTGGGTCTGCCTCCTCACTGGCTTGGGAACATCTGAAGGCAGTGAGTCTATCTTTTCTTTTTGTCTTGTTAGCAGCATCCCACAGCTGGATAGAGGTCGAGAGCATGTGGGCCAGTCCACCGTTGTACAGGCAGAGTGGGGCCCAGAGCAATGAGGTGGCTGGCCAAGGGCTGGAGGGGGCAGGAGAACCACAGCCAGGACTTTCCTTCCCGTTGCCTTCTGGGGCAGCGCTGAGCCCACTTTGGACGTTTACGTGGAAGTTGCACTGTGGCGGTACCTGAATTTAAACAGGGCCTTCGGGGGGACTCGAAGTGCTTTATCAACCTGCAAGTCCCTGTATTAGGTATTGATTGCTGCTTAACATACTGCCCCAAAGCTTAGTGGTTTAAAATGACACTGGTTGTTCATTATATTTCAGTTTCTACGTGTCAGGAATTTGGGAGAGGCTGGTTGGGTGTCTGTATCCCAGTGCCCCTCATGAGGTTGCAGTCACAGGATGCCTGTGGCCGGGATCATCTGAAGGCTCCTCACTAATGAGTCTGATACTTGGCTGGGAAACTGGAATAGCTGGGGGCTCAGACATCTCTCACTGTCTCTGTCTCTATATGGGCTCTCCAGCAAGGTGGCTTCTAGGCGGCTCAGAGCTCCAAAAGTGTGTGACTTGAGAAAGAGCCCCAGGCCTAGCCTTGGAAGTCAGGCAAAGTCACCTCCACCACACTTGTACTTCAATGAGTTAGAGGTGAATTAGCTGAATTATTGTACTCAAAGGGAGAGGAATTAGGCACCATCTCTTTATGGGAAGAGTGTAAAGAATTTGTGGACATTGTTTCAAAACCACTGCAGACCCCAAGTTTCAGAGTAAAGTGATCATCCCCAAGTTACATGGCGAGTGGGTAGGCAGGACCAGGATGGGAACAGCCGGCCCAGCAGCTCCTTGTCTTTCAATGACCAGCATTTAAATATTTAGAGAAAGGGGTCTGGTTTGGTGGTTTTCTTCAGGGTGTTACCTCATTTTTTAAGCCATTGTAAATCCTTTGGGGAACAAGATACCTGAGAGTAGCTTAACACACAAACAAATAAACAAGCCTACAGACAAACATACCCTTCAGGGATTAGTGCTAGTAATAACCCTGATACCGCCCCGTTATATTTATGTAACACTTGGCCCAGACACATGTTGAAGGACTTGTCAAAGATGTGTTATTACTTCACAGAAATAACATAGCAAGTCAGGTCCAAAACAGAATGTGAACCAGAACCTTCATCTTGATTTCTCTTTGCTCTGCTGTGTAGGCAAAACTCCCTGGACAACCTACTATTTAATGAGAATGTTCTCATGTCATCCTTCCGAGAAACAGCAGCCATGATATCCATCACTGACTCTGGGGCAGCTTGGTTCTGGTTCCCTGATCTCAGAGCTTCAGAAATCAGGGTGGGGTAGGCTGCTGGGATATTGCTTAAGTCCTTTGATGAGTCATGAGTCTGGTGGCATTCAAATCCAGATCTCTTGACGTAAAATCTTGTTTGCCCCCCCTCCCCCCCCTCCACCCTTTGAATTCTTGTGTTTTTGAAATGGAAAGCAACCTGGTTTTACAGAAGTGGCTTAGATTTAATCACCCATAGACTTGCTCCCTGCAGACACCCTGGGAGAGTTATTGCTATTACTTTGGGCAACTTACCAAATAAATCAGTCCATGTGCAATTACTGAGCACTCTCTGTTTACCTAGCATTGTACTTGATATGGATAAGGCTGAATGTAAAATCTTGGTGTATACTAAGTTTATTGTGATGGTTCCAGGTGTCAAATAACTTTATGAACCAAACCCTATAGAACATGCTATTGAACCAAATATTGATCATGTGGATGACACAAAATGGTCTAATTTCACAGAAATAACCTTTGCCAGTACTTTCTAGGAAAAACAAATAATTAATAGTAGTGTGCTTTTATAAAAAAAAAACAAAAACACGCATACGTATTACAGCAGTGAACTTAAGCATGATTGGAAAATCCGAAATGCGTGGCAGCCTCCTAATTAAAAAGATTATTTCCTGCAAACTCAGATGAAATATCCTCCCCCTGCTTCTGTTCTTTTTTCCATAAAACAAACTTTCTGCAAGGAATGTGAAATTTATTATGAGAGGGAACATGCTAACTTCCAAATAGCCCAGTTGGCCTGAGGAAACGAGGCAATGATGACTTGGAAATGCCTCCCTCTGTGCACACAGCCCTCCACACTGTCCGAGGGCCACGGCTCACCTCGGCCCCATCCGGCCCCCAGCAGCTGGACTCCCACAGCAGGGGGCACGTCTGGTGAATCAGAGCCCTGCAGATTAAAATCACCTAGTGGGTCTCCTGCTCCCACCACAAGACTAACCCAAACTCAGGCTTTGTCTATTGTACATCCTCCGAGACTTTTCCCAGCCAAGGTTTAAATGACTCAAGTTCCACCACGTTCCCTGGAGGGCTTATATGGCAGCCAAACAGAACGAACTCACCATTTGGATTTTTTTTTTTTTTCCTTTTATTGAATCTAATTTTTCCTTTCCTTCTTTTCCCGCTGTCATGTTCTTGCTGGATCCCTTTGGACCACCCACTGTGCCTGCTCTTCAAACGTGGAGAACAGAATTTCCCAACATGATTTGGTCTATGACGCGCTTTTGAATTGTCAGCAGTCATGGCTGTGGCACTGGGGTCCCGTCCCTTAGATTCAGATACTTTCGAGATCCAGCCATCTAACCACACTGTTGATCTCTCATATGCACACATGAAGACATCATCTCTTTGTGCCAGGGTCCCATCAACCCCACTCTCGAACCCCCTGGGCCAAATTTAGCACAGTGGAGTAAGAAAGTGGCACAACAAGAAGAATGTGTTTGAGACCCAGAAAAAGGTTAGGCTGCCCAGCTGAGAACACTGTTGTTTTTTTTAAGAATATAATGTTTTTTTTTTTTTTAAAAATATATCTTTATTGATTTCAGAGAGAGGAAAGGAGAGGGAGAGATAGAAACATGAATGATGAGAGGGTTATTGATCGAGCCTGCAACCGGGCATGTGCCCTGACCAGGAATCGAACCGCTGAGCCACGCGTGGCTGGGCTGAGAACACTGTTAAAGATGAATCTAAAGAAAGTAAAACTCTAACTCACTTACTTTTCTCCTTAGGCACTTTTACTCTTCCTTTTGACATTCTTGCTACTTTATTTTAAAATTCTATGACGATTTTCTAAGGCCTCCTTCAAAACCTCAAGCTGAAAGCAACCATGTCTAATCACAGGCAAATAGAAACTTCTGGTTGTTTAATTCAATCATAATATGGGCATACCAGAAATAAGCCTGATAATATTTACCATTTATTGATAAGTGTATAAAGACATATGCAGTCTCCTTTAATTGCACCAGGTAGTACTGAGCCCATTGTATGAGTGAGAAAACTGAGGCTTAGAGATGTTAAATAACTTGTGACAATCACAGGCCTGGAATTGGAGTTTGGATGAGCTGGAGAACATAACCAGTACCAACACCGTCTCCTGCTCTTTAAATGAAATCATCTTGGAATGACCAAGGAGAAGGCAGAGATGGAGGTGGGGAGGGAACCAGACGCACCCACACAATCCGGTACCATTGAGCTTCTGTCTCCCCACATTGTACATAGAAAAAAACATGTGTCAGACCCACTTTCAGTTCCAAGTGACAGCTGCTATGCTCAGATTTACTCATGTGCATGCCACTCTCTTAAATGCCACAGCACTGTGTGGGCCGGGTCTCAGTCATCAGGCACAGACGGTGATGGGTAATCAGGACGTGGCTTATGAGGGAAGGCATCCAGACCTGGGCCTGGGAGGCTGTTGCCCAACGCCCTTCTGCGGCTTAGTTTTACTTTTGAAAGTCCTATCGAGGCTCCATCCATCACTGAGGCTCATGTGCCAAACAGAGTGAACCTGAGTATCTGTGTTAGTTCCCTAGGGGCGCCTGCCCTGAAGATCAGCAGAAAGACCCCAGACCCCGGGGTGCCACCTAACTTCTCTTTAGAACTCTGTTTTCTATGCTTCGGTTCCCTAATCCATACAACAGTCATACACTATTTCTTTTCTCTCTTTCTCAGAAAGATAGTGCCCTCAGATGACAAAACAGAACCACCCTGCTGGAGGTGCCATTTCACTCAGGAGCTGGCCTTGCTTTCCCAGGGATCCCCACCAGGGGGGATGGCACAGCTCTGGGCTTCACCTTCTCCTCAAGGCCTCCCTGAGGCTCTGCACCTTCTGTCAGCTCATGGAAGGCTGGTGCCCAGGGTGCTGGCCCTATCGGTGCACCCTGAGGTCACGCTGCTTCCCACGTGCCTCATCTCAGGTCACCCGAATTCCACGCTTTCACTCTTTGCTACTCAGCTCGAATTCTGAATCTGTGGCTTGGGGTCAGCCCTAAGTTCTGGGACACTCTCAGCTGGTATGCCGTCAAATCGCCTCTTCCCCATTTCCTTTTCCTTCACTCTTTGAAACTCTGGTTAGACATATGTTGGACCCCTTCATTCTGTCTTCTATGGCTTTTATTTAATCTCTTTTACGTTTTCTACCCCTTTATCTCTCTGGGCTGTGTTCTGGATAATTTCTCCAGTCTCTTTGTGTAGTATATGGTCGGCTGTTGAATATATCCATTGAGCTTTTAATTCCATTTATTTCCAGACTTTTATTTTCCAGAAGTTCTGTTTTATTCTTTTTCCTGATCTGCTTATCCTTTCCTCATATTTTAAAGATTCTCTTCCATTTATTGGAAAACATTTATATTCTGTTTGATCATTTCACAGCCAGTCATTGCAGGTTGATTCTGTTCTCTGCCACTCCTGCTGGCTGTTGCTCTTGGTGCCTTGTTTCCTTATGTTTGCGGTGATTTTTTAACTGTGAGCTTCTCATCTTCCTAAGAAAATGCTGGAAATTCTTTGAGGCCTAGGGAAAGGTGAATTCCTTCAGAGAAGGTTTCTGTTTGCCTCTTTGGGTGCCTGTTAATGGTTTAATCTGAGATCACTTTAATCTAAATTTTCTGCCTGTTTTTTTCAGATGACCCATGTAGAGTGAATTCAGGCTACAATTCTACAAGAAGTCTGACTTGCCCTGGCTGGTTTGGCTCAGTGGTTAGAGCGTTGGCCCGGGTTCGATTCTGGCCAAGGGCATGTACCTTGGTTGCAGGCTCGATCCCGGGCCCCAGTTGGAGTGCATGTGGGAGGTAACCATGCGATGTGTCTCTCATAGATGTCTCTCTCTTTCTCTCTCTCTCTCTCTCTTCCTTCCACTTTCTCTGAAAAGCAATGGAAAAAATATTCTCAGGTAAGGATTAAAAAAAAAGAAGTCTGGCTCATAGTTCTCAAGAAAGATTCTTTCTGCCCTCCACTCCAGTGCCAAGATTCCAGATAAGTAATTTCCCTTGCAGATGCTACATGTCCCTAAATCAGAAATGGAGGTTGGGTTTATTTCTAGTCCTTTCTTACACAGAGAGGATAGCCCTGGGAGATTCTAATTTTATGAGATGTCTGTTATTAGACTTCCAACTTGGGAAGACCTGGATTTGGTCTCCTGTCCCTAAAACCTCATAAGGCTCCAAACATATCGATTCTCAAGTTCACTAGATCCAAAAAATTCCTTCAAGTGCTCTTCTCACCTTCTGAATGCTGCCTTCATTTATTTCTTTGGCCAGAGTATTCCATACTTTCTTGCTAATTCATGGAAGCATTTAAATATAAAAATTATTTTATTTCTAATCCTTATAAGAACCATGCAAAAGTAGGTGACAGTCTCATTTTACAGATGTGAAAATTGAGGCCAAAAGAAGCTTTAAAAACTTGCTTAAGGTCACTGTCTCAGCTGGGAGTCATCTGAGCCTGAGGTTTTTCTCACGCTCTCTCCCACCCGAGACCCAGAGCTGAGCAATTGACACGAGGGTGTCTAGCCTCTTCTCCTTTCTTCCCTTTGCGCTGTAGTTTATGTTTCCTGTTCCATCGGCTCCTCTCTATTTGCTCTCCTCCCAGGTAAGTGAAGGTATGACTGTCACTGGGCTAAGGTCATTCCCTCTACTGTATTTGGGTCTCAATGAAATACTTTCGCAATACTGAGGAGAGTAAAGGCTCATTTTCTGAAATGAAGGAAATAGTTGGTATGGGGGTAGTATATTTAGATACTCACATGATTATAATTTATAGTCAATGTGGAAGTACAAACTGATGTCCCAAATTCTAAGTGTGAAGAAAGAAAAATTAATTCAACAAATATTAGTCTGCTATGTGACACAAACTCTCGCGCTCTGTGAAAAGTTGTCATTCAATTAGGAAATGTAAGAGCCTTGCCTAGAATCATTCCGGTATAGTCAACATTTATTCATTTAAAAAAAAATTCACTGTGCATCTACACATGCCAGACAGCATGTTAGTATGGTGTCCAGTGGTGAACGAGACAGACATGGCCTTTGCTCTTTAAGGCATGTGGGGGGTGTGCGCATGTGGGGAGGGTTGGAGCATGAGGCTGAACCAGGATTGGGGGGGTGGGTGGAGGAGTGTTTTGTGGGTGAAGCATCAGGAAGAACAGCAGGGAGCCAATGCTTTCCCAAAACACCCACACCCAGGCCCCACTCCCAGGGAGCAAATGGCCTGAGCATAGGTATTTTTTAAAGCTCTCAGGTGATTCTAATGAAGGCCCAAAGTTGGAAAGTACTGATTTAATCAACAACTTAAGACAGAATTTCCAAAAAGAGGTTCTGGGGATGGGTCACATTGTATGGGAAATCTTGGTCCATTCATCCTTCACCGCTGAGCCAGATGTGGGGCTGCCAGAGCCCCCCAGCATGTCACCACCTCTGTAAACAGCAAACATCTGTTTGCTGCTCCATGCCATGCAAATGTCATGCTTCCTGTGTGTGCCATGATATGGGTGGCCCTGAACTGGAATATCCGTACCATAGGATTTGGCTGGCAGTGTGATTTAGTGAAAAAATTAAGAATTGGGGGATCAGATAGACTTAGTTTATATCCATTCTCAGCCACTGACTCACAGTGTGACCTTAAGCAAGTTTTTTAGCTTCTTTTGGCCTCAATTTCCACGTCTGTAAAGTGAGAATATCACCTACTTTGCATGGTTCTGAGGAGGGTTAGAAATAATGCCTGTGCAGCAGCTAGCCCAGGAGCTGGTTTGTACAGTCAGGTATTTAATAAATAGCAGCCATCGTCGTTGTCTAACATAGTAGTTACTACAATCAGAGAGCTTCCTAACTTCTACCAGGCCCAGAGCCAAAAAATTAAGAATGAAAGACAGAAAGAGAAAGTTGGGCAGGAGCTTGGAAAGTAGTTGTCCTGGGATGTCTCAGCTATCGATTGTCCATGTATCTCTCTTTAGGGTCTTGGCGGTTTCCAAGATGGTCACGGCAACATCAAATCAAACCCACTGAGAAGTATTTGTGGAGACATTTCTGCCCAAGCATGCTGCTCCTGGCTCCTCCTGAGGCCCAGGACTCCTTGCACATTCCTGTTTCTAATACACTGAGGGGGTTCTCAAAGGTTCTTCTCTTCTCTGGGCTGAGGCTGGGGGCTGTGAGCCTGTCCTAGAGTCACCTTGAGTCTTCCTGAGATCAGGAGACGATGGATGAGATGCTGGGCAGGAGCCACAGACCCCGCACAGGGCCTGGAAGGAGACACAGCATAACCCCTGCTCCTGGCCTGCTGCTGAAGCTGCGGGGTCCATGACAGATTCTGCCTCAGGGTGACTTCCCAGGAACGATAGCCCGGAGACTGCAGGCTTCCTGGGCGGTCAGGTCTCCTGCCCAGACACTGATGGAGGTGTTCTTAGGGTGACGAGGGCCTGAAACGTAGAGGTGAGCATGGATGACAGGACACCTGCCCTATGACTGAAGGGACTATTGAGTGTGTCCCAAGGGAGTGCCGGCTGCCAGCTTTGCAGAAGGAATTGTTCACATCATAACCAGATTTGTGTCAGTGGTGAGCTGGCCCTGTGCAGTCCACTTAGAAAGTCATTCGTGGGCCTGTCCTCTTTCCATTCCTCATGTTCTGCAATGTCCAAGGCCTTCGGTTATTCTCTTGACATGTCCTTTGTATCTCTCTCGGTCAGCTCATCTGTACCATGAGGAAGAGAGTAAGGACAGCAGCCACGCAGATACTAATACACACTCCATAAATGGCCCAGCAGAGGCTCCGACTCACCCTGTTGGACCCCCCAGGCTGTCCTATTTCCCAGACAAGACTTACCGCTTCAAGAAGACTGTCAGCTCCTGGGTGGCAGGGACTATCTCCCATGTCCTGTGCAGCCCTGGTATAAACTCCTGTTGGGAACAGAATCAGCCATGAGTGTTTCCTGTGCACCTGCTCATGGTGACCTGACCGACAGGACGACCTTCAGTCTCCCACACCTGGCCGACTCAAGCGCTCCAGAGCGTCCTTCCATTTACATGTCACCACCTCGGTGGTTTCCGGGGGTTGACCTGTGGACACTGTATTTGCATCCCATACCTCTTCCCCTTCCTCTCTGATGGTCTGAGTCCCAGGATCCACATAGGGTTCATTTTGCTACTAAAAAATAAATTTCCTGGCTAGAGGGGTCGGCTTCCAGGAAGGCTGTCCGTGGCCTGTGGGAGTCGGAAGCTGCCCTGGGGGTTCTGCCTGTGGTCAGGCCGTCTGCTCTCTCTCCTCCTGGAGGCCGTTCTCTTTGACTCACCTCTTCTTCCAGTGTGAGTTATTCTTGCCTTGACCAGCCAGACCACAGAAGAAGTCCTGGAGAAGCCCACAGCTTCCAGCAAGCTGGAAGGACAACTCAGAAGGACTTGGGTGTGACCTTGGCCAAGCCTCCCTCCAAACCAGGCCTGTCCCCTCAGCTGCCCAGAGCCGTGGGTGGGACTAGGCCTGAGCTTCCACACTCAATTTGTAACCCATTTTCCCTTCTGATAAATATTAAAATCACAGTAATTTTCCTCCTGCCACCAAAGGGTACTCTGAACAGCTTCAATTGAGATTAATTATTTTACGCACATTGACCCTATAGAGAGAGTCTAGCTGGGCATATGCTCACTAGCCAAGAAAATTTTGTACAACTGTCCCTTCTGTCTCTTAATTTGTGGAAACAATGAGTCTTTCTTTCTTCCCACAGGATGTCTAACAACTACTTGTGGAAAGGCAGATGCTCGCCCCCCTTCCCGTGCCCAGTCTTCCTGGCGAAATACACATATGGAGACGTGGAAAATGGGGAACGGGGAGGTGTGAATCTAGGCAGAGAGGAGCCCCAGATCCTATGCCTCTGAGAGCTGTGCTGGGAGAGGCCAGCTTGGCTGAGAAAGGCCAGGCAGTCACAAGAGTTCTGTTCACAGGATCCAGGGCCCACTTGTCTCCTCTCCCCACCCTTCCCTGCCCTCAGACTAGTGAGCGGGGCCAGGATGAACAGAAAGCTTGAGACCCCACATGGAGGCCAAGGAAGGAAGAGGCAGGATGGTGGGGAAAGGAGTAAAGGGCCAAGAGCAAAACGAAGCCACGGAGGGAGAGGAGAGGGCCTCCCACACCCTGTGCACTCCTTACGGGACAGAAGATAAGACTCAGCCTCAGAGTCAAGACTGATGGGTACACCCGGGGACTCCCTGTTCGGGCCTGACTATTTGATAGCCCCTGCCCCTCATTAATGCCAGAGCTTGTGATTACACAGTTTTGCACCACATTTTATTTTCTAGCCCACACAGGGGATTTCAACATGCTTGCACCCTCCTTTCCCCAAATAACACAGATCTACGAGAAAGTCCTGGGCCACCACAGTGACACTTTCTCAACCACGTTATGGCCTTGGTTGCTCAGGGTTTTACAGATGGGAAGCCCTTAAAATCGTGCATCTAGATCACCTTGTCAGCATCCCTCACCCTTGGAGCTCCCCCTTCCTCCCCCTGCACGGGCAGGGACTTTGCCACAAATCACACAGCCTCTGTTCTTTCTGCTTCCCACTGGCCATGGCCTTCACAGAGACCAACCAAAACCGGAGACTCCAAGCTTTGTCTGTACCTCGTGACCCATGTCCCTGGTCTACAAGTCAGCCCCGCCTTCCAATCCAGGCCTTTCTACTGATGAAAGTAAAGTGAGTATTTGAAAAACAAAATAAAATAACACACTATTGGATTATAAGCCAAAGTCGAAAATAAATATCCATGAATCCATATTTGTAGAAATAGATGACTGAGTAAATAAATAAGTGGGGGAAGAGAGACAAGCCTTTCTGTAGAAGAACTCTACTCCCTCCTCTGGGAGGAAGGGCTTCATCTCTCCCTTCTTGGAGTCTGAGCTGCACAGTGACTCACTTCCAAAGAATAGAGAGTGGAAAGGGGCTCACTTTATGTGGAAAAACCTGCAAACCCTACCTTGGCCAGGTGGTCAAGGTCAATATCACCAGTGATAGGTCACACTGACAGCATTGCCCCTGGTACAATGCATCCAAAGGGCGCGTCACCCTGTGGTTTTCTCCCAAACTCATAACCCCAGTCTAGTCATGAGAAAATATCAGACAAGCCCAAATTAAGGGGCTTTCTACAAAATGCCTGACCTATACCCTTCATCAGGGGGGAGGTCATGGAAAACAAAGACAGACTGAAGAACTGTTACAGCCAGTGGGGCTCAGAAGACATGAGGACTAAATGCACTGTGGTGTCTTGGATGGGATTCTGGAACAGAAAAAGGTCATTATTAAAAAAAAATAAAAAAAAAATCTGGTCAAATCCCAATGAAGTCTGGAGTTTAGTTAATCCTGATGGATCAATGTTTCTTAGTTCTGACAACTGCACAATGGAAATGTAAAATGATAACGTTATGGAAACTGAAACTAGGTGAGAGGTGTGAGGGAACACACTATACTATTTTGCAACTTTTTCTGGGGTTAAATCTAAAATTATTCCAAAATAAAAAGTTTATTTAAAAAGATGTGGTGGTCTGAACTAGAACCTTTCTTTCTTCTGTGTATGTGTTTTATTACACAATTAATATATAAGTAGTGTCTCATTGTACAGACTTTAAGCAAACAGAAGTTTACAGAACAAAACCTGTATCCCTGCCTTCCACTCGGGTGAGAAGCTAATGATGTCAATTAAGGCTCAAACCTGGGAACTGCTTATCATGTGCCAGGCTTTGCCAGAAATGCTTTATCTCTACTGAGCTATTGAACTTAATCTTCAGAACAATCCATTGAGGTAGGTGCTGAGAATCCCATTTTACAGATGAAGAAACTGAGGCACATGGAGATTAAGGACATTGGCCAGGGTAGGTAATAAGTGGTCCAGCTGGGGTTGGAGCCCAGGTAATTGCATGCCAGCATCCATGCTTTAACCACTTAGAAAGGAGATGCCATTTCCACTGTTGTGTGTTTCAAGGGCACACAACCCTGGAAAATACACATGCACATCTTTTTCTTAGGACTAACACCCACGTCGTTGGCAACTTACTTTGCATTCTTAACAACACATGTCAGTGCCCAGGCTAACTACCATCTCCCTTCATTGCTCTATGCCAGCGGTTTTCAACCAGGGGTGCTTTGTCCCCAGGGAACATTGGGCAAAATCTAGAGACATTTTTGGTTGTCACAGCTGAGGGTGGGTGATACCAACATACGGTGGGTAGAGGCCAGGGTTGTAGCTAAACATCCTACAACGCACAGGACAGCCCCCAAATTATTATTATCTTTGTGCCAAGATTGAAAAACCTTGCCGTGTGGTATTCTGTGGAAAACCCAGAAGATTCCCCTGGCCCTTTCAACTCTAACATGTCAGTCACTCAGGGCCTGCGCTCTCAGATCCAGCACTTTCCATCTGCCTGGTCCTGTCCCATCCCTTCCTGCTGTGGACTCGGCCCCTCAACTCTCCTCACAGAACACGGGCCCTTCTCAAAACCACGCTGTGTCGCACCTGTTGCTGTGTGGCTCACTCTTTCTGCAACTGCACTGCAAGCTCTTGGGAGGGCGGGCAAGGTGTCCACTTCTGGACACGCTGTGCTGGTGGGTGAGGCAGAAAATGACCTCACTCCCTTTCCTAAAGAAGTCCATTTAGGGTGGCCATATTTCATCCCAGGACCCCCAGCCGTGGCTTCACAGTAGGATGACCCGGGATAAGTAAACGCAAAGGTCAGAGCCCTTCCCAGGCACCAGCTGAATCACAGTCTCCGGGGCTGGCCCTGCACAGGCACATTTTTTAAAAGTTCCCTCGGTGATGCTAACGCACAGCCAGGAAAGCGATCCGCTGGGCTAGGGAGTGACGCCTACAGCATGATCGCAAACATCTGAACCGAATTCCTGCAGTTCTTAAGATAATGCCTGGTGATAAATTCGTGTCAGAGAAGGGGTCACGTCCAGTTTCTGTTCTCTAATCCAGGGCTTCTCAAATGGTAATGCGCACATCAATCACCTGGGATCGTGTTAAAATGCAGATTTGGCTTCAGGAGGTCAGAGCTGGTTTCTGGGGGGTGCTGACGCTGCTGGTCCAGGGGCCACGCTTTGGGGAGCAAGCCTTGCCATGGCGTTGCAGTGGCTCGGGGCCTTCAGGCTGCTCCCTGCGCTTAGGCTCTGAGTTGTTTGTTTGTTCCCCGGCCAAGCACCCTGCCACCCGCTTGGAAAACTCAGCTCAAGCACATTTGAAACAAAAGCTCCTAGGAGAAATGGCAAATGTTTACTGGGAGTTAGAAAATAAAGGAAGAACGTGACAACTCCTAAAGCTTAAAACAAAAAAAAAACAACCCACCCAAAGCAACCCAAGCAGGAACTCCGGGCCCCTCCAGCTTTAGCAGTCGCGATTAGATGTCCATTAGAGTGTCAGCTAAGATCCATCAGGAGCGCAATTTCCTCCCGCAGACCAGGGACCTCGTTTGTGCTGCTCCAGCCGCACTCTGTTCTCCATCAGTGGGATTTACACATATGGAACCGAGTGTGGAATTGGGCCCATTACATTTAACTTCCTTTATCTGACATATTTAATACCTACTTTTCAAATAAATGAAATCCCTGTTTAGCGCCGGCCTGGAAAGGTGCAGTTGGTTGAGATTTTTCACGGCGGGTCTGTCAGACCCACAGCCTCACGGAGAGTGTGCAGTGGCCGAGTCTCCTGAAAACTGGGGCCAAGGTTGTAGAATAATGGAACGGCTTTCATAACAAACGGGCCAATGCATTTCTAAAAGTCTCTCTAAAAGAAGAGCTGCTTTGTGTCAGAATTACCATCACACTTAGAAATCTATGTCTCAGACTTGGGGTGGGAGATGAGATGCTTCCTGAAGGCACCCGATCTATGCACCTGCCTTCATCAGATGCCATGCCAGAGAGAGCCATGGATCTTGAGTTTGTATAGTTGCAAAGTTACAAGTTGATCCAGCTGTGATTGATCCTCTGGGTCCTCACGAATGTTTCGAGCTGATCACCAACGACAGCTCAGGATATTGGGCCTTGTAAGTGGGTGGCTAAGACTAGAGGTCAATGCCCACACACACTCCACTCTTACCAACCAGCGGCCTGGCCAGCAGGTGTTGAAGTAGATGTACCACAGGTGTCTGGGCTGGGCCAGCTCTGAGGCTCCAGAAATTGGAGCTTCTGGAGAGAAGAGTGAGTCAACTCCACACCTTGTCCCCCATCCCAAGAGTTCACTTGCACAGGGTCTCTTGGTCTGGGGCAGATAGGGAAATGGCATGTGTGCGAGTGAAGGGACATCTAGTAGGAGAGGAAAATAAAGGGAATGGAAGGGATATTGTGTGTTCCTTAGTCTTGATGAAGAGAACCTGAGAAGCTCTTAAGAACCTGAGCTCCCACGGTGACAGGATGGGCAGGGGCCGGGGTCAGTCACTCTCTCCTTTCATTTACGAAACCCAGACTCTCCAGCCAGAGTCACCATCTTGCGGTGGTAGAGGCTGTCATGACAAAGCGTCTCTTTAAACCCAGTCGCTGGGTTTTGGGTCCTGGAATTGGCTGAGCAAAGGTGAGGTGAGGATGGGGTGCCATCAGGAAGCGCAGGAGGAACTATGTGTGGAAAATTTGGTTTTCTGCTTTATAGCATTTCCTTTTGACCACTCACCTCAGCCTAGCACACACTAGAACTCTTGAGAGCAAAACACTTTAGAAAAGTCAAAAAGAGAACCTGGAGAAAAACTCCTAGTTGTTACTGTAAATACCCTCAAATCCTCAGGTAAAGTTCAGGGCTCAGCTCACCTGTCGTCCAGGCTGGTTCTCTCTCCCTCCCGCAAGATTCTGTCAGGCCCCGGCCACCCGGACGTCAGTATTAGGCTGGGGCCTGTCCTTCTCTTGTTCCTCCTGCTGTCGGAGGTACAGGAGCCATGCGAGCGGCTCCCGCCTGGAAGACAGATGGGTGGAGTGTTCCTCTCTGCACCCGGCCCTGCCCCCATCTCAGCCCCGACACAATAACAAACAGGCCTGTAAAAAGCACTTACATTTATGAACTGTTTATAAATTTACCGACATTGATTTATGACCCTTGGCTGGACTTGACATTAGACTCTTTAGGGGCATTTCGTTCTCTCTTCCCTTTTTTTTTTTGGACTTTTTTAAGTGTTAACGTTACGGTTCACATTCTTAATATAGCTACACGCCAGGAACCACGCGGAAGACAGCTGGGAGCCCAACCAATGACCCGTGGGCAGGAACCCAGACGTGATTTATGCCGGGGCTGGGGCTGGTGCCGAAAGTTGCCTCTGGTTGGTTCAGGGACAAGCTGTCGCTCCAGGAGAAGGCCCCTAGGAGGCCGGCTAGGCTCCGAAGCGCAGTTGGGAGAGGCAAGAGGAGAACAAACTGGATCAGGAACTGTGTGGACCTCACTGTTTCCTGGATGTGGAACCTCAGGCAAACGATCGGATTGCCCCGAGCCCCAATTTCCTCATTGGTGTTATAGGGACAGTAATACTGACTTTAGATGGTTGTTACGAGAATAAATGAGGCAGTATTTGTGAAATACCTGAACTGCTGCCCCTAGATAGGTGCTCAGTTAATGGTGATGAGCATTATGGGGTGCAAGCTGATCTGTGCTGGGCACACTGGGCCCTGGAGAACTTGTCCCATCACAGCTTAGTCAACAGTGACTCACCTTGTTACTTAACCAGTTTCGTGTAAGGTCTGGAAAGGAAGGGTGCCCTTAGCTTCCTGGACGGAGGCGTGAGGAAGGCTTCTGCACAGAGCAGGGTCAGTTCAGACACCCCTTCCTCGCTCTGCAGACTCTTGTCTGTGCCTATGAGTTTTTGTTTGGTGTCTTGTTTGTTCATTTGTTTTCAGTTTTATATCCCACCGTCACATCAATAAATTTAATTGTAAAAAGACTCTTGGGGGGGCGGCCCTGGTCGGTGTGGCTCAGTGGGTTGGAGCGTTGTCCCATACACTGAAAGGCTGTGGGTTCGATTCCCGGTCAGGACACATACCTAGATTTCAGGTTCGGTTCCCAGTCAGGGCGAGTACAAGAGGCAGCCTGTCGATGTTTCTCTCTCTCACCCTCTCCCTTCCTCTCTCTAAAACCAATCAATCAATAAGAAAGACTCTAGGAGGGTGTTGGGGGAAAGTGAGAATGAAGAAATTCCCTCCACCCCCAATTGCTCTGCTCATATCCCCCACCACACACCACGAGAAACAGATATTACTTTCACTGCATCACTGAAGTTTTATTTGAGTCTCCTTATGCCTGCTGAGAAGAGAAGATAACATGTATTGAGCGAGAACAAGTTGTCAAGAACTCGGGAAGACATCTCTCATTTTAAATCTCACATAGTCCTCCGAAGTGGGTATCCTTCCAATTTTATGGATAAAGAAAGAAAGGCCCCGAGAGATCCGAATAACTTGCCCAGTATCACACAGCTCACAAGTGGCTGAGATAAGGCAGAAACCCAGCCTGATACCTAACCAGTCTATTCATTGTCCTGGAATCCGCCCCCCCCCCCATGCATCCTAAAAACAAAGCAAACCTCTAAACACCGACTGAGGGTCTCTGATTGCTCCTTGTGAAAACTGGCCCAGACCATGGCAAGTCCTTTAAGGCAGGAAATGTCCCTAGTTAGCTTGTGCCTGCTCAGCTGCTGGAATCCAGACAGACCCCAGCTTTCACCACAGAGCCTTCCTGGGCCTAAAAGAAGAGCAGGAAAAACAAAAGACAAATGCGAAAACCACTCGTGCTCTTTCCCTTAGGAGGGAACCCACCAGCAGCGACCCCCTTGGACACCAGGTGGCGCCCGAGTAAGGCCAAATGAAGAGTTTCGGGCAGGGCTGGTTTCCGAGGGGAAATGGTGTCTACACTGTCAATTAGGATGGGTTAAGGTGACCACCAGCCAAAGAGAGGTTTCCCGACTCTTGTTTTGTGGCACTTCGGTGAGAGACTATGTGAGGGCACCTCATGTTAACACTAAGCCACCGTGGCTGCGTTCTTGCTGTTCAAGGCAGTGGCTGGGCAGAGGTGTGGGCACAGGGCTGGAGGGTCCTGCCAGGCAGGTGAGAGGGACAGACCGCGGAAGGTGTGTGCTGGGGAGGGCTGCTTCTGTTTATCTAAGAGAGTCACCCTCAGCTCTGGGTGGCCCTAGATGGTGCTGGGTGGACACCAGTAGATGTCTGTGGTCACATCGAGGAATCCTTAGACCCCCAGGCTCTGATGGCAGTGAGGGGAAGGAAGGATTCTCTGATGTTGGGGCTGCCTGCAGAAGCCATGCCCTTCTACTCATGGCCCCATCCCCTCTCCGGTTGTCCACGGAGCCTTGATTCTTGATCGCAGTGTGATATAGTGTTTCAGTGAAAACATGGACACCCGGGCCCAGGGACATGGGCAAGCCCAAACCTCAGCGTCAGAGCTCAAGTGGCCAATCCGATAATCAGGTGTCAATATCACCCCTCCCTGCCCCCACCTTCTCATTATTGGCACTATCTCAGTCCTTCCAGGACTTGTCAACTTCAGACACCCTAGTTTTTCTCATGTCATTGAAAATAGTCTAGAAAGCCCAATATTCACCATGGTATTTCCCCAACAGCTGATCTCAGCCGGAAGTGGGATGGAACTTTTTGAGGGGCTGAATGTTCTGGGTTTGGTTTAGATGATGAGGCCACCACTGAACATCTTATCTCCCTAGGGCTGGGGCATTTTGGGAAGGGGAGGTGGCTCTCTCCTACAAGTGCCGACAAGCACGGGCCCCTGCCGCCCAAGCTGTCAGCCTGGAGACCCCTGGGTTCTCCTCTATCTATCTGCTGTGGGTTCCAGAGCCAGAGCCAAAATCTTCTGGTCTCACAGACAGAGGCTGAGTTCATTGAGAGACTCATTAATTACATGGCCAAGGGAAGGAAGGGAAGAAAAAAACTCATGAAAATGTTCATTTAAAGTTAATTGCTGCCCATATTCTTACTAATTGAAGTAGCTCAGTTGGTTTTCACTTATGTACCTGTGTGTGTTTAAAATGGGATATTGCACAATATAAACCAAGCCACATCACAACCTAACGATCTGGAAAATCTCAGTTTAATAAACAAAGCTGGCTTTGAGTTACTTAGAAGAAACGTACGTTGGCGCACCCGCACACACACACACACACACACACACACACACACCCCACATGCACCAGATCTCAGACCTTCTGTTATGTCTTTTTCTCCGTAGTTCAAATTAAACACAGTCTCAGTCTCTTGCTCTCTCTCTTCCTCTCTCTTTCTCTTATTAAATTTATTTTTAACACACCTTAAAAAAAATAAACACACCCCTCTGTGCCACTCCTATGCCAGGTGCAGCCAGGGGCAAATTTTTACAGCTGAATTACATGACCTGAAAAATACGGAGCACATAATGAGGACATTGAGAGCCACCCATCTCTAGCGCCGGCCAACGGCTGGTGTAATAACATTCCTGGAGAGAGCAGTAGCCCGAGCAGCTCCGGAGTCAGGCCTGGAGCCCTTACTCAGCATGAGGAATTATATATATCTTGGAACTCTTTCCAGAACCTAAACATTATTGCTAAGAAAGGGATAACAGTGTGAGCGGCCATCGCTCTGCAGCGGGGCTCACACGGGGCTGTGTGTGAGTTTCCACACGAGGCTGCAGGGGAGCCCGCCAGGCCCAGCTCTGCAGGGTGGGCGAGACGTCAGCCTGGGACCCCCAGTTATCTGGAGCCCAGAGCCGAGCCTCAGCTTCAGCGTCTGCGACAGCGAGAGCCAGGAGGAATGGCAAAACTGTCCAGCTGCAGGAATTATAGCAACAAAGATGGCTTTAAGATGTTGGCCCATCCTATATAACTTTCTTTTTTTTTTGAGGTAAAATGCACATAGCATAAAATTAACCATTAACCATTTTAAAGAGAACAATTCAGTGGCATTTAGTACATTTACTTATGTTGTGTAACCACCACCTCTGTCTTGTTCCAAGACATTTCATCACCTGAAAGGAAACCTCCTACCCATTAGGCAGTCACTCCTCACCCTTCCTAACCCCTGCAACTTCCAGTCTGCTTTCTGTCTCTTCAGGTTTACCTATTTTGGGTGTTTTATACACTCTGTAACTTTTAATGTAAGATATAGATTTAAAGAACCTTTTATTGGTGCATAATGTGCATAAAGTACACAGATCCGAACCTTGACAAATTTTCATAATCAGACCACACCAAAGTAACCACCAACCAAATCAAGAAACAACATTACCAGTCCCCAGAAGCCCCCTTGTACCACCTCCCAGCCCTGCTCCCCAGAGAAGACCACCCTCTTGACTTCTGTGTCGTGGATTACTTTTACCGGTTTTCGTACTTCTGTGTGTGGTTTTAGTTTGCTCATGTTCATTGCTGTATAGTATTCCATCGTATGATTATATCACACTTTCTATATCCATTCCATTGCTGATGAACACTTGGGCAGTTTCCAAGCCATGTATTTTAATTGATATTCAAGCTCAACAAAGCTATTGAGCGGATTTCTCAGACAATAGCGGGTAAAAGCATCAAAATAGAAGGAATGGGGACATATTGGGGAAGGGGGTAGCACTAAAGAGCCCCTGAGATTTTCAATAGTTCAGACATACTCTGATTTGAGGCATGGTGAGGGAAAGCAGAATAGAAGTGAAGCACCCCTGAGTGTTCTCTCCCTAAATAAACTGGAGACTTTCATGGGTAAAAGGTCATGGAGTCCGAAAAGACCAGACTAACTCCAGAGTCACCTGTCCTCCAACACCCATCTTGCACCCAAACGGACAGCTGCTTCCTCTGCCCATAAGGCACACCTCAAGGCCCATCTGTCCTCCCCTTCCTCCGTAATCTGTGTCATGTAGAAGTACAGAGAGCTGGGCACACAGCAGGGAGAGGATCTAACTGGACAATTGGTGGTCTGGGGGCTGCTCGAGGCAGCCTGTTATGAATCTGGGCTTGCCCGGGGCTCACAGTCTTGGCACCCAGTAAAGCTCCAGCTTACGGCCAAACCTGGCCACTCCCGTGAGTCTGTTGTCCGATGGACCAGAAGCCAGACCCAGGAGAGAGACACAGAAGGAGACGCCCAATACATCCCTTTACAGTTTGGCTGAGGCGCATTCCCAAATTACTCCTCTTTAGAAATCAGTAACAGGGCAAAATATATTTCCCTTTGCACATATATGAAATTACGCCTTTTCTTGTTACACTGCTTTGTTACCCACACCCCTAAAGCAGACTTTTTCACATATTCTGCTCCATTTCTGGAATGAAGGCTTGAGGCAGCCTCTTTGAAAACAAAAGATTCAGGTAAAAGAAATGCAGCCTGCAAACACCCAGACTTCTTACCTCCTGTGTTTGCACAGTCACGGTCAGGGGACACCCCGGTCCCTTCATTTCCATCCTCTGTGCTAAGCGCGGGCTATGCGGGGAAGTGGGTAAAATGCTCGCCCACCAGTGCACTTCTTCCGGGGACTGCCTTTCTGCGGAGGGACAGGCCTGTGGATGCAGATTTCTCCAGCTTAATTTCCTTTCCCATTACGGACGCCATTAGGACAACTTAGCACCTAACATCCCCATGGCCATCCCATCACGGGGGAGGTGGGTCAGGAACGGAGCTCCCTGCAAAGAACACAGAGCTGAGAAGGAGAAGGGGCTCACTTATCACTCCTGAGCAGAGTGAGAGCCCAGAGCAGGGGCCCGATTTCTGGGTGACCTTGACTCTCCTCGTTGTTTTGTGTGCTCTGTTTATTTTTCAAGGTTCCATTCAAGTCTCCATTTCCTGGGAAACTCATTCCACCTGTCCCCTTCCCCCCATCACCTCTGCCCCCCACAGCCAAGCTATCCCTGGTCACTTCCCTGGTCCTTGGTGTTGCACCGTGGTTTGTCTTTCTCTCTAATTTCTGTCTCTCTACCCAAGTCATAAGCTCCTTAAGTTGTGGGAGGAGGGGGTGAGTGGGTCATGTCTTCTTTCAGCATCTCAGTTCCCATCACAACACTCAGGGAACCTCAGTGTCTCCATAACTTGTTTTAGTTTTTTTGTTTTTATTAATCCTCACCTGGGGATATTTTTTCCATAGACTCTTAGAAGGAGGGAGAGAAATATATATAGAGAGAAACATCTATATGAGAGAGACACATCGATTGGTTGCCTCTTGCACATGCTCTGACCAGGGCTGGGCATAGAGCCTGCAACCCAGGTACCTGCCCTTGACTGGAAATCGAACCCGAGACCCTTCGGTGCACAGGCCAATGTTCTAACCACTGAACCACATTGGCCAGGGCTCCATAACTTTTTGGTCATTGACATCAACAGTGTGAAGTCATTGTCTGCTTGGCTTTTTCCCTTTGATCAGGGCTTTTTCTCAGAATTCTGGGAAATTGAAGGTCAGAGATGATAAGTGGGTTTGAGGCAAGCATCAGTTCCCCCTGATGGATGGTGGGTGCCTGGAACCCTCTGTTGAGTGTACCCGGCATGGCTGGCTCGCAGGGAAGGGCACTTGGATCAATTAGTGATGTCTGCCGTGGCCTCGGAACAGTCGGGGGCAGCGAGTGTGCCACAAATTTGCCATGCTTTGATCTCATCCAACTGCTTCATCTTACAGTAGAGGAGACTGAGGTGCAGAGAGGGGAAGCGACGTTATCCAAGGAAAATCAATTTCCTAAAAGGACTCTGAGCTCCAGGCGATGAGCTAACACATTGGCAACGTTCGCATGCGGTCTCCCCAAGACCATCTTCCGCTTTCCTTGGTGGTGGTGGATTTTGACACAGGAAGACACACTGTAGCAGGCAAGGGCATGACTCAGACCTTCTGAAGCCGCTAAAGAGCATATTAAGCCATTGACAGCTTTTTCTGATTTTTGGTTTTCTTGCAGTAATTGACCTGATTTTTTTCTTTTTAATGTAAACAGACTTTCCCCTCTGTAGCCAGCCAAGTCCCCCTGGCGAATCTATTCGAGTACGGTGGCTTTTATGACTTCACAACTGAAGGAGCTGAAAAAAATCAACCGATGTCATAAGAATTTGTGCTGCTTTTGCTGAGATCAATCCCCAAGGTTTCAGCTGGGACTTTGCTCTCTTAATTCCTCGAAATTAGCCATGCCTTGTCGCATAGAGTCTGCTGAGCGTTGACTTCATTCTGAATTATTTCCACATCAGTTGTTTAAACATCTCTTGGCCCAGTAGACAGCGAACTTCTCAGGGCAGGGACCATGACTTATTTATGCCCGCGTCTCTCCCACAGCCCAGCGGATACCTTGAGCTCAGCCCGTGCACACGCACTTCATTCATTCAGCGAGGCCTGCGTGCAGACCACCCGGGGAGCGCCCGCCTTGCGCTGCCAGGACTCACTCCGGGAGGAAGGGCTGGGGCAGGACGGGTCAGGTAGGAACCATGGTCTACGAAAATTCTCAGGGAGCAAGGACACGGCCGAGTGTGACTCTTCATTGCATAGCTCGATGCCTTTTAGGGTGGTGGATGCAGCAACACAGGGTTCTAGAAGGATCTGATTGAAGGGCAGATTTGGAAAACCTGGGGAGAAGGCGATAGCAGTTCTTTTAGGAGGAAAAATTACCCCCAGCTTCAGAGTCCTGGCCACCATTTCCCTCCTTTTATTCTTTTTCTTTCCTTTTACACATTTTTATGTGAACATTTTCACGTACACCAAAGTGAACAGAAGAGTATGGAGAAGGCCCGTGACCCCACCACACGACTGTTACCGTTACCCCGTGGCCAGTCTTGGTTCACCTTTGCTTCCCTCTCTGTGCCCAGCTCCAGATTATTTTGAAGAAAAGCCCAGACGTCGTGCCTTCATTCAGATGTTTCAGTATGCGTCGCTAAAAGATAAGGGATTTGAAAAACATACTCAGGTCTGTTATCCATGTAAAAATTAGTAATTCCTTACTAACATCAAATATGCAGTTCTGCTATTGTCTCATGAATGTTTTATTTTTTTATTTTTAAACAGTTACATTTTAACTTGTTTGATTCAGCATCCAAATAAAGTCCGTGAATGGTGGCTGGTCCATATGCTTCTTCAGTCTCTTCTAATTCATAGCGAAGGCCCTTAACTCAGGGCAATTTTGCTCCCCAGGAGACATTTTTGTTTGGAGCACTAGGTTGGGGGGTGTTATAGGCATCTAGTGGGTAGAGGCCAGGGGTCCCACTAACGTCCTACATTGCCCAGGACAGCCGCTGTGACGAAAAATTACCTGGCCCCAGTATCGATTGTTGAAATTGAGAAGCCCTGACCTAGAGGTTCCGCTTGGCTCTCTCTTTCTCCGTTGAGGATGCTGAGCGTCCCCACTCTGGACTGTGCTCCTCAATTCAGCAAGTCCCTGATTCTGAAGTGCCTGTAACTTGCTGGTTCGATCTCCCCACATTTTCTCAAGGCAGACAGGGGTGCCTGGCCTCTCATACACATGGGCATTTTCCTGAGCGGGTGCACCCCCGCCTTTAGGTGGGCCCCTGTGTGTTGGTGGCCGACCTGCCTCACAGACAGGGCGTGGCTGTGGGAGACGCTGCCCCCGGAGAGGCGCTTTGCTGGGGCGCAGACTCTCCCTGTGCACCCTTCTCTCAAGAGGGCGAGTCATCCTCCAGCTTAGGCAAAACATCTATCCTCTGTGGTTTTTAATTTGACACCAAGAAACTTGACATTTACACAGATGCAAGCTCTCAAAGCAGGTTCCAGGAATTAAAGTTATTCTTAATCAAATTAGCCCTTGAAGCAATCCGGAAGCTCTGGTTTCTGCAGTTGGCACGCGGTCCTTCCACATTCCCCAAATCTACACAAGCTGAGGTGTCGCACGCACCCATACAGTGTCCCCTGCCACTTGTCCACAAGCCAGATTCCTTCCACCCCAAGGGCTGAGAGCAAAGCAGAGGCAAAGGTGAGGAACGAGACCTTTGCATGGTGAAGGGAACAGCTCGGGGCCCTGCAATTTAATTTTTAAGACGGGCAATGCCCTCACCCAATAACTGTGCACGAAGAAAGGCCCACCGTCAGCAGCCAGAGCTGAGAATTGACAGCAGAACCAACAGGACTATTTAAAACCCCAGTGGCCTGGGCCCCCTTAGCGTGGAGATAAAGAGCTTCATTCCAGTAGCCCTAGGGTTGTAATTACCACCATCACCCTCAGCCTTGGGGATACAGTCTAAGGCATAAGAGCAAGAGAGGACGCAGGATGGAGCCCAAGGGGGCAAGGCTGACTGTTCACCACCCACCACCCTGGACGCTGGGAGCACAGAGAGAAAGGACAGCTGGCCCTTGAGAGGCACACAGGCAGGATTTTAGTGGGGTGGGGTGAATTCCATGGACGAGGGAGCCCTAACAGGAGGCCTAATGCTGTCTGGGAAAGCTTCCGGGGGGAGCTTCGAAGAAGGGGTGGGGTGGGGTAAAAGGACCTGGATGCTCTGACCTGCAAGGAGCACGGCCCAGAGTGCGGGGTGGGGAGCGAGGCTGGCCTAGGACGCTCTGTGCAGCAAACCAGAGGCTCAAAATGAGTTTCCAAAACTCTAGGGAATTCTGAAGGTTTTAAGCAGAAGAGAGACACAGTGTGATTTACATTTTGGAAGGGTTATTCTGATGGAAATCACAGGGAGAGGAGAGGGGAGGGGAGGGGAGGGGAGGGGAGGGGAGGGGAGGGGAGGGGAGGGGAGGGGAGGGGAGGGGAGGGGAGGGGAGGGGAGAGACATGGGGGGAGCAAAGGTTTACCTAGTGGTTGACAGTAAACAGGCAAGCAAGGAGGAGAGTGCTTGAAGGTAGTGGAAACAAACGGGGAGGGAAAGGAGGGCGACAGGATTATCTTATTTAATCCTTTCCACACCCCCAGAGGTCAAAATCATCTCTTTGGTAAGAGACTCACTCATAGACCTGTGAAGGTCATAGGTAATAAGCTATGTTGTCTGGATCTGAACATGATTCTGACTCCCGGCTCTAAGCTTGGTGCCGGCCACCAGGGTCATCCTTCATTTTACATCTTCAAGTTGAATTATGCTCAACACAATATGGAGCTTTTTAGGCAGGAAAGCACAATATGCTTTAGAAAGTTTCCATAAAACAAAATATCAGAGAGCATCGTCTAGGGAGGACCTGGTAACTCATGAAGCGGGTGTTCTCTGGCTGAGTGGGGGCTGGAAAAGCTTGTATCCCAGCCACGGGGGACCGGGCTCTCAGAGAGGTCCCTCATTCCCACAGGCGCCAGGGCAGCGAGCAGGTCCCCTGCAAAGGCCGTGTGTGATCTACAGACTCATGGAAAGGTGGAAGGAGAGGATAGTGTGGGCAGCCTTTGTGGAGAGTGCAGACCCAGGACCTGCTGCCCTGAGCAAGGGGCTCGTCCAGGGAAACCTACCAACATCAGAGCCACCAACCATGCGGCTCATTGAAAAGTGTGGCGGTCTCCATGGCGGGAGAGGAATGGTCTATTTCAGCCTCCCCCCCTTCTCTCTCTCTCTCTCTCTCTCTCACACACACACACACACACACACACACACACACACACACACACACAGACTCATGCACACACAGTCTTTTAAAATGCAAAGAGCAAGGGGAAAATGTCTATTTGCACCATCTGGCTTGTTCTTTAAATAGCTCATTCCAAGAAAGAAATATGTTCTCTTTGCCTTAATTTATGTTTCTACCTTTTTCTTCCACTCGCCCCGCAGAAGGAAATGGGGCGGGCGGGGGAGGGGCAGGCCTGATGCCTTGCAAGGATTCGGCAATGGCTTTGGTATGTTGCTGCCTACACAGCAGTATTTAACCCAATTACAGGCTAATAAGGGCTCAGACAAATTATCTGCAAATAGATATGTCTATATGTAAACCCTCGTATTTGGAACATGTGTCTGGAGCCAAAGAAAAGCTAAGCACTTAGCCAGAGATGGACTGAGCTCACAGCTTTTTATTTCCCCAGCCCTGTGTGTGGAGATTCTTGAGTAAGATAAATAAGAAATTCCAGGTACAGACCAGAAGGTTCGGCCTTGAAGCTGTACAAATGAACAGTTTGGCTCCGAGACCATCTTCCTCTGGGGTCCGTGGCTACCCAGTGACCCGGGGGACACTGGGGCTCTATGCGGTCCTCACACAGACTGCATCCCCGGAGGCTGCCCAGCCACCCTCTTCCCGGTCCTTCCGAGAGCAGCAAGGACAGATCTCCCTGGAGAAATGCTCACAGGCTGGCCCAAGAGAAACTGCTTCCAGCCCAATAAGCCAAGGCAGTGGGTGGGATGGGGAGGGCAAGGGGGCAAAAGGCTAAATTGCAAAGGAACTGAAGCTTGCATTTTATGGTCTAAACCATCTACCAATGCTAAACGCGCTAAAAATTCCACTTTCCAGCAGAGCAGGAAACTGAGGTCCAGGGAGAGGGACTTGCAAGGCCACCCAGCTGGCTGGCGGGGAAGCCAAGACAGAGCCCAGGCGCCCGGCCCAGCTCAGGGCCCTCTGCAGGGCCAGCCTGCTCTCCTAGCAAGGCCGGGGGTGTTGAAAATGATTCTTGGCAATATGACTCTTCTCGGAGAACACAATAAAAGAGAAAGTAGAATTCATTTTCTTTTTTTCCCTAATAATTAGAAAAAAATTATAATGTGTATAATAAAAGTATAGCTCGCATGGTGCAGAATTCCTTCGTTGCCATGGGGGAGTGTCTTTGCACGTGTGTGCGCACAGGAGCGTGATGGGGACCCACTCTGTGTGGGTCTGTGTGTGTCCTGAGCAGCGTCCCCCTTCGGCCCAGCACTACCACGTGCTAACCAGCATGTAGGTTTAATGGTTCCCACTTGGGGCACGTTTCTCCATGTGCCCTAAGGATGTCTGCCTGTCCAGTTTTCTCCATCACGCTGTGTGTGCTGCGCCGGAAAAGCTGTTTGCTTCAGGCGGGATGCTTGCGGTTTTATATGGGCATCGACACCAGCCCACATATAGTCCTTGGAAAATAGTTTTGTTTCCCAGGGAGAGAGGTAGACGAATCCCACTGGTGGGGGGCAAGGGGGTTTCTCAGGTGAGGGTTGAGGCCCCCTGGAGACACCTTGACAGTTTCACTGTCATTTCCAGGAATGTCTTCAATCAGTTTGAACATCTGCAAGACTGAGGGCCCTCGTAGCAGCGTATGGGGGAGGCTGTAGGAGGGGAATGGGGGGTCCTGAGGGGAGGTAAGGTGGAAAGAGAGGGGTAGGAAACAAGCCCAGAGGCCCAGCCCCAAAAGTCCCCCTTCTGAACTCTTGCAGGATGCCCCCCATCTGCCCAGGCCCCTCCTGCCTGCTTCTACCACCTGTGTTTAGTACCTGGGTTTTTCAGTTTCCAAAGACCAGGGGCAGCTGGGCGCGGAGCAGGGCCCGGAGGTGGAAAGAGCAGGGTGTTGTTTTTGTAGCCGGGAGGCCTGGTTTTCGTCGGTGTGAGGAGGTACCCAGGTGTTTTAACGCAGCCCCCAGTGCAGGCCTGGCCCGCTGGAGTGGATTTCGATTCTCATTTGCCAAACTACACTTTCAAGAGGTGTCAGATATCGAAAACCTCTCCCCCAAGCCAAAGCAAGCATCTGCAGGGGGAGAGGTCCAGAAGGGGCTAGGGACGGCAGGAGAAGATGCTGGATGAAAAAAGGAAACAGCAGAAGCAAAAAGAAAAGTTCTTTCACACGGTGTTCCAAGTTGGCTGTTTCTTCTTAAAATAACCGGTTAGGCTGTGCCTAAAGCCAGGTAAGTCTGTTCTGCATTGCAAAGGAGCCTGGGCAGAGCGCGCGCTTCTTGGCACAGGTGGGATTCTGGGAACCAGGGCTTTGTAGGACAGGGGAGGGTCTGTGTCCGGTGACCCAAAGTGACCTTTCCCTTCAGGGAAACGGAGAGGGAGACAAGTAGCAAGAAGGGTGTGAGGGAAGTACTAGGAGTGAGGGAGGAAGGGAGGGAAGAGAGGGGAGGGGAGTGTGGGGGGAGATAAAGGAGGAGGGGGGCGGTGAAGGCGAGAGTGGGGGCAGGTCTCCCAACTGCCTGGTCCCAGGCCCCTTGCATGTGAGATGGGAACGGTGGACGGACCCCCGGGAACCCCTGGCTGCTGTTCTCCCCCTTGGGTCTTTCTGCCTCAGTCCTTAAGTATCCATAACTGTGCTGACGGCTGCTCCTTCCGTGGGGTTCCGAATCCTCCTCTCCAATTACTCATGAAAGCTTAAAATGAAGACATTCTGGGAAGCCAAAGGAATCTGGTTTAAAATGTTCGTTTGGGGAATGGAAGGCATTAGAAGAATGCTCGTGTCTGGACTCTTCTGTTGCTTTCTTCCCGTTTTCTCTTCAAATTAATGAATGAGTCACGGTTTTCTTTAGGCCTGGAAAAGGCTCCAGAGGGGAGAATGGGAGGGGGCTCCAGAGAGGGGGCCTGACAATCTCATTTTCTCTGGCTTGTTGGACCGTTCAGACCTGCTGCTGGTTTTCTCTTTCTTTTCTATCTATCTCCAGAGAAAGGCTCTTTCCCATTAATAAGCAACATGACCTGAACATCTTTTTCTCCCCTCCCCCCATCCCCCCGCCCCAGTCCCAGGACAAGACCGCCTACCTTGAATAAAATCCAGCCCAGTTACAGGGATGTGCACAGGGTACTCCCAGGCTCTGGGAGGCAGGTGACCTGACGCCTCAGGGGGCAGGTCTGTAGGACCCCCAGCTTCTCACCACGCACCTCTGACTCCTCCAGGTCAGCTCCCCAAACCAAGGGCACCCCCTCGGGATGAGTAGAACCTGCCTAACCATCACCGGGTTAAAGAACAGTCCTTTAGCTTCTAGAAAGCACAGGGGACCTCCATTTTGCTGCTGGTGCCTTCCCCGCCTCCCTCCTGTACCTCACTGACCGTCCCCATCTGGACCCACAGGCCAGTCCCCTTCTCCCTGTCCCAGGCCTCGCTTAGCTACAGGACACTTCAGAAGTAGTCCATGTTCCATGATTACTTCTTTAGGGAGCCTCCTTTTTCCTCTACTCCAAAAAACCCCTCCTCTTCCCTAAATGCCGGCTTTAGGAATTACTCTGCTAACAGGAGGGGGAGGAGGGGGTCTCCCATTTAAACATCTCCACAGAGGACCCCTCACTGGAGTTTCCCCGGAGCCCCGGGCAGGTGCTGCTGCTGTCGACGGATGGAGAAAGGACATCCTTGGACTGCCTCGTTGTCCAGTGCTTACGGGCTTCTGTGTCCACTCAGCTCCTCTGAGAAGAGAGGAGAGAAGGGACCGTAAACTTATTTTATGGAGCACCTACTGTGCACCCGGAGTTAGACATTTGTGCCCCACAGACCCTGAGGTTGAACCAAGGGGCTGCTGAGACCTTCAGAAGTTAATATGCAGCTGAAGATCACATGCCCGGCTCCCACCTGGACTCTCCACTCTACTGGGCAGGAGCCACCTGTCTCCTGGGGCTCAAGCATTTGTTCAAACAAAAGTCAAACAAAAGTCAAATGAAAGTTCTGACTTTTGTTTTCTTCCAGGAGACAGAACTGGCAGCATCCACAGCCCACTGTCCTCAGAGGCCCGGACCACAGGCTCAGCATCGGGAGTACATCTTAGCTTAAGGCTGGCCTGCCTCCTGTGTTCAGCTCAGGCCTGGTTGGGAGGGAATGACAGGGGGAGGGCTGGTGGGCCCAAACCCTTCCCCATTCCCCCTCCTCCTCATCCCAGCAGATGTCCAAGATGCTTGAAGTTGTTGTGCCCAGATTAGGTGAAGAACAAATATGCCTTATTACCAAGCCACAGAGCAACAACTATGTAAGTGATTAAGTATGTATCAGATGGACTTCACTGTCAGTTTGATTTAATCACAACACTAAAATCTACATTTCTAGATTCCGTTTTCATAGCTTCTTGCTTGTTGATTATGGCCATTTGCTCAAAATAAATTGAGGGAACACTGTTTGTGTATGCCAGTTTCAGAGCCAGAAGAGAAAAGCTGATGTTTATGCAAGATGTGATTATAAAATAATGACTGTGTTTTTTCAGCAAACAGACTAGGACTCCAAAGACATTCCACTGGAAAGCTCCATCCTAGTCAGAGATGTTGCCGTGGCTCAAGTGCCTTGTGGCGCCTCGCTTTGGAATCACCTTCTGAGCCCATTTGTGTGGGCCACATGGAAAAAAAATAAACCACTCCACCCCACCTCATTATTGACCGAAAAACTCTATTACCAGTTTGATTACTCACCTAATTCCCCAGGATTGGCCTCAAATGCCTTTCAATTACTTCTAAATATCAGATCAACGCTGAAACGGTGAGAACCAGCAACCTCTGAGGAACATTTCCAAGAATGCTGAGCAGGCTCTGGGAGCCATTCCAAAAGAATTGAGACCCAGGTGGGGTTAGAGGGTGAGGCCAGTGTTGAGCTGGGCCTTGAAGGACAGGAAAGCTCTGAGGAATGTTAGGATTACTCTTCAATTCACCAAGTGCTTTCCCTACCGATTCCTCCTTTGGAGTCTCACACCAGGGGTGGGCTTAATGACACATAAAGCCCAGAGGAAATCATGTGTCCTAGTCACACAGCTAGCAAATAAATCAGAGTTGGACTTGAAATCAAGGCTTTGTGCACCTGTGTGTACAGTCTCCCTGTGTCCCAACGGCATTTCAGGAGGCAGAGGCCAGTAGGCTGGGCTACCTGGAGGAGAGGACCCCTGTAGAGAAGAGGTGGAAAAAGGCTGAAGGAGTAGGTTGGGCTTGCTTCTGGAGGCCTTTGGAGCAGGCCGACAGTATGGCAGAGACTGAAGGTGAAGTGTAGCCACTGCCCACAGGCCCTGCAGCACAGTCTTTCACCGGGACCAGGATGCCGACCCTGCAGGCTGGCTCACTAAACATCTGCCCCAGCCAGCCAGCCTTTCTGGGTTGGAGGGGCTCACCCCTTGCAGCCAGAGTTCTGCCGATGGCCCAGGTATACCAAGTGGTGGTCCCACTTGACGCAATGAGCAATGTGAGGTGGCTGCTGGTTGTGGGGACATCAGATCCCTTGGGGGTGGCATTTATTTGTTCTGCAACCATCCTGCCTGGTCCCTAACATCACAGGTGTGGAGTCTCTGCTGAAAATGTCCTGTGGTGTGGTTGAGTGTTTCTCCGGTCTGTATTGTTCATAGCTGGGTACTTTGGCCTTCCAAGAAATTTTACAAATTCCCCAATGTTCTCTAATAAATCCCTTGCACCAATAATCCCTTTTTTCAAACAATTTCTTCAGCATCTACCATGTGTCTGAATTTGTGCTTTGATGCATTTTTCTTATTTAATCTGACAACTGCCTTGTGACATAATTATGCTCACTTAGCGAAGAATAAACTCACCTTCAGAGAAGTTAAGAAACACAACTCAGGCCACACAGACAGATTTGGGCAAGATTTTTAATTTGCCCACCACCGCATAACCTAAAGCTTTCAGGAGAGTTTTGAAATAAGGATGGACTGGTGTAGGGAGGAAAGCTTGTGTGACTCTAGAGAGAAGAGGTCCAGCATACCAGCCTGGGGGCATTGTGAGGGGCCCTGGCTGAATAACTTTTTGTGTTTTTTTTTAATATATCTTTATTGCTTTCAGAGAGAGGAAGGGAGAAGGAGAGAGATAGAAACATCAATGATGAGAGAGAGTCGTCACTGATGGGCTGCCTCCTGCAAGCCCCCGACTGGGGATCGTGCCTGAAACCTGGGTACATGCCCTGACCAGGGATCAAACCGAGATCTCCTGGATCCTAGGTCGATGCTCAACCACTGAGCCATGCCCGGCCAGGCGAGAAAGCTAATTTATTTAGTGCATTCTTCTGAGGAAATCCCTATCATTGGATGTGCCTTGCTTTCCAACAGGGGTGGGTTTCGTAAAACGGGGACCAGAGTTCTATAAATTGAGACCTATTTTTAAAGACACTTGAATGGCTCACTAGTCACAGGATTATGATACAACCTGTTTTTGTCACAGGAAAAAAGCCTTTTGTAATCATGCTGAACCCTCAGCTCTCCTTTGTCATTCAAGATTTTCATAAAAGTAGTCTACAGACAATGAGGCCACTTCCACCTCTGGAGTCTCACCCAAGCTCTCTGGACTAAAAGGCTGAGGCAAGAGGGGTGGGAGCATTTTAATTGTAAAATTTTCCCTCTCCTTGAAACAGACCACTAAACAAAAGAATTGTCCACACCATGGAGAGCAAGGAGGAGAGCTTGCCCCCCCCCCCAATATTCAACATGAGTCCCACACTCCCCTCTGATTGGGCCAGCCTCAGCCAAATCACTGTGGCCTAGAGAAGGGGAAGCACTCATTGGCGTAGGCCTGGTTTTCTTCCCTTCCCTGAACAAATCACTGTGGTAATAGGATGAAACTAGGCTGATTGGCTTATGACTCTGGGAAAATGGGTAAGTCCTCCAAACAAGCTTGTACTGTGGGAGTGGGCTGGAGAGGGGCTGGAAGATCCTCACATTGTCTGCCTCCTCAGGGAGCTGGCCTTTGGTCTTAGATGCAATCTGAGCCACAAGGCATCCTAGTAAGAGCATGGGTTTTAGGGTCCTGACATCCAATTTGCAGCTCAAATCACTGGAGCTCAAAAAATTTGGTCAGCTACTTTCAGGTTAAGGAACCTTTAATGTGTTACTTAACCTTAATGAGCCTCTGTTTTTCCAGCTGTAAAATGGACCTAATTTTACCTGCCTTCCAGAGGACTAATATATGCAGAAGAGTCTGTGTGATGCCTGGACACCACAGGAACCTGATAGGTGGTAGCAATAATTATGATGCAAGAAGTTTTCAACTTCTGAGCTCAAGATCAGGCTCTGTCTGTCCCCTGCCCACCCACCACTTGCCCCAGCTGAGAGGAAGAAGCTCTTTGGGTTGTATCTGAGCCAGAGGCCAACACCTGCAGAACCTTCTCCCTGTTCCTCTGGCGGTCTGTGGGCAGGACCCATGGAGATGCACCCCATGTCCTCATTCACAGCCTCAGGGCTTCCCACAGCGGTTGTTCCAGGTGACACATTCAGAATTGGCAGGCACAAGGCTTTTAAAACCTTGTCTGCTTCCAAAGTAGCAAGCAAAATTCTGGGAAGAAATAAAGACAATCTTGACCCTGGACACTGGCATCAGGCTTTAGGGAATGAGATAGGCTTCGGAGTCAGACAGCCCTGTTCCAATCTCCACGCTGCCACTTAGGAGTGGTTTTATAATAAGGGAATAACAATTGGGCTCACTTCATAGGTTTGTTGTAAGAATTGAGTACAAAAAAGCATGCAACAAACCCAGGACTATGTCAAGGAGTAAAAGATTATAGAAAAATGTTATTATGATAACCAAATGCCACAAAATATTTGTAATTGAAGACTCTCTCTTCATTACATCTCTAACATTCTAGGATCTTTTGATTATATCTGGGTTCATCATGCTTTATAGGATGCTCATGTTATCCTCTCAGTTTAAGTTGCATCAACACGTTTTCATTCAAACAATATTTACATTTAACCAATATTTACTGATCACCTGCCAAGTGCCAGCTACTCTGCCAGGAGCTGAAAACACAATGGGATGCCTGTGTGGTTACACAGCTGTGTACTGCACAATTCCAGGTGCCCAGCCACATCCCAATCCATGTACATGACCCCACACCTGGGGGGGGGCACAGCCCCACCTGCAAGGCCACACGGACTGCCGTCTGCTCTCTACTCAACCCATCCGCTATTACGTCACTGAAAATGCAGATCTGTGCAATGGAGAAAAAGCAAGGAGTATGATGAGATTTTTATCAAAGGAGGGCTCGGAGCAAGTGCCAACCACGCAGGACCTTGTTGGCTGGATTAAACAGGTGGATTTTTATTCTTGAAGCAATGAGAAGCCACTGGAGGATTTCTAAAGGGGAGCAACATGACCAGACTTGCATTTTAAAAGTATCCTCTGGCTGCAGTGTGGAAAATGGATTCTCGGGGCAAGTGGGGAAGCAGGGAGTCCTCCGAGAGGCTCTTAGGGGACAGCAATGGTCATGGCTTGGATTAGGGCAGCAGAAAAACTGGAAGGAGAGACAAAGCCGAGTTCACAAGCACTGGGGTGGGGAGAGGAAGGTCTCTCTGGAGGCCAGTGAGTTTTTCTGAGAGCAGGAGCCTGGGAGGAACCTCATGTTGGCTCCAGACTTCCCAACGAAACCTGTGAAGGCCTCTATGGAGATCCTGATATTTCCATGCATAGGGGACACTTAGAGTTTTCGCCGCAGCTTCAAGAGCTGGGCTCCAAAGGGCAAGCAGGCAAGACGGCGTGGAGAAGGGGCTTGGGGACAGAACCCCAGCCCAATGGCTCTGCTCAGAAAGATGCTGTGACCTCAGTGAGCTCGGGGCCATGCCTCTGTCGTGAACTGTGCTGGAATCCTCAAAACAGAGCAGCAGTCCTTGCCCAGCAAACTCAGCATTTGAATTCCCCAAAGGAAGGTGGCTATATGGAAAGCTGCCCTGGGTACTGGAAAGATGAATCAATCCCAGGCACCAGGAGTCTGGGTGGATTGAACCGTCTCAGGAGTTTACCTGTCGGAAAGCCTATTGTTAGACTTCCGAAGGCCTTAATCCAACCCACAGAGGCACACCCTACCTGTATGCAAATCTCCTTTCACCCTTCAGATGAAAGCCATTAGTCACCCAAGTCTCCTGGCTTCCCAGTGTAGTTCTGCTCCACAGAAATTACCCAGGGTGCAGTTGGCGCCTCTGGGGGCAAGGGTTCCACACCGACCAGCTGCTCCTCTTCTCCACTACAAAGTTTGACCACTGGCTACTGCCCCGGACCCAGGCGAACAGGCCACCTTCCCCTGGAGGACGGTGGCACCTCTGAACACCTCTCTCCAAAGCTCGGCTATGGAGATGCAGACCGGAGCCTAAGAGCGGGGATGCTGGTTTTGTGGTCTCCTGTCCCAGTCCTAGACATCCTGGAGCCTTGGGTTCAAATCCCATAAGACCCTGGCTGACTCAGCCTGAAAGGGCTCCTCACTCAGCCTGCAGGTGGTTTCCTGCAACTGGATCCCCAGAAGTGACGTCAGTTGTGAGATTTGTAAGGGGAATTGGAGTCAGCCCTGCCGGCTCGCACCGTCACCCCTGACTCCTGTGAACGCCTGGACTGGACGTCTCCTGTTCAATCCACCCCAAAGCCTCAGCCTGGGGATATCCATGCCCCCGCCAGTTGCGGATCAGCAGGAATTAGTTTCTTGGTTCCTAGGTCAAGGACCAAGAAGTGTAGCATGGGAGCAGGTAGGATTTTTTTCCTAAGAGGTGACGAATAAAGAACCAGTTGGGACACAGGCTGCCATCCAGGGCCCTGCAAAGGCAGGTGGGCGGATGTATCAGTTCCCACTGCTGTAGTAACAAGTCACCACAAACTTCATTTATTGTCTCCAGCTCTACAGGTGAGAAGTCCAGCGTGGTGTGGCTCAGCCTACGGTCTCACAAGGCCTAAGTCAAGGTATCCACAGGTCTAGACTCTTATCTGGAAGCTCTGGAGGAGGTTTGCCTCCAAGATCATTGGGGTTGTTGGCAGAACCCAGTTTCTTGCTGGACGTCAGCCAGGAGCCTCTCTCAGCTCCTTAAAGCCACCCCCATCCCCCATCACTGTGTCCCTCCACTTTCAACAGCAGGAGCAGGTAGAGTTCCTTTCGTGCTTCAGATCTCTCTGCCTTTCGTCTAAAGCCCCACCTGCTTCATAGCCAGTCCCCAGGCCTGCCCTGCTGAGTGTCACAGTCCAGACTAGTGATGTTATGTGTCAGGAACATGTGGTTCCCTTTGTCATTGTGACATTGCTGAAATAAATTGGTATTTTTACCTCAAATAATGTATGTGGCAGAAATATATCGACTCGCCCACACATAGGTTAACACAATGACTCCTCCACTGGAAAATGTAAAGTATCGGAGTATTTTCATGCAATCAGGGGCAAGTATTTATTTTATTTTAGTTTTTTTCATAGTAACTTGTTGACTTAGAGCTGGAATTCCGTGTATAGGCTAAAAAAAGATCTCAAAAGACAAAGGATAAAGAAGAGGTGGTAACTGATTACAGCATCATTTCCTGCCCTACACACACACACACGTACACACAGACATGAAAACACACACACATGCATATACATGCACATGCACAAATATGTGCACACATGTATTCACACATATGCAAACACTGGAAGTCCACATTGGACTATTCCTGGAATATAAAATGAGCTGAATAGATACCAGGGTTATCATCAGAAGTCACACCAACTTAGGGCTAGAATTGTCCCCCAATACTAGTGACAAAATAGCATTCCTTTATTCATGCAGTAACTGTGAGCAGGTCTCTGCTCCTGAGGGGCTGCTCACAATTCAGCAGAGGAGACAAACAAGTAAACCCTAGCACACAGTGTGAGGAGGGGCAGAACAGGAATCTGAAGGGGGTGTGCAGCCCCCATCACAGAGAATTGAGGGAACATTCCAGTTTCCTCTGGAGTGTCACAAGGTCTCTAGGCTCACACACTTCCCGCAAGTGTTAGGGTTTCCAGCAACCCTCTCCATAAGCACCACTTCCCGGCTTCATGCCACTGGAGCTGCACTGTCCCCTTCCTCCCATGTGCCAGGCCACGTCTCTGCTTCCAAACTAGAGGTCAGATGCTGTATCATCCCTGCAAGACACATGCCAAGGCCTGATGCCAAGATCCCTGCTCCCCCCTCTCTCCTCTCGCCTGTCCATTTCTCACTGGGCCAAGCAGCCCTGGTCCTCACTCTACATGACTCAGTTGTTTCAGAGAGAAAGGTTAAGACAGATGCCTGTAGCCTCCAGTGAGCTGCTGGAGCTGCCTCGTGCCCGGCTTCCCCATCACCCCCCTTCTCTTCCTTCCTCCATTCTCCTACTCAGAGGTGAAGGCTCCATCCAACTGCAGTGCCTGCCTATCCATAAATGCAAACCAGGCACCACAAAGAAGGCTCTCCTAAGTGTTAGAAGATTTTGATTCTACTTTATGGGATGCGGCAGTTAGTAACGGTCTTCGCTATACATTATAAGACACCTAACTTTTAAAGAGCTTAACCCCCAGACGTTTAATTATCTCACAGAACTTGAAGCCCAGATAGGCAGCCCCAGGGTATAGTGGCCCGGTGATGTCATTGAGACCCAGGCTTTTCTCAGCATCCTACTCTGCTATCCTCAGTCCGACGTCACTGGGCCTCCACATTGTTACAAAATGGCAGCCACAGCTCCAGACATCACATCCTTCTACCACAGCATTCAAGGCCCATAGAAGGGTGTGATACACAGACTTTCTTTTCACATGGTTTCTGTTTCAGATATGAGGCAGTTTCAGATCTCCTGTCAAGCCAAAATAACCAAGAGGTATTGCTACAGTACATAGCTTAACATGTCCTTGGGCTCTTTTGTTCCCGTATAAAGAAGTTAAGAGTCAAGATTTAATAAGCTCAACTAATTTGCTAAGGAAGGTCAGTGTTCTTTTTCCTATCTGGTCTCCCCAGTCACACCTGTTCCTTTTGCCTCTTTTACTCCTATTTCTATGATCCCTCTCTGCCCACATCTCTATGTGGCCCCCCGAGAGTCTAACAGTGCCATGCAGTGGGTCAGCATTCCCAGAGATAGGAGTCAAGGTCACCCTGTAAACAAATGAAATGTTCACCAAATATAGAAAAATGGTTTGTGGTTCCTTCATTCATTTGTTCCTTCATTTAACAAGTACACATTAGTCTTACATGAGTGCCAGGCGTTATGCCTGGGAACAGACACAGCCCTGCCCCTAGGAAGCTTGTCATCTAGTGGGGAGGCAGACAATAACAGAATGACACAAATAAACGTATCATCACACTTTGTGGAAGACGCTAGGCAGGACAATTGCAGAGTTGCTGTGGACACTCAGAACCTCTGGCCTGGTCTGGAGCGGGAGGGGGAGTGGCGAGGAATAGGCCAGAGCTGAGAGAGGGGCGGGAGTTAGCCAAGCCAGTGGGAAGGCCACAGGCAGCCATGTGCTGCAGCCTGCGGGCACCAGCTTGCTGGAGTCTATGGTGGGCATCTCTTTCCAACTCTGCTTTCGGTGACTTCCCATCGGTGGCTTGAAATACGCCGTAGTGGGAGTATTTACACTGTAGAAGTTGGTGACTGCTACAAGTCATGGCTTCTCTTCTGGAGAGCCAGGAACATTTGCCAGCATGCCGCTGGGCAAAAGGGTGACTTCTGAGTATATGCAAAGGCCAGGTGCCCATAGTCCTTATTTAAAATCATTTCTTCACGAGGTCCTGCAGGCTAGTGCAGGTGACGGACAGATTCTCTCCTGTCAGATGCATCATGAACACAATTCTGAACCACTGCACATTTAGGGCTTTGGGGCTGAGATCGTTGAGGTCTGATGAGAAAGAGTGAGAGGGCGTTTAATGCTGATTGGCATGGTGATGGCAACAACCCATCAGATAGTCTTTAAGCCACAGGGTGCTCTCCAGCTCTCCTCCAAGTGCGACTGCAGTTTCCCCAAGCCCATTCCTGGTTACTCTCTTCAGCAGATCATCTGCTCAAAGTAAAGCAAAACAAATTCCTTCCTCCTGGATCCCTCCCCCTCCCCTGCTCCCCAGATCCTTCCTTCTTCTGTGACTAGTTCACACCTTCTCAGAATGCAGGCTTCTTACATCTTCAATAATTGGGTATATTGTTGCCTCTAAAATGCCCTTTAAAAGTCACCTCCTCCAGGAAGCCCTCCCTGATTGCCCCAACTCTGCCTTGATGCCCTATTATTTGGTTTCCCTTAGCAGATGTGCTTTCCATTTTTTCATCTGCGGGGTTGGTGGCCTTGTGACCAGCCTCAGGTTAATTCACAGGTGTGCACTCAGACTTGCCAATAGAGTATAAACTCCTCCAGGTCAGAGAGTACATCTCAATATTACTATGATTATTATCATTTGTAACACCTAAAAAAGGCTAAAATGAGGCCAGGTGCTTAGAGACATGTTCCAAATGCTTAGTCACTTGTTGTAAAGGTGTAACAGATTGTTCTAGAGAAGGCAGAAGAAGGATGGTATGAGCCTGTCTTTTACCTTCCTATCCAAAGCGAGATAGGACACTGGAGGTGGACTTGTTGAACTAAGGTCAAGCACAGTTCTCCCAGCCCTCCAGTGACCAGCTGCGTGACCTGGGGCATCCAATTCTAATCCCCTACCCACTGAGCCTCTCTTTTGTCATCCCCAAACTGAGGACAACAAACTCACCTCAGGGGCAGGGTGTGGCTGTGAAATCAGACAGTGCATGTGAGTGGCACGTGGCAGGGACAGAGTATCGCAGAATTGTGTTTGCCCGATGGATGCGATGAAAGGAGTCTGTTTCCTCGGACCCACAAGGCATTACATCGTCCATTCTTGGACTTGGTCTATTTTGCTCATTGTTGTTTCACCAACATCTAGAGCAGGCTCTGCACATAGTAGGTGCTTACTGTTTGTGGAATGGAGAGACCATGGAGGTGTATCCATCTGTCCGAGAGCAGTTAATTACTTTCACGGGAGCAGGGAGGTCCTCTGGTGGCTTTCCCCCACCTGCCCCCTGCTGCAGCAGCATATTCAGCTGGGTCCCATTAGTCACTCTCCGCCGTCCGCGACCCAGGAACCCTGGCGTCCTCGGCTGCGATTTACGGCCCACCGCCCACCGGGGCCTGACTCCTCGCGGGCAGTCCCCCTGTGACATGCTCCTCTTTCAAGTCCATGTGCACTCTCTGACCCTACTTGTCCCTGCTCTCCAATCTCAGCCCTGTGGTTGCTGGGTCACCCTGTGGTTTGTGCAAGGTCAACCCTGGCTGAGTCTAAATTTTCTTAAGCAGAATCCAAATGCTAGCAGCTGAGGGGGCTCAGTGAAGTGTGCCGAGTGGTGGGTCCCACCCCTCCGCCGCCTCCCAAGCTCTGGCTCCTTCCTCCAACTTGGGCCCACCCCCACGTATCTAGGAGGCACCCAGTGTTGAGGGGCCCCCCTCTCCTTTTATTTTTTTATGTATCAGCTCAACTATGTATCAGCCAACATCTTGACTTGGGAGAAGCAGTCTGGGCCAGAAGACCTGGCTCTATTTCAGGTCCCGGGGCTTTTCCAGGAAGGGTCATAGGAGGCACCAGCGATGCCCGGTTCCCCAGAAGGGAAGGGAGGCCAGCGGAGGTGGGCCCTTTGCTCACAGGCTCCATGGCAGCCCCTGCCACCCGTGTGCCCTGGGACCTGACTGCCAGCCACTCCTTGGTCAGGAGTCAGCGACCCCTGACCCACAGGCTTAGGATCCCCTGCGGACCTGGGCTGTCCTCTCTGTGGGACAGCTGTCACCCTTCGAAGCCCCTCGACAGCCAGCTTCAGGGATGGGAGCCAGGACACCAGTCCCCGGCGCCTGTGTCCCGTCCTGCCGCTGTTTGCTTCCCTCCTCCCTCCCGCTCCCTGGCTCTCTGGGCGGAGCCCAGGCTGGACTCCAGCCACAGCTCAAAATTGTGACCAGATGACCATGTAGCTGAGGTGAGCTCCAGGCAGTTGTGACATCACCCTGGTTCTAAAAACTTCCTCTTTGGCTCCTCTGATGAGTTCACATCCACTTGAGGGTTTGGCTCCAAAGCCGCTGGTCTTCCTGCCTCCATGTTACCCAAAAGAGCTACTTGTGCTCTGCAACCCTCCCCGCCGCCGAGGTCCGCTGCAGCTCGCGGAGCCACCGGGCCACCGTCCCATGTCCCTGAGGGAAGGGACAGAGGCCACGATGCTTTTGGCTTCTTGGCGTCTTTCTGCGGAAATCCCTGCAACCGCCGACCAAGTGTTTCTCAAATCCCCTTTAAACATGTTCATGTTTTCAAAACAGAGAGAGCAACAGTGAAGCGAGGCTGCTCACAGGCCACATCTGGGGACAGCAGAGCTCCCCCCTCACCGCTTACATCCCTCCGGTTCCTGCCAGGATCTAGATGGCTGTTTGCGTAACAAGTTTCACATGGGCAGGTTCTCGGATGGTGAGGTGTGATCCTTATCTTTGGGGAGGGACCACGAAGGCCACAGTAATAGCAATAAATCAGTATTTCTGTAGCTCAGGGTTTGCCCCAGTTCCTTCCCCCAGCTCCTCAACCACAGGCCTCCTGGCCACACTGTGGCATCTCCTTGTGTCTTGGCCGAGTAGGTCTCTGGCTCCAGACACAGCCTGTGGTGACTCAGTGGCTCTTTTACTAAGGCCCCTTCTCCTCCTGACATTGGCCGGTAGCGCCCAGATTGCTGCAGCTTCCAACACTCTCCCAACTCTCTCACTGCTCTGAGTGCTGATGGCCTAAAGGGAGCAAAACCTCCTTCACCCCTCGGCAGCCCCAAGCGATCAGCCTTGACCACGGGCCACAGTCCTTTTTCTCGCCCAAGTCCTTTCTTCGGAACTCCGGCGCCGGTCCAGGTGACTTGTGTTGAAGAACTTTGGGTGAAGGAGCATGCAACACAGAGGGTGATGAATTGCACACATGAACATATGCATTTGTACCTCTCTTCCGTTAGAGAAGTGACTCTCAAAGGTGGTAGGTGGTGGGAGCACCTGGGGGTGGATTTCAACCCTCTCTCACACACGGAGATTCTGACTCCTCCACTCTGCATGAGCATAGTAGTCGCTGCTAGCTGCCTGATGTGCCAAAGTGACTCCTGGGACTCACCACCATGCAGGCCCCCACCCACCCGTAGTGCAGGGGCTGGACACCTGGAAACCGTATTCCCTGGAGTCCGTTGCCAGCAGACTGCTGGTTTAGAGTCCCCAGTGAGAGGCACTCGTCTGAGAACTGGAAGGCAGAAAGGAAACAAGCCATATTTTCCTTCCAGCAGTGGTGGGCAGACGCATCGGTTTTGGCAGATGTGGGGCCTGCAGCTACCTCTGATTCTTCCCGTCTTAATCACCTGCCTCGGTGCTATGGGTAGTTCTAGTAGTTGGCAGCTCTAGAAACTGGAGTGGTTACTGTGGGAGTAACTTCCCGATGCCCTGAACTCTAGATGGGACACTGAGAGCCAGCACCAGCCTTCCCTCCTTTAGCCCTTTCTATAGTCTTGGAAGAACGTAATTCCCTGTATCAGCTCCCTTTCTGCTTGAACTACATGAATTGGATTCTGTTTTTCTGACAGATACGCAATATCTCTATCCCTTCTTTCTTATGAACAGAATACTGATTTTAACAGGGCAGCCATTTGCCCTGCTAAAACATCCATATGTGGTCATTCTGACTGATAAACCACAGCAAAGGTCAACTGGGAATTTGGGGAAAACATTTTGCTTTTCTGATCCAGGTATTGCCCCCTTTTTCTTTGCTCTTAATTCCTATTCTCTACTTTCTGGCTAGGATTTAGAGTTAGTGGCTGGAGGTTCAGCAGCCCTGTTGTGACCACGAGGAAAAGGCCAAGGAAATTGCAGAGATCTCAGCCTTGGAAATGATATTAGGTACTGCTTCTTCTGGACTTCTTGCTTTATGAGGGAAAAAATTCTCCTTAATTCATGTTAACCACTGTTTAGTTATGATTTCTGTTACTTTTAGCCAAGAGCAGTCCTAACTAATTTGGTAGAGGTACCCATCTGCTTCCCCTCTGGGGATCACTGTCATCCTGAGCCACATACTTTAGGTGTGTTGAGATAGAGCACTGGTTGCAAACCTCTTGTGTGTGCAGAATTCCTTCTAGAAGTCCTTGCCCTCTCACACAAATACAGCGCACTGCATCAATAGCTTCCGAGCATGTCCAGGCATGTCTGCATCTACAAGATACAAACATCTTAGACAAACCTTCTAGCATTAAAGCATGTATAGGATTTATCTAGAATCTCTTAATCAAACAAATTCAACTCTGAAATATTATGTGTTTCTTTCATCTTTATAAGGCCTACCTAAAAATCACAATAATCTATGTAAACCAGGGTCATAAATTTACACACACACACACACACACACACACACACACACACACACAGAACCTTCCAGGCGACACCATGAAACAGAACTGGCCTACTTTGGAAAAAGTTGTAATTAACATGGGTGATTGAGACTATCCCACAAGTAATAGTGACAGAGAGGTAGTGAGTGGTGTTTTACTAATTAAGGGGAAAAAGTAATTGTGTTCTAAAATAAAGAGTTTGATTATTCTACAATGTGATGGGGATGTTGAGAGATAAAATTTCTATGAATATAAGAAATAGTAGAACTTTGTGAAAAAAGAATTTTATTTGCCTTAAATTATAATACCTACAAATAATGAATCTCAAAAAAGGCAATGGAATGTAAAATCTTGCCTAAGCTGGCTAAAGTTTTGGAAACCCTTAATTCACAAGATTATTTTAAAAAATGAAACTTGTTCAGCATTTATGCTAAATAGTATATGAATACATAACTCAGAATTTTGTTTTCTCTCTACTAAAGTGACAAATTTCTCAGTCTGCTCTTAACACCTGGTAGTAAAAGATTTTTCTTTACCTGGGCAGCAGAGATCCCATACTTCGGAATGACTCTGTGCTCTGTGCTGTTTTTTCATGCTTTTTATTATTATTATTTTATTAAAGTATAGTTGACATACAATATTATATTAGTTTCAGGTGTATAACATAGCGAATCGACATTTATATACCTTATGAAGTGATCACCCCGATAAGTCTGGTAACCATCTGTCACCGTAGAAAGTTATTATAATATTATTGACTATGTTCCTTGTGCTGTGCGTTACATCCCCATGACTTATTGACTTCATAACTGGAAGTTAACATGGCAAACTACAGAACTTTCTTACTTTTAAAGAGCTGAGATTCAATAAGAGTTGTTTTCGGGGTCTCAAGACCATCTTCAGGTTTGCTGATTTGCTAGAACTCACGAAACCTAATAGCAGGTTATAATCATAGCTAAGGTTTATTATAGTAAAAGGGTATAGAGTGGGCCACCTGGAATAAGTCTACTTGCTATTGTTTTAGCATATTTTATGGATCCCTGAAGATAGGTGTTAGCTTGCAGAAAGCTGAGACTGATGTAAATGGATCTTGTCCAATAGCAATGTAAATGAATTTTGTTCAAAGGACTTAACAACTATTTATCAGCCTGGTAGAAAAGATATCTCTAAAGGTTACAGTGTTAGTTATTGGTCTGCGGAATATTAACCACTTACGTATCTAAATTCGCAATGATACCCAAACATTCTTTCTTCCAGTCAGAATAGTTTGCTCACTCCAATTTTCTTGGAATCAATCTTACCATCTCGCTGGTTCCACTAATGATAACCTGCTCACTTAAAAACACACACTCAGAATGAAGAAACATCAAAGCGGAGATAAGTTTCTTAATGTTCCTTTTAAAATATCATGAATGGCAATCTTCTGACTCTGCAGGAAAACAAAGAAGATATGATATCAATCATCAACTGTAGCCTGGAACATCTCCCAACGCCATGCAAGCAACACAGACAGCATGCCTTGTGATACTATAGAAGTCCTGGTACAAAATAAACCAAATAAGTCATGTTTCTGAAATAAAAAACAACTCACAACTTGATTATTTCAACAAAATATGAGTAGTTTACTTTGCTAGTAATGGAAATGGATGCAAATAACGCTCAAAATTGTATCATTAAAAGTTGAAAGTGCAAAACACGTATGTTATCAGAGTGGCAATCTTGTTCCAGTGAAGCTCACAGTCCAAATCGTCGGTGAATAAATTATCACTAGCCAATTTCATATAAAATAGCATTCGAAATCATCAACATTTCTGAAAACGAGTTTATCAATGACAATCAATAAAGAAATAGGAAACATTTAGAAAGTACTACTAGATTTTATAACAGTATCAAGTGGCTAGTTAAAACTAACTGAGTATTCTCAGATATAAAATCCTTAATAAACTTCAAAAAATAATAATTTCAATATGGGCAAATTATTATGGTCTAAATTTATGGACCTGCTTGTTGTAAAACATTTATCCGCTAAAACATGAAAACTGCTTTTTGGAAAACGTATGTACATCAAGGCAATAAAATGTCAACCATTACTGGCAAAGCCTCAACTGTTTCACTTTAAAGTGTTGTTAATAATTTACCTATACATGAAATTGAAGGCCTTGAGGCTATTTTAATAGATTTTGTTTATCTTATGGAACTCGAAGCAGTAACACTTGATAATATATCTAAGTTTATCATCAATGCTGGAGAAAAGTAACTTTTCACTGAGCAGTACAACATCTCACTGGATTCCGTGAGTACCAGTATAATGCTAGGAAAAATGTCTGAGATTTCAGCCCAAGTTTTAGAAGATTTTCTAACTGTTTTAATTTGGAATTGTCTAAGTTGCTGTGCTCATTTATCTTTGAAAGATGCAATGGAAGATAAAATAAAGCAAATTGCTTTAAATCTCTCTTCGGTAAACTTTATATTTGCCACCATTCTTCAAATAAAACATTATTAGGGATTAAATAATACATTGGAAGAGCTTAGAATTTAAATAACAAAAACTGGGAGAATATTGAAGCCTCAAAAGCAGCCTGCAGTGTAAAATTACAAAAGCTGTTTGGAAACTGTGTCAAGGCTTGGGTATTTGTTTTAACAGAAATTGTGAATAGCAATAGCTGGACATTTTGAAATGATTTTTTAGAGATTCAGCTTTAATAAATGATATACTAACAAAAATATCAGTTCTTTCTTGAGCTTCATAAGAAAACAAAGTTTCTGCAGTGGTGAATTGGGGACAGAGGGGCGGAAGACGTTAGAAACAGGCTGTAGGGCGCATCCTCTGTCCCCCCGCCCGGCCAGGGGGCCAGCACGGGCCCCCCAGCGGGCCCCGGGGCTTCCAGACCGGGCCAGCAGGAGGCCTGGGAGGGAGTCGGAGGCCGGGAGGCCAAGGCCAGGCTTCCTCCCCGACGGCAGCTCACCGAGGGCCTCTCTGCAGTGGGGCACCGCTCGCTCCGCGCCCACCTGGGTTGAGCGAGGACACCCTACCGCGGCCAGCCTTTGGGTGCTGCCCTGTCCCTGGCCACCTTTAGTAAGAGTCCCTTTATCAAATTCTCCTCAAATTACCCAGTTAGACTAATCTATATCCCATTCGAAACAACAACGACAAAAGAGTATCTAGCCCTGGCTGGGAAGCTCAGTTGGCCAGAGTGTCATCCCGATGCACCGAGGTTGCGGGTTTGATCCCGGTCAGGGCACATACAAGAGTTGACCAGTGAGTGGAACAACAAATCTATGTTGTTTTTCTCTTTCTCCCTTCCTCTCTTTCTCTAAAATAAATTTTAGAAGTTAAAAAAAAGTATGTACTCTATGAAAAAAATCTATTAGATTTTTTTTTAAAAAATGAAAAATGTTTATTGTTTGACAATAACCAAATATATATATATATATATATATATATATATATATGTGTGTGTGTGTGTGTGTGTGTGTGTGTATATATATATATATATATATATATAATGTTTATGTTTTTAAAATTTATTGACTCCTGAAATATGACTAAATGCTATTTGGGTAAAATACAAACAAAATTAATAAAGTTAGGCCAATTAACTAAATATGACATTCCAATAAATGATTTGTGTGACTCCTTCGATAATGGAGACATGGGATATATAAAAGTCAGCATTTTAATTTATAATATATAATGAGTGGTTGCATATTTTAATAGTGGTCATGCCATCTGCCATAATGGAGGGTGCTCCTAATATAGATAATGAACAGTACGTGGTAGAAGCCAATTTAAGTAAAGGGGAAGTTAAATTAAAATAATACAGTCCAGACCTTATTTGTTTATTTTTAACAAAGCAATATTCCCATTTCCTTTGGTCATTGTCTGGGGTTCAATCATAACCACAGTTTTTTCATAAAACCTAGGAAATAGCCAAGGGAAGGGGATCCATATTTTTTTCTAACCTTTGCCTTCCCTGTGCATAGATAGGAGACGACAGAAATAGATTCCACATCTTGGTTAGGACATGAGACAGAGCCCCGGCCTCAGCCCAGAGTGCTATGCGCAGTGTCAAGACAGCAGGCGTCGCGGGATGGCAGAGAGGACCCTGGAGAGCACTCCTAGCCTGCTCCCTGGGTCCCTGCAACAGAAAGAAACAGTGACAGTCTTCTTCACCACCCCAGTCCTCCTGAGAGACCCAGGCCACAAGTCTGGACGGGCACAGGCTCCTCCGAAGGGTTACTCCTCCAATGACGTGGTGTCACCCAGCCATGGGGAGGTGCCCCGCTCTCCTCACACAGGAGTCTCCCTCCAGCTTCAGAGATCTTGTTGGCAGCCCCACTGGACTCACAGGGGAACACCACAATCCTGGGGTGACCAACACGGACACCGATCCCCACAAATCTCCCGGGAGATAGCATTTGCGGTGACTGCGGGAGGCTCAGCCGACCCACCAGGTCCAATGAAGTTCCTGAATGGGAGAGGGCTCCTGACACCTGGAAGCCGCTGACACACCCAGGGTGGAGGCGTGGGCTTCGGACAGGGCCCAGGGCAGGGTGGGCAGCATCCTGGGGTCTCTGGGGACAGGAGGGGAGGCGGGCTCGCTGCTGCAGCGGGCCCAGCTGCGCGGGCCTCCAGGCTGCGGCATGCCTGCAAGGCTGGTCTCCAGATGTGCCTTTGCCAATGGTCCCTCTTGGACCACGAGATTCCCTTCATGCTGGGGAACCGGAGACAGGGGGTTGTGAGAGAGAAAAAGTCCACCATGGCCAGGCCCAAGAAGTAGACAGGACCTTAGGGAGACTTCATTCATTGCTCCAACCCTTTCTCCCGTCCCCTGAAAACCTACCGCGGGAGGCAGGTTGGATATATTTGCTATAGCCATGGCTAAGAGTCTCTCTCTCTCTCTCACACACACACACATCAGTCATGCTCTGGTTTTGCAAATGTCACTTATAAGTTTGTTTAATGTGGCTGTGATGATGACATTCTGACACACTGGAAAGGCATTCTCAGCGGCGGAGGCAGCTGGGGGGGGTAACAGGATGGGGCAGACAGTCCTAATCCTCCTGCGACTCTCCAGGGTGTATAGAGGAATCTGTCAGCCATTTAGGAACCACAGTGTCAGGCCGTGGCTGCCCCAAAAGGAGGCTCAGAGACAGTTCACACCCGGCGGCTGAAGCCGCGGTTTGGAGATGTGTCTCGGCTAAGCCGGCTGTCGGCGCCCGGCCCTGAGCGTCAAACCGCCTGGAAGGTGTGCCAGGGCCACGCGGGCCCCTCTGCTCAGGTTGCTAATTCTTACGTCAGCACTGGAAAGAAGGCCAGGCGTGCACAGCCAGGGCAGGGTGGTAAGAGTAGCGGGTTCCGGGCGTGGGCCTGAGGGCACACTGTGGCATCCCTCTCTCAGGGAAGGGGGGCTGGGAGGTGGACAGGGCAGGCAGCTGCCTCCTCTCCCGGGCGATGACCGTGCACATGAACGCGGGGGCCTTGCCCAGTGAGCGCCCAGGACAGGCCTGGAGCAGAGAAATACAACTGCCTTCCTCAGCCCTGTCCTCCTCGGCCGGGGAGACCGGCCCTCCTCTTGGCGGCCCTGGTATGTCACCTCCCTGTGCTCCTCCCCAGGGCCACAGTATACTTCTCCACGGTCTAAGCCACCACGTTCACGATGACCACAGTTTCCGCCCACGGCACCAAGGACCGCCACTTCACATTTCTCCCCTCTGCCTGGCCTAATTTCACTCTGCCCATTCATTTTCTCAACACACGGATTGAGCATCTACTACATACCAGACCCAGTGCTAAGCCGGGAAAGCTCATGCATGCATTTAGACAGACCTAGGTCCAAATTCCAGGTTGGCCACTTACATCACTGAACCTTTCTGAGCCTTAGATTTTGTAAAGGGGGACAATTACACGTGCTTAGAATGTAGTTGTAAGAATAAATGAGATAATACTTTAATACTTGTAAGATGCTTAGCACAATAGGCAATGACTCTAACCCTTCTTTCTAGCTCTCTTTGCTTTTGTGCTTCCCCCAAAGGCCCAGGGGCACCTAGCAGACAGGGAGTGCTCCACAAGGACTGGGGGAGATTCCAGATGTTGCCTGGTGGTGAGCTGGCACACAGGAGCCACCCCTGTGCTGTGCTGAGGGGGTCTCACTGTGTCTTGCTATCCTGGTACCAGTCTTAAAGCTGCAGGTGCCTTGGAGACACTGTCACTGTTTCATTTTGTTTTATTTTTTCTCTTTTGTTAGCAAATGAGCAAACCAAGACCTGAGGAGGTGGCACCTTGCCAGTAGGGAAGCCGAGCAGAAGATGGGGAGCACTCTGGATGGGCCAGGAGATCTGGTTCAAATCACAGATACATCACGGACCACATGTGTGCTGGCGCTAAGGCTTTAAGCTCTCAACGTCCAACCCTGCCTCCTCGAGACCATGAGGCCCATCCTTGCGTCAGCTACCCTGTGTTGTTAGCAAGGACCGGGCCTCATAGAGGCATGACTAGAATGACAGAGAGAGTTAACAGAGCTTTGACGGGGCGCTGGCACTGTTACTGCTATTGCTTGTTTAAACCACACGCACATTTGTGTTAAATAAGATTGCTGTCACTTTGGAAAGAACAGGGGATGGGGGAGAGATACTGGACTCTCCAGTTTAAAATTGGACACGGCTAGTAAGCTGTTGTGTGACCTTGGGCATCTCCTTGCCCACTCTGCAAACCCAGAGGTTGTGCCAGGTAATCCGTCACATCCCTCTGGGATTTGAAGGTTAATGACTGTGAACAGATGCTAATGACTGAAACGCAGCAAATTCACTCCAGTTCTAGATGCCTTGAAGAGTAACAATCTGTTGACAAAGCTCTAGTTGGCTGCTTTAGGCCAGATGCTCTTGGCAGTCACCCTGGGGGTGCCTGGAAGGAGTGGGGGGATGCCCAAGACATCGCCCAGCCCACGTGCAGGGCAGCTGTGGGGCTGCAAGCACATATTTGAGAGGGAAAATCACTCTCCTTCAACAATAAATCTAGCAGCTGCAGGAGATGCAGATCCCTGGCCCTGGGGTTTTCCAAGCCCTGTTAGGCTTCTGGCTCCTACCCAGGGTGCTTCAGTGCCAAAGATGCAGGCGGGAAACCTGATTCACCCACTCTCAGGCCTGACAGGTCTCGATGGGGACTCTCCACGCACTGCCACTCCGAACTCACCCTTCAGACCTCTCCCTGCTTTTTTATGCTGTTTTGCCTCTCAGTGGTCCCACATCGCATCCCAACCCCACAAGGCGTCACGGAGAATCAGGAAGCCATAGAGCCTCTGCAATGCAAGAATCTAGAGAAACTTGATCCCACTGGTCTTCCAATCTTTTCAGCCGTTTTATTAAAAGAAAATGAAATTACCAAAAATGGTACTTTTAAAGTTCAGTTTTATAACATTGGCTTATTATAGAGCCAATAAATGAACACAGTGATGCAGTTTAGATGGACCTTAAAATTGAACATTCAGGATTGGAGGCAACAGTCCTAATCACATTAACATCAGCATTTGATTTATTTCTTCATGTATTGTTGCTGCGGATCATTAGGAAGATAAGTAGCTGAAAACGGTAGCAGTTTTTAATTAGCTTGCAATCTTAGCATACCCTTCAATTAGGCAGAGGTGGCTAAGAAACATCATTTGAGTCTGTTTAAAAACAAGTTCACCTGTCTCTCTCTCCGGGTGGATTGGCAGGTTTAGAAACCACAGACAAAGTTCCTCGGAGTCCTGGAGCGTGCTTTCCACATCTGCGTATCTCAGTGCCAGCGCAGCACCTGGCTCATAATAGGAACTTGATCAATGTTTGTTGAATGAATGAATCAACAGTCAGTTTACTTGATACTTTAATCTTGAGTCTATCTTCCTGCCAAACTTTCCACCATATTCTCAGTGAAGATGGATGGATGGATGGATGGATGGGAAGACAGAGCTCTAGGGGTCTCTCAGAGTCATCATTCAAAGAATAAATTCTCCTAGTATAGTGCTCCAAATGGAAAGACCATGTTTATATTTTCATACAAAATTATTAACTCCTGTGGTGGTGGACATTCATTCACCTTGCTGGAACTGCATTGTTCAGCCCTAGCAGCCACGCTTGGCTGTTTAACTAAGTTCTCCTGGGCGGCATGTGAGCAGAACCAAGGTAGTAACGTCTGCCTCACCTGCTTACGTCCTACTCTACCTTGCTCCCTATGAGCAGGGAAGCTGATATGGTGGTGACCCAGCTCTGACCACTGGGTCAACTCTGGCTGAGGATAACTCTCTAGAGGACATTAGAGCAACAAGAAGCCTGGGTGCTGAGTGACCACGTGGAGCAGAGCTTCCCTCTGGCCTTGGCTCTTCAGCTCTGGACCTTCATGCATCAGAGAAATATCCTTCAGCCTGATTCAAATCTCTGTTCTAGCAGCTTAGACAGCCTATGTCCTAACTACCACATCAGTCTAGGATTTACTCCTCAATTAAAATCATTTTTTGCAGAGGATGTATTTTGTTAAAACTATAAAAGGTCATGGTCAGGGTATGGTATGTGGAAACCTAAAAGGGAAAAGTGGAACCCTTTCTTCCAGCATCCGACCTTTCAGGGACACATGTAGAAAGGACCAGTGTGGTGAGACACCAGCAGAAAAGGGAGCAGTTCTCAGTGATGCTGAGGAAAGACACCTGGGGACCTTTTATCTCCGTAGCTCTGACCACTCACCCGCAGTTCCGACCAAGTTCTGACCTCAGAAGGTAAGAGCAGCCTTTCAAAGGAGTGTCGTTAGGTCTTCATCATCCCAGGCCCCCCTTTGACCCAGGATTTCCCTCTTCCTTCTTCATGAAGAGTGTGTGTAGGCGTGTGTGCATGTATGTGTGCAGGGATGCATGCGTGCATGCGTGTATGACTATGTGCATGTATGTGTGTGTGCACTCCGCATGTGTGGTGCTGTGCGGGCTGGATAGAGGGGGTCCAGGTTGAGAATTTAAACAAGGCCCCATGGGGAAGGCACGCTCTAACTTCCATTCTGTACGTTGTGCCAATCGCCCAGCTGTGATGAATGTAACTCTCACACCAGACTTGGCTTTTCCCCCAGACCTTAGGGTACAGTCATCACTGGGTTATGCCCCCCGGGGTGTAGGTCCCCCTGTACCCATGAGCAACCCCTACTCAGCCTAAGCCTTCGGTCTTAGACTCCAACATAAAATGCCACAGAGCCAGCAGCCCTGCTCGCTCACAGTTCCTACGGCTGTTCACTTCCACAGGCCTAGGCTCTCTCCCCTTTGATCTTTCTGAAGCTGGCACACGACCCCAGGACTGCAGTGGGACTTTGATCCGAGTAATAGAATCAGGCAGAGGGAGACAGGAACAGATGCTGAAAACCCTTTTCGGCTGGCTCTAGTCTTGGATGTTTAATGAGGGCAAATTCAGGAAAACCTGGGAAATAAAAACTGAAACATGTAAATAGGGAGAGATTATCACTGAATTCTTCTGTCTTACAAGCCCCTCTGGGGGGGCAGACAGTGACTGAGAAGGGACTCTGCCACGGAATGACGATTAGGGCTTGGCAGGCTGGGGTGCGGTTTATAGCTGCTCCTGAATGGAGCTGTGTTCCAATCCAGTTTTTTCTATCACTGGCTCTGTCAGTTTTCCTCCTCCTGCCCCAGGCCCGCAAGCTTGTCAGGCATGAGTCAGGGAGAGGATGCTGGTTCCCGAGGATCTGGGGAGGTGGGCTGCTTCCCTCCGGGTTAGTTGATCCCCACTTGGAAGGGCAGGGTGGGTCCCAGAGCTGCCCTAACCAGGCACATGGAAGGACAAAGCTTCCCTTCCACTTCTGCAATCCTCTGTCTCCTCCCGGGAAGTGTGGCTCCACTCACCCTTCCTGTCTCTGAGGGCTTGCTCGCCCCTTTCCCTGGGTGCCTGGCCACTGTGCTGGACCTCGGCTATGGGGCCCAGGGAAGGGGCCGCCTCAGGAGCAGGGGTCCTGCTGAGCCAGCGAGGCTGGAAGTCGTAGGAGTCCGCTCCGACAGAGAGAGGCCAGTACTGCACGGTATTACTTACACATGGAATCTGAAAAAACAAAATCAAACTAGTAGGAACATTGTGGAAAAGTGGCTGTCAGGGGCGGGTGGGTGGGGCAAATAGAGAGAGGTTGGTAAAAGGGCGCACACTTTCAGCTGTAAGCTGAATAAGACCTGAGGGTCTAATGTGTGACACGGTGACTATAGTTGATGACACCGTATTGTGTCATTGAAATTAGCTAAGAGAGAGCTTAAATGTCATCATGCAAATATACATGTACATATACATATATATGTGTGTATATATATAGTTCTGATTGTATCAAATCATTTCGGTGTACACTTTAAATATCTTACAATTCTATTTGTCAGTTGTACCTCAATAAAGCTGAAGAAAATGGGAGCTGGGAAGATTAAATAAAATGTTCCTTGGAAAATACTCGGCAAACACAATGCTTGGTGCAGGCAGGCACTCAGTTGGCATTTACCGCCACTGTTGTTTTCCGACTTCCCCCCAGGCTGAGGTTCCCTGCCGCAGTCTAGTGCTGGCCCCTGGATTCTTCAGCAGCTCCTTGGCCTCTGACTCTGACATTCAGTGTTGACCTCGGTAAAGACAGTGAGACTTACCCATGTGTGGAACCACATCTTTAAAAGATTTCCCTCCAATCAAGAGCCACAGGCACTGCAATAACCATTTTTGCCTATTTCCAATTCTCTTACAAGGAAGGCATTATTTTCCCCATTTTACGGAAAAGGAGACTGAGTCTCAGTGAAAGTAACTGACTGGACCAAGGCCACACACACAGAAGTTCTGGAGCCAAGATTTGTGCCAGCTGGGTCTGGTGCCAAAGCCCACAGAATCCCATGCCCCCATGGGTCTCAGATGGCCCTTCCCAACTTCCCCTTCCCTTCTGAGACCAGGTGTTCAGTGGCTGGCTTGGGCCAAGTGCACAGGACTGATGGGTTTGAGCGGACACAGCAGCCCAAATGCCCGATTCTAGCCTCATGGGCATCACTTTCCCGGCAATGGAGTCTCCCTGGGAGCACTTGGGGAAAAAATAATGACCAGTTGGAGACATCCAGCCATAGAGTCATGAAAAGGCGGACTTTTAAATTTGGACAGGGGCTGGAAATGAGTTGTCTTGTTGCTATCTAGAAAGAACTTGCCAAGAAAATTAATAACATAAAAAAGACTTCCCAGAATCTTTAATCCATATAGTCCCGTTCAATTCAATGAATATTTCATAAAGGTACTGGAGATACAGAATTGAAGGAATAGGTCCCTTTCAAAGGGAGCTCCCAGGCCAGCCCAGAAGCAAGCATCTAAGTGCTCACACACACACACACACACACACACACACACACACACACACACACATGAATTTAAAAAATTTAATTAAAAAAATGAAGTTCTGCATGAGCCTAGTGATGAGAGAGATGAATTAAGTCTGGGAAGGTCCAAGAAAGCTTAAGACTCAACCAACTATTATCAGAAATCCATTCCCTTCAGAAGTGCCTTCAATATGAAAGATTAGCTAGTGGTTAGAATTATTCTCATCACGTTATTAAAGCAGGATGTCAAAGGGCTGATACCACCTCAACATTGGTAAGCCTAGTGGAAACGATTATGGGATCCTTAAAATACCAAGAGTTTCCCTCTACTAGAGACTTTCTAGAATTTAGATGTGGGTTTAGTTCAAGTGCATGTTCCTCTCAGTCCAAGTTAGTCCAGCTTCTCTGTGGACCATGTGTTGAAAGGTTATGCGGTCCATTTCTCAGGGGGTCCCAGTGCGTTTTTGCAATGACATTTACCATAAAAATATGGAAAATATGGTACAGAAGGATGCAGGGTTAAATGGCTCAGTTGGTTGAGCATTGTCTGGTGCACCAAAAAGGTTGCCCGTTTGATCCCTGGTTGGGGCACGAATGAAAGGCAACCAAATGATGTTTCTCTCTCACATTGATGTATTTCTCTCTCTTTCTCTCTCTCTCCCCCTCCCTTCCTCTCTCTAAGCATGTCCTGGTATGAAGATTAAAAAACACACAGATGAAATGGAGAGCATATGGGATGGTAACAAAGGGAGGGAACTAGTCCATAAAATTGACATTTAACCAGATTTCCTGAAGAGACAGGGGAGGAGGAACCTGGGGAGAAGATGTTAGTCAAAGAATGGCACCATTCAGAGGCAGAATTGGGAAGAGGCCAGAAGGTTGGAGCAAGAAGAGGCTTTGGCTTGAAGGGTCTACTTTGGAAGGTGGCTGTGAGGCCATGAACCCACTGTGACAGGATGTTGGGCCATGGGAGGTCGGCAACAACCGGTAGGTGCCCTCGGCGGTTACCTCCCAGGGCTGCTGAGCCTGCGTTGGCTTGTTCCACACACCCCCTCTCTCAAAAACCAACAGCCCTCCTTGAAAGCTCACCCAATCCCAACTGCACTGACTCAGCAGGCCTGGGAAGCACCGAGAAACCCTTTGGGGGAAATCCAAAGCCCAGATCTTCTTATTCTGAGAACCTCCCACCACCGGAAGGAAGAAAAGATCACAAGAGTCAGCACTTTGCAGCTCGCCATTCCTCTCCACCGTGGGGGCAGCCGCCAGGGGTTGGCGGCTCTCTAGCTATTTTTACCCTCAGATTTCCGGAATTGCCGACCAATCTTGGTTACAGGACACCACAGTCAACTCAGCTCCATCCACAGCAATCACAAGAAGTTTAGCCACAATGCACAGCTGTGCACAGCCACACTCATCCTTACCCCGGACACACAGGCCCCAAGGCAGAGTCAACTTCCGAGGCCCACCCCGGAGACGCCAGGCGGCAGCTCTCTCGGGCCGTCCAAGCGAACCCTTGTGAGACCCGGCGTAGCCAACAGCCTCTGCCTGTTGGAGGGCGTGAGTTCAGGGTTCCCGTTTTAATCCTTCAAAGGGCCTCGAAGTTGAGTGTTCCCGTGGTTTGTGGCGGACCCAGTCATGGATAGTTCTTTACAGCCACAAAGAGTGACTTTGTTGAAAGCTGAGTTGTTCCAACCCTGTTTTAATGGTCACCCACTCAACAACGGCTCTCTCCTTCTCTTCCAACCCTCTCACCTGTGACCCTCCAGGCAGATTTACCTTTTGTTTTCCACCTTCCACGGGTCTTTCAGTCTACAGACTTCTTTCAGAGGTTCCAGTTGCTGGTATGTTTTGAGAAGGAAACACTTCCTCATAATGGAGAGAGATAAATAATGTTAATGCCAGAGAAAAACTTGAAACAGAGATAGGATTTTCCTCCTGCCTAGAACACACGTGGAAGAATCCCGTGAACTGTCAAGTCCCACCCGAGGCTTTCTCAGGCCACAGTGAGGAGGGCGTGGGAAGACAATGAAACAGTCACGGTGTTCTCCTGTCTAAAGACAGCTAAGGGCTTTGGGTTTCTCTGGGGTGAGAGCTGAAAACAGGTGAAGAATCATTTTCTTATCATTGTTGTTAGTAAGGGCAATTGTGATGGTTGTAACAAAGAGAATCCTGCCTGAGGCCAAAGGCTGGCCAGCTCTGCTCTCAGACCGCTTTCGGGAGGAGGGCCTCACATTGAAACTTTCTAACTCCTGTGATCAAAATGTTGTCAACTGAAAGCAACCGAATATCCCAAACTACCATTTTCTTCCTCTGTGATGGGCCAATATTTTTTAAGCCTCAAAACACCACTAAATTATAAGGCCTTTCCCCATCAGATTTCCTTCAGAAAATTAACTTGGATCAAGAAGGATTCAGTGTGGGTCGGACTCTAAATCTGCCCGGCTCAGGGAGCTCAAGTCTTGGCCAAGGGCCCCTCCTTCGCAGGTCCGGCTTCCGGTGACCATTCATCGGGGGATTTGCGGCCGCAGTATTTTCCATTTCAGTTACCGGGCGGTGACTCACCGGCTGCGGAGTTACCCGCCCACCGGCCAGGGCACCGCAGGGTTTAGAAGGCCGGGCGGGGGGCGGGAGAAGGGTGAGCTGAGGTGGGAGGAGGGCTGAGAGAATAGAAAGTTACAAAAATAACAGACTCGATAGGCCCGCTATTTCATCATGCAATATTCAAATATTAGACCCTGGCCCGGAATAGCTGCTCACTTACCGCCTTTTCCCTTTGTGTTGGCTCCAAGAAACACGGAGCAGGAGGTAGCTGAACAAAACGCCCCATTCATGGGCGCCTGGCGGGTGCGAGCGGGTTCATGACTTGATAATCCCTGACAGCCCTCATTAAATCAGGGGGCTGCAGGTGTGAAGGCCGCTGGCGTGGGGGCTGCGATCCGGGGGGACTGCAGCTCCGTCAGTTGGGGGACCTTGTCAGGATAGGGCAGCTGTCCAAGTTGATAAGGGAACAGTGCCAATTCACCCTGAATGCTTAGGCAGGAGGCTCTTTTCATGGCAAAAAGTCAGAGGCTGCTCTCCGAGTTTCATGTGAGTGTACAAATGCTTGGTTTCTTCAGCAAAACTGAGCTGCAGGCACCCCAAAAGGAAGAGAATCTCCCAGTCTCAACTCTCATCCCTCAAAATTCGCCTTCCTCTTAGGGATCAGTCTTAACTGCTGTTTCCTGCAGACCAACTTCAGCAGCTAGAGCGCCCGAGATCTCCCCAGTGCCATCTCTACTTGGGGAGGGGGCCTTCCCCGGGGAGCTCTCCCCCTCCTTGTCCATCTCGCAGTTTTATTAGGGAAGTGAGTGCACCTCAGGGCATGTTTGTCTGACAAAGGAACAGGCTTAGGTTGGGGCAGGACCAGCTGCCACGTTGTAGTGTGATTTTAGGAGTGCCTTTAGGAAAGTTTGAGGTCCAAAAAATCTCTCCCATACTGCCTTTTTGTCACTGATCCCTGAAATCCCTCAGCCGAGGATTTTGCTAAATTTGGTAAACATCTTACTCAATTGCAAGTGCTATTGAGAGTCATAACGCATAATGCTGTTTCTGGTATTACAAGATACCAAGAGGGGACGTTAAGGAACGAAAGAACCCAGGTCTTGCCACCAGCGGCTCCACCAGCAAACCCTTGATTGGCAAGGGACAGTCACAAAGGAGAACTGACATGCATGGCAGCTTTTGACAGCCTTTGACCCTGGTCTGTAGAATGGGGATGATGACAGCAAAGATAGCACCTAACTCCAGAGGATTGTTAGGAGAATGTAATGAAGTCCAGAAATCTGTACCAGCACCACAAAATTATAAAAGTCATCAAGTGGAAACTTCCTAACTGTAGCATTTGCCAGAAGATGAGGTCCAGGGACGTGCAACTCCGTTAGACCTTCCAGGTGGTTTTGGTTATTGACCTAGCAGAGGACATGCTCTCCAGGATGGAGGCCACAGTGTGTGCCCCAAAGACTTGGCTTTGTGAGGTCTCAGAGTCCATGGCTGCAGAGAGGAAATATTGACTGCTGGGTGTCTTAGTACACAGCCTTGTATCTATGGGAACATCGTTTTCAACCTCAATATATGCATTTAAACCTATGCTTAGTAAAATGCCTATTACTAATTAATTCATTCACCTGGTCACCTAGATAGCAACCAATATTTGAGGAATCAGGAACAAAAACACAGAAGTCATTCAAAACAATCCAAACCATTGAAATTCAACCACCGTGTCAACACACTCTGCAAGCAGACAAGAAAAATGTAAAACTGAAGCTATTTCAATGGCTTTAGTTAAACAAAATAAACCTAGAGGGAAAAATAAAATTATTTCTTCCAACTGGAGTTTTTATAAGGGGAGAAAAAGCAAATGCTTTCCTTAAACTCTGCAAAGCAAACAGAGCCTCTCAGAAGTCCATGAGCAATGGCAGGTATTTAGGTGATTAAGTCTGAGCGAACATGCAACAAACGTTTCTGGAAAACCGTGGGGCAAGTGGTGGGGACGGCACTCATCAGAGTTATCAGGATCTGACAGCCTTAGAAATGCAAGCCTGCAGCTATGAACTCGAAACCCAGGACGTGGAAACTGAATCCATTTCCCCCCTGCCCTCACCTCCCAACAGAATGGAACCCTAAAGTCTTCAGAAAATTGTAGTTGTCGAGAAATAACAAGCAAATGGGGCCTGCCTTCTCTGTTTTTCTAATTGGCCTTTCTCTGTAGCTTGCTAGGGCTGCCATAACAAAATACCACAGACTGGGTTGCTTAAACAACAGGAATTTATTTTCTCACCATTCTGGAGGCTGGAAGTCCAAGATCAAGGTGTTGGCAGGTCTGGTTTCTCCTGAGGCCTCTCTCCTTGGCTTGCAGACAGCCGCCTTCTTACACGATCAGGTTTTTGTGCCCATGCATCCCTAATGTTTCTTTGTTCGTCCAAATTTCCTTCTCTCATAATGACACCAGTCAGCTTGGATAAGGACCCACCCTAACTCATTTTAATTTAATTACTTCTTTAAAGGCCTTATCTTCAAATACAGTCAAATTCTGAGGTAGTGGGAGTTAGGACTTCAACGTTTGAATTTGGAGGGGAGGGCACAATTCAGCCCATAACGCTCTGTTCTTAATCTCTCTACACCTTTGCACTGGGAAGATTCTGCTATTAACATCTCTTGTCTGTTGTCTAGTCTACCTGTCTCTGCTCTATCGGTACATCTCTTTGCCTTTCTGATTCTCTCTCTGTATCCTCAGTTCCTCTGTGAGTGTTCTCCTGTGGGTATTTCCTACCCTCACCCTAAGCCCTCTCACCTACCTCATTCTATTGGGCTTTCTTTAAATATCTAAAAGTAATTCCTATGTGCCTATTATGACTGATAGAAACAGAAAAATGCTGTCCCTGCTCTCAAGGAATTTTTATTCTAGAAGTTGAGAGGCGATTCGACCTCAGATAACCATAATATAAAGGCAGCCTGTGATGAGCACATAAAAGGCTGGAGCTGCCCTGGCCGGTGTGGTTCAGTGGTTAGAGTATCAGCCGAGTACTGAAGGGTCACCGTTTGATTCCCAGTTCCGGTTGGGTGCATTGGGGAGGCAATCAATCATGTATCTCTCTCACATCAATGTTTCTCTTTCTCTTTCTCCCCCTCCCTCCCTTCCACTCTTTCTAAAAAATCAATGGAAAAAATATCCTTGGGTGAGGAATAACATAGGAAAAAAAAAAGACTGGAGCAGGGGTTGGCAAAGTCATGAAGTTTTTATAAAGTTTCTTCAAACACAGCTGTGCCCATTTATTTATGTGTTATTTATAGCTGCTTTTGCAGAGTTGTGTAATTGTGACAAAGACCGTATGGCCTACAAAGCCAAAGATATTTACTATCTGGCCCTTTGTAGAAAAAATTTTCTGAACCCTGGAGATAAGAGCCAGAAAGAAGCCCATCTGACTATTGTCTTCTGGAATATATCACGGAGAACATGTGATTTAAGCTGGGATTTTAGGGATGAATGAGTTCAAGAGGTAGAGGTGGGAAGAGGGTTCTGAGTAACATCAATATTACGAGCAAACGTGTGAGGCAGTGGGAATTCAAGGCACAGTTGGGGCTCGGAGCAAAGACCCTCAGACATCAAGATAGGAGGCTGGACCTCAATCAGTGGGCTCTGGAGCATCTTGGAGACTTGGGGGAGCAGGGTTGGCATATAATCAGCAGATGCTGTGTGAGAGGCACTGCATGGAATACGCAGATGAATTGGGCCCAATTCCTGCCATCAAGGAGCTTCTGACTCTAATAAAGGGAATAAGACAAGTTCCCAAAACAATTACAGTGCAGAACAGAATAATGCCTCCACCGGAAAACTGAAACCGGGAAAGTGGTCAAAGAGGGGTTCAAGCAGAGTCAAAGTTGATGATCAGGTGGAGGGTGGACTTTCGATGATAATAACGATCGTTCTGATTCACTCAGCCCACCGTAGGAGTTTCCTGGGCTAAGTGCTTTACACATACCTCTCCTTTAAGCTCATAACAATCCTGTGAGCAAATACCCGTCACAGTCACCTGGGGAGGAAGTGGAGGCTCACACTGAGCAGGAATTCAAACCTAAGTTGAATTCTCTCTTACTCCAAACACACATCTTAGATTCTCCCGTCCATGCTCTTTACCGTTTAGTGAGAGGGGAGGCCCGGAGACCTGTAAAAAGGCTTTTGCAAAAGTCTCTCATCTGGAGAGAAGCAAACAGGAAGATTTAAGGTTCATAGTTTATAGTTAGTATTTGAGTTTAAATTTTTGAAAAGAATTCAGCGTGTTAGAAGAATGACTGCCATGCTTCAGTCTGGGCGCTTGGCTGTGATGCGTGGCTGGGGAAGGAACGGAGTCCCTGCAGCTCCTGAGCGCAACGTGTGCCTCCCACACGGGCCCGGGCCCGCAGCGCTCCCCTGAGAGCGCAGGGAGGAAAAGCTTGTCCTTCCAGGAGCACACACCAGGCCAATAGTGTGTGCACATACCATAATCCTTAGTGCTTGCACTTAAATACAGGGTGAAAATACTCAAAGAAGAAGTCCCTCTGACCCCTCCCACCACCCTCCCACGGAGGTCATGCCAGATGCCACAACAGCGCTGACATGGCTCCCAGAGACGCCTGGAGAGGCCTGTGCTACTGAGACCCGCAGCCGGAACCGCAGCAGAGCAGGGGGCCCGGTGCGTCAACAGGAGGCACCCTCTGGGCAGCGACTCCAGCCGGTGGTAAATAGATGCTGCACAGTCCTGGCCACCAGCAGGAAGGCAGCAGCCTTCTCGCCTACACTGGGGGCCTGCCGGGAAAGGTGGGGAGCTACCCCGGGTCCGGTTGGAGGGAACGCAGAGTGGATTCCAGGCGGGAAACTCAGTAGCTCTTGGGCACTCCCCCCCTCCCTGCCTCTTGGGTTCCCCACATACCACTAGGTCCTAAATGACAAGCTGCAATTACAGTCAAGTGCTAAAGTTACAAGTTGTTCTAAACACCCTTCGACAAAGGATATTCAGTGAAAAGGAACCCCAGGCGGTTGGTTATAAACCTTTTTTTTTGCTGTGTAGAAACCATAAGGTTTGCATCCAAGAATGTGTTGTCTGTTTGAGGCTGGCCTTTATTCTTTCAGTCGGGTGCCAGTGGCATGCATTTCAAATGAGCAGTTGTCTGTGGCCCCAGAGTCTGTGGCTGAGGCATATCTAATCAGGTTAAGCAGCCGTTCATCCCGGCTGTCAGCTTGCTGGAAATCAGAACATTATCTGCAACCACACGCAGCTCAAATAGAAGGTTGGCACTTGGAGCCCTGAATCTCCAGCTCCTCCCTGACCTTGCTGTGGTGGTCCCTGGTTTTTTCTTCTCCTATGTGACTGTATACAACAGTAGCAAAGCTATTTTAGGGATTAAAGCAGCTAATTGCAGATTTCCATCACGGCCAGCCTCTCAGAACACAGGTTTACAGAACACGTTGGTGGTCTTTGACTGTGGGAGGATTTTGGTTTGTTTGCCCGTGTAGTTGCTCGTCCACACCCTGGACCCACAAAGCTGTTAATTGGAGGCTCTTCCATGTGGGCCACTTGGTTCTGGGTGTGAGGAATTTGGTGGAATTTAGTGTGAAATACCATGCAATGTTTTCTTGGCCCTAAAAGCATGGCTAGAAGGGCCTTTGAGAGTCATCTTCTCTGCCTGCTTACTGGATGGATGAAGAAGCCTTGGTTCAGGAAGTCCCAGAGCCAGTCGGGGGCAGAGGTGGGATGCAACTCTGGTTTCCAGGCTTCCTCTCTGGTGCTCTCTTTTCTGAGATGTCTGCACAACTCCAACATGTTGCTTAAAGACTTCAGGTAGGCAGTAAAACAGGCGTAAGGCCAGGTTGAAATCCAGGCTCTACCATACAGAGGTATGATCTTGGGCGAGTTATTTAACCACGTTGAGCTATAGTTGCGCCATCTATAAAATGGGGATCATAAGGCCTGCCTTTCAGGTTGTCACATAGGACAAGGGTCTCAAGGTCTGGGCCATTCTTACTAAATGCTATTCTTGCTAAATGTTAAAATGTAGTAAACAATTTTGCTGACCAGTTGTCAACAGGATGAGCTTGACAGGAACTCGACTGAATAAATTTAGCCAACTGCAAAGAAGAAATCAACATGTAATTGACCAAATAGTGTATATAAGCGATGGCCAAGCCTCCCTTCAGGGAGACAGAGCTTTGGATCTGAATCTCCTGTCTCCTTTACTTGCTGCAGGTAAATGAAACTACCTTGTGACAACCACCTCTTGTTTTTGAATAAAACACCCCAAATGGTGAATCTCTTGAATCTCAACAAGGTTGGTTAGTTAATTGAATGAGATCATGACTTGGTCATGACTGGAAGATGATTTTCATGTGTGACCCCCTCCAGCTTCCTGAGCACTTCCTATCATTTCTAAGAGGAGAGCTCTGCAGGGTCAGTGGGACCTAGTATGAGAAACCTGGGGACATGGGTGGGATCAGAGAAATTCAGGAGAAAAATACTTATTATTTTCCATAAATAAGACCTTTATAAAGGTCCAATGAAAATAAGACTTTTGAATTATGGTTCAACCCTTCCTTCCTTCCTTCCTTCCTTCCTTCCTTCCTTCCTTCCTTCCTTCCTTCCTTCCTTCCTTCCTTCCTTCCTTCCTTCCTTCCTTCCTTCCTTCCTTCCTTCCTTCCTTCCATTTTGTTAATCCCCACCCGAGTATATTTTTCCATTGATTTAGAATTTTATTTATTTATTTTTTATAGAGAGTGCAAGGTGGGAAGGGGGAGAGAGAGAATCATCAATGTGAGAGAGATACACAGATTGGTTGCCTCCTATACGCACCCCGACAGGCTGGGGATCAAATCTGCAACCCAGGTACATGCCCTTGACTTGAACCCGAGATCCTTCAGTGCGAGGGCTGACACCCTAACCACTGAGCCACACCGGCCAGTGATGTGAGGATAGCATGCTCAAGACTGTTCAAAGTCCTTAGCCTCTCAGAGGAAGTTGTTTATGTTTCTCTACCATCAGCCCCTGAGGATACACTGCACAGAGCAGCTGGCAGTGGCCAGGGAGGGCTTCCCTCCAGCAAGGAAAAGAGAAAGGACAGGCTCCTGCTTTGCTGGCTCCATCCTCTTGCACTGACCTGGGACCAGAGAGGATTCAATAGGTCTGAGGAGCCTTGAAGGCCAGGGCAGGTGCTACACAGGCTCCTGGGGACATTGGGAATGAAGAGTTTGTCTCTCTGCCCAACCAGATACCTATCTGTGGAAAGTTGAAATTTCTTGGCAATCTTGTCATATCTTTGCAGAAGACTTTTTTAAAAATCAAGCACTAAATGAAAAAAAAGAAAGTTTGATAGAAAGTCATGAAACTGATTATTTAAAGTCATAGTTGGAAAAAAGAAAGTTTGGTGATTTCAGAGATTAGCAGGGAAGAAATAGCTGTCCTTACCTTCAAATAAAAAAGAAAAATCAGCAAATTCACAGAACTGATAAGAATAACTGATAAGGATATTTAGCAAGGTTGCTAGATACAGTTTAACTTACAAAAAACTCAACTAATAGCATTTTTTTCCCTAGACTGGCAATAGAAAACTAAAAATATATATAAGGTAAAATATTAATAACAGAAAAACTGAAGTATTGAGGGTTTATTTTAAAGACTACACCAGGGAAGAAGGTTAAATTTCTTCTAAGGAATATTAAAGAAAATCTAAATAACTGGGAAAGGTACTCCACATACTCAGATGGGATGGCACAACATTATAAGGTTGAAATATCTCCTAAATGATCTACAAATTCAGTACAATCTTAATATAAAAATCCATTGCATTTTTTTGAGAAACTCAATATGTTTATTCTAAAATATTTATGGAAACATAGAATTCCACAAATAATTATGTCAATAAAAGATGGGCCAAAAGAAGAGATTTGCTTTACCAAACATTAATATATATTACAAAAGAAACCCAAATAGAAAAAAATGGGCAAAGGGTGTGAATGCGAAAAGGGAGACCCATCTAGCTAAAGAAGCATGTGGAGGGATGATCAGACTCACCAGAAATGAGAGAAATTCAAAGCAAATCAACAATTATGTATCACTTGACACACTGGATGTCAAAAGTGAAAAGTTGGGCCCGGCCGGGCGTGGCTCAGTGGTTGAGCTTAGACCTGGACCCCAGGTGATCGGGGTTCGATTCCCGGTCAGGGCACATTCCAAGGTTGTGGGCTCGATCAATGACTCTCTTATCATTGATGTTTCTATCGCTCTCTCTCCCTCTCCTTTCCTCTCTGAAATCAATAAAGATATATTAAAAAAAAAAAAAAAAAGAGTGAAAAGTTAGATAAAGCCAAGGTTGCACGGATCTGGGGAAACAGGAAATTTGCATACTTCCGGTAGAAGTACTGATAGGGGCACTCACGCTATGAGGCAACCTGGCCACACTCAGTCAGTGAAGTGTGTTTGTGTCCCCTGTCTCAGCTGTGCTGCTCCCACACGTGTCGCTCAGTGAATTCACCCTCCAGGTCTATAAGGGAACATATATGAGCATGTTCGCCACAGATTGTCTGTGGAAGCGGGAGGTGGAGGGAACCTCTGCGTGGACAGATAAAATGGGATGAATGCGTGCTGTGGAGTATGGAGAAGCAGAGAAGCACGGCACAACATGGATGTGACCTGGGAACATGGGGTGCAGTGGGGGGAAACTAAGAAACAGAATGAGGTTCATAGGACCGTATCACTTATACAAAGTAAATATTTGCACACTCAATTACCATACTGAGTATTGAGAAGTAGGTATACCAATTCAAGGAAACATACGGAACACATTAGTGTGGTAGCCTATGGGGAGAGAGGAATGAGTGTAGGAAATGGGGAATCAATGAAACAAGGGCTGGGCCTTGCAGACTCACAGGTGCTGTGAACTGAGGATGATGCCCCGCACCTGTGGTCCATATAAAGGTAAGAGAGGAGGAGAAGCTCACTGTGTGTAAAAGAAAGTTCCATGCTTGGCATTTATGTTGAGATCACAGAAAAGCAAATTTGGAGTGACTTATCCTCCTAAAGAGATTTTGGTGGGTCTAATGGGATTTGGCACATTAAACCTGAGGGATCCTTGATTGTGTCTTAGAAAACTGGGGCCTAACATAGTTTCAGAGTTGGTGGTTGGAAAACAATGCTGCTAAGTGTGAAAATTTTAGCAAGAGTCGGTCGTTTTGAGAGGTTTTTAACACCAAACAGGTAAATTGGACAAAGAACTCAAATGCCTCACTTTAAAGATTGTTTAAAAAGGTAAGAGAGAGAAAAGAAAAAGAAATATAATTTAGGATGGATGCAAATTTGTATTTTTTAAAGTTTTATACATCTTAAAATTTTGCCCTAGAGAAATAGTATCTCAACATTTCTTTCTTAATCTTAAGTTCCATGAAAAGAATGATCCGTATACTAATTCATTTCATTCTCTAACGACCCTGTGAATGAGATACTGTAACCTCACTTTATAGAAGAAAAAAACTGAAGCTCAGAAAGGTTGAGTTACTTTGTCCAGGCCATGAGAGCAGATGGTGGAAGGATTCAACCCAGATATGGCTGACTAAGTCCAAAGCGCCTGCTCTTTCTTTTGCTACACACTAAAAGTTGCTTAACTGCTCTTGTAAAGAGAGCTATTTTTGACATTATTATTTGGTATGCAGTGCAGGAAAACAGAAACCACTCTGTATTTAAGTGGAATGGCATTTAATACCATGAAGTAGTTGCTTATGAAATCACTGGAAGGGTTGGAGGGACAGGCTCTCCGCTGAACCACCATAAAATACTCCCAGAACACCACAGAAATGACCTGCCAGTCAGGAAGGTGGGGAAGGTAGGAGATAAGGAGATTAGGAATCACCTCAGTAACTAGGAATCAAAAAATCAGGAATCAAAAAATCAGACCAAAAAACTGTCATCATGACTGATATTGCTTCTAAACACCCAAGAAGCTTGTGATTGGAACATTGGAAAGCTGTGTTCAACTGCACAGTGCTTTAACTGCCTTTCCAAGATCATGTAAATGGAATGGACCCTGTATGTTCATGACATTGCTTACTAGCAGAAAAAAAGCTGACAGCGTCCGAAAGAGGCTTCTGTATCATTTCTGCACCCAGTTGGCAAAACTTAACTGTCATCTAGACTGGCTGAAAGGGAGTCTGGGAAGTATAGGTTTTAACCTCCCAAGCTCTGTAGTATGGGGAGGCACACTAGAAAGATGTGGTTATGGTCAGTGAGTCCACAGGTATAATTTTTTTTTGGAAACTCTAAAGTCATACCACTAAATGTAAGAAAGTCAATGAACTAACCTCTTAAACTCAAGAATATCACACTCCCTGCCTGAATCCTGCACGACCATCACCATCTATTATCACCTACTAGCAACATACCAAAATATAAGACAGTCACTAAGAAAAAAATCACCCTCAGTTTTGATCCAAGTTAGAAATAAAACAGACATTAAAAAACAAAACTAATCCAAATACCTCAATGGGCAGGTGAAATAGCAGATTAGATATAGCTGAAGAGAGAATTGGTGAACTGGGAAGTAGGGTTGAGGAAATTGCTCAGATTGAAGCACAGAGACACAAGGAGATGGAAAACAGGAAAAAGAGTGAAGAGTCATGGAAGATAGATGCTGTACATACAATAGGAGCTGCAGATAGAGTCCACTCAGAGAATGGAAGAAAATATTTGGGGATAAATGCTAAAGTATTTCTAGAATTTATTTAAGACATTCATGTTCAATTTCCAAGCAGGCTAGATAAAAATAAATCCAACCCCCAGAACACTGAAGTAAAAGAAAATTTAACAAAAACAAAATAAGGAAACATAGGTCACCTTCAAAGGAATAACTGACTGATGGCAGACTTCTCATCAGCAGTAATGGAGGCAATATGCAATAATATCCTCAATGTGTTCAAGGGAAACAACTCCACCTAAAATGCTATGCATAAACTATCATTCAAGGAAGTAAAATATATATTTTTCCAGTAATGCAGAGACTAAGAGAATTTGTAACTCACAGACCCTCACTCAAAGATCTAACGGACAAACTCCAGGAAATGAGAAATTGAATCTATAAGGAAAGAAGATGCAGGGGAAAATGGTGAGCAAAGTAACTGGTAAATATTGAATAATTCTAAATAGTTATTGATTTTTAAAATAGTAGTAATAACAACTGATTTTAAACAGGGGGAATTAAAAACACAAACATACTAGAAAATAATAACACAGAGGATGAGGGTAATAATCAGAGTTAAAGCCTTTCAAGGCCCTTGTTTTGTTTGGAAGGAGGGCAGGGATACTGATTAACTTCAGACTTTGTTAGGTCAAGATATGGTCTTTGCAAGTTTAGTGTAGCTATTTAAAGGACAGAAATAAAATGTATAACAGGAAAACTAAGGACTCCTCACCACTGTCTCCAAGAGAAGAGGCAGGGTTTTAGCTGCAGTCTAAATTTCAGTGTGAAGGACAAGCAGTACATTTAAAAAATACTTTCCTCTTTTAGTCCTAAGTAAATATGAGACACAAGGAGGAAATGGACATATTTCTTTGCTGAAGACTTGCTAACTCAACCTTTGTTAGGTGTCACCCAGTGATTGGAAAGAGTCACATATCAAGGGGGGCTCTGAACCCTGCCCTCAGCCTGGCCTGCTCCTCCCTGAGCCCTGGCTGCCAGCTCAGCTTTAGCCCCTCTCTGTCCCCTAGGCTGGGGCTGTCTCCCATGTCCTAGCTCTGCCCTACTTTCTTCAGTTCCAGGCCCTTCAATTCCAGAACTCTGAGCTCGCCCCTGCTTCCTGCTTAGCTCTGGGAACAAAGTCTGCCCTCACCCTGTCACATGCTGCCTGCCATGGCCTGCCATGTCTGGACAACATCTTCACATAGCAATAAGTACCACTTACTGAGCATTTGTGCGCCATCCTCATGCTAGGCGTCTTCAGACGAGTTACCAAACCTCTCAAACCTCAGTGTTCTCAGCTATAAACGGGGAAAACAGTAGCACCTACCTCATGGTGTTGATACGAGGCTAAATGAGTTACTATATGTGAAGCACAGAGAATTGTGCCTGGCACCATTTAAACAAAAGGTGGCTCTTCTTATTCCCGTGTTACAGGTGAGGAAACCAAGGCCCAGAGAAGCTCAGTAACTTGCTTGTGCCCAAATGTTGTCTTGCTCGCTAAGACCAGAGCCAACTCCCAGCTCATAAATGGAGGGGTGACCCCTACAGTTTAGCATTGTCCCAGCCCAGGAAGGGGTCTTGCTCTAGGTCCTAGGTTTTATATCACGGCCCTATAACTGACCAGACCATGCTTGGCCTTGGGAACACGTGTGGATTGAGCCACTCTAATGTAATGGACTGAAAGCTGGAGAGAAGTGCGTAGATCAGACTAGAATGTTCTTTCTGTTTAAGTGATAGGAGGAGGGAACTGTTTAGATGAGACTTCAAATTCAGTGGGCAGGTGGTGGGCCAGGTAACTAGCAGCAGCCAGGCTGGCGATGAGGCCATGGGTGTGGCTGGAGTCCTGGAGTAGGCTGTCTCCCCAGAGAGGGAGCAGTGCCCACCACCCTGAGCAGCTCCCAGGGCCTGGAAACACCTCTGTGGATCTCCCTCAGCCCACGGGGGCCCACGGCTCATTTCACGGGAGCTCACCTATGGCCAAAGAGGAAGCTGGACAAAATGAGCAAAGGAGTCATAAAGACTGCCTCTGAGGTGAGGGCGCCTAGGATGAAGCTCCCCCGAGGGAGTGGAGAACAAGGGCCATGGGCACATCTGTTTAAATCGCCCTCTGCAGAAGAACCCTTGACAAGACCCTTTGGTGCCTTTGGACTTAGACCCTGGGCCTCTTGTGTGCTGCTCAAGGCTGATTATCCTTGTTTTTCAAATAATCTGAGTGAAACATGTAGGAGGTACAATCACAACAATGATGATGATGTTCCTCAAGGAAGCTGAAGCTATGAGAGGCAAAGTGACCTGTCCAAGGTCACCCAGCTGGTAAAGGCAGGACTGGGTCTGAAACCAGGTTTGCTGAATCTTTCTCGGGCTCTTCCTCCAGCTCTTGGCACCCACCCTGGAAGCCACCGCGTCCTTCGATGCCCAGCGTCCTGGAGTTTTGTTTTCGTGATGAAGTCAGATACAGGACCTTACACTCTTAGCCTGTAGAAGCCTTTCGAGCTCAGGAGGCAACGTTTTGAGCTGATTTTAGAGGCGTGAATTTCCATTTTAGGGGCAACGGCAGACACCTTGTGGGCAAGTGGGCCTTTAATTGAGGAGGGGATAATCTTTTGGAAATAAATTTGACTAGAAACAGAAAGAGAAGGGAGCTGTGAGAGGGGAAGAGGCAAGCGAGCCTTTGGGCAAGAGGCTGGCCTGGGGGAAATGGGGGGCGCTGGGGGAGAGGCTCCGGGGCTCTGGACAGAGGCTGGGCGAGGGCCGCCGGCCTCCTTCAGGGACCTCGCTCCCCGCTCCGGGCAGCCATGGAAAGCTCTACCTGGTTTGTGCTCCTCGGCTTTTTTCCAATCGCCGTGTGGAACTGCCAACATTTTCCACATTAGGAACAAATCAAAAGAGATGTTTCACTAAGCATGAGTTAGTGCAAGGGGAGGCGAGCAAATCAGATTCATGCAAAAATAGAGGAAATTAATTTTTAAAAAGTCCGACCGAACACCCTGTAATTTTCAGTGATTTCCTTTCAGGGAAACTGACCACTGTCACTATAAACAAAGACGAGAATAAATAAATAAAAAGGGAAAGAAAGCTGTGTTTTTTTCTTCGTGCCTCCCTGACGGATGGTTTATAGAGGCCTCCGGATAAAAGTCAGGCCCTAATTGTTCCCAGATGGGGCCGCCTCTGCCGTGCTTTGGTGTTTCCCCGGCCTCCGCCAGGCCCTGCCAGACAGGCTGCTGGGGATGGGAGCTGGACACTCGTCCCGTGGCTCTGGGCGCAGCCAGATGTAGAGGGGCAGCAGGAGGTCAGGGCCACTGGTAGGAGGGGCAGATGGCCACGAAAAACCCTTTACCACCATGGACATGAGGATCCATCAGAGCCAGCACCCACGCTGCCCCTTTCCCTTCAGAGCGGCTGGGCTCTGGCTCCCCGAGGGGCTCGTGTGCCTCCTCTCTCTCGGGATCACCTTCCTCCACTTGCTCACTGCCGTGCTCTTGGGGCCCCCCTAAGTCCCGGCACCGAGGACGGGCTCAGGGGGACGTGGCTGCTCCAGTGCGTGGCCGGCATTGTGAGCCTGGCCCGGCTGCTTATGACAAGCAGCCTCAAGCCCTGTGAATGAGGCAGGTGCTCGTCATGATTGGCGAAACCCTGTCATAGCATCTTTGTTTCCGTGGGCTTGGGGTTGGGGGTCTCTGTGGGTCTCACTCAGCTGGCATCGCGTCCCACCTGCTAGGTGTGCCCTCACCTCACGCTGCGATCCCCGCCTCCTCTGCTGGCCTCGGCTTCCCTTAGCAGCGGCCTCCAGGGCGGTCACCGGGGAAGCGTCTTCTGTCCCCTCCCCCAGCCCAGCCTGCATCCCAGGAATGAAGCCCCAAGTGCCCCGTGAATGGGTCCTGTCCTGATTCCTTCACAACTGGGATTTACCCAAACTGGGGGCTGGACATGCAGCCAGATTCGGAACCTCTGTTCTCACCACCTTGGCTTCTCCACTGATTATATTTCAGAGATGCCAATACTTTTACAAGATCAGACGCTCTCTTTGTCCGAGAGAAGACATAAAGCTTTCTCTATGAAGAACTTGAAAAAAACTTTTCAGTTGTTGACTATCTCTTGCAAAACAAATAGCATGATGCGTTGGGGTAAATGCAGCAGAAACAGATAGATAAAATTCATCGGAAACTCAGAATTTCAGCCCAGAGGGAGGGGTGGGGGAGTGTTTGGGGTTTCCATGAGCCCAAAATACAAGGAAAGGGGCTTGAGCCACTTGACTGATCCAACCAGCAAATCTGGGAGCATCCAGGCCAGCCTCGAGGCGTGTGTGCGGCCTTCCACGGAGCCCAGTTATCAAGAACGCAGAGCTGCTATCGAGTTTCTCAAACGTGGCTTCTGAAAATAAGCTGTTCTAATTGACAGTATACCTTCTAACGACTCCCCTGGAGCACACGGCTCTGTGGAAGATGGAAATTATTTTGGAGATAACCAGTTGCTGGGTTTGGCATCATTTCTGCAACAGTTACATGTGTGGAAAGAGGCCCTGATTGGTGGGGTGGGAGTGTGCTGGGGCGGGAGGGGGGGGGACACATCAGTGGTTTCAACAAGAATTCAAAAATACCGTATTTTGTGACAAAGTTGCTCCAGGGTAGGCAGATTACTCACAAATCAGTTACAGATTTCCTTGAAATATGTAGGGACTTCCATGCAGAAGAAAGAAGAGTTTGGGGCCCAAATGCATTTGGAGTTCTGCTGACCTCCCAAAACAGGAATGGAGGTGGAGACAATGACTGGTCGCGGCGGTGGCTGCTGGGCAAGTCCTCGCCCTTCCTACGCATATGGCTGTGCTCTCTGAACCTCCGAGGTGTGGCTTTGCGGGATGCTCAGGAGAAGTTGCTACCCACTTGGTTTTCCAATCTGTTTGTTTTGGTGTCAGTCTCTCCAAAACTGACCGGAGTCTGTGATTACCACCAGCACACAGCTGTCTTCCCTGTTCAAAGGAGGAGTCTGCTTTCCAGTTTGGGACATGATATTTGACACCAGAATGAAAAGCAATTGGGGATCTGCCCTGAATTTAACGTTCTACTGAAAAATTTAGACACTCCATCACAGGGCCAACTGTGGCCCTTCCTAGAGTATCCAAAGCATTAATTAATATACTAGCTCACACACACCTGAAATGGGAGCCTTGGTGTCTATTACCATCCTGATATTCTTATTTCAGCCAGGGGCAGGGGCATCCACATAAGCTGGAAATCTCAGATCCTTCTTTGTTCCCTCTGGCTCATCCTCGGATCCAGTCCATCAGCAAGCCCTGGAAGTGTAACTCCCAAGCGCAAAATACTCTGAATCCATGCAATGCCACTGTCCCGCTCGAGACCACCAGCATCTTCTGCCTGGACAGCCTCAGTCTCCTCCACAATGGCCTCCACCATCTCCACTCACGGTTCTTCCTGCCTTTCTGCCAATCCAGCCTCCACATGGTTGCTCCACGGGCTGTTTTTCTTCTCAAAACATAATTCAGATCATGATGCAATTTATAAATTTCTCTGCAAAAACTGCTTAGTGGCTTCCCATTGTAGTCAGAATTAAATCCAAAGGTCTCACGGCAACCTTTAAGATCTTGCATGATCCAACACCTGCTTCCTTCAGCTCCCTCTTATTTTCTCCTCTGCACTTCACCCCGTTTCCCCTGAGATCCAGCTATACCCCCCTCCTCAGGCACCCACACCTGTTTCAAGCCCTTCGCAGACACACATCACTGGTTCTTTTTCCTGCTTTGAGACTCGGCTGAAATGTCTTCTCCTGTTTGTTCATAGATAATAATTATGATCCAAAGCCCCAAGACCTTAGTGTAAGTCAGTCACTGATTAGAGGAGAAAATAGAAAAGTTTCCTGGCTGCAAATTTTAATTCTGTTCAGTCTTTGACACTTGTTAGCACAGGATGTATGTTTGTTTGCATACTTGTACACATACATTAACATACAACATTAACACATAACACATACATTAACACCTGACCCTGGCAAGGACTACACTGGTGAAGACGGGTGGGTGGGAGCAGAGCTGGGGCTTGTGAACAAATCCTCTCAATAGAAAAACAACTGTAACTCTGGACCCTCCCAGCCCAGGCAACCCTGCCAAGGTGGTTCTGTGAGCAAGGGCCTCCCTTCCGTTTCCTGACAGTGGGCGATGACACCTGCTGGGTCAGTGGTAAGGGAGCTGGTAAGCCTTGAACCCAGGGAGGCAGGTAGACCAGCCTCTGGAGCATGAAGGGGAGGAAGACAGTGCAGGAGGAAGGTCTCATTTAGGACGTACAAGGGGGAGGCTCTTAGGGTGTTCGATTCTCTCTTCCATCGCCTGTACCTGTTACAAAAAAATGCATGCCCTCTTGGAAACTTTGAAACATTACAGAATATTAAGATCTAAGGGGGAACAAATCTTCTAGTGTTCCCTTATCCGAAGACAACTATTTCTATTATTTTGATGCAGTTATTCTTGTCTTTTCTCTGTGCAGGTCTTTTATTTTGTTTCGTTTACATAATAGCCATCATCTTATATATCCACCTTCCTGCTCTGCTTTTCTATTTAACCCAGTATTTTTTTAGGTTATTACCTAGTCATTGAGAATATAATTTTTAAAGGAAGAATATGCCCAAGATTCAGTTTATCTTTTCCCTATGAATGGGGATTTACTTTATCTTCAGTAGGTAATTATTACACATAAAGCAGTGATTAACAACCTTTGCATGGAAGATTTAGAATGACTTCCTCAGGATAGATTAGATGATTCTTTCAGCTGGACTAGTCATTTTAACCTGTAACTTCAGATTTATTTAGTTCATTTCTAAATCTCTTGATCTCCTTTAGTTTTCCCTTAGATTCGTTATCAAGTAACTTCCAAATGGTTGCAGGAGGTCTCACTAATCTATAGATGTGTGATAGCTGCTCAGCAAACTCCTTTCTCCGCTTCTTCCCGGCACACAACTAGATCCATTTTCTAGCTTCTCTTGCTGTGAAGATGTGTCATGCGGTTGAGTTTTAGCCAATGGAAAATGAGAGGAAGTGAGGTGTCTCACTTGCAAGCCTGATCAGAAAGTCTCCCATATATGATCCAACCACCGTTTTCTTCTCCCATCAACTGGATGCACAATGCCCTGGAGAGCGACAGAGCCATGAGGTAGAAGGAGCCTGGGTCCCTGAATGACATGGAAGAGAATCACCCTGCCTTTCTGAACAGCTGTCCAGAATGATTTATGTGTGCAACTTGGATTGTGTTGAGACAGTAGAGTTTGGGTCCATTTGTTACAACAGTTTAGCCCCACACTCATAAATATGGGCTGCAAATAAAGCCCCACCAACATTAATATCCAACTTTCGATGACTCTGAGTCCCTATGAGCTGGCGTGCAAGACTTCCTCCTGCTCAGCCAGCCTTTTTGGAGGGTCTGGGCTTCTGTGTGCACAGGAAGCTTTGTTTATCCCCACCAGCTGTCCCACAAGGAATCCTTTCTCATTCTCCAAAGGTGAATAAAGCACAGCTGTTGTCCGCCACCCACAGAGGTGGCCTTGGAGTCGACAGAGTCGGGGGCATGCTTTGAGTTCCTCGGGATGGGTACTATCAGAGGCTCTGCCTGGCCGAAGGGTTTAGGCACCTCCCCTGAGCAGTCCCCTGTGAGGGGCTCCGTGGGCCCAGGTAGGATCCACAGGCTACTGGATGGAATGTGTGTGCGGGTGGGGGTTGGGGGCACTGGGGGGGACAGGGCAAGAGGAGGTTCTGAATGGCACTGCCCAAGGCAAAGGCTAGGATAACCAAGAGGCAGGGCTGGAGGAGGCAGTGGGCGGCCGGAGACAGCAGGCAGAAGGAGCAGAGGGAGCAGGGTGGAGCCGAGGCGGAGCAGCCGGTCCTAGAAGTTCCCAGGAGCTCCAGAGTAGGGCCTGTGGCCTTGCTCACGGGAGCTTAGGGGGCTTCCAAGGTGCCAAATCTGTTTAAACATGTGCCACAAAATTATAAGGTGCTATTTCCTGAGCTGACTAATTTAAAAACCCACATCAATGACTGAGTAATAAAAATATCATTTCATATTCCACATACGATGAAAGCTTCCTCAGTGCCAATGTTTTCATGAAGGAGCCTCTTGCTCTTGAGATGGTCCCACTTGCTTGGTTTCAGAGTCTGCTCTGTTGCAGGGGAAGGTACAGCAAAGTCATCTAATCCCAGCCCCAGTGGGTGAGCTAGTCAGGGGCAAGCTCTTCCCCTCCCTGTGCCCTGGCCATCTCTGCCTCTGCTGCAAGATGGGGACAAAAGTGGGACCTGTCTCACAGGTATTGAGTCACGTAACTGCCTGGAAGACAGGGTTATTATAAGAAACAGGCTTTCTCTGGCTGCGTTCTACAGCTTAACACCCAGAATGACCTTTTATTTACCAGACACCTGGAATAAGTAAAACAGCTGTCCAATGTGGAGAGCACCTTCATGCTTTGTTTTTTGCTTCAGTTCAGGTTTTTATTTTCATTTTAAAAAATATATACAGGCTTAATTATTTTTTCAAGTTAGGTTTGCCGTGCTTTTGGAAAATCTTTGGCTTGGTTAGTGGCAAACTTTGAAAACTAGCATTTGGGTTTGGCTTGGCTTTTCGTGGAAGAGAGCAGCTTAGGCTGATTCGGGGTGCACAGCTGGGCTTGGCTGCAAGTCTGACCTTTCTCTTTCTCTGTTGCTCTCTGGGGAGTGCACAAAAGGAGATGGCAATGCCCTGGAGGTCAGTGCATCTGCACATTCTGCAAGGTAATGGGGGATAGGCACTCCATTGAAAAGTTACTTAAAAAGAGTGGCTCGTGAGCTTCTTGAAACAGGGCCATTGAGAGGTCTCAGAATCACACACCTCATAGTGCGGGACTGTGGTGGAGACAGGCTTTTAAAAAATTATTGTTGTTGTTTTTTAAATATGTAGCATAACAGCTTTACCCCAAAACCCACAGCACTTGGAAGAACCTGCAGCAGAACCAGGTCTTAACCTGAAAGTTCAGCAGATATTTGCACTAAGCTCATGTCCTTTGATGAATTTTAAACTTCTGGCCTCACACTATTTGAGAACCACTAAATTTGTAGGAAATGCTGGAGTCATCACTGAAACATTGCATTTAGATACATTCCCCAACTACTTTGAGATGGAGAGGTTAAGTGAATTTCCAAGTCACCTGATAGCACATGAGGGCATCAGAAATACCAAGGGAACCTGCTGTCTGGTGTCCTGCTCTGACCTCCAGAACTCCCTTGTCTCTAAGAAGGTGGATACATGTCTCAATGGGATCCAGCAGTTCACTGGTAAGTCCATGGTGACCCATCACTCAAGTGAATAGGGTGTTTTCTCACTTTCCCTTTGAGAACCTGAACAGAGACTTCTGTCCATAATACAGAGCAACAATCGCTAAATGAGTGTGCCCAGATTTTATGTACAGGGCTTTGCAGGGCTAATTATTTTCTCCCGGGATTCCAGTTTCCCCAGGCTCTAAGCTCATTAACGATAAGAACCACACCTCACTGGCTCTCACACCCCAAGAATTTCTGGGGGTCATCCCCATAGACACAGCCCATGGTCTGGGGGAAGCAGCCCTCTCTTGTTTGGGACAGTCGCAGGCCTCCCGCTCTGTGCTGCTTCCAGATCTTGTTAGTGAAACAGCTTGTTTGCCCTCAGCTTTCTGTCTCCTTAGGTCTCAGAGATGAATCCATGTGCATTTCAGAGATGGCAAAACCAGAGCACAGGTTGCAGGTTCAGACTTTTCAGACCATGGCTCCCCTCTGGCCCTGATATATTTTCTTAACTCGGTCACACTGGTCCCATGCAGCTCCTGTCTCTTGGGCTGTGCTCTGCCAGGTGCTTTTCTTGCTCCTTAGGTCACATGTGCTTCCAGTGACCTGCCCATGAGCTTCCCAGACACACCCAGAGTCCAATTTCCAGCGGAGGGTTTCTCTGCTTGTCTTAAATCAATAGTGGCTGTGGGTAAGTGAAAATATGAATTAGAGTTGGAGCTATCAGTTATGAGATGGGTTTAAATCGGCCACATTGAAGAAGTAATGGGAAAGCACATTGTAAACTCCAAGTGCCCTGCAGATAACAGACTGATTCCAAAACTACTCCTGCCAGTGTTTCCCTGCAGCCCACTCCCACCTTTGATCAGGCCAAATTACCTACTAACCAAAGTCATGTTTTTATTAACTACTTACAATGTTGACAGTAATTCACATGCACAAAATGGTTTCCACAGCCTTCGAGGGTTCTTTCTTATTTTCAGTTCCAGTTCTGCTGAGGCCTTTTACAGCGATCCCTGAGCTGGTTTGTGGAGAGAGGTGTGAGCACCTGGAGAGAGGATCCAGAGATCCTGCCTCGCAGAGCAACAGCTATATTGGTGTCCTCTCCTGCCCCCACCTTACCCCACCACTGCCCCAGTGTCCTGCCCTCATGAACACCTCTCACACCATCATGGAAACTGCCAGTTTTGAGTGCAACTGTCATTTCTGGAAAATTGTCCAGGGGTAAGACCTATTCTAGCTGGGGTAATTCTGCAAATACAACCGATAACAATTCTTCCTTTCCCTTCTGGGCATTGGAAGGTAGGATGTATTCCTCCGCCCCTTGAATCTGGGCTGACCTTGTGGAAGCAACATTCTGGAACTTCTGAGCCCAGGAGTTAAGAGGCCTGGCAGCTTCTGCAATCCTAACACTCTGCGCTGCTCCTGTAGGTCAGACCACCCTCCAGGGACTAAGGTTCCATCAGCGCTGGGCTGGTCCAGCCGCAGCAGCTGAAGGACCAGGCATGCCAGGACTGCTTTTTTATTTATTCAGCCTCAACGCAGCCTCCAGACTGCAGAATCATGAGCCAATAAAATGTTTTAAGCCACTAACTTATGGGGTGGCTTGTTACCCAGCACAAGATAACTGATACGCCACCTGTAGCAAGCTGATTACTCGGGCAGCTCGCATGGGACTGACGTGAAACTTATTGGTAAGGGGTGAGCAAATCTGCACAAGGGACTCGGGCCTTCTGGGAGAAAGCAGGATGAAACCTGTCTCTCTTCCTGGAGATTTCAAATTGTGGACATGAGTCAGGGTGAATCTAAAGCCCAAATTATAATCCTGAAATAAAACTGGTGGAGTGGCCAGCTCAGAGCTCAGGACCCTCAGTAACAGCCACAGTGTTTCCTGTACTAAGGCAGGAGCCACAGGCTGGGGGGAATCTAATTCCCTATAGAGCTGGGTTCCATTGAGAACAGCCAGATCGACATACTGGGGTGTCCTTAAGGGGAGGTTAAGGGAAGGAAGGGGGGAGAGAGAGACAGAGAGACTCAACACATTGGCGCCTCAAGCACTGCCCTTTAAGATAATATTGGGGATTATATTTTCACTCTCAAACTGTAAAGCCAGATATCCCAGGTGTGTTAATATTGTAATTGTCAGCCTAATTTTCTATCTTGAGATATTTCTAGAGGAAGAAAAAAATTGGTGGGAAAAAAAAGTCACAGAGGTTGTAAAGAATTAGCCTCCTGTTCATAAGCAGTGTTGCTTTCTTTTCAATGCATATTGTGTGGAGCAGAACACAAAGAAATAATTTTTAGCATATGAGGAAAATTGTTCATAATATTTCCACAACCGAGTGTTTGAAAATAAGCTCTTGCCCTTACTGAATATATGAATGGTTAAAATATTGATTTTTTTTTTTTAAAAAAACAAAGGCTCCAAAAGATGACTGATTTGGTTTTTTTTTCTCTTCTGTTTTTTCCCTTCTTTTTTTCCCCCCCAAATCAACAAATCAGAACACACCTCAACCTCGCTGAACTTGAACTCCAAACGTGTACTTAAGAGAGACAGGGCTGACAGCCCAGGGACTTGGGGGTCCCATTAGCAGTCATCCACACCCATTACCCTGTCTCTCTGGATTTCCTTTCATGCCATGGCTCCAACACTCTTTGCAGAGAGAACCGGCAGACAGATTGTGAAATTTGCATGCAGATCCTTCTTGATAGTAAAAATGCTTCAAGATGTGGCAGGGAGGGCCGCGTGGTTGACTTCTGGGCTTTGAAAGGCCCTCCTGGTCTCAGCCTCATTCCTCATGGTGGAGTGACCTGCTGGACAGAGCAACCCCTCACCTCATCTGCAGTGAGGGCTTCCCAGAGGGACCATGTGAACTGGAGGGTGACAGTCTCCATTCTTTGGAGCACTTGGAGGTCCAGGTTGAGAGTGGTGGGGACTGTAGAGGGCAGAGTGTGTAAATATGATGGGTTTGCAAATCCTGTTCAGTGACTGTCATCATGGCTCAAGTTCATCCAGTGGCCATGGCGAAGGGGAAGGCGTTTACGCACCGGGTCACTCTGCTGGGTCACTGTGATGGCTGGGAGGTGGGCCCACAAACCTACCAGATCCTTCCCTTTAGCTTCAACCTGTCAGGTTTCTAGGTCCTCCCCCGGGAATGTCTCTCTAGCACAAGTTTTCTTAAATGGGCCAAGATTCAAAGGGGCCCACGAATTTGGATGAGAAAAGTGCATTTTTATTTTTACTAACTTCAAATGGAAATTTAGCATTCCTTTTTTAAAAAATTGAGATATAATTGACATTGAATATTATATTAGTTACAGGTGTACAACATAATGATCCGATGATCACACGTATAGCAAATGGATCACCACACGAAGTCTAGTTAACATCCATCACCATAGTTACATTTTTTTCTTGTAAGGACTTTTAAGATGTACTCACTTGGCAACTTTCGAATATGCAGGGCAGTGTAATTGTCAACTAGTCGCCACGCTGTGCCTTACATCCCAGGACTTATAACTGGAAGTTTGCTCCTTCTGACGCCCGTCACCGGCTCAGTCTTCATCACCAGCTGAGATCGCGGCCGCTTCTATATCGCAGTCGTGCGTATCAGGAAATACTGACGCCCATCGCTGCTTCAGCGGGAGGGTGGTTATTAGACCTACTCCTCAAGCTTGCCACTTCGGGCCTTAGTAAAGAAGCACACATAAAACTGTACCACGATCTCACACCCGTTAGGATGGCCACCATCAAAAAAACTGCCTGAGGACAGCGCTGGTTCCTGGATAAACAAGGATGGCCCCTGGAAAGCCCATTTCATTCAAGTGTTGCACCTTTCAGACATTTTTATAGGAAAGGAAATCTGATGTACTATGGGGTAGAAAGCACCCTTCACGGGAACTTTGGGATAAAAGGTGAAATGTTCAATGCATTGTGTGTGTGTAGCTGATTGTCTGTACCTTCAGAGGCTCACAGTCAGTCTCTTTCCCCGTGCTAGGGACAGATGTGCTGACCAAGAGTGACCTGCCCTGCCCTGAACATGCCAGCCGAGTACTGCTACGGAGGACGGCCTCAGGTCCCTCTTTAGCCTGTGGCCCTTTAAGTTAAGGAGACTGTACAGAGCGGCAGGAGATGAATGGGTTCAAATCTGAGCTCTGCCAGGTACTAGCCCTGTGACTTGGGCACAAAACTTAATCCCCTGGTTTCCCCATCTGTGAGTAGACACAGCAGTATCTACCTCATCAAGATATAAAATGCCTGGTCCCTAGGCAGGGCTCAATATATTTGAGTTTGAAATAAGCAAGACCAAGTCCCTTTCTGTCTGTGGACCCACTGTCCTAGGGATTTCATGGCCTAGGTACCAGTTTTCATCTCACTTCCAACTCCCTACCCCAGCCCCAGGGATGGATCCAGGAGAGAGACTTGGGTGAAGGAAGCTGAACTGCATTTTTTGTCTCTGTCTGCACTTGGGGCTGACCTCAGTCTTTTCTGGCTGCCTCCTCTCAAGTGACTCCAGTTTGATCACAAATCCGAAGGGGCTGAGAACAACTGCCCGGAGCAGCAGGTGCCCCCACCCTGACCCTCAACCCTGTGCTCCCTGCAGGTGGCAGCCCTGGGGTGGCCAGGGACCCAGGGGAGGCTGGAGAGGTGGGAAGCTTAGGCCAGGCCACGGGAGGAAGGTCAGGATCCGGGAGCGGGAGGGAGACCAGCAGCCTGAGCGTGGTCTTGAGCCAGCTGCTCGCCTGGGGCAATGAGCGGGTAGGAACCCTGGAGGACAGTTAAGCAAATTAAACAGCCAGTCTCCCCCCTTTTTCTCTTTGGGGCTCCGAAGCCCTGCACTCTGTAGTCCCAGCTTGCCTCTTCAGTGTCCTTTCTCACTATGTCCCTGCCATGCTCTCAGCTCTGGACATCTCCCCTGGGTTGGGGAAAACTCCTCAGGTACCTGCAGAGTCCCAAGCCTGGTCCTGCCCTCTGGAAAGGGCTAAGCCACTTGAGCAACTGGGAGTAGCTGTCAGGTCATCTGACAGCATCCACTGGGATTCCCACTTCACTGTCAGCTGCGTCCCTCAGTCCTGGCAATAGTCTAGAATTTTCCAGGTGAAGCTTTGTGCTTCAGGGCAGGGTTCTCTCCTGGCTTTGCCCCTTCCCATAAATCATTTAACAACTCAGTTTCCTGACTGGTAAAATGGGTCTGATTTTTCATCTGCTTGCTTCCCTTCAAGGGTTGTAGTGAGAACTGGTAGAGGAAATAGAATCAGTCTTGTACCCTGCAGAGCTGTATGAAAGCCATTGTCATTGGTGTTCAGTTGCCATTGCCACCCTGCTACCTTCTGGGGAGCCACTCATGTTCCAGAACAGCCACCTCCTCCTTCTGTTAGCAGCCCCCCAGCTTCCCCCAGGGGGGGAGCACCCCCCGAGTGCCAGCCCCTGCACAGGAGTAGAGCAGGTGGGCTGGGCAGGGAGGCTCGGCTCTTTCCCCTGAGCCAAAGGTGGGCTGTGGTCAGCACCTGTTGGATGTTTCTCAGATGGGCTCAGTGAACAAGTGTTAACACTGCAAAATGAAAGAGTAGTAACACCCTAAATTTGCTTTAAAAAAATTTTTCAATTACAGTTGACATTCAGTATCACTTTATAATAGTTTCAGGTGTACAGCATAGTGGTTAGGCATTTGTATAATTTACGAAGGGATCCCCCTGATAAGTCTAGTACCCATCGGGCACCATATTAAGTTATTACAATATTATTGACTATATTCCCTGTGCTGTACTTTATATCCCTATCACTATTTTGTAACTACCAATACTTCTTAATCCCTTCACCTTTTTCACCCAGCTCCCCAACTATCTTCCTATCTGGAGACATCAGGTTTTTTCTCTGTATCTATGAGTCTGTTTATGTTTTGTTTATTTTGTTCTATAAATTCCACAAATAAGTAAAATCATATGGTATTTGTCTTTCTGTCTGACGTATTTTACTTAGCATAATACCCTCTAGGTCTATCCATGCTGTTGCAAATGGTAAGGGTTCATTCTTTTTTATGGCCGGGTAATATTCCACTTTATCTATGTTCCACAGCTTTTTTATCCGTTTGTCTATCAATGGACATTTGGGTTACTTCCAAGTCTTGCCTATTGTACATAGTGCTGCAATGGACATAGGGATGCAATGCCCTATACTTGTGCTTTCAAGTTTGAAAAGCCCTTTCCTCAATATTATCTAACTTAATTCTCACAACATCTTATAAGACTAATATTGTCCCTACAATTGTCCCTACAATATTGTCTCATCGGTAAATTGTTCCATTTACCGATGAGGAAAGTGAGGCACAGAATGGTCAAACAACATGCCCAGGTCATGGGATCTTTTATTTTATTTTTTTTCTGTTCAGGTTCCTGATTATAAAAGACCTGTGGTTAGGTTGGGGTACAGGGTTAAAGGATAGTCACTGTAAATATCACATGTAGATACTGCCTGGTCCAAAAGTGAGGGTGCCCAAGTTCTTCTGAAAGCATCCCATACAAGAGCAGGTCTCTCCTGGGCCCTCAGGGCTGCCAGCAGCCTGGTTTATAAGCGGGTCTAAAGCTAAATGAGACCGAGATACTGAGGCTGTTGGAGAGGCCGAGAACAATGTGAGAGACAAGCTGGGAGCGGGGGCTGGTCAGGGGAGTCCTGGGTGGTCCGATACAGGTACCACCATGTCTGCTCCAGCTGGCAGAGTGATGTCCTGGCAAATCCTATAGGTCCTTAACCTGTGATGCCCAGTGTCCCCACCTCCTGCCTCCAGAAGTCCTGGGCAGAGAGGAGATTCCAGTTCAGCCCTTCTGAATAGGGTGGCACCACCAGCTGGGGCCACAACTGGCATTTAGTAGGTGGGCCAAGGGATGCCATTCCCGAGACTGTCCTATGGCATGAATTATTTCATTGCCTGCATAGTCCTTAAATGGCCAGCTTGGACAGTAATTCCTGGAGGTGAAAAGCCTGCTTTTCTCATCTTATACCAGAACCCAATAAAATTACGTTCCCATGGTTTTAGAGCGCATTGACTTTTCCCAGGAATTCAACATGTACATCAATTGAGATAAAGATTGTACTTCAACAATGCTCCCGATTCAGTTAAAATTTGCTCCCCATAGAAATGCTGCTGGTAGTTTTCGAATCGCAGTACCACCTGCCTGCACCCCTGGGCATTGGTGGTGTGGCCAGCACAGGGTCCACTCACTGAGGCCACTGTACTTTTTCGGGGCTCTGGAGTAGTCCTTCCTGGGCATTTGCACACAGCAGTACATATGAATGTATTATAAATCAACTTCTATTAGTTATGATGTTGACCTTTTAAAATCTTGTGTGTAGGTACGTATTACCTTTTCCTTTCACTTCAGGATAATAAAGGAGCATTATGAAATATTTGTAATAGAGAAGAGGCATCGAACTTGAGAAGGTTGAGAATTCCTGCTCTGAGCAAACGGCAGTTTCCTTCTTTTCCTAAGAACCACCAGTTCAAGGCTGGGAGAGACCTTTAAGGTCACCCAGCTCTGTCCCTGCCTCCATCCAGTGCTCAAACTGTGCAGTTCACACACCTCCTGCTTCCTTCTTCCTATGATATGACCCCTGTGAGGTCTCAGGAAGAGGCAGAACAGGAGATGGGCCTGGAGTATTAAGGACCCAGACTCAGCAAGCTTTATGGGTCTAGACAGGAGCGTTAGAGACTCTGGGGTTAAGAGCCACTTAAGCCGTCCACTTAAAGCCCTGGGCACCAGCTCAGTGGGAAACCTGGACCTGCATTCCAAGTAAGAAGTCTCCTCTCAAAGGCTCAGTCCACTCAGGGATCCCAGAAATGCCAAGCTGGAGGGTAAATGCACCATGCCTCAGAGCATGTGCTCCTGCCCGAGTTCCGAATGACACTGTGGACATTGATTCTCATGAAACACTGGGCTCGTTGGAAATGAGTAAATAGATGGCTGAGATCAGTATGAAACTAGAGAGCAACTAAGCAAAGGTGTCCGCTCTTGGTAGATTATTCCAGAATCCAGCATCTCTGACTCCATATTTCTAGGATAAAGGGACTATGGTAGAGGGGAGCTTCAGCCAGGGCCAGCCCCAATGTTTCTGCTGACTCAGTGTCCCCAAAGCTGCTTCAACAGGAGAGAGATCTGAAGAGCAGACCAATCTGGGATAAACCAATGCCTTCTGCATTCTGATCGTGTTGCTTCGCTGCAAGCTGCCACCACACCCTATCCTGCCCCCATCCTTCCTCCCCACTGCACCCTCTATCCATGGGTTTGCAAGTCCCCTGCCCCGTCCCATGCCCCGTGCCCTCCCCCCGGGGGCTGACACAGAGCCCTCTGTCTTCCTGTGGAATGCAGCGGCAATCCTGAGCGTGGTGCTGGACAAGGAGCCCAGCTCCCCCTATAAACTTTTTATAGCTTAGGAAAACAAACATGCGGTTTAAGGTCTTTGCATAAGCAGTGCTTGCCGAGTTGGAGCTCGCTTTACAGATCTATGAAAGAAAATATTGGGAGAGCTAATAAATTTCTGAGCCAGCCAAGGGACAGTAGTCCAGAAATCTCAGGGAGGGTTTGATGACTTAGGAGATAAAAAGAGGAGTTATCACTGCGGCTGTCCTTCCGCTCCCCTCCCACTCGGAACCTGCTCGCCTGAGTGACTGACCAGGCTCCTGAGTGCCCCGGGCAGGGCACCAGCGGAGGGGTGGGGCAATCGCAGCATTTCCCAACCGTGGGCACCCCAGAGATGACTTTACAGATGGGGAAGCAAGAGGGCCCGGGAGAGAAAGTGGAGGAAGTGACCTGCCAGGTCACACAGCTCATTAGAGCTGGAACCGGGGCACTCTTGTTGTTGCTGTTGTTAATCCTAACCCGAGGATATTTTTTCCATTGATTTTAGACAGAGTGAAAAGCAGGAGGGGAGGAGGCGAGAGAAACAGCGATGTGAGAGAGCCATATGAATTGGTTGCCCCCCACAGGAGCTCTGAACATGGGGCAGGGAACCTGCAACCCAGGTACGTGCCCTTGACCAGGACTCTAACCACTGAGCCACACAGGCCAGGGCAGAACCGGCGGACTCTGCTCAAGCAGCTTTCCAGGCATGTGCTGTGTGCTGGTGAGGTGGGGGTGCGGGAGCCCACTCAGTGCGGGGGTGCATGGAGCGGGGCAGCAGGGAGGGCTTCAGAGGCCACTTCTGAGGGTTACTTCCCAAGTTTGTGAAAGAGCAGAGAGCCCGGGAGGAGGGACAGTGACAAGGAGGCTTCCAACTGGAGCCCTGGGCAGTCACAATAAAAAAAATAATAGACATTGCTCTTGTTACCATTTATTAAGCATTTACTCTGTGCCAGGATCGGAAGTCACCCCACTGAATCCTCATATCCCCGAGAGGCTGGGATTCCAATCCCTGTTCTGCAGTTGAGAAGTCACCTCCACAGTCACCTGGCTGGGAGAGGCAGAGCCAGGAGTCAGACCCAGGCTGCCTGAGCCCCGAAGCCTGTGCGCCTGCTCGAGCAGCTGCAGGAGCCGGTGATGGGAAAGGCCAGGAGGCTGGGTTAGGCTGGATGAGTCTGAGCACCTGGGGGACAGTCAGGCAGACACCCAGGCCCGTGTTGGAGATGGGCCCCAGGGAGGGGCGTGTGGATTTGGGGCCTCCAGCTGGAGAGATGTCCAAGCCGGGGAAATTCATGCATAGAGAGGGGTGCTGGTGGGGCAGGTGGAGACCTGAGCACATTAGTGGTTGTGGGCAGACGGAAGGCTCCTGGGGCTCTGAAGGTGGCTCTGGCTTTGCCTGCTGCCACAGGGAGGCCACACCACAGCAGATGTCCCTGCTCAAGGTATCATGGGTGCTGAGGCTGGCACTGTTGCTCCCCAGTGGAAAAAGGTGAACCCCATGGCCAAAGAGGACATGGAAGGACATGCACATGTTCCGCAGCTGCGGAGCCTTCCAGGGAGGACCCTCGCAGCATCTGAGTGAAACATGACCTTCGAACCCAGCATGTCCTCTGCTAGGAATTTATCCCAAGGACAGAATCAGGGCCATAGATGAAGACATTCACCACAGAGTGATTTACATCTAACGTCTCACAGTAAGTGATCGGTCAAACAATGCCACACAGGCAGCCAGTAAGATCAAATCGTAGAATGTTATTTATGGCCAGTGTTCCTGTCATATTGGTAAGTTTTAATTGACAGGCTACGAACATGTGCCATGCAGTTGGTAGACTCCTCTTTGAATGGTGGGATTGTGGGGGGAGTTTTCTCTCTTTCACTTTTCCAGATTTTGCAAGGTTGGTTTGTTTCTTTTTACATCAAGTGTACAGGGGTGGGAGAAAGTAGGTTTACAGTTCGCATGGAAAGACATATGGGATATGATTACGATAGCTTTATAAACTCTGTTTCGGGTACTCACAACTACAAACCTACTTTTGCCCACCCCTGCATATCATTTTTGTGATTTGAAACAAAGTACTTCCTGTAAGGATGCATCGTGAATATTAGCAAATACTTGCCTGGTGCTCATTTCATGCCAGGTGCTGTTCTGAGTGCTTTACAGGGATTAAAGAATTGAATCCTCAAGATAATTCAGATGAGAAAACCGTGGCTCAGAAGGTTGCCCAAGTTCACAGAGCTGGCATGTGGCAGAGCTGGGACCAGAAGGCAAGCCCTCTGCCCCCAAGGTCCATGGTCTGAACCACTGCATGACACTATTGCTCCCCAGTGAGAAACAGGTGGTCCTCATGGCCCACAAGGACAGAGGATGACATGCATGTGCTACTGTTGGTAGCCAGGGCTGCCTTGATATACCTATAACCCACTGAGTGTCCCATGATGGCAGTGCTCAGGCTCTGTGTTCAGTGAAGGAAGGAAGGCAAGTGACAGCCCCCGCTTATCCTCCAGGACCTGAAAAGAAATCTCAGCAAGAGGGAGGGTGGCTCAGGGTAGCATGGCTCTGTCCCCACCAGGAGGGACTCACCAGCTGTGGTAGATTATTGCATTGGTGGCCTTCAATGGACCATGGCCTCCAGAATTCACACTTTTGTATGGTCGCACCCACAGTGACTCTGTGGTTTGCTTTGGTCAATGGGACATTAGCAAGTCTGAGGCAAGCAGGGCTTGATACGGTTCTTGCACAATGGGCTTGTCTTCTCAAAATGGTCCTTCTTGGAGCCCAGCCACCATGCTGTAGGGAAGTCTAGGCTAGACCACTGAATAATTCGAGGCCATGGAAAGAGGCTCTGGAGAGTAAGAGGCCATCTGGGACATTCCAGCTGCAGCCCAGCTCCCAGGTGAATGCAGCCGCTGAGTGAGCCCAGCTAAACCGCCCAGCTGAGCCCAGTCAGCTCACAGATTCACGAGAAAGAATAAATCATTGTTGCTTTAAGCCACTAACTTGTGGTTGATTTGTTTTGCAACCACAGGTAAATGAAATACCGGTCTTCTTTTCCTGGACAGGTCTCGGAAATAAATTCACACACATTTATTAAGCACGTACTCTGTGCCCAGCACTATGGGTTAATAATGAAAGAACTCTGATTAAGATAGTTGATTTCCCCAACATTTCACCACACAGTACAGCTGTTATAGCCAATATATTTGGTGAACAGGGATGGAATTGATGGACGCATTGACCTTTTACTTTGTTATAGCCATAGTCTTACTGACAGTCCTGGATCCCTGCTTTGCTAAATGATTTCAGATGTCTGGATTTGACCCCCCATGCACTTAGAAGGGAACCATTTGCCTAGCCCTCTGAACAAAGAGGAGAGATGTGATGGGGAACTAAGTGGTCTTTTCAGCTGTGTGTGGACCATGACACCATCAATGCTCTATAGCAAGTGGGAGGAGAGACTCGCTTGTGCTTCTTCTTGGCTGTGGCTGGGACTGGCTGCCCAGAGCTTCATGAATATTCAGCTGCTCCATGAAGCCCCATAGCCTAGAACATCAAAGCTGGGGAGGCTGAGAGATCACCTGGTCTGAGGTCCTCATTGTAGACAGGAGGAAACTGAGGTCCAGAGATGAGAAGGGCGCACAGGGTTTCTTCTCTTCTATCACCGGCCTTCCTGCTAGCCAGAGCTCAGCTCCAACCCACTAGTCCCTTGGCCCTCAGCTCCCACGCTCTCTCTTCCTTCCCCACCAGCCTCCTGCTCAGGGCTTGGCGGCCAAGCCAAGCTGGGCTGAAGGAGACAGCTTCAAACAGGGCCTGAGAAAGTCCACCTAGCAAGCAAAGCTATAAACGTTAACCTCCACTTTAGACAATACACATGAAACTGCACGAGTGTGTGGAGAGAGAACCCCACTGAAAACAAACCAGCCCATCATTTCGCTCTCCTTCGCTTGACTTTTAATCTGGGTGTTGTTTCCATGCAGTCATACTTTGCATTGCACATTTGAGGGCAGGCCAGTTGTGCTTGGAATCTTATGTTCCCTGGCATCCTCGTTTCCCACCTAGCCCAGCCTAGAATGGGGGGGCAGCGGGACACCCAGGTTTGGGAACCTTGCTGCAGACGTTGGTCCCACACATTCTGCCTGTAGGGCCTCACTGAACTGGTCACTTCTTTCCTGCTTCCCAACTTCTTCCCTGGGACCAAGTGAGGAGAGCCAGGACTGCGGGGAAATTCTGTGAATCAAAGATACATCTGGAATGAGCCGAAGAGCCTGGGAGGCTAGTCGAGCCAAGGCGTCATCATTTCGCAAAGCCGGGAAGTGCAGGCTGGAGGGACAAGGGGATTCTCCAGGCCTGGGGCTGGCGGGCTTGATGCCAGGAGGAGACAGGGGGGCGATGCTCCCGGGTGGAGGACAGGATGAGTCAGGCCCTGAGGTGTTTTCCTCACATGGTTTCAGTTCTCAGGTCAGGATCTTGGCACCCACGGGGAAAGCCTGGTCCAGGCCTTGAGGAAATCCTGAGCGGCTGCAGCATCATGCTCCGATCTGGCGAGGCTGCGAGGCGAGTGGCTGCCAGTAAGTGATTTACAGCATGTTTCCTCACATTTTACACTTTCACCCTTTCATGTTGCAGCTTGATCTCCAGTGACGGGATCTGCAGAGGTGTCTGCTCCCAGACTGCAGCCCGCAGAAGGAGCCTGAGTGGGGAAACCTGCCAGTCTCAGGTGCTTGGCCTTGACTTTCAGTGTGGCTCTGTCATGTCTGAGAACTCTGTCTCAGGACCCTTACAATGACCACCTTCCTAGTCTCCCTCCCTCCCTCCCTCATTTCTTCACAACTCAGACTCCAAGGGCCTGCTCTGAGTCCACACCATTCTGGGTGCTAGGGGTGGGGAAGTTGGGTGCCCTGGGAGCACCAGGTAGGACCCCACCTTCTGCTCAGCCTTCCCCACAAAACACAAAACCCCCAGAGGAATCCTCTACCATTTGCTGTCTGTCTGAGGAATCTGAGAACCTTTCCACTGGTGGGAATGTAAATGATACAGCCCCTGTGGAAAACAGTTTGGTGGTTCCTCAAAAAGTTAAACACAGAATTATTATATGACCCAATAATTCAACTCCTGGGTGTATAAGAATTGAAACCAAGGACTCAAACAAATACTACTTCTAAATGCATGTTCATAGTATCAATATTCACAATAGCCAAAGGTAGAAAGAAATGTCCCACACTAGATGAATGGATAAACAAAATGCGATACATACAATGGAATATTATTCAGCCATGAAAAGGAATGAAGCACTGATGCATGCTACAACATGGCCGAACCTTGGAAGCATTATGCTAAGTGAAAAAAACCGGACACTAAAAGTCACATGTGGTATGACTGTGAAAACGAATAAAGGAAACCTCATTGAAAATGAGTGAGAAACCTGAAGGGGGAGCTCTCACACACTACCAGTCACTGCACCTTGCAGACTCCAACAGAAAAAAAGCTACTGCACTACTCTGGCAGGAGAAAGGATGATTTTCTACTTGCCTACCGACAGACACAGCCAATGAGAAACTGCATGACTTAGCCAAAGGGAAGCCACTATACTCGGAACTCTGTTTCCTCCAATGGACATTTAGTTTATAACAGGCCTTCCCAGCTCCCCTTTTTCTCCATAAAATAATGGTTCCTCTTCTTTGTTCTTTGACTTGCCTGTGATTTGCCATCGTTTGCATGTCTCGAATTGCAATTCCCCTATCATTCCCGAATAAAGCCATTTTGCTGATAAAATAACTGGCTGTTTTATTTTTAAAGTCTATAACTCCACTTACATGAAATTTCCAGAAAAGGTAAATCCATAGAGGCAGAAAGCAGATCTGTGATTGCCAGGGGCTGGGGGGGGAGGGGAATAGGAATGACTGCTTCATGGGGATGGTTTCCTTTTGGGGTGATGAAAATGTTTTGGAACTAGGGAGAAGTAGTAGATGCACAGCATTGTGAAAATACTAAGTGCCACTGACTTGTACACTTAAAAATGGTTAATCTCGTGTTATGTGAATTTCACCTTTAAAATATTTTTATAAATTTTTTTTTTTTTAAAAAAACGTGTCCCCACTGTCTACAAATCTCAGAGTACCCTGGCATACACATATGCTGTTCATACCCCCGGCTGCTCACCCAGATCTCCAGATTCATGACATGAGGTGCTTGGTGAGGTTGTCAAGGCAGGGATTTGCGACTGGCCTGTAATGGGGCCAAGGGTTGGGGCCACAAGGGAGGCTCTTAGCCAATGAGTGCACCAGAGGCCGGCCCAGGGCAGGCATGGCCTCTCCCAGCTTCTCTTCTCCTCTCTCCTGTCTCAGGCACATTGTAACTACATTCTGAGGGAGGTGTTAACATGTGTTATAGTGGTGGCTGAAAACTTGGGGAACATGGAAGGCTTATGGTGCATCCTTTGTGACTAACTGGGGACTATTGTGAAGCCCAGATCTTTGTTTTGGGCTTCTGAGCTCAATTGTTGGGCCCCATAACTCCCTAACATCACTCCCACGCCTCCTGCGGGACACACAGCTCCTGTGCTTGTCACCCTCTTGAACCTTCCTGATTGTGGCTGTCGTGGCTGCCTCCACACCCATTTACCTATGACCCCACTGTGGGCCCTCTCCTTGGCTCTCCATTTACCCAGGACTACGTCTTCCATGAAGACCCCCATTCCGACCTCCAGTGACCCCTCCCCCCCGAACTCCTGAAGTAACTGTCGGGGCCTCTTCCTTTGGTACTTACTCTACCTGGGCGTGGATGTAGGTTGGGCCTATGAAACTGGTGTTTGGCAGCTCAAAAAATCCAGCATCAGCCATACTTTGCATTTGCTCTTTGAGAAAGTGAGCTGCATATTACGAATTTATCTTTTGCTTTTGGTCGGTAGTCAATAAATAATAGTTACTGTTCAAACACAGAACCCCTGCATGTGGCTCCTTCAAATTTGACACCAAGGACTTGTCAAATGGGTGACTGAACCTGGCTTGTCCCTGGACTGATGGAGGAAAGCAAACGTGGAGCAGGAGGCTCTGTGGGGTTGGGGATGTGGACAGTGGGGGATGCCAGAGGCACCCCAATCCTACCCCAGGGTAAGCCCTTCTGGGCAGGGCTCCCCAGCTTCCCAGGCAAGACCAACTTCCAAAAGAAATCCCCCCCAAAATATTGTTTTCCAGGAGGGCTGAGAGCCCAGGGTCCTGCCCTGGCTCCTCCCAAGCTTCAGTAGAGGGTCCCCATAGTTCTCTCTTTGTTACTTATGCTTCCTAAGACTTTAGGCTTTGAGGTTGGTGAAATAAGGTCTCGGGGTGAAAATGAATAGAAATGCAGATGGGGCCTGGCAGATGGTGGTACATCCAGAGCATTAGAATGAGCCGAACACCTGGGTATCTTCTCTCTTGCAGTGGTTTTGAAATTGCTTTTCCATTTAGTAGGAAAATCCTTTGGCTCCATTTAAAAATAATGCTGAGGATTCATCTCCTCAGGAGAAGGGTTAAGACAGGCAACTCTGTCTGCCCTTCTTTGGCTCTGATGTTGGGGGGAAGGGGGTGTGGGGTTGGGGAGGGGAGAACAGGCAGGCAGTGGGACAGAGAATGTCAACCCAGGTACAGCAGCTGACACTGGGACTAGGGGTTACCCCCTGGGGGAGATCAAGGGGTTGCAGAGCACAAGGAGATGGGCTGGCTCAAGAGGAGGGACAGAGAACAAAGGAAGTGAATATCCCAGAGAGAAAAGGGAGGGGACGCGGGGGAGGGGCCCGGAGCGCAGAAGCAGGCGCCCCCTCCCCGCCCCTCCAGACACTGAGGTTCTCGGGCTTCCCTCTCACATATGGGCCTAATTCAGGTAGAGTGAAATCTCGCATTGCCCTGGTTAAAAATTATTGCTTCGGATAATGAAATCTTTGTCATTGGAAACTCCAAAAGCAAAAAAAGGGCTTTCAAGCCGTGACTTATGGGCAGTGTAGTGATGGAAATGAATTCATCATCCCATTTTCCTGCATCGTAACAGGAGGACAGCTTGATTCATAACCGGGCCGTAGGCGGCGGTCCCCGAGGGCAGGGTGGCGGCGGGGCCTGTGCAGGAGCCGGAGGGGAAGCTCCTGGGACCGGAGGGGTGTGGGAAGCGAGCGATAAGCATCTCCTTGGCACGCTCCACCTCAAGTTTTCCTGAGGATTTGCCTGAGCTGTCAAAACATTTCAGGGCTGCGCAGACTGTCTGCTTCTGCAGGGAAAATCCCATAATAGCTCTGAAATGAGCTGTGCCTTTTCCTTCAAACCCTCGACGTCACACCCACACAAAACTCTCCTAGACAAAGCAATTTATGGCCGTGAATCTCTCTCCGACTGGCACGTTTCATCTGAGAAGCACAATGTTCTTCTGATTTCATATTTCACTGAGCCCCGGCCTCCCTGCGGGGCGGATAAAGGGAACAAGTGGCGGAATCTGTTCGGTAGAAGAGGAATTTCACGGTGGCCCCGGGATGGCAAGCGTGGTGCACTGGAACCCGGAGCCTCGGGCCTGGGTCTGGGTCAGGACCTCCTCCTCACGCCTCCAAGTGGCGGCTTCCGCGCTGGGCCCTGAGTTTCCTTCTGTTTCATGAGGAGGGTTGGCTGCCTGGAAGCAGGTGCCTGACATTGTTATGGGCCAGAGCTATTTTCCTTTCCCTGAAGCCTCCAGGTGGGCGAGCTGAAGAGGCGATGGCTGTGCTGGGAGGGATTCCTGGGCAGAGTTGGTGGGCAGGGCTTCATAGTGTGGGGTCAAAGCCTGGTCAGCCAGGGTGGAGGCCACCAGGTAGGTTTTGGGTCCCTGGGTGACATCTGGTTGAGATGTGATTTCTCCACAGCACTTTTCACAAGGAAATGGGACAGGAAAGTGGCCGTTGAGGAGGTTGTGGCTACAGAGAGAGGGACATTGTGGGGACAGAGACAGTCTTTGCTGGTGTTCAGTCTGCCCCCCTCATTCGGTCCTTCACCAAATGTTTGGAGAGCGCCTGCTGGGTGCAAGCAACAATCCAGGTGCTGGGGATCTGGGAGAATAGGCCAGAATCAGCCCACTCTCTCGTGCTGGGGGAGGGGGCAGACAATAAGTAACAACTGAATAAATGAGTGGAGGAATGTCAGGCAAGCGCCCTGAAGAAAACATGGCAGGTTGAGGAGGTAGAGAGGATCTGGGGCTTCTTTGGACTGGGAGGTCAGGACCCTCTGAGGAGGACCCACCCACCTGAATTGAGCCCCCAGAATGGGATGGGAACAGCCAGGTTGAAATCTGGGAGAGAATATTCCAGAACAGGGCGGAGTCCCTGAAGCGGGAACGGACAGGCCTAATTTACCAACCACCTCCAGTGCTGAATGTTTTCCCGGAGCCTATATGGCAGATGGGACACTGATCAGCAGCAGGCCGCCACCCCAGGCAGGGAGTCAGGAGCCAAGACGTGACCTGGGCTCTCCCTGCCCCAGGACCAAGGCTGGGATGAGCTCAGCCTCGCCCCTGCTGGGCTCAGGCTATGCAGCGGAGAAGGGGACAGTGGTAGGACTTGGGTAGGCATGCCCAATGGGAGCCCAGGCTGGCTGTTTACTAGCTGGGGCTCTGAGCAAGTCACTCGACCACTGTGAACCTGCTTCCCCATCTGTTAACTGGGCTTGCTGTGCTGATTAGCAGTGATGGCTGTAAAGGCTTTAGTGTGGCTCCGGGAGCCTGGGGACCGGTGGCTCTGTTCTAGAGCTAAGGCCTCCCTCTAACCCTCCCAGGCCTGCCTGCTTTTCTCCCTCCTGTCTCCCTCTACCCTGAATCCTGGTTGCTTGGGGGCCAAGGCCCTGCCTTCTGTGCCAGCTCTTTACCCCACACCCTGGCCTGGTCTTGGCCCGGCTACCTCCTAGAGGCCCTCTAGGTCTCAGGGTGGCCTGTTCTCTTGGGACGCTAGGCACCCCTGCTTCCGGAACTACAACTAGGCAGTGGCACCTCTACTTCCCGCCTGGGCCGTGCAGACCCCCTCTCAAACCATCTGCTCCTCTTTCCACAGACCCCTCCTGCAGGCCAAGGCCTCGGCCAAGCCCACGGTTAGCCTAAGAGTGAAGACAGATCCGAGTGCCATCCCAGCTCTGCTTCTTCCCTGCTGTGTGACCTTGACTAAGTTACTTAGCCTCTCTGAGCCCCAGTAGCCTCATCCCTAAGGAATGGTACTTTCAGAGGAAGAAAAGTACTACTTCACCACAACCTGCATCAGTTTCACTTAGTTTAGGAAAAAGCACGGATAGACACTGGGGGTAGGAGGGGATCTTCAGGGGAGCCTGGCGGAAGAGGAGGAATAGAAAACTATCCCAGTCTGCACAGAAGAGGCCGGGGGTTGGTGGCAGGGCTAGTGCATGGGGATAAGGGGAGAGAGGCCTGAAGCAACTGGACCTGAAGCAGAGGGGGAGGAAATAGCCCAGGAGATTCTCAAGAACTTCAGAGCCCACTGTTTACTTTCTCTATAGCTCAGGGTAAGATGCATGCTTCTTGCTGTTGCCCATGAACCTTCAGAAAAATCTCTACACTCAACGTCCATGCCTGAATGTATACGGAGGGAAAAGGGCCATTCCCACTTCTGGGTCTGTGCTGGGGAGGTGCCATAGGAAGAGGGACAACATACAGAGAGGACAATTCAGCAGAAGCCAGGAATCAGAGCCAGAGGAAGCCAGAATAAATGCAAACCTCTGAGAATTCCCAGAAGTCTTGAGACAGGCACTGAACCTGCCATGGGAGGGGGTTAAGCCTATCAGGTCTGCATCTTAAGGGCAGGTGGTCCTAGGTGACACTGGGGTTATGCCACCTTGCAAGTCTTGGGAAAGATTCAGTGGCATCCATGAAGATTTGTATTTGAAGGGCCCCCTCGCAGGACACATTTTCAGTCATTTTCCCAGCCGGCAATCTGGGGCCTGAGTCTCGTTGTGGTCTCCTTCACCTGGCCTGGCCAAGAGGTGGGGTTCTGGTTATTTCTGTGAAGGAGAACTGGGTGGGCAGCTTCCCCAGAGCTGGGGGTGCCTGGCTGGGGCCTTAATGCTGCCTGGCAGCTCAGTGCCCCACTGCCAGCCGTCAGACCCAGACCATGAGTGTCAGACCCAGGCCATGAGTGTCAGACCCAGCCTCTGAAAACAAGCAGCACACACAGCAGTGGCTTCTCCTTGTTTCTGTTCGGAGTGCAGGCGCACTCTGTGGACCAGTCAGTTACCATAGTCAGCAAGCACTGCCAAGGAATTCCCTCCTGTCCTTGGTCATCCTTGTGGCCACTGAACCACCGGGACACCTCCTTTGGTCTAACGTGGGGGCAGGCAAGAAGGGAGAGAGAGGCAGACAGCTCTTGGCAGAGACAAAACATCAAACTGCATTATTTGCTTTAAATCAAATCAAGTTTGACCCTGAGCCCCCACTGCCACTTGGAGGCCCTTCTCCTGATGGCACAAGAATGGGGAAGTTTATGGTGCAGAAAACAGGGAAGGTTCACTTTCAGCTACCCTTGGTCGTGGGGACTCTCACACTGGGGGCGGCTGGGACCTCTGCTCACCAAGGGTGTCTAACTTGCCCTGGTTTGCTCAATACTTTCTCAGTTGCAGCGCTGAAAGTCCTTTGTTCTGGGGACCCCTTCAGTTCTGGGCAACTGGGATGGCGGGTCACACTCTTCCCACCTTGCATCCCTCAGGTGTACCAGGTGACTATTCTAGGGAAGGCCCCATCACCTCCCTGGGGGGTGGGCGGCAGGCCCTACAGACTAGGAACTCCACGGGCTCCTCTGTATGTGTCCCCCTGTCCCCCTCTCTCCCTGCCCTTTCCCCACTGCATGATCCACTTAAACTTGCCCAGCTTCTGGAAAGTAAAGGCCCAAAGATGGATGGTTCCCAGGCAGCCTTTACCCCAAACCTGCACCACGAGCCTCTCCAGAAGGGCAGGAGCACAGCGGCTTCTTACTTGCAACGGGGAGACAACACAGCATCGTTAACCTCTCAGTGATGTCTCCTGCAACAGCCTCCCTGTAAGTGGCTTCAGTGCTCAGCCCAGGGGACTGCTGCAAGTTTGTGCAGCCACAGCAGGCTCTTCCCGGGAGCTTTGGGAGCACAGCTCCTTGAACCCAGGGCTTCGAGAAGGACTCCGGCTGCAAGAATGGAACCCCAGGGCACCACAGCCCCCTCCCTCAGCACCTTCACCGGCAAAGGCTGCTGGCTTCCTCCAGAAAGGCTGTCTCACGCTCCCTGCCCGCTTCCCCCACAAGCAGGGTTTCCTCCGCGCGGATACGACGGTTAAAATGTGCTGAAAATCAAGACCAGGAGCCTCAGACATCTGGGTTTGCTGCTGATTACAGAAATGGTCTACGATTTAAGACAGCTCTGGGCAAGGTACAAGAACCAGCCTGGAGAAAACGGTGCTTATTAGCCAGGAACACCACCGCTGGCGGCAACCCGCGGCGGGGAAGCGGCAGCAACGGGCCAGGGGCCAGGGGCCAGGGGCCAGGGGCCAGGCCAGAGCCCGTCTGTTCCACTGGCTGCAGAAAGATGTAAAAGGAAAAAAAGACAGAAGGGAGATGTTTAACCCACTTACGAGAACAAATAGCCTTTAAGCACTTTGGACGTGCTGTTTACATGTAACCAAGTCTGCTTCATTCTTCTTTCTGCAACAGAGGAAGCTCCAGAGTCCTGGCCAATAGCCCATGGAGGGTTATTTTCTGTCCTTGAAAGGAATAAACCATATTTCTTTTTTTTGGTTAATCCTCACCTAAGGATATTTTTTTCCATTGATTTTTTAGAGAGAGTGAAAGGGAGGCAGAGAGAGAGAGAGAGAGAGAGAGAGAGAAACGTCGATGTGAGAGAGACGATCAATTGGTTGCCTCCCACATGCCCCCGGACTGGGGCCGGGGATTGAACCTGCAATCCAGGTACATGCCCTTGACCGGGAATTGAACCCACAACCCTTCTGTACATGGGCCAACGCTCTCACCACAGAGCCACACTGGCCAGGGCTAAACCGTATTTCTTTAGACAGTGTTTGATTTCTTTAAGAACAGTCTGTAGTTGGGAATTTTAATGCATTCTGTTAATGTCCATGCAGCAGGCCTGTAAGAATTGCGAGCCAGGTCCCCCCAGGTGCCTCTCTGATTTCCAGTGCCAAGGGCTGGGAGATGTGGAGACATCATCCTCAGGAGGTCAGAGACATTTCTAAACACCTATAGTGTCCTGACTCACAGGTCTCCCTTGTTATCTAGGAGATGCTGGGGGGTCCTCCAAGAGCTCTTCAGCAAGGAGAACACTGCCCACACTTTCCCATGGGGGAGATGCCTTCCTCTTATTTCCAGAACTCGACTCTACAGCCTTATCTAGCAAAGTCTTTCCTATCAGATTCAGGGGGGTGGGGGCATGTGCTGGGGACCCAGGTCCTGGCCCACTCTTCCTGGATGTCAGCCCTCTCAGCCTTCTGTCTTGTGGCCTCAGGAATGGGCCCATGTTCAGGCTTCCTTTATCTCCTCCCACTTCTTCTTGGTTAAAGCCGCCCTTCTCTGCATCTTCTCTAAATTAACCAAATGCCATTTTCTGGAGGGCTTGCCTAACTTCCAGAGCCAGATGCAACTCACTCAACACAAATGTAACTCACCCAGGATTTCCCATTCTCCCTCCAAGCAGGGTTATATGTCCCTGCCCCTTGGAGCCAGGCTCGGCTATGTGACATGCTCTGGCCAATACAATGTGAACCAAAGAGACACATGACACTCACTTCTGGGTAGATACATTAAGAGCCAGCATATCCATTGCATAGATATACCATTTTACTTAGCCAGTCCCCTATAAATGGACACTTTCTGCTATTTCAAACAATGCTGCAATAGGTGGTCTTGAACACATGTCATTTAGAATGAAGAGGGATTGATTACTGGGCTGAATGAAAATTCAATTTGTAATTTAATTAGATATTAAATTGCTCTACATAAGGGTGGTGCCATTTTGTACTTTCACCAACTTTACTAATTTTATCAGTCAAGGGCCAGGGTGATCCTCGAAAGAACACTACATAAGCAGGAAGCAGACAAGAAGCAAAATCCGAAGAAGGGCCTTACTTCTCCCTCCTCCTACCTGCAGTCTCTTCTAGAGCCCCCTAATGGCAGAGCCTCGTGGGGGAGTAGCTGGCAAAGCAGAATGTGGTTTGCAGAGGCCCAGATTAAGTGTCACAAAGCAGAAGAGAGAAGGGTGACTTTGGAGCTAAGAGTGAATAACATTAATTGGAACACCTCAAGGCATGTTGTCAAACATTTGCATTTTTGCCAAACTGATAGGTGTGAAATGGTATCTCAATGGAGTTTGAACAATGGAGTATAATCATATTCTTTTTTATTTTTTTTTCATAATTTTATTGATTTCAGAGAGAGGAAGGGAGTGGGAGAGGGAGAGGGAGAAACATCAATGATGAGAGAGTCATTGATCGGCTGCCTCCTACACGCCCCCGACGGGGGATCAAGCCCACAACCTGGGCATGTGCCCTGACCGGAATTGGATCCTAGGTTGATTCCCAACCGCTGAGCCACGCCAGCGGGGCCAGTCACATTATTATTCTGAGTGCGGCTAACCATTTCTTTATAAGTCTGAGGGCCATTTATATTATCTTTCTGTGAATTTGCTGTTCATATCCTTTGGCCATTTTTCAGTTGAGTAGATCCTTTTCAGCAACATCTTAGTGCAAATGAGCACAGTTAGCTGGGTGATTCCCTACCCAGTGTAGGTTCCTATTTAGAGAGGGAGACGAACCCAGGGGAATGAAGCTTTCTGGGGGAACTTTGGACTTAGTGAAACCCAGCTTGGGTGACCATCAGGCCTCAGAGTGAGCCTCACAGCACTCTCTTAGCTCAGACCTACATTCCTCGTGTCACTCGGGCCCTGATCTAGAAGCCACCTGTGGCTGTCTCCTGGGAGTGGTCCTCTGGCCACCTTGGACTGTGGCTGACATGGTTGTTTGTACACCTGCGATCTTCTTGGTGAGCCCTTCGACATGCTGTATCCTCATGTGCCTGAAATATAGGTGGTCACTGCCAATGCCACTTCCTCAACTGACTCATCCAAGGAGGGAAATTCTGTCACAGAGCAGTTTCCTCAAAACCTGGAAAGTACTGGAGAGTTTTATTAAAATTCAAGGTATGTGACATTGGATATGAAGTACACTTTCCCAAGGGGAACAGAAACCTGCATAAAATGGTTAAATCACGTAGACAGTTGGGAAGCCCCTCAGTTACACTCAGCTGAGGACCAGGAAGGAGGCAGAAAACCCTCGAACCTCCTGGAGGTCATGCGCTTTACTCACCCAGCTGAGCTCCTCTGGCCTCTGTTCACAGCCTGCTCACTCCCCCTAGACAGGGACAGGGGACCGCATGGGGAAAGGGATGCTTGGCTTTGACTCGCAATAGCTGCTGTTTGCTATTGCGTGCACCTGTGTTGAGAGTTCTATTTCTAATGCCCATGACACTGGCGAGGCGGCGTGATTACTGCGATTATCCCCATTTTACAGAAGAGAGATGGAGGCCCAGGAACGTTGCCGGGCACGTGGGTAGTAAGCCTGGAGCCAGGTTTATTTATTGGCATGAAGGCTGAGGAGTTGAACAGGGTCCTCAGGTAGGGGTGGGGTGTGATTTGCCAGCTCAGCAGGGCTGGAAGGATACAGTGGAAGAAGTGACTGGTGTCTAAGGCAGCCCAGGGAGACTTCTGGAAGGTGGTAAGCTTGAGCTGGGCCCGGAAGACTGAGGACCAGCGCAGTGCGGAGAGAAGGTGAAGGGCAGTGGCATGCCAGGGAGGTGAGTTCGCTGGGGCAAAGGAACGTGATGGTCCTGGCTCAGCCGGCACTTCATTGCTACCTCCGCAGTGACAGGCACGTCACCTGCCGCAGGTGCTCTGGCGGGAAGAGCTCCTGCACGGCCTGAACTAATGCTGCGTGGAAGCGACTGGGCCCCAGGCATTTACAGAATCGGAACAGGACCCGATGGGACGCAGTGTCCTGACCCAGTGCTGGTCAAAACGACAGCCAGGGGCAGGCCCCCCAGGTCCTTTTGGGTCTCTGTGTTTTCTATTTGAGATGAAAGGTGGTGACACTCAGACCCCTCCCCAGGTTAGCAGGAGACTCTGGGGCCCCCCACTCCGAATCCTCCAAGGAAATGCTTCCCTAATGAGGTCCCAAGTGAGACCACTGTTCTCTGCTTCCCCCTTCTAATATGAGATAAAGCGAGTTCACTGTTTCTTTTGAGGCTTATTTACAAATTTCACCAGGTTTATAAAGCACCATTACATATTCCCCTAGAGAGGAAAGAGCCCTGGCCAGTGTGGCCTAGTGGCTAGAGCGTCGCCTTGCACACCTAAGGGTCGTGGGTGCGGGAGGCAACCAATCGATGTGTCTCTCTCACATTAATGCTTCTCTGTCTCCTTCCCTCCCCCTCCATCCTCCCTTCCATTCTCTCTAAAAAAGCAATGGAAAAAATATCCTTGGGCAAGGATTAAAAAAAAAAATAGAAGAAAGAAGAGAAAGAGTAGAGGAAACCATTTTCACCCCCAGCACTGTACAGGGGTTTTCAAGCAAGGACAAAGTGATGGGGCCAGTTGGAACAAGGATCCCTTCCCCCCCCCACCCCCAGGGGGGCAGCCACATGGAATTTTCCTCCACCTCCTCAGGAACTGGAGTGGAGTTAGGAAGTGAGGGTGGAAACTGAGTCAGAGGAGAAAGAGAAAAGCCAAGTTGCCTTTAAGGGAATTCCAGCTATGGAAATGCTGAACTCGGCCTCCCTGGCAGTCCAGGTGTGGACAGCTGCAGAAATGACTGTCCCGTGGGCCCTGGCCGAATGCTGCAGCTCCCGCCCTTGGCATCTTCTAGGGCAAAGCCAGTTTGTACTAGAGAGCTGGCCCTGGTGGTGGATTCCTAAAGTGGTGCCAACATCCTCCAGCTGGAAAGCAGGCAGCCTGGTGGCCCCAGGGGACAGGCTTTCCCCCACCTTTGCCTTCTCTCTGGGATGTTCAGTGCATTTTTGGAAGCTTCTACATCACTGTGACTCACATCTAGCACCAGACCCTGGCTGGGGTCCAGGAGAACAGGGGCGGCACAGTGAGCACGGTGGCCCCATGCGTATTAATGTAGGGGCAAATCCCCTCCATGTCCCTGCCTTACTGCTGGACCAGCCATCTGGAAGCAACAGGCATCTGCCAGCTGCGTTTAGTGAAGTATGTTGACAAGTGATTCCATCTAGTAATATTCCTGGCTCAGTGGACAATAGTAAACAGTAGTTAAGAAGCAGCTACATCACTTACTACCAGGGAGACCTTTGGCAAGTTACTTAAATGCTCAAAATCTCGCTGTCTCACTTGTAAAAAATGGGTGGTGAAGAATCGGAGGGTGACCATTTCGCTTTATGATTTCATTCTTCCACTTTGCTTAGACCAAAAGCTTATTGATCTTCCTAGACCTTCTCTCAGACTCCTTATCCAATCTATCAGTAAATCTTATCAGCTTTGCCTGCAAAATACCAAAATATATCCAGGATCTGAGCATTCCTCACCATCTTCACTGGTTCTTTTCTAGTCCAAGCTATCATTATTTTGCATAACTTTATTAGATTCTTTATAAGTTCCCCATTTCTACCCTTGGCATCCTGCTGTCTAATCCCCACACAGCCACAAGAATCATTCTCATTAAAATGTAAAGTTAGGCTCTCCCTTGTATCAGTTGTTCTGGGGGAAGCCAGCTGTCATATCATGATGACACTCAAGCAGCCAATGAGGAGGGCCATGTGGTGAGGAACAGAGGCCTCTGCCAGAACCCATGTGAGTGAGTCATCTTGGAAACTGGTCCTCCAGTCCAGGAAAGCCTTCCAATGGCTTCAATTTCTGCTAATATTCTAACAATAACTACAGGTGAGGCCCTAAGCCCGAACCTTTCAGCTAGACTGGTACTGAATTCTTGAACCCAAGAAACTGTGATAATAAATGTTTTGGGGTAATTTGTTCCACAGCAGTCAATAACTATTACATGTTTATGGTACCTACAAATATGACAGTGGCTTTGGAACCAGAAAGTGACTAGAAGCTAGGAGGACACTGATTAGAGTATCCACAGAAGCCTAACATGCTTTGAATAGTGGATGTGGAGGAGCCTGCTGGTGTGGGCTTGAAAGGAAATAAGGAACATATTAGAAACTGGTTAAAGGGGAATCCCTGATATGTAATGGCCAAAAGTTTAGTGATAGTGTCACATGTAGTTATGTGGAAATAGGAAAGGCACCCAATAAACTGGGTAATCTGGCTAAGATATTTCCAGACAAAGTGTTAGCAGTTTCCCTGGTTCTTGCTATTTGTACTAAAATGCAACAGGAGGGAGATAAGCGAAAGGAAACACTGCTAAACAAAAACGAAACAAGACTTGCTGATTCAGAAGCTTTCCAGAAACTCCAGTGGCCAAATGATGATAAAATTAAGTATCTTTCAACTAAAGCTGGAGATATGGCTGTAGAATCCTTTGTAAAGACCCCGGAAAAACTAAAATGGGTACCTTCGAGTACCATTCAGCTAGATAAAAGGTGCTCTAAAGTGTTTAAGAATACATCTCACAGACTCTCAATCAAACAATAGGATTTCTAAGGAGCTTATGGGTAAGCTTAGTCATTTCAGTAGAAACCCAAAGTTGGAGAAGGGCTTATCTCAAAGAGATCTGTGTGTGGCTTTTGTCTAATGGAGAAAACCCCAAGAACATTCATAGGAAAACCACAAATTTTAAAAGATAATTAAATTCACAAAAAATATCTCCAATTGGACTGAAAGGGGCAGATACAGTACAAAATAAATAAAAGTTTGTACCTTCCAAATTCTACTGGCAGGAAGCAGATGAAAGGGGGGGAAAAAAGTAAAGAATGACTCAGAGGATGAAAACAGGAGCCCCAGAGGGTAAAACAAGAGCCCAGAAGGTAGAGTCAAAAGCCACAGAGAAAGAATTATTTCCTGGCAGAAAAAGGGCTAAGTCCTTATCAAGGAACTTACAACATTTTCTCCACTGGATTTCAGAACTGCTATGGGCCAGTGACTCCTTTGTACCTCCTATTTTCTTATCTTTTAACAGGAATGCCTAAAGCAGTCATCCTTCCCATGTTCCCATAGCATACGTTGGAGGGGATAACTTATCTGTCTTGGAGGCTTTTAAAAAAAAGGTACATTATTCAAGGAGTTTACCTAAGGAACTGCACTTGAGGAGCCTAATTTACAACTAGACCTGATTTAAATGATGAGATTCTGGACTTTGAGCTGATGCTGTAATGGGATGAGACTTTTGGGGACCTTGGGAAGGGGTGAGTGTGTTTTGCATGTGGGGGGATGTTAACCTGGGGGCCAGGGAGGGAAGACTGTGGTGGCCAGCCTCAAAGATGTCCCCCTACTAGGAGCTACCTTGTTGGGAAATTCCTGGGAGTTTACACCTGCCCCTGGGTGTGACCTGCAGTACCCCTGACTGATACTTGGATACAAAAGGATAGTCTCTTTGCTTATAAGAAGCATACATCTTTGGTATTCTCATGATATTCCAGAGCTCCCATGGGATCAGACTGAGGCTAGACTTCAGGTGAACCCATTTCTTTGCCTGGCTTCTTCCACTGTCCTATTATGCCCTCTTTATTCCCTCAATAAAACACACATACAATCCTTGTCTCAGGTTCTGCTTCTAGGAAATTCAACCTAAAACACCTAATAATTATAAAGAGGTGCTCATTCATGATATGTTCACATTATAACAGGATTTCGGGGCTTTTTGTGAAATCGTCATGGATACCAGGAACAAGAAGAGTAAAACAGCCTTGAATGTCAAATTCAGCAATCCCTAGTTGAGGTAATATTGGCAGCTTTTGTTTGTTTTGTTTCCCCTATTGGACTTTAGAAGCAGAATAGAGATAATTGTATGTACTAGTTCATAGTGCACTATCTTCACCAGCTTGAGCAAGACTTTTCTCTCATTCTATTTTATTCCATTTTCCCCTTCTCTCTGACTCACATTCTCATTTATTTCCAATAGGTACTCACTCTAATGTATTAGATGAATATCCTTCAATTTGTTTGTTTATATCCTTTTAAAACATGTAGTGTTTTGTGTATATGTTTTTGATTTGCATAAGTAGAAATGTGCTATTTTTCTGTTGTTCCATATTTTTCAATTCAACACTATGCTTTAAGAAATATCGTTGTATGTGCATTTAGTTCGTTGATTTTTACTGTTGTGGTACCTTAATTTTAATGCAGTCAAGTTTATCAATATTATCCTTCATAGTTTGCACTTAAAGAATTCTTTCTCTATTCTGGGATCATAGAGATATTCTCCCCTATGATGTTCTAAAAGATGTAAATTTTTGCCTTTCACATGTTTTTAACCCATCTGAATTTATTTTTATTTTTATGTAGGATGCAAGGTAAGGATCTTTTATTTTTGTCCAAAGTAGATAACAGATTGTCTCAGTTATACTGAGGAGTCCATCACGCAATGCTGGGTTCCTAATGGTCTCTTTCTGTGTTCTTATGCCAATACCACACTATCATAATTTTTATAGCTTTATTATAAGTTTTTATATTTGGAAGGACAAGTTTCCCCCCACCTGATTTCAGATTATTTTCTTACCTTTAGTTCTTACATATGAATTTTAGAATCAACTTTTTAGTTCTCTCTCCAATCCCACTCCGTACTATGCACACACTTAGTGAGATTTTGCTTGGAATTACTTTGACTCTATATATCAACTTGGAAGCAAATTAACATCTTGAGAATACTGAATCTTCCTATCCAATACATATGCACTTAATTTAATTAGGTCTTTGTATCTCTTAATACATATTTATAACTTTATAGAGTACTTGCAAATCTCTGGTAGATTTATTTCTGTATATTTTTATTTTTTTTGTTGCTATTGTAAATTGTAGAGTCACATGTTGGTTCTCAAATGTCTCCCATCTGGAACAATTTGGTTCTTGACCAGCTATTCACAGAAAATGTCTTGGTTATCTATTGAAGCTTAGGTTCTCAACCTGACAACCTGTTCATTCTGATACCTGTATGATCAGTCATGAGGCTCTCAGGTGACAAAGAAAAGAATGCTTGAGTGTGAGTCAGTTTATCACTAAACCTTGAGTTGTTAACATCTCAGGAAATTGTGCTGTGAATATTTTTGTGTTTTTTGCTTTGGGGGGTCTGGAACAAATTAATTCAATTTACATTATTTTTACTAGGAAAAAATCATTTGGTTTTCTAACAAATCACTTTTTGAACAGCATTCCTGAATGAATTAAGTTTGAAAATCAGGTTTCCACTATTTTTATTATACTGTCTGTTGCTAGTGTATAGAAAGAAAATTGACTTAAAAATCTACTTGATTAGTTATAATAATTTATTTCTAGATTAAATTTGGTTTTCCATATAGAAATGGAAATTATCACCTGCAAATGATGATAATTTTACCTTTTTCCAACTCTGCCATTTCATTTATTTTTTTCTTATTTTATGGAGATGGCTGTGACAGTGTTGGCTAGATATCATGAGAGTAGACAACTTCATGTTTTTCTGATGTTAAAGGGAGGGCTTCTGGGATTTCTGTAGGTTCTTGGTAGATGTTTTAAAAATCATATTTTAAAAAAGTGCTCCTATTTCTAGTTTGCAGTTGTTGTGGATTTTTAAATTTTACCCAATGCTTTGTAAGGAATTGATTGCTTTAAAAAGCATTGAGGTAACTAAGGGTTTTTCTCCTTTACTTTGTTAATATAATTACATATTTAATAGCTTTTAACTTGGTTAGGATGTACTTTTTTTTTTTTACATTTATAAATGATCACATTTTATTTTTGTTTAAAATATTACAAATGTCCCTTTTTTTCCCCAATGACCCATTCCACCCTGTCCCATCCCCCTCCCCTGTCCCTTTCCCCACCATTGTCCATGTCCTTGGGTTGTGCATATATGCATATAAATTCTTTGGTTACTCTCTCCCTCTCCATCCACCCACCCTCCTCCATCCCTCTGACATTAGTCAGTCTGATCTATACTTCCATGTCATTGTGTCATTGAATCTACTGTTTTTAAATATATTTCTGGACTTGATTACTAACTAGTCTTTTATTCGGGATCTATGCACCTGTGTTCAGGAATGAGATTGTCTTGTAATTTTCCTTTCTCGTATTATCTTATCTGGCTTTGGTGTGTGTCCTGTTAGCCTCCTCAATAAATTGGAAAGGAATAAATTTTTATTATTTTATTCCTCAGTTTATATCAGAATAATTGATTCTTTAATGATTCACTATAAAGCCTTCTGGACTGATGTTTTGTTTTTAAAACGATTTTAAACTTGTGATTTCATTTCATTTCATTACAGGATTATCCAGATTATTTATTTCCTCTTAGGTCACTTTTGTCAAGTTGTATTTTTTTTTTTTTAAATATATCTTTATTGATTTCAGAGAGAGGACAGGAGAGGGAGCGACAGAGATAGAAACATCAATGATGAGAGAGTCATTGATTGAGCCCACAACCGGGGCATGTGCCCTGACCGGGAATCGAACCCCGATCGCCTGGATCCTAGGTCGATGCTCAACCGCTGAGCCACGCCCGGCCGGGCAAGTTGTATTTTCTTAAGAATTTATCTATTTCATCTAAATGTTTAAATTTACTGACATAAAGTTGTTCATGATATCCTCTTATCTGTTTAATATCTCCAGCACAGTATACACTGGCATGCTCTGTTTTTCATTCCTAAAGAGATCAGCTGAGCCTTCAGGTGGCATCAAATGTCTTCACACGTTTTTTCCACTGTGCCAGTCAGGCTGGCATCTCAGAGGAGACTCTCCACATGCTGACTGCCAAGCCCATGTCAAAGGCTGTGATGGGGAAAGGGAAAACCTGTTTGAGCAGAGCCAGTTTCAAATTCTGGAATCTCTGTGGAGGGCCCAATGCCTTGCTGGAGGGTGAAGAGGGCTCAGTCAGGGATGGAGTGGGAGCTCAGGCACTGGCCCCTCTCTCCGGTCTGGTGCCACCTAGGATTTTGTGAAGAGCCTTATCTCTCCCTCACGGTCTCCCTTACACATTACTGACCCTAAACTATCTCCTATCTCACCCCACCCACCCCACTTAGGCCCCTCCAACTTCCCACTGTCATTGATGACTTTGAATAGGCCCTGATGCCCACTGCAGGGCACTGGAGGCCCAGCTTGAGCAGAGGGGCCGTGGGGATGACGGGACTGCCCCAGGGCCAGCTTCCTGGAAGATGTTTTAAAGACAGAGCCCAGCTCCCAGGCCAGGCTCTTGTGATCCTAATTTGTGGCTTTGTCTGATGGGATTCGCTTCCCTCTGCAGAGTCCTCTGGCTGTTTATTTGGGTAAAGGATCGTCTTCTCCCTTTCATGTCTGGGCGGCTTCCTTCTGTTTGTTCACTGTGAGGTCTTCTGTGAGCCTGGCCTGCAGGGAGGGACAGGGTGCTTCTCCTGAGGAGGGGAGCCCTGGGGGGGTCAGAGAGACCCTCCCTTGGGGCTGCCCCCTGGGGGCCACCTATGCCCTGTGGGACATCCCTGCAGATCTGTGGGCAGTTCTTGCAGATTTCTTTGGACTTGGGCTAATAAGATTTTTCTTTTAAAAGGAACTTTCCATTGTTTGTTTTAAAAGTGAAATGAGCATTTTTTCCAACCACTGAGGCGATGCTGAAGGAGCCTGTAATTTCTAGGATCCAAGACTGGAACTTAAAAACAAGAAGAAAAGGAAAATTTAAAAAAGCTTTCCAATTAAAACGGGGCTCTCTCTTCCTCCCCTCAGGCATTCTCTCATCTTCACTCTCCACTCTAGGCATCCGAAGGGCTCTCTCTTTCCCTCTACCCCCAACTCTAACGAGCTCATTCTTCCATTCTCTTTGCAACAATAAAGAGATACCTGCAGCGAACTAGACAGGAGGAACTGGGTCGAATCTCAAACTGAAAATGAAATTTCGATGCCTCCCAGTTCAACACACACCTACTAGGTGCCTCTCAGTCCCCGCTGAACGCTTGCCCACAGCATGGTCCTTGCTCTCGGGGGACGCACGGGGTTAGTAGGAAAACTTGACTACCTTTTCTATTTGCTACAAAAACTTAGCAAATAACCATCATATGGAGTGATGAGAGCCACCGCTTGTGATGGGAAGGGGCAAAGGGAGCTTGCAGAGAGCGTGATGAACTGTTGTTTGGTGGTTTTGTCTGTCTCTCTTTTTCCTCCTGGAGCAAACCAGCGGGTGAAAGAACCAGGCTGAGGAAGACATCATCTCTGCTTTCAGGGGATCACAGGCTTTGGGGACAATAGATCCACTCACAAATCCAGATGGAGGCCGGCCGGCTGAGTGCTAAGTACCGAGACACAGTGATGGGCCCCGTGCCACGAGGCTGAGGCTGGGGAGAGATGTGTCTGGCCTGGGGAGGAGAAAGACCCAGAGACTAGGAGACCCAGGAACCCCACATGCCTGTGGGGGCAGGGCATTTCTCTCAGATCAAACCCCAGGGAAAGCGGGTGCCTGGCCGGGGCAGCACAGCAGGGACCTGGGAGGTGGGGCCGGGTGGCAGTGTGGCACAGTGAGGGGGGGATGCGCGGTCCCTCCCCAGCAGGGGAGGGGGGCCGCCTGCCAGTCAAAAGAGCTCAGAGCTGACCTGGTCTGAGTGCCCAAGTTCATTACCAGTCTGGATTCTACCTTCCAAAGTTTGCAGAGCTTGGCTGGAGAGTTTATGAGAACTGGCTTATTCTCTGGTGTCTTGGCACTTTCCCTTCATGTCCTGATTGGAACCAGGGAGGCTGTAAGTGCAAACGTTTTTGTACCTTAGAGTAAATTATATCTGCGTTCCTGGAGAAGGCCGTGGTGAAAGTGGCTCTTGTTTCCAGTGGCCCCGCGCCCCCCCCCCCCCAGGAGACCTGAATTCCGAGCCGGCGCTACTATAAAGTTGATGAATGCGCGCCAGGCCCTAATCCAATATGCAATTGCCCTTCTTTCCTCCTCTCCTTTCTGCAAGGAAAGGAAGCTGGATTTTTTAATAAGGTAATAGCACCTCTTTTATATTTTCCTTTCATAAATTATAAGGAATTGAAAGCAGAATAAGGCAGCAGCTTGGCATAATGGAAAGATTACTGAACCGGGTGGGAGTGTAAATTGGTACAACCACTTTTGGAGAGCAAATTGGCACCAACTAGTAAAGCTGAAGCCCTGTGTGTCCCGCAGCCCAGCTCCTCCTCTCCAGCGACGGCCCTGGAGAGCCCCTGGGCCACGTGTCTAGGAGACCTTACAGCATCGACGGAGACAGCAGCTCATCGGGAAAAAAAGAGGCCTTCCACTGGGGAATGAAAAAATTATGTCCCCAAATGTTTATTGCAACATTATTGGAAACAGTTAAAAAAAATAAAAAAATAGAAAGAGCTTAAATGTCCATCAATGAAAAGATAAATAAATGAATGAATAGGCCCTCCGTTTATCATCATGGTTAAATCTCAAGAACCTAATAGCAAGTTGCAGGACTTGTACAGTATAATGCTGCTTATATCAAGTTTAAAGACATGCAAAATTATTCTATGTACTGTTTATAGATATACAGGGTGGGGCACAGGGAGGTTTATAGTTGTGAGTAGGTGAAACAGTGTCTATTCTTGTATTATTATTTATTATTGCATTTTCCATACTAACAATTGTAAACCTACCTTTACCCCACCCTGTATACATATGTTATAAAAATATCAAAACACGTTTTCTGGCAGAAATTCGATAAGGCTTGGAAAAGAGTTCTTTTGGCCATGTGGATTTTGAATTAGGTATCCAAATGAAGGTGTCGTGTAAGCAGCCGGGTATATCGATTCGGTGCTCACTGGAGAAGTGAAGGCTATGGGTATAAACGTGGGAGTCCCTGGCAAAGAGATGGTGTTCAAAGCCATAGGACGGGGTGTGTTCTTCTAGGAAAGACTGTGGGTAGAAAAGACCTAGGACCACTCTTGAGCATCTCAACATTAAATGTGTGATCACAGGAGGAAAAGCCATCAAAGATTAAGAAGGAATAGCAACTGAGTTTGTGGGGGGGACCAGACAATAATGGTGTCACTGATGTCGAGAGACAAGAGTATCCAAAAGAAGGGACCGGTCAACTGTGCCACAAGCTATTGAGAGGCCGAGAAAGAAAGGAGAATGAAGTGACACTGGATTTGTCATTAGTGACACCGATGACCTCAACAACAGGGACGGAGGGACTTGGAGAAGGACAGGTTTTGGAGTGGGAAGGAATCAGAGCACCTGCCCTCATATCTTCTAGGGAGGAGGCTGCAGGCCATGTTGCCACAGGTGAGAGGCACAGGAGTAGACTCTTCACCCAAGCGGAGCCAATCGGATTGACTGAAGACTTGAGATGCAGCGAGTCCAGTTGGTAGACTGGTGCCTCTGGGTCTAGAGTGGCTGTTTTTGTTCTAAGTCTAAGAGAGCAAGTTTCACCACTGTCCTTACTTAGGGAAAGGTCCTAGGCTATTCAGGCCCATGCAAAGGAAGGTGCAGGGGTGGGAGGGCTTCACTTCCACACTAGACCCCCTTTTGTGCATTATTTCTGTGTGGGGAGCTTATGTGTGTCCTGTGCCACTGTCATAGATGCAATTAGAAAGGGACTGAGCAGTGTCTTGGGTATCAGAACAGTCACCAGACCATGTGCAGGCTGCCACCCATGGAAGATTATTGTTGACTCAACAACAAGACTTCCTACTCTGCTTGGGAGCTGGGCGATGAATGGGGCCCAGGAGCCTGCGGGTGCTGGCTTGGCAGTCTCTATGAGACTCCTTCTGTCTTCCCATGTTGGACCCTGCCAGCCTCCCTTTGTCATGTTCCCTTTGTTTGTCCCATCCATTTCCCAGCTTGTGGAGCAGTTGATTTCTAGGATCTGGTGGTCTCTTTCAATGTATGGCTTATGGCATACGAGCTTTTCAGGATTTTGCCTTCTGTGTTTCCATCATCTGGTTTTTAGAACTCGACAGGCTCCTTTGCTCCCATAGTAGCTTGGCTTTTTCCAATCCAAAGCCCTGTCTTTCAAGACTAAGGTTTTTGCTGTTAATGTCAGAAGTCTCTTTTTCAAAAATGGGCATCGTTGGTTTCTGTTTCCCTTCCTTTAGATGACTAGCCCCAATGCTCCCTGAGACAACGGATTCCGTTGACTAAACAGGGTCAGGTCCAAAGAGAGCAAATGGTTCAAGATGTTCTCGCACCACGCTGGTGGCCAGGACTGGCAGAGAGCAGTTCCGTGGGTCCTGTCACCAGCCAGGGTCCAGCTGCCGTCCTTGTTAGACGGGCCCTGTTTACTGCCTGAGTCCTCATACCAAACCCCCTTTCCTTGAGGCAGTTGAGAGGATGTTTATTTTTTCCCACCTGAGGAAGTGTGAAGGGTCCAGGGAGCTCATTTGGCTGGAATGTGCGCCAAGGAGGCTGCTGGCCACACAAATACTTGTCATGGGGGGCGGGGGAGCCGGTGGGGAACGGACACAAGTTATTCTCACTCTCAGACACAGGTCGGGCCCTACAATTACTTCTACCACCAAAGGAGTGTGTGATTTCAACGAATAAGCCTTGAATTCTCCCATCTGCCGTATTCTTTGCTGTTTGTAGAGGCCATGCCCGTGGAGCACAAGGCCATGGCTAGTGATCGATGCCACAGGAGATGCTCAAACACGTACAGTAAAGAATGACACATTTTTTTTTTTTTTTTTCTAGAGAGAGTCCTTTACTTCTGGCTTAGTCCACGTGGAGAGCATTTGGCATCATGCTGGGGACCGGGAGCCACCCTTCTAAGCCACTCAATGTGTCACTCTCGGTGGTCTTTGGTCTGCGCCTTCAGTCTCAGGCTGTAGCACAAAACGCCCTCCCAGCCTGTCCTTCAAAGCCTCTCCTTCTCCCCTTGCCCACGCTCACCCCCACCTGCTATTTAAAACCCCTTCATTAGAGAACTTTCCAAACCTAAGTGTGGACAGAACAGTGCAATGAGCCTCGAAGCGCCCATCTCCCAGCGTCCACATCTTTCATCTATTCCCCACCGCTTTTTTCCCTAACGCATTTTAAAACAGATCCCATATGTATTCGTTTTCTATAACTACTGTAACGAACTACCAAAACCTTAGTGGCTTCAAAGAGTATAAATTATTTCATAGGTGTTGGCAGGGCCGGGTTCCTCTCTACAGGCTCTGGGGGAATATGTGTTTCCTCGCCTTTCCCAGCTCTTAGGAGCTGCCCACGTTCCTTGGGTCCTGGCCTCCTTCCTCCATCACCTACGTGATTAGATTGGGCCCACCCTCCCCCCGACCTGGATCACAGCGGCAAAGGCCCCTCTGCCATGTAAAGTAGCGTATCACAGGCTCCAGGGTGACAATGGAGGCATCTTTGGGGGCCATTATTCGGCTCATCACACAAGGGCATCATTCAATTTCACCATAAATAATTCTCTAACTATTAAAGTATATCTCCATGACATCATTATAGCTTAAAATTAATTCTTTAATACCCATAATAGCTAGCTCGCATTCAAAGCTTCCTGATTTTATTTTCCTGATTTGTTACAGTTGGTTCTTGCAAACCCAAGCAAGATCTACACATTGCATTTGGTCGTTATGGCTCCCAAGTCCCCTTTATTCTATAAACCTTCCCTACCCAGCACCCACCTTTTAATTTAATTTAATTTATAATTATGAGTGGGACTTCACCCATAGTAATGTGAGCCAATTCCTCTTTATATCTCTATATATCCCATTTATTTTGTTTCTCTGGAGAGCCCAAATAATACACATATGACATACCTAGGTATAGATTTTTCCTATTTATTCCAAATTGTATTCGTTGAGCTGCCTGGATTTGTAGTTTTGTGTTGTCACTGATTTTTTTAAAGGTTCTGGCCATTACTCATTGACACGTTTTCCTGCTCTCTTCTCTTTATTTTCCTTCCTGGGTTCCAAGGCTTATGTTACACCTTTTGAAGTTGTCCCACAGTCCGCTGTTCTTGTCGCCTCCTTTTGTTTGCCTCTCTCTTTTTTTTTGTAATTCAATCTGTTTAAAACACAAAATACAAACAGTTCACCCATTTCTCCTACCTCTCTTCCTACTTCTGGCAACCGCCAACCTCTTCTCTGTGTCTACGAGCTTGGATTTATTTATTTATTGCCACATAAAAGAGTATCTGTCTTTCCTTGTCTGACTTACTTCACTTAGCATAATGCCTTGGAGGTGAGCCATGTTGTCACAAATGGTAGGATTTCATTATTTTTAATGGCTAAATAATAGTCCTTTATATGTACACAGATGCATATATATAATAGAATATTTTTTATATATAAATACATATATGTGCCACAGTTTATTTATCCATTCATCCACGGGTGGACACTTAGGTTGTTTCCTCTACCCCTCACCATTTTAATGCCATTGATTTGGTGGGGAAATCAGATTATTTGACCTGCAGGATGCCCCCCCAATTTTTAACTTGGCCAGTTGCTGTCTCGTGGATTTGTTGATTTCTTCCTCTGTCCCCTGGATTTCCTATTGTTAGAGCCACAGACTCAGTAGGATCAGATTCAAGTTTGTTTGGCGATATTTTACAGGAGTTCATCACATCATAAAACACAACGTTTAGCCATCCCCCTTTAGTGATGTTGAGATTAATTGGAGGGTTCAGGTGGTGCTGCCCTGACCCTCCCATCATAAAGCTCCCATCAGCCTTTTGCCCAATGACTTTGGCAACTCTCAGTGGTTGTTGCTGGAGACATCATTTCACTAGGAGTTGCAAAATGGTGATTTTCACACTGCTTTGTAAGTCTTTCTCGCATTTATCATCTGAAATTCTTCCACAAAGAAAAACTTTCCCCTATCAGCAATTTGGTTATTCAAAGATGCAGTTCGTAGAACAAAGATGGAATAAATGTTGAATTCCTCCCAATTTTTTTATAACACTTTATTAAATTTATTGGGGTGCCCATGGTTAATATAAACATATAGGTTTCAGCTGTGGGTTTCTGTGTTACAAGGTCTGTATATTACTCTACACCACCCAAAGTCATATCTTCTCCCGTCACCATAGAGAACATTTTATGAACTTGACCTCAAAGGCAAGGGAGGTAAAGACAAAAATAAATGAATGGGACTGTATCAAACTAAAAAGCTTCTGCACAGTGAAAGAAACTGACTACAAAACAAACAGGCAGCCAACCAGAAGGGAGATGATATTTGCAAACAGTAGCTCTGACAAAAGTTTTGTTTCCAAAGTATATAAAGAACTCATAAAACTCAACACCAAACAAACAACCCAATAAAAAAGTGGGCAGAGGGCGTGAACAGACACCTCTCCTCCCAATTTTTAAAGTCAATTTTCAAATGACGACTTGGTGGCTCAGTAACCTGTAAAAAGATGACATGTGGATTTTCACTTTAGGATTGTTTTGAGCTTATGGATATGTTTTGATCTTTTTGATATTAAAATTGTCCTTAGGCCAACAGGAGCCCCTTAAGTAGTCCCTATGTTTTATGTTCTATTGCGTGGACTTGTTAAAATTAGTCGTCGATTATTTTAAACAAAAATAAAATTTAAAAATTAAAAAAAAAAATTAGTCGTCGATAGTTTCTTTGCTTTCTTGTACAAGATATCCAAGGCTCATCCTGTATATCTCTTGCCCTAGAGCTGAAATCAACCATTTCTTCATAAAATTTTGGTTCCTTTTGATAGAAAAAAACATTCAGAGACCTTGAAACTAGGAGTTTATTGCTCCTGGGTTGTCAGCTTCTAAGACTTTTCAGTGGACAGAGCGAGAAGAGAAAAAAGAATTATAAACTCAAAGAAATTTTCCTATATGAATTAAAAATTATAATAAGGCCACGGAATGAAATATAAGGTTTCTTTTTTGTTCTTTTTCTCCAGGGACTTTATCTTACTATCGATGTAAAACAAAAATACTGTGGTTTAAAAATGACCTGAAGTAATTCTTTTCTCTGTGTGGCGGTATTATCAACTCTATATCCAATTAAGATTATGTCTTTTGGTTTGAATAATTTTTTATATTCACGTATATGTCCAATCATATATCCCCACAGCAGTCATTCGTCTAAGGAACTTATCTTGTCCATTACTATATTGTTTATCGACTTTCCCCCTTCGGCAGGTAAGCTCCATGAGCAGGTGGGCTCCCCTTCTGTCTTTAGCCCCAGGACCTGGAATAATTCCTGGCATGTAACGCACCTGCCTACGACGCCCACAATGTGGAAATGCAGATGTATGAGAATTCATCATCCCAGCAGTGAGAACTAGGCATTATTATCTCCGATTAATAGGTGAGGAGACTGGGGCTCAAACAGGATAATTCCTTACCTAAGTCTTCACACGTAGAAACAAATGGAGGCTTGAGTGAGGCTGGACTCGTGGAGGAGATCCTGGACTTGCAATGACTCCCGAATTGGACTAATTCCACTGCTGAGAACTGAAGCAGAGGCCTTAACTGTTCCTGGAAAAGGGAGCTATAGCAAGAGCCTTCCAGCAAATGCAGGACGCAGGGCAGGCCTGGGCCACCCTGACACCCCATTCCCACACCCTAGGCCACACTAAAAGCCCTTCCCTGCCTTTAATGTGCAACGAGGAAAAAGATTTCTCCCAGAAGAGATACTTTGTGGTGTTAGGAGCAATTATGTGGAGCTGGAGGCCTGCTGTAGAGATCTGCGTCACTTACCGCTGGGTGCCCCAGGCAAGCCACCCAATCTCTATGAACCTCAGTTTCCCCATCTGCAAAATGGGCTGCCAGTCTCGGCTCTGACCACTCCTCAGGCCGGCTTTAGGATGATCTCAGGCAGGAGAGAGGAAGCAGAGGGGACCTTGTGTCCGTAAAGGGCTCTCTAGATAGAAGGTGTCTGAGACGCTCCGATCTCTTTCCTGGGGCCGGTTTAGTAGAAGTGTGCTTCTCTCTGCCAAAGGCTCTCAAAGTTGGGCCAGAAACAAACTCATCCGGGAGACAGGCAAAATACTTCTCTGGAGGAAATCATCGGATGAAAAACAAAAAAAACAGGGAGTAGATGGAACATTTGGCTTTTGGTGACCACTTACTGTGGTAGGAAAAAAATCTTCAGCATAAACAAGAGAGTAAGAGATACGGTGCTGAAACCTGGAGGCTTAACAATGGAGCCCATTCACCAGCTGCGCGCTCTGTGCTGGCGGCATTGCTGGCACCACCTCAGATCCCGCCAGGTAGAAATTATCACCTCCTTTATGGATCAGGAAACTGAAGCTCGAGGAGGTCAGGTGACATGCCCAAGAGTAGGCAGCTGACCAGGACCAGGACCAGGACCAGGACCAGGACCAGGACCAGGACCAGGACCAGGACCAGGACCAGGACCAGGACCAGGACCAGGACTCAGAGGCCGGGAGGAGTTGGGTCAGGTCGTGGGGTGAGAGATTCACACAGTTCACAGTAAGACACTGGCCGGAGCCTCACTTTCCTCGACTGCGGAGGCCCTAAGAAGCTGCCCCTCCCTGCGCTGCTGTGTGGCACAGAGCTTGGCACCTGCAGGGCTCAAGGAATAAAGAAAACGGGCTGTTTCAGAGGGTCTTAGGTGATCTGCGGGAAGATGGAGCGATCGCCACATTTGGAGACGCTGGTAACAGCCACAGGAGCAGAGCTGGGCCTGCGGCCCTGTCTGGCTTCGTCGCTCCGGGGCCGGGGAGCAACCCACGGTGTCAAGGGAAAGGTAAGAAGCCCAGAGCGAGTCAACCACAGGCCACATGGGAGGTGCAGCAGCAAAGGCCGCCACCTACCTTCCCCTCCCTTCTCCCTCCCAGGACCCCGTGAAAACGCTGATGCGCCTCCTGGTTCCATCACATCGGATTTTTCGAGCTGGTTCAACAGGGGTGGGGAGGCTGCTCCGAGTGTGGGTTCAGGGCAGATCTGTGACTCGTCCTCAGGCAAAGCTCCATCGCAAGGCTTCAGTTTTCTTGACTATAACTGGCCAGAGATGAAAGGTCACCTCTGGGCACTTCCTAAGCCCCCCAGGAAAAGGTCTAGAACCAGGTTCTGTTACTTATTTGCCGTGTAGCCATCTAAAGCTAAAGCGGAGAGGGTCGCTGTTGTTATTGTTGTTAACCTCCAGCTTTGGCGCCCAAACCGCTCTGAGACCCCTTTTCCGTCTAGAACCACATGGGGTCCCGGATTCACTCCACGGTTTGATCCGGGTGCCCTTAAACCCCTCTGCACCCAGGATTTTCATCTGTAAAACAATCACAGTATCAATCTCATAGGACTGTTGTAAAGATTAAATGAGATCTGGATAAATATATATGTACATGTATATTCTTGATAGCGTTTTGTGTAATATCCTAAGTACCGTTAGAAGCTTCTTCTCTTTTCTCTGCAGAGAATTCTGCGCCGTTCTCTGAGTTTTCTCCCATCCCACCAGCAGAACACGGCTGAAGGGAGTCCGTGGAAACCTGGAAACTTCTAATTCCGGAATCTTAACCTGAAACCACAGCAGGGAGAAGCGTTTTCCTCGGGTTGGAAAGAAAATGGAAGAAGAGTTATGACTGCAAGTTGCTGGAGTTTAAGTCTTACATATAATTATAAATTTATTATATATAAATGCTTTTGTTACTTTTATTTCACCCTGGAGGGGAATAAAAGGCTTAATTCTCTTGCCATTCTTCTCCTGATTGGAATCTTTGCTCGCTGACTTCCCGCCTGTTTCTCTCTTATAAAGCATCTCTCAGGTGATGAAGCCTCGGCGGGAGGGGGCCGCTGGGCCGGCCTGGGCGTCCGCGGGCAGCGCGCGTTGCTAGGAGGGCCGGGAGGGTGTATTTGTTTAACATCCTTAGTTCTGCCTCGTCGGGTCCAATGGCGTGTTATTTCCACTGGGTGGGAGCCAGCGCTGAGTTCCTCCCTGTTGTGTCCAACCTTGAACATTTCTCTGCGATTATGTTTCATCCAGGGATTAGCAAAATGCAGAGGGGAAAAAACCTGAGAAGGTGTTTGGCACGGGGCTCCGTGCTGCGTTAGCAGATTTCGCACAATCCGCGGCACTCTCAATAATTGGAGAACAGCATCAAACAGAAGGGGCTCAGAGCGCAGCTGCGACGCCTGTGAATGGTTTATTTATGGAGTGTCAAGCTTTTGGTGTGTTTTTGTTTGTTTGTTTTTTATAACCCCCCAAGGAAATTCCAAATAAACAAGCCGTTCTCACTCCCTGGCCGTGGCGGCGGCCGCACCGTGACTGAGCTATCAGGAAATCTGGGAGCAGCGAGCGAGGAGCTGAGGCTTCTTCCTTCCAGACTTGCCAGGAGTTGCCATTCTTGAGCAAATCTCGAAGATTCAGTTTTCCTTTTATAAGGGGACACCACTTACTTAGCTGTTAAAAGCAGAAGACGTAGTAATTCCCAAAGACACTCCTGAAAGATCAAATTCTGCTCCCTTGAACAGAATCTGCTTTTTGCAAAAGAAGTGCACAGGGGGGGTTTCTGAGGGGCCCTCGGCCTGTGCGCGGCCACCCCAAGTCTCCAGCGCGGAGCTGGGCAGGCGGGCAGGGCCTGTGTGAGGCGGAGGGCAGTGTCCAGGGCAGCTCTGAGCACCCCGCCACCCTGCTCTTCACTCCAGACCTGGCCGCCCTCTGTGCCCCTGCGGTCATAGTTTAGAGCCCTCAGTGCAGGAGCCGGCAGGAGAGCAGCCGTGCGCCAGGGAGAAGGAAGGAGGCGGCTGGCTTGGGGGCGCGCAGTCCTCTCTGGGCCCGGGAGCCTGTGAGCAGCCTCTGTCCAAACGCTCGGAGGCCCTAACCTTTTACAATCCTCCTGTGGGGCCGGGGGAAGCAACACTTTAGCAGGTACGGAGCTGCCACCAGGTTGCCACAGAACCAGGAGCTCCAGGTCAGGTTTCTTAATAAAACTCCAGGGCCAGTGGTTGCATTTAAAGAGTTTGCAGCACAGTCCAGGAGTGTGTGAGGTCACCAGCTGGTCCCATAAAACCTGGGTGAGGGCTCCAGTCCTGGGAAAAAAAACCAGCAGCCCTGAAATGCGAAGAAGACATCAGAGGAGGAAACAGATTCAGGTCTGAGGTGGGATATGTGACCAGAGGTTGAAGTGGGACGGAGGAAACACAACACTCCTAAGGCAGGGCCAGCGGGGAGACCCAGATTTAACAGAGGTAAGAAAATTAGAGAGAGCAAGGCCATGAAACCACTTATTCTGAAGTCGAGGGTGTGTGGAATACAGCCTCTTGCTGGGATTATTTGGCTCAGGGGGTTCCAGCGTTGTCCCACAGAGACCAAAGCACGGGGTCAGGCTCCGTTCCGATCCATAAGTCCCACCTCTACCCCCATCCCATGGCCACAAACTGCTCTCTTCTTTGGAGGAAACTATTTTTAAATGCATGCCATTCAGCCAAAGGGGACCCTCTGAGAGGAGTATGGGAAATGACTCTGGCCTCCTTTCAGAGGACCGGGCTTCCAGCCCCGGGCAGCACTCGCCAGACCTCGGCAAGCAACCTAACCTCTCAGAGCCTCTAGTTTCCTCAGCCAGCATGCTATGTAAAATAATGCAAGGCAAGGAGCTTTAAAATTATAAAGACATTTAGTCACTTAGGTATAGAGTGAATAAAAGCTATTCACAGAACCTGGGTAGATTGATTGCAAAATAGTCACGTTGTCACTCTCCCCTGTCCACAGCCTTCGCAGTGACACTGTGCAGTTCCTCTCATGAAGGGTAGAGCTCATGCTCCTGTCCCTTGAATCAGCGCGGGCCTTCTGGTTTGTTTTGGCCAATAGCATGTGGCAGAAATGACACTGTACCAGGCTGAGCCCAGGGTTCTGGAGACCTGGCGGGCTTCCTCTTGCTCGTGGAACCTGGGCACCTCTCTGATCAACCTCGGGTGGAGGTGAGACCTCAAGGAGAGGATCCCGGTTGTTTCAGCCATGGCCATTCTAAACCAGACACAGTCACCTGACCCCCAGCTGTCCAGCCAAAAATAGCGGAGCTGCCTACCAACCCCCAGTGACCACAGACGACACACTGGTAAGCAGGCTGGGGCTAGAAGACCTCTGAACTCATTAGCGACAGTGAGTGCTTATTGGTTAAAGCTACTGAGTTTTGGAGCGTTTATGTGGCAAGACCTCACTGATACCGGGCTTGTGGGGAACTGCTAAAAATCAGTTCAGGACCGATCGTCGAGGTGGAGGTCAACATCTCAGACAATGGCAGGGGCACTGGCTTTGGTCACAGAGAGGAGCAGTCTGGAGGCCAGCCCTGAGGGCCCCCAGACACAGTTTTGGGCAGGGGGATGGAACAGCACATCGAATGGTGTATCGTTCGGGTCTTAGGTGACATTACAAGAATCATGTAAGGTTAGTGTGTGAGAGGCAGGCTCTGAAAGGGAGGCCAATGTTTATTGGAGGTTTATAAAAATATTATCGTTAACAAATGAATTATGTGGAATCTGTTAAACTAATATGCAACATTGTCAATAGTTCGAAGTCAGAATCCCTGTTCTTGATTTATAGGTTTACCACATTCACATCCTTCTTGTAAAGACAAAGAAGTTTCCAAGAATGGGTTCAAATGCCATGTGTCATCTGCTGAGTAGCCTCTGCCGTGAGGCGTCGGGGACTTCAGCGCGGGCTGACGCCCGGGAAGAAGGACCCATGCGTGGTGCTGGAGCTCACATAACTATGGAGAGCATAGGGCTGTCCCCGTGTTGGATGGGCACTAGTCCAAGTCACCGTCCAAGGGGGTGTGGTAAACAGGGCTCTGGGAGGTGGGTATCTGTGCAAGTCTGAGCTGCTGAGTGGAGCCAGCGGGAGTCTCTGCGGAGGCAACGGCAGGAGCTGGCTCCAGGGGCCTCTTTGCCAGGCTGAAGCTGGGTCTCCATCAGAGGGTGATGGGGTAGGAAACAAGAGGCTCCTGGAGGAAGTGGGAGGCGGGTTTGAAAGGGTGGGTCCTTATAGCATCTCAGCGGACTGGAAAGGACACCCTGGAAGCCAGGGCAGCCGTGCAGAGTCCTCCAGCACCTGTGAGAACGGCCGTCACGCAGGCTGGGCTGGGGCTGGGGCAGGGACTGGGCATGACTGTCGGTTGATGGCTCTGAGTTCCTTTGGAGCCTGCGGCGATCGTGGATGGCCAGTGGAGAGGATCTGAGCCATCACCTCACTGTGTCATTAATGGCAGCAAGGCCTTTCCCGAGACTTGTAGAAGGAACTGGAGCACCAGGGCGTCAATGCCCGAAAATCGTAATCCTCTCCCACGAATACCCAGAGCACTGGGGTGGGGGAAGGAGTGCACGCAGAGGGAGAAGCAGGCTCCTGTGGCCGAGAAGATAGCACCTTCGGGGGCAGCGAGGGCCAGTGCCTCGGGTCTCCTGGGCCAGCCTGGAAAGTGCAGCCTGGATCTTACTAGGTCTAAGGCTTCCTTCTGCTCTAAACTTCAGTGATCTTGTTCTTTTATGACAGATTCAAAGAGAACAGTTAGGCCACTGCTCATTTTCATTTCCCCCAGAACAGAACCAAACCGGCCCCTAATTTAAATGGAACACAGTTCTCTCTGCAGATACCGTTTCTGCAGGCTTTGGGCTGAATTGAATGATTCCTCCTGAAGCAACTGCTGATCCTAGAACTTTGAAAGGCTCCATACTCGCTGTCCAGGGTGAAATAACTTATCCTCTGGCACTTTTTCCATAGTAGCAACACCATTTATGCTCACGCAGGCTCAGCCAACATGTGAGCTACACAGCTCTACCCGGTCAGTGTGCGGTGTCCTGACTCCTCTGGGGCCCAGCCCAGGACTCCTGTAAGCATGCACAGTGACTGTACAAACCTGAAAAACGTGTCCTCTCAGGGCAGAAGAATTTCAAAAAGGTGCCTCCTCTAGGTGGAGACATGAGAAACAGCGCTCCCTCTGCGTGCACCTTGCTCTCGGCTGACACAGCTCCGGAGCAGGACACAAGGCTTGGCCAGGCAGCCCCAGCTGGAAGAAAGTCCCCACAGCCTGATACCTCATTCCAACAGGGCCTGTGCCCACAGAGAACAGGGCAAATAGGGTTCAAAGTGGGTGGCAGGAGGTCTGCGGGAGACTGGAGGTGTGCGTGTGAGGTCACGAGGAAAGGCCTCCTTCAGACCTCCATTCTCCCGTCCTGCAGACATCTTGCCCCTTGCTGTTAAGTGACCGAGGGACTCGGGTGAGGGGGGAGGAAACACCCATCTTTCTCTAACAGCTGGAACAAGGTGGTTATTTTCTGTAAGGCACACGTGGGTGATGAATAGGAAAAAGGCCAGTGGGAGAGCAGGTTCTACAAAAACACGTGCAAACAGCAGGCCCTTCCATGACACAGGCTCACAGATGACAGGCCCCATGTGTAAGACGTGCCCTGTGCGGGACACGTGGCCCTGGGAGCTGTGGGGTAGGCGCAGGTCCGCACAGACTGCTCAAGGTGCCGTTTCCCGTCTGGTGTCTACCTGGGGCCTGCTGGCAACGGGCGAGTCGGCTGCTTCTTGCCTCTCAGCACCAGTGACGTCACCACTTCATGGGTCAGGGAGTCACAACTGCATTTCAAAGAATCATTCAGTTTTCTCATTAAGATCCTATAGGAATATTTTCCCCGCAGCAATAGCCTTGCCAACACAATGTTAAAAATAGGCCCGGCAATACTTTTCACATTTGCAGGCCGTCGTGAACGTCTGCCAGGGTGCGCATCCAGCAGATGCAACTTCGGAACCGGGGCTGAGTTTTACACAGTAACTTGGAGGACGTGTATCGGCCAAAAGGATCCTTTAAAATAAAGAAGGATCTCGTATCCTTTGGGACAGCATGGAGGAACCTGGAGAATATTATGCTAAGTGAAATAAGCCAGGCAGAGAAAGACAAATGTCACATGCTCTCACTTATATGTGGAATCTAAAGAGCATAATAAACTGATGAACAAAAAAAAAAAAAAGCAGCAAAAACAAATGTTGGGCATGTTTCACCTTAGGGAAGCGAAACCTGTTTGCCATTTCATTTTCTTGTAGGAAAGTGTTTGTTCCATGCACAGAATATTGGGGGCTAAAATATGTGTGCAAAAATCTCAAAGTGGTTAAATCTGGACATTTTGATTCAGTCGGCTCGTATGGTAAATCCCCCCAACTCAACAGCCTGAAGTCTAAGCATGGAATTATCTGTGACACAGGCGGCATCTGGGCTTGTCTGGGCTGTGGCGGTTGGGAAAGGGGTCACCGTCTGGGTGCAGCTGGGAAGTGGTCGGGGGTCAGACGTCTCCCTGCTGAGAAAACGGACGGAGTCCGACAGCCTGCACTTTTTCAGGCAGGTAAGATAAGGCCCACAGAGAATGAGACGCTACCTAAAGAGGGGTAATGAAGTAAAACTTAATTATAATGATTTAAAAACATAAGTACCACACATTAGTAACTTTATTTGGGGAGTGTCCTTAGCGAGTTCCAAATAAACCACAGGCTGCCAGAGTCAGGGCTAAAACACCGGCCTAATTGGCCTGTAAAGAATCCTTCCACGGCCAGGCCCACTCAGCATTTGGAAGCATAGAAAATGGGCCTCCGTGCGTTTGGAGGCTGGAGACACAGATGTCTCCTGAGTTCCCAGCTCCACTTTTTCTTAGTTGTTGGAACTGACCAATAGGTGATAAAGAATTGATGGCTCTTAAATATAACCATAACTTTCTAATTACCTTGGCTGGAACGTTTTCATCGCCAGAGGTACATCTACAAATGGAATTTTTTTTTTTTTTTTGCTTTTTGGGCAATCACAGAGATGGAGATTAACCCTCTTCTCCCCCCAGGCCCTAAAAATTATTTTGACCGAAATGTTTAAGTCAGGGGTTTCGTGTAGACACAGCTTAAATGAGTCATTAAGAATTTTATTGGTTAGAGTAGGCATATTTTTTCCTAGTAGACATAATGACATAACAGTAATAAAAATGTAATATTCAAGTAATTGCTGTAATGTAATTATAGCTTGGTCGTAAAGTAAGATTAGAGGTCTGGGATGGCTGTTTTGTGGGTGTGTGTTTTAACGTCTGAATGTAGTCTTCGAGGTGCCTGTCCCGTCTCCCTGGGCTGCTGGTGCAGTGAGTTCAGCACAGAACCAGGTGGCCGGGAGCCCAGCTGAGCCAGCACTATCTGGGCGTCCTGTTTACCCCGTCTGCCCTCGCTGGACACTGGCAGCCTGCCTGCCTCGGATACCTAACCATCGCAGTAACTGAACACAGTGTTTCTGGTCTTCTGCAGACAACGAGGGGGGAACGAAGAAGGCTCGATCCTCACTGGGGAAGGGCCCAGATGGAGTCCAGGTGCCAGCCTGGAACAGTGGCCTCCTCCACAGGGTGATCGCCCAGAGCTCTGCCGGGTGACTGCTGGACTGTGGCTCTCGGAGGGGAGAGCTATTCCCAGATTGAGTCCGAACAGAAATAGCTGGATTAGGGATTTACTCAAAGTATGTTTTATCAAAGGAGTTGTCATTGCTGGAGATACTCTTTGAACTATTTCAAATTTCTGGTTTTTATTTCTGTCTTGTTTTTTTGTCAATCCTCACCTGAGGAAATTTTTTTTCAGATTTTTAGAGAGAGTGGAAGTGTGTGTGGTGGGGAGAGGCACATGGATTGGTTGCCTCCCGCACAAGCCCTGACCAGGGCTGAGGATTGAACCTGCAACCCGGGAACGTGCCCTGACTGGGAATTGAACCAGAGACCCTTGGGTGCCTGGGCCGGTGCTCTAACCACTGAGCGACACTGGCCAGGGCCCACTCCATTCTCTTCATGGTGTTCTTGATGTCTGCTAACCCATGACTCAGTCACACATCAACAATGTAGAATATTCCACAAACTTAACCTCTTGCCAGTATCTGTGACTTGAAGTGTCCATGGTCTCTGACTGTGGGTGTGTAAGCCACACACCTACAAAGGCCAGTCATGACCGCTAGTGGCCACCTGCAGGGTGTCTGCGCCTCCTCATTCCTTCCAGCCACCTTAGCGGACAATGTGTAGTGTCTCGTTCTACACCTTGAGTCTGTGGTCTTGTTTCCACAGTGGTGACAGCTGAGCTGAGGCCTCAGGGAACCGGGAGAGCCGGCTCCACTGAGCTGGAGGTGGCCACGGTGGCCAGAGCAAGGCGGGCGGGCAGTCTCCTTCCTTCCCTGAACTCCTCTAAGTGAAGTCAGGGGAGAGCAAAGCTTGGGATTTCGCGGATTCAGGAAAGTTGGCTTTTACTTGGCATCTGCATTCCTACTGCCTGAGAAGTGTTATTTGTTCCCCGAACTTCTCCCCATTCGTGGGCGCTAGGAGTGGTCTAGCCCTTAGCGGGGCAGGCTGCTTCGGTTCCAATTAGCGCAGGTTTCCCTAAGTGCTGAGTGGAGAAGGGGACGGAAGAGGCAGAATTTCTAAGCGATTGACCTGGCGGGACTTGTACGGAGGTGTGTCTGACATGAGTGTAATACAACTGAAAAGTGTGATACAACTGAAAAAGCTCTACTAAATGGCGAGTTATGGTTGGCTCTGGTGATTTATGCTACACAGAATAAACTATGATGGGAACATAAAATATTCCTAAGCTTACACTTTAGTCACTCAATACATATAAAACTCACTTTTCTTCCTTAAAAACAGGTATTTAGAGCACTAAGGATCTCGAGGGGAAATCAGGTTCTTTACTATCTTCGTGTCCGCCCATGCTGCACATTAAGAGCTGACGATGCTTGGACATTCTCAAACAGAAGGTGCTGCGTGATGCCCACTGAAGTATAAATCCGACTATTACGGTCAGTGACTCTCCTTATCACTGACCATTTGAAGGGGGAAGGGTCGGGACAAGGCCTCCATAGCCAGATTGTGTCATTGGCCAAGTATCGACAGGCTGGCTGCCTAAGCAGGAAATGCGGAGTTAAACCGAGGAAGCTTATTTTGAGAGCAGGGCTGTCACCATCTACGCCGTGTATGAGCAGGCGGTAAACAGGAAGCGCTGAGCTGGCCTGGTTTACTCCTCCAGGCACACGGAGAAATAAAATCAGTGTTTACCAAATGGAAAAGCACAAAGTTGGTACAGGGAGAAACGCTATTTTCATGCTTCTAAAAAGGTATTACAAATAACAAAGTTTCAAACCTGTAATTAAAAACTATTTTAAAAATGCTTTGATTAGGTTCCCTTCAAAAATAGACACTCTCGGCTGAAATAAATTTCTTAAAGGCCTGACTTCCACTTAGGCTTGTTTTCCTAATCCGTACCCTGTAAATGCCCCTCTTAAACAGGACTTCAAGAGGAAAAAAGTGTGCCTCCGAGTCATTTAGCAGTTCAATGTTCCCACTTAATAGCCGGGGAATCCAAGGCCCCAGAGTTAATGCAGTTCATCTAATGCCACATAGCCAGTCCGGGCAGGGAGAGTTTATGATCCAAGTTACTCGTGAGGCAAAAGTTATAGATGGACTGAATTTCTCAGTGCCAGACCCAAGGACGCGAACCTTGCGGTGAAGGGGCTAAATGCACTGTTGGTGTAGTTTTGACCAGAAGCCAAAATACTGGTCTTTAGGGTCCAAAGTGAGTGGCCTCTTCCACCTTCAGAAAGGATGTCAGTCGTCTCAGCTGAAACACGAGGCGATCTGCAGTCTAACGTCGTGAATCTGAGGAAAAGAAAGACTGAACAGGGTGATACGATCTAGGGAAATAAAGGATAAACGAATAGAAATGAGGGTGGATTATTTTGGGCAAGAGTAATTCATAATATTTAAACCTAGTAGGGTTGTCTGAGGTCGATTAAACTTTAATAACCCAGATTCCAGACCAACATCAACACTCACACCAGGAATAGCCCAAGAGAAGAATGGCAAAGGACAAGATGAGGCAATTCAACAAAGCACAGCTCCGCGTGGCCAATAAACACACGAAAGCCGGTCAGCCTCGGCGGTGTCCAAAAACGCAAATGCATGCAACTTTTCTAAATAAAAAAGGGTAATGTTATCCAGTGTTGGGGAAGGCACAGAGGAACTGACTTCCAAACACTGCTGATGAGAATGCAAACGCGTAAAACCAGAACACGGGGCCATCTGGGTGTGTGTCAAGTTTTTAAAATGAGGACCAGCTTCAATGCAGCAGTCCCAATTCTAGGAATCGAAGGAAATGAACCAATTTCCACAGCCGGTCTAGTGGATTACAAATGAGCACAAATTCTTTGCTGCTCCTACCAGGAACTAGAGTCTCTTCCCTCCCTTTTAATCTAGACGGCCGCGTCACCAGCCCCGACCCTACGCTATAGAAACGACGCTGTGCAACTGCTGAGCCAGGCCTTAAGGGAACTGGCAGCTTCGGTTTCATCTCTCTTGGGAGCCAGGTGCCTTTTAAGTCCAACTACTGTGAAATCACCATGCTGGGAGGAAGCCGAAGCTTGTCACAAGCAGGAGGAGAGGCGTGGAGGTCCAAGGCGCCAAATCTCTGAGTTGATGAGCAAAGCCTTTAAAAAAATTTTTTATTTACCTTTATTGTTGAAAGTATTACAGCTGTCCCCTTATTTTCCCCCTTTCCCCCTTCCACCCCGCACCCATCCTCTGCCCCAGCCCCTCACCACACTATTGTCTGCGTCCGTGGGTCATATAAATTCTTTGGTTCATCTGTCCCCATGCCCCCCCTTCCCTCTGAGCATCATTGGTCTGGTCCGTGGAAACAGAACCGGCCGCTCACACCCTCAGGCCGGGAGCCAGCAGCCGCACTGTTCACTGAGGGCCAGGGAGTAGGACTGGCGAGCGGAGGAACCTATAAACGCTGGCCACGGCCAGCTACAGAAAGCACCGCTGGCCATGGCAGAGCGGGGTTGGGTATGACTTTAATATATTTATTTAGCTATTAAACAATTTTTTCTTAACTTTTCCCCTTTCCCATTCCCCTGTTATCTAACATATGAGGTAACAGTGGTTATCTCAGTATTTAAGTTACAGGATATCAAAGGGGGAGTAAGAACTCCGAGGAAAGAACAAACATCACACCAAAATGGGTAATATCATACTTCATATCCTTTAAAAAAAATAACCTTTTCATTTTAGACTAGTGTTACATTTATAGAAAATTCGAAGCTACAAAGTTCCCATATACGCACACGCCTGGTTTCTCCTATTGTTAATAATGTGCCTTAGCAGCCTACATTTGTCATAGTTAATGACCCATTTTAATACATTATCATTCAGTACAGTCCATACTTGACTCAGGTTTCCTTAGCTTTTACCCGCTGTGCTTCCTCTGCTCCAGAATCACATCGAGGACCACATTACTTCATGTCGCCTGTCCTCAGCATCTCTGGCTGTGGGAGTTCCTCAGGCCCTCCCTGTTTTCCGTGGCCTGGGCAGTTTTGAGGAGCATCGCTCGGGTACTTTGTAGAACGTGTCTCTGCTGAGATCTGTTTGGTGCTTTTCTCATGATTAGACGGAGGTAATGGGTTTTGTGAGGAAGACCAGAAGACACTCACGTCCTTGTTGGAGGACAGGGTAAGCATGCACCATGTTAGGCAGGAGCATTTTGCTATTGTCTTTCTTTGGAGGCTTCTTAAACACAGTTAAAAGAGGTATGCATGGGTGCCGAGCTGACAAAGGGTAGGCTGGCTGTTGGTACTGTGTCCCCTTGGTGAAACTGAAACTACTTTTCCAGAATCCCCTTCCCTGTATGGCTGGGCAAAAGAAAATTTGTGCAAGATTTGGAAGACGGAAGTGAAGCAGTTATGAATCCATCGTGGTTGGGTGTGGTCACAGACACAGAAGTGCCTGTCCTCACCTTCCTCTACTGCGCATACTCTTCCTGGCTGAAGACCCTGCTTCTGACAGTGGCTCCCACTTACTGCCAGACACATGGTGGTAGCCCCCAGAGGGGGCAGTTACACAGAAGCACGGCTTTCTACAGACCTTCCTACGCAGCCTCTTTTGCCAGCTGGTTGTGCTTTGTGTCTCGAGTTGATGGGTTAGTGACTTTTTTTCTGATTCTTCAACAACTTTCTTCCTAGGCCTTCGCTTTCCCAGCTCCTCCCATAACGATGTAAGATCTATAATAAAATCTTTATCCCACAAAACACAGTGGTTCTGACTCTGTGATTGAACTCTGATGGATACATCAAGCTCTGAAAGACTAATCTTTGACCTGAGAAGAACTATAAAAGCTGGACAAAACAGAACAATTGTGGAATAGTTTTCTATACTGTGCTAACAAATTACCACAGGTTTAGTAACTTAAACAACATATTATCTTCCAGTTCTGCAGGTCAGAAGTCTAGTGTGGGCCTCATGGACTAAAACCAAGGCGTTTGCAGGCTGTCTTCTTTTCTGGAGGTTGTAGGAGAGAACCAGTTTCCTGCTCGTTCACACAGTCAGGAGAATTCAGTTCCTTGTGGCTGTAGGACTGAAGTCTCATTTTCTTGCAGGCTCTAAGCAGCCATTTGAGAGGCCACCGCACTCCTTGGCTCAGTGGCCCCCTTATTCCATCTTCAAAGCCGGCAATGTCAAACCCTTCTCATGCCACCTCTCTCTTACCCACTGTTCTGCTTCCCTTGTCTGTTTTGAAGAGCTCATGTGATTAGAATGGGCTCACCCGAATAATCTAGGGTAATCTCCCTATTTTAAAGTCAGTTGATTAGCAACCTAATTCCATCTGCAGCTTTAATTCCTGTTATGTGATGGAACACATCTGCAGGAGCTAGGGATTTGGATATGGACATCTTTTGGGGGTGGGGGGCACACTGAATTTGAAGCGTCAGAAAGAAGCCAAGATAGTCAGGATTTGAGAGACCAAGACATTGGAGAACAGGAAAGTTCATTTCCCCCACCCCAACCCCCACTCAGGGAATTTGCCAATAAAATGTGAGCGGAAGAGAAGCCAAGCAGAAAGCGGGGTCTGGAGCTTGTGGCAGCCTTGCTGGGCTGAGGAGACAGAGGTGGGAGCTTGGGGCTACAAGTGCAGCTGAGGGATGGAGGTCTCAGAGAGGAGTAAACTGCAGGGAAGGGAGCCTATAATTCTGCATGCAATTTCCCCTTAAAGTGTATGTCAGCTCCAGAGCTGCACATGTGTGGGGTGAGAGCAGCATCTGGGAGGTTAAACAGGTGAAAAGAAAGTTCATCAATGTTGAGGGGTAGGGGAGTCAGAGGCTAGGTTTCAGGGATCACCGAGATTGAAGGGGTTTGGCGAACACCACAGGCTCTCAGCTCAAACCCTAGGGCTACTGTCTAGGATTAAAGGCAAAGCAGGAATATATCAACTTTGATCTGACTGTGTCCCACCTGTCTGTCAGAGAATTAAATTCTCCTTGGAGGAACTCATCATCCAGAGCTTCTGTATTTTTTCATGTACAATGTCTGGCATTCAATAAAAAACTCCTAGGTTTACAGCAAGATACAGAACCAAGTGACTGAAAACCAAGGGGACAAAACCCCAGATAACAAACATCCACAGCAACCGAGACACTGGGGTAATCAGGGCAGGGCTTGAACTGGAATGTTTTCATAAAAGAATCAAATGGTGATTGTACAGCTAGGAGAAAAAAACCAGTGAAATTAAGAATTCAATAGATGGGCTTAATAGAATTTTAGATGCAGCAAAAGAGGTGATTGATAAAGACAAAATGGGTCAGTAGAAAATATCCAGACTGAAGCAGAGAGAAAGAGAGATGGGAAACACAGAAAAAAGCACAGGTGAGAGTACCAAATGGTACAGCGACTTTGGAAAACACTTTGGCCATTGCTTATGAAATTAAACATTCACTTTCCACATGCCCCACTAATCCCACTCCTAGGTACTTACCCCGTAGTAATGAACACGTAAGTCCACACAAAGCTCTCTCCACCCGTGTTCACAGCAGCTTTCTTCTTTTTTCATACCGGCTTATTCTTAGCCAGTCCACCCAATCGAAAGGTCATTCAGCAGTGAGGGGACAAGCACCCTGTGGTGCATCCACACAAGGGAACACTCAGCAATTAAAGGGAGTGAACTACTGATGCACACAACAACTTGGCTGAATCTCGAAAGCATTCTGCTCAGTGAGAGAAGTCAGGCACAAAAAAAAACCCTTGAAACTCAAATTCACATGTAGAATATTCCATTTTATCTGCTATTCTGGAGGAGGTAAAATTAGGGAGACAGAAATCAGGTCAGTGGTTGCCAGGAGTCAGTGAAGCCATGGTGTGGAATCAATGACAAAGGGACAGGAGACAACTTTTTGGTGTTCAGGCCTCTTCATTGTGGCGGTGGTTACTCAACTGTGTTTACTTGTCAAAAGTCGTTGAATTGTACTGTGTGTCTAACAAGGGGTTATTGTATATAAACTACTAAACCGCATTAAACTGATCCCTAGAAAAATAAATGTATTCTATGTGTTCTGTCTAAAAACATTGTGCCCTGGCCGGGTAGCTCAGTTGGTTACAGCAGTGTCCCGATACGCCAAGGTTGCAGGTTCGATCCTCGGTCAGGGCACATACAGGAATCAACCACTGAATGCATGAATAAGTGGGGCAGCAAATGCACATCTCTCTCTCTCAAATGAATAAATAAAAAATTTAAAAAACACTAGTGCAGTATATGAAGTCATAAATAAATGCACTAAAAAATATTAACCTGGAGTTGTGGTAAAAAGAACATTGGAATAAGTAGTGAAATAGATATATCAAAAAATTAGCCATATCATAATTCCTGAAAACCTCACTGAATCATGACTCGCTCTTGCTTGCGGTGGCCAGGTCTCTTATTCTGTTGAAGACGCACTGTGATTTAGGAAGTACTTAAACGTAAAATTGTTTAAACAAGGGGTTGTGTTAGGAACACAGCTGAGGAAGTTCAGAGGAATTTGGAAGGTCAAGAGGAAGCTTACAGTGGAGGCCGGAGTAAAACAACAAAAGCCAGGACAGAAGTGAGACGAAACAAAAGCCCAGGGAAGAACCAGTAACATGGGTCAAGCGCTGCCAAGAATTGCAGAACTGAGGACTGATGAGTCATCCGTTTAGTAAACCCCCGACTAAGATGCACCGCGTCAGGCCCTGTTCTAAGGGCTGGAGAGGCGGCAGTGGACAATACACACCATAAGCCTTGGTCTTAGTCCATTTTCTAGAAGGAGGAGACAGTAACAAAGTAAGTAAGTATATGAAATGGTATGTGTTAGAATGAAAAACTCGACAATAAAAGGCAGGGAAGGGGACTGTGGCGCCTTAGGGCAGAGGCTGGGGTTTCAATATTTAAAAAGGGCGGCTGGAGAAGGCCTTACTGAGAAAGCGACAGTTGTGAAAAGACGCAATGGTGAGAGAGCCACGAGGCTACCCATTTAAAGGTGGGCGCTTTGAACACCCAGTAATCATGGGGTGCTCAGCTCACATCGTATACTTTGCTGAGACCCATTTAGCTTCCATAATCATATAGAAAGATACCATTTAATGAGATAACTGGTTATGACAGTTTATAAAAATGATTTATAGAATAAATATAATCTTTATTTCAACTGAGCAAGAACCATTTGAAATCCAACGGAAAGAAAACCACACACCTCAATTTATTTTTAACTCCTAACCCTCCTCTCCCTAACCTGCCCCTCTTTCCACTGTCGTTATCCATGATGCCGGAAAAGCTGAATGGCACAGTTTCATGTTAATACGTTTTTGAGTATTATTAGTTGGGAAAGGGGTTTAGAAGAAACAGGGGGAAATAACCTATCCATATGAAAACAATAATCACATAATATTTATTGTCTGGGATTGAAACGTTTCAAATACGCAAAGCAATAAAATGTCAGGAAAAGCAAAACTTCCTAATGTTAAAAAGATCATAAATTTTTCCAAAAATAGGGCGTCTGAAATAAGTTCAGGTGACACATTATGTCAAAGGAAAAACACCCTTAATGCAAAGTTAAAGGGGCCCCAAACCCTCACACAGCACAGCCCACTCACCGCTGGAGAACGGAGGAGATGTGGCTGTTACAGTCAAGCGCAGAAAGCAATAGGGGCCTTTTCTTCTGAGCCTGAGAATCACTTCTCAACATATACACATTCACTGACCCATGCATTTGATAACTTGTATTTTTGCTACCCCTTGAATAAAAAAAAAAGTAATGTGAAAAAGCTCCCAGGATTTATCACTTTTAAATGAATTTATATTTTATAAATCACAGTGGTGCATATATGTTTATTTAATATATATTATATACATCTATTATAAGTATATATTTAAAACAGAGTGGCACCTATGTGGGCAAAACATGTTTAGTTAAATACTCAGAAACCTAAGCATATACGTTCTTTTTTACAGGCAAAAGGAAAGAAACCATTATTTGTACAGTTGATCCTGGAAAATACATGGAGTTTGTATGATGCTGTCTTATAAATGCCGTCTTTTAAAGGTTAATCTACAGATAATTTAATCTAAGTGGCCTCATGAGCCCCTTTGAAGAATTCCGCAGTTCCCCACAGGCTCAACACACTCTTTGGGAATCTGTAGACTCCATGGTGATTGCTTGGCTTTCGTAGGTGCTGATTTTTTTCTTTTTTAATGAATGAATGAACAGAGATAAAGAAAACCGCCATTTTTTTATTGCAAGCTATTCTTGGGTGATAAACTGTTGCTTCCAGTTCACAAAAATCTCATTTTCAGTCTAAATAGATCATCATATTTGCTTTAAGGTCAGTGGGCATGTTATTTCCATTACCTTTAAGGAAATTTCGTCCTAAAATGGTTCATTGCCTCTACAGTAAACAATGGGAGAACTAGCAGGGTTTCAAAGATTGTGCCATATACAAAAGTAGCGAGAGAGCCTATACTTCTTTTTTACATTTGTACAGATTCAGGTGGGACACGAAGGTTCCTTAGGTCTTTAGCGGTACAAATGGGATTGAGTACCTCTGCTTCTGAGGCCATTAACCTCTTCAAACAAGTCTAAGTCGCAGTGACCACTCAGAGAGGCCACAAGAGACCTGAGGCATGGGGTGCTTTGAATCGGTTTCTCTGAGACATTGTTTTTAAGAAAAAGGTTGTGAACATCTGCAGTTTATGAGGTTTGCAGCCAAACGGTGAAACAAACATGAGTAAGAGATTACAAGGGATTTAACAACAAACAGAATTCTGTGCTTCTGTTTAAATGCATTTTTCTATTAACCAACTAACAAGTATTTACTGACTACCTAGTGTGTGCACGTGGTGGTTATGAAGATGTGTAGGTTCAAGGCTTGCCCTCAGGAGCAGGCCACGAGGCACACGGAGAGGGTTAGGGACATGATAGGAAGGGTGGAGACCGACAGGGACCGGCAGAGTCCAGAGGAGGCAGCAGGCACGGCGCACGGAGGGGGCAGGAAGGTTTGCGGGAAGGAGCTGGGGAAGGAGGCGCCATGGAAAGCTCGGAAAGAGGAAGCAGGCTGATTTTCCACCTGTTCACAGAAATATGGCACTGTGTATCACAGGGCAAAGGCACCCGGTGACTCCACAGGTCCCCGCCCAGGCTGCATGGGTCAGGCTCCACGGCTGTCCGTGACCACCCGGGATGTGGGGGACAGCCAGTCTTGGGAGGAGCTGCCACAAGGTAGCTTCTCACCTGCCTCCCTGGCTTTGGGGAGGACCAGGACTGGTTGGTTGTAGGTCAGAGCAGGAGCCTCCATGACTCATGTCTTCATCTGGCCCTCGGCTCGGGATCTCCTGTGGGACTAGGAACATGGGAAGCTGCCACCATGCTGACCTCAAGTAGGCTGCTGTGTAGTATGGAAATGTCACTGCTGCTTAGGGTCCGCTTGATGGATTGGCACATACAGGTCGGAGGAGTGATGAGAAGTGGCCAACTCACTGGGAGGTGGTCTTCTCCCAGGGAAAGTGGCTGGAAGAAGTTGATCAACGCCATTCAGAAAAGAGTGGCAGGTCCCAGCAGCACAGGCTGGTGCACTGCCAGTGGGATCTTAATGGACAGAAATCAGAAAATGACTTGTCCTGAGGCAGAGAGACCTCGGGTTGAGTGAAGGCAGGCTGCTAGCTACTGACGAGAGGGGAAAAGTGACCGCTGCTAACTCAGACTGTGCTCAGCAAGGTTCTCCTCGATCTCTGCTCACCACTCCCCTCCAGCACGCGCGGACGTCCTGGGCCTGGAGAAATGGTGACTGTATCTGGTCCACGAGCGAACACCCGAGAGGAGCACGTGCACAGGGCCCCAAGGACTGCCACGTGCACTTCGGCGGCTGCCACGGCGAACACGTGTAAACAAGATGCGGATTCTTTCATAATGCCAGATGAATACCTTCCATGAAAGCACAGAAGAGTAGCCTCAGTAATTAGAGCTTTCTGGAGAAATCCCATCTTTACAAAGGAGAGGCTTTATACACATGGACCTCTGAGGATGTTGTTCTGGTGATTTGCATAATGATTCTCAGCATGCATTGACCATATTTATTTATCTTAAGGTTTAAGATGTTATAGAGGACTTGGCATCATCCTATATAATTATATCCTATTATATTTTATATGATATTCTATTATATACACCATCCTTGGCTTTAGAGAAGGAACGTTGTTAAAATGAAATTCTCCTGTGATTGGGTTTTTGGTTGAGAAGAGCTTCCAGGTTCAGGGAGCAACTCTCTTTGGCATGTTTCTGGACGTCCTGACTTAGAACACTGCACGCTGTGTAACTGGATGAGGGGAGAGCCTTGGGTCAGTGCTGGGCACAGATGCCAACTCTTCCTTGAGCACCTCCGAAAGAGCACCGAGCCTCCTGTTCCTCAGTTTCTCCCCTATGGCCCAAGGGCGACAGGAGAGCGACGATGCGCATCTTGCAGTGGGGCTGTGAGTATTTGAGGGGACAACGCACACCAAGCGCTGCGCACACCGGTGGCATACGATGCACTCCAATTATTACGTCGAACTTATTAAAATGCTGATACGATCTATCATTTTTAATAGCATGTACAGTATTGCTTGGTATTAAGTAAAATTACACAAATAATCATCTCGGTTATTTTTCCTATATCTTTTTCTATCTTTATTTTCCTTTGAAAAACATGAGAACAGTATATATTGGATGGTGATGAGCAGAATGTAACGCTCTATGCAGGACCACCTTGGCTTCCAACAATGAAGGACTGTATGTGGGCTTCTCGTGACTTCGTAGGAATTGATTGTTTTAAAATCTGCTTCAATTGCCAAAATTCCCATGCCTTTTGACAGCCTGAATATTTGCTATTTTGTTCCAAAAAACAAATGCCAGTCTCTTTCTTTGTTTCTTTTTTTAAGTGCTCTAGTATCACTGTCCTACTTACAACATGAGAGACTTGCTTGAAGAGATATGACTTTTTAATATTGGAGCTTTTAAAGGCATCTGGGCCTTATTTAACCATCACATTTCCATCCAATTCCTGCAGGCATGGTTTTGTTGTTTAAGCTTGGCTGGATGCCCTCTGCAGAAAGCTCTTGCTTTAATGAACACAGCTCCACGAAAACTGCTGGAGACTCCCCCCGCAACTGCACAATAAGAACATACAGTTTCATCTTGGCTTTCAAATAAGAAGATAAAAATAAGAAAATAATTGCTGGACAATCAGCTTTATGTGGGGGCCGCTGCTATGACATGTTCAGCTTGATGCCCTGATATTATTTGCAGAAGTGTTTATGTACTATGAAATGTTCAGCCAGAGCATACAGGAAACTGTAAAATATTTTATGAGATGTGTACATGGTTGATGGTAAAATTTTAAATGCAACCTGGGACGGTTCTATCTAAATTCCAGGAGGGCAGATGAGGGAATAGTTTCTCTGTAGTGATTTGGTTTTACACAAGAGGTTACATGAACTGGAAAAAAATATCTGACTTGGAAACTACATAAATTCTTTTTTATAAAATTAAACTTTATAATTTCTAGACAAGTAAACGTATTTTTCTTTCAGACCAAGAATCACCAGCTATGTTTATTTGTCTTCTACATGGTAAAAGCATTAAATGTGGGTTGTTTATTATTTTATAAAATCAAAGAACAAACAGTAATAATAAATTCTCCCTAGATACAGAAATTATAGACATCATTTAAAAAAAAATTGTGCTTTTAGTTTTTTAAATAAAAACTCTTGGTTCTAAAACTGGAACACTTTATTTTTTATTTTTATTGATTTGAGAGAGAGAGAGGAACATTGATTTGTTGTCCCACTTATTTATGCATTCATTGGTTGATTCTTGTATGTGCCCTGAGTGGGGATCGAACCTACAACCTTGGTGTATTGGGACAACGCTCTAACCAGTTGAGCTACCTGGCCAGGGCTGGAACATTATTTTTGGATCTCAACTACTACAATATGTGAAAACAGGAAGGTTAAAGATACAACCTTAAAATGGCATGTTCAGAAAGTCACATTTTCAAATTTAGATGAAGGGAGAAACATTTCTATTTCCTTTACTCTCAAATTTATGAGGCAGTGTCAATTTCCCACCAGAGAGGCTATTTATTTATTTGTTGGTTTATTTTCAAATTTGATCTCCGAAACACAAACCTACAAAAATAGAAACAATTTTGTGTATTCACATTTGATTTAGAGTTGAGCATGGTTTTTGTGTGTTTTGTTTTGTTTTACAGCATGTACTTCATAAAGTCATTGTGAAGATAAATGAAATGCAAGAGGTCAGATTCCTGACACAAAGTAGGTGCTCAGAGCAGGTAAATTCCCCTCTCCCTTGCTTGCAGGCCTTTTTTAAAAAATTGATGTATAATTGACAGAGAACACAGACTATTTAATTAATACCAGTCCCTTTGAAGAAAATTTTAATGTAACACTTATGCTTTAGGATGTGTCCATAATTGGCATCATTTCTTATAAATGTAGGTCACTGGTCTAAGCTACAACATGCCATAGAAGCCGATGTGTCTTGGAATGCCTCACGCAAATTCAGCACGGAGCACACAGCTAGGCTGGGACTGGGGACCAGGGATCTGGTCTCTGGTGTCACCGCCATTACTGAGTGATGTGGGGGACGTCAGTTTAATGATCTTTAACACCATCTTCTGCTCTGTTTTATGAATCTACATAACATTTTAATCTTTAGAGAGAAATTTATCTAAGTCACATTTTCTGAAACGTTCCTTCTTTTTTTCTATATTCACTGCTTAAGGAAATTTTTTTCACTTCTAATTTAGTGTTGTGGAAAGAGTGAGAGAAAGAACCTCAGGGTAGGAGAGAAAAAAAGAATTAAAAATATTAATATTGAGCAATTATGGGGACATGTAGGCTGGTCCAGGACAGACATAAATGACCTTGTTTTATTCTAAATTCAGCTCACTGGCTTATGATGAAAAGTGAAAGGTTATTATATGGACTTACTGGGCAAAACCAGATTTTATAAATAATTACCTGTCAGACTGTTCAAGATAGACAAACACACGCCAGACCAACAAAAACACAGACCTGTCATATTTTTGAGAGAAATGTACGTTGAGTCTTCCTTCTCTGGGAGTATAAGGAGATCAGGTAGAATAAAATGAAGGGAAAAACCCTAAACCCTATATTTTCTGCCTTGTGCATACTTTAAAATGTATAATGTGGGAGAGAAGGAATTTTGATGTGAAAAAATAGCCCCTGAAAATTTTATACATCAATAAGCCAGGCAGATCGAAACCAAATACAATAAATGCTGCCGTTTTAAAAGTTAGGATGTTTACTGCAAGCTTATAATTTTCTGTGATTAGGGACGCCAAGAAAAATAAGAATGATGATAAAAAGAAAAGTTTAATCATACATTTCACCGAGCACAGATGGAACATCAAAACCCTTTGGAAATTTCTGATATTATATATCTGCATTTTTTGTCCTTGACATAAAGATTTTTTCCAGAAGGACTAACATAGAACAGGTAAATGATAGTTAACAAATGTGAACACTATGGTGCAGTCGCATTAACCGAGCTTCACGATGATTTTGGTCGCCAGATGAAAACCGTTCCTGCCTCTCATTTCTGTTTTTATTAATTCTTTACAAAGGCGGCTTCAGTGCGAGTAAAAACCATGATAAAAGTAAAATTACACAAAACTCCTACAAAATTAAAGGAATAACTTCCTGGGTTTTGTGCAATTCAAGTCTACTCAGGAACTGTACAATTACAGCTGCTATATTTTAATTTGTTCCCGAGGGTTCCAGGTCCTCGCTTGCTGGAGAAAGTGCAGATGCCAGAGGGTGGCTCGGCTGCCACCCGCCAGCACGCCCAGGCGCGCGCGGTCTCAGCGGCGGGCTGGGGGGCCACCACCCGGCTCCCCTCTCCCACTGACCCTGATTAACCTGCCTCTAAATGGGCGGGGGGGTGAGGGTCGGCCTGGGGACCCGAGGGACAGGGAAACGAGGGAGACGAAGATGGGAAGAGGGTCTAGGTGAGGAAACACGCACAGCAGGCACATACGCAGGCCGCTGGGGAGAAGGCATGACAGTGACATATACGGTAGGTGGGCGCAGGGAACAGAGGATGGGAACAGACAGTTCACCGGGTCAACTAGGTCTCTGATTTCGTGTGAGTTTATAGAACAGACATTCATCTCTAAATTACATGTGGATTTAGTCAACAAATGTTGCAAAGTAAAGTTGGCGGGACAGTGCAAGGGGAAAACTGACTGTCCTTTTAATTTTGTTTCCTTTGTCCCAAACTTGGATTACAAAATGCATCAAGTAAAACATAGACTAAACACAGGGAAAAAAAAAGAAAAAAAAAGACACTGCTTTTAAGATATGTGAGCTGAGGGCAGTAAATCCATTCCAAATTAAAATTTCAAAATTGTGTGATCTGCATTCTTGTCCACCTACACACTATCCCAAACATCCTGCCATTAATTAGCCAAACGGCCCATCTAGTAAACAAGGCTAAGCGTTGAGGGGGCTGGAAAAGGGCTGGAGTCAGCCAGTTGATAGTCACAACAAACCAACCCACTCCTGAGGATACAGAGAGGTAAGCTTGTATTTTATTTTGTTCAAAGAGGGGAAGAGAAATCACCTTAATATAACACCGCCTTTCCTGTTGTTGCCGTCCCAGGCCCAGTCCCATCAGCAGGCCAGAAAAGCCATCCCACTCCTGCGGTAGGCACTCTGTCGGAGAAGAAGAAATCTGCAATGAATTATCACAACTCAACCAGGAAAGCAGGCAGAAAGCAAGGAGAGCTTTCTTCCTGTCTGTAGACTGCTGGCTACAATCTAATCGGGGGCTTAATCTGAACATTTCTGGTGGCAAAGCTATAGCAACCGCTCTATTAAAAAGTCAGTGTGGTTAACAAGTGGTTAGAGATTCTATTTTGGGGAGTGGGAGATAGGCAAAATAAGACATCCCGTTTTGTTAATTGACTGGGCTTGGTTAGGCCAAAGACATGTTGTGTTGGATCTGTCTGTCCTTTGTAAACATGTGTTCTCTATTGGACATGCTCAAGAATCATTTCTAACTAAGTATCTTAATAGTCTATAAATTACTGACTCATTATAGCCTTCCCAGGCCTAATTTATAGTCTCAGTGAAAAGCTCTGGGAACAGACACTAATAGGGGCCTTTCCACCCCCTGAAATACAGTGGTCTCTAAGGAGTTCTGTACATTACAGATATTATAGAAAGCTCGTGACTCACATAACTTTATAAATGCATGTACATACAGATGTATCTATGGATATTCATGATGGGATAAAACAGCTCTATGAAAGAAAGTGGGAAAGTGGATATAATATAATATATTCCAGTAAAAACAGTAAAATGCATGATTTTTTCATCCCAAGAGCTGTTTTCTGCATTCGGAGCTGGAAGAGCTGGGCTACCCAGGCCCTCTGTGACTTGTCCCGAGTCTCCTAATGAGACCAGCGTGGAGCAAAACTAAAATCCACGCTGTAGGAATAAAATGACCCCTCTCACCACCATAGCTTTCATTATTTAAACGATGAAGTCACATTCAGAGAACTTATAACCCTCAATTAGATGAAATTTTTTTATAATGTTTTCAGAAAAATGGAAACAATGACAAAATCTGTATCGGGGATTTCTTTCCCCGTAAGCTAATAACTCTGGGGCTATTCCGGAGTCTGTACACTTTTAGTACAATAAATTTACCTTCAACGGTCACACTGCAGGAAATACAGAGTAAGCTTTTATGATTAAGATAATGCCAGGGATGTACCGTAGGTTTTAATTCTCAATACATGATTGAAATACATTTCTAATTACACTGCAAAAAAGGAAAATGCTTTTAAAAGGACTTCTACCAACAGGAAGGGGAACAAAATGGTTTTTTCGATCACTTTCTGTTAATTATAAAACGCAGTTCAGTTCACACCCCTCCCTTCCCAACAGCCCGCTTGTGCAGGATTCGCTATGGGTGCTGGGCTCCAGACCCGGGGCTGAAATTCCATCAGCCGGCTGGGCTGCCACCCAGCTCACTCCAGAGCAGCGACAGAGGGTGGGGAACAGTGGCACAGTCCTCGGGGCTCTCTGAGCTTGCTCCTCACAGCAGGCTTTCTGTGCCCTAGGACACTTCTGGACTGAAGCAAACATTCTAGCAAGAACCAGAAAATTCCAAGTCTACCTCTTAAGACCATGCACTGGGAGCCGTGTTAAATGAGCTCCTCAGAGAGCCACAAATAACTTGCAGGAATGGATAGTGTCTTCCCGCAACCACAGGCCGGGAGCCTCGGGCCTGACACAGCCCCACCACCAGGGCTGCCTGGAGAGGCTTCCGCCAGAGGGATGCTTTGTTTCTTGACCTTGATATTTTAAATTTTACGACCACAGTGACAACCTTTAACATAACATAATATTTAAGACACAGGGACGGTTTACATGGAGATAAATGGACCTGGAGTAAAGCCGGATTTCTTTTCAAGGTAAATGGCTGAAGTGAGCCTCGCTTGAGAGAGAAGTCTTGGCTCAGGAGGAGTTTTGGCTGAGCACACCTAAGAATTTACAGAGTTTAATCTTCCAGGGTGGGCAATGTGAAACGGTTCTCCCTAGTCCTGAAAAGGCCACTTTAGAATGCCAATTCACCTTGGCAAATGGGGGGAAAAGATTACAGGCTTACTTAGTAACAAATCCTCAAGTAGCCCAGCTTAATGAGAACAATCACATTTCAGAGCTGACCCAGGTTTCTGGAGTAAGTTTCTGGAATAGGTCTTCCTATTCTAATTCTAAAATAGAAAAGGACCGAACGTGCACGCGTAATGAGTAAAGCGCAATTGCAGCAAGCCAATCCCCCAGGGTCCTAGGCCCTGAGTCACTGCTTTTCCTTTTGATGTACAAAGGAAGTGTGCTGCCTGGGGAGGGCGATTATGGGATCGTCGCAAATTTGGCATCTTTTCCAGAGTAAGCAACTTTAAAGGAAGATGGATGAAGACAACTCATCTTTGTGTCAACTGTGAATTTCTCTTTATTTGTGTTGCAAATGTTGAAACTAAATTTAAACATCGCTTGGTGTGAGGGCCTTCCAGAGGCCACATTCTCATGAAGCACTTTGTATCCCACTTAGTCTCTACTGTCAGATCCTACGAATGATTCCCAGTCTATGTCTTCACAGACACTCTGCAGACCTTGGCCAGAAACAAGTGAGGACCACACCCCACCACTGAAAAGTATAAAGCAATCAATAACCAACCAGACTTCCCCAATAAACCAGCTTCTTCCATATGCCACTTAAGATTTACTATTGATTTAATAAAGCTCTGTACTCAGCTACTGGTTGCTCCTACGTGAATTTGTTGAATAGCTTGGACATTTTACCATCTCTTAAAGTTACCAGCAAAGCAGCAAAGATATTATTTAGGGTTTTCTTAAAGACCAATTGAAGTTCCTAGGCCTTTTTTAAAAAAATAAAAATTAGCTAGCTCCGAACTTTTGACATTGATTTATTTATTCAGTCCCAAATTATGATGTTACCAGAACCTCAATGTACCTGGATAGCTGACATAGGTTTGATCTACTGCACGGGTAGGGAAATTAACTCATAACTGTGCACTTTTAAAATACGACTTTTTTATTTTTATTTTTTATATGAATATGGATAAGCTAAAGAAAACATTTAAATTCCAGACTGGTTTACTTCTGCTTTGTTTGTGGATCATTATAAATTGCACATTTTAAAGAATACAGATTAATATTACAAAGCAAAAGATTAATAATATTTATCTTAAGCAAAAGAAGATATCCTACAAAACATATCCTGTTGCTCTAATTTGAATATGATAGTGTGTATGTTATTCATGCCACAGCCTAATTAATAAAGCTTAAACTATGGATAAAACCTGTCCTCCACCCAGTTCAGATGTACATTTTATTCTCACTACTACCTTTCCTGATTCTTTTCTGCTTTCTCTAACTTAAACTAAAACAAGGATTTCATTGTAGGGACTGACATCAGCAAGATGGCAGGCTAGACAGTCCCAAAGCTCATCTCCCCACAAAAACAATAAACAAACAACTACAAACATGCCAAAACAGCTCTGGGAAAGCTCTGAATTACAACAAAGAAGCAGAACCCTGTGGAGCTCAGAAAACAAGCCTGGCCACATAGAAGTGAGGGAAGCATTTTACCTGCATCGCCCCACCCCCAGCTCAGTGCAAAGGGACTTGACTTCCTCAGGTGAATTTTACCTCATGGGAAAAGAAAAAGCAGGAGAGCCTCAGGAAGTCTCATCACTGCCATGGTCATTTGCAGCCTTTGCTACTGAGGACCCCAGTCCTCACCAACACTGAACCCAGCTAATAGAACTGCATGGAACCTCCCCTGCTGTGTCCCCTCATGGGGTCTGGGGCCTGCTGCTGCTGTGAGACCTGCCCCCAGGGGATCCACTTGATGCTATGCCCACTCTCTGGGTTTGGACACCACAACACCTCACCATCTATGGGACAGGAGCTGCTGGGGTTATCTGTGCCCTGCCTCTGGGATTCTAATCGCAGCTTTGAGCCACCACCACTGGGCTGGGCTGTTGCAACTCTATGCCCCATCGCTTGGATCCTGATTCATGGCTTTGACCTGGCATCCCTGAGGCTGAGCTGCATCTGCTCTGTCCCCCAGTGCCAGAGCTGGGATCCAAACACTGTGGCGAGTCCCAGAGACTCAGACCCTGGTTCCCTGGGAGATCCGCACATGCCTGCACCTAAGACACAGCATTACCATTGCAGCAAGTGCACCTGTGCCCCATGTACCTGACCCCAGCTTTACTGCTGCTCTGAGTGCCAGTGCATCAGGCCTTATCTAGAACTTCCTCCCACAGGAATCAAAAGGTGAATAGGAAGACCCCAGCACCCTCTGCCACTGAGGACCCAAGAGCTCTAGATACCACTGCCACTTGCAGGGCCTCCACAGTCTTGGCCACCAAAGACCATGCAGTTTTCGCCAATGTTGACCTCAATTGAAGGAGATGTACAGAGACTATGCCATTGTGCCTGCCTCAGAATCAGAGATGCTGCATCCACCCAGCCAAAGCCCTCACAGCCACCTTCAGAGAAAAGTCTTTCCCAACCAAAGTAAGTCTAAAAATGCCAGAACATCAAATGCAGACATCAGTGTAAAGCCACTAGAAACATGAAAAAGCAAGGAAACATGACATCACCAAAGTAATTCAATAATTTTCCAGTATCCAACCCCAAAGAAATAGAGATCTGTGAGTCACCTGAAAAAGATTTAAAAATAATTATATTAAGGTAGTGCAGTGAGATTCAAGAGACTGCAGACAACTCAATGAACCCAGGAAAACAATGCATGAACAAAACGAGAATTTCAACAAAGAGATTGAAATTACAATAAGGAACAGAACAGAAATTCTGGAGTTAAGGATACAATGAATAAAATTAAAAAGCGCAATAGAAAGCTTCAAAAAAAGGCTTAAACAAGCAGAAGAATGAATCTGCAAACCTGAACACAGATCTCTTAATATCATCCACTCAGAGGAGAAAAAGAAGAAAGAATGAAAAGGAGTGAAAAAGCCTATGTGAATTATGGGACAACATTAAGTGAAACAATATTTGCATTACGGGAGTCCTAGAAGAAGAGAGAGAGAAAGGGTCTGAAAACTTATTTAAAGAAATAATGGCTGAAAACTTGCAAAATCTGGGGAGAGAAAAGGCCATCCAGATACACAAAGCTCAAAGATCCCCAAACAGATTCAACCCAAAGAGATCTTCACTGAGACATGCTAAAATCAAACTCTTAAAAATCAGAGAGAATTTTGAAAGACACAAGAGTTTAAAAAGAGTCATCACGTAGAAGCCAACCCAGATAACATTTTCAGCAGATTTCTCTGAAGAAACCTTGAAGGTTAGGGGGGAGTGGAATGATATATTCAAAGTGCTCAAAGACAAAAATCTGCTGATCTAGAATACTTTACCTAGGAAAGTAATTCTTAAACTTTCCCTCAAACAAAAATTGAGGGAATTTATCACCACTGGGCCTGCCTTAGAAGAAATGTGAAAGGGAGTTCTCCAAGATGAAACAAAAGGATGTTAAGGAATAACATGAAAGTATAAAATCCACAGGTAAAGGTAAATACATAGACAAATTCAAAATAATACTGCAATGGTGGTATGCAAATCACTTCAGACTCTAGCATACAGGTTGAAAGACAAAAGTGTTAAAAATAACTATAGCTAAAGTATTTTGTTAGTGAATAGACAATATAAAGAGATGTAAATGGTGACACTGACAACATAAAATGTATGTAGGGGAGCAAGTAAATGTGTAGAACTTATTTTATGCAGTTGAAGTTAAAGTTGTTATCAGTTTAAAATAGACTGTAATAAGATGTATTACAAAAGCCTCATTGTAAATGCAAATTAAAAACCTGTAATAGATATACAAATAATAAGAAAAAGAATCAAAGCATACCATCATCAAAAATATTACCAATTCTCAAAGAAAGACAGCCGCTGAGGAAGAAATGGATGAAGATAGTACAAAATAATCAGAAAACTTTTATAAAATGACAATAGTTAAGTCCTTACATATCATAACTACTCTAATTGTAAATGTTTTAAAATTTCCAAATAAAAGACATAGAATGCCTGGATGGATAAAAAAGAAAAAAGCGACCTAAGTATTGCTGCCTAAAAGAGACTCACTTAAACTTTAAAAACACTCATAGGCTGTAAGTGATAAGATGGGAAAAGATATCCCATGCTAATGGAAAATAAAAAAGAATACAGGTAGCTATACTTATATCAGAAAATGGAGACTTTAAGTTAAAAGCTGTAACAAGAGATAAAGAAGGCCTTATGTAATATAAAAAAGTCAATTCATCAAGAGGCCACAACAATGATAAATATATGCACCCAATATCATAGTACCTAAATATATCAAACAATTATTAATAGGTCTGAAAGCAAAAATAGACATTAATGTAGTAATACTAGGGAACTTCAGTATTTCACTTTTAACAATGGATAGATCATTCAGACAGAATATCACTAAGGAAATAATAGACTTGACCTACGCTTTATATCAAATGGCACTAAGAGACAAATGCAGAACATTCTATCCAATAGTAGCAGAATACACATTCTTCTCAAGTGCACATAGGACATTCTCCAGGATACATATTAAGTCACTATAAAAGGGCTTAAGAAATTTTAAAAGATTGAAATCTTATCAAGTATCTTTTTTGAACACCATGGTTTGAAAGTAGAAATAGGCAGGAAAAGCTGGAAAATTCACAAATATGTAGAAATTAAATAACACACTTCTGAACCACAAATGGGTCAAAGAAGAAATCAAGAGGGAAACAAAAATATATCTTGAGATAACAAAAAGGGAAAGAAAACATATTAAAACATATGGGATGTAGCAAAAGCAGTTTTAAGAGGGAGGTTTACTGCAATAAACACCTACATTAAGAAAAAGGGGTATTTCAAATGAACAGCCTAACCTTACAACTCAAGAAACTAGAAAAAAAGAACAAATTAAGCCAAAGTTAGCAGAAGGAAGAAAATAATATAATTTAGAGCAAAAAGAAATGTAATAGAGCCTAGAAAGACAACAGAAAAGAGTAAGAAAACTAAGAGTTGGTTTTCTGAAAAGATAAACAAAATTAACAAACCTTTAGCTAGACTAAAGAAAAGGAGAGATGACTCAAAATTGTAGATGAGAGAAGAGACATTACAACTGATACCACAGAAATACAAAGGATCATAAGAGACTATGATGAACAATTATATGCCAATAAATTAGACAGCTTAGAACATAGATAAATTCCTAGAAACATATAACTTACCAAGATTGAATTAGAAAGTAACAGAAAATCTTGACAGACCAACAACAAGCAAGGAGATTGAACTAGTAATCAAAACTCTTCCAACAAATAAAAGCCCAGGACAGATGGCTTCACTGGAGAATTTTAACAAACATTTAAAGAAGAATTAATACCAATCCTTCTCAAACGCTTCCCAAAAATTAAAGAGGAGGGAATACTTCCAAACTCATTTGATGAGGCTCTGATAGAAAAGCCAAACAAGGATACTACAAGAACAGAAAATTACAGGATAAGGTGGGTTTTCCCCCACCATAGCAACATGCAATCTTTGCACACCAGCTGGGTGTTCTATAATTCAACTCAATTCTGATACTATTTACCTGGAGACAGCATCAGATCCCACAGTTTAAGGGCTCAGTCCTACAAGACTGCCCCTACCCCCCTTCAGATGCCAATCACAAGTCCAGGGTATCATCCGTGCTTCTGACTGACCAACTATAGGTGGTGAAAGTCCAATGGCCCCTTCGTTGGGTTCAATTAATTTGTTAAAACTGCTCATAAAACTCAGAGAAACATTTACCTAGCAGATTACTGGTTTCTTACAAAAGGATATAAAACCAGGAACAGCCAGGTGGAAGAGATGCATAGCGCAAGGTACAAGGGCAGAGCTTCCATGTCCTCTCCGAGTGTGCCATTATCCTGAATGTTTGTGTGTTCACCAACCCAGAACTCTCTAAACCCCGTCCTTTGGGTTTTTATGGAGGCTTCATTATATAAACATGGTTGATTAAATCATTGACCACTGGTGACTGAACTCAATCTTTAGCCCCTCTCCCCTGCCAAGAGGACAGGGGTAGGACTAGACGTTTCAAACTTCTAATCACATGGTTGGCTCCACTGGCAACTAGCCTCCATCCTTATGTGCAGTCCAACAGTCACCTCATTAGCATAACAAGGGACACCTTTAAATTCTCATAAGAAATTCCAGGGATTTTAGGAGCTCTGTGCTGAAAATAGGGACAAAGACCAAATACTACATAGGGGTGGAAAAAAGTAGGCTTACAGTTGTGAGTTTATTCTTGTATTATTTATTAATTAATTATTATATTACTTATTTGTATTATTTTCATATGAACAACTGTAAACCTACTTTTGCCCACACCTGTATATATTTCTTATTATAAATCACAATATCACACAGGCTAATATCCCTGATAAAATTAGATGCAAAAATTCTCAACAAAACAAGCAAATCAAATTCGACAGCATATTAAAAGAATCATACAATATGATCAAGTAGGAGCTATCCCTGGGAAGCAAGGTTGATTCAATATATGCAAATCAATAAATGTGATACATCACACTAACAGAATGAAGGATAAAAATCATGTGATCATTTCAATAGATAGAGAAAAAGCATCTGACAAAAGTCAACATCCTTTTATGATAAAAGCTCTCAGCAAATTAGGTATAGACAGAATGTACCTCAACACAATAAATGAGACATAAGACAAACCCAAAGCTAACATCATACTAAATGGTGAAATGTTACAGGTCTTTCCTTTATCATCAGGAACAAGAAAAGGATGTCCACTCTTTCCACTTCTATTCAACATAGTACTGGAGGTCCTAGCCACAGCAATTAGTCAGGAAAAAGGAAAAAAAAAGGCATCCAAATTAGAAAGGAGGAGTAAAATTTTCTCTGCTTGCAGATGACATGATCTTATACATAGGAAACCCTACAGACTCCACCAAAAACTGTTAGAATTAAATGAATTAAATAAAGTTGTAGGACACAAAACCAACACACAAAAATCAGTTGTGTTTCTATACACCAACAACAAACTATCTGAAAAAGAAATTGAGAAAGCAATCCCATTTACAGTAGTATCAAAAACAATAAAATAATTAGGAAAAGTTTAACCAAGGACATGAAAAACCTGTACAATGGAAACTACAAGACACTGGTGACATAATTTAAAGGCACAAGTAAATGAAAAGATATTCTATAGTCTTGCGTTGGAATAATCAAAATTGCTAAAAATATCCATGCTACTCAAAGCATTCTACAGATTCAATTCAATCCTATAAAAATTCTAAGGCATTCCCCCCCCCCACAGAAATAGAAAATACAATCCTAAAATTTGTATGAAGCCACAAGAGATCCTGAATAGCCAAAACAAACTTAAGAAAGAAGAACAACAATGAATGCAACACACTTTCTGCTTTTAAACTATATTACAAAGCTATAGTAATTAAAACAATATGGTACTGGCATAAAAACAGACATAGATCAATGGGACAGGATAGAGAGCCAAGAAATTAACCCACACATATATTGTTAACTTTTGACAAAGGAGCCAAGAATCTACTAGGGGAAAGGATAGTCTCTCTTCAATAAATGCTGCTGGAAAAACTGGGTAGCCACACGCAAAATAAAATGAAACTAGACCCCTATCTTACACCATGTATAAAAATCAACTCAAAATGGGTTAAAGACTTCAATGTAAGACCTGCAACTGTAAAACTCCTAGAAGTAAACATAGGGGATATGCTTCTTCATATTGGTCTTGGTAGTGATTTGTTGGATAAGGCACCAAAGCAAAGGCAAAAATAAATTGAAAAGGCAACTACAGGAGGGGAGAAAATATTTTTAACCCATGTATCTGATAAGAGGTTAATATCCAAAATATATAAATAACTTAAGCAATTTATTTAATAGCAGAAACACAAATAATAAAATTTAATAATGAGCAACAAAACCTGAATAGATATTTTCCTGAAGACATACAAATGGCCAATAGGTACATGAAAAGGTGCTCAACATCACTAATCATCAAGAAAATCCAAATCAAAACCACAAAAGATAGAAGATAACATGGAGAAAAGGAACCCCTTAAAGCTGTTGGAGGGAATGTAAATTGGTACAGCTATTATGGAAAACAATATGGTGGCTGCTCAAAAATTAAAAATAGAACTACCATAGGAGGCAGCAATCTGACTCCTGGGTATGTATCCGAAAAATGAAATACGTATCTCGAAGAGATATCTATACCATGTTCATTGCAACATTATTTACAATCATCAAGATATGGAAACAACCTACATGTCTTTTGAGTTATGAATGGATAAAGAATATATGGTATACACACACACACATACACACACACACAGAGGAATATAATTTGGTCATAAAAGAGAAGAAAATCCTGCCATTTCTGACAACATGGATGAACCTGGAGGGCATTATGCTAAGTGAAATAAGCAAGACAGAGAAATACAAGTACTGTTTGGTATCACTTATACGTGGATTATAAATAAAATCAAAACTAAAACCAAAACAACAAAAAAATACAAAAAACAAAAACAAAGAGTAGAACTGTGGTTGCCAGGGGCTTCAGGGACAGAGAAATGGGGAGATGTAGCTCAAAGGGTACAAACTTTCAGTTACAAGTTCTGAGGATCTAATGCCAGCATGGTGAGTTAAAAATACAGTATTGTATTCTTGAAAGTTATGGAGAGTAGATCGTAAGTGTTCTAACCACACACTAAACAAAACAAAAAAAGTTAACTGTGAGGTGATGGATGTCTTAATCATCCTGACCGTGGTAATCATTTCCCATTGTATCAGTTAACCATATTGTATATGTTAAATACATACAATTATATTTGTCAATTATTCCTCAAAGTTGAAAATAAAGAATTCAATTTATAGCAGATCCCAGATTCACTCACAAATACTTCCTTTCTCAAAGTCCTAAGACAAGATTTTGGTTTTGTTGTCTGAGGTGCTATAGATTTGTATGATTTGATTTTAGGAAATCTTTATCGAGTTCTTACTCTATGTAAACCATTCTGTGCTTGGTGGTAGAAAGGACACAAAGGTGAGTAACACAGTCCCTGCAGTCAGTAAACTTCCAATTTAATGTCAAAGGTTTAACTACCACAAGTAAAATGCAACGAGAGGTCATTCTCAAGGGTAGAAGGAGAGAGAAAACAAGGCAGCCCTTTTGTTTGCTTTTAATCACAATATTTAATTTAAAATAACATTTATAAGGGCATGAGATTTGTAGATTTCTCAAGGCAATGAGGGGCAAAGATTAAAACATGCTACACGGTTTTATGGTTGGCAAGCACTTTCATGCCCGTATCTAATTAGCCTCACAACTAGTAAAAGAGTCTTATTTTCCCCCTTTCTCTAAAGCGACACGGCCAGTGGCTGGTAGGTTTAGCATGAAAAGCCCAGGGCCTGTACTCGTTTCATTATGCCACATGCCTTACACTAAACAAAAGGAAGCAAAACCTTTGAGATCTGCCATAATTTATTTCACCCGGATTCCTGAAGACATACACATTCTCCTAGTCCTGACAAACTCAATTCTTGCTAACTCAGTATCACTTAAAGACTAAATGAAAATGTTACTTCAAATTTAAACTAAATCAGCCTGGTACAATGCTTCAGAGTGCGGAGCTGGGACTTGAATCGAAATCATCTCGGGTTTGGGGGCGTCTCAGCTAGTGCTTATTTTCCAGGCTGATTTTAAGAATAGTATAGAGTGAAAAGCACTGTGTGACCAAATCACCTAGGGAGCTTTGAAAAATAACATCGTCTGGCTTTGCCTCTTCGCCTTCGCTTCAGAATGTTCTCGAAGCTCTCCAGGCGCCTGAGTGCAGAGGGCGGGCTGAGGGCGGGAGAGTACACCATGGACTCGACCAAGGACGGTTTGGCAGCAAAGGGAACCGCCTCAGAATCTGTCATGACTGTACAGGACACAGCATCTCGATGGAAATCCTGAGGCTGGCATTTCATTTAATGCAGAAGAAAGAGAAATGAAGGCTCTCAGACCTCGCCTCTGCCCGGGCAGCAAGTGGGGAACCCGTGTCCCTCCCAGGTCCATCTGGAGCCACCTGGGGCGCAGTCATTGTGTTTTCCTTCCCAGATGCTGCGATGTCGCTCTTAGGAGCAGTCTTTCAGGCTGTCACACCACATTGAATTCCATAATGAAAAAGGAACTTGGGAACGGAGCCCATGAAACGCAGTGAGCAAACCCTTGGCATACACCTAGGATGAAGGAGCAGGAGGCTCTGGGAACTGGAGGGTGTCCCTGTGACTGCCCAGCCCACTTCCGGACTGGACAGGGCAAGCGAATGCCAGAGGCGGCGACCCTCCGCGGGCCCGGGGGGGGCGCCCGCGATGCCTGACCCAGGCCAGGGCTCTTAATGGACGGTTCTCGTTCTGTCCAAAGCTGTGTGTTTAGCTTCTCTGACCTTAATGGGGAAAACAGATGGAGGGGAAGAAATTGTTTTTCCGGATTGAGAGCCCTGGGGAGCAGAACCGAAGTGAAGGGACTGGGGAAGGAAGAGACTTAATGACGTCCGAAACGGCACAGCTGAGGGGCGGCGACAGGGCGGGCCATTACGAGCTGTTAGTTCCACTTCTGGCTCTTCTGCTGGATGATTAGCTCTTCCTTGGAGAATCACTAATTTCCCCAAGTGCCCCAAATAATAATTTTGATAAATGGACGAAATATCAAATAATTAAGATAAAACTGGCTGAAAAGCTCTGTGGCTAAAGTACACATGTCTAGGACCTTTCAAGGGGGTGACACACCATGTGTTCCCATTCAAGCCTTACTGAGGCTGTGCTCTGCGTCTGATTTAGGGCTGAACAAATAATGTGGCTGCCTGGATATGTTTGGAGTTGGCCATTTGGGTGAAATCCAGTATGAGAAGGACAATAAAAAGATTTGGAGCATATATTCACGTTCTCCCAAACTACCCTTAACTCCCAATTAACTAAGTGTAGGGCAGACTTTCTGCACAGGATGACTTGTGGGCCACAGGAGCCGCCCTGCTGACCAAGGGCCTGGTGGTTTCCAAGTGCTCTCCCCTCCACAGGGACGCGGGAGGGCTCGGGGGGCAGAGGTTCACAGACACCGGCTCAGCCGGCTGGGAGGGCAAGTAGGACGCAGCAGAGTAAGCCCAAAGCAACTGCCTTTCACCAGCCCTGACTGAGTAAGTTAACCTAAGTGATTTATTGGAAGGCTCAGTTGAATTGGGGCTGGGAAGGGGGATACATCTCCAAATTGCATGTACAAACGCTGTTTCACAGGAGAGCTACACGAGTCCTCCTCTCTGCTCCCTTCTGCCCCCCACGCCCCAGTTTTACAGTAAAAGCCAGTTGTTCCTGTACCTGCTCTTTTTCTACCTCTCTTTTGGCAGCCACGCTGGAGACTACATCAAGCTGCCTCCAATTCCACTGCCCCAAATTCAGCCCTGCCGTCTGTGGAGTCGCTGGAGTCAGAGCCCGAGCCCTCTCCCAGCCCCTGCATTTGCCTAAGGAGGTGTCCATGCCCCCAGAGACGTTATTGCTTTGCTTTAATACTGTAAGCTTTGAAGCTCTGGCTCTTCATATCAAAGCTATGTAACAGCTTTTTAAAAGATAAACTATGCCCCCCTTCCCCGCTTTGCTGCCCTTCTGTCTGCGTGTGGGCAAGAGATTTAATTATAATGAATAAAACTGAATGGTGGTCTAAGACTCTTAAAATCAAAGTGGGAATCATGGCTGAATTTCATTAGCAAACATAAATACAAATAGGCACATCTTGTTTGTACCAAAGCCATGTGACTGTTCTCCTTTTGATAATTTTATTCTAACTCTGATATTTCAGAGAATCTAAATTGAACCATATGAGTATAGCACTGCAACATGCAAGGCTCTTCATGAAACATCTTCCCGTTTGTACATAAATATCCTGTGAAAATCCTGTAGGGCACGTGTCGGACAGCAGAGCCCGGATTTAAGGACAGTGGAGGGAGCCCTGCCCTTTAAATGAGAGGCCTTCCAGGGCTGGCAGGATGGGGGAAGACATAGCACTAAGGCTCATTCTAGTCCAAGTAACTGGGAGCCTATAAATCTTGAGCAACTTGTCATTTTATGCGTGTTTTCCTGTATGTCTGTGTCATATTCTTATTAGCAAGTTATTTCAGCATTCTGAATACAAAAATCCCTAAATTAAAATTTAGTTATTAAAAATTGCCATTTCTAATTGTCCAAGTCATCTCAATCATATTATATGAGAGATGTGTTAATTTTGTTAAGCTAAATAATTAAGTGGCTGATAAAAACAACATTGTTTTTTAGAACAAAAGGTTTTTTGTGAATGTTATTTTTAACAATTTTATACGAGACTAAAAGTATACCATTTCTATATATAAATTATTCTTTCCATGATATCGCATGTACTTAAATACAACTATGGTTAATAATTTAATGCCAATAATGTTAAACTTTTCCTCAGCTACCTTATATTATGAACAGTTAAAACACAGATGTCTGAAATTATTCCAAGCTGCAAACACATATAAATATATGTGAAAACAGTGCTAAATTGGCAGTTATTAACCAAAATCTCCACTTTGGCAGGGGGTGCAGGTCTAACAACAGTTAATATTTATTTCTCTTGACTGACTCATAGCCTTCAGAAGGCAGGGAACTTACTATTTTATCTGTGTATGCCCAGAGTATAACCCAGTGCACAGCAAATAAGTAGGTGCTCAATAAATAACCATCTAGTGAATGAATGCATTTGATTAGAAAGTAGGTTAGTCTTCTCTGGACAACAATGAGGAATGCCAAAGTGTGTTCTCCACGAGAGCAGGGGCTGGGATATTCTCAGCTCTTAAAAATTAAGCTTAGACCACACACTTATCATTTTACAAGATAACCATCAGTAGCAGTTGTTAAGAAAAATAAATTAGTGACTTTAATAATTCAACCATAAACAAAGCTGCAAAAAAATAATTCCTCTGATATTAGCCCTCAGTTCCCACTGGGAGCATTATTTCTGGGCTTCTCCTTGCTGTTATCTGCCGGGATAAAAAAATTGGCTCCCAACTGCCTTGTTTGCCAGAAAAAGAGAATTCAAGTTATCTAAACAAGACTGTGGAATTATTTTGTTGAGTCTGAACATTTTAAGTTCAAATATACTGCTACTGAAAATTAAAATGAATACCAAGTTTACAGTAGATAATATAAATAAAATTTGGTGTTTTACAATCTTGGTTGTGTGGCAATAATACTCAATTGTATTTTCAGTCTTCAACAATGATACACGATAAAAAGAAAAAGAAAAAGAAAATACCGCCTCAATGGCCTCTGCTACATCAAAAACACAAGAAATAAGAACATGGATAGCAATACCTGCTTACCAATGGTCAAGACACCATTAAGGTTCTTAAGGATTCTCTGAAGACAAAAAAATACTAAAAATTATGACTCAGAACAGTCAGCACAGAGTAGTTAATAATATCAATCACATATGGTAGCTACTTGAGAAGGTATATTTCAGTATGAACTTACTGTCATTTATTCAACAATACAGACTACAGGGTGCAGCGGATACAGCGGTGATTACAGATGTGGTTCCTGCCCTTTGTTTTCTTTTTTTTTTTAATCCTCACCAGAGGATATGATTTTATTGACTTTTAGAGAGAGGAAAGGAAAGGGGGGGAGGGAGAGAGAGAGAAACATTTGCAGCTGAGGTGTGTCCCCTGACCGGGAGTGAACCCACAACCTGTCGGTGCACAGGATGACGACCCACCCAACCGAGCCACCGGCCAGGGCCTGCCCTTCATTTTCAACAGTCTAATGAAGGAGACATATTGAACGAGAAATGAAAAACGTGATCCATGTTAAAAAATGAGTATAGCATGTAATGGGACCATGTAAGAGGGCAGTAGAGGTGGGTGTTGGTGATCATGGCCCTTCTTGAAGGTAAAGGCACTCAGCTGAGACTTGAGTTGGGGATGAGAGAACACAGCAGGATAGAGGGTGTTCTAGGTAAGACCCAAGGGAGGGAGAGCTTGACTTAGCTTGTTTCTAAATGCCAGTCTATATGCTATGTTTGTCCCCGTAAGTATTAAATCTAAGACAACGATCTGCACTACCTACCACTGAAGGGTTTACCAAAATTCAGGTAAGAGATGCTCATGTTATAGAAGCATTCAACTAATTCTTTTGAATCACTGTTTTAGGGCCTGATATAAATTCTTTATATTAAATTTGAATAATCTGAGGACTTCTGGCTTTTGGCCAGAATGTAAGAAGCTTGGAAGTTGTCACTATGTCCTAAGAACAATGAAAAAGCTGACCAAACTGGAAAATCAGCAACTCTTCAGAGATCCAAAAGAGACGTGAGGTCACATTACAAGCCACTGCCCCTAAAATTGGAGAGACAGGCGAATAGAGAGAGTCACAGTGTACTGGGTCATAAATCTACTAGCAGAAACCAGTGCCAGGGCAGGGAAACCTGAACTGTAGTTGACAAATTGCTAGAAGCTCAGTGTGGACAAATCTGAGACAAAACTTCAGGTGGACTCAGTCATGGAGGAAGTTTGAAGAGCCTATACTTTTGGGAGTTTTACCTCCTGGAGCTCTACCAGATTCTCACAGTGAATAAAGCAGAAAAATCTCCTCTTGTTACAGTTCAGATAGAGGGGAAAACACTTTTATATACTCCAGAGCATTCTGTTTTTCCTAACAGGGTCTGTTCTCAGGAGAAACTATTAAGCCAGAACCTAACCTGCTGGGGTTTCATCAGAGCCAAACTAACTTCGGAAAAGGAAAACACCCAGCATCAGCCCACTGTAGCCATCCTCACTCAACTACCAGGGGGTGGTCATGGAGAGGGGGGCACTAAGAAGCACTTGTGAAGTTCACAGTGTAGAGGCACAGGCTCACTAAAAGTCTCAGACTTAATCATATGACTATAAAATGCACCCCTCTGTCATAGCAGCGTTATTTACAACAGCCAAGATCTGGAAACAGTCCAAGTGCCCATCATAGATGAGTGGATAAAACAGCTGTGGTACATTTACACCATAGAATACTATGCAGCTATGAAAAAGAAAATTTTACCCTTTGTGACAGAATGGATGGACCTGGAGAACATTATGTTAAGTGAAATAAACCAGTCAGAGAAAGACAAGTACCACATAATTTCACTCATATGTGGAATCTAATGAACAAACTGAACTAACTAGAGACAGTCTCATAGATAGAGAGGAGGCTCACAGCTTGGAGGGGGTGGCTGAGGGGGGAGGGACTGAGTGAAATAAAAAAAGAAAGAACTCATGGACACAGACAACAGTGTGGTGATTGCAGGGGGGTGTGGATGGAGGTGGAGGAGGGTATATGGGGGATGAATGCTGATGGAAAAAATAAAATACATTAAAAAACGAAAACAACTTATCAAAATATGTGGTACACAAAAACCAAAACAAAACGCAATGCTTACAGGGAAATTTATGGCACTGAGAGCATATAGTAAAAGTTAAAGAACACCTAAAATCATTCATCTAGGCTTCCAAATTAGGAAACTATAAGAGCAAATTATATTGAAAGTAAGCAGAAGATAAAAGTAATAACAATTAGACAGAAATAAATTATATGGAAAACAGGTAATCAATAAGAAAAAAAATCAACAAACCCAAAAGCTCATTCTTCAAAAAGATTAAAAAAATTGATAAGCCTCCAGGGATACTATAAAAAAAGAGAGGACACAAATTATAAATATCAGAAATGAAAGAGGAGTCATTACTACGATTCCATGGAGAGTCAGAGGATAATAAAGAAATACTTTGAAAAACTCAAGCTCAGAAACTTGGTAACCTAGATGAAAATGACTAAATTCCTTGAAAGACGCAATCTGGCAAAATTTAAGCCTCCCTATATCTATTTAAGAAGTTGAATCAATAATTAATAACCCTCTAAAATAGGAAGCACCAGGCCAAGATGAGTTCACTAGGTAAATTCTACCAAACGTTTAAGGAGTAATTACATCAATTCTCTACAATTTCTTTCAAAAGATAGAAGTAGAGGGAATATGTTTTAACCTATTCTGTAAGGTCACCATTAGTCTAATATCAAAATGAGACAAACATATTACAAGAAGACTATAGACTAACATCTCTCATAAACATAGATGCAAAAATTATCAATAAAATATTAGCAAATTGAATCCAGCAATGTGTAAAAATGATTATATGCCATGACCAAATGAGATTGATTCCAAGTATACAAGGTGGGCCTAACATTTGAAAATCAATGATGTAATCCATTACATCAATAGACTAAGGAAGAAAAAATCACATAATCCTATCAACAGAGCAGAAAAAGCATTTGAAAAACTCTATCCATTCATGACAAAAACTCTCAGTAAACAAGGAAGAGAGGGGCGCCCCCTCAACTTGATAAAGACTATCTACAGAAATCCTACAGTTAACATCATAATTAATGATGAGAAACTAGAAGCTTTCCCACTAAGATCAGAAACAAGGCAAGAATTTTCCCTCTCAGCACTGCTTTTTAACATCATACTGATAGTCCTACCTAATGCAATAAGACAAGAAAAGGAAATAAGAGATATAAGTTGGGAAGGAAGAAATAAAACTGTCTTTGTTTGCAGATGACATGGTCATATATGTAAAATATCTGAAAGAACTGACAAATGCATTCCTAGAGCTAAGTGAATACAGCAAGGTTGCAGGATGCAAGGTAAATATACAAAAGTAAATTATTTTCCTATATGCCAGCAATGAACAGGTGAAATTTGAAGTTAAACACACATTTCCATTTACATTGGCAGTGCCAAAAATAAAATACTTAAGTATAAAGCTAACAAAATATGTATAAGCTTATTTTTGAGGAAAACTACAAACCTCTGGTGAAAGAAATCAAAGAACTAAATAAATGGAGACATAATAATCCATGTTCACAAATATAAAGACTTACTATTGTCAAGATAGCAGTTTCTCCTAATTGGATCTACAGACTCAATGCAATTCCCACGGAAATCCTAGCAAGTTATTTTGTGGATAGCGACAAAATGATTCTAAAGTTGAAAAGGAAAGGCAGAAGAACCAGAAGAACCCACTTAATACTGAAAGAGAAGAACAAAGTCAGAGCACTGACCCTACCCGACTCCAAGACTTATTGTAAAGCTATAGTAATCAGGATAGGGTGGTACTGGCAAAATAATACACAAATAAATCAGTAGGACAGAACAGAGTGTCCAGAAATAGACTCACGTAAACATAGTCAACTGATCTTTGACACAAGAGCAAAGAATAAAATGTGGCAAAGACAGTCTTTCAACACACAGTCCTGGGACAGCCGAACATACACAGGTAAAAAATGGGCCTGGTCATAGACCTTAAGCCCTTCACAAAAATAAACTGAAAATGGATCATAGACCTAAATGTAAAATGAGAAACTATAAAACTCCTAAAAGATAACAGGAGAAAATGTGGACAACCTTGGGTTTGGTGCTGACTTTTTAGATACAACACCAACGTCACAACCCATGAAATAAAACCCTGACATGCTGGACCTTCACTAAAATTTCCTCTTTATCATAGACACTGTCAAGAGAACGAAGTGACAGTCCACAGACTGTGAGAAAATATGTGTAAAATATTAGGATGGTTATACGGAACAAACAAAGAACCCTTGAAACTCAACAGTAAGAAAGCAATTTGATTAAAAAGTGGGCCAAAGACCTTAACAGGCACCTCACCATAGAAGATACATGGATGACAAGTGAACCTATGAGAAGATGATCCGCATCATATGTCATTAGAGAAATGCAAATTAAAGCAATGAGACATCGCTACACACCTATCAGAATGGCCAAAATATAGGACGCTGACAACAAATGCCAGCGACGACGTAAAGCAACAGGAACTCTCATTCACTGCCGGCGGGAACGCGGAACGGTACAGCCACTTTGGAAGGCAGCTTGGCAGTTTCCCCCACAAAACTAAACACACTCTAACCATATGATCCAGCATTTGTACTACTAGGTGTTTACCTAAAGGAGTTGAAAACTTATGTCCACATGAATACCTGCATATGGATATTTATAGCAGGTTTATTCATACTTGCCAAAACTTGGAAACAACCAAGATGTCCAGTAAGTGAATGGATAAATAAACTATGGTAACATTCAGACAGTGGATTATTCAGTGCTAAAAAGAAATGAAATGTTAAGCCATGAAAAGACATGGAGAAACTTAAATGCTTATAACTCAGCGAAATAAGGCAATCTGGAAAGGGCACACAATGTATGACCCCAATATATGACATTCTGAAAAAGGCAAAGCTATGAACACACTAAAAGCTCAGTGGTGGTCAAGTGATGGGTGAGGGAGGGATGCATAGGCTGGACAGAGGATTTTTAGGGTAATGACACTACTCTGTATGATTTTACAGTGGTGAATTTGCATCAGGATATATTTGTCCAAATCCATAGAATATTCAACACCAAGAGTGAACACGAATGTAAACTACAGACTTAGGGTGAGAATGGTGTGTCACTGTAGGTTCATCAGTTGTAACAAAAGCATGATTTCATGGGTGATGTGGACAACGGGGGAGGCTGTGCACGTGTGGGGCAACAGGTATATGGGAAATATCTGTACCTTCCACTCAATTGTGTTGTGAACCTCAAATCTGTCTAAAAAATAAACTATTTAAAAATTTGGAACACTTTCTCTTGGCATTTATTTCAAAGTTAAACTGCTGTGTACTGACAGGGATGCCTCCATGCCTCCTCCCTAACATGGTGTTCTTTTTTTTTTTTTAAATATATTTTTATTGATTTCAGAGAGAGGAAGGGAGAGGGAGAGAGTCAATAATGAGAGAGTAATTGATCAAGCCCGCAACCCGGGCATGTGCCCTGACCGGGAATCGAACCCTGATCACCTGGATCCTAGGTCGATGCTCAACTGCTGAGCCACGCCCGGCCGGGCTAACATGGTGTTCTTAAGGCCCTGCGAACATATTCTTTTACCTTGTAATATTATACACTCATATTTCTAGAACAGAATTGTGTTAATAGAATTTGCCACAGACATTTACAATCTGAAAGTTTACCTACAAAACACAATAAATAACCAAAGGGTGTTCTTCAGTATGAAAGATTTATTTGAACAGAATTATGATATTAAATGACTAAATCTCCTGAGGTATGGAACCATTACAAGTCAGATACTTATTTATATAGCAGTGACAGTGCTCATTTTATTGGGTATTATTCTAATTAATCCTAAAAGGTGGGCTATTTGGGTCATAGTAACTAGGACACTGAAGTGGCCCAGATCACCCCACCACATTACTGTTCAAGTCTACTGTTTACTGGTCATAGTCTCTCAAAAACAATTAGAAGGCTTAGGCTTAGCACATTAAAGAGAAATGTTCTTAATTTCACTTCTAATAGAAGTTATTACTATTCAAAATACTTTCTTTAAAAAATACAGGGTGTCCCAAACTGTATACACACTTTGAATAATTATTAATTCCAATGGGTTAAATCTGAAAAGAAAGAAACATAATTAAGCTATCAGAAAAAAGTATGTATACATTTTTTTGGGATACCCTGTATTTTACTGTTCACCAGCCAAATTTGAAAAATAGATGTTTCGAAGGCCTATGAAAAATTTAGCACCAATTCTAGACTAAAGAATTACGAAAGAAGGCGGCTGTTATAGTTCAGTAACTCTTACCATGACTTCTCGAGGAAGGCTGAATGAATTCTGGCTTTATGTATTCTATTCATGTAGCACTCAAATGTAAGCAGGCATTCTAGCCTCGGGATGTATAATCTCTATGCTGAAATTAATTCAATGAATCATTTCGACTAGCTGCTAAGAGAGGGGAAGGAAAGCTATTTTGCAAATGAACCTTTCTCTGCCTGTCCAGTCCACGCGGCAGTGTTGGTGATTGAGTAGGCCGGTCCCATCACTCTCAGGGGCCACTGGCCCCCTGCGCATGCAGCCAGCCCGCGTTCAGCACAGGCCTGATGCATGAGTAGCTGCCAGCAGAAAAGATGGGAGGAAAAAACCTAAAGAAATATACTATTTCAATCAAAGTCAGAAATTTGTAGAAGTGGTTTTGGTCTCCATATAGTAAAAATATTTATCCAAGAAACTCCTACTCGGGTGTGAACATCCTACTTCTAGTGGGATTTTGTTTGGCAAAGGGCTGTGAAAGAGTGGAAGCTAATACAGAACATGTCTATAAACAAATTTATTTAGTTAGTACAGATTGACACATTCACCAGAGGATTTCAGCAATTACATGTGTAAAACTATTTCCTACAGTGGTTTCCTTTTGTGATTTTGCTAATTTATTCAATCTAGGCCATTTTCATGCACTGCTTGTTATAAGCCATTTAGCCACCCAGGCTGAAATGAACATAGGGAGACTCCACGCCTCCTTTGCAATTCTTCATGTAAACATAATTATATGGTGATATTAAAGAGTCAGACTAATGAGAAAGAAAGTCAAGTAAGGCTGTAATACTTTAAAACATGATGCTGTAATCTAACTTTGGAGAAGAGAGATTTGGGGGGCTTTGGCTATGATAATGTATATGAAAGTATTCCGTAAATTGCAAAGCCCTTTATAAGTGTCAGGTGTTTATATTTGTACTCAATATGTATTTGTAATCAAGTTATAAGGATAACAACATATAATCAAATCATATGCTTAGAGAATTTTAACTTTTACCAAATGTATGTTCATAGAAATGCATATTCTTAACTCCGGAAATACTTCGATTATAATTCTCTACTGATACATATTTCTATTTGTAAATGTTAGTATAATTCATTATATTAACTAATAACTTGTACCTCTTAAACTCTATTTAAGCCATTATTATAGCGCCTATAAATGCTTTACTTTAGATGCTCAGGTACTTGGTAAAGGCTATCAAGTTTAGATAATCTCATGCAAAAAAAAAAATTCAATATAAATGGACACTTATATTTGCAAAATAATTTATTTCATAGAGAATTTTTATTTCTGAAGCATATATTTTCAAATATATCTGCAATTAATAAAACAGAATGCAGAGTACCTTTGCTTAGATAAAGGGCTATATAACTGTTATCATGAGGGAGGGGGTAGGTATCCATAAAAGCATTTATGAGAAATGGAGTCCTCATATTCAAAACAGTTGGGAATCATTGGCCCTGCCCCAGAGCACGGGTGGGTGGGCCATCCAGGCAGGTATGGCAGGAAATGGTAGGGTCCTGGCATTGGAGGGCAGAGGGACCTTCAAACAGCTGGTCCCATGAGCAGGCTGAGTAACAAGCTTCTAAAATCTCCCATCTGGAGTCTCAGATCATGAGGCCACCTGAGAGCTCTCTGTGCTGGGTGCGGAAAGGTAAAATGAGGACATCAAAGACCAACCTCTACTACAAATGAGAAAGTGGAGGGAAAGTTTTCCATTACTTCATTGTTCCAGAGTTACATTGAAATTTTATTTTTCAAACATGTTGAAAATCCTTACCAATAGCAGAGAGGTAACAGCGGTCCATTTGTTCACCCCACACTTTAATGTGCCCTGTTGAATTTCTTTTCTTTTTTGGTTGTTTCACCATAAAATCAGCAAGTCCATTTTTATGGGGCTCATGCTGGGGCTAATTTTATTTAAAATGACTATCTTGATATAACAGTAATTAGATGGTGTTATTGGTTAAATTGTGTCCTCCATAAAGCTAAGTCGAAGTCCTAACTCCTGGAAGGAGTAACTGTGCCCTTACTTGGAAGTGGGGTCCTTGCAGATGGGATCAGGTTAGGATGAGAGCATTAAAGTGAGCCCTCATCAAACATGAGCGGTGTCCTTTTAAGAGGAGATGAGAGACACACAGGGAGAACACTAAGTGAAGACAGAGAGAGATCGGAGTGATGCATCTACAACCAAGGAGCACCAAGCATGGCTGGTCATCATCAAAAGCTGGGAGAGACTCTCCCCTGGAGTCCTCATAGGAACCAGCCCTGCTGACACCTTGATTTTGAACTTCTAGCCTCCAGAACTGCGAGATAATAAATTTGTATGGTTTTAAGCCACCCAGTTTGTGGCACTGTTACAGCAGTCTTAGGAAAGTAACAAAGATGATAATACACCTACTTTCCCTATTTTTTGGCATAAATTTGTGTTAACCATGTACTATGGAAACTAAGGCTACTGCTGAAGTCCTCAGAAACTGAAATCAGTCTATGAGCAGGAACAGCCGCTTTTGCAATGGTGCAATCACTAACTTTTTGGGCCGAGAGTGTCAAATAAGATCAGTCCTGCCTCCACGCGTGCTGGAAATGTTCCCTTTCTGGCGTCCACACCAGGTACGGGGGTTCCACAGTCCCCTGAAACAAAGACTGGCCCCGAAGTGTACCAGTAAGTAAGGCTTTCCTAAATGATACATCACGAGCGGAAAAACCTAAAGTGCATTCTCGGGACTGTGGCACTTTCATCTCAAACACTGTGTGAAAGTATAAGAAAAAATCAGTACAGTTGGCCTTCCACATCCACGGATTCGACCAACTGCAAATAAAAAAAATATAAAAAAAAAAGTTACGTGGTTGCTGCTGTGTACTATGTATGTGGTTGTGTCTGCAATGAACATGTACAGACTATTTTTTGCTATTACTCCCTAAACTGTTTACATAGCATTTTACATAGTATTAGGTATTATAAGTAATCTAGAGGTGGTTTAAAGTAAGTGGGAGGGTGTGCACAGGTTACATGCAAAGACTATGCTATTTTAGGTGAGACTTGAGCATCCATGGATTTTGGCATCCCTGAGGGTCCTGGAACCGCTTTTCCCCGCAGATACCAAGGGATGGCTGCACTGGCCTTCGAAGGAAGGAGTGAGAGTATTTAAACCCCATGTTCTGATAATGACCATCACACCACAGTCCTTTGCCTTAACGCAAACCTGAGTAACTCAGTTCAAGCCCAGGAAACCCTCAGATCAGTAATTTCCATCTTTAAAATGTATAAGGGAATCTTAAAGACACATTATGGTGAAACGAGTATGAAGAAATAGAAAAACTTTTAGAAACACTCACATGGGAATTGTCTTCGGGTAGCCACTGACTGAGGAAATCGTAATGATCAAAAACCCTTTAATGATGCGTCTAAATGAATTTTATTAAATCACAACAGTACTACACACAGTTGAAAACACATTAAGACCTATCAGTTATCTTCTCTACAGACCATGCTCAGTGTGCCTCTGGGCCTGGGGATGACCCCTTCTAACTGTACGGCTCTCGGGGACCTGGGGTTCACAGGTCTGAGAACGGCCCCGGCTCGCATTTGTTTCTCCATTAATTCACAAGAATTTACCGAGCGCCTATGATAAGCCAGGCACTGTTTGAAGTGCTGGGATGCATTGTGAGGACCTTAAATTGGACTTTTTAGTGGGTGAGACAGTCAATAAATAAATAAATAAAGTCGGCAACATGACAGCGGTGATAAGTGCTATGAAAACCAATAAGGCAGAGTAAGGGGACTGAGAGGGACGGGGTGGAGTCTGCCCTTTGATAAGGTGACATTCAGAGGCCTGTGCAGGTGGCCTATGCATGGGGACAGAGGAGTGTTGGGGCATAACTGAAATCAGATTTAAAAGGGAAATCCTGGGAAGACTGGTAACACAGAGAACATTCCCTCTTCCTCCCAACATTTCCTTGGGTATATCCCGTGTGAAAGGCAGATGGGAGGCTCTAAGGAGCCAGAGAAAAGTCACTGCTCTCATTTCATGGGGTCTCACTGTGGGGCAGGGGGTAGGAGAGGGAGAAAGGTACTTAAATGCGTGTGTGTGCATATGTGTGTGTGCAAGCACGTGCACGCTCATACACACAGAAAGCCATCAAAGATGACCTTTCCAGGAACGATGGTCACAGCCCTGCTCATTCCCTGTGAATGACAGAGCCATAGTTTCAGATCCAAAAAGGAAAATACGCTGATTTTCAGAAGTCTGCTCGAGTACTCACTGCTGAGTACTGAGTGTGAGCTCTCTAAGAACATATATTTGCAAAGAAGAAATAAACCATGTCCTAATAATTTTCAGTTTTCCTTTTTAATCTCTAAATACAATTCAAGCAGATACAATTTCTTTCCGGATTGAAGTTTAGATCCTGGGATCTATTCCCCTCACTGCCGCTTAGCCTGCGCACCGCGGCCCGGAGGGAACGCGTGCCCTGAGCTCTTCACGGCTGTGAAGCAGCGGGAGGAGCGGGGCACACCCGGGCGGCATCCACACATCACAGCACATGTGTGCCCTGCCACTTCTTTAATGTTGAGGTCTTCAGAGAGCTCATTCACTCACAGTGACCGATATGAGCTCTTTCAACAGGAGGCACAGGGGGTTTCAGTAACTTTTGAGAATGCTAGTCCATGGGTAAAGTCTCATCGAAAGTAGCGTGGATTTAGAAATAAATGTGACAGTTCTCTGCCTCTACAAAAATAGGTAACTGGTATCAGTTTAATAACAAACCCGTGAGGACATGAAATCATGAGGCTGGTCAGTGCTACCCAGTTACCCCAGGATTATTTCAATATAAGAAAATGAATGGAAAGAGAGACATTACCAGCTATAAGTCACTCAAAGGCTTTCCTCGCTTTTATATACCTATTTTTAAATACACAGTTGCTCCTTGAACAACATGGGTTTGAACTATGTGGGTCCACTTACATGTGGATATTTGAAAATAAATACCTGTGCTGTATTTGACCTGAGGATGGGAGTCTGTGCATGTGGAGGGCCGACTGTATCCATTAATGTACATGCACTATTTTATACAGGGGACTTCAGCATCTGCAGATTTTGGTACCCGTGGGGAGTCCTGGAACCAATCCCCCATGGATACTGAGGGACAGCTTAAGTTTTTGGGGGAGTCAAAAGTTACATGCAGATTACTGACTGTGCAGGGGTCAGGACCCCTAACCCCCACATTGTTTAAGGGTCAAATCTACCTACTTACCTATAACAAATACTTAGATGATATACAGAGATAAGAAAATTGGTTTCTTTAAATGCCCATGATATAAGAGCAGTCTGATGGTCTGGACTTCGACAGAGGGGAGTGTTACTACTGCCTGGGACAGACGGGCCTGCTTTGCAGTCCCCTGGAAGACAGGAGGGGAGCACTGTCACATTACCACACAGCAGCAGCTGCAGGTCATGGCAGTGACTATGAATAGGTGCTCACATTAAAATGAATCATCCCGAATGTTCAACGATGTCATTTGCTCTTGGTGGCAACCAGAGACATTGCTCCACGACAAAGACTCGAGTCCACTGACTTTTGAAGAGAAATGTCTTGTTATGTGGAAGAGAACTGTCACTTGGGAACACTGTGACCACCTAGATGACAAGGGGGATTAGATAAGGAAGTATCCAATATTGATAGAAATTTTAGAAATATTAAAAAAAGTCTAGTTGCAGGACAGACACACCTTAGTGTGCTAACAAAAGACCTTCTTGGTGGCAGAAATTACGATAAGTTGTTTTACATTAGCGCCCTAGTGAGATACATGAAAAAGCATTAGAAATTAAAAAATGAGGCATATACACATACACAGAAAAAGACAGACTAAAAACAGTGGTGTTCCTCAATCTGGAAAAGGACATCTATGAAAAACGCACAGCTAATATTAATCTTAGTTGTGAAAGTCTGAACATTTTCCCCGTAAGATCAGAAATAAAGCAAGATGTCTACTCTCACCATTCCTAGTCACCATTAATACCAGTAAAATTAGCCAAGAAGGCAGAAATAAGAGGCATACAAATTGGAAATGCTGAAATAAAGCTGCCTCTGTTCACAGAAAACAACAAAGAATCTAAGAAAGTCACTAGAACGTAGTTTAGCGAGGTGGCAGTGTATGAGGTCGACATAAAAATGAATTTTATTTCTATATTCTAGCAATGAACAAGCAGAAACAGAAATTTAAAAATTACAAAAGCATGTAAAATATACTTAAAGAAAAATTTTAACAAAACGTGTGTGAGATCTGAACGATGAAAATGAACAAATGTTGAGAGAAATTTTAAAAGATCTTAAGGAGAGATATACCGTGAGTATGGATTAGAAGACAATATTGTTAAGATATTCTCCACAAACTTATTGATAGATTTGGTGCAATTACTTTCCAAACCCCACCCAGGCTTTTCTGTAGAAGGTGACAGACCGATTCTAAATGAAAATGCAAAGGACTTTGAAAAGCCAAAAAACTTTGAAAAGGAATGAAGTTGGAGGACATACACCACCTGACAGCCTACAGACAGACATGCGGATCAATGGGACAGACGTGAGAGCCCCAAAGACCCACATGGATGTGGTAGATTTATTTTCAGTAAAGGTGCCGAGAAAATTCAGTGAAGGAAGGGACAGTCTTGATAGTCTTTTCAACAGATGAAGCTGGAACAACTGAACATCCATATGCAGAAATGAAAGAAAAAGAACCTTGATCCTATCTCACACCATATACCAATATTAACCAGAAATGAATGACGGACCCAAACATTAGAAACTGTAAAACTTCTAGAAGATCAAATAGGAGAAAATATTTGTGACCTTGTAATAAACAAAGATTTCTTAGCTAACACATTTATACACAAAGAACAACTGACAAACTGAATTTCTTCAAAATCACAAACTGAAGAGAAATGAAAACATGCCTGTACAAAGACTTACATGTGAATGAATGTTTATATACTTTAATGTAAACTTTATTCATAATTTCCCCAAACTGGAAATAATGCAAAATGTATATTAACATACATAAAGAATGAACTACCAATACAGGCAACAGAATGGTACATTTCAAATGTATTACGCTGAATGAAAGAGGTTAGAACCAAAGGGGTACATATGTATGATTTCCATTTACATGACATTCTAAAGGCAAAACTATAAGGTAGGAAAATAGATCAGCGGTTGGCAGGGTTGGGAATGAAGGAAGAAGGCTGATTATAAAGGGGCATGATACTTTTTTTTGCAGCAACGGAAATGCTATATTTTAATTGTGATGGTAGTTATATGCCTATATACATTTGTCAGAATATATCCAACTACATACTTGAGAGTGAATTTTATTGTATGTAAATTATAAGTCAGCATATCAAAACAAAAAACAATTATGCTTCTCTGGGATGGTCAGGATTTGTACATCACAGCAGGAAGAATATTTGGAACTGAACAGTGCTAGGAAATGGACAACACTTAGCAAGTTTCTAAATTGTTGGTTTTCAACGGGGCAGCATGCTGTGTTTTCATTAAAAGGTCCATTTGAATAAAAAAATTATATGGCTAGAATTATTTTGTTAAAATCAAAGTTAAAAGTGTACATATCTATACAATCAATTCAGTTTGGCAAACATGTACCGAATGCCTTCTAAGTACCAGGCACTGGGCTAGGCACCATGTGGGAGGAAAACAGATACGAGAGACACGAAGCCGTGTCTCCAGGGACTCAGTGCAGTGGAGCAGAGCCATGCGTTCATCTGTCACTGGAAGTGATCGGCAGTTAGTAAACAGCTTTAAAATGGTATTTCTCTGTGGAGTGCCTGAAGTGGAATTCTACGGCACTGTCCTTTGATAACGGCGCTTTGAAAAACTGTGCTGAGACCCTCTCTGACCCTCGCTGCCTTTCACTGCTTTGCTTTTCGACTTTGCTCCTTTCCTGCACTATAGCTTTAGACTTGACCATCATGATACGAGCAGCTGGGTTCACTGCTCTCTCAACAGCTAAACTTCTAACTATCCCAACAATCTAACCGCAGAGACAGTGACGAGAGGCTCAAGATGGGTACGGACACCAGGAAGCCTTGGGTGGGAACTTCTGGGCCCTTCAACAAGCCCCGTGGGGCCGACAAAACAAAGGGCGCTTTGAGGACAGAAGTGGGGAAGGAGGCAAGGCTGAGGCGGACGCGTACACTGGGGGAGGCTGAGAAAGGTCCTTGGAGAGAGCATGGGGGGCCTGAACCTTCTGAACATTTTGTCAACGTTTTTCCAAATTGAAAATGTTTTTTGAAGAGTAAGGAATAACTTCCCACACCAGAAATAAAGTTTTTAGCATTACAGTTTCTTCAACTTTCTTGGCTTTTTCTGTTTAAAAACAGAACTTAAAACACATAAATGGCACTTTTTCTTGGATTCTGACACTGGGGTCCGACTGAACCCTTGCGCGCGAGCCAGGACAACGCTTTGGACCCCATGCACCACGATGAAAGGCTACCCCCTTTGTTCCTTGCATTGGGACTGTGCTAACTACTACATGCTTTTCTGACTGCTGATAGTCATTTTGCTAAGCATGAAATGCCGCTCTCTTTCTTGCAGAAATATATTTTTTTTTTTTGGCATTTCTGTAAATGACCTGAGACTACAAGTCTGGTCACAATCAAAGTGTCTGCACATTAAAGGGAACCAGCCATGATTAGTTATAACAACTCAGATTAGCCGTTATATAAATATTTACTACAGGGAACAAGAATTGTGAAAATAACACTTAATGCTCATGTTTATGTATACCTATTGCCACTCGACTCACTCAGTAGCTATCATATTACTGGTTGGAAACTCATTTTCAAATGGAAAGTTTAACAGTTATGGAAAGATTTTTGTAACTCTGTCTTTTCCTCGGCTCTATTTTTCACCTGGTGAGATGTCAGCCTAAGCTACTATATATAAGACTACAGTTGGAGGCCTGCGGGTCCCTCTAATTGTCCCTATCATTCATTAGACGCACATATTCCTCTACTGTTGACAGTTATCTCTTTGTGTCCATAAATTCTGTTGTTATGACTAGACTTCTGGAGGTCCTTTTGTGATCTCTCCAGCACAGTGATTTTTCTTGACACTGGCTGACTGTACATTAGAACCACCTGGGAATCTTAAAATACCTTGAGGCCCAGACAGCACCCCCAGACCAATTAATTTCTGGAAGTGGGGCCCAGGCATCAATCCCAATGTTCAGTCAGGGTGGAGAACCACTCATACAGGGGAAAAAAATCCAAACCTTCATTTGTATTTCAGGTTCATTCTGAGTTTTAATTCCCTGCAGCCTTCATCCCTTGTGATGAGAAAAATATTACAGTTACATTCTGTGTACATATACTGAGTGAATCTTTGCAACTGGCCTTTTCTAATCAGGGGTTTTCCCTGTCGGCTCGCTTATACGTGAACCTTTTCTGTTAGCGACTGAAATATATTAAAGTCCAAACTGCTTGCTCTTGAGACACTGTCCTTGACTTGTCTTCACCATTTAGTTTCAGCTGGCACCAATAACAATGCATTGTATGTGCTTGTCCGCACAGTGGTTTATGGTTGACAGTGTACTTCTACAAGCATTATCTCATCTGAACCTCATTATAATTCTGGAAAGCAGGCAGGATTACTATGTGCATTTTAGACGAGAAAGCTGTGGTGCAGGGAGGTTAAATGACTTGTCTAAATCTCAGAGTTCAGTGGCAGAGGCCAGACTAGGAGCTAGGACATCTAACACCCAACCCAATACACTTTCTGCTATTTCATTCCATCCGGCTTTCCTTTATAGAAGAACAGAGGTGAGTGAGAGATGAATTTCTTGTTACCTTGTGAATAATTTCTATTTAAATGTGGTGAGGCTAACTTATAGCTGAAGCACTGGGTACCATATATGAAATTAGTTCAACGCAATTTACTGAGGTGCCTGAAATATAGTACATGAGCAACAAATATTTGTTGAATGAAGAAACATACAAAACCCTACTTATTTGTGGCAACATATTTGACTCTCCTATAAGTATGATATGGAGAGAAGCACACCAAATGAATCCCAGTTTTTATCCTGGTTTAGTCTGCCTATAATCATAATGACCTGGAGAAAGAATCCAAGAATGTAATCCAGCATTCAGGACAAAAAGACTCACAGACACAACCCTCTATTCTTCCTGTCTGGGAGAAAAATTTGAGGAAGTAACTAAATATGTACAGGAGAAAGTATTAACTGGCAACAGCTTATAAGACCTACATATTAAATGAAAATCACTGTGCAGGAAGAATGAAGGTTAGTTATTCCAGTAGATCAAGCAGATGTATGATCTGAAGTACAACTATAGGGGCTGCACAGCTGTACATTCATAGAAGCTAATTCATAGTGTTGGTGATGTATTTAGCTGGGGAGAAGGCAGTTATTATGTACTTAGGATAATGCTCCCAGGACACCTGGCCCGAGGACCACCGCTGGATGACACTGGGAGTAACCCACAGACGCTATCTCCTCTTTAGATGTCTACGTCTGAGAAGCTGCGCAGTGGATATGAAACCAAGAATTGGTCAGAAGTGATGACCAAAATCTGAGAAACAAAATGCCAGTTAATGGGAGGACAACTTCTAGGAAACAGAATCAACAATTCTTAAAAATTACTGAAGTAAGAATGTATTAATAACGTTCAGATTAGATTTTAACAAAACAAAAGGTTTAAAGAGGCCTAAGGGATAATCTCATTGCTGAAAAATAAAAACTTAAACAGAAAATCATTTGACTCACAGGCTCCCCACTTCTCCTTGCTTTTTTTTTCTTGCTTCCGTTCAGTGTCTTAGAAAGTCCCTAGTGGGGGTTTGAAGGGACACACACTTCTTGACATATATTAGGCAGGTCAAATCCAGATGTATGTTTTTTGAATTAAAATGGCTTATTTAAAGCAATAAGAAGCTGCCACAGAATAGCCAAAATTGTAGATATTAGGAATGGAAAAGACCTATTAGATCATCAAGTCTGTCCCTCAGGGCCAGTGCCGGAGAAGCAATTGAAAAAAAATGATCCACTCGCTCCAAGTGTTCTCTGTGGTTAGCAAGACAAAACACTCACACAGAAATGAGTCCTGAAAATTTATGACTGAAATGCTGAACTCTTTCCCCCCTCTCCGCCCCAATTATTTTGCTCTTTGTCAGAGTCTGGGAGAGCTGGGTTTACTTTTTGTTTTTATATTCTATCTATCTATCATCTATCTATCTATCTATCTATCTATCTATCTATCTATCTATCTATCTATCTATCTATCAATCATCTATCTATATCATCCATCCATCCATCCATCCATCCATCCATCCATCCATCCATCCATCCATCCATCATCTATCTATCATCTATCATCTATTTATCTAAATATATCTGTATTTGTGTACGTGTACAAAATACATATATGTGCTGTGAAGCCACTACTATGGCTTTCAGTTACTTCTTAATAAGCTGCTGATTCATCTGGAGGTCCAGGTTCAGATTATGTTTGCGATCTTCTAGTGCAGGAATCGCACCCACAGACCTTGTCTCCTCTTTTTTGGGAGTTCAGATGTGAGCATGAGTGTGTGACCACAGAGAGATGGTGGACACAGACGATGAATATGTTCATGAGATGGAATTCTAGATATAAGCTTCAAGGACTTGAGGATTTTCCATGTGCAGAGACTATACGAAGGGAACAATAGTTTTTAGCTTTCCTCACTGGAACGATTTCAATAATTTTGAATAATACCTTCCATGAGATGTTTCAGATATAGTTTTGAAGTATTTGTATATAAAATTTACCTAAGTACAGGAACAGAGTAAAGCCACATCAGTATCTCAGCAGGGGTGGGGAACGTTGGCCCGCCCACGACATCCTTCTGCCTGGCCCTGCCCAGGCCTCAGCAAGGAGAAGCAGGTCCAGCCATCACATTAGGGGTGAATTAATTAAATGCTGGATTAAAAACAGCAGGCTAATTTTTAAGTTGATCATTTTGCATGGTCCCAGAATGATGCTATAAATATCCAAATGACCCCTGGAAGAAAACAGGTTCCCCACGGCTGGTGGAATAAAGGGGATTCCCAGCTGGCTGGGCCGAGTAGGGTGTGGAGATACGGGTCTCTCTCCCAGGGCACAGGCCGTCTCAGAGGTCACAGATGCGACTCACAGCAATGAGGACGCCTGTGTCCACTGTCCCCCTCAGTTAGGGCGGGCGGCACAGAGACTTACAGGGCAGTTCGGAGGAAATGAATCCGCACTTAAATTGATCCACGAAAATGTGCATTCTCTACCATCAGAGCCGGCCGTCAGTCTAACCAGCCAGGGGAAAAGTGTGGCCTGTTGTTGCTAATCCTCGCCGGAGGGTATCCTTTCTATTGGTTTTTAGAGAGAGGGGAAGGGAGAGGGGAGAGAGAAAGAGAGAGAGAGAGGGAGGGAGGGAGGGAGGGGGGGAGGGAGAGAGAGAGAGAGAGACATCGATGCGGGAGAGACACATTTGGTCAGCTGCCTCCTGCATGTGCCCTGCCCAGGGCTGGGGACTGAACGTGCAACCCAGGTACGTGCCCTTGACAGGGAACCAAACCTGCAACCCTGCGGTGCAAGGGCTGGTGCTCTAACTACTGAGCCACCGGCCAGGGCAGAAGTATGATTTATCAAAGGGTCACCACTGAATGGCTGTATGTTTCCTTGAAGAAGCTTGTTAAAATGTTCCCCAAACAGCCTTTTAAATTTCCATACTAACGCAGACAGGTTGTCGCCTTGTAGTTTCCTTGAAATAAAAATATAATAGAATATTTAAAAAAAAAAATTCCATATGGTTTACTATGACTTTAGAGTAAAAATACATAAAAGTCTTAAATTGTGAAACACTAGAGTGCCTTCTTTAATTGCTTTAGTTGATGAAATCTTGGTGTCTGGAGTTATTTCTATAAAAAGCTGGGCATCAAGCCCTTGGTCAAGAATATAAACTCCTACTGACACTGTTTCTATAGGAAACTGAAAATTGACTCACACCATTTTGACTTGTCAGGACTTTTCCAGGAACTGAACCTGCCAAAGAGATGAAGATTGACTCCTTGTTTAAAGAAGAGGGGCCCCTAAGGCATTTCCTATAAATCTGGGTGCCAAAGGAAATGGAAAATCCATCATCCTTAGACATTTGAAGACCAATTCATGGTAATGATACCAATATCTTCTATTTTCCAGCCTTGGGGAAACTCAAGACTTTGCTTCTAATTTTTACTGTATTCTAGTGAGGAAGGAAGGGGCTTAGAATCAACTATTTTAAAAACATTTGAGCCAGAATTAGGCAAATGGGCACCTGAGGGAAAGTAATTATTGGTGACACCAGACAAACCCCCACTGTAGCTACCTTTTGCATTTGGCCTTCCTGACCCCTCAGCTGGTCCCGCTCTCCCGCTTTCCCCTAGTTCTGCACTCCCCTGCGCGGCTGAGACACGCGTGCACCTTGCTCGGCTTCATTAACTCCGCCACTGAGCTGTGAACATGTAATCTGGCCCCCGCCGCACAGTGGCATTCATTAGAGGTCGCATTTCAGCGAGGCTTCAATCTCACATTTTTACTTAACCTCTTCCGATTGTAAGGCGACTGAAGGACTTACTCCTCTGAAAAACTGAATGGAGAAGGAGCCCTCTCCTCTCCATGCTTCTGCTTCCTTTCCCGACCCTCCTCTCAACCCCCGCCCAAGAAGCCGCACGCATGAACATTAGAAGAAAATGAAAACATTAAAAATATTCATGCTATATCTATCCACTCTTCTAATTTGGAGGTGATTTTTATAGAAGAACAGCTATGGAAAATTCTCTACTTTTCACCATTTAGTGTGTCACTAATCAAAGAGAAGATCCACTCACACACAGCTTTGCTCTCCCACAAAACTAGAAGTTAACTTGCATAAAATGATGCTCCTTCTTCCATATTTGTCTTTGCGAGCTAACCTTGGGCGAGGTAGAAGGAAGGTGTGTTCAGGCATAATCTCACTAGGAAACAATTCGATTTCACATTTTGTCTTCAGGAGGTTCCATTCCACCACCTAGTTCAAAACAATTCCACACTGAAAGTTTTAAATTGGTATCTTAACATTTCTAAATAATGTCCTAGTGGCTGTGGAAAGTATTTTACCTAATGGCTGCCTTTCTTTTCTGGAGACGAAAGAGAAATAAGCTTTTATTTCTTTATGACAATTATAAAGGCTAACATACTGTGATTACTCGGTGCCAGGCACTGCTCCAAGCACTATACTTGTATTAACACATCTAATTCTTATAACAATTCTATGAGGTGGGTGCGACCAGGAAGGTGATAAAACTCCCAAGGTCACATATCTACTAAGTGGTGCAGGACGATGTGAGGCTGGGTGGTTGCTGCACAGCCCAAGCTCTCAAGCTCTATCTCATACTGGCCTTGGACTCACTGATACCCTCAGGAAGTTCTGAATCATCACAGGAAACACGAACTCAACACATGGGTGCATGTAATAAATACATGCGACGTGCTCGCTCTGCACCCAGCCTTGGGCTGTGCATGAGACGGATGAACGGCCCAGCTATCAGCGGCGTGGCAAGCGCTCATTTACACAAACGGGCAGTTATGCTGTGCTTGGGGCTTAGAAATGCAGAGAGCAGATTACAAAAGTGAAAACAGAGGCGGCCCCAAACAGGGGAATAAAAACGAGTGCAGGAATGGTGATAACAGGCAAAAGGAATCAGATGAAATGAACTTTCCCAAAGCAATGCACACTGCACCATCACCTCTCTGTGCCCGCTTGTCACAACCGGCCAGCTGGTCTCCGTGCTTCTCTGCCTGCCTGTAGGACACTGCTCACAGCAGTCAGAGGGACCCTTTATCATCTGCTTTGAACAGAAGCAATCCGCCAATTAGGAAAAACTACTACCCAACAGTGGACACTGCGAGTTGTTCGGTTCCTGTTGAGCTGGGTTCTGGAGGGAGAGCTCAGTGGGATCGACGTCCCTGAAGAGCTCCCCTCTGCGGTGGCTCCTCTCCCTGTCCCTATGTGCCACCTCCCTCCACCAGCCCTCTTTCCTTTTCTTTAAGCCTTGTAGACCCAGCTCCAATCAGCTTCCCCAGCCTCTTTCTGTGCTATGTTCCGGTCCCTGCTCACCACCAATAATACACCAACATGAAATGCAAGTATTTTAATGTATCTAAAATGTGATTTAAAAACAGCATTCATATTAAAAAAATAAACAGAAACTTATTTACCATTTAGATAATTCTTTTTTTCTTTTAAAGATTTTCTAACAGGATCTGGAAACAGAATAGCTGTCTTCAAATACCTGAAGGTCTATCTTATGAAACAGGATTAGCTCTACCCCTTAAATTCCAAGAAAAACCCCAGAGATAAAACACAGTATTTCCTTATCTAAAAGATAAAAATGAAAAGAGGAAGCACAGAATGTGTTCTTTAAGAGGTACATATTAAAATAAAAACCACCGTTTTTTTCCATCCAGTTCTGCAACTTGAAGTTCTTGGGTTATCAAAGAACAGTCAGATCTGAATGAGCAACATACGCTTTCCAGTTTTAAAGCTTAGGCTTTTCCCATCACAGGGAACTGTATGTAAACATGTTGCACTTTCCAAAGCGGGTCCTGTAACAGCACTAACTCTGCCCCCTCCGCCTGGGTCTCTGGCATGGAGGAGGGAGGTGCTAATGGGCTGGAGCCCCATTTCTCGGGCTGGCCAGTTTTGATTGGCAGATGCTTCTCCTGAGGCAGCAGGTTTTCATCTCCCAGGCTTTATGGCCCACACTGTAACAGATAAGGGGTAGCAGACATCCTGTCTCTAGTGCACTCAGAAACAAATGCAAACTAATGCAAAACAGAATCAGAAGGCACAGTTTTTCTTATTTTGTTCTCCTAATGAAACTGTCATCTTTATTTGTAGAATGGTTTCTTCATATCTTTCCACTCCTCCTACTGTGCAGCCACAGGTATTGACCTGAAATGTGCTGTATTTGACCCTTGGGCAATGCCAGTTTTTCAAATATTCCAGGGAATCAAAAGTTAATATACAGCAAAGACTATTCTGAGCATGTGTGTAAAATGCAGATAAATATCAGACACATTCTTGCATTACACACACCCATTATGTGTGTGTTCACATTCTTTTCTCTATTTTGGTTCAAGGACAGCCTTTAGGTACCCCCCCGCCACCCCACTTCCTCTGATCAGAAACATTTTTTGACTGTCTAAAAGGCAGCCAAGCATTACACTACCATTACTCTTACTTAACAACAAGAAGGAAAAGCTTCAGAACGGCCTGCCGCTGGGCCTATGCAAGCTGATTGTCTTTTAATAGTTTCAATGAAAGTTGTGCAAGAAAATACTAATTCTCCAACCTTGGGTCTGCCGGGAGCCATATGGTCATTCCCAGAGGTGCCTGAGCCTCTGCTGAATCTGCTACTTTATGAGTAAAACAGGAAGGTTGGCCCCCTTTTATTGTACCTTTTTCATTTTTGAAAAGCTGCCTAAATAGTTCCAAGTAGAGTTGAAGCAAAGTTATTAATGTCAAGAAGCCAAGATCTTTCTCCATGGTTTGCTGAATGAGGGAGGAAGAAACTGTCTGTACTCAGCTGTCCTTTGCTGCTTCTGCTTGAGCCAAAGCAGCAGGAAGGAGGGAAAGAATAAGTGAAAGAGGCCGTGTCCACCCTTTAGCAAAGTCGCAATGCCGGGCGCGCACTCGGCGCGGTCATCGCACCTTTAACGTGGACGGTCTCTTCCCTGGGAGGCGACACACTAACCATAGTGCTTCTGCCAGAGGGAACTCACACGTGCAAGGCATTATGCAAAATATAATTTCTTTTTCTTTAAGAATACTCAAGATCATTAGACATGGTTCCTTCAATGCTAGGAAGTCAGGCCAAAAATGAAAACACACAGTTTCAAGTATTTGCAACGTCGCTCCCGCATGCATTTATGGAAATACAAAGTGCCCTAAAATGTACTCTGACATTTCCTGCTGCACTGTTCTTCTATTTTTCCAGTTCTCTAACATGGGTCCTCTCATCCTGTATCACTTTAGCTTCACTGTATTTCAGATATTCACATAGCAACAGCCACAGCTATTACCAAATAGTTGGGCTCTGAAGGGAACTAATGAGTAACAGGAAGCAGCCCAGAAGCTTGTTGTAAATTAAACAAACTCCTTATAAATTAAACATGGTAACATACGAACACAAATGTGGGGCATGACAACATGACATAACTTTTAAAAACTGCAATTAAATGCATAGCACTCTTTCCCTAATGCTGTGCTATGCTAACTCAAGGCTACGGTGACGATTCCGCTGATTTACCAATTTAACATGGAACTCATAAATGAGAATAAAGTCTGTAATAAAGAGATCATGGGGACATTAGCATTTATAAGTATAGAATTAGGCGTGTTATTAGATGGGAGAAAGATATACATTTCAATTCAATCAATTTTCTAAATCATAAACTAACCCAAACATCTAGGCTGGAGAGTTAGCAAGCTTTTTAGATTCAAAGAATTATACCCCTTTATTAAGTAGTCAGGTTATCAGTGGAATATTAATTGGTAAATTATCTTTATCATTTCTACTCTCTATGTTTTGTTCCTTTCATACTGTTTACCATTTTAATCTTTTTTTTTTTTTCAGATCTGAAAATACAATGAAATGGAAGGCATCACTTATAACATTTTTATCAAACATAAAAGTACCATAATGGACATGTGAGTTCTATGTTAGTAAGAAGACAAAAGAGGAAGGAAAAACATCTTGTGAACACATATGGTTTGATGAAGGAAAGGGAAGTTCTGTTTGGGGGAGCAGCTCCTGGAAGGGATCTTACTGCTACAGTCTTTTGCTCTTCCTGGTTTACTCTTCTTTAGGGAAAAAACCCAGATGGATTAGGTAGACTTTTAATATCCCTGTTTAGCTCAATGTTGACTGGCTTTGTTTGTTAAAAATGTACCTTTTTCAGGTAAATAGGTAATCCCACTTCTACAATCATATTACAATTGCTATTATATGGTACTATGAACTGATTTGTTTAAAAATACCTTTTTATTCTGGAGGCTACATTGTTTTAGTCCGTATTTCCTATCTAGGACCTTTGATATACAAAAATATATAGAATAATTACTTCCATGTAGACAAAAATATTGTAGTTAGTAAGCAACTCTCAAGCTATCCAAATTGGCCGCTGGCGATAAGCTCATCACACTGTGGAAATCATGCACGTTTCTGCTTCAGTGGCAGCAGGTGAGCACTGGTGTTATCACCTAACAAGCGCAAAGCAGGAGGGAGGCAGCGACTTCCCTTTTTGTTCCCTGCTCCTGCCACATTTAACTATGTGCCCATCGCAGAACAAACACATCCGGCTCTCTCTTCTCCAGGCCTCTATGCGGCATACGCATGCTCATGAGACTGGTCTTTCTGGTTCATTTGCTTAACTAACTTCCAGCAGCCCTTTAGGTTTCAGCTTAGGTGATTCTTCCTGCAAGAAGCCTTCCTTTACAGTTCCGACCACGTTAGGCTTCGCCTATGTGCATCCACAGTGCCTGCTGGCCTCACAGCAGCATCTGGTGCGTTCCAGCTGCCATACACTTGCTTGCGCGCCCTTTTAGCGGGTACAGCCTGTTCAGAAATCGGGTCCCAGTACCTGACACTCGGCCTACCATGAGGTCAGATGCCAATAAATATTCGTTGAACAAACAAGTGAGATGCTGACAATGACCACAATGCCAATAATAGCTAAATTTACTGAGTGCTTATTATATGCCAAGTACTGCGCTAAGCCCTTTACACTTAATCTTCACAATAATTCTACAAGGTAGGTATCATTCCGTCCCCATTTTATAGATGAAGAAACTGAGGCACAGAGGACCTTCTGTATCTTTTTGAGTTGCTTTGTTTTGGAAATGGCTTGTTAACTTAGGTGAATTTAATTTATGCCGGGAGCAAAGGTGAACTGCAGGGTAACTGTAAATTGATAACAGATCCAAATTATTATTAGGTTGGATCATATGAAACTGTTGACATTCAATTGGTTTAGACTAACAGATATGGCAATTTCATATGGCTCAACCTCAGATACTGAGTTCAGATACAGCTCTGCTTTAATCCCTGTGCCCTACCTACCCCACTCATCACAGCTGGGAAAAACACCACACACTCCTACACAGTTAAGCTAGAGAGCGATAGGTACATGGACAGGGACCAGAGAAGCATTTATGTATAGAATTCCTTTTAACTGTGCCAACAGAGCCTTGTTTCTCTGGGTGCCTGAGCCTTAACGGTCTCTTTGCCATATATAACCCTTCTGTGAACAGTGACATTGGTTGTTATATATTCTGCCTACGTAGAGCAAGTCAAGGGTCCCAAAGAGGTAAAATCAGTAATAACATATTTTTCCATAGTTTTAACTCATATATGATGACATAAAGCCAAAGGTAAAAAAAAAAAGAATTTGCAGTTGAAAATGATTTAAATTTGCCAGTTCCCAGCACTTTTGGAATATTGCCAGGGTTAATTTGGATTGGGCCTTTCAGAGTCTGCATTGCTTTAACCCGATGTAGCCTAAAAAATAGACTTGATATAAAGAGGTAAAAAAAGTCCGCCTAACTCAACACAAGACGGTCTGTTCTCGAGTTGCCCTGAACCAGAATGTTTTATTTGTTTCACTCCAGAAGAGGGTGATACTGTGTCTCTCAGTGAAAGGTATTTGTGATGAAAATAACTTATAGGCTAATCCAAAGCTATGTGAGGCAAATGCTCACAGGAGGGAATAGGGCTTGTTTTTAAGGTGGAAACATTTTTAGAGTTCGCTGCAGATTTTTATTTCGAAATCTCCAAATTCAACAATTCTTCAGCCTCTGTAAACTTTCAAATGGAAAGCTCCAATATTTAGAGTAAATAATGTCTAAGCTTCCCCTTCACAGCGAGTTTTCTTTTTCTCCCCTGTCATAAGAGTGTTATATCCTGGCAACTGCAATACAGAAGCCCTTTGTAGTAAAGCTATCACGCTATACCACTCGGAGCGTGTTGCTAATGAGGCTATTGCTTAATAGAACCATAGAAGAACGCTGAAAAAAGAAAATACCCTGACAAATGTGTTGACCAAAGGATGCCAACAACTCTCCCAGGGTCCTGTCCGAAATTCAAGGATTTTCAAGAAAGTAAAAATGAACTTTAGTGTATGTGAAAAATCATAACATTGAAACATAAGTCCATTTATCTTTTAACTATTTTTCCAGTTCTCTTCCAAATTTTTACTGGTTATTAAAACACTGCTGTGTAAATAAAAATGTTCTGCTTTATAACTTACCCCCTATTTCTTGTCCTTACAATATAATAATGTCATTGTTTGTTATATCACACTTATTCTTAATGTAATAGGGCTTGATGTGAGAGCTTTAAACAGCACGCTGAGGAAGGGCTTCTGCAGAAAAATGACATTAGGAGCCAGATAGAGAATGGGGAGTTTAGGGAAGGACTCTGAAGGACTTTTATAATTGTGAGGGTCCTTCAAGGGTTTATATAGTGTGATGGTCGCTGAGATAAGCAGAGCTCTTCATAAACATCCTCCTATCTGTTGAGAGGGCTGCCCAAGGCTGAGCTGCCCACAGACAAGGTCATGGTGAATGCATTACCAGGGCTGCAGGGAAGCCACGCAAATGCCCGGATTGGGACTATAGTTGCAAAAAAGTTAACACATTTCATCAGCAGATATGCTTTGCCCTGTTGAGTTAATGAACAAATGACTACTCTTTCGAGGTATTCACAATTAACTGCTTCATGTATCCAATTATCTTGAGTCATTAGGACCACCAAAAATGAGAGCCTATGACAGTCCATAAAATGTCAACACTTTCAAAGATAAAACACAACATATGCTGTAATTAGAATCACAGACTGGAGGAGCTGGAATGGGCCTTTGAGGTAACTTAGTTCAACCTTCTCATTGCACAGTTGAGCCTGAGCAACTTTTCCAAATGTTACTCAGCCAGTTAAATGGCTGGCCTGGGAGTAGAACCAGGTCTCCTGACTTGTATCCTACTGTTGTTGCCATTAGAGCAGGTGTCAGCCATGATATACTATTCAGACAAGGTCAGTAAACCCAGGCCCTATCAAGGCTTAATGGGAAGGTATTCCATTAACAAGAGACCTTAACAGAAAACTCCCTGTATCTAATTCCTAAAAATGTAAGTTGAGGGATAACTTGGTATTCTCTCAGCACGAAAAGGCCAAGGGAACTGTATGAATTAGGACGCAATTCTAAAAGAATCTAATATGTTTAAAAAACCGACATAATGATTAATAAACATGTACTAAAAGTAAAATATTTACTCTAACCTGGACAAATTTTATCTCGTATATTGCACCTGTGCAACAGGAGCAAGACATTTCTGTTGTATGAAATAGGGTATTTTCCTCCAATGACGCTATTTTATACTGAAAAAAGCACTAAATTAGGAATCAAGAGACCTGGTTCTATTCTGGGCTCTGTCATTAATTCACTTAGACACTAACTTTCTGAGTCACAGTTTTCTAGTATAAATTGCAAGGGTTGTTTAAAAGTATGTGCAGAGAAGCCCGGGAGGTTCTGGAAGGTGTCCTCAGAAAGTGAGGGGAGGCCTCGCCAGGAAGTTCTGAGTTTTCCACCCCAACCTCAACATCAACGGGGCAGCTCCGCTTTGATCTAATTTTGATATTAAGATAATATGTACGGTTTTGTTTGAAGAACAAGCTATGTGGTAAAGTTTCAAAACCACCGAGAAGCTGAAAGGACTACAGTATTCCTTCTAATTCTGATGTTTGCTTCCCAGCTTTATGGCCTTCCAACGATACCCCACCAAGGATTAAGGCCGAGCTACTAACTCTGGCATCTCTGTTCCTGAGCACCCCCCAACCCTGTCCTCATCTCTAGCCATTCCCCACCATGTGCTTCATGCTTAATGTCAAATTGTTGGCAATCTCCTGACCACGCAATGCTGTTTCGCACCTCCTTGGAACCCCACTTTCACGCCTGCCCCTCCGCACGGCCTCCCTCTCTGCTTGGCTAAACTCTTCCTGATCTTCAAAATCCAGCTCCGCAGCCCTTCCTCTACGAAGCCTTCCTTCTCTGGACCCCAGAACGAGGTGAAGCACCCTCCAGTTGCTGCCATTTCATCCTGTCAGGGATTACCACAATCATTAAGTATTATCATAAAATAATAGTATACTGTCTCTTTCAAATGGGCTGTCAGTGTCTTATGGGCAAGGCCGTTCTCTTTTATACTTGTTATTAGTGCCTAAAAGTTCAATAAAAACTTATGGAAAGAGGAAATTAAAAAAAAAAACTTTGAACTTGACCAAAAATATTAATTAAAAGAACTCTGCCAATAAAACAAAAAAGGCAACCAATCGAATGGGAGATATTTGCAAACAACAGTTCCAACCAGGGGTTAATCCCTCTCTGGGTATCTACCCAAAACACTCAAAAACATTTATTCGCAAAGATATATGCACCCCTATGTTCACTGCAGCATTATTCATGGTGGCCAAGGCATGGAGACAACCAAGGTGTCCTGCGATAGAGGACTGGGTAAAGAAGACGCGATAGGTACACAGCGGAATACTACTCAGCCCTAAGAAAGGCTGAAATACTGCCATTTGTAACAACAGGGATGGGCCCTGAGAATGTCATGCTCAGCAAAATAAGTCAGCGAGAAAAAGCTAATAACAATATGATGTCACTCAAATGTGGGATATAAAACTGAAACTCAGAGGCAGAGACAGCAGTCTGGTGGTTACCAGAGGGGAGGGTGAAGAGGTAGCAAAGGGCAAAGGGGGCCAAATAGATGGCGACAGATGATTTGACTTTGGGTGGTGGACACACAATGGAATATACAGGTGATAGATTATAGAATCGTATACTTGAAACCTATATGATCTTATTAAGAACCACTGTTACCTCAATATATTTAACAAAAAATAAAATAAAAAATTCTAAAAAAGCCCTTGACGATGCACAGCTTCTCTCTTTGAAGGCTTATTCTGTTATTGTGAAAATCTGAATTTCAAGCTAAATGAAGAAATGAGTCTCAACAAGGATTTAACTGTGTGATGTGATATCTGTTTGCTATGAAACAATAAGAAGGTATAACCAGAGAGAGCAGCACTCAATTTAAAAACTTTTAACAACATCCCTCAAAGAAAAATCATTAATTAAAAACAAAAAAACCCAAAGTTAACCAGAGAAAGGGTCAGTGTATATTTATAGGATATTTATGTGTATCTGTAGTATATCGTTCCCTCAACCATTCATTAGTTGTTTTTCAAGTACCCACTACTTTTAACAGTCACTCTTCTAGGTCCTGAGGATGCATTTGTGAACAAAACAGGCAAAGCCCATACCCTCATGTGACATATTATAGTGCGAGAAATATATAACAAACACACAAAGAAACGCACAATATGGTAGGGGACACAAGTTAAGCTGTGAAAAAGCAATGGGGTCCCAGCAGAAGGGATGGAGCTACTATTAAGAGTAAGGGTTCAGGGAAGGCCTGTCGGCTGAATTGTTTCCTGTAATAACTGATCAGATACCTACAGGAAGTGACGGGGTAAGCCATGCAGACTGGGGACAAAAGAGCAAGCCAGGCACCGAGACCCGCAGGGGCAGGGCTCTGAGGTAAGAGCCTAAGGAAACATCCGAGGCTCAGGAGAGAGGCCAGTGCGGCTGCAGAGAGTGAGCAAGAGGGTGGGGCGTGGGAGACGCGATGCAGGCTGTCGGGGGCAAGGCCACGGAGGGAACTAGAGGCAAAGGCCTGCGGTATATCACGCGTGTGAGGCAGAATGTTCTCCTACCTTCTGAGGAGTTGTAAAAGGGCAGTGATAGCGATAGTAAACTGAACTGTGAAGGGCAGGACTGTGGGTGAGGCCCGAGTCTGCTCACAGAGGGGGGAGAGCAGAGCGAGAGGCCGGGGTAAAGAAGAAAAGCCCAGGCGCCCTGCTGGACGAAGCAACGAGTGCTGCCTCCTCAGAAAGAGGCCCAGCAGAGAGAAAAGTTAAACTACAGATACTTGAGGGGGAGAAATACTTCAGAAGGCCTTCACTAGAGTTGGATTTCTTTTCTAAGCAAATCAGGGCGCCTGCCTGAGTCACGGGGGCACTACTGGGAGCAGGAGAGTGAACCGCTTGGTGCAGGCCCTCTGGGGCAGCTCATGAGCAAACCCTTAGGGTTTCCATTTCCCCGCCCGTCTTGAAGAGGAGATGGCACAAAAGCTTGGCATGAATCGCACTTTACTGTCTAAATGGGGAGTTGAGAAGAGAGAAAAGATTAAAGTGATGAGAGCAGAAGGCTCTAGTGGGAGGCAAATGAGGTTCAGTTTCCTTCTGCACCAGCCAGGGGGTGACAGTTCCTTCTCTGGTCCGGGGGCAGTGCCACAGGACCCGAAGCCACTGCTCGACTTACAGAGAAAGCGCTGGCTACATGTATTTATTGTCCCCACAGCCTTCAATGGCGGCTTGAGTGGAATTTCTACAACATTCTTCAGCTGAGAAAACGGTGGCTCGCAGCAGGGCCAGTAGGAATGACTGAGATCAGGGTAAGCACGTCACTACCAGGGCTGCTCTTAAGTCAGAGCACATTTAGTCAGCAGACATCCCTCAGCTGTAAAGAATATCCAAACCCTAGATATTCTTAGATATGATGGAGAGGAAAGTGAAAGGAAGTAGCACCACTGTACTTACTTTAGTTTTTTAAATTAAAAAGAATTTATCTACTTTTTATATTAAATATATTGGAGTGACATTGGTAAATAAGACTACATAGGTTTCAAGTGTTCAATTCCATGACACATCATCTGTATACCACACTGTGTGCCCACAACCAAAGTCATATCCTCTCCTGTCACCATACATTTGGCCCCCTTTACCCTTTCCTACCCCCACCCCATTCCCCCCGGTAACCACCATACTGCAGTCTATGAGTTTCAGTTTTATACCCCACACATCAGTGATAGATACCCTGTGGTCACCACTGTACTTCAGCTGCAACTGTTAAAAGGGCAACAAGTGGAATAAAGTATTTTATTTCTCAAACGAAATGAGTTAAGTGGTCACTGTAATTACTAAAATTTGGGCTATACATAATTAAACCCTCAAAGACGTTTTTAGATAGTTACTTATAAGGGAAGATGTAGCTTTCATTATTATTATTATTTTTGTTAATTCTCATCCGAGGATATTTTTTCCATTGATTATGTTTTTCATAGAGAGTGGAGAGGGGAGGAGACAGACAGACACACAGACATACAGACACACAGAGAAAGAGACACAGAGAGAGAGAGAAAGAAAGAGAGAGAGACATTGATTGGATGCCTCCCGCACTCAACTGACCGGGGCCGGGGGATCAAGCCTGCCACCAAGGTATGTGCCCTTGACCGGAATCGAACCAGTGACCCTTCAGTTTGAGGGCCGCCGCTCTACCACGGAGCAACCCGGCTAGGGCGCAGCTTTCATTATTAATGAAGTTCATGTCACAACAAAGGGCACCTAGTCAATCTTCAATTCAGAATAATTTAAATTAAGTATCTTCTACTGTAAGTAAGATTCACTGACATCTAAGGAAGATCTGTGAGTCAGAATTCCAACCTCCCTTGCTCTCTCTCATAGAAAGTTCTTGGCATTTTTTTGTTTGTTTTTAAAAAGCAGTAATAAGCAATCCCATCCTCAATGCTGATTTACAATCACAGCCTGTATGCGCAAGCCCGTAACAAACGTGCATGACACACGGTAGAATCTCATTGGTTCACACCCCTGCAGCAACCACAGCCCCCCCAAATCTCAATAAAGCAAAGGCCTCCCTACCTAAGTGCACATTAGCTGCTGGCTTCGGCGGCTGCCCGGCATGGCTGCCTCCCCAGCGGGCGGCGCACCGCAGCAAGGCGCTCATTAAGCTATTGGGTTTCATTCCAGGAACCGTTCAGATGCATTCTTCATCGTACCAGAAAGCATGTTTGTTTGATGCTGGGACTTCGGCTCCTCCCTCCCACTGTCCCTCCGCACCCCGTCGTCCCCTCGCCCGATCTGGTATTTGTTCTCGTGCTAACACGCTCACAAATACTCAGTAATTCTCAGTGGGTCTCTTGGTCATTAGTGCAAATTAGTGAGGTTTCACTGAATACGGTCAGATTTGATTTGCCAAGTTCTCTTCCCGTTAAGGTTTTAAGCCCATGTGTATTTCAAGGGAAATCTAATTTGTAGGTTTCGGATTCATTTACACTCAACTCACAAACGTGGTTCTGTGAGTGCCTCCATAGCTGGTGCACAAGAAGCCACAGGAGCTGGTTTCCCTTCCTTTTAACAAGTTCTTGTCAGAATGTTTGCTTTGAAGTAGGTATTTGGACCGTGCTGGAAGCAAATAGAACTTAAACCCCAGGAAAAATGTACAGTAAAATTTAAAAACCAAGTTCAAAACCGTTTTCCTTGCCCCAGTAATTACACTTTTTAAAGAAAAAACTCTAAGCATGGAACCATCCATTTCAGGATGATGTCACCGCCCGCCTGCCTAGAGAAGGCTGCGTCTCACAACGCTTCCGCCTTGTAGAGTGACAAGAGAATCATCTGCGAGTAGGTGGCTTTCTCTGCTGAGGCCCTGGCCTGTCCACTTCGTCACTTCACTCACTCTATTAACTGTCCCCTTCCCACTAGGACTCTGCTGCTGGGGTTCCTTCAGGCGTCGTTTCTGCCCACGGGGGTCCCATCCCTGCTGGCTCCTGCCAGTCTCGCCCCTTTGGAGCTCCCTGCTGCCTGTGTCCTTGCGCTCCACCACAGCAAAGCCTCCCAAACCTCCTGACAGGATGGATGGCTTCCTCGTCACAAGTCATATGTTCCCAATGCTACTTTTTGGCTGCGGTCCACAGCTGCAGGTGTCTGCTGCAATGCAATCTGCGGCCCCATGCTTTTGCCTCCAGGCTGGGCTTCTGTGATAATGACTTGTTTGGTATGTATCCTGTCCCAGATGGTAGGCTGCTGCTAATTCTGGCTCCTCTTTGTCACTCTGATTGCTCTGAATAAATGGGCCAAATCTCACTGGCGAGTCTACTGTCCATTTCCACAGGGTGAGACCATCAGCTGCAGAATGAGACCTCGTGTCCTTGTAGACGGCATGAGCGGTGCTTAAAAAGGCAGACCATCTGTGGCAATGCCAGCTCTTGTCCAAACATCAAAAGTAATTCTCAATCTTGAGAATATGTTGGTTCCCCCCCTTTTTTTCCTTCAAGGGTAACTGCTTGGAAAGACAAATAGCATATCATACCCCACGGCTTGGGCAACACTAAAAAAGCCCTTTTTTACCAACTGTCACCTGCACAAACAATTCCTTCCAATGTTTGGGAGTTCACTTTGAGTGACTGGAGAAAAGTAGCCATGGACGCTGCTAAATGCTGGGATAACTCATTAAGACAGTGGCAAATTCTGAGTGGTGAACAGAGAGAGAGCTGGGATAGAAACCACCAAGAGCGACTAAGACTCCAGTGGTTTGGGCAGACTTTAAATTGCAACTGTCCTGAGAAATCTACAACTAATTCAGGGACTAGCCAAAGAAGCTCATTGACAAATATTCCTAATATGCTCAGATAACGTCAGTGTGACTGTATATACAAATACAAATGTATAAATAGCTACAGTGATGTTTATTATATATACAGACACAAAGACACCTGAACCGATTTTGCGTTCCTATGAATGAGAAAGCCCCTTCTCACTGCCTGGAGTCCCTCCCTCTAACACTTCTGGAGAGCGCAGTGCACCGTCCATCAGAGGATCTATCGTAACTATCTCAGAACCACCAGAGAGGGCCCTCTGACTGCTAGGATGGCCATCCATTTGAACTCATTCCCTAACTCACCTGTCAATCCTTAACAAGGTTAACAACCATGTGTCAGGAACAACACAATCTCTCCCTTGGTGGAGAAAGAATTTCTAGGGATGAGAGTAGAGAGGAGAAACATGTTTCCCCCCCCATTTCCCTGACTTCAAATTTACAAAGCAAAGCAAAGGTAGAAAGCAAATTATTTATATATGTATGTACAAAATACCCGAATGCCTATAACCAGTTTTTTCCTAATCATCTGCCAATTTGCTTTTTTAAAAAAAGAATTTTGACATTTTTCTTCATGCTCTCTCTTCCGAGCTCTGTCCCTTTTAGTGATTTAAATAGTGGTGCTTTCAACAACTTGCATAAATTATAAATAGCTTCTACCCATGGAACAGTATTCCTTTTTACACAACATAACTGTTTCAATGAACATGTATTAGAACAGAGCAAGATTTAAAATGGTGATCTAAAAGAACATCAGGACTATACACTTAAGATTTGTGCATTTCATTGTGTGAAAATTTTATCTTAAAAGAAGAAAAAGAACTTTAGTTAATATGCATGCTTAAGTATTGGTGTCTGCAACTTACTTTGAAATAGATTAAAAAAAGATGAGTGATGGGTGAGTGGACAATGAGTAGATTTTTGACAAAACAAGAATAAAATGCTCCTTGTGGATACAGGTGGTTGGTACCTGGGTGTTCACTGTACACGTCTATCAGTTCTTCTGTGAGCCTGTGTGTTTTAGGTGACAAAGTTTCCATGATAAAATGCTGAAGAAAAGTTTCATGAAAATGCCATTTCCACTGCTATTTCTTTTTTTTTTTAATCTTCACCTGAGGATATTTTTTTCCATTGCTTTTCAGAGAGAGTGGAAGGGAGGAGTGTGAGGAGGAGGGAGGGAGGGAGAGAGAGACAGAGAGACAGACATCGACTGGCTGCCGCACACACGCACCCTGACTGGGGTCGGAGAGCAAACCTGCAACCCAGGTACATGCCGCTGCCCAGGAATTGAACCCATGACCTTCTGGTGCATCGGGTGATGCTCTAACCACTGATCTACACTGGCCAGGGCTCCACTTCTATTTCTTTTACATATTTGTTGGTACTATATATATTATTTCTCTAATTTGGAAGCTCCTGATTCTGAATGAGTATAAACCCTCTGGAATAAAGAGAGGGGCTAGAGTGCAATATCAAGGGGAACTGCTATGGCTTATATTGGGTTCCCCCAAAGTCATATGTTGAAGCCCTAAAGGCCAATGTGACTGTATTTGGAGATAGAGCTTTTAGGAGGCAATTAAGGTTAAATGAGGTCATAAGGGTGGGGTCCTAACCTGATAGGATTGGTGGCTTTGAAAAAGGAAGAGAGAGTCCTTTCTCTCTATGCTGAGGGAAGACCATGCTAGGAGGGAGCAAGAAAGTGGTCATTTGTAAGCCAATAAAAGAGCTCTCACCAGAAACCAAACTGGCCAGCACCCCGATCCTGGACTCCCAGCCTCCAGAGCAGTGAGAACATAAAGGTCTGCTGTTTAAACCATGCAGTCAGCAGTCAGTGGTGTTTTGTTACGGAGCCTGAGCTGACTACTACATTCTCGAAGTTAAACACCTGTGGGCATTCAGGTAGTCTGCATGCCAGTAAGAGAGAGCAAACAGAAGATCTGAACCAGCACACTCAGAATCGGAATGACAGAACGTTATAGCTGGAAGGGCTTTAGCAACCAAGTTGTCCAAGGTCTCATTTTACAGACGAGGAAAGAGAAGCTCATTCAGGTCAAGTGATCTGTCTGAGGCCCTTCAGAGAGATCAGTGGCCAGAGCCACGGACCTTTAAGCCCAAGCCTCTTGACTTCTGCTCTCTTTACTGCACCATGCGGCGTCACTGAGTCAAACCCCATGACCCAAGTGTCGGCAGCCAAAAATCTAATTCCTTTCCTTCCACTGCAATCTCTTTCAAGAATTCAGCTCCGTTTTTCTGATTCTGCACCCTTCGCTCTACACTTATTTATTTATCTATCACAAATCAATGTACCCATACAGGATAAAAGCTAAAGAGAAGTCTTCTGAACAAATACAAATGTGTATAAATATACAAAAGGATAAATAGAAACACAAAAACCAACATTTAAATTTGCAAATGTTCACTCAATTTTGCATTTACAATGGAGGCCTGTGCACCCAAAGATAGCATACGTGCACACAGAAGGCATCTCACTTCCTAATAGTTGCCTGTTACTACACATAAACGCATTCTAGAAAAATAATAAAAGTGTATTTGTTTTTCAAATTAATAATTTATAGTCTAATTTAGCATAGTATTACATCTTTGTAACATTTAAAATGTCCATTTTGATAAAACATTCTTAAAAACAGACCAAGAAAACCAGGTTAATAAGCTTGTGTGTTTTATAGGGCAATAAAATAATGCAGTTTTATAACATTTAAAAATAACATGAAATATAAAAATTGAACAATATAATAACTGAACATTATTTTGTTTAAAAAAGTTCTTGTAGAACTTTTTATTTAACTTTTCCACTAGGTAAACTTAGAGTATATGAAGATAAATGTTCTTTTTAAAAAATATATGCTTTTAGAGAGAGAGAAAGGGAGAGGGAGAGAGAGAGAGCCATCGATCAGCTGCCTCCTGCACACCTCCTCCTGGGGACTGAGCCTGCAACCCGGGCATGTGCCCTGACCAGGATTCAGGGGCGACCTCTCGGTGCACAGGACATCACCCAACCAACTGAGCCACACTGACTGGGGCTGAAGAGAAATATTCTTAATATTGGGATACAGTGGAAATGTGCCAATGACATCCAGAAATGATAATCATCTATTATTACCAGTCAATACTTAAATTTTTTTTCTTTAACATTTCTTTAGCCACTGAATTGAGCCACAAGATACATTCCGTAATTTTTCTTTTCATATTTATGTCAGTAGTAGTTTGAATCTACCACTATCTGGTGTGTTAATAAAATAATGTGATTGATGTGTCACCATTGAATCTTCCAAAGAATGTGTCGCAAGCGCTGAAGATAATTTCTAGAGAGTGAGTTCGAAAATATTTTGAGTAAAGGCAGCACTGCTTGGAGCTGTAGAGATATTCAAGGACACTGTATTTTGAAAGACCGCCTCTGAGAAATAACAGTCTGGGTACATTTGAAAACAAAACGAACAACAGGAACCATAACACTAGTCAAATTACTTTCTAGTCCCACCTATCTTCTTAAAAAGGCTACAATGGCACTCACTACAACGGCCTTCACATCAGCTGGGCCACGGTCCTCCCTGATACAATAGCTGCACTGGAGACCATGACACTTTACTTTTTGAGCATTTGCCCAATGCAGAATGACAATTAGTGGTAGACAATAGAATGACAATTTATCGCTGCACAGTGTAAAATTCATTCTCTTTATCTAAGTGAGAAGGGTGGAGACGTAGCTGAGGCAGGGTAAGTGAGCGATTACCTTACAGGCAGTGTGGGCAGAACTGAGACAGCCACAGATCATCCCTGGGAACTAAGCGGAATTCTCTTCCACCTTCTTAGGTGGTGGTGGCCTGGTGGGACTTCTTAGTTTTGAAGGAAGCCCTGAACTATGTCCCATAGACATCCAGAATCACAGGGACGAACAATATCACCTCTTCTCATTTTTTACCCTTTTCTGTAAAACAACCTTGGCAGAGGGTGATAGGGGATCTAGCTGTTTCAATGCTGTGATAACCAACCATATATCTCAAAAATAAATAAATAACAAGGTTTGAAAAATGTATGTGCAAATAATGTGGCTAAATAGAAGACCTGAACTCAAGTTCCATCTCTACTACCATGTGACCTCAGAAAAAATAATTACCTTCCATGAATCTCAGCTTTCTCATTTGAAAAATCATCATCATTACGGTCATGGCTAACAATACATCATGCTCACTATATTCCAGGCACTGCTCTAAGGGTTTCCCATATTTTAACTCATTTAATCCTAAAGAAGCCATGAAAAGGCACTATTATTAGTCTCATTTTCTACATAAAGAAACTGAGTCACAGAGAGGTTAAGTAACTTGCCCAAAGATAACACTCCATTGGGTTGTTGTGAGAAAGATACACAATCAACAAGATGATTAGTGATAGAAGGAATCTTTAAGATCATCTAGTCTTTAATTATAAATGTGAGGCATCTAAGGTTCACAAAAGAGCTGGTTACTGAAGACACTGAATCTCTTCTTGAGCTTACTCTAGTGGCCTTTTAAAAGCACCTCTTTCCTATTGTGCTTTTCTCTAAGTAATTTCCACATATTCTTTCACTTATATGTATAAAATTCCTGTAGGTTAGGAAAGTGGGAATGTGTTGTCTTTCCCACTTTTTTTTTTTAAACAGCTTAGAAAATTCAGGGTACTTCAAGGTTAGTGAGTGGTACAGCTGGACAGAAGGTCAAGGTCAACAGGATGACAGTGATGCTGACGACGTGATTAGGAAGGCTGTAACGCCATCTCATTTACTGCGTCCTGATTCTCTTTATGGCACTGAGCCAAAGGATCTTCTACACGTTATCTCATCTAATGATAAATCTCCCTCTGAGTACATAACTTAAAATACTATTAGTTCTAAAATCAGAGAATAGCTAAGCCTGAGGTTTAAAAATGCAGACTATCTGGAGTCCAGATTCCAAATCCCAGTTGTGCAGACCTAGCCCGAGGTCCTAGTAAAGAGGGTAACTGAAGGCCAGGAGGATTAGTTGGCGTGGGCTTGGGCGACCCACGGAGAACCGGGGTCTTACCCACAGGGAGGCCACACAGGCCCCTCGGGGCTTTTCCTGACAGAGTGGGGGTTAACCTCAACTCTTTCAGCAAAATCTCAGGTTTATTTGCCAAACTGGATTTTTAAAACAATGGCTGAATTACCCTACAGTCCATTAGTCATCCTACAGAAATCTAACGTTAGAAAAATGTTCCCTTAAGAGTTAGTGGGGGACACAAACTGAAGTATGTTCAGCAGTTCTTGACTGTGGTCCTTTAGTCAACAGAAGTGTCCTCCTTTAAAATCACAAGTTATTGGGTGTAATATAGCCTAACCTTCAGCATTCCTACTTACGGAGAAGAGATGAAGCTCTTGACTTGACTTTTTGTTTTTTTTAACTGAGCCCAAATTGCTCTTTTCCTTAAGACGAGGTCCTGCTTGGGCTGCTGTGGCACCAGCTTCCAAGATGGTCCTCAGTAATCCTTGCCCGCTGGTATGCATAACCTTGTGCAGTTCCCTCCCACACTGAGCCAGGCTTGGTGACAACAGCATGTAACCTTTGGGACTAGGTCACAGAAGGCACCGAGGGTCCCGCCTTGCTCTGGAATAAGCCAGCTGCCATGCAATATGAACACTTAAGCAGTCCCACGAGAACTGAGGTCCCCAGACAATGGCCACTACTAATTAGAACCGCTTCGTCCAGCCAACGTGAATACCTGGCTGCCTCTTGACTGCAACCTCATGGGGAACCATAGCCAGAACTGCTCAACAGTGCTGGTCCCAAATTCCTAGCCTATAGAAATCATTACTGGTGTCTTGAGACACTAAATTCTGGGGTTTTGTTACGGATACAGTAGATATGATACAATAGATAATGAATATTGCTACTAACATTGAGAGCATGCAACAGCTTACTGTAATTCTCTTATAATTCATAAGCCACCATCATTCCATCAGCTATTACAGACGATATTATTATTAATGATCACAGTGGGCCAAAGGCCAGCAGTTATATTCTGATTTATATTTGGGTGGTATAGGCATCATTGTTTTGGGAGGCAATTTTTTAAAGATAATTCTGTATACAACATGGCTATTTCCATTGTGTGAGATGCTGACTTCATAGGCTCGCAAAATTCCTGACTTGATAAAATTATTGGTAATAGATAGATGTTTATATTTTCTTCAATGCTACATTTAAAAAAGAGAAAACTTGCTTACTTTCTGAGGATAAGTTTTGCTGTCGTGTGTCTGTGGTGGAGTGAGAAACTATGGAGGGTCAAAACAACAGGGAGACTTTGAAAGAACGGCAAGAAACAAATCTCTCTGCTGAAATCCATCACAGTGCCTTTCCAACTCAAGAAATTTTAACAACTCCTAATGTGTCCAAAGGGATTCATTTCAACCAGTGCAAAAACGTAGCAACATTTCAGAAAGATAATTTTAAAAATCTAGGCAGTGGGCATTGGATCTCAATTCTAAACAGAAAAGAAATGCTACACATGAATTCATGCAACTTGCCTGACTGCCAAAGTATGATATTTCACACTGGTACTATAGGGAAAGTACTTAAGAGGACTGCCAACTACACAATCCTGCCTCCTAAATCAGACCCATTCCATAGTAAAGGAAAGTTACCTTCGCATTCCAGAAAGTTTACTACAAACCTAGTCTGTGCCCAGGACTATGCAAAGAATAGCAGAAAGGGAGGTTTATACAACTCCTGATATATTAGATACCAAGACACTAAAATAGCTGAGTGAAAAGTAGAAAAATATCACTGACATACTTGGTTTGTAGAACTTCCTACTGGCTCTGCCTTACTCTGAGCTAATATTTTCTTTAAACTATAAAAATAGGTAATATTTGAAATTGGTTTAAGAGCTCCAAAGTATAGCAAAGGGTAATGTTAAATAGTAAGCCTTTCTCTCTTATCTCTGAACTCACTGAACGACAATCACTTTTACCAGTTTCACGTGTCCTTCCAGGTAATTCTATGCGTATACAATACAAGCACATACATAAATGTGTTTAGACACATTTGTATATGTATAGATATGATATTTCCCCCAGTATCCTCTTAATATAAATAGTATCACAATATGCCTTTCTGTTGCTCTATATCTTAGTGATTTTTGTTTGTTTGTTTTTTTGGTTACCAACATGTTTTAGAGACTATTTTTCTATCTTTATCATATGTTCAATTCACCATCCATATTTGGGTATATTTCTGGCCTTTCTTGGCTGCTCAATTAATCGATTTATGTACCAGCATGAAATTTGAATTATTATAGCACTGTAATATGTTTTAATTAATTAGCCTGGCTAATTAATATTACCTCCCCATGATTATACTTTTTGAGAATTTTCCTGGAAATTCTTATATATTTGACTTTCTATATGAACTTTAGGATTTTCCCCATCCCCCACCTCAAATTTCAATTTTTAAAACTTGGAGTGGTGTATCTTTATTTAAGTCTCACACAATCCTATGAAGCAGGTACTCAGGTTATGTCTTACTGTATGCTATACTAACATAATGTATACCAATGTTCTTAAACTTAACATTTATCTAGAATTTTACTATTTAGAATGTTCACTTCTGTCATCTCCTTTAATCTTCTTAACCATTTTGGGACTAAGCTGGACATATATTATGATTCTGTAGATGAAGAGAAACTCACCGATTTGTCCTTACAACTGGGAGGTAAGGGCTCCTCCCACCACATCAAAGGCAAAGAGCACTGAGTCTCCAAGAGACATTTTAAAAACAGGGATGGTATTAGTTTTATTGCAACGCTACATTTTAGAAATGTTGGCAGACTATCAAATTATTAAACTTTCAGTGAAGGTTAGAACTTACAGTAACACTGGCATGAAGGCACTGGCACAGCCCCTTGGGAAAGTATTTGAGCGACACACACGGGAGGGTTTCAGAGGAAGAAGGAAACTGCTACTGGGATTTCTGGGCCGCAGCCTCCAGAGCCCCCCACTCATGAACTCGGGCCTCTGTGCCAGCTGGGTCGGTTTCCTCACTGTCTGTAGTGCCCGAGACCATGCTCATCCCTCTGCAGGTCTGCAGAGTGCAGAAGGCCCCCTCCCCTCCCTTCTCCTTCCTTCCCCTCTCCCCCAGACCCTGAATCTAAGGCTGACAAGGCCTCACTGAAGCCCCACCACTCCTGTTTCTCAACTTCTCCCATTGGCTTCTAATTCCTAGTCGTCCCTTCCCAGTCTGATATGTCTCCCTAAAGTTTCTTCTGCATATCCTGACAGAGACAACTGTTTACTTCATATAGTTTATATTTCAAAATTAATAAATACTGTTCTCATTTTCCAGATTAAAATTAAATAAAAATTAAGGCTTTTTCAAACAATGCATATCCCCTCACTCATCCCACAGAATTTAAGTAACTTTTCCAGAAATAAAAACAAAAAAATAAGAAATTCATTGAAATGGTTTTCTTAGAATAATACACCTTGATCAGGAAACGTTCTCTACAGAAATTAGTTTTAGGATTATTTATTTGAAATTTCCATTTTATAATTAGGCAAATGTTTTCATTTTCTTGTTCAAATTTTCCTTTGATTTGTAAAACCTATTTTCCCTTAAATTAAAAAAATGATAATTCCTTTTATAAGAGAAATAACCAAACTTCGATGTAATTTGTTTGTAAGCTTTTGCTAACATTATTTGTAATGAGCAATAGTTTATAGCAAATAACTGGATGGCACAATTTAAAATTGATTTCATTTTCCTCCAAAGACTTTGGTTTATTCTTCATTTGAGAAATTTCTATGGTTCTAACCTTTTTTTGTTCATCTTGTATTTTCTCCAAATTAAACATAATCACATTAACTGCTCTCAGGCAATAGCACCATGTTTTTGAGAACCACCGCAAGGTCAAATTTGGTATCTATTTATCAAGATGATCCTTCTTTGGGCAGATCCAGAAAATATCATAAGTAACCTTCAAATTGTTCCAAAGGATGTCATCATTATTGGCAGAATTGTGACCATAGCTTCTAGTAACAAATTCAAAGGAGTATACATTGTTCAAAGCACAAAAAACACTTCTGGAATTCTGGCCAATTTCTGGCATGTATACCTTTTCCTCTGCCAGCTGTGTTAACACCATTATGATGGTCTTGCCCTTAAGATGCTTTACAATTATTAAGTAAAGCAAAATTTTTTATTTCAATTTTTTTAAAACTTAATGGAATCCTTAAATATTTATTATAAGATAATCGCAATTCTGATGTTTAGTGCCCCCCTAGTTGCCATGTAAAGACTGCATGCTCCATGCACTTTACACCCAGCCCCACACATACACACATTTCAGAGGAGTAGGAGTCATTACTGCCCGTCAACCCCCATGTGCAACTGTTGTGGATACTGTGTTAATTATGAGTGGGTCTGGGCCCTTCAACTGGAACACAAAGAGAAGGATTTGATGAGTTAATTTGCCTTTTCTCTTAAAAGCTACTGCAGCCCTAACCCTCCCTTTACTCTCACTTCAGCAGTGTCCACTAAGACTCTGGTGGCACCATAAGCCACAGGCCTTCATGGGATTTGGCAGTAGTCGCCTTTTTTGGGGGGTTGGGGTGGGGAGAGTGTAAAATATACGTAACATAAAATTTTCCATTTTGACCTTTAAAATGTACAACTCAATGGTGTTAATTACATTGACAATATTGTGCAGCTATCACCAATATCTATTTCTAAAAATTTCTCATGACTCCTAACAAAAACCTCTGTACCCATTAAGCGATAATTCCGCCTTTCCCCCACCTCTGGAAACTCCTAATCTACTTTCTGCCTCTATGAATTTAACTATTTTAGTATTTCGCATCCAGAATTCCTAAAGCACCTGGAATCGAAGTCAAGTTGAACATTCCCCTGCAGAGCGAGCTGCTGGCCTCGCCGCCATTACCCGTCGGGCTCCCCGGCTGTCCCCAGGCGCTGCCGCCTGTCACCGCGGCGGGCGACGGGGCCCGCTACGTGCTCAGTTTCCCTCCTTCTCTTCTCCAGTGTCTACCATGGTCTAACCACACCCCGGGAATTCAAACCGATTGCTGGTCAATTGATTAGAAAGTGAGTTCTTCCTAACAAAAGATGTGAATTTCTTACGGCCTTTATTCTTCCCTGCCCTTTAGGGGAACTGGCCTCCCTGGTCAGTGACAGGCAGCAAACCGATCATACGCTCAGTAAAGGGACAGAGGCCTCAGGGAGCTGGGTTTCCTGACTGTACAGGGGGGAGGTGATTTCTTCTCTCTCCTCCCAAGTCTTACCCCCATCTGCCTGTGGGGCAGAATCACCAGGCTTCCAGCTGACAGTGTACATAAGGACACCCTCCTCTGCACTATATTTCCTCTGTTACAATCCTGAGAATTCTATTTTTTCCCAAAGGAAAGCAGACCACAGCATCCCTGTAGGCATCTGCTTTTCTTTGGCATGAAAAGAAAGATGAATTCTCCTACAGCAAGGAAACATGTGAAGCCCCATCTCCAAACTGAAGCTGTCCAGTGACTTTATTTAGCCATATAACACAGATATTATATGCTGGGAGTTGATTTCTTAATGGAGCGGGAGAAAAGCTCCTCAGTCTGTGTGGGAGCCTGACATATTTCACGGCAGCTCACGTGTGAGGCTGTTATTCCAAAAACAGCAGTTCTTCCAAATCTGAAAACAAGATGTCTAGACTCTTGTCCTAATTGATGGCCATGCATAAAAATGTATCATAAAAATGTGTCTGAAACTGTACTGGAGCATAGCACTAACAAAGGCACTTTTTTCAGAAAAATTAGGTTGTGTCTATGGGGATACATAATCATCTAACAAATAGATGTGTCATAATAGCCAAATAATTCTGTTATTTTGGGTTTTTCAAATCTTGTTTTCCCAGTGGTTATTTCTGGTGTCTAAAGTTTTTGCAGACAAAAGCTTCCTGAATGGATAGTGATGATTCAGTGCTATCTCTAGTTTCATATTTATAATTGTTGTCATTTTAAAAACAACTTGTTTTTTTAAAAAATTTATCTTTATTGTTGAAAGTATTACAGATGTCCCCTTTTCCCCCATGGACCCCTTCCACCCTGCACCCACTTCCCGCCCCAGCCTTCACCACACTATTGTCTGTGTCCATGGGTTGTGCATATATGCATGTGAAGTTTCTAAGTTCTTTCGTTAATCACTCCCCATCCTCCCACTTTCCCTCTGACATTTGTCAGTCTGTTCCATGCTTCTATGTCACTGAATCTATTCTGTTCATCAGTTTATTAAGTTCTTTAGATTCTACATATGAGTGAGATCATGTGATGTTTGGCTTTCTCTGCCTGGCTTATTTCGCTTAGCATAATACTCTCCAGGTCCCTCCGTCCCAAAGGGTGAGAGATTCTTTTTCTTTACAGCTGCATAGTATTCCATGGTGTGAATGCCCCACAGCTTTTTTTTTTTTTTTTATTAACTATCAACTTTAGTCCTCATTAAATGTTTTAATAGCTCATAAAATAGACATATGAGTAAAATCACACTTGACTTCATCAAGTACCATTACAGAGAATAATTTTCTATAACAAGACAACTTGCCATCAAGAGAAATTACATAAATAAGATTGGTTTCTGTAATAAAAATAACAACTGTGAGACTGGCTGTTTTATACATATTATCTAATTTGCTGAATACCACTCTGCAAAATATTTGAAGAATGATGTTAAAAGATAATCCTTGAAGCCTTACAACTGGTAGCAAAGTTCCTTCTTATTGGCTGAGTATGTGAACATTTGTTGCTCAGTGCAACTGGGGTGTTGAGTGCAAAGGTCAATCAATTAAATAGACACATGCCAGCTCCAATTACGGTTCCAGCCTGATGCTAAGCGCTGACCTTCATACTTGTCCCAATACATTAAAGATTCGTCAATATGTTTGGTAGATAACTACCTACTGAACACATTCACTTAAAAACAGAGAGTGCTCGTGAGGTAACTGGGGCATTATTTTGCCTTAGATTCCAGAGGAATCAATGATTAATGCTGGAGAGTAAAAATAAAGAAACCGTATCATTTTTTTCGCTGCCCTGCAGTGACCTATAAACTAATCATAGGTCGGGCAGAGTCCACTTATATAGGGAACACTAAGCTCGGGGAGATTGGACCTTGCCCACAGGAAGGTTTTTTCTCTTCAGACCATCATTCCATCCATCTGTCCATCCATTCATCCATCGTTTATGTTGGGCAAAAAGCAAAAAGCATTATATTTTGCTGAGGGGAGACACCAAGATGATTAAAGCACGCTCCCGTGGCCTACCTGAGAATACATCCTCATTAGGTTTGGATCAGACCAGGGGCTACAAAGCATCCTGGAGGAAGTGTGTGAAAGCTTAGGGCATGATTCAAAAGGAAAAAAAACTGAGAGGAAGTCAAGGAAATAAGAAAGCGGTGGGATCTGGACTCCTATCATGCCCTCCCCATCACCAGGAACTCCCTGACTTGACATATCCAAGTCTAAAAAGGGTTCTTTCTCTAGACCCTGACCTCTAAAAGAAGTATGGGTGCTTAGGAGCTGTCTTGAGATTAAAGTGGAGACAGTGACAAAATTCTCCTGAGCAAGTATCTGAGAAACACTGCTACCAAAATTAGGAAGAGCCTCAGAGAGTTTGTTCATATAACATAGTATTTTTCTTTCCATTGAGGAGAAATAAAGAAAAAAATTCAATTTAGGTTGGAAGAAAAGTGTTTAACTATTGGATACTGAAATAACTTGGGAATAGAGATTTCACAGTTAAATTCTTAGGAGATTTTTGGAAACCTAAATTCTCATTTGTCTTGAATAACAAAATCCTGCTGAAATTGACCAAAGATCACACTCGTCACCAACTTCAAGTATTATAGCCAAACTCTTTTGTTGAATTATGGATCCTCTCATCTAGATTTTTGAAACATTGAATTTTCATGTGTACTACAAAATATATTTTCAGAGAGGGTAACTCTCTGCTATAGAAGTTTAGGAATCAGTAAAAGCAGGAGTAAAAAACTTTTCTGAGTAAGGGTCCTTCCCTGATCCTTAAGTTGGAAACTTATAATTAAAGCCAGTTTGCAATGGAATACATGTTTCATTCTTTCCTTTTAATCTAAAGCTTCCAACTTCTCTAAGCTCTCATTCCTGGAAAAGCTTTTGGCAGTCAGTCGTTGCAACCCACAATCTCTGTAGCTTTTCATCTTTTTCCCATACTCTTTCTGCATCTGAGCCTCACTTCCCATGTGTGGTCAGTAACGCCGCCGCCACCGGAAGTAAAATGGTCCCTGGCGTGGGCCTGGATGCTCACACGACAGGCAGAGATGGGGGGCACGAGGGTTCCAGCGTTCATGGATCTCAAGACACCCCGAAGCTCTAGAGAACACGTTATTACTCATCTGTTCTCCCGTGAAAATGGACACAGGAACATTAGGGGATTCTCTGAAGGCACAAAGAAAGGCAATCAGTGGGTCTGGGTCTCCATTCACAGCCAGACTCCAGGCTGCCCCCCCCCTGTGGTTCTCAGAAGGGGCTTGCTGCAACTAGCCTTGTCATCTCTACTTTTGAATTCCACTAGGATGATAATAATTTTAAAGTAAAACATTCCCCTTGCATTTTTTTGAGCATGTTCTGTATTTTAGGCACTCTGCTAGAAGCTTCCAAGTGATATTACTAAATATTTACGAAAAATTGCTAAGTTTTACAAGCGATTGAATTGAGGCTTAAGCAAGTCGGCTGACTCAGAAGGGCATTGCTGGCCAACTAGCCTTGTCATCTCTGCTTGTGAATTCTATTATGATGATAACGATTATATGAAACAGTATCAGCGAAATTTTGGGTTCATACAAGACAATCTTCTTCCCCCTCCCCTCCCTTCCTTCCTTCTACTCATAATCATACTACTTTCTAGGTTGCTGTAGTAATTAAATGATATCATACTTTTAAGGCCCTTAGAAGATGATCTTTTTAAGTGAGGCTATATATAGACATGTAGTCATACATACACACACAATTATACCTATCTAAAAGATTATATATATGCATACGTATTATCATTTTTAAATAAAAGTGACATCTCAATGGAAACGCAGTGCTCACATCTCTGGTGCTGATTTTCTAATGGCAGCCCTACACATGATGCTTTTATGAAAAGCATGTCAGTACCATGACTGACTAAACCATGCAAATATGACTGACACACTCCTGAGACATCTTTCACCTTGAGAGAACCCAGGGAGTTGCATATAAAATTTCTAAGAGTATAAATGAAGCCTCCTGAGTCTTTTGGAATAAATACCTCCAGGCGTAGTGGGACCACAGCCAAGCAGCCTAGAAGTTGTATCCTTTGCTTCCAATAGTTTGTGAACTATGATACCGAGATCTGTGTAATCCAAGTATTTTAAATGCTTCCACACCATTTCAAGTACAGTCATGAAATTTAAAATTACTCCTCTACCATCATATAGAACAGAAAAAGAACAGTTCTTTGCAAAGCTTGTTTAAGTGAGATATTTGAGAATCTAAAACCTACTTTAAAATTACATCATTAATGCTATGATCTATCAGCACAATATTGGCTCTCTCATTAGCCAATTCACATTAAGTATTAAGGTTACCACCACCGATAAGTGGCATGCTCAATGCCCAATGAATTCCTAGAAAACTAGTTCAAACTGATGCATCGTTTTGTCAAACACTTAAGAATTAGCTCCTTAGGATCTCCCCAGAAATATGAAACTCCTAGAAACCACTACCACAAATAGCCAACATTTTAAATAACTGCCAAGCCACCTGCTTTTCTCTAGAAAACATCAAAAGGCTCACAAGTTAGTAAAGCTATGTAGAGCCTACAGTCTCTATCTTTCTGATGAAGTTAACTTATTTTGTTTGAGATACTTTATTTCCCCCTTTTCTGAGAAATATTAAACTCCCACATCAGATTTAGTTCAAGGGGCAGACTTATTTGCAAAAGAAGATCTCATAACAGAAGTGGATGCCAGAGAACACTTCTCTGTCACTTTAGCCCTGACTTGGCATAGAGTTTCAGATGGTATTCATTTGGAATAAAGAGATCGATGACATAACATGGCCAATCCTCCTCTCTAAGTGGCTTTACTAGAAGCGGGTAAGGGCAGAAAAATATAAATTCATCTGTCTATAGGCAACCAAAAACATACCAACTCATCTTGGAGTAATTTAACCAATAAGATGATTTAGAGGACAGTTCAGTGGCACCATTTTTGGAAGGTAAAAGCTTAGCAGAAGGAATATAAATCAAAGGTGACTGGCAGGTAAAGGATATATGCAGCAATCAGCCAAACCATGTGCACACTGGCACAAATTCAATGAGATCATTTATAAAATTTTTAAGGCAGGAGTACACAAAAGGGGGTCTGGTGCTAACTAAATCCACAGATAGCTTACATGCCACTGAAATAAACACTTCCAGATGCGGGTGTACAAAAACCTTTCACAGAAAGAAATGTTTTCTTTCATAAATCTGAAGGAGGGACCCTTAGCAGGGAAGGGCAAGGCGTCTGAAATGGAGACTGCGTTCCGAACAGGCCGGGAGCGCTGGCTGAGGCGGGACAGCCGTGCGGGTCCGAGGAACTGCACGCGGGTCCCCACCAGCCGCACGGCTGCAGCAGGGAGGCCGCGCGCCCCTTAAACCCGGGAAAGCATCCTCACAACGGATCAGAGCCAGCCCTGAAAACCCGGTGTCTGAGCCAGGGCTGCCCTCACTACCTTCCCTAGAGTTCCTGTTCCTGGGGAGTACGTGGCGGTGGAGATGATGGATGCACAGAGATGAAAGCCTCTGATCAAAGTTTAGAAAAGCGACGCTCTGGAGCTTACACTAGGCACACAGCTACGGAAGGCACGGCTTTCATGATGAGTAAATGTTCAAAATCTGGTTAGATTAGAGTCATCTTTCAGGAATGCACGGCCAAGTTCATTAATGGCTTAGAAAGTCCATTTGTTCGTCAGCACAGCCGAACAATATGTGGGACTTTCTGGTCACATACATAAACACCCGCAGAAGTTCAAACAGAAAGCTAGACTGTGGTTTTTTTAAGCTCAGGTGATCTATGCATTGAGCTTCCTCCGCCCTCCACCCCCTGGAAATCCCCTTGAAATTAGTTTCCTTACTGAATCTTAAAATGCATGCAAATTCTTTGTAAGCATCTGAGCACTAAATCTTATTTTTAATTGTTTTATGCATTGACCCAAACTATAAACTTGTCATCTTTTCTTCTTCTTTCATTCAGAGTCTTATTCTATTTATTCTTTACGCCAAATATCTCTTGAATACATTCTATCTTCTCTGTTCTCAATGTCACTGCCTGAGCAGAGGCTTTTCTGGCCTCTTGCCTGCAATCCTGTGGTGGCCACCTAATTGGTCTCTCTGTCTATTTATATCCTAACTCCCGTCCCTCCTCTACACCATCATCTGAGTTATTTTTCTACAATACAGATCTGTTCAAGTCAACCCCTTGCTCAAACTCTAAAATAGCTCCTTCACGACCATATCAGTTGTCTAAAAAGAAATTTTCCAACCAAAATCTGACCGAAAACCCAGTATGTATCAGAGATAAAAGCTTACCTCTAGAGAACACCCTTTATCATTTGCACAACATCTGTAAAGTATGTGGAGGTTTCTGCAGAGCAGTTAGATAACCGCTGGCCTACACCATAAAGTCTGGGTAAACTGGCCTGGAATTCAAAGCCTGTCCAAAATGCCATCACCCTACCTTCCACCCTTCCTTCCTCCCTCCGCAATGAACTCAAGACTCTGTTCCTCACCGTGGCTTAACAGCCATACTGCTTTCATACATTTACCTTCCCCCTACTTTATTCCTGCTTTTCTCACTCATTTCCCTCAGCTCCGTCTCATAAACCCAGTTCAAATGCTACTGGCCTTACAAAGCTTCACGGGCTTCCTCAGGCAAATCGTGCCCCTTCTCTGTACCCCACGCGCTCTGTCTTCTGCAGTTTCAGCGCCAATCACAGGCACCGCCTACACGCGCACCTCCTTTGTTACGTGGGAACATCCAGCCACTTATCTCCATATGCCACACCCCATTTCAACATATTTCTAACAATGTTTGGCAAATGTTTATTGATTTAATAAATGGCAATATCAGAGTTATAAGGATCCTAGACATGTTAGGGATGCTACTGCTGGTCCTTCTACGTCTAAACCATGTGTAGTTCAAGGGCACAGATATGGACTCTGCCAAATGGACTGTTAGTACCTAGTCCAAACTCAGAAAGCCAGCGCTGTCCTATGTCTGTGAAGCGTGCTTTCACCCTACCAGGAAGGCACATGCTTTGAATTGATTTTCCAGCAGTGGTGGGTGATAGATTGACTGTAGCAGCAGTCTCGCCTGGCCTTCTTCAGTTTTTATTTTAACCATTTGTGAGCTGATTTTGTGGGTGAAAGATACTGCCTGCCACCTAAAACCGAAGTGAAGTTAGCCTACCCACGCGAGGATCAACCACTCATACCGTCTTCTTTAGCCTGAAGGAGAAAAGCCCAGGGCAGAGCGAGGCTAGTTTCTCTCTCCTCTCTCTCTTCTACTCCCCTCCCCTCCTTTCCCCTCTTTTCTTTTCCTTTCCTCTCTCTTTTTAAAAAAATACTAACAGCTTGCTTAGATGAGGAATGCTTGTCAACTATAGCTTATTTACTTATTAGGCTTTTACCTAATTAGTCTAGAATCCGGGAATGGGTGTTTTAGGTTAAATCAGGAATGTAGAATTAAATCAGAGCCAGAAATGTAGTCTCTAACTTCTCTACTGGAAACTATAAAATCTGCACAAGTGTTTAAATTGGAATTGACAGGAACTTGTAGGCCACGCTGCAAACCTCTGGAGCCAGAGAGTCAACTCAAATGCCCCCTCCCTGGTATTTCCACCAGGGTGCAGCTGCCCAGCTGTCACCTTGAATGCACCTGGGCAAATTCAGAGCCTGACATTGGGCTCTGCCCTCATGACCTCTGCCAACTAATCACCAAAATATATCCAGATCTGGAGAGCCTACTCCACAGTTTGGGTATATGCCCAGAACTGCAAGTGCACTCCAATCAGGTGGGAGAGCCTATCCAGGTGCCAGGGCAAGAATTACCATCCGACTGACATATGGGCGATGAGTTCTCTCCTCACAGCTTGGGGTCAGACACAGGCGCTGTGTAGGGTGGACTCTCTGATCTGTGCATACAGAGGCAGGGGGTTTGGTTTAAATCAGATCATGATTAAACACCAGGCAGGAAAACAATGCATAATTATTTTTTTCCTGCATATTTTCCTACCTCGGATATAGCCTTCAGTATACACTGGACACAATAAGAGTATGCTATCAGTTTCGTATTTGGAAGGTGTAAATCTTCCACTTAAAACAATCCACTTATGTTGGGGAATTAACTTTGTAACTGCATCACTAAATTAAATGACAGTTCAATAATTATATTTGTGTGACTAAAGTATATAACACTATTTAGGAAATCATCAAAAAGTAAATCATTGCCAGTGTAACAGGCTCTCATCATGGCTGTTTGGAGGGGATTTTTGTCAAACTATCAATAAAACAGTACACAAATGTTTCACTTAAACCATGCTTCCGAATGCTAGATGTTCCTGGCAATGGTAAATAAACACTCTATCTTAAGACTAATGAATTCTTTTCTAATATTCACTTAGTTTACATATAAAATCTTAATTGGAAAATGTAAATATATTTTTACTAGGGGAACATGAACAATTTAATATACTGACTGAGCTATGTGTCTAATTCAATACTTACAATCTTCTTGTTTATTCATAGACTTAAAAAAGTTTCTTGCCTTTTTTAGAGAATAAATTTCAAGATATCTCAGTTTAGTTTAGTCCCTCCCAACAAACTCTTTTGCTGTTCTCATGAATTTATGAGTGAAAAGAATCCTGTGATATTTTTTAAAGAAAAAATAATTTCATATTGGGAGTCACTCAAAAATATTTTCCATTCTGTTCCTATTCCCTCAGAAGATTGCAAAAACCTAGAAACTATAATAATACATTCAAATCTCAAGATGTAGCCCTTTCAGAGAATTCTGCTCAAAAAGCTTCTCTTTGTTGTCAATTACTGTCCTCTTTCCTGCTCTCATGCTCAAATTCCTCCTCCACTCTCCAAGAAGTAGCCTCCCTTTACAATGAATGGAGACTCATTAACTTCTTGAACTATGTCAAGTTTAAAAAGACTTTAAAGGATACAAGCTTGGAGAAAATACACAGGACTAATTAGGGCTACCACCTTTCATTTCTATTCTGACCATCCTCCCATCAGAATATACTGCTTTGTCCCTCTCGGAACATGTACCTGAAAATTCTAGGATGCTTTGCAGGGTTTCTAGTGGCCTAATAGATCTTTGATTTGAAAGTCCATTTACAGTTTTTGTGGTACTTAAAATAAAGGTTCGGTCCTTTAATGTTCTATATTTAAACTTCTTGTAAATGTTCTGTTGATTCGGAAGTTATGTCTTGAAATTTTGGTTTATTCGAGTTTGTTTTTTATATAATTTTAGCAGTCCAAGTAAAAGCTCTACACAGCACTGGGCAAGTGAGCATATCACCTTCGTCTGTAGACCCCACGCTGAACTAAACGTGAGGTCTTTGCTGCTGATACAAAAGTAAAGGCAGAGAAAAGCAAAATGTGTTTGAATGGTGACTGTACCAGAATTTTTCAAAATGGGGCTGGATAATTCCTTATAAACAATTCACTGGCTGTACCAACTTAAGGTATTGCTACAGAGTTCAAATGAGAGATCTCTCTCTCTTCACTTCTCCCCCAGTTCTGCCTGATAATTAAAAACGGGTTTATAATGAACATAGGACTGCATATATCTTTTCAAATTACTGTTTTTGTTTTCTTTGCATAAATACCCAGAATCATTACTGAATCATATGGTATACCTATATTTAGTTGTTTTTTTAAAAAAACTAATCTCCATACTGTTTTCTTTAGGAGCCAGACCAATTCAGTCCCACCAACAGTGCCCAAGGTTCCCTTTCCTTCACATCCTTGTCAACACACGTCATTTGTAGACTTTTTGATAAGCTGTTCTAACTGATGTGACATGGTTTCTCACTGTGGTGTTCATTTGCAGCCACCTTGGTGTTCATTGACAGATGAGTGGATAAATAAGATGTGTGTGTGTGTGTGTACATAAATAGAATATTATGCAGCAATAAAAAAAATCTTGCCATTTGCAACAGCATGGATGAATATAGAGGGTATTATGCTAAGTGAAATAAGTCAGGCAAATTCATTTACTTGTGAAATCTAACAAAATAAACAAAACAAAACAAAAACAGACTCACAGAAACAGAGACCAAAGGGATAGTTACCAGAAGGGAGAGAGTGGATGGAAGAAAAGGGGCAGGAGAATATAGTCAATATTATTATAATAAGTTTACACAGTGACAGATGATCACTAGAATTAATGGGGTGATCACACTGAAAGGTATAAAAATGTGAAATCACTATATTGTACATCTGAAACTATTATGACCAATATAAGATTGTATATCAACTATATCTAAATTTAAACAAATTTTTAAAAACTAAAAAGTTTTATAACATAACATGACTGTGCCACCTCTATTTGTCAATACAAACTCATGATGCTATGCTTACCATAGCAGTGTCAGTAATGATGTTTCCAAATTTGGATTCAATAGGCAAAGCTAAGTAAGTATGACCGTGAAACATTAAGCAAATATTTGTCAGAGAAGGGTCTGCAGGTGACTGAGATTTTTTTTATGACACCTTTGAGTAGTCTTTAATATTTTAAGTTACCTTAAAAATATTTTCCAGAAAACCATGAAGGGTTATGCTGGGTAAGAAATACACATATTGATTCCCTCTAAATATTACCAGTTTTAAAATGTGAGCATTTGTTAGCTATTGTTAGTGAAAACTTTGAAGCAAACAATTTCTCTTTTGAGCCACGACCACTGCAGTTTGTGTAGAATGTTATTAAACACTGCTATATTTATGACTCAAAACTTCTCAATGCTGTGTAAGAGAAATAAAACATGGAAATAAAGAGGGCACTGTGATGGTTATAATATTACCACTGTCACCCACAACTTTGTGAAACACCTTTACTCTCCTAGTGAATGAGATTTTGAGTGGAGCTTCTGGGTGTAACATACAGATATTCTGCAATAGTTGATAAAGAAACCCTTTCTTGTGGAACATCTTTTAATGCCTCCTGGAACACCTGTCTTCTATATAATGTACTTTAAGAAATGCTCTCTCACATTTTCAGGACAAGACCACTTAAAGAGTTAAAACCAGGCCAGTCTGCAAAGAGGAAGTTTAATGAGTAGGACTGACGAGAATCCACTGAGGGTCCTGGTCCCAGTGAACCACAGAGTATTTATTTAGCTCCTGTCCACAGACAGAGCTCTGCTAGTTACTACGCAACCTTAAGCTGGTTACTCAAGTTTTCTGTAAATTTCAGTTTTCTTATCTATAAAGTGGGGATGATACTCATCTTGCTGTGTTGTGAGAATAAATAACATAATGCGGGGGAAAAGTTTATTTTAAAGTATTATGTAAGTTATTAGTTATTATTCTATCAACCAACACTTGTCTTAGATTCAAATGATTTTCTCTCCCAAGCTCTTCTGACTTTATGTTCACATTTTAAACATTCTCTCCCTAACTAACCCTAAGTTGAACACTGTGTTAAGTTGAACCATGTAAAAGTTATGATATTTAACTGTTTTTGACCTGGAGAAACTGCAATTTCATATAATTTGACACAATATGTTTTGTAACTGTAATCCCCCACCCTATTTTAAAATTAAAAACAGCTAAATTAAAAGTTTCACAATATTTCTAGAGAAAACTCACTTTTAGGTTATTCATTTAAATATGCCACATGCTCATTTTTTTTCCTGAGAATCAGTAGGCCTCAACTATAAAAAGGTACTTGGCTCCAATTTATAATGATACATTTAGTACTTCCAAAAAATTTATTGAGAAAATTTTTACTTCCAGCAAAAACACAAATATTTAAGAATTCTTACCCTATTTCTACTTGGCATCCACATTTGAAAAGCATTCTAATACTTTGTGACATTACATTTTCCAGGTTGAACACATAAGACGCAAATGGTAATGTGCTCATGACATAAGAATTATTCACGAATGTGAAATTCTAAATCCAAACAGTCAAGGCAATCTGCTGTGCCACTTCTGTTTTTAAAAGTTTCACCTGAGAAATTCTTAAAGGGCATTTCGTCTCTTTGGTCCTACCTGTCTCTTGTGAGCCGCCGCAGCCCCAATGACATGAGCGCATCCCTGTGACAGGTGCACGCGCGCAGTGACCCGCAGTAGCTGCGGGAAGCGCAGGAAACAGCTGGGCGCCTGCAGGGCGGCTGCCGGCCCAGCGCGCAGCTCGGAGCGCGGCTGCCCGGCTCCCTCAGGCTCGGGGTCCCCGCAATGCGGAGGCTGCGTCGGGCTGAGGGTCGCCCAGTGGGGGCTGGAGCAACCCGCCTCCAGGGGTTCGGCCGGTGACGGCGCACACGAGCGAGCTCACGGCCTCACCACCGGGTCGGCAGAGCCCCGGGAGCAGGCGAGCGGGCGGTGCGCCTGCTCTACTCGGCCACTCGGAGGCTCAGCCGGGCCGGGGCCCGCACATGGGCTATGCCCCTCACCCGGCGAGCAGCTTCCTCTGGCCTCGGGATCACAGAGCCGGGTCCCCGTGAGCCGGTCCCCGCACGTGCCCGCGATCCGGGGACAGCACTGCGCTGCCTCCCGTGACGGCGGCCAGCGCACCCGCTGCTCTCTGGGTGCTTCCTCCAAGGAAACAACAAAATGCTCCAACTATAAAAACCCACTTCACCCACAATTTCTTTAAATTTCTGTTATCCTCACCTGAGGATATTTTTCCACTGCTTTTCAGAGAGATGGAAGGGGGGTGGGGAGAGAGAGACACATGGAGGGGCTGCCCCCCGCACATGCCCCGACCAGGGCTGGGGTTTGAGCCTGCAACTGAGGTACGTGCCCTTGGCTGGAATGTAACCCAGGACCCGACCCTTCAGTCCTCAGGCCGATGCTCTAACCACTGAGCCAAACTGGCTAGGGTCAGTCACAAAATTTTAAAATGCGTTATACATCTAAACTTGCACAAGTAAATCAAAGAATTTTTTTTTAAAGATTTTTAAAAAATTGATATTTAGAGAGAGAGGAAAGGAAAGGGAGAGAGAAACATCCATGTGAAAGCGAAACATCTATCAGCTGCCTCCTGCCTGCCCCCTACTAGGGATCAAACCCCACAACCCCGGCATGTGCCCTGACCCAGGATCAAACCAGCAATCTTACCGTGCATGAGATGATCCCCAACCCACTGAGCCACACAGGCCAGGACTCTAAGAATATTATTTTTAAAAAACAATTACCAAAAGCACTTGAATTTCTAGGCTGCAAAAAGAAAATACTCTTCAAACAATTAAATACCAATTAATTTTCTAATAGGACAATTCATTTAAAGCTTTTGCTATACCTTGTTTTGAGTCCTGATGCCCTTCTTAATATAAGTTTTATGCCTTTACTTTTCTATATTTTCTGAATTTTCTAGCAAACTAAGACTACTTTCATAAACAGTAAAATGAAGAAATTTAAAAACTGAGGTGAATGAGGCTAGCAATGTGATCTAGTCATCTGTCTTTGAAAACTTTTAAAATTAACTTACACAGATTATGAACTCATAAAAACGAAATTTGATGAAGCTTTATAAATTTGAGGCCATGCCACTTGTTCTTTAGATTTCTGCTGCGAAAGAGCTAGTGTACACCATCTAGCCAGTACGCAAAAATCTGTTGGTAACTATGGACATTCAGTTACTGAGACCTAAGTTTTTAAGGTGATAAAAAAGCCATTAACATTCTTCAACCAATATTAACTCCCAAAGTAAAAATGAATATTTATTTATTCTCAGGAACAGTAATCTTTAAAATAGTATTTAAATTTTCAAGGTATAAACTTTTAGTCGGTAAAAAATCACATTATTATTCAGGTTTTCGTTTCTTCTGTGATTACAAGGTGAGGCCTTTGTGTGTGTGTCTGTGTGGTTGGGAGGGGGAAGAATGGCTTCTACTTTAACTGTATACAAATCTGATACCTTTTAGAAAATATACTACAGCCACTACTGCTACTTCTACTTCTATTATTAATATAATTTATTAAGAGCTTGCCACATATCAAGTTCATAGTACTCCTGAAACTCTATCATGAGGCATGGTCTACTATTATACCCATTTTACAGATGAGGAAACTAAGTCATAGAGAAGTTAAGAAACTTCCTTAAGGCTACTTAGCTAGTAGGAGGCAGAGCTAGGATCTGAACCCTGGTCATTTGGCTCTAGGATCAAGTCAATCACCACACAATATAACCTCACATAATATCAACTACTGTGAGTAAAAGGACAATATAAGATGCCAAGCATCAAAACCACTTAGGACATTCTAGGTTGCCTAAGTACTCTCTAAAGTAAATACTATAAGTCAGACTCTGAAGTGGTTTTCAGAATTATTTAGGAAAAATAAAAGCTAAGCAAGAAGTAAAATTAATCTTTTCCAATGTTCTTTAGCATGTGTATGCAGAAGATCAGGCATATAGGGGTGAGGACAGTTGCAAAAATGTGTGTTTTAGGAGAAAGATTTCGGAGCCGGGAATTGGAAAGCCTGAACTTTAGCCTTGGTTCCATCACTTAATCTAATCAATAACTTAACCTCGGGAAAATTACTTAAATCTTCTAGGTATGATACTTTCTCTGATCTTCTGCACAGGACTGAGAATAAATGGAAATACAGAAAAGAAAGAATTTACCAATAAAAACCAATATGCCAAAAACAATACAGGCATACCTCGCAGCTATTGTGGGTTCGGTTCTAGACCATGGCAATGAAGCAAGTACCACAAGAGCCAGCTGTGATCTTCTTGCTGGTGGAGGGTCTTGCCTTCAATTTGTAAAAAATACATCTATGAAGAGCAATAGAGCAAGGGGCAATAAAGTGAGCTATGCCTGCACTGTTACAATTGGTTGAGTGGGGATGGATGGTTTACAAGCGTCTCCCCAACACTCACACGAGTGGCAGCAACTGGGGTTTGCGCCCCGCCCCTTTCCTCTCTACTCCAGCAGACACACGGGGCAAAGCAGTGCAAAGCAGTGTTGGTGCTTTTTCCTCTCCTCTAACCAACATGGCTTTAATCATTCGTTTCTTCTACCATTTCAATTAATTCCCAAGGTGAAGAACTCACAATCCTTTATACAATGAATTGTATTCCCAGAACCGATCATGTTAGGATTTTGTATAAAATTTCAGAAGTCCTATAGTAGAGACAGAATGATGCCTCACTAAAAGCATTTTATTGGTTTATTGATTAATGCTGGAATTAAATTTCTATGTAACCTACTGGGTATTTTACTTCTTCAAATCAATTTCAAATTATTTGTTACATATGAATCAAGTTACAGATGCTCTAAATTAGATATTGTATTTATATATACACGTCAGACAAGCATTCCAGACTCAGAATGACATGTTGCAAAGACAAGATTTCTGTGTTTCATAAATATGTACTAGTTACTCATGGGCATTTTAGTTTACAAAGGAAATTCTACATTGGAGGTAAGTTAGCTTATTAGCCTTTCTGAATGACAATTTAGGTCTCAGTCTATGGTTACTATAGAGGTAGCCCACACGCCTCCTCTCCGCTTAGGAGCTGCAGCTCACAGCCTAAGTATCCAAGTGGCACATGAAGTGTCACCTCAAGGAATGGCATCAGGGAACTGAGTAGTCAGCATCCCCCAACATCAGGAGCACCTCCATATAGCAGTTGAAGGTATGTGAAAACCAGGGCAGAGTGGCCACATTGTTAGCATAAATGGCCTACAAATCTATCCCACTTTGAAGAGAATTTTTAACTAAAAAAGACAGATATATAGAAATTGTGTTTCCCTGATCATATTACTCACGATATAAAATGGAATAGGCATATTTAGTCTTGCAAGCTGGCAAAATTCTTACAGCTCTAGGTAATGAAGCAAATTGTTCAAAGTGGGTCCTTTCTGGGGGGTGATAAAAACTGGGTGCCCCTGTGTGGAGTCCTTTACCACCGGCAGCTGATTTTGCCCGTCTGCTCTGGCAGTGGCTAAGTGAACCTCCTAGGTCATGGCTTGCTTGTTCTGTTTTCCAGATCTAATTAAATTAAGCATTTTAAAATTGCACCATTAGTTTTAAAAGCATATTGGTTATATATTTATTAGATAACAATTAGCTTAAACTATATATATTATACTTATGTGTGTATGTATATATAGTGTTATACATAGATATTCTGCTTTAGATATTATAGCAGAAGTAAATTTTAAAAAAAGAAACAAATGGTAAATTCTACTATTCCTCAGTTACAAATCAAACCTCACTTTCTGAAAATCAAACCAATTCCCTATAAACAGAGAAAGACTTGGAGATAGTTCTATTAACATGAATAAAGATATTTTTTAAAAAGGGCCACAAGATGAGCATTTAATTAACACACACACACACACACACACACACACACACACACACACACTCTTTAGGCTATTGAATATAGTCTTTAATTCTCTATTTAAAAAGAAACACAACAAACCCTGATTATAAGCTTTAAAGCCATTTGAAGATGTGAAGACTCCGCATTTCAGCCGACTTCAAAGCCAGCAGAAAAATCATTTCTTCTCCTTCCAACTCAAAGTATGTTTAGGAGCAGGACATCTGATAGAAGTGGTACTGCCAATCTAACCAATTGTAAAATATAAAGTGCTTCTAGCAATATTTGGATACATATAATTTGACAAAAAAGTTTTATAAACCTAAGCTTTGAAAAATAGAAAATATAAGCTCCAACAAAAAAGCATAATTTGTAATTGAAAGAAAATAATATTTTGTAGAAAAAAATTGTCCTTCCAAAAAGAGACAAAAATGACTAACTTTTATTTCCCAAGAGAATTATGCCACTTTTATACAACAAAATTACAGTCACCACAAATTGCTTTCAACAATTCCATTGCTTCTTCATTTGACCACTTGAAAATCAGAATTCTTTGAGATTATAAATATAACTTTTTATAACTCTGTTATTACGTACTGTGAATGGGGAAAGGGGGCCAATCTTGTGGCCGTAGCGCCGAATGGCCTCTCTGATGTGGCAGGGCTGGATGGCATCGCTGTGAGCCTCAACACCACAGGCCGCAGTGCTCTGCGACAGAAAAACACATAAATTGTTACTAAATCAAAAACACACAACAGAACTACAGTGTATAAAATATGAAAATAAACTTTTATAAAAATGGATGGTTTTTTCCCTTAGGATGCACACTGCTGCTGCCATACACTACGTCTAAAAAATTCCATTAAGAAGTCAAAGATGACTTTCCCATGACCCCTTCCGAGCAGACCTACCAAATGCAATTTCTATGCTCGCAGCAGAAATACCTGGGCTACATCAAGTCAAGTACAGGACAATACAGCCACTTGCATGCACATGGAGTGTCAGGGGCTTGCTGAAAGAGCCATGGGCAGTTTTTTAAAAAAATTCAAACATTTATTATCATAAATGTTTCTTTGGATTTTGTTGGGCATATTTCTGAAATAACCTGAGGGTCATCAATTTTAAAATAAAAAATGTAAAGTTGCTATATATTTATTTATAACATGGGGGACTGTCATAAAAGATTGTTTCGACTTGGTGCTAATTTCTAGGTGTCCTTTGGGCAAAAACAAAATAAAATTAACACTTTCTATTTTAATCTGCTTCATCTATAAAAATATGTAAAAAAAAACAGAAGAAAAATATTATTTGCAATGAGAGTATGGATACCAACTTAAGAAATGTATATAACATGATTTAAAAAAATGTTAAATGCACAATAGGGGCATGATAGCCTCATGGTTCAGTCGCAGGCTCTAGCTTCCCAACCAGCTAGGTCCACATCCTGTCAGTTACCAGCTCTGTCAAGTTATGTATATTTCTGCACTTCAGTTTCCTCATCTGCAAAACTGGGATAATAATTATAAATGCTTTACAGTGCAGTGGATACCAGACGTCAGATCATCAACATTAAAGAATCAAGGGAAAGAAACAGTAGCTTGTGTATTACTATAAATGTGGTCTAGAAGTCATTGGTAGTCACGTAATGATTATTTTTCTGATAATTGTTACAGTTACCACTCTCATAATTCCTTGTGGGGGTATAACTAATACAACATCTATGGGTAGCAATTTGGCAAAATCTTATCAAAATGAAATAGCATAACCATTTTTGACCCAGTAATATTGTATATAAGGATTTATCCTACAGATATATTACACGGGTACAAAATACTATACATGTAAGGATATTCACTGTACTGATGAACTAAATCTTCCTGAATGAGGAAACACTGGAATGAAATATAATCCATCTATTCAATGAGACAGCAGCCACGAGAAAGAACGAGGCAGCTGCACACACACTGCCGCTGGGCTCTGTGCACAGCCCGTCTCGCGGATACACTGCGAAGCAGCGCACGGTGCACGGCTGGGAGGCACTATGTTACCGTTGGTTTAAAAAAGCCAAAAAGGGCTGAGCATTATATACTCATTAGAGTGCAGAGAATATATACTCATGAAAGCGCAGAGTATTTCTGGAGGGTTCGCCAGAACTCAGTAACAGTCTTGGAGGAGAAGGGGGGGCTGGGGGACAGGGGCAGAGGAGACACTGGTCACTGCATGTCCTTCTGTACTTTTAAAATACACTTTTTGAGCCTTGTGCATGCGTTTCCTATTAAAACTAGTAACATGATTTAAAAACTCCTACAAAACGAGAGCATCTGCTAATTATCCAAGCTGAATCTGAAATAAGATTTAAAATTTCAAACAAAATACATCTTGATTATTTTTACTATTTTCACAAGATTTGAAATATGCCAAACAGAAATTTACTCTAGGGTATCTTTCTCAATTTAATTCCAACAAAGCCCTAAATAACATATCTGCCATGCCCACAATAACACGGATTAAGTTATATAATAACACAGGTTAAACCCTCACTTTGGCACTGATATAAAAGTGCGCAGGGTTTTTACTGAGCGCCTTCTCGATTCTTGTTCCAAATACTTTGTTTCAGTTGGAATATATCAGAATAAATGCAATTATCAGGTGCCTGACTAAGGTAAAGACACTTCTGAGAGTTCATTTGGCTCCAAAATGTGAATAGGACTAATATATGGGGGTGAGAAAAAGTAGGTTTACAGTTGTAATTCAAATAAATAACACAATGATTAATAAATAATAATACAAGAATAAACTGTTTCATGTACTCACAACTGTTTTGCCTACCCCTGTGGACTCATTAACCAAACAGGTGTAACAAATGCTTATGAAGTCAGTTGGGCACTCTATCCATTTGTGGACGTGAGTGCAAATAGTTAGCTATGCATGGAATCTAAAGTAAGTTTTTCCAGTAGAAACTCAGGTGGAAATAAAGAGACATCAAGAGGGGCAATACCCTGTACACTAAGTGGGGTGAGAAGTCCTTCCTGTGCGTTCCTCTATGGCATCTCCTTTCTCATGAAAAGTGAATTTATTTTTCATTTCTTTTCCCCATGGTCAATGGAGAGTCTACTCTTCCTCTACTTTCCCAAATAAATTTGGTTTTGGTGTAGAGCATTTGGTGAAAACCTCTCAGAACTTCCGCAGGGCGACCAGGGCTGGAGATCCTGGAGGAGGAAGCATGTTATTCGAGCGGTATGAACACAAGTACGTCAGTCTGGGGGAATCATGTCATCTGTGCCAAAAAGACTAAGTTAACTGATATAAAAATAAAAGATATTCAATTCTGTGAAAAATGTCTTTAGATTTTCCACTTTGCCAAGTTCAGGCTGACCTGGTATACTTGGGCAACTGCAAACATTAGCATGATGTTTACCACGTACACTTCTGCTCTCCACTGACTTGTCCGTTGGGCTCTTTGGAAGGGAACCTTTAAATCTAAAATGCTGTATTCCCAGTATTGTTTCCATCTCCACAAATGTCTTCCCATTTCTGTCACTATCCAGTCTCTCACCGAGGTACTTATAATCTGTTCAAATTCCAAATTCATATCAAGTTTAGAATTTTTAATTTAGCAGTGACTTTATCACGTATATAATATTCTTCAAAATCGTTTCAGAAGAATTAGCATTACATTTAAATATTTATTATCTGTTATTTAAGAAAATCTTATATCTGCTGTAAACACATATAGAGAGTATTCGATTTTTGTATCTACTCATGTTTCCTATTCTGACTGTGCCCATATTTTAGAATATTCTTTGCATTTTCAAAACTGAAACCCACATATCTGAGAAAATACTGAGTCTTTTCTATAGTTGCCAACATCTCTGTGGGTACTGAGCTCTCTGTTTCCTTAAGGAAAGTACAAGCTGCTGGCAAAGCTCTTTGTAAGCCAGGCCGCCCTCCTCCTGGCTGCATTCGCACCCCTCTCTTGTACTCCTCCATTCCTCTCCACTTAGGTTTCTTTGTCCAGAGATTGGTGCTGGGTGTTGGAAGCTGCAGCCCTCCCTGTTTTTGGATTTGAGTAATGTCCCCTGCTTGTCCTTGCTGGCCCACATTGAATTAAATCTCTTGCAGTTTGAACTCTTATCTGCAATACAAGTTAGATGGAAATTTCTGGATCTCTTATAAATGTCTGTTACCTGTTTTGACTTCTTTCCAACTTAAAAGTTGTTGGTGAGTAAAAGTATCCTGTCCTTGTTCCGCCCTCCCCTTACCAGGGTGATCCAGTGTTTAAGAGGGACCTGGAATCTCAGAGACCTGCCTCTTCTTCCTCCCCACCCACGTGGTGGACTAGATCTGTCGTTACACTTGAAAGATTAGGTCTTACGAAGGAGTAACACATCTCCCAGATCAGAGCGAATGAAAGGGGGGTGCTGCGACTGCTAATACTTCTGTCACGACTGACCACGAGGCGGATGGATAGCCTGACAGGCCAGGCAAGCGTCCTTCCCCTCCGTGTTTTATATATATGGCCCTCCCAGGTCTTTGTGCTTAGAGAGGGTTTCTTTTCAGATGAAAGCGGGCCATTCTTTGGCCAAAGGTTACAGTATATAATTTTTTCAGTTCAAAGCTTAACTGAAATGTTAATTATTAGCACTGTAGTTCTGTGTCACTAGGATAAGCTTTTCTTTAACTAAAGGTGTTAAAAGCAGAAATGGTATTTAAGGGGAAGACAAGAGAAGCACTGAATTCAAGGAGTCATACATTATTAAATCTGGAAGGAACACAAAATATCACCTATTCTAAACTTCCCCAACTCCTACCCCTTTTCACAGGAGAGTGAAGATAAGGGATGTGCTCAAGATTACAAGGGTAGAATCCGAATACGGCGATACGTCACATCTCTTGGCTTCTAGTACACAAAGCTGGCTTATAACAGGGGTTTTATTATTTTATGTAGAATGAATTATACCATGTTATCACCATAGTTGAAGTCTCCAGTGAGTAAAAATAAAAATATAGCAAAACTGTATAAATGTAGAAATAAACTGTATAAATAGAGAAATAGAGAATAAAGAATAAAGAATAAAGAATTAAAGACATTATTAATTTTGATAACAGTAATTTTGAATTTAGGGAAATTTAGACATGCACCAGGTTAATGCTTTATTCAGGAAACCTCTGCTGTAAAATAACTAATTTAAGAGTTGCAACAAGATTAGAAGAGAAATGTTTAAATATTTAAGGTAAAAAATTTCAAGAATCTTCTATCTTATAAAGAATTATTTTTTGTATACATAATTGCCAGGTTAGTTACAAAGCAAGCCCACTGAAGAAGTTTTTTAGGTAACCATAGTTCTAGTTACTTAATGAGTTAGAGAGCACTGTAGCTGAAATTCTTGGAAACTACTTTATAATACAGAAAAGTTCCTTACAGTTCAGATTTTCCTGTAATAAATAAGCAGTGAGCTGTGTCATTTTGTAAATGAAAGGGGAAAGCAGATGAGGCTGACATTTAAATTTGCTGATTATCAATTATGAAATTATATCTTGGCATGGTGCCACTACCTGCAGTGGCAAATGGTTCTTATTATATCAACCTAGATGTAGGTAAAAGGATAAACTTTGGACAAATTATAAAAAATACAAGTACCTGATAGCAATAGAGATTGATCAAAACGAGGTGGAAACTGGAAGGGGTGTGTGTAAGAAGAATGGAATGGCAATGATGTGCGTTTCCTGTTTTTACTGTTTTAGTCTAAGGGCAGACTCCAGTCAGTATAGTGCGTTACACAGATTTAGCAGCTTGAAGACCTATAAAGTGAGGAAGAAAATCCCCAAAAAGATAGAATTAAGAATCAGTGTATAAACTACCAAACTTTTTGACTAATCCATAAACCATTCCTGTGTGATATTGAATCTAAGAAACCCTGCTATAGCTAAATGAAGAAAAGAGAGATTCTAGCTGCTGCCACAGAAGAGGAGTTTGAAGTTTAGAGTTGAATCTAAAAAAGTAAAAAAGTAAGTTGCCTGCTTAACACACATATACACATGCTTCTACCAACTAGAACTCTCTTCACAGGAATATAACAGAATCTGAAATCTCTACAATGTGTTACTTACAATGTCCAGGATATAATTAAAAATCCCCTCAAATTGGTTAAAGACATAAACCAATATTCAATATTCAAGAAGCTCCGTGAACTCTAAGCAGGCTAAACACAAGACAAAGCATGTATAAGTGTATCCTGGTCGAATTGCTAAAAACCAAACTTAAAGATAAAACCCTGAGCCCTGGCTGGCGTGGCTCAGTTAATTGAGCCTTGTCCTGTCTACCGAAAGGTGGTCAGTTTGATTCCTGGTCAGGGCAAATACCCATGTTTCAGGCTCCATCCCTAGTAGGGATAAGTGCCTGCAGGAGGCAGCTGATCGTGTTTCTCTCTCACACTGATGTTTTTCCTTTCTCTCTCCCCTTCTCCCTTCCTCTCTCTCTAAAAAAAAAAAATTAATAAAAACATGTTGTTGGTTTTGTTTTTTGGGTTTTTTTTTAAAAGAGAAAATCCTGAAAGCATGCAGAGTAAAATACAGGTTATGTACACAGAAACAATACTACAAAATCCACAGACATATAATTAAACATAATAAATGCCAGAAAATAGTGGAATGATACCATAAAAGTCCTGAAAATGGACTGCCAACCCAGAATTCTATATCCAGTGAATAAAGGAGTAAAGATATTTTCAGAAATATGAAAACTAAAAGGAACCATCACCAGCCAACCTGCACTATTAAAAAGGCTAAACAAAATCTAGAACAAAAAATGATACCAGAAGAAAATTCTGATAATCAAAAAGAAATGAAAAACAGTGGAAATGGTAGATGTTACAGTCTATTTTTCCTCTTAGTTTCACTGAAATATATTTATTTAATGCAAAAAATAGTATTATGGTTTAGTACACATGTAGATGTAAGATTTTTATAATTACAGCATAAAGAGCAAGAGTGAATAGATGGGCCTATACAAATATAATAGGCTTATATTTTATGTAAGTAAAGTAGCACAATAATAATTTCAAGTACACTGAAAACTTAAGAATGTATTTATAGCCCAGCTGGTGTGGCCCAGCGGTTGAGCATCTTGATACCTTTGATCCAGGAGACCGAAGTTTGATTCCTGGTCAGGGCACATGCCAGGGTTGTGGGCTTGATCCCCAGTAGGGGGCGTGCAGGAGGCAGCTGATCAATGACTCTCTCTCATCATTGATGTTTCTATCTCTCTCTCTCCCTCTCTTTTCCTCTCTCTCTAAAACCAATTAAAAAAACACTAAAAAAATGTATATTATAATCCTTAACATAACCACTGGAAAAAATGATGCAAAGAGATGTCACTAAGACACCAGTAGATAAATTAAAATAGATTTCTAAAAGAGGACACAATTAACTCAAAAGAAGACAGGAAAGAAAAACAGAAACAAAAACTGAGAGAACAAGCAGAAAACAAAGAGCAAAATAGTTGACCTATATCCAACCATTTCAATAAATACATTAAATATCATGGAACTAAAATTGTAATTAAAAGATAGACACAGAAAAAAAAGAAAAGAAATAAGACCCAATTACTTGTTGTTTACAAGAAATGTACTTTAAATATTAAAGATGCAGATATAATAAAGGAAATAGATGGAAAAACGTATATCATATAAACAGCACAATAGGCTGTAATGGTTATATTAATCAGATAAAATACAGTTCAGGATGAATAGTATTGCCAGTGATAAAAAGACAGATTTTATAAATATAAATAAATGGGGAGATATGCCTTGTTCATGGCTTATAATACTTGGTATTGTTAAGACATTATATCCCCAAATTGAGTAAGCATTCAATCTAATCCCTTTCAATTTAAAAAAATTTTTATTTTTGCCATCACCACTTATCTCCTCTATGACTTCTTCCCCCTACGCCCAACCCACTCCCCCCATCACAAACACTGTTGTCCATGTCCATTATTTCTCTTTTTTTTGGCTCAATCTCTCCACCACCATCCCCCACTCCATCCCACTGTCTGTCCCTGCCAACACCAGAGCTGTCTGCCTTTTCTCTCTCTATCCCTTTCAAAAATTCCCCTAGGCTTTTCTTTCTTTTTTCCCTTTCCTGCCTTTGTCTCCTTCCCTCCCTCTCTCATTCTTTTTGATAGAAACTAACAAGTTGATTCTAAATTTATATACATGCAAAGGACACAGAAAACCCATTTAAATCTGAAAAATAAAGTTTGAAGATTTACACTACCTGACTTGAAGAATTACTACAGTAATCAAGAAAGTAAAACTACAGTAATCAAGAAAGATGATACTGACAAAAGGACTGACAATTAAGGCAATGAAACAAAACTGAAATTCTAGAAATAAATTGACATAGCTAGATGGATATCTGATTATCAACAAAGCCACCAAAGCAATCCAATGGGAGAAAAGAATCTTCAACAAATGGATCCGCAATAACTAGATACCCATATATGAAAAAGTGAACTTGGCCTCAATTCATACAATACACAAAAGTTAATCTGACTTGATTAATAGAAATATAAAAGTTAAGCTATAAAGCTTCCAGAAGAAAACAAAGGCGAACATCATCATGGCCTGGGAGTAGCCAAAGATTTCTTAGACAGGACAGAGAAAGCAATAAACATAAAAGAAAGAACTGGATAAATTAGACTTCATCAGAAGTTCAAAACTTCTGCTCATCAAAATACACCATTAAGCCACAGACTTGTTACCCAGGATACATAAAGAACTCCTACAAGTTGGTAATAAAAGGCAGCCCATCCGGTAAAGGATTTGAAGAGAATCTTCCCAGAGGAATATGTATGAATGGCCAATCAGCACATGAAAAAATTGTCCAACATCATTACTCACCAGGGAAATGGAAACTCAAACTATAATGACTTACTATTAAGTATCCATTAGGATGGTTGAAAGCAAAAACAGTGACAACACCAAATGTTGATGAGCACATGGAGCAACTGGAACTCTCATATATTGCTGGTGGAAGTAAAAATGATAGAACCATTTTGGGAAAAATGTCTTGCAGTTTCTTTAAAAACTGAACATATACAACTACTCTGTGACTCAGTAATTTCATTCTTAATTATTTACCTGAGAGGGAAAAAAGCATTTTTCCACGAAGACTTGCACAATAATGCTCGTAACAGGTTTATTCATAATACCTTAAAAACTGGAAATTCCTTAAAAGTCCACCAAGATGAGAATGAATAAACAAATATATTCATACAAGGGAACATCACTCAGCAATAGAGAAATACATTATACTTCTACTGAAAAACATAAATTTCAAAAATATCCTGAGTGAAAGACATTCCACACAGAAGAGTAGAACATACTATATTCTCTACATGAAGTTGTAGAACAGAAAACACTAATCTATGATGGAAAAACAGAATAGTCATTCCCAGAGAAAGGGAGCAAAAACTGACTGGGAGGAGGCATGAAGAAGCTTTCTGAACCGGTGGGACTGTTTGATATCTTGAGAGGGGCTTAGAAAACAGGTTTATATATTTGCCCAAATTCAACCACTTAAGAACTGAGTGGTTCACTGTGTATATGTTTTACCTTTAAAAAAAGAACCATAAACAAATTATAAACAATGAAGCATTTAGGCATGAAGTGCACTGATGTCTGCAGCTTTCTTTGTAAAGTATCAAAAAAATGGAACTGATGGGTAAAGGAACAGTAAGATACATAGATATAGTAAAAGTAAATATACAGTTAACATAGTAAATATAGTAAAATGTTAATTGTAGGATCTAGATGGCAGATATATGGTGTTCATTCTGCAAGTCTTTCAACTTTTGTATGTTTGAAAATTTTAAAATAAAATGTTAAAAAATTCAGTATCTTCTTTTCTCCAGAAGAAAGCTGTTAAAGTTTGAGTGAGTAAAAATCATTAAGTATGATTAAGTATAAATTGGCTGCTTCTAAAAATTTGAATTATGAGAAAAACAGAGCACATTTTTCCTGTCTCTGAAAAGAAATCAACAAGGCTTTCTCCACTCTGGAAAATAAAAAAAGAGAGAGAGAAAAAAAATATCACTGACCTTTTTTCTTTTCCTTTGCTTGGCTTTAGCTGAGTCTTGTCCAGCATTCCCATTCCCTAGGGATCCTGCTGTGGTTTTCCCTGCGTGCTGTGATCCAGATGATGGAGCTGTTGGTGTGGGAGGAGGTGTATTCTCAGGAGATTCTGGGTAGGACTTCATGCAAGACCCCTGTCCAAAGAGATGTGCCTTTGAAATTAAGTGACCAGGACTTCTACTGACATTTGATTTTGTTTAGTATCTCATGAATTTAATATTATCTGAAGCTTACAAATATAAAAACACAATTTGTTATTATCAAGTTCACAGTAATGATGCCCCCATCTTGTCTCTAAGGATCTAAAAGTGTTAATTTTTAATCTGTGTAATTGTTAAGATATAATCAGGAATCCTCAGATACAGCTTCCAAAATTTCTATAGATTTTGTCAGATAACAGACATTTCTACTTGGAAGTTCCGTTAGCATTTCAAACTTACATGTTTCAAAAGGAAGCTCTAAACTTTCCCCCAAAACTGGGCAACTTCCAGACATTTTTTTTGTATCTGTGATGACCAGCCTTCTCCCATTAACACAAACTCAGTGTCTTAGGGTCACTGTAGATACTCCCAGCTCCTGCCACGTCTAATTCCTCCCTCCCTCCCTCCCTCCCTCCCTCCCTCCCTCCCTCCCTCCCTCCCTCCCTCCCTCCCTCCCTCCCTCCCTCCCTCCCAAATCCCTCATATCTATCTGCTTTCATAGGCTATGACTATAAAATTATTCTCTATTCCATGTAGAAGCACTTCAAACATTTGAAGACTGTTATATTTCACAGCCTTTTCTACAGGTCAAACACCTCTGGTTCCTTCAACCACTGATACACGTTTTCAGGTTCCTCCACCCCGTTCACTCTCCTTTAGACATCCTGCCCTGTGTGCCAACATGCACCCTATAGGACAGCACCTAAACCCTAAAACAAAAGTTTCCTTGTTGTAACATCGCAATACTGGCTCCTAAGAAATTCACAGGCAAATGCAAGTCCCTGTCTTTTTTACATATGGTATTAATAATCGGTGTCATCCTATCAACCACGCATACTAACCATGCTATCTACTGGCCTACACTTCTCTGTAATTTAAAAAAATTATGCTAAACTTTGTAAAATGTTTTGCTGAAATTCACATATTGGTTTCAAGAGCATTTCTTTGATCTTCTTGCCTAGAAACATTATCAAACAGGAAGGATAAAGCTAATCTGGCATGAGCTGTTCTTAGGAAAAACAAGATCGCTCCTGAAGATCGTCGCTTCCTGTGCACAAACCATGTTAGAATAAAATCTAGAAAATTAACTTGAATTCATATTAAACTTGCTAAACTAACATGAGGAACCCAAGCTTAACTAGCTCAGTTCTTTATATAGCTAAATGCTTAAGAGATGATAATCATTAAAGTAGAATGCATTTTTTATTAACTTCGCGCCGTAAGTTTCCAATTCTAATCTATTGTACACAGCACCTCCACTTGGATTTTCTTAAAACACCCATTTGAACCCTTTAGCCAAGAAACCCGCAGCACTTCCTTAGTAACTGAGGCTGAGACCTTAGTTTTCTAATCTAACTTTCTACTACCCCTCCCCAATGAATCCTTTCCTTGACTATCTTAATCAGAGTTTTTGCCCCTTGGACAATTACGCTGATGCTGCCTCTGAGGCCTGGAGTATTCTCCCCACTCTCACTGCCTCATCAAAGTCCTATCTCTCCTTCAACGCCAGCTTCCTCACAGAAGGCTTCTTTGGTTGTAATTAGGAGGTGATTTTTACCTTTGTGCTCCGTCTACACCACACGTTTGGAAATTAGTATATGCCATCTTGAACTGTCTGTTTGCTCACTTATTTCCTTGTTTGTTTTACCTCCCTGAATAGAGCCCATATCAGTCTCCGGATTTCCCCTTTGCACCAAAGTTGGTAAAGACCCTAATGCAGGCCCTTGATGTTGGTTGCTGATTTGTAACCGTGACGAGTAAGACTCTGACCTTAGAATGGCCATTCTCTTTGTGTTCAGTGAGGTAATAAAGGGCAGGAACACTTCCAGTCCCCCTGAATCTTCATTTTGACTACCAGTCACGCAGGGGGAGGGGTGTCTGGGGGGCCAGGGAAAAGCTTGGGGCTTGTACTAACATATTTAGTCAGGATGCTTTCTCACCCATGCTCCCACCTCCCAGAGAGCCCAGGAACCCAGCACACATAGACCATTTTTCTTAACTGCTGGGTAGCTGGGAACAGCGGCTGTGGTTGCTGAGCAGTTGCCCAGGGCAGCTTGGCCACCCTGGAGAACCAAGAAAGCGGGGGAAATAAGAGAGTTTTCCTAGGCATGCAAGCAATCCCTTGAATGTTAAGAGAAAACTAGGCTTGTTATGTTCACTGTACATTTCTTCAATTAGAAATGTTACAACAAGTTTGTGTGATGTTAATGAAAAGCATACTTACACACATATTCATAAAGTGAACATGCGCCAAAGGCATTTTAAAGGGTGCTTTTTGACATCATAATTTGGGTTTGTAACATAAACAAATAGTGTTTAATCAACTGGGTAATCTTCAGGGACTTTAAAAGTATGCTGACTGATAATGATGTATGACCTTTCCCAAGGAAAAAATGGATTTTTAATAGGCATAAACATTTTAATTCCTACTTGGATTCCAATTCTAAGCCAATCTGATTCTTTAAGGGGCATAAAAAGATGTCAAAATTTTGGCTTATAATAACATGCTATATAGGCAGATACATTTATGGATTTGCTAAGTGTCCTAGAGCAGAGTTACTTCAACTTGGAGTTCATAGGGTTCACAGATGCCTTAGATCCATAGAATGGCTTGAGGGTCTTTGAATACCCTGAAATTGTATGCAAAATCGGCAAATGTGTTTATGGGAAAAGGGTTTATAGTTTTCATCAAATTCTCAAAGGGGCTTATCCATTTATCCATTTTTAGGTTATACGTTTCACCCAACTTGATCTACAGCTCATTCACAATTATACATATAGACGTTAGCCTAACCTCTGTGCTGCCTTCTCTATGGTTACTAGATTGAATTATATGAAACGGTTAGTAAAAAAGGTCAAATATTAGTAAATTCATTCAACAGATGGTATTACATTTCTGGTTTTTAGGCACAGCTGTTTACAGAGAGTATTTTTTATACTGGAACTGTGCAAAGACTTAAAGTTGGCAAGAAGGCTTTACAGTCCCCATAGGTGGGGATCTCGGCAATAGAAACTGGATCAGAAGAGATGTGGTCTTTACAGGATAGGGCTGGTCTACACACAAAGGATAAATGGAGCCATGCTTCTTAAAATCATTTTTAGAGATGGATCAATGACTAGAATGTAAAATTATCAATAAATATTAGGAATTATTATTACATGAATAATTATCCTCTCATCTCCGAGGCACAAAGAAATAAGTAAACTTTCTCAATGTTCTTCAATTACCAAAACCAGTGGTTCACCATGGAAATGAGAACTTGTAACTATCCCTCTTTCACTGAAGGCTAGGAAAACTAAATAAGGCAAGGGAAGGGTGAAAAAAATCATTGTATTAAGTAGATTGTTAGGGCCAGGCACGTAGTAGGTTGTCAATAAATATTTGTTTGAATGTTGACTGTATTAAGATTCTTTGACTAAAGGCCATGCATTCCTACATAATCTTTTCCAAACAACTATTTGTGTAAATACTCGACGTGAGAAAAAAAAAACCCACAGATGACTCAGACAGGTATTTTGACACTTACCTCAGCAGAGCTGTGATACTGAATGAAGGTTGCCGAAATTGCATGGCTGAAAGGGTCTCCTGCCTTGGTTACCATGTCCTGCCTCACAAGAAGAGCCAGATCCACTAACTAGGGGATGAAAGCAATGGAAATAAAGTCACATAGCTGGAAATAATCATCCATGTCACTGAAGTAGCAAAGCTAAAAGCAATACATTCCAATGTTATTGATAATACTGTCTGCCTAAAAACCTGTATTATAGACATGAGCATACGCTTTCATTGGCTGGCAATCAGACCTACCCATGAATAGAAATGATATATCTCACCTTCCAGTGGAGTGGCTCTCAAACTTTTTATCATAATCACTAAAGAATCATTTAAAAATATGTACAGATTGCCGGGCCCCAAGCCCCGATATTCTGATTCAGTAGGTCTGCTCTGGGGCGTGACCTAGGAACTTACATTTGAAACAAGAGCAAGGAGATGCTGATGCTTGTGGTCTACAGACTGAGATTGGAGAAGCTGTTAGAGGGCGGATTCTAGGCTCAGATTTCTGCACCCATTCAAGTCGACTGAACATATCTAGAAAAGTACCTTTTGAAGATAAAAAAAATCTCTAATCAAGGCAGATGTGTACTTAGAACTCAATGTTGAGAAATGTAGGGTTTCATTTCTGATTAGAATAAAGTTGCAAGAAACAGTCACTTTTACCCTGACAGCCACTAGAACTGGGGATGCAAAGAAACACAGTTGAGCTAAAACTCAGAAAATGGTGAGACTGTCAAGGGAGAAAACTCATGGCCGTTCTCATTCCTGGTAGAGCAGCCTGTGGAATAAGAACTGATCGCCAACAGGGGGAAGGAGGAGGCAGCCATGGGCTGATATGGCAGATTAGAATTCTTACCTGTGCCACAGTTTCATACGCTAAATATGCTAAAATTTCCATAGCGACAGCATTGGGTTTTATCTCCATACTGCTGCAGTCCAACCAGTCTCGAAATTTGGAGGCTTTTTTGGCTAGCCAGTAAAAACAAACAAACAAAAAAACAGGTATAGAAGATTTAATTTTTGAAGTGTTTTCATTACTGTCACAAAAAAGAAAAATATGTCTCTTGAAAATTGCATATGAAATACAGATAATGCATACAAAATGCAATGTTTTTGGAGTTTTATTAGTCTAGATATTCTAGCCCCAAGAAATCTCCTATGCATTTGAGTCATTTATTTTGTATCCATGCTACATAACACAGTATACTAAGCCACTTAACATTCAGCACTTTTCCCACTGTGTCTGAATAAGTTTTAAGTTATCATTGACCATAGCTTATAACAATAATCAGAAGAGCTACTTGCTTGCCATAACTTTGATTTATCCTTGTGGGGGGAAAAACCCTGCAAGAAAAAAACCTGTGATGAAAAAGGAACGTACAGAAATTGTATTTATAATACCTTTCAAAATGTGTCTCTTAGAATTAAATGGAATAAACCGATATCTGGCCTGATCCAATACTGTGGTTATATTTTCTTTGTTACAAAGATGTCCAAATTCTTAAGCCTGACTCTCAAAACCATCTAGATTAATTCCAACCTGCCTTTGCTTTATTCCCTATTGAAATGTCACCTGGCCTTGAGTATAATCCTCTCTGTGTTCACCCTGATCCCTCCCCTCCATGGACTGTCCTCCCATCACTCTTCATTCGTACAAATCCTGTCCATACAGGCCAAAGATATAGTTCCCCACTCTAGTCATTTACTGAACACTTATCACATACCCTTTCATGTCTGCTTATAATTTCTCAAACCATGGTCTAAGTTCTCTGTGTGTATCTAGCAATACAAGTACGCAGGGAACCTTCCATGACATATCTCTAAAGCGTCACAGTGCTAAGCAGGGTCTAACTACATACAGGGCCTTCATTAGATATTACTAATGTAACTAGTAACCTCGAGGGAAAATCATCTTTAAAAAAACCCCACTGATTATTCTTCTGATTAATCTGGTCCCATAGGTCTATAAAACACTTAACAGTAACTCAAAGCATGATGTTTTGATCCTCACAGATACAGTCTTCATGGATTCCACATACAGCAGAGTTTTCTTCTAAATAAATCACAAAAGACCTTAAGTCCTGCTATCGAAGCGCATATCCAAAGTTGTCAACTGTGGCAGAATTATGATAATCCCCCTTAAAGCTATCTCCCTGAAGTAACCAATCTTCCAAATACTCTCTGACATGCAGCATTCCATCTCACTAGTAAGCTGCACGAGCTCACAAACACTTGTTTAACATCTGTGGAATACTTCTGAAGTTAACCTTAACAGGCAGCAATTTGGCAAGATCAATAAAATGTGCCTTACTCATTTCTCCCTTTGACAGGCTGTTCGGAGCACAGAGACAGATATTTTGTGACTATGCTCTAAACAATTTATTTTAAAGTGAGAGAAAGAAGAGTTCTTCGTACTCCATCAGATGTGTTCACCTAAGCAACAGCATTAGTAACTTTCTCTCTAGATTTTAAGCACTGAGAATGCAGGGACAAGAACCAAGTGCCCACTACTGCATCCCCAGCACCCAGAACAGTACGTGGTATCAGCAGAGGCACAATCATTTTTTCTAGTAGAAATGAAGAATAAAAAAACAAATGAAAGATATTTCTTTAATAAAAGGGTAGACTGCAAACCTTTTTATACATAAAAAAGATGCACAGAGGCCCCACGAACCGACATGGGTTACTGCTATTCCAGCAACAGGTGAAGATTCTCTGAGTTAATTCCCTTCCTGGCACCTGGCGCAGGCCTGCTCAGAAATGGACCCTTTCAGGGCATTGCTGGTTCCAAAAAAGGAGGCACAGACAATCCTAGTCATGATAATTTGTTTCCATCAAGAAGTGAGGAGCATGAGAATGAATGAGTTCCTTTCCGACATCCCTTTTCTCAACGTATCAGGAGAGAAGGTGATCCTGGACACTGATCGACAGTTTAAATAGAATCCTGCACAAAGGCCTGAAGTTCTTAGGACTACCAGCTTTCTCACACTACCTGGGTTTTCAGCCCATGCTAGACAACTTTTCATAATAATTTCACATAAAAATTTGAAGTTAGTTAATTCTCATACATTTTTTTATCTTTCTCATCAATGATCACTAACGAAATTCAAGGTCTCCCAATTTTCTGTTCTCTCTCCCTGCATACTATCCTATTATTTCTAGCTCACCCCTCCTCACCAGTCTTTCCATTCCTGACCTTCCCTCAGAGCCTCTATAATGCTTGGTCCACTCTGAGGAAATTCTTCTGCTACTTCAATCTCTTCAAAATCACTGTTGAGTTATTTGAGAACAGTCTTCCTTAAAGGGCATGGTTTTCCCTGGGATCTTTTATAGGAGAGGTTCTTTCTTTCCTTCCTTCTGTACAGATTGATCAAATACTGACTGCCAGCCTATTCATCTCCCATATACCAAAGGGCCTGGAGGCAATATACCTTCATTCTTTTAGTTTCTCCCCAAGGGAAATACAGAACTGGCAGAGAGAAGCATTCTTACCAACAACAGAGGCTAAAAGACAATGGAATCATGTTTTAGCAAATAACTACTAGTCTATAATTTTCTACCCAACTAAACTATCATTTAAATATGAGGGCAAAATAAAGCCATTTAAGACAAAAAGGAGTGCTTCAACTACTTACAGAGCCTTGGACAAAACAAAATTAAGCTGAGAAGGCAAGTTTACATACTTATCAACTTAAAAAAATTAACTCAGGGATGTATATTAAAAAATTAAGAGTAACAACTAAAAAAATAGAAATAGAGTATATAATATACAAACTGGTTAAGGAAAACAGAATGAAGAAAACTCAATCAATCCAATAGAACAAAGGAAAGGAAGAAAAGTAAATAAAAAAGCACAGTAAACTTAAAAGGCAAAATAAGACAGTGTATATAAACCCAGATGTATAATTACATATAAATTAAATTCATCAATTAAAATACAAAGAGACTGTCAGATTGACTGAAAAGAAAACCTAGATATCTGTTTACAAAATCCACATATTAAACAAAAGGTTTAAAGGAAAGGATTGGAAAAAGATTTACCAAATTATAGCTAAATTAAAGCTTTGTAATTAAAATTAATATCAAACTTTAAAAGACTTTGAGGAAAATAACTATTGACATATAAATATAAAAGACTGGTGAATCTGAACAGTGTCCCAATTCTACAACTTACTCTCAGCCTATACAGTTATAGACGTGTTATTTTAAAATGCACCAGTAGCACTGGCTGGGCGGCTCAGTTGGTTGGAGCGATGTCCTGTACCCCAAGAGGTGGGCGGGCTCCATTCCGGGTCAGGGCACATGCCCAGGCTGTGGGCAGCAGGCAACCGATTGATGTTTCTCTCTCACACTGATTTTTTTTCTCTCTCTCTCTCCCCCTCCCTCCCCTCCTCTAAGATCAACTAAAAAATATATTTTAAAAGAGAGAGGAAAAAAGATAAAATGTACCACTACTTAAGAAGACATATCTATCACAGTTCCTGTATCCTGGGAGTTTATCAGAAGGGGAGAAATGAAGAGAGCCTAACAGCCTGATCAGTGTGGGCGCCAGTTCTGAATCTGCTGACCCACCTGGATTCAGCACTCCCAGCCAGAGCACTCTGGCATATAAACCAGATTCTCCCACTAAGGTTTCATAATGAAGCACCCATGGGTACCACATAAAGAAATATTTTTAAAGGCCCTAACTTCTCTTCTTTAAATAAAAAAATTAAGCATAATATACTGTTTATACTATAATTATTTTATAATGAAAGGAAAAATATTAATTTTTAATCTGCTACAGTTTATTATTGAGTTACAAAAAAATGGAGTTATTAAAACTCTAATTATCAAACAAAAGATGTATTAGAACACTTCAATGACTGTATGTTTTAATGTGAAATAGCACTTCTGTACCTTTAAATGAATTAAATTTAAAATATAATTTTAAAAAATAGTTCAATAGCACTAAGTGTAACTTTATAAAACTGGAGATTTATACTTATAAAAGACCTGAATGCCATTTTTAAACCTAAAAATTACAATACAAAAACCTTTCATTTGCTGAAATTGCCATGATCTGAAGTGTCATTTACTTAATGCTTCACAGATGTATGATGCCAAATTGTTAGTCAGACTGCAAAGTATATTTAGTTAGGGAAAAAATCTTCCAAAACATGTTTTCCTATATTTTACTGACATTTACATGCGGTGCTATTTGAAATGTGTCATTTATTTGCACTTTATGATCTATAAATGAAGCTCTCATTTTCTTTTTCCAAATCAAATACGTTGTTATTGTGACCACATAATAGCTTTTCATTTAAAGACATCATTGTGTGGATAATCCCTCAGCCCAGGGTCATGTGCTACTTTGTCAGATGTTTTAACTGGACTTTTCATCACACTTACTCTTTGACCTTTACCCCGAGAGTCTTAGTCATCACTGGACTGTTGCTGGGAGGATGTTTTGCTACACAACTGAGCCCACTATTTATCATGAGCTGTAACGTAGTGTTAGTAAGCTGTGTGCAGTGCTGGGACGGTACTGATTTTACCACGAGGTCATTAGTGTTACAAGAGCACAATTAATGAATGTGGCTAACAGTTATAGACAAAGATGGAAGAGACTGCTGGTCTGTTCCTCTGTGGCAATATGAGTATGCGTAAATAAATGGGAAATTTGGTATCTATTAATACATACATATGAGGGGCTCTTAAATGTCATGACTGCACCAAGAGAGCCATTATGGGTCAAGTACAATCGGCAATACTAGTGTAAATATGACTAAGAAACTGGAAAAGAAATTAAAATGGGAATATTAAGACAAACAGAATTTTTCTAAAAGTTATGTGAATAATTAACATGGCTCTCTGTGTATTAATCAGACCCTTTAAAACCTCTGACTACTATTAATTGTAGAACAGTAGAGGGGGGTAAAATCTTTTATAGGCTCCCCAACAATGCAGAGGCTATTTCTGTAGCAGTTATAACGATGCATATATTAAATTCACCATTTTCTAAGGAACAGATTGTGCCATACTTTACCATATCTGTAACACATACTCTCTTAAACATACAATGAAGCAAAGTTAAATGCTTACTTACAGAAACTCAGTTGCCGACTTTCACAGAATTCTGCATATTGGGCTGAATCCATAATTCGAGTTTGTCTTTCTGCTCTCTAATAGATAAAAATAAAAAGGCACAAGAATACTTTTAAAGCAAGTAGACTATGGTATATATTTTCACAGCTAAAACTTAGCACTGGAGTTCCATGTTCCCTCCCTTACTCTCAGTGAACAGACTAGTGCTACCAAAAAGACCACGACACATAAAATTATAACAGTAGTTTTGAAGCTTGTTTCTTTTGGAAATAAAGTTTAAAATACCATTTTCCATTCCTCTGTTATTGTCATTATAAAAGAAGAAAAAACTAAAGGACCTCACTTCTCAGATTGTGCACTTCCAAATTTTCTTAACCGTAACATCCTTTAGTTAAAAGAAAAAGAAAACACTGAGACAATAACTAATCAAACAGGAAACTTGTTATTGATCCCTGTCCATCTGCCCTAAAGCTGGGACTCTGAAATATTAAATAGGAGTCAACAAACGGGGTCCATATATCGCCCTTCAGTTGGAACAGGGAGCCAGAGCTAACAAATCCGTATTTCAAAGGGCAAAGAAAATAAAACGGTAAACACGACGCAAATGCTTCCGTCCGCGTCCAGGTCCGGCTCACAGCTGGGCAGAGCCTCGCTCGAGGGTTTCTGTCCCAGGACAGCAGGTGTCTGCCGCTCGCTGTCCCGCACGAGCCAGCGCGGGTACAATTGTCACCCAGCCACCGCGGGTGGGAAAGGAAGCGGCCGCTTCCGCTTCCGGGGCCGGAGGGCTCCGAGAGGAGACGGCTGGAACTGCTTGGAATGAGTTTCTGCCCAGCAGAGGAAAAAATTCCCTGAGATTTTAATTTTTTTTCTGCTTTGGAAGGACTTTCAGCAAGTGTTCTTTATCACAGTTGTTGGAGTACATAAGTACCACTTACAACGTCTGTGGATATTTTTATATTTTTTTAAACTAAAATTGTTCTGTTTTTTCATTTTGCTTGATTTGGGGGAGTGATCAACTTAATTCCAATGATATACCAGCTGAAGGAGTGAGTAATGGTGCACTACTTTCAGCTCAGTACAGAAAAGAGACAGATGGGGTGTTGGGAGGTAAGTTAAAATGTACTAACTGCTGTGGCTCCTTCTAAGACCAGCGAGTACTTTTCCCCTTTCCCTTCCTCCCCTCCCTCTTTTCTTTCCTTCCTAATCCCCCCCCCCAAACACATACACACTGATGCAAACCCAGACTTCTGTTTATTTACCCTACAGTTCAAGTATCCGTTCTGAGCACGTAAAGTAAATGTTACACACATGTACACTACATGTGCATTAAATACATGCACATATATGTATGTGCGTATGTATCCTCTTGTACGTGGATGCGAAACATCATGGTCCTTAAGGGTACGTTACTGGGTGAATTGTTACATACTTAAGAGTATGTTTTGATACGTGAATTTTTGCATGATTTAGTTTTGTCTTTCTTTTTAAATATATCTAACACAACTCTTTTTTTTTGTCATGGAAAATAGGAAGGACAGGAGAATTTATGTGTTTCCAATACAACAAGTCAGTTACTAATGTGTTTATTAAAACTTCTAAGACTCATAACATTCTATCATATCTGTCTGTCTGTGTTTGACTATAGCAGGAACCTCTCAGGTTTGAATTTCTAGCTCCTAGAAAACATCTTGACATGGTAAATAAACAATACACATTCATGGAATGAACAAATGCTACATTTTAGTCTATAATCAGGGCACATGACCATCACCTAACTGAAGCCAGTCCGCCTTTTTTGCTACTCTCCAGCTAGGCAGCCTCCTCCACCCAACACACGCTAGACAGAAAGGGCTTAGCTAATTACGAAAAAGAGAAAGTTCCTAACAGGATGAACTTTTCTTCTACCAAGTTGAATAATCAAGATTTGACTTTTATATATATATGCCTAGATTGTTGATGTTTCTGCAAGAAGTATTTCTAGAAATGAAAGTTAGGAACACTTATCCTAAGAGGTCAAGGTTGCCAGGCTGCCAGCTTTAATTGAGGTGTGTAGCTGGTTGGAAGATTCTGAACTGCAAAGCCTATCATCTGACTACCTTTAAAAGCCACTAAAAGCCTTTAAATGATTGTAGCTGGCTTCCTTCTTTTTCAACACTGTCTTCAGTGTCTATTCTCTTTTCTTTATTCAGCATCTTAGTCTGATTTCAGTTCCATCGTCTCAGCAGTAACCTTGGATCTCAGGAGGCCCATGAAGCTGGCACTAGGGTGTGCGTCAAACTGTTCACTGAGTGCCTAGCAGTTGACTCAACAGCAAAGGTTACAGGCAGTACAAATGGATGGCATGCTAGAGCTAGAGGCAGCTTCAAGTCCATCTTGTTCAGTCCCTCTCATTTAAAGACGAGGAAATTGAGGTTCAGAGAGAAGTGATTTGCCAGAAATGACCAAGTCAGAAGTCTAGGACTACTCATTCCCGAGTCAATTTTCATTATAAAAAGCTGTCTCTAACCTGTAGTACTTTATACCTCTAGTAATTTTCTTTGGAATTCTGTAAACTCTATCCATTGTCTTACTAATGTAGCCCCTGTAATTAACATGCCCAAACTATTTATGAGAAAATAAAATTAGTGGGGCCCTGGTTCAGCAAAGAAGTCACAACCTGGGATAAGGCAGTGCAGAGCGCACAGGCTGTGAGGGACCCGACAGGGCGCTGCTGCGCTGCAAACGTGTCCCAGGCGTGCAGTTACTGTGTCTCCTCAACCTTCTGGAAGCCATACAAGGCGGGGGTGCAGAACCCCAGAGGAGGTATCTGGCTACAAGTTTCCCTGTCCATTGACCTTGGTGTAGCACAAAAATATTATTTTCTATGTGAGCCATGACCTGGAAAAGCATGCACACTGCTCAGAGTGGGGTCCAATGAGCTCAACTGAAATCAGAGACACAAATGGGTGTGAGGATGATGAGGGTGACGCCTCTCTCTTCCCCATGAACTGTTTCAAATGACCAAAAGAGACAAAGTTGGCCTTGTGAAAGGATGAGACCATTCTGCCTCTGATTATATTATCTCCTGTTCTCACGCTATCACCTTAAGTCCTGGGAAGAGAAGGAAACACCTAACCTTCATGGACTCTGTGTTCTTTAAAAACAGTAACTATGTTTTGCTCTATAATCAAGTATTGGCCAATGTTTAGCTTGGATTTACCTGAGCCTCAGTAAATGTTTGCTGGCTCCCTGAATGACTGGGCAGATGGATTGATGGATTGAGGCAAAAGAAATGCATATAAATTCTTGTTGGCCGATCTAAAATCAGAAACTGTAATATCAGTAATCAAACCTTATGAATTCCAGAGAGGGAAGGCAGTCTTTTAAACCAAAGACCCATAAAAAAATCAAGACACTGGCCAACTATTAAATAAGTTTGGCTTGTATTTTCTGTGTTGTCCTAGTTCCACTTTCCCTTCTGCTCTGTTCAGATGACCTATTCCACTCCCCAAGAAAGTGCACACTGGCCGTCCTGTTCTATTCCTGCTACAGTTAAAAAAAAAAAAAAAAAAAAAAATTCTGGAAAAAGATGCAAAGGGTAAAAATCATAAACCTAGTCAGACAGCAGGATCAGAATAACAACGCCTACTCTTCACATAGCCGGACATCATAACCCTTAAGATAAACAGTTTAAAAACATTTAAAGGACACAGTTCATAAAGTAACAGGGGTCCTAAACGACCTAGTCTGAGGTATATCACTGAATAATCATAGTAGGTTTATCACAGCTTTTGTTCATACTGAACCTTCTCAAATTACACAATGTCCTTCTGATCTCAGGCTGCCGCATGAGTGTAAGGTCATCGCCGGGTGAGTCACGCTCCTGCATCTGCAAGCCCAGGGCGTCTTCTGCTTCATCGGCCGGCTCTACCCACTCCGTGGCTTCTTCAGGCATCAGCAGTGCCCTTGAACACTCATAAAAATGCGCTGCACACTCAGACGCTTTTCTGAAACTGAACCTCACTAGTGCTACCAAACAGCGAAGTATTACCATGTAGGGGCACACACAGAAAAATTACTTTTGAAAGAAATACTCCTAAAATTTCCCAAACACTCAACAATATTTTTAAAATTCACTGGCATGGCTCTTTAAAAAAGTAAACAAGAATAGTTATGCTCATTGTCACTCATCTCACTACCAAGAAGTTACAGCTTTTTCTGGTTATTGTAAAACAAACTTGGGAGGCGGAACACCGCGCCAGATGAACTCATTCTGGGTCCCACCTAAATGAAGCCAGGGAAGCAGATATCTGCAGATGCAGTACCTACTATAATTTGCGTGTTTGTTTAATCCTGAACGCAGCAGACTCTCAGTATATATTTGTTAATTTAAATTTTTGGTGAAGAGTTTGGGTTTCAGTTAACAGGAACCTGGCTGTGCGCGCAAACAGTCCCTCCAGCGCCTGCGGCCTGCGCGGCCCTCGGGTGCGGCTGCAGAGCCTCTGCGGCACAGTCTCACCCTCGTGCTCTCTCAAGCGGAGGCGAAGGCTACAGGCGCTCTGCGCTGGCCTCTTGGCGGCTTCTCAAGACACATGACATTTATCTTTCTTCAGCAATACAGAATCACAGAACCTAACATTTAAACCAGGATGAAAGTTTCTCTGCCCTAGCTTCCACCTCATATTTTTTTTTTAAAAAAAATCTTATTCTGATTACTCTTAGAAGTTTTACATTTGAAACGCAGTCCTTTCTGCATGAAAAAGGCAAAATGCCAATAACTACCAGCCACTTCGTGTTGGACAGAGGCTGGCTGTGGAACTGGGGAACTTCAAATGGAGCGGCGGGCAGCAGCGGCCGGCACGGCGACGTGGATTCCGGGATGTTACGCGTGGCCCTGTTGGCCGTGGTCCATTTGCAGCAGGACACGAAGACACCAGTGACCAGCACAGAATGCTGGGCACACCAGAAACCAGATCCCCAACTCACTGCAAAGAAGGAAACTGAGGCCCGGAGAGGTGAAAGGGTTCACCTAGACTGTTGCAGGGGCGACCCGGTACCAGGCGGTCCAGTTTGTAACGGAGAGAGTCCCCTGCTCAAGAGTCAAGTGTCTCCCCAGAACACTGGGTGGACTTTCACTGCCTGTATGCCCACTGCCAAGATCATGATTTGGGCCTCGGGTCCTGCAACAGGTTCCTAGCTGGTTCCTTCTACATTTTTAACCCTCCCCACCCAGCTGGGTACAACTTGAAAAATAGAGAAGAGGCCTTGGCACACGGCAAGACCTTACCTCCTCCATCCCCACACCACCTGCACTCTGCATCATAAACTGCAACAAATGGCTCTCAGTTAATCACGGCATCAAGTTCAAGCTCAAGTGCTTGGTTTCCAAATGTGGACATAATCTGGCCCATTCTAGGTAGGCAGACGTCATTCTCACTGAAGTATGACATATTCTTTGCTTTCTTCATGTCATTCTTGGTCACCCTCCTCACAGCTGTCCCCTGCCCCTCCTTCATTACTGTGCTGGCTATTTCCCCCCGCACATGGTAACTTAACGAGTTCCCTTTCAGGACAGGTACTCCCTCCTCTAGAAAGTTTTCCCTGAAGATACCAGGTGACATGATTCCTCTCTTCTGAAACATCTGTCCTTCTAGATCAGGAGTGGGGAAACTTTTTTCTGCCAAGGGCCATTTGGATATTTATAACATCATTCAAGGGCCATACAAAATTATTAACTTAAAAATTAGCTATGAAAAAACTCCTAGATAAATTGAATTTCAAGTCCCGCCTGCAGTTGCCTTGGCAGGGCCAGACGAAATGATCTCGCAGTGGCCTGCGCCACCCCTGCTCTAGATAGTATTATACTCCCGCACTTTCCTATGCCTGCTGCTTTTGTCGCTACTAAAAAATGATAGCTGTAAGAATGTATCATTAACGGAAAAAAGCACGTTGTGGATTAGAATGTATGTACCTTGATCCCATTTATGTTTAAACACACACAGACACACCACACGTGAGCGTGCAAACTTCTAGAAGTGTACACATACTTCGATAGTATATACCTCTAGGGGTAGCACTCCAGGGAACTTACTTTTGCAGTTACACATATCAGTACTGTTTTAACCTTTTCTTAAGTGGATTACAATCAGAAAAATACTTTAAGAAATCTTTCCTCTCGAGTTAAATAAATGTCCACACACAAAATAATCAAGAGGCAGAAAATCACAGAGAAAAGTGCAGGCTTGGATAGATGTTCAGAGAGACAATGTGAATATGTTACTGCAGTATTGAGGGAGTCAATAAACCCTGGGTTTATTTAAGTTTGATCCAGAATTTTCTCTGAATTATATAACTGAATAAAAATACTGTACGGTATGTTTTCTATTTTGTAGCTAAGTAGTAAAGATTTCCATTGGTGCTAATCTGTTCTCCCAGAGTGATTTTTCTAATACAACACTTTTGTGTGTCCAAGGTATTATGAATGTACTAGGGTAATCATATGAAGTTTCCTAAAAAAATAGCTATGGAGTCTAGGAGGACATTCAAGGGATTTAAAAGGAATTTCGGGCTAAAAATAAGTGAGTAATTCTCAGCAAGCACAAAGCATCAGTGAGTAAGAAATACACAAAGGGATATTTGTGAAATTCATAACAGGGTTGTTTCAAAATATTGAATTTTTGGGGGTCTATATTAATCAATGTAACTATAGGAGTTTTTTCTTTTCTCTATATTTTAAACTATCAAGAATGAGCATAAATTGGTTGTATAAGGAAAATATAGTTATTAAAATCAAAATAGTACATTTAAAATTGGCTTAATGTCTGTTTAAAAATTTTAAATATGGATTTATTAAACTAGTAGTGGGCAAAATTATAGCAGTGAAATATTTCCTGTCCTGGGATAGAATGTGTGCTAAGAAAAGTGTCATTTTTTTCAATAACCTAGCACCATACAATCCACTGCCAGGTTTAGCTGTCAATCTTCATGTGGTGTTAGTACTAATTTTTACTAATGTTCTCCTGAAACCGTAAACATGCTCTGTAATAACTAAGCTGGCAAATAATATAAAAAGCTATGAGAATTTCTGCCCAAACTAGTTCCTTAACGTAATAGAAGACTGACATCTTTTTCTATTTTCCTAATTGAGGATGCTGTAACTCGTTCTTGTGGTTATTATTTGGCTGTATCTCTAAAAGTGAACATACTAGGTTAATATGTGTAAGCTCTTTAGGCATTCTGAATAGCATTCTTCCAAATTCTCATAGGTTTATGTCATATCCAGATGAGCTGAGATGGCTTTAGAGTCCAGCAAATATACAAGGATATGGTTAAACACTTTGGTCATTTAGGGTAAAATTTTACAACACTGCCTGCAAAATATGTTCAGAAAGTCACTATTACACACAATTCTGTTCATATTTTCTCTTTATTCCTGAGTTAGACCTACAGACCTTTCCATTTTGATTTAGCTAAGAACAAATTCTCAAGCACTCTGACATGCATACCGAATGGAGGCTGGCTTCACTTAGGTAGAGGGAAGGCCTGGCAGCTTTAAAATAAACTTCTGTAAAAGGAGGAGCCTGTCAGTGCAGCACGGATGGCTCACCATCCTCAAGGACCCCTGGAGCTCTGCACAGAACAAGGGAGGGCCCCGCCTGCAATTTCACTCTGTTGCTACTATGTGGTCCTAGTTTTTCAATAAGGATTTTTCTTCCTTTGAAAATAATATTTTTATTTTAGATTACTTCATTGGTTTAATTCCTTCTAAGCAAATTCCATCAGCCCTTCCTTTAAAATATCTGGAATAAACCACTTTCCATCACCTGCCACCTTCACTGCTACTGCCCTGGTCCAAACTGTCATTATCATCTCCCCGCTGGCTTGCTGAAATAATCTCCTAATGGGCCTTCCTGCTTTCACTCTTTCTCCTGTTACCCAACCCCTGCTAGGGTCTACTCACTGCACAACAGCCAGAGTAATCTTCTAAAAGATGAAAATTGGATCATACCATTTATGATAAAAACTTCCGATAGATTCTCCTCAAATATAGAATAAAACTCAAGATCCTCAGAATGGCCTATGAAGCCCTCCATAATCTGTTGCTCAATTTTCAATCTGATCTCATCTTCTTTTACTCCCTCTCTCACTCCACTCCAGCCACACTGCCCTATGTTTCATTAATGCCAAACACTTTCCTACCCCAGGGCCTTTGCATTTGCCATACCTCTGTCCAGAATATCTTAATCCCACATCAGTCTGGCTTGTTCCCTCACTTCCTTCAGGCTCTGTTCAAAGGTAACTTTTTCAGAAAAGCTGTTTATGTGTATGATCACTTTATATAAAATAGCAGCTTCCCCCAAGTCATTCTGTATCTGTATCCTGCTTCATTTTTCCTCATAGCTCTTTCTACCATCTGCCACAATATTATACATTTATTTGTTTATTGTCTATTTCTCCCCAAGTAGAATGTAAGCTCCTTGATGGTAGAGACTATGTCTATTTTATTCCATGCTAAATCCCCAAAGCCTCTACAGAGCTTGACACATAGTAAATTTTCATAAGTATTGGTGGAATAAATCTTTTATTTCCCCCTATATTCTATATACATAAAGTGAATAGGTAAGGCAGGGTTTCTAAATCTTGATATTATTGACATTTTGGGCTGAAGGATCTTTCTTGTACAGACTGTCCTGTGCACTGCAGTAGGGTTTTAGCAACACAGTATCCCTGACCTCTACCCACCAGATGCTCAGAGCTTCTGCCCACTACTCCCTGGATTGTGAAAAACAAAAATGTCTCTAAACATTTCCAAATGTTCCCTGGGGGCAAAAGTCATGCCCCAGTGAGAGCCACAAGTCTAAGGGGCAGGGACTGTACACTATGAGCCACGTGCCATGCGTGGTCCTTTAGGCTCTCTCCTTTCATCCTTCCAGATATGACTCAATTGCAGGGAAATACTGCAGATATGATTCCTCTTTTTAAAATGAGAAGCTATGGCTAAGATATATTAGGCACCTTGCCTAAGGCTGCTAAGTAAGTAAGGTGTGCTGCCACCTGAAACCAGGCCTACCTTACTCCAAAGTCTGTGCTCTTTTTACTATGAAGCCTCATAAGGGAAAGTGTCAAGAGCAGCGATACTTGGATCGAGGTGAGGAAAGGGGATTAGAGCCCTCCGATTTTCTTTCTCCCCTGACAGGTATTGCTCAATGAAACACCAAAAGCAGAAGGACAGAGCTGAAAAACACTGGGCATCCTATGCTGCTTGCCCTTCAAGGAACTGGCACTGCCTTTTTGTATCTGGTTTCAAGACAGAGGCCATTTCATGCGTGAGACTCACAGCATGACCATGATACTGAAGGAACAGCTAATCCCACACATTAGTCAGTGATCTTTAAAGAATGTAATCATGTCGTGCCACTTCTATCAAATCCCTCCTTGGTTCTGATATCATGGTCTGTTGCAACGATGACAGGCTTATCTGTGGAGCGCGTACGAAAGGGGGCTCCTGACACACGGCCCAGATCAAACGTGGCTGCTATAAACTCTCCTGAGCAGTAGAGTAAGACCTGCCCCCCATCAGAATCCTGCCCCTACCTGCCCCCAACGCCAGCGCTGCCAGAGCCAGGACAGTAAGACCTGCCCCCTCCTCGCATCAGCATCCTGCCCCTACCTGCCCCCTGCGCCAGTGCTGCCAGAAATGTCTAGGAGTTGTAGACATAACCGGCTCAACGAAGGATCAGAATGACCAGTTTATAGTCTTCATTACCTATCATTTATGTTGACAGTTTCAATCTCTCAGTTTATAAAATATTTTTAAAACTGGCTCTTCATACATTGAACCTCAAGTATTCTAACTAAGAAGGTGTCCTAGCAACATGGTTAAATTATTCATTTAGAAGTTTTTAATTGCAGGAAAATACAGCTGCAAACAAACTTCAAACAAAAATGGCGATGTAAAAAAATGTTTAACAGTAAATCTGAATCACACATGCCTTAAAAATTCAGAAAGAGGAAAGGTGACACTCTGAAAAGGTCAACAATGAAGCCTATGACATTACGAACCAGTGACGAAATGAAGTCACCGGTCTAGGAAAAATCCTCAAGGGAATATGTTCCGAAGGAAAAACAGGCTTTTACAACTGGACACCACGTGAGTTAAGATTAGAAACAAAAGAAACCGAATTAAATTGTTTATTCCCCTAAAGAGAATGTTCTTCATCATTTTAAAGCTGAAGTTGCTCTCCTCATGATTAGCTGAGTTGTTTTCATGAGTCAGAAATGAGCAAGGTCATCAATAGAAACTCGCCACAGAGACTGATGTAGCTGAAGGCATGAGTTCAGGCAGAACAAAGGAAGCCCGTGACTTCCCGAGGCTGCCAAACTGTAATCGCCGGGCAGGAACACGCAATGGGAAGGGGCCGAGACTCAGGACAGGCAATGCTGCCCTGATTGCTGTTTCAAGTGTAAGAAATGCGAATTCCTAATACTTGACAGGAAAAAGAAACGTCTACACATTCAGAAAATTAATGTCTATTTTCAATTCTTATCTTTAAAAGTCTACCTAATTAAAAAATAAACAAAAACAGAAAGCATCTTGAAAATAATTGTGGGTTCAAAATCTTTGAGAGATAAAGACCTGCGGAAACTTATCTCCTAGAGAAGCCCAGGCTGTTCTTAAATTCAGTCTTTCAAAGTAGCCTGAGCACTACGGCAGCCTCTTGGGCTTCAAAGAATGCAGAATAGCAAAATCCCCTGGAATCATAAATGCAAAACCTATAATTATGGTTATTTAACAAAATGGTTTCTGTTAAGATATTTGATGATGAAATTCCCATCCTCAGATGTCAGTGCCCAAATTTTAATCAGCCTTTACTCATGAGTAAATGTTTCTGTTATTTGATTAAATGTCAGTAGCCATTAGGCCCAGCTCTTAAGTAAGGAGGCGTAGTGAAGGCACCGGCGGGTGTGGAGTGGATTAGCCAGACGAAGAAGGGGGTTGTTTCAGTAACCTGGTGATGTGAGGCAGGGCTTCACCTCACATAAACCACAGAAACTTTAAAGAAGCAGAGGACAACTCTGGCAGCGAGAAGAAGGGAGCATCAGAGGTGCTGAAACAGGTGAAGTCGGGTGAGAGTCACTGACAGCAGCAGCAGTTTTGAGTTTTGTGTATACTGCCTGTTGGTCTTCTCAACAACTGCGTGTGTGTGGTAGGAGTAGCCATTCTTATCTCCATTCGATCGATGAACAAACAGGCTCACTGACTCTCTGTGGTTTTTAAAAAGACTTACTTTTAAATAATTTTAATTCATAGGAAATTCGCAAAACCAGTTCCTGTGTGCTCTTCACCCAGCCTCAGCACCACAAACACTCCTCCTCCCTTCGGATCCCAGAGGCCAAGCAGGGTAAGGGGTGTAAGTACTTGGATGAGTTTCTGTGGCTTTTCATCAACGTAAGACACTTCACTAGAAAGATTTAAGATTACTACTCCCAAGCCAGCACCCTTTCCACTATACCACTCATGCGTCTAACAAAACTCCTTACTCAAAGATACAATTTCTATGTGGATATAGATGGAATAACCCAAGTAAAATTACCCAAAAGAGTTCAACTAGACATTGCTACTTCATGTTACAGCTCTAGGGACCTCCAAGACTTGCAGTCATCTAAAAAATTCTACCTGAAATGCTCTTTAGTGGCTCTGATAAGAAACAGGCTTAGTCTTGACAGAACTCAAAACCCTAAAACTTGAGCTGTGTGTAGTTTGGATAAGATCTAGGAGTGCATTCTAACATGATTAAGTTACTTAATAAGATATAAGTGGACAGATGTTACAGAATTATCTTACACAGTGCTTTCTGAAGATACACGCTACGTTTTCCGAGTTTTTTTAAAACTGGGGGATGGAAGTCAATGTTAGACAGATATTCCAATAACTTGATCTCTCATATATGCTGTAATTTCTTTGACGAGTTCTGACTGAATCATTATGATATGGTTGTATCTAAACTAAATTCCATTTGTATGTCTATCTATAGGAATTTAGCCATACTGTACATTTTATAAAGAATATTTTTTCCAAGATAGTTACTATTTCTTAAAGACACATATGCTGGCCATTGAGCTAGGTACATTACATATGTCATCACAAATCCTTCCCAACGGTTCTATGATACTGATCCAATTAAAGAATCTGAGATTCAAAAACATAAAGTAACTTGATAAGGGATGGAACTGTGATTTAAGGTCTGACTGTCTGACCCCAAAGTTGAAGCTCTGGTCATAATAATCATGCAGTCTAAGGAGAGTATCAGAAAGAAGACAGGCATACTGCAGTGTGGTAGAAGATTAAAAAAATATTGTCATTCTATAATGAAGAATATAATCTTTTGTGATGGCTGACATCCATGATTAGAAAATGATGCCAAGGGAACATATACACTGGCCAAACACTGAGGATATGTACAAAGTGTGTGTGTTGTTAGCTTGCGGCTTTTACATGAGAGCACATTATTGTGACACGGTCTCATGTATCTGGGAAGGTCATTCTCTTCCATAGAAGCCTCCACTTGGGAGGAGCAGGGTGAGTGTGAAAGTGGGAACAGTGGAATTTAGTTAGCCAGTCAGACCAGTCCAATAACCCCGATGATCACTGGGCAACAGCTTTCAAAACCAGATTGCCCAAATGTGGCTGGTGAATTAAAAACGAACACAGAGCGACACTGAAATGAACGATGAAAACCCAAATAATGAAAATATGACCTTGCCAAAACAATGAATTAAGATTCTTCATAGCACAAAAGCAATCCTCCTAGAATTCTTTTATACTGATGCTTTCCTGGTACACTTACACTATAATGAAATAAACTACAATTTGGTTATATAATATTTAAGAGTAAGAATACTCCTACTGTAGCACGCAGGTATTCCATATAGTTAAATGAAGCATGTCCTGTTACTTTGCATACCCTCCTTTGCATAGTGTTCTTTAGAGGAGGCAGAAAAACATTCAACCCAGATGGTACTTATTTTCTATAGCACAGTATTTTAATTTCTTAAGTAGCAGGATGAATATTTTGATTAACAAAAAAAAAATATCTAAAATCAAATCCTTTCTTCTATTTTCCTCTGGAATTTAAGAGACAGGAAGCATACTAATAAAAGCTGAATGATTTCTTTAACCTTCTGATGTTTATAAGTTTTGGTAAACAAAACCCTTTAAATTAATATGAGACTTAGGCTGAAACGCATTAAGACATTAACACTTGTGCTGTGGCTGTGATAGTTCTTTGAAAATCATAGGCCACGTGACAAAATATTCCTTCAATATTAAAAAAGCTTAATTTATCAGTTATCTGGGAAAGAATTAACAAGGGGGGGGATCAATGTCCTAAGTTAAAGCTTCGGAACTGACAGTGAGTCCCCACAGAAGCTGTGTTGGTCAGAGAGGGCGAGGATGAGCCATCTCTGCAGCTCCCCTGATGTACTAAACATGATGAGTTCACGTGACAGCTAAGAGCCATCTACTCTCATGATGTGGCACAAAGAGTTCATTTCACAACTTATGAGTTCATTTTCCTGGCACAAACTAAAAACAGACTGTATGAGACAACCTACATCTCTACTAGCTCCAGGCAAAACAGAATCCAGTCATTGCCAAATAGATTGGAATTATCAAGTGCCTTCCAGTTTTGATTGCTAAATAAAACAATTTTTATATCAGACCAGGTCTACTCTAAGACACTAATTACTTTTTAGAAGTATATTATTCTCAATTTTATCAACCTTAAGGGCTCATTTACAGGTCTTACTACTTAAAATATTTTTAGCTACACACAGTAAGACCCCAAATTATACTTCCTTACACAAGATAGAAGTTTTTCTCATATAAAATGAATTCTGGAGACAAGTAATTGAGGCTTGACATAACCACTTGTGGAAGTCACCAGGGCCTCAGTCTCTTTTAGCCCCTGCTCTGATATTTCTAAGCTGTTGCTTTCCCCCTTAATCTTTAAAAGTTATTTACTTACTTCCTGCCACCACCACCCCTTTTACTGATGTGCAGCTGACATACAACATTGTGTAGGCTTTGTCTTTGTCTTCATGATTCAGAATGGCTTCTAAAGCCCCACATCTGCAGAAAGCAATCAAACGTAAGAGCACAGGTGCACCCTTCTATTTTAGGAAAAGGTCTAGAGGCCCAACAGAATATTTATGCTCACACTTCACTGCCACAACCCAGTCACATGACCACACCTGCCTGCACGGCAAGAGGAGGAGTGTGGTATTCTGTCTGGATGGCAATACGTCCAGCTAAATATCAGAGTTTTGTGACAGGGAAAGAAGGAGAGTGAATATTGGGAGGCAAGCAGCTGTTTCTATCACGTTGGTATATGGCTGGAGTACAGAGACCTTACATTTATGTGATCTATCATACTGATTTCCAGAACCGATTTTTATCTGTCATAGGAGCCTCAAGTGAGCTTAAGAGTGAGAATTCTCTGCCATCTCACTCACCAGCATTTTAAAACACAGCTTATTTTATATATCTTTTAACTTCATGGGGTACTTTCAGGGGATAAGAAGAAGACAACATTAAGTCAAACAAATAACCAATAATATCCTAACTCCAAAAAGACCGAGACACCAGTCTAGGGAGAAACAGGTTTAGTTGCATTTAATTTGCTTTTACATTGTTGAGCAAAGGGGAGTGACATGAAACGGGCTAGACAAATGACTCACTCCAATGTGTGCTCTCAGGCTTGGCCATTTTAAATCTGTGCGTTTTGCATACCTGCTGGCTGGCAGGATGAGGACATTGCTTTTGACCTGTTTTAACCTTTTACTGGAATCCTAGACACAGCCAATGAAACGCCATCAATCCCAAACTTAAAGACAGAAAAGACTGAAGCGGACCGGGGGGGGGGGGGGGGGGGGGGGGGGGCGGTGAGGGCTGCAGTGGTTCTGAGAACATTTATGCGCTGTTTTATCTCGAAGAGAAAGATACAATCAAAAACAAAATAAGATGGCATTCAAGATGCATTTATTTGAAGGGGTTAACACAATTCCAACCACTGACCAGTAATGGCCAAGTTTTAATCATAATCTAAAGCCCTGAAATATTCCTATGTCATCCTGCGGGACACTATACCATCCGAAACGACTGGAGTGACTCGTGAAGAGAACGCTGACAGGGAATCAGCAGCCCTGCACCTCAGGTCTGGTTTGCCCCAAACACAGAGGGGAATCTCTGGGCTGAGTGGCTGCATCTCACTGGACTGAGTCCTCTCCTCTTTCACACAGCATCATGTGCTGTGGTTCTGCGTGTGTCCTGTATCTTAGGGAAGTCCTGGAATCTTTAGAAATGTTTCAGTCGTGGGTCCTAAGATTTAAGAGCTCAGACAACCTATTCAAGTCCACACTGGGAAATAGTCTTAGTCCATTTGCAACAATTCTTATATAGAAGAAATATCACAGGGAGAAGTGATCCATTCCTAACTTCTGGGAAAAAGACATTTCAAAACTGTAAAAGTGTGTGAACCACCTCACCTGTAGCAATGACACAGCTATTTAATCAACTGCATCCACTTTACGTCTCCATGCCTCACACAGAAGGGCACTGGATTTAGGAAATCAGGAGGCCCTGCGATACTGATAATGAAAGAGAGACTGTGGCATTCATAAGAACCTACACTTTCATAATAGATGGAGAAAGGAAACAGAATTCCACGTACTAATTCTCAGGGAAGTTAAAAGTCAGGAAGATCACAGCCACTGTGGCTTCAAATGCCTCCTCCTCAAGATGCCCCTTACTGCAGTAAGGTAGGGCCAGCACCAGAGACCGAAAAAGATGTGCTACCGAACTTTACAAAAAGTACATACCGCTATGCAATTCATACCAATGCTAAACATGAAATCTGTCTTTTAAAATAAATTATACACTCTAAAAGCTATTAGCAAAGTTTTTTTTAGAGAAGTATATCTAAGAGACTATAATAGTCAAAGGATGTAAATGTTCTTTGAAAACAAGAACAAAACTTGAAGTGGATGTTTGAGTCACGCGGACATAGATGAGCAGAAGAAAAGGGAAACCTCAGGAACAAATACTGTCAGTTATTTGTAAGTCACCGAGGCCTAGTACTTTTCCATTGTCCTGGTCTATACCGACTCACGGGGTAGATAAAACTAGACATTCTACAGTACAAGAGTCTTGGAAATAATAGTGAGGCTTCAAAAATGTAGGTACATTTAGTGGACATGTTTTAAACCTTCTGCAAGAAAGTCAGTGTGTATTTTCCAACAGCTAACAAAGGCAGCAGGCCCCTTCGGTGGGTAGGAACTGTGAACGTGCCATTACCTATTCCTTAAGAGAAGCAGATCCTATACCATCAACTGAAGGAAGAGAAAACCTGAGCTTGTCCATAACAAAAAGAAAGCAGATTTGGTATGCTTGTCACTTCAAAGAGCACATTATGTGGAAAAACAAAATAAACATTTGACCTGGCAAATGAAAATGGAACTGGAGCTTCAGCATATTTGGCAGACAGGTAGCATTAAATTCAAGTCAAGTATGCAGAGACTAATATAGTATTTAAATATTTGCTTAAGTGATATAGTATTTAAAATAACATATTTGAAGAAATGTTTTTGTTGAAATGTTTTACAGTTTTAGTGAGGATATTTTTTTAAGAGAAAAGTCTTGACTGAAGAGTATGTCATTACTTTCTTTGTCGTTCCGTGACTTTAGTGGGATTTTTTATATTTACTCTTTCATTAGCCATTTTCCTCTAAGTCTAAGATAACTGTATAGTATCCCCTATATCTTTTAAAGGAAATTAGTTTTAGATTATGGAAGTCGTTTTTGAAGTAGATAGTCTCACAGTCTACTCTAGTACCTATGTGCGCATGGTACACATGCTATACATCAGAGGTGGGGAACCTTTTTCTGCTAAGGGCCGTTTGGACATTTATAACATTATTCGAGGGCCATATAAAATTATCAACTTAAAAATTCTGAGTCCTGCTTGCAGTTGCCTTGGCAGGACCAGACCAAATGATTTCCCGGTTGTACATGGCCCGCGGGCTGGACATTCCCCACCCCTGCTACAAATGATCACTGACTGGATGGATGGATGGATGGACGGACGGTCTGCTGCAGCAGGCAGCTAAAGTGCTGTGGGCCTCCTCTTGCTGCTCCCACCCTGCAGCCACCCTCCCAGCCTCCGGGTCAGAGCAGTGCAGCATGGCCCAGCCTTCCAGCCACTTGCCAGCCAGGCCTGGACGCCTGGTACCAGCTGGGCCATCAGAGGCCATTTCCTGAGATGTAAGATTGATAATGCAGAGAACTGAGTCTGCCTCTCTCCAGGTGATGAAGCTAAATCAGGAGCACCTGCTGATGGCATGTTATCCACCGAATGAAAAACAGAGCTCAACAGGGAGAGAAAAATTAAACCTATGTAGAGAGAGAAGCATGGATCAGAAACAGTGGACAAAACCACGATTCCATTGGTGTCTGAGTTGTAGTTCCATTCTTGGGTTGCTTAGAAGATACACATACTTACATGAGAAATTTGTCTGTAAGTAAAGTATTTTTTAAACAGTGTATCAAACAGATTATAAGTGAATTTATAAATTTAGCCTATTTGCCATCCCTAGTCTCTAAATGCACCCACGATCTTCACACAGTCTGTGCACCACAGAAACAACAGTGGGAACTCCTACTGAAGCATAACTCCTCTGACAACATTACATCACCATCCTGAAAAAAAAACTGACCTCTTTCCTATATGTAAGCAACCCTTCTTTTATTTAATGGCACATTGAATTAATATACATCTTTAATTTGCCACCAGGACATTGTCAGTAGATGGATATAAATTATATAAAAGCCTAATAACCACAATCATTAGGTCCTTTACTCAGTAGGAAATATGATCATCCTAAATAACCTTAGAAGAAATCAGGCAGAGCACCCTAGCTGGATTGGCTCAGTGGTTAGAGAGTCGGCCTGGGGACTGAAGGGTCCGGGGTTCAATTCTGGCTAAGGGCACATACCTGGGTTGCAGGCTCCATCACTGGCCCAGGTCGGGGCATGTGTGGGAGGCAACCAGTCAATGTGTCTCTTTCACACTGATGTTTCTGTCTGTCTGTCTGTCTCTCTCCCTCCCACTCTCTTTCTGAAAAGCAATGAAACAAATATCCACAGGTGAGGCTTAAAAGATTTTTTTAAAAATAAAATAGAAGAAGAAACCAGGCAGAGGTGCCAAATTTTTATTTAATTTTGGCCTTTGTTCCAGAAAAAACAAGCCTGATAAAAGAGTTTCTAGAGACGACAAGCAGGTCTGCCTCACTGAAAATGTGTAGAATGTGTAAAATTCACATTTAAAACTAAAATACAGAATCCTCCAACTTACAAATATACTATATCCTAAAAGTCTGTTTTAAATTCAGAATGCATCTTCTCATGGAAATACTGTCTCAAATGGTGTTTAGGTTCCCAGGTATTCTACGAAAACTTCTTTAACCCAATGCAGCCACACTATGCCCAGTTTATTTAGAGATCAGAAGGGGTGTGATTAATTAAGAGAATCCTGTCCTCTTTCCACATGGACTAGTATTATGCAAAATTATGAAAACACAGTTGGTGGTTGACATCTTCTCACTGAAATCTCAACTTCCTCGCTTCTCTCTCTTGAATTTTCTCTCCCTCACCAAGTATACAATAGAGCACATCGATTAATGTTCTCTACTTTTCCAATTTCTCCAAGTTTTAAAACTACTTTATCTCTACTCCTTACTGACCAAAATTCTTCCAACAAACTTCCTTTCTGCTAATGCTTAAAAGGTAAGTGATCTGATCGACCTCAGTAAGTAAATAACTGAGTGTCCTTGGCCCTTCAAGTATTTCGTCAAAATTTTGAAAGACACAGTAATCTCTATCAACTATGGTTTTGAAAATTGTGGGTTTACGATAATGAGATTTCACATTTGTAAAACAAATACGATAAAACGGTGATTCACTTCACAAAAGACAAGAAATGGCCAAAAGAAAGAAAAAATAAAGCAAAGTATCTTTATCAGCCTTGAAGTAAGGGAAGCTCCTAACCACATACAATAAAACTCAAGGAATTTCTTCCAGATAGGCCAGACTGAAAGAAATAGGAAACTTTGCACGACTGTCCTTTCCAAGAGAGTGCACGCGCCCCAGAGTTCTCCTTCCTACTGCTTTCACTTTGTGACTGTGGCCCTGGGCAAGTCACCTAACCTCGGTGCGTCAGGGTCCTCTGCCTCACGGGGAGGCTGTCATGGAACATGGGCTAATATAAACGTCAGGGTTTACTTATTATTTTTAATGTTTTTGCATGTTAGGTTTAGAACAGTGTCTGGCATGTGCTAAGGCTTTATTACTATTGTGTCCACTTCTCTGGCGTGTTACTCTGCGGAGGCGATAACTACTGTGAACGCCACTCCGCCCCCGCGGGTCTGCTGCAGCAGCTGGCCTGCAGTGGGTGGTCCAAGCGTAGTTATCAAATGGAGAAAAATACGAATTCATTTTTAAGGTTCACAAATTGAGACACAGAGACTTAAGTTTCCTCAGAACTTGAAAATAGCCACTGGAAGATTTAAATGCAGGTAGATGCTGAAATTACAAATAAAAGATAAATAAAATGGTCAGAGAAGCATGAAAAAGCAGAATAAGTGGGATAAAAATATATCTACTGTGCCATAAAGGTAAAGAGGATCATCTCATCAACTGAAAAACATTAAAGAAAAAATCTTAAGATGTGGGGCAAAACACAAAACGCCGCTGTCCAGCTGTACACTGACAGCGCTAGTTCCACCCAGCCAGCGGCCCGGGGGGAGCAGAGGCCCCCGGCAGCGGGCGCGGGCGCGGGCGCGGGCGCGGGCGCGGGCGCGGGGCGGGTGCGGGGCGGGAGCGGGCGCGGGGCGGGCGCGGGAGCGGGGCGGGAGCGGGAGCGGGGCGGGCGCGGGAGCGGGCGCGGGCGCGGGCGCGGGCGCGGGCGCGGGAGGGCCCGGGCCGCTGCCGGGGGCGGCGCCGCAGCACCGCGTCTCAGCCTCTCCCTCCTGTCGCGCGCCAGCTCAGCTACCCGGCCGCATGCTGAAGGAGGTATTTACAGGAACAGCACAGCGGTGAAAAAGGGCCTGTGAATATACCTCTTGGTTTCTATTTGATTAAATAGGAAAAAATGTGGGGTGTCCAAATTGACCTATTGGGATGTAAAATAGAACACTATTTATTTTTAATAAAAATAAATACATTTTACAAGGACTGACACTGATACTCTCAATCAGTCCATATGCCCAATAATTGTATGTGATAAGTAAACTGTTCTGAAGGAGAGCGGTGCTTACACTGGGGCAAGCTGTGGCAAAGTTACACGTTTGTTCAACCTGACGATACTGCAATTTTTCACCTTACTTGGTATAGGAAGATGTCTTCATCGGGCCAATATACATATAAGACCACCAACAGTAAATCTTTGCCGTAATTTGAATAAAGATGTAGAATGAACATAAAAATCTTTTATACTACCCAAAGATTCATAGGTTATCTCCAAGCAAGGTAAGTAGAAGTGATATAGGCCTTAAAGACTAATGAAAGTTTTTCTTGTTTAAAAGACAAGTGTTATAAATTTGCTGAACTTTTCTGAGATGATTATTGGCTGTTACTAATAGACATTTAAAAAAACACACACACACAATTTACGTACCGTTTTAAAGGTAAAAATAGTAAGAAAAGAAAGAAGTGCTTTCCAAATGATGAAACACCTATGATTGCAGATGTTTGGGAATATTTTCATTACTATTATTTGTTTGTTTATGTAACATATATTGACTGAGCACCTATTATATAGCTACATAATGTTCTGGGTACCAGAGATATTGTAGTAAACAAAACAGAGTTCTGCCCTCCTGGAGTTTACATTCTAGTGGGAAAAGATAGGCAATAAGCAAATGTATGAAAGACTGGGTATGTTAAATGCTATGAACAAAAGATAGTAGGGTAAGTGAACAAAGAAGGACTGGGCAGGCGAGGCATTCCTTTGGTCTTGGTCTGTTTAGGCCCTCCTAACGAGATACCACGGACCGGATGGTTTACCAACAGAAATTTATTTCTCACAGTTCCAGAGGCTGTAACTAGCAGGGTCAGCTTCTGGTTAGGGCTCCCTTCCTGGCTCACAGACAGCTAGTTGCCTTCTAATTGTGCTCTCAAATGGACAGAGGGTTCTAGTGTCTCTTCAAGGGCACTAATCCCATCATGAGGGCCTCGCCCTTATAACCTCATCTAAACCTAAATATCTCCCAAAGGCCTCATTTCCAAATACCAATGCATTAGAGGTTAGGGCTTCAACTTACGTATTCATGTGGGGACACAATTCAGTCCACAGTTCCTTTCTATCGCAGGGTTGGGCAGGTCTCTCTGAGGCTGTGCTACCTGAGCAGAGAGCTGAGGGAAACGAGAGGGCTAGAGAACAGTACTTGAAAAAGTCTACAAGTGGCAGTGTGCTTGTCCAGTTAGAGCTGCTGAGAACTGATACCTGGGGAAAGATGAAAAATTGACCAAGGTACAGGGTGGGGCACAAATAGGTGTACAGTTGTTTGTATGAAAAATAATACAGTAATAAATGATAATACAAGAAAAAGCTCTGCTTCATGTATTCACAACTGTAAACCTACCTTTGCCCTGTTTTTGGCAATAATGGAGGTTACTAGTGCCCTTAAAAAGAGCACTTTCTATAGGGGGACACGGATGCAACTGTGATTCAGGTGGGTTCTGAAGAGCATGGGGGGAGAGCAAATGCAATCTTTTTGGAGGAGTTCTACCCTGAAGGACAGCAGAAAGATGTGGCTGGAAGTGTGTTTGTTTTAAGGCAGGGGAAGTTGTGCAGGGGAATTACAGCAGGTGCCGGCGCTGTGGAGGAACTGGTGGAAATACTCTTCTGATCGCTTCCCTTTACTCAGGAAGCACGGAGCACGGTGTCAGCTGAGCAAAGACAAGAGAAGCGCTAGAGGTCTGCTAGGACAGGACGTTTAAATGACTATCAAGGTCAGTGGGACACTAGGTGCACCAAGGGTGTTCTAAACACTAAGGGCTATTGGAAGTTCTTAGTTATAAACTTGATGTGGGACTAGTCAGCTTGGTTGTTTTTCTCTAGTCATGTTCTGCTACTGGGGAGTAGACAATATAGCTATGAAATAAGCAACAAATTGGATTTAATCAGGGTTGGGATTTTGCTGGGGCAGGTTTAAGTGTGAGCTCCCAAATCTTTACTGATGAGGGTCTGTAATAAAAAATTACAGACTAATAATGAAAAGGAATACTATTAGTAATGACGAGCTAACATATATATATGAAAACCTCCCTACCCTGTCCATGAATAATTTACAAAAACTTACCATATATTAGGACACTAAGTAAATTCTAATAAACTCCTAATACTAAAAATAATATCTAAAAATCTACTATGCAATAAAGCAACTAAAACATCTAATAAAGGCAGAAACAAACAAAACATCCCGACACTTGGAAAATATACATCTATATATTTTAAATATTTTCCTATATAAATTAGGCCAAAGGGAAATTCAAACTTGCAATTAAAGAATATTTACAAAATAATATTTAAATAATAGAAGTGTTATGCATTTTTAAAACCTATGGGCTATATCCAAATCTATGCTAAGAAGAAACTTTCCAACTTGAATATTTCCATTGTTAAATAAAAATTTTGGTATTAAAAATGAACATATTTAATTTTTAAAAAATGTCTTTGTTCAATTATTTCCTTAGGATAGTATCTAGAAATGCAATTTCTGGATCAAAGGACATAAAGTTTTGGTTTTTTTTTCCTTTTAAAAGTGTTGGATAGACACTGGCATACTTCTCTTGAGAAAGCTATAGCAACTTATATTTCCACTAATACATGGCATAAGTCTGTTTCTCCACACCCAGGTAAACATTAAGTATTTCTTGGTACAATTTAAACAAAATATATTTTCTAGCTTAAATAAAATGTTATTTTTTCCCTAGCTTGGTTTTGTTTCTGAGGGTGGGTGGTGGGAGTGGGGGATGAGATTCAATATTATTAAAATGTATTATAAATTTTCTTATAGTTGCCTCTGGAATCAGAGGATCCACAACTTGAACAACTCCTGAATATAACCAGCTGGCCTGCAGTCATTAAACTGTATGAAAGTACCAGATCCCACAGAATTGGATGAAATTTAAAAATAATACCATGAGACACTAGAAGAGGTTTTAGAAGAGTTGATGAATTTGAGATGACCGATATCCCAAAGAAATAGTATCCAGGCAACCAAGATTATACATTATGCTTTGGTTACAATAAATTAAAAACAAAACCTTCATCATGAGTTGCTGTGATTCATACGAAAAGTTTAAACAATATTTATTTTAAAAATAATATATTTTCTGCTTAAAAACAGTATGGTGCATTATCAATAAGAACTGCTTAAGATGATGGGGGAAATTCCCAAAATTTCACTTGAAGTATTTTTTTTTAAGTGGAGAATAATAACTGTCTCATTAGGCTGTTATGTTTTATTCTATTAATTGTACGGAACTCACTGTAGATTCAAATATCCTCCCTGCTAAACCACTGGACCACAGGAACTTTACCCAGAGCTATTAGCTAGGAAAAAGGGTCTCACTCTTTCTCTGTCTTTCTCCCTTTTCCCTCCCTCCTTCCTTCTTCTCCCCTTTCCAGTCTCTTCCTCGCTTGGAAAATATCTCCAGATTTAGTAAAGAATATAGTAGTATTTCTGGAAATATTTGTGTATGTACTGAATTTTGATAAATAAAGACTAATTTTAAATTATTTAAATGCTCTGGTAAGACTTTTATATACTAAGGCTCCCCCCCCCCCCAAAATAAAAATGATTACCCCTGTGATGTGAATTTTTCTATAGAGTGTTTTCCCCAAAGGTGGTCACTTCTGTATTTAAAGCCTCCCCATTTCTGAGAGCAGGTCAACAAACCCATTGTTAATGACTGACTTCTATTTGAGGTGCAGAATAACTACAAGAAATAGATGTCCTTTTAAAAAACTTTTAAAAGGCCATTTAAAAGTAAGATGTAACAACTGTTGATACTTATTACTTGGTTACTTTGGAAATTAAACATCACAGTTTAAAGTTTATTCCATGGCTCTGGTACTAATTGTGTGAGAACGGCAAAACACTGTCCTTTATAAATGAACTTAGGAGCCATAGTAGTGAATGGAACAATTAATGATGAAGGTAATTTGCCTTCGAATAGTAATTCATTCCCATAGTCTATCAAATATAGTACATGAGGCAGATAAATACAAAAATAACTTTTGTGAATCTGGTGAACTACTTAGGCAGTGTTAGAAGGTCTGAGTGAAACAATAGTTTGCTATTGTATGAAGCAGAATGAATGGAGATGCAAAATTTCCATGCCACAAAAATGTAAGTAGTAACTTAAGGCACCTGCAAATTCAAACTATTTTCGAAGTATAAATCAGCCAGTAACTACAAGAACTGTCCAGAAGAGGTACTTAACGGATCTGAGAGTTGAATAAGTTAGTTATTATTTGAAGATGCTAAATTATAAAACCTTAGAATAGCAAATACATGAGAAAAAGTAGGTAATACTTATTGCCAAATGTTCTGAATTGGCAACTAAACAGAATGAACCAATAATCACAGATGGTACTGGTCTATTTACAAAAAGTATCTGCTATTTAAAAGTAGAATTGATGCTTCGTATCATCTTGTAGACAAATTTGGGACATTGCAAGTCAATTCTAAAGCAGTGTGGTTAGAAGAACTTTTATAGCTACAACTGTGGAAAAGCTATGACTATAATTTGAACAGGAAGTTATTCAAGCAATGAAAACCATTAGCAAGTGGCAAGCACTGAGGAAAGATCTGTTGAAGAGCTCCTGATGCAAATATTCATAAAGGTACATAACTAATTACAACATCCTTTTAACATTTCTTTGTGAGTCAGAAGAAATGACAGGTTTTATACACCCGGAAACTGCATGCTTTAAGCAAAAGAGAAAAAAATTAAAATCATCCAAAGAATAGATTAATAATATTCACATATATCAGGTATAAAATTATACCTATTTTATGCACCTTATTTGGACAAATATTTGATGAAAGTTTATAATGTTCAAGGGACTGTGCTAGGTACAGAAGATATGAAAGTAAATAAAATAAGTCCATGCTCTCAGGAACTTATTTATTAAGTTAAACTATGCAAACACAACTAGTTATAATTTATCACATACTAAAATACTTAACTGAGATACTGCCAAAATATTGTCAAATGGAGAAGGCTCAGGAAAGGGAAGAAAAATGAATGCCTACTTAGGGAACTACAGGTACAAGGGGGTTCTTTAAGCAGCGTGTGTGCATGTGAGCACATATGTGTATGTGTGTTTTCGAAGGAAATATGGGAGAAGACGGGGAGCAAGGATGGTGGGAGATCGGGATAAAAAGGCTGACTGGGGCCAGGTTATAAAAGATGTACTGATGCCAAGCTAAGGAGGTGAGGCTCTTCTGTAAAAAACGGAGAGTCATGAAAAGCAGGAGCTTGGACTGATGCTTATGAAGAAGGGAGTTCCCAAAAGACATGCAACCACAATGGACTACACTGATCACTAAGAACTCTAGCTTCATCTAGAATTCTTATTTCTGCACGAATACGTCTCACTGCATTGAACAGCTTGCTTTGCATGATTTACCGTTAAGTGGAAGCAACACTAGAACTGAACTAAAGGTAGCTCCTTAGCATCAATGCAAACAAAGGAATAGAGGAAAGTCCTCTATACCAAACAAGCAATGATCTGTTAATTCCACTAAATAAACTGGAGCATTACAAAGACAAAAGTGTAGCTACGGAATACATTTATTTTCATATTTAGAAATATTAACTTATTGAGATTAAACCAATAAAGATAAATAAAAGTCAGACTATATAACAACAATCTGCCCACCTACTGTGGGGAATGTGGGTGAAGGAGAAAGAATAGGGAAATATAATCCACAAAATATTCAGGGCAAAAATATTTTGGTTATTACAACAACCACAATTTGAGAACTATAAACATTAAATGTAAATTAGTGGTAAATCTTGTGGTGTTCTTAAATTCGATGATATTTTAAAACACTTCTCTGCCAAGGTGTTTTATAAACAAGTTGGTATACTGATCTCTAAGAAAACCCTAGGAATGTATCGTTTAAAGGAGAAAGATTTCATTTTGAAAAGAACAAACTGAAATTATTTGAAAAGGAAAATATTGATTCTATAAAAAACTTAATTGAACAGTATAATCAGATGTGTTAGTCAAATATGCATTTATGCAAGACTAAACACAGCACCCCACTAAGGCCTGCACGCATGCATTACCACTGGCAGACACAACTGTGTACTGTGCAGTCCCATTTATACCTTTACCCCAAGAAATGATTCTGTGTCTCACTCAAGTTGAAGCTCCTTGATGTGAAGGTGGAAATGAATGACAATCACTGTTCCTGCATTTTCCTGCCAAGTCCTGATGTAAAATATCCTGTCCCCATAAAAAAAGATACCTGTGGACAGCAAATCAAAAGTCCTGATGTGGATTAGGGAAGAGGATTACTATGAGTATTGCTTCAATGCTGTCACCATGTATTTTGCTCCCCAGCAGACAAGTGAAGGGTCAGAAAAAAGAAATCATTTAAATTTCACCCAGGGACTAATAGTAAAAAATTCTAAATAAGTATGAGGGTAGAAGACAAAATGGGAGTGATACTAAAATACTAAAATTTTATCATAAAGATGGTAGTTATTTGACTTATTTTGCTCTAAAATTTTTCCACAGCAAAGCATAACCCAAGAGATTAAACATCCTATAATGTTACTGAGTGATTTAAAAAACAGCCCAAAATCCCAACTACTTCTAGTTTCACAACCAGTATATGGGGAGCTCTAATTAAAGCACAAGTCTGCCTCTACCCTCAGTTAGAGCCATAGTTCACATGGTTAAGAAAAGCCTAAAAGAATTCCTGAGAACCACCTGTCAAATATGACATTTTAAGCTACAGATTGATTGCACTGGGTAAGAGTTAGGGAATGCTCTATTTTTAAGATCTGTAACTTACTTTTTATGTAATTAATTAAAAAATGCCTTTTCCAGAAGATACCTTACCTAAGTATAAACAAGTTTTTACAACAATGAATATATACATGCTCACCACAGCATAACCAGAAGACAGCTACAGGTGTGGATAAAGTAGTTAGAGTGTATAAAGTCACAGTGAACTCAGACTCAGAGCTACACATTACACCTACCCCTGGACTCTCCTAAAGGCATGTAATGCTTCCTACTCTGCAATTTCTACACCAAAAAGACACATACTAATTTACATTAATTCTGTGTAGCTAGAAATATCATGGGTTTTTTTTGAGGATTTAAACTAATATTCCCTGAAGAACGATTTTAGAGTATTTTTAAATTATCTGAACAAAAATTACCTTCAGAAGAATAAAAAAAATAGCATTGTATTCTCCTGATGAATCTCTTTCAGAAACTAACCTGGACACATTACACTTCCATGTTTTAAAGCGTACCCTAATTCTGTTCTACTTTACTGTGTGTCCTCTTTAGCAAATCACACTGAAGCTAATTATATGGCCCTGTCTAAAGTTAGCCATAAAAATTTCTTAAAGAAGTACTATGTTTTTCTTCAGGATGAACTAAATTTCAAATAAAAGAGCAAGTGAAGTAGAAAAATACGTGGTTCCATCACATGACCAAAAACCGAAGAAGATTCAAAATTCAAGATCAAATATAGTAATATAAGAGTAGCACCTATTTAATGAGCCTGTAGATCCCTCACCAGAGCACTTAGTTATATCTTTTTGATCTGCCAGTTATTAGTACAGATTGAGGGCTGCAGTCAAAACCTCAGGACCTAGTATACTGACTGCTTTACAAAAGACTCTCAATAAGTAAATACTGAATGAATTAGAGAGGGGAAGGCTAGATGAATGATGACTGCTTGAATCCGAAGAGAAGGATTTCCACTCATCCCACCATGCTGTCTCAGGGAGAACCCCCTGGAGGTCTGGGCAGAGTCAAAGCCACCATGCACCCCTTTACTAGTTCCCAGTGTCATCAGGTGGAGGGCCTCCGCACGCGAGGACCTTCACGGCTGCCTTTCCAGCGTCCGCTCCTTCTCCCTGAAGCTCCAGGGCCCATGGTTTGGTGAGGGGCCTGCTGGCTGCAGCCCTCAGCTTTCGGGGAGCATGTGGGTTAGCTGAGGGGTCAGACACTTCATGTCACTAGCTACTTGAGTGGTAGGGCCTTCGGGAGATCTCATGATCTAAGCATTTTCAGAGTAAAATCTTGGGATAAAGGCATTCTCTATGCAGGGCCTGGAACTTGTACAGCATGAGTGCTCCTATGAGGCTGATCAGTTTAAAGATTAGGCCACAAAACCAGAAAAGGGCAGGAAAAAGAGAATTACAGGGAATGAAGCTACAAATCCAGTGAACCTCAGTATTAAACCCTGTTTGAAGCCAAATCCACTTCTGGTTGTGTATATATTTCTCTAACTGTTTCATTCAATTTCAAATGGGCTTTTGGTTCATTGCAGTCAAAAGCATCATATAAAATGCTAATTTAAACTTCTTCCACCATTATAATAGCTCTGACTAGATTTTGTGGACACTGTGCAGGGTTATATTCTACTCTTTATTGCATAATCCCTAGCCTATTGAATTTGCTTCATAAAACACTCCTCATACTTCGGTACATGATCAAGTAATATTTCCATATTTCTCTTCATTTCTTGTTAATATAAAGTTTACCTCCAGCAAAGTTTTTCTTGTACTAATTTGATTGAATTATCTTTCTCCTTATTTTTATTTACAATTACTGAAATATGAGGGATACTACTGTTTTTAAAGTATCTATGTGATTTAATGAAGACTTTAATTTGTTCTAATAGTTTTATTTTATTTTTAAAATTTTAAAAATTATTTTATTATTTTTTTATTTAAAATATTACAAATGTCCCTTTATCTCCCCAATGATGTTCTAATAGTTTTTAGATTGATTCTCAAGAGCTACCTAATAAATATACATTATCTGTACATAGTGTTAATTTTTATGTCCTACCAATAGCTGTGCCTTTTATTTTCCTGGCTAGTGCAGCTTGAACTCTGGCAAATAAAAGGGTAACAGCGGGCATTCTAGAATTTACTGAAACTGTTATTATTTTTTAATGTTAATTATGTTTTAAATTATTTTTAAAATTATAATGATGTCTGTTCATTTGAATGAGATATTCTTTACCACAATATGGAGGTACTTTTCTATTTTTAATTTATTGAAAATTTCTAAAAACATCAGTAAGTGAATTTTGTCAAATGTCTTTTAATCATCTACTAAAACAGTCATTGATATTCTCCTCTGACCTCGTTATCTGGTACATAACAGTAATATATTTTCTAATATTGAAGCATACTTGAACTCATGAAAAAATCTTGTTTGGTCTTGGTACATCACTCATATATGCAACAAAATTAAAATTGCTAATATTTTAAGATTTCTGAATCCATATTCATAAGTGAGATTATATTACATTCCTTTGTAAAATTTAATGAGTTTTCCTTTTCTCCTATGCTCTGAGATGGTTTATATAGCATATTTAACTATCTTATAAATGTTTAAAAGAGCTCTCCCATAAACTAGTTTAGATTAAGAAACTTTTGAGGATATAATACCTTAAAAAACATTTAGCATTTCTTCCAAGGTTACTGATGTATCTAGGTTTTCTACTTCCCACTGAGTAAAACTAATCATTTACATTTTCTTAGGAAAAAAATCATTCCACCAAGATATATCTTATTAGAGAATTAAATGAGGTTGATTTGTCATTCCATGGCCATATTCTCACTCACTGTCAGTTTTCAGCAGTCACTTTTCTTTTTGTTTTTCTTATTTAGACTTTTCATAATTCATTCCACCTTTGCTCTAATTTTTGCAAAGAATTTCTTAAATTGGTAAATTTGATGATTTGTTTTTTTAAATTAATTTATAAGTTTATTTTTTATATACATTTTTTTGTTTATTTGGATGCAAATTTTCTAATTTTAGTCGAATGTTTACTTTATTTCCATTTCCCCAATTTAATAATGAAAAGTTTGAAAGCTAAAATGTTGCCTCTTTTAAATAAAGCTTTGTCCATACTTATTAAATTTTACTTGTACTATTCTCATTACTGTTATTATCTAAATAGGCTGTGGTTGTAATTTTTTAATTGATTTGTTATTGGTCCATCAGTTGTTTCTATGGTTTGTTTTTCTTTTTAAATTTTCAATTAGTTAGGATTCTGTTTGTGTGAAAAAGACTCCCCAAGGCCCGGTAAATAATGGTGTTTTGCAATGATTTTCAATTAAAAAATAATGAACCTTCCTTTACTGATAATACAGACCCGGCGATAATACAGATCCATTATAGGAAATCAGATTTCTTCTGGTTGAAGGTGTAAGGAGAGGATGGGGGCAGAGCACCGCCAAACCTCTCCTCGCCTTCCCCAAAGGGCACCATAGACTCTTTGGAGGCACCTGGGTAAGATTTTAGAACTGCTGCTCATTCCTAAAATGTTTTATATACATCTATTAGTAAGACTTAAATTTTATTAAAATACTTTTCCCCAAGTCAATCTGTTAAATGCTGAGAATGGTATGTTCCAGTCTCTACAACAAACGCATTTCTCTTTCACTTGGAACGTTTCAGTTGCATCTTTCAGTAACATAAATTACTGACTTTGTTCCATTTTAAAGCTTCCCCCCTTGAATCCTCTTCTCTGAACTAATATTGCTACCACTAGTATTTGAGTTTGATATCCTCTGTTTTTACTTTTAAAAAAATCTAGTACGCTCGGCCGGGCGTGGCTCAGCGGTTGAGCATCGACCTGGGATCCAGGCGATCAGGGTTCGATTCCCGGTCAGGGCACATGCCCGGGTTGTGGGCTCGATCAATGACTCTCTCATCATTGATGTTTCTATCTCTCTCTCTTCCTCTCCTTTCTTCTCTCTGAAATTAATAAAGATATATTAAAAAAAAAATCTAGTAAAATTATATTTCTGTTCTTACAGATATAGGATACACACACATATATAGGCAAAGTATATGTATGTAAATATATATGCATATTTGTGTATATAATGCATATACATTAAGCTATAGCTTTCTAGTATATAAATTCTGTATTTTTAATCGTATATACGTTTAAATATTAAACTTTGTGAAAACCTTTTAAGCTTTCAGCTCAAGCTTTTAAATTTTTTTGGTACCTGGAAATATTTATTTTACTGGGATTAGCCTTTTTTCTTTTATGATAAATCTCATCTAAGATAATATTTTTGAACTCTTAAGGGAATTTTATTTTACTTTATTTTATAACTTTAAAAAATCATGATAGGTAGAAAAAAGGAATAGCAGAAAGAATGCACTTCAAAACCAAGAGAAGATGGAGCGCTTCCACAGCCATCCACCTCTCTGGCTCCTTCCGGGAGTTTTCCAGTCGCCTTAGCTCCAAAAACTCTACCACCAGGACTCAAAACCACCAAAGACCATCATTATACCTGCGGCATAACTGAATGGTACACTTGATTTCTCTGATCAGTCACCCTTTATGAGAAACTTTGTGTTTTTAAATCTACGGCCAGTCACTTTAGGTTAAATTCAGATGGCCACCTGGGATCTTAATCAATTTTAAGTCAATTTTTAACATTTTTAAGCTGCCTTAAATTTTATGTATTCCATCCTGCTTTTTCTCTTGACTTCAGCATTAGGCTTCTGACTTAAAAACACAAGATAAACAGTCACTGGGGATTTTTGGCACCACATCTGTTTAAAAGCTGCTCTCTCTGGTGAGCTCCAATCCTTGTTCTCCTGTTTACTTTGTTCAATTTGAGGATCAGTGAGAAGGCAGAGTTCACCCAAATTTTTAGCATTTATTTTTATATCTTCTTCACAAACCTAATGGCTTATTAGACCAGATATTTTACTTGATTGATGATAAACTTGAGCTCCTCAGGTTCTTTCACAGTAGAGCAGCTGGGTCTTAGGCAAGGCTCTTCTGTGAGTGACCACACTTCCGCCGTTAAGAAAATCCAAGTGCAGCTTTTAGTGACCCTTTCTTGGCCTTGGCTTGACACGGCCCCATTTAGTGGATTCGATCTCACAACTTAGAATGTAAGAATTAGTAAACACACCTGTGCCACTCTGAGGTGGGGTTAAGTGGGGATGAGAGGCGGTTGGAGGGGAGTTGTATTTATATGTATTATTATGCTTACCATTTCCCTGCTTCTTTTTCCAGTCTCTCAAATACACTAAAGTAATTCTGAATATTATTTATTTTTTAATCTTTATTTGATAATTTAGAAGGATCTTCAGAGACTGTGGATCACAGCTCTGTGTTAAAAATTTGGTGCTGGAGAAAACTAAGTAGTAGAATTAGTTAACTATCATGATGATGGACCAGCAAGTAGAAATGGATATAAAAATTCAGACACTGTTATGTTTAAAATCACATAATACTTAATATTAATGAAATAAATTACCAGTGGAATACAAAGCCAGACACACACAGAAATCAGCAGAAAAAAATAGGAAAGAACTCAATTTTTTTATATGCTTGCTCAATGTTTTGAGAAAAAGCTAGGGTCCCAAGTGAGTTTTTATGTCTATAAAATTTTTTCTCTTCTAAATTACATTTAAGTGAAAAAGAGAAGAAAGAAAGAAAAACAATAATAAGCTTTGCTGGTAGGTCTCTACCATTTTCATACATTCTAGGAGAGAAGGTAGTAAACAAAGTTTCTGCAACCGTAAGTGATGCTTAGGGGAAAATTAAATCACTGAGTGATGCCAGGACTGATTATTCTACTGCACTTTAAAAGCAAGAGATTGCAGTCTGCGAGTCCAAAGTGGTTTCATATGGACTGCCACAGTTGTGGTTTACGCTTGAAACTATAACCTGTCAAATTAGAAGCAGGCAAGGCCTGTGCTCTTAACGGTTCCACTTTCTACTGTCTACAGTTATGTCTACGAGTTCAGCACTTTTTATTCTGTTCGACTGTGTTATTTGGAGGACTAGAATCTCAAAACTATTCTTTTTTTAAATCTTGGTTAGAGAAGATTTAAGTTAGGATACAAAGCTTAGAGAAACTACTAGTCTAATTTTTATTATATAGGTGAAGCTGACTTGCACGGTAACTATTTAGAGAAACTACTAGTCTAATTTTTTTTATATAGGTGAAGCTGACTTGCACGGTAACTATTTTTATCAATACTGATATTTCATTACCCTGGCTAACACTAAGTAATATATAATGCAGCTACAGGAAAGAGGCCTATAAGCTGCACTCGCTCCCAAGCTTTTCCTACCCCGCACTGCCAGATATCCTCCTGCCTTTAACTCGTACCTTACTGACTCACCACTTTTCCAGGCCCACAGTAGCCTGCTATTACGAGCTTAGTGTTACAGCACGCTCCACTTCGTCTCTCCTCCTTGATTGTGGAATGCCCTTCTGGGCAATGGGCTAAGTTGACAGAGATTTTCCCATCGAGACTGAAAAGCTACTTGTTCAATTTTACTAATGTTTTATGTAGAGTCCTTCCTTAATGAATCTTTCTTCATGCCCATTTGTATAATATAAAAATGTTTAAAAAATAAAGCATAAACAATATTTGCTCTCTGTCATAAGTGAAACCATGCCACTAAACAATCATATCCTGTTTAGGCCATAATGACATCAGAAATATATGTTTATCATCTGCATGGGACAACTTAGCATGTTTTTGGCCCAAGGCGAAGTTGAACTAAAACCATTTGCCGTTGTCCCAAACCAAGATAACCACACATTTCTAAGGTAATTGATACCTAAGAAGAACACTGCCTTTAGATCACAGTTCATGATCTAAGTATACTAATTCTTTAAAGAAGGCTGTTAAAGTTTATAAACCATGTATGTCTATTGGACTTCCTCCAAAATTTAACATGAAATAATTATATTCTTAGCATGCACAGAGACTATGATAAAGTGGGTACTTAGCACGATCTTTTAGAGCTCTGAAATTACCTCTCTTGCCTAATTTAAAGAGAAAGGGGAAATGGAGGGTTTTTTTACATGTAAAAGTATAAGAAGAAGGATAAGAATAACACCTTGTATTCTGAATGGCGCTCAGATGAAATCAATCATTACTTTTATTTTCCCAGAGTATTTAAGGAAACAATTTTATGAATAGATAAGCTAAGGTAAATAGAAGGCATACAATTTTCATATTCATTGTGAAAATATATCCAAGGAGTCCAAACACATGTCACTAGCTTGGTGTCACAGTGATAGAAAGCCTGTGATTGCCCTGGATTCTACCTTAGCCAGTGAGTCCAACCACAGCCTGGAACTACAGCCTGAAAACAGGTCTTCACGCCGTATGCCAATGCAAATGCAGTTAAGAATTACCTTTGCCCACAAAGCTAACTAGATATTTGGAACAAAAAATAAGTAAGTATGTAATCATGAATTAACTTTTAAGGAATCAAATAATATCAGTAAAAGTAAGATCCTAAAAAAAGGAAGGAAGCTGAGGGAAATCTATTGATATTCAAAGGAGGAAAGAGGCAGGAAACTGGTGGTCTCTCCATGTCAACTCTGAAGGCAGAGCCTGACACCCTCTCCAGGCCACTCCACTGCACAGCGCTGCCTTCAGACATGAAACCACTGAGTGGGGCATTTCAGACAACATTTAAAGAACATAATAATAGAACCAAACAGCACAGGCACTGCTAACTGGAATGCTATTCCTTAATGTAAAATGTGAAGAATGAACTATATACCTCCATTCTTTCTTGTTTAACTTCATCAATTTCACCATCTTCAAACATTGCCAAGAGTTCTCCTGTTTGGTCAATAGAGTTGAGAAAGTCTTGAGCGATTTTTTGTCTTTTGTTTGCATTATTACTGCCACTCAATTTGTCTTCATGGAGATAAAGGAAAGAAAAAAGAAATTTGTTTAATAAGGTTATAGCAGCACCAATCATTACATGTATTAAATCCTAAATAGGAAATTCAGAATTAGAATTCTCTCAAAATAATTTTTAAAAGGAGAATATCTGCATCCAAAATAAAAGTGTAAGTCTTACAGAATTAAATAATTTATTCATTTAATAAGACTGAGAGAATAAAACCGAATTATCGATTATCACAATAAGTGTGAATGGACTGATTAAAATTCCTTACCAAAAAAAAACTCAACCAGACAGAAAAGGCTCTCAGATTTGGAAAACAATCTCGCTATAGCAGGCCTAATTAAGAAAATAAAAACTAAGACATAAAAAAAAATAACATTGCAAGAGAGAGGAAATTAAGAGATTATTCTGTACGTTGCTGTGGCAACACATTTAAAATGAAAAGGATGACACCTTATTCTTTTTCTTTTAAGAGATAAAACTCTCAGACTTATTGAAAAGCAAAACACGACTCAGAGAAAGTTATTACGAAGGGTCAGGAAAGACAGTAATATTGCAATAGGTAATTAATACAGTCCAATGCACTAAAAGATCAGTGTGAATTAGCGAGTGAATCAGTGAGAAAACCGGATTGTTCTGTAATGTGATAAAGATCTTTATACCAGACAAAGATACCCCACACACCTTAGGTGAAAGCATCCAGTTTTTCACCATTAAGTACAATGTTAGCTGCGAGTTTTTCATAGATGGCTGTCTTGGTCAGTTTGGGCTGCTATAATAAATATACCATAGACTGGATGGCTAAGAACCGAATATTTCTTTCTTATAGTTCTGGAGGCTGGGAAGGCCAAGACCAGGTGCGGGTAGACCTGGTGTCCGCTGAGGGACGGCTTCCCGGATTGCAGACGGCAATCTTCGCGTGTCCTCACACAGTGGAGAGCCGAGTGAATCAAGCCACCTCACGTGTGCTTCTTCTAGAAGGGCACAAATTCCATTCGTGAAGGCTCCTCCCTCATGATTTAACTGCCCCAATCCAACAGTATTTCATGAGAGGAACGCTCAACAAACTAGGAAGAGAAGGGGACTTCCTCAGTCTGACAGAGGTCACTGAGTGTCCCCTCTACAATTCCTATGTTGAAACCTAATCCCTGGTGTGATGGTATTTTGAGGTAAAGACTTTGGAAGGTAATTAAGTCATGAGGAAGGAGCCTTCATGAATGTGATTAGTGCCCTTCTAAGAAAAGGCACAAGACAGCTGTGAAAAAGGTGAAGCGACTGTGTACAGATTGGTAGTTACAAAATAGTCATGGGGATGCAAAGTCAGTAATATTGCATATGTAATAACTATGTATTTCCAGTGGGTATTGGAAATATCAGGGCGAACACTTGGTAAACTATATCATTGTCTAACCACTATGCTGTACACCTGAAATTAATAATACTGACTGTAAACTGTAACTAAAAACATTTGAAAAATTTAAAAAAAGTAAAAAATTAAAACAAAAATACAACAGAAACAAAAACAAAAGGCTTTTGGATTTTTAAAAAAATTTATCTTTTTCGTCGAAAGTATTACAGATGTCCCCTTCTTCTCCCATTGACTCCTTCCACCCCACACCTACTCCCTGCACCAGGCCTTCACCACACTATTGTCTGTGTCCATGGGTTACGAATATATGCATATAAATCCTTTGGTTAATCTCTACCCACCCACCCCTACCTCACCTCCGAGATTCATCAGCCTGTTCCGTGCTTCTATGTCACTGAATCTATTTTTTTCATCAGTTTATTATATTCTTTAGATTCCACATATAAGTGAGATCATGTGATGTTTGGCTTTCTCTGCCTGGCTTATTTTGCTTAGCATAATATTCTCCAGGTCCATCCATACTGTCCCAAAGGGTACGAGATCCTTCTTCTTTACAGCTGCATAGTATTCCATGGCATGAATGTCCCACAGCTTTTTTACCCACTCATCTACTGATGGGCACTTGGGCTGTTTCCAGATCATAGCTATTGTAAAATGCACTGCTATCAACATAAGGGTGCATAAGTTCTTTCTGATTGGTGTTTCAGGATTCTCAGGATATACTCCTAGAGGCGGGATCACTGGGTGAAAAGGCAGTTCCATTTTTAATTTTTTGAGGAACCTCCATACTGTTCCCCGTAGTGGCTGCACCAGTCTGCACTCCCACCAGCAGTGCACGAGGGTTCCCCTCTCTCCACATCTTCACCAGCATGTGTCATTTGTTGATTTGTTGATGGTAGCGATTCTGGCAGGTGTGTGGTGATACCTCATTACTGTTTTAATTTGCATCTCTCTGATGATTAGTGACATTGAGCATCTTTTTATATGTCTCTTGGCCATCTGTATGTCCTCTTTGGAGAAGTGGCTATTCAGGTCCTTTGCTCATTTTTTAACTGGATTGTCTTCCTCTTGTTGAGTTGTATGAGTTTTTTGAGCACTTTGGAAATTAGCCCTTTATCAGATACATCCTTGGCAAATATGTTCTCCCATACCATGGAGTTTTTGTATTTTGAGGCTGATTTCTTTTGCTGTGCAGCAGCTTTTTAGTTTGATGTAGTCCCATATGTTTACTTTTTCTTTTGTTTCTCCTGCCCTAGGAGATGTATTGCTGAAAATTCTACTACGTGAGATGTCTGTGACTTTCCTGCCTATGTTTCTTCTAGGATTTTTATGGTTTTGCAACTTACATTTAAATCTTATCCATTTGAATTTATTCTTGTGTATGAAGTTGGTGATCTAGTTTCATTTTTTGCATGTACCTGTCCAATTTTCCCAACACCATTTATTGAAGAGACTGTCTTTACTCCATTGGATGCTCTTGCCTCCTTTGTCAAATATTAACTGACCATAATGGTGTGGGTCTATTTCTGGGGTCTCTGCTCTGTTCCACTGATCTATATGTCTGTTGTTGTACCAATACCAGGCTGTTTTGATTACAATGGCTTTGTAGTATAGTTTGATATCGGGTAAAGTGATCCCTCCAACTCTGTTCTTCTTTCTCAAGATGGCTGGGGCTATTCTGGATCTTTTTTGGCTCCATATAAATTTTTGGAACATTTGTTCTAACTCTGCAAAATATGCTGTTGGTATTTTAATAGGGATTGTATTGAATCTATCGATTGCTTTGGGTAGGACATTTTAATGACATTAATCCTTCCAATCCATGAACATGGTATATTCTTCTACTTGTTTATATCTTTCTCTATTTCTTTTTTCAGTGTCCTGTAGTTTTCCGAGTACAGGTCTTTTACATCCTTGGTTAAGTTTATTCCTAGGTATTTAATTTTTTTAGTTGCAATGGTAAATGGTATTGTTTTTTTACTTTCTCTTCCTAAGAGTTCATTGTTGGTGTACAAAAATGCCATTGATTCTCGAATGTTAATTTTGTATCCAGCTATCTTCCCAAATTCATTTATCAAATCTAGTAGTACTTTGGTGGAGTCTTTAGAGTTTTCTATGTACAATATCATGTCATCTGTGAATAATGAGTTTTACTTCCTCCTTTCTAATTCGGATGCCTTTTATGTTTTCTCCTGTCTGATGGCTGTGGTAAGGACTTCCAGTACCATGCTGAATGAGTGGTGAAAGGAGACAACCCTGTCTTGTTCTTGTTTTTAAGGGAAATGGTTTTAGTTTTTGCCCACTGAGTATAAGGTTGGCTGTAGGTCTGTCATATATGGCCTTTATTATGTTGAGGTATGATCCCTATATTCCCACTTTGCTGAGACTTTTTATTAAAAATGGGTGTTGGATTTTGTTGAATGCTTTTTCTGCAGCTATTGATATGATCATATGGTTTTTTTCCTTCATTTTGTTTATATGATGTATCACATTTATTGACTTGCAAATATTATACCAGCCTTGCATCCTGGAATAAATCCAACTTGGTTGTAGTGTATGATCTTTTTAATGTATTGATGGATCTGGTTTGCTAGTATGTTGTTGAGGATTTTGGCATCTATGTTCACCAGGGATATTGGTCTGTAATTTTGTTTCTTTGTAGTGTCTTTATCTGGTTTTGGGATTAGGATGATACTGGCCTCATAAAAAGAGCTTGGGAGTTTTCCCTCCTCTTGAATTTCCTGGTGGATTTTTTTCAAATGATTTTTCTGCATTTATTAAGATGATCATGTGGTTTTCGACCTTTATGTTAATAATATGATGAATTACACAAATTGTTTTTTCCATTTAAACCAATCTCCCATTTCTGGGATAAAGCCCACTTGGACATGGTGTATACTTTTTAGATGTTGCTGGACTTGGTTTACTAGAATTCTGTTGAGAATTCTTGCATCGATTTCAAAAAGACATTACTCCATAGTTTTGTCTTTTTTTGTTTTTTTTCCCTTGTGATTTCTTTGAATGGATTTTGTATCAGGGTAGTAATAAACTTTTAGACTTGGGAAAGTATTAGGATTAATTGTTCTTTAAACATTTTGTGGAATTCATCAGTGCAATCATCTGGGCATGGGTATTTCTTTGGAGGAAGTTTTTAAATTACTAATTCAAACTCTTTGTTTATCATAGGTCTACTCAGATTTTATATTTCAGTTTTTATAGAAAAGAAAGTAAATATCTATAGAACTGATTATACCAACCATTTTATTTACCAAGTCTGTTTCTTTTCACTTTTTTTTGTAATTTGAGCAACCATCTTGTGTCACTCCTTATTCCCAAAGAGCTTTGTTACCACCGACTGTTGTTAGTGTCAAATATATTACATATCTACATGTTATAGACACATTATAAATATAGATATTGCTTTATACAACTATTTTTAAATCAGCTGAGAAGAAAAATAAATATGCAATTATATTGTCTCATATTTACCTACAGAATTATCTTTACAGGTGTTCTTTTCTTGTGTGTGGGGATGTGGATTCAAATTGTTATCTGGTGCAAATTGCTTTCAGCCTGAAGAACTTCCTTTAGCAGTTTTTATATGAGTCTGCTAGCAAGAAATTCCCTCTTTTTGTTTATCTGGAAATATCTTTATTTTGCCTTCATTTTTACCTTTTTTTTTTTTTAACTGATTTTAGAGAAAGAGAAAGGGAGAAGGAGGGAGGAAGAAAGAGAGAGGGAAAAAGAGAGAGAAACATTGATAGGCTGCCTCCTGCACTGGGGATCAAGCCCGAAACCCGGGCATGTGCCCCAACCTGGAATCGAACCAGTGACCCTTTGATGCATGGGACGAAGCTCAATCAACTGCCAGGGCTATGCCTTCATTTTTGAAAGATAGTTTTGCTGAATATTTTTCTTGGTTTACATTTTTTCTTTCAGCATTTTGAATATGTAATCATACTACTATCTGACCTATATTGTTAATGAGAAGTCAGCTGTTAATAATATTGTTAGGATTCTCTTGTATGTGATGAGGTACTTTATTCTTGTGGCTTTCATGAATTTCTCTTTGCCTTTCAACATTTCTACTAGAATGTGTCTGAGTGTGGATTTCTATGTGTTCATCCTACTTGGGCCTTGTTAAGCTCTTTGGATGTATAGATTAATAGTTTTCATCAAAGTTGGGAAGTTTTCCATCATTATTTATTTGAATATTTTTCTGTTCTTTTTTCCTCTATTCTTACCCTCTGGTAGTCCCATTATGTATATGTTGGCTCACTTAATGGTGTCTCATATTTCTCTGAAGCTCTTTTAATTTTCTTTCATTTTTTTTTCTCTTTGTACTTCATATTGCATAATCTTTAACAATCTGTTCTAGTTCACTGATTTTTTTTCTTCTGTTAGTTCAAAGTTACCATTGAGTCCCTCTACTGAATTTTTCATTTTGGTTATTATATTTTTCAATTCCAGAATTTCCATTAGCTTCTTTTTATAATTTCTATCTTTTTATTGAAATTCTCTATTTTGCAAAATACTGTAATCATATCTTCTCCTGTTCTTTAAACAGGCATCCTTTAGTTCTTGAACATGTTTATAAAAGGTATTTTGACATTTCTGTCTCCTAAGTCCAGCATCTGGGCCTTTTGTGTTGTCTGATCCTCTCCCCGTCACCTCATCCCGCTGCTTTTAGGGATCACACATACCTGTTTCTTCGCGTATCTAGTATTCTGTTGTTGCTGCTGTTGAAAATGGACATTTTAGGTAGTCTATTGCATCAACTTAGATAATATTTCCCTCCCCTTCCTGGGGCTTGTTGTCATTGCTTGCTTGTTTATTTGTTTAGTGACTTGGCTGCACTAGTTCAATAAAATCTCTTTCCTTCACAGTGCGTAGTCTCAGAAGTTGCTCCTCAGAGGGCACAGCCTTGGGCATGCAAACAGTCTTCTCAGTTACCAGGGATGACTGATTTTAGTTAGTTTCTCTTTTGGCTTTCACTTTTCCTGATCTCTCCATTAAGTTACTGGCTGGTCTGGCTCTACTGCTGTCATATACAGCTAGCTGTTCACTTCTACTAATTCCTGGCTGACTGCTCTATTGCTTTTGTTAATACTCTTGAACACAGATTGCTCCACAGAATGATCTAAATAATGTTGGGCCCCTTTGCAGAGTCAAGGTATTGTCAGCTTTTAAGTTTTGCTCTGACCCCAGAAGACTCCTCTTATCTGTCTCTTTCCTTCATTTCCTCTGTTAAACTTTCAGCTTATGACCTGTTCATGCTTGTTATAGCTGGAATTAAGAATCTACCAGTCTCCTCTTAATTGCTCACCACTAGGAACGCCACTGCTGTTTACCTGCTTTGTTGCAAATAGTCCCCTTTTGTTAATACTCTTGAACATAAATTGCTCCACAGAATGATCTAAATAATGCTGGGCTGCAGAGTTATCTTCTTATGAAGTCCTGCCTTTCCTTCTGGGGATGGAAGCAGCTATCAGCTTCTCCTCGAAAGACTCTTCTGGATCTAAGAGTGGGGAGTTGGTCAAGGATGGGAGCCCTTTGTCTTTTAGGCTTGTCCCTTTAGACATGGATCTTTACTTCCTATGAGAAAGCTAGGGTGGGGGCAACCAGGGCCCAGTATTCTCAGCCTAATATGTCTGGGGTACAACTTCCCTATGAATAGAGGATGAGAGGAAGTTCCAGTCCATTTAGTTATGCTTACTTAGAATACAGCTTGTGCAACGTCGAGCCAGAGGATATGAGAGATGCTGACCTCCTGCCAACTATTTAAACTATTATGTCAACTCTTTAAAAAATTTTATATAAGACACGCAAAATTAGAAAATTTAAGTGAATATAAAGAGGAAAGATTTGAAATAGATAAGAGAGGACAGGGAACTAATATTATGATGTTAGTGCAACTGAATACTAGTCTCACCACTCTGAGCATCTTGGTGTTCAAAGCATGGTATTAGCAACTATCATTTATTCAGTGGCAGGAATGTATCAGGTGCCTTTCATATACTATGTTGAAATCTCATAATTCCACATGGCAAGTGGTATAATTTTCTGACTTGTACATGAAAAAACTGACCCTCAACATCATACAGAGAGAAAGCAGAGAACTGGGATTAATTGAAATTCAAGCATATTTTGCTTCAAGTCTGTATTCTTTATGCTCTCCATAAAAAGGAACATTTAAATTCATCTGGAGAACTATTTCCCAGGAATTAAGTTCTGTGAGGATTTCAGGAATATTAAATAGGCAACATTGTTTAAACATTTGATCAGAACTGTTTTTTTCGTGGCTGTTATACTGCTGACTTGTTGAGGGTAAATGAAAGCAGTTCTCTTTCAAAGTCTGTTAATTCTTTAGTTGGTTTTGAGTGATCTTCTAGAATTCTTAGTTCAGTAGAGTTAGTTTACTTACTTTTTCAATATATGTATCAGCAACAAATACCACTATGCAGTGACATTTTTCAATCCAAAATATATGAGTTATTTCTAAAAACAGAACATACACTGAACCTTGAACAATTCAAGGGTTAGGGGTGCCAAACATGGCTCAGTCAAAAATCCATGTGTCACTTCTGACTCCTCCCAAACTTAACTATTAATAGCCTACTGCTGACTGGAAGCCTTACTCATAACATAAATAGATGATTAATACATATTTTGTACATTATATGTATTATATACTGCATCCTTACAATAAAGAAAGCTAGAGAAAGAAAACATTATTAAGGAAATCTTAAGAGAAAATACATTTACAGTACTTAGTGAAAAAATCTGCACATAAGTGGACCCACAATTCAAATCCATGTTGTTCAAGGGTCAACTGTATTTATTTTGATTCAATAAGCATTGTTTACTAATTATCTATTTTCAGCTTAGCATTGTTAGATTCTGCAACATTAATATTGTTTCTAAATATCACAGAATGGGTAATTGAGTTGGAAAATCTGATAAGGAAATTTTTCTACTCTGTGTTAGGCTTTTTATTAGAGTTCAAACAGCATAGAAATATACACTAAAATGAGGTGACTACATCGTTAAGACCTATCAGATACTTTCTATAATAAATTAACAAAAATCCATTTGTATTAATTTAAAAGACATAATAGTTCTGGCTCTCTACATCTACAACAAAAAAATTATGCTTGCTAAAACAATGTTTTGAATTCACACAATTTTCTTAGTTTCATGATATTCTGATGTAAAGCAGGTCATAATATTAGAAGAAAGGACTGAAATACCAGATTACTATTAAGTCACATAAGTAGAAAATCATAAGATTTAGCTGCCAAGTAAAAATTTAGTTAATTTCTAAATACATTATTTAACAGAAGTACATATATTCTACACTGACGGGACTGTCTACTTCAACACTGCGTGAACGTGAGGCCCAGCATACGTGTGTCGCTGTTCTTGGTCTAGCATTTCGTTTAGATTACCTTCGAGAAGATCATCCTCGTCGATGCCTTTGACAATCTTTGATTTGTAGTCTCGGAAAAACATGTATTTTAGCAGTCTTCTAAGTTTTTTCTATTAAAAATATGAAATCAGTAAGACACTTTATACATATATTCACTTTACTGAGTAAAGACTATGATAACTAAATTTAATAAGCAGTACCCCAGCCACTGGGGAAAATACACCGATTCTCAGCATAATACTACGTGATAAATAAATGTAGTCATCAAGTGAAACATAAAAGCTGAAACACAAGTATTTTTAAAGCACTTTTCATTTACAAGTATCCAGATGCTCCAGAGTCACAGTAATTACCTTTATATTTTGGTCTTACAAAAAGTTTTAAATTCTTTCTGAAGACTGTGATAAATATCACACTCTTCATAGTAAGCTATTTTACTTTTTTATATGATTTATAAAAACAATCTAGACAAGGAGTTTGTAACAACTGCTTTAAAAAGGCATGTACTCTTCTTTTTATTGTTTTTTATTCTCTGAGAATCTTTTATTTTATTTAGAAGAGCTGGCTTATGGTTTATATTTCTGGAAAACAGTCAGTAATATGAGAAACATATTTTTATGAAACTCAAAGCTGATTAATGATAGTTGGGTCTTAATGACGGCTTTCCTTAGGTTTATTAGAAGGCCAGAATACTGCTTAGCTCGAAAAGTAACTGATAATACTTTGTACTTTGTTGTGTGCTTACACTTAGAATGCATTATTACTGGTTCTTGACCTTCAAGGTTAAGATTCCCAGTCAGAGCTGAAACCTAGTGCATTTTACAGAGCTCTTTTACATGCATTTTCCTTGATATTTTCAGTAGCCCTGAGATATAGACAACTATAATCATCTCTTTTTTACACATAGGGAAATCGAGGTTAAAATTCGTTTTACAACTAGAGTTTAGCAGGGCCAGCGACAGAAGAGAAGAGAACCTTTGGCCCTGTTTCCTTACTTAGCAAGTAAGTAGAGCGCGGCCTCCCAGCTGCTGGAGGGCGCAGGCTGCCGGGGGCAGCAGCACGCCCCGCACTCAGCCCCGCGTGGGCGGACCCCGGTGAGCGGAAGCAGGGCCTCTGCTGCCCTGCCTTTCTTTTTGTGGGTTCCATTCGGTATTATAGATCTTATTTTGTCTTCTATTACATCTATTAAACTACTTTAAATCCTGTCCGGAGCATATCAGCATATAAATCAAATTACTGTCTTGGGGAGGAAGGTGAGAGCGACAGCTATCCCGTTGGGGCTTTGTCCCTGGTGCTAGGAGGGTGCGGGCTGAGCGCCCTCCGGGCGGGGGCGGGGCGGGGGCGGGGGCGGGGGCAGGGGCAGGGGCAGGGGCAGGGGCAGGGGCAGGGGCAGGGGCGGGCGCTGTCAGGCAGCACCTGCTCCTGGAGCTCCAGCACGATTTTAAACCGACTTGCCCCCAGAGGCAGGCGAGCGTGCCAGCGCGGCTGGATTTCTCGCGCTTGCCTCTCTACCTCTGTCAGTGAAAAAGAAGAACTGCCTAGAGGTGTCCTGCGAACTCCAGTTCCCCAGCTGCCTTCCAGGGAGCCGGCAGCGCTTCGGCCGGGTCCTCACAGCGCCCTGGCCTCCTCCCTCGCCCTCCAAGGTCAGGAGGTCACCCAGCCTGCAGGCTTTCACTCTGCGCCGTGCCTCTGGCCTCTCCCCTCCTACCCACTTCCAGGGCCTCGCAGGCATCACACTTTGTCCTGATCACTCCACCCGAGTCCGGTCAGTTCTCCTGCATTGGGTCCATTCTGCATATAAGTGCCTGAGCCTCACCCGGGCAGAAACCCCCGCTTCGAAAAGTCCTACGGCCTCTACATCTAGTCACATAATCTTAACATTCTCTGAGTCTTAAAATGCCTCTTTCGACTAAATCATACTGGTTTTCTAAACTAGGTTATAGCTTCTTGAAAGTGAAGACATCTCTTCTCTCTCTCATCCTGTCTGGGCCTTAATGAGCCGAAAGTTTACCCGAAAGGTCAGACGGGAAGCGCTTGGTGACAAGCAGAGCCGCAGGCACAGGAACCTGGGGCAGAGGAACCGGCAAGGAATTCAAAGGCCAGGAAAAGCCAGGGGCAGTGGCTCGCTCCCTTGCGAGAGCATCTGCCATAACACACTGATTCAGTTTTTTACAGGTAACTTTTAGATGAAACGTAATAAAACGTAAAATTTTATAAAATATTTTCAACTAGTATTCATGGAAGAGAGTTATGACAAAATTAGACATGTAAATACCAGCTTAGATATTCTTATACCAGTATTCAAAGAATAAAAAAAGCAGATCTTTACATATAAAAACCCTAGACATTATGGTATATATGTATGCTATTGGAATATACATCTTGATTATCTATTTAATATAAACTAGTCATAGAATAAACTTTGCATTTTAAGGTAAAAATATTACTCTCTGAAAGCCTGTAATACTGTATAAAATTAGAATAAAAATAAATATGCCACTCAGTTATATCTCACATATCAGAACAGTGAATATCTAAAGAATATTATATAGCAATGAACATGTCTGAATAGGTGTGTATGGATAAGTGAGAATTCATTGTCAACATTATTTTACACACGTGCCCTTGCCCATGTTATAAAAAAATCAATTCTCTTATAGTAAACCATTTTTTCATGCAAACTATGAAGACTACAATAGCAGTTCAATAGTTATGATTCCAATCTGAAAACTATATAACAAGGATATTTAGTTTCCTCACATAAGTATAATTAAGCACCAGACATGGCATTTTAATTCAGTAAAACATTTTTGTATTACCTTATCTTTTCGCATCAAAAACAGAAGATCTTCAGCAGATATTACCCTTGCACCCCGGAGCTGAGAAACTTCAGCAGCTTGCTGTAACTAACAACAAAAAATATAGGAATTTTTCTCAATAATCTAAATTAAATACATGACAGTCATGATGTCTCAAGAAAGACAAATACACTGAAAGTTAAAATTTTGGGGGGACAATCCAGCCATCACATTACTGTTTTTAAAAGTAAAATGTCTTATGTTTTAGGGTATAAAAATGCAATTAAATTAACTTATAAGCCCACCTGTAACTGATACAATAAACAGAAATCCTTGATTTCTTTCATGCAAAAGAAAAATCATGTGCAGCTTCCAGAAATGCATTAATGCACCTGAAAATAATTTTATGAAATTGTATCCTCATATCCATGTGAGCAATGGTTTCACTCAGTATCACTAGTTGAATAAGTATATTATTAATCTGAGCTCCCATGCTGGTATGATTTGAAATAGGCCCATTCAGACCTTTAAAAGATCAACAAAAACAGTAGCTGTTTCTAATATCCAAAGGAAAAAAAATAGTTTTAGTTTTGGCAAGTCTTCAGTGGGCAAAGGATTCAGTCCATAAATCATAATACGGGACTGCATTAATTTCTTTCCACACTAATCACATGCACACAAAAAGTTAACTGTATCTGGAACGCACAACACAAAACATACTGCATGAAAAGTTAGAGTCCCCCTGAAATGCTCATCTGGGCCCTTATATCTACAAAGTTGGGAGTTTTTTGGAATTCAGAAGTCCTAGAAACACAATCTTACTTGAAAATGACCTGGAAAATAAAAGAATGTGAAAAATGATAGTCCTATTTTTTGGCACAGGCAAAACCAGTTTCTTATTTTGATTAGTTGGAAGGAACATAAAATACATCCAGCTGAACAAAATAAAGATGCTGGAGAAAACACTATAAAAATGTGCCTGTAACTTCTTTCAAACTTGATCAAACCATGGTGATTGCACCAAACCAACTCTGTCCAATATTACAAAAATATTTACATATAAAAGCTGTTCCTGAATGCATCATTCTGTGAAAGGAATACATCTAACGCATATTACTGAGAACTAATCTTTACAAAGTGACACACTGTTATCTTAACAATTATAAGAAATCAAATAGTGCATTTGTACTAAAGAAATTCTGCTTGAATGTTTAAACGATTTTGCTAAGTAAGCTTCAAACCTTGTCTAAATACACAGACTACAAAATAGACTACAAACTCCCTATGTGTCAGCCTTACCACTGAACTTCCTGGATACTGGTGGTTGGTATATAAACATAATTCTACCTAAATATAGAAATTTAAATTTAACTGTGAACCATTTAAAAAGAAATCCTGGGGGAAAGGTTTTTTAAAAAGATGATGTACCTATCCAGAAAGAAACTAAAAGTTTTCAGCAGAAAAAATTTAAACATATTTTTCTAAAACCTGGAAGAGTACCAGGGAAATATATATACAAATGTATTTTTTTCCCAAATAAAAATATTTCTATCAGTCTAAAATACATGCAATCAGTGTGAAGAAGACTATGTACTCAATCTCCACTCATCTGCACACATACAGAGAACCAGGAGGCAGCACTGTCAAGTACTACACAGATATCAGTAATTTTACTCATGTTAAGAAAGGGTCAGGGTAAGTATACATCCCTAAACAGCTTTCCCGTTACTCAGTTGTTTATACACACTACATCTAAATAATCTGTATTTATAACACTCTCAAAAATGTGAGTTTACAAACACATTAACCAGGAAAAAAGAGAAAATGAAAAATAAAGACATAGAAGAGTTAGACATTTTAAAACACCTTTCAAAACCAGTACATCACTAATGAAGGGAGGGATCTAGAATTTGTGTCATGGTTAATTAGCATGAGATCTTTAGCTTTAGTTTCATCTACCCGATTTGCTAATTTCCCTCCCCTAAGGTAGTATCCTTACTAGCACTAGTACTGCGAGCTCTCACTAATGCGCCCTGGACGCCCAAGAAGTGAACCCCCGGGACTGAAAGCCACCTTTGTAACCTCACCAAGCCTGTCTGGCCCGCATGTGTTCCATGTCCCATATTTACCTCTCAAACTCTGACCTCCTCTGCTGAGTGAGGGGAGCAATCTAATTAGCTGATTCCAGTGGTCACACTAAAGTGTGTATTACCCATTAGCTTACTTCTCGAAGTATTTCTCTACATCTACTAGAAAGAGTCAGGAAACTCCTCTTTAACAACACAAGCTTAAAACACAGATGAGCAGCCTGGCAGTCCAGTTCCACAGGATGCAGAGCTTAGGATGGGTGCATTTACTGTGAAAAAAATACTAGAATGAGGAAACCCAAAATCGAAAAACATTCCTGACACCTTCCATGCTTAAAAAGTTGATTCTATATTTTTAGAAATCCCTTAATTTCTTAATCCTTGAAAATAAATGGAAGTCATACTTCACTATTCACTCTAGCAAGTCAGTAACTTAAATAGTATGAAATAATGGCACATTTAATAACTTTATTACAACAAAATATACATTTAATTGCATTATAAAATACGCAAGAAATGACAGAGTAGAGAAATACTTTAAGACCAATTGATAGTTGAATGAGTATACAAAGTTAATTTTCTTAACTATATGGGATAAAGGTATGGTAATAGCAACCTTACCGAGATTTATTTGTAACTTAGTAAGATATTTTGCTAACAGACATTATTATTTTTTCCATGATAGCAACTCATTTACAGCATTTGTTTTCTGATAAATATTTCTAAGCTTTAACGTAAACAAAAAATAAATACTTGTAGTAAGGGTTTAAAAGACAAAGATTTCCCCTAGCATATTAACATTCATCATGTTGGCATTTTAATATTTCATGCTGTATTTGGAGGTCAAAGATTAAAAGATACACTTTAAATTTTACATGTCATCTTAAATGCCTCATCTTTGACTCCCAGAAATGAATCTTTTCTAAATTTCTCATTGTTAGCAATGATACCAACATTCAGATTCAACTTCTCTTCTGTTATTTTCACCAACTTCTGTTGATTTTGTAGTTTGTTTTCATCTGCTCAGGGTCTTGACATTGCTCTACACTTCCATAGTATTCATCCCAATCTAGGTCTTTGGGGCTTTTTACTTACTGGTTTCTAAATTTCAATGTCTCCATATTGTGCTGCATCCTAGATTTATGTGCTAAAACAATCTTCCTCAAATGTAATGTCCACAATTCTTGTTCCAGGATCTATGTTAATTCACTACTATCTAACTTCAATGTGGTCTTTAAAGTCTGACTGACTCACAGATTTCTGCCTATTATCTTCATTCTCATTATGTTTCTTGTTTTTCTCTCATATTTTTCTACATTTAAGCTTCAATAATTTCAGTTTTATCTTTATGCCTTTGTGTACCTGTGATGATTACTTTTATGTGTCAACTTGACTGGGCTATGGGGAGCCTAGACATTTGGTCAAACATTATTCTGGGTATGATTTTTGAGGGTATTTCTGGATAAGATTAATATTTGAATCAGTAGACTGAGTAAAGCAGATTGCCCTCCCTAACGTGGGTGGGCCTCAACCAATCAGTTGAAGGACTGAATACAGTCATATACTACTTAATGGCAGAGATGTGTTCTAAAAAATGTATTGCTAGGCAATTTTGATTTTGTGCAAACATAGAATACACTTATGCAAACCTAGATGGTAGAGCCTACTATACACCTAAGCTATTGCCTCTAGGCTGCAAGTCTGTATAGCACATTTACTGTACAAAACTACACGAGATTAAATCAAGCACAAGAGAAATTGATGTAACCAAGAGACTCAGTAACACAAGATGTATGAGGCTGCTACTGGTGTAACACGACTTGCTGTTTTACAGCAAACCTTTTTTAAAGTAAGTAGAAAGGGTACACTTTAAAATAATGACAAAAAGTATAGTATAGTAAACACATAAACCAGTAACAGTCATTTATTATCAGTATTAAGTATTATGCACTGTATGTAATTGTATGTACTTTGCTTTTATATAACTGGCAGCACAGTAGGTTTGTTTCCCCCAGCATCACCACAAACAAGTAATGTGTAATACCATCACTAGGTGACAGGATTTTTCAGCTCCATTGTAATCTTATGGGACCACCATCGTTGGCAGCCCACCATTGACCAAAAACATCATTATATGGTACATTCTACAGAACAAAAAGGCTAAATAAGAGGGAACTCCTTCTGCCTGACCACCTTGAACTAGGACATGGTATTTTCCAGCCTTCTGACTTGAAATAAAACATCTCCTAGTTCTCAGGCTGGATCTGGCACTACACCTTGCCTCTCCAGCTTGTCAACTATAGAACTTGGGACTTGTCAGCCTCCATAATTATGTGAGCTAATTCCTTATAATCTATCACCTATCTATCTATCTATCTATCTATCTATCTATCTATCTATCTATCTATCTATCTATCTATCTATCATCTATCTATCATCTATCTATCTATCTATCTATCTATCTATCTATCTATCTATCTATCTATCTATCTATCTATCATCTATCTATCATCTATCTATCTATCTGCCTACCTACCTACCTACCTACCTACCTACCTATCATCATCATCTATTCACACATATATCCTATTGGTTTTGTTTTTCTAGAGAACCCTAATACTTTACTTAAAGAGTAAGAAATTCTTGATTCTTTGTGAGACACACCTTTTTCTTTAAAATATAGGCTTCAAAATAATTTTCTCAAAGAAAAAAAGATCTATAATTATCTTCATACAATATAGTGTTTATTACCTAACTTAGGCATGGAAATTATATGCTCAGTCTACAGTATCTTAATTGTACTTGTCAATAAGTTTTTTCTTTATCTTCCCCAACCAGTTACCTAACATTCTCACTTCCCAACTTCCTTTTGAATAATATCTCTAGGTCCAAGACCACCATTCCCAACAGGCAGTTTATAAATCTTAAATGTTGACATTCTATTTCCCCTTGATGATTTTCAGTTTTACCATCTATAATAAAAATGAATTGGGCTACATGAAGTCAATAACCCCTGCATTTGGCTGTGGCTCACATTAATTCAGCAGAAAGATTTCTTTAAAGTTCCAAAAGTTTTTTAAAGTACAGCAAAATAAAGAGAGAAAGAACTCATGGACACAGACAACAGTGTAGTAACTGCAGGGGCTTGGGGGTGGAGGTGGAAGAGGATACAGGGGGAATAAATGGTGATGGAAAAAAATAAAATAAAGAGAAAAAATAAATAAAAGTACAGCAAAATTAATTTGATGACTTCATAATCATGAACATCTGAAAGTATTCCCTATAAATACTTATGTTGCACTACTTTCCTTTGGTTTCCGGCTAACTCCTTGGATCTTTCCTTTTTGAGGATAAACAATATTAAGAAGCAGCTGTTGAAAGCTATGTCACGAAGAGGCAAAAATCTTAGGCTAGGAAGTCATTTGGCCTAAGACTTATAGACTCTTTCTATCTATTGGTCTATCACACACTATTTACAAGATCAAATTCTAGGTTAGACTATGAAAGTACAGCTCTGCTTACAACCATACTTGACAGCTATAGATAACCTCAAAGATCCTCTCTCAATCCCCCTGTTGAGTCTGAAGCAAATGGCAGCTAGGAAATCTGGACTACAGTTCTAGCTCTATCACTAAGTAAGTGTATAACTTTAGATACATTAAATAACTACCCCAGAATTATAGATTTATATGTTTATTTTCCACTTGAAATGGATAACCAATGTTTTTACTGACTAGTAGGAGACAATCTTAGTAGCATTTATAGCTACCATTTATTGAGTACCTAATTTGTACCAGGTACTTTACTATTTGTGTTATAAATACTTAATTCTAATTTTTAAATTTTTTCTCTAAGCTAAAATGTATGTATCATTATAAAGCAGAGTACAATTTGACTTTTAATGTTACATACATTTTAACTTAGAGAAAAAATTAAAAATTTGAATTCAGTATTTATAGCACAAATAGCAAACTTCTTTTTAATCTATAATTCTGCTTCCAGAGGCAACTAGTACTTTCAACTTTTTTTTGGCTTGTCCTTCTGTTGTTTTCATCCATATGTGGAATATGCTTATAACACTTGTTTCTTTTATTTTTCAGCTTTAAATACTACCAATTGACTCTTTACTATAGAAGATGAAAATTCAGTGTTCTCATATACCTCATATTTAACCATCTCCTTCCTCCCCTTTTGATTTTATTTATAAATTTTAATATTTTGTTAAATTAATATCCAGTTTATATTACTATGATTGGTAAACACTCTTACATCTTGGTCACTATAATCAACCTTCTTTTTACAAATAAGAAAAGTTTTTGGTAATAATTTTCTTGGTTTGATTTTTGCTCAATTTTTTGTGAACCCTAGTTTCATCTCAAACTCTCAAAAATTTGAAACATATAAGAATTCCTTTCAATTTCGTTGTTGTTGTTTTCCTTCAGAGACGTCTCAACTGGAGCCCACCAGACTCTCCTCAACAATTTCACTTTGGAGTCTTTATTTCTTGATCTCATTTTTTGTTCTTTGTTAATTTACTTTTAGTTTTGCTAAATCACATTCTAGAGAAGTTTCCTTTTTCATTCTTAAGCATAGTTATAATAGCTGCTTTAAAAATCCCTGTCTTCTAATTTCAACATCTGGGTCATCTTGAAGTAACTTCCATTTTGCCTTTTCTCTTGGGTATGGACCATGTTTTCCTGTTACTTCATATTTTAAGGAATCTGGACTTTTTATCGAGATATTGTGAATGATACATTGTAAGGACTCTGGATTCTGTTATATTCCTCTAAAGAACACTATTTTTTTTTTTTTTTTATGGGCTGTTTACTAGACTCTATCTCCTTGCCCCACTGGTAGGCTGCAGCTAAAAAGCACCTCTGATAGTTGTCTGAGAAAGGGTGCATGGGAAATACATTTTTAAAGATCCTATATAACTGAATATTCATTTTTGGTACACTGTTATTCAATAGGTAATCTGGTTGGGTATAGAATTTGAGATTAAAAAATAATTTTCCCTCAAAATGTTTCCGTTAAGATGTCAGTTTTTTAGGTTTTTGTTTGTTTGTTTTTTAATTCCTAAGCCTTTATGAGGCTTTTTTCCCCACTCTGAGGAATTTTTCCTATTGTTCTCTTTACACATGAAATTCTGAAATTTCATGGAGCAGTGTCTTGCTGAGGGTTTTGCTTAATATATTTTCCTGGCACTCACAGGGATACTGTAACCTATATATTTTTGTCTTTCACATCTGGGGAATTTCTTTGGATTACTCTGAAAATGTCCTATGTTTTTTGGATTCTCTCTAGAATGTCCATTAATTGAATGTTGGTGGTCACTGTACCTGGGATCTTTAATACCAGAGTCCTTTTTATTCAGCCTTCCAGAAAGTAAACCAATGCTGTTTTGCCAGAATGACAGCGGGGTAGTTGACTGTTTACATGGTTTTGATAGGGTACTGGAATGAAACTGCTCTTTCAGTTGCCACCAATCCCAGTTTCTCATTCACCCAAGGCCTCTTTCTTCAGAGGCACCTTTAATCCTGATCCTTTCCAGGTTCTAAGGTTTCATGTCCCTCAGATCTGTTAAACCTTTAGCACCCCTATCTACTTTTAAGCTTCTATAATTTTTTGACATCTCTCATCTGAAATTTATCCTTTCCCATTTTGTCTCTGTAGGTTTACACCTTTTAAAACTGTTACGTTGTCGTTTAGTGGGGTTTTGAGAAAGTCTGAAGGACACATCACCAATGTGTAAAGAGAAGCTGAGGGTCCTTTGAGGCCACTATGTACCGAATGCCCTCACCCACACTTCATGATTTCTATACATGATCTCATTTAACCCTCACAGCAAACCTGTGAGAGATGTCTAAGTGCACAGAACTGAAACTAAATAATAAATGCCCAACATCAAGGCATTCGTCTTTCTCCCCAAGATTAATTTCTCATTTAGAATACAGGAAAGTACGATTACTAAAGCCTTACATTGCATAGAAAAGTCCAACCACAAAAACGTTTATTTGCCTTTCAAAACATTTTCATTGCTGGCAAATAAATGGTTGCCAAAAAGAAAGTTTGGATCAAAACATCCAAGCCAGTTGCTTCACGCAGACACAGCTTAAGGACTGAGAACTAAACAAGTATTTGAAAGGAAACAAACTTGTAACTAAATATAGTTAACATTCAGAATACTAAAACTGTTAGATATTTGACGTAGTATTTTCCTATCATATGATCTCCTTGTTCTTTGTTGGTGACTGGTCTTCTACTGTCTTAGACATCTGAAACATAAACAAGTATATAAATTGATAAAAGATGTGCCTAACTTTTTAGAGTTTCATTTTAACTCTTCTTTTTTAGAATAGTAAGTCAAACACAGTTAAGTCAAGTTTTAAAACATATGATAAGGCTATAATTATCAGTATCTCATGGCTCAAGAATCCATATATATGTATAAGAATTACCAAGCCACAATCAATATAAGCCCGCAAGGCTTAAAAACCTCCAATAAACAATCACTGCATTTATTGTATGGGAACAGCAACCTTGACAAGGAACTAATTCTTTGGTTACCCTTATTTAAATGTGAAATTAGGAGAACAGCAACCATTTGAAAGTTTTCTTTTAAACGATTCTGCATATAAGTTATCTGTAAGCAACTTCCAAGTATAAACACATCAAGTTTTGAAAGCAAGCAAAAGGATATTTTGGAAATTCTTTAAAGTTGAAATTAAAGTAATAATCTAGATAATAGTTTAAATAATATATTACAAGTTAAATTCTACACTATACTGAACTATATTATAGGTTAATTATTTTTTTTGTTGTTCAAAATATTACAGATGTCCTCTTTTCTCCCCATTGACCCCTTCCACCCCACATCCACTCCCTGCCCCAGGCCTTCACCACACTATTGTCTACGCCCATGGGTCATGTATATATACACGTATAAATTCTTCGGTTAACTCTCCCTACCCACCACCCAACCCCGCCTTCCCTCTGAGTTTGGTCAGTCTGATCCATGCTTCTATGTCACTGAATCTATTTTGTTCATCAGATTATTCTGTTTAGATTCCACATATAAGTGAGATCAGGTTAAATTTTTAATAGTATTAACTATAGTTAGTTAATAGTATAGTATTTAAACGATTTAACTATTAAAACTAAAATACTATTTGACTATTAAAGCTAAAATATAATTAAAATTGTAGAAAGATGGTGGCATAACTTGAATTTGTTCAACATTATATACAGTTACCTTTCTGTTACTCAACAACTGGAAAATGATACACTTTAAAAGTCCAATGATGTATATTCCAGTTGCATTTCTTAAAATTTTAGAAGCATAAAAATTTTTAGTAGCCTACAAAATGTGCACTTTCCTTGTCTACATTTAATACCTTTTCCCTCTTCTTATTCCTTGGCACCTGTGTGCCTTCCTCCACGCTCCCTTCTGTCTGCATTTCTAGAAAGGTGTCTACTGAGCAGAGCAGCCATTGTTTATTTCCCCACAGCAAGCAAACCTCACAGGTAAAAGGCTGAGCGGATTACTGTTCTTTGGAACTCTGCCTAATTTTTTATGATAATCTGACTTCATTTCATCCTAAAATGTTTAGCAGCAAACACAGGCCTTGTACTACATCTTCATGGTTAGGTCAGGGTGTGGAAAGCGCTGAATTACAGCGGACCACACACAGACCATGTAATGAGCAGAAAAATATCAAATGCAAAGAATAAAGTAACGCTAAAGAAGGATCACGAGGATCACATTTCTAACTTTCTCTCTTACTATCACCCTTGTGTTGGCGAAAGCAATTTTATAGTTCTTTTCCTGAGAAAATACGTGGAGAAAGTACCAACTTTGGAATTTTCGAACCGCAGCTTCTGACGCTGGGTCTTAGAACCCGCCAGGCACCCAGGCCCGGGCTCCCTGCCACCAGCTGAGGCGCCTGTCCTTCGGCACCGCGCTGCAGGGCGCCGTGTAGACCGTCACCTCCACCTCACGGCCTCACGAGCTCAGCGGGCGATCTCCACATACAGCACTGTACAAACTGATCTCACAAGGAGTTTAATAAAAAGGCTTTAAAATATCATTATTTTAAAAAGTTTCCAAAACCACTTTGACTTTTTCCCCCCTCTCATAAAATTTTAAAAAACGCCTAAGGTTTGATGTTTAAATGAGATAATGCCATGCAACTTGCAGTAAGTTTGGAATAAATGCTACACATTTATTAGCAACTGAGAAATTTCAGGGCCATCAAGAAAAGGTTTATACCTCCCAGTATTCACAAGACTAAAGGCTGTTATTGGACTATTACTTAGCACTGATAACTTGTTTTACCATAAACAAATTTAGGATGTAAATAATTTGTGTGAATATATACATACATATATATCTGTGTGTGTGTGTGTATATACACACACACATTTATACACATGTTTATATGTCCCTAGAATCACTTTCTTACAAGTTTTAAGAAAGTAACTCTCATCTAAAGTTAAAGGGAATAACTACCTGAGCTTCTTTTGATAGAAAACAAATAGCTTCCCTAGTAATTCCTCATGTGGCATCACCTCAACATGAAGCATAATGCATGGCTTAGTGTGAATGCATGTTTGAAGGTATAGTTGTTAACTAATAGCTTAGCTGATCTTTCTGATTCTCAGTTTCTTCAGGTGGGAACTACAGAGTGGTGGACATCAATTGAGCTCCAAAGATCCTTTCGGCTCTTATGTTCTGATTCCAGTATTTAACCCTCAGTATAGTTTACTTTTGGCTCCACAATTAATCACTTACATCAATGAGAGAATAAATAAAAAAGAAGACTCACAAGAAGAAATAGTACAACTTGGTGAGGTGCAGATAGGAGTCAGTTTTTAAAGGAAATCCACTTAGTTATACCACTGAAAACAGCCACCAACCCAATTTAGCATAATGAGTTACTGTGTCCTAATGTTCACCAAGGTACACAAATCAGCAGGTGATATAGTTAATTATTCCAGTATCCTACCAAATAGTTCCAATTACATTTGAAAGCCAAAGACAGTTGCAAAATGGGATTAAAGCAATGCAATTATTAATGCACAAAAGAGATTGATGCTTATCCATTTCCAATTTGCCCCATGCTTTTACCATATTATGAACAGAGATAATTTGTATATACTTCCCCCTCAGTTGTCAGAGAAAGTTGCCCTTATTCAAATTGTGTATCCAAATCAATGTTGTATATAGTATTTGTCAAATTAGATGTAGTATATGTAAAGCTAAATGAAAAGTCAGGTTTCCAAGGCTCAGATGTCAGCCCTATATTCCACTCAAGAATGTAAAAGGTTACTAAGGGGTTCAAAAGGTGGCAGAGTATAAATCTTGTTGCACTCACAGGTCGCTGTGAGGGTCAAATGGAATGATGTGGTGCAGCAGCTGGGGAACGAGAAACCACAGCAGCACATGCGACTGCCCGGGGTGGCTCGCTGGCTAGGAGCAAGGTGAAGCGATCTATGTGAGAAAAGGGAACGTCTGCCGATAATCTGGTAACCAGGAAGTATTTTAGATTTGTCAGGAACGCCAAAGCCAGGATGTTCTTGAGATTCACTCACATCAGGACAAAATGGTAGAACCACCCAACAACACTGACAGTCCCATCCCGAGAAAGCAGACAGCATAGAGAAAACAGAACCCCATATCCTTCAAGAGTGCAAATGAGGTCCCGCGGCCTCTCTGGGGTCTCCTCTAACTTAAGCACAGGCCTAATATCACCCCCTTTGCATTGTGCTTCCCAGGGACCTGGTATAACTGCAGCTCACCACTTACCACCCTACTTTGTAAGGAATCTTTACAAGAAGGCTTCCCTTCCAGAATGCAAGCTCTCCACTAACTGTGTGTCAGAATGAAGTGAAACGGTAGCTAAGCCATCTGGCAGAAGCCAGGTAAGACAAGAAGTTGCGTGACTGGTACATGGAAATAGGCACAGGGACTAGAGGAGGAAGGCTGGGGACTGTTGGATCCTACTACCAGCTCTGTGTAAATGTGGCCAAAAACTAAACATCACTGAGACTGTACTAACCAAAACAAACAAACAAAGCAATATAGGAATTATAGCATTTGTCTTGCAGGGATATTAAAGAGAACAAACTGAGGGAAAAAATAAACATAGAAAAGATGCTGCCTAGAATATAATATCTGCCCAACAAATATTGGTGTTTTATTTCTCTGTGTGGATTCTCACGGCAGTGATGTTAGTAAAAGGGAAGCCACATAGGGGCAAAATTTCAAACTACAGTCTTGTAGATGAGGCTGAAATGAAATAAGCAAGCATGGAGCCTAAACATTTCCTATGTTTGATTAACAACGGAGCCTGGTTTGTTCAATATATATTTATTGAGCACTCAGGAGAGGCAAACCACTGGGCTCAGACCAGAAGTTATGTTAATGAGAAGCAAAGCGAAACCAGCAAACAGGTGGTGGAAAGTCAAAACCATTCCTAACCTCATAGAGCTTATAGACTGCACTTATTTTTTAGTTAAGATGTACAGTGACAGTAGATGTTATAAAAATTTTATTTTAAATAAGTTAAACGCATTTATGCTGAAAATCAAAGAAGTAAAGTTTAAGCTGAAATTCAAAGAAACAGGAAATAAACACTATAACTTATATACTGTGTTGAAGAATATATTAAGCTAACACATTTGCAAATGTCCCACAAGGAAGCCACCAACTACATTAAGGTTACTAATCTGGAGGGTCTCAAAAACATTGCTACAGATTACCTAAAACGTCCAAAGAAAATATGCTGACTCATCTGGTGTTGGTTCAATTGCATTTTAGTAATGATGAATTTCCAGCTTAAAGGCAAATCAAATTGTGCCTCCTAGTTTCTAATCAGGATTTGGAAAAAAACCTCAATTTCTATAATTTATCTGGTTGAATCTTAGCTGATATACGTGTATCTGGGGCACCTTTGTGGGTGACCCATTTGGAATCAATGATATTTATTTGAATATATGTTTATCAGTCAGGGGCTTGGAAGGAAAGAGCATAAACTAGGTAACTGAATAAGAGTTTACACATAAACTATTCACAAAGATGTAAGGAGGGTTTAGGGAAACCACAAGGGACAGCGTGGTACCCTCCCTGATCTAACAATAATAGAAAACCATTTTTTAAAATTTATCTTTATTGTTGAAAGTATATTTCCCCTTTTCTTCCCCATTGACCCTCTCCACCCTGCACCTGACCCCCACCCCCACCCCCAGCCCCACCAGTCTTTCCCTGCACTATTGTCTGTGTCCAAGGGCTATGCATATATGCATATAAGTTCTTTGGTTAAACCATTATTTAAGCAAGGTTTAGAGCAGCAATTTTCAACTGGTGTGCTGCAAGGACTTTTAAAACACGCAATACCTGACTATTTAGTCAGGGGCACTGACCTCTTTTCCCTTAGATTGTCAAATAAAAAATGACAACAGCCAACACAACAACAACTGTCCAGTGTGAATGCCCTGTCTTGAACCATAAATACATAGGTCATATAATATAGCTGCATCTTATTGGCCATGTCACATAATAAGGTTGCATCTGACTGGCTAATTCTTGGTACCAGAAATCCTTATATACAAGTATATGCATCAAATTTATTAAAAAGTAACTTTGGAGCAAAAAGGGTAGGTATTTAGTATTATTATTTTTTGTAAATCAAAGTTATTCCTATTTTTTGTCAGACCAGCCAAAAATATATTTTCTGGTGTCCTGCAAAATTTTAGTAATTAGATTATGTGTGCCACGAGATGAAAAAGGTTGAAAATTGCTGGCTTAGAGAGTTAAGGGGAAGGCAGCTGTCACCCGAACCTGAAGGCTGGCAAAGTCCCCCCAGAAACGGATACAACCAACCTGGGCCTTACATTCATCCCACTCTCAGCTCTCCCACTGGTGCCCCCCACAACTCAACAGAAGTCAGAGGGCGAGAGAGCTCTAGGGAGATGAGCCCCCGGGGTCCAGAGAAGGGGAGGGTGGAGGTGGATCTGGAGGCACAAACATTGGCTCCCCACACTTATCAAGGATAACCTGGCTAGGGCCACTTTCCCCCTAAACTCCTAGTGTAGAATGCTCCTTGTCCCCTTTTAAAAATATTTTTGTTTAGATAATTTAAAATAGAAATGGGTGGGAAGTGTCCTCCTCCAGGTAAACAACGCGATCCAGTGACGGAAACTGTAATTCTAGATGCCAAGACTTAATTTAAGAAAAGCTAACACCAATAATAAGAGTAACAAGAACATAAACTAGCATTTACCGAATACGCTACAAGATGTCTGAAATATTTTACATATTTTAAAAATTGTTAGTTCCTCTAATCTTTGCAAAACTTCTATGGGTTAAATTATATTAGTATTTTATGGATGGTTTTATAGATAAGAAAACAGCAGCTCAGAGCATGTAAATGACTAAGATGGGATTTGAACGAGTCAGTCAGACAATAACTCCCTGTTTCCACTTATCCCACAGCTAGTAGACAGCGAACTTTTCCATTTTCCTCATGTAAACTAATATTTAATAGTTTCCTCATATAAACTAATATTTAAATATGTAAAATTCAGTAACTTGACCAATAAACATTTAGTACTTTACAGGACTTAAACAGAAGTAGCAGTTTAATACAGTTTTATGGAGTTTTAACAGTCTGATAAATTTCTGTAAATATCCTTATGTGAGTGAGTTTTGTTTTTTTGGAGCAGGGGAAGAATTTTTCATATGGTCCATAACAGATCTACTCTTAGACACATAGCAATTATATTAGAAGTATTAAAGTCCTATTAAGACTTTAATTAAATTCAAAGTTATCAGTTGATGTTTCAGATCTGACACGGGCTGTGTGAATTTGTGCTAATTAATGTGTCAGCTTCAATCCATTTTTAACGTGGGTATAATGACCCTTGTATTTTGGGTTATGTAAGGACCATATTAAATTATATATACAAAGTATCTGGCACAGTTTCTGATATCAGATTCTCAGGAAAAAAATCATTCCTGTCGCACCCTTACCATTTTCTCCCAAAGGATGTATGCAGGAGTTGATGTGAAAGGTATTAGCACAGAGCCTGGCCAGAAGGCCTGCTCCCTGCCTCCTTTTAGGTAAGGGTGGAGTAGAAAGAGGACTTTTCACCAACTGCCTGGATTCAGGGGTCCTATATTTACAGATTCTGGTGTCCCCCTGCCCCCCAAAATATCTATGCCATTTGTCTGTTCATATAATTTGCTTAGCAATATATTGGCATAATATCTATGAATCAGAAGTGAAAAACTTTCAAAAACTATTTCCTTTTTTGGCACTGATAATTTGTACATAAATGTCAATAATTACTACAGATTCGCAAGAAACGATGGGTAGAGAATTTACGTCACATTTTCACTTTTCCGAAGCACTGAAACCAAGTCTATAGTATAAGTAATTAACTAAGACAATAAATAAAATAAGAAGGGATAAGCTGGAGAACTAATCCAGGCTAATGTCCCAAAATACGACTTTTGGAAGAGGAAACGGAGGTACAGAGGTTATTAAAAAATAATTTAAGAAAACTTCCCAGGCCGAAGCCCGCAGATTCCAACCCGAGGCTGCTAACGGCCAGCGCGACGGATGGGAACGCGCGCGGTTCCTGAGGCGCAGGCGCAGCGCGGGGGCGGGGGCGACACCGGCGGGAAGGCCGCGGACGCAGTGGTCGGGGACGACCTGCTCCGTCCTGATCTCCACGCGCAAATGCGGCGGGAGCGGGCTGAGGCTGCGGCGGGGCGGGGCGCTGCTGCACACGCGGTCTCGGGGGGTCGCGGCAGCCAGGGGCCCGGGGGCACGGGGGGCAGGCGGCGCGGGGCCCAGGAGCGCGAGGCTCCAGCCAGGCGCCGGGCGGGGCGGAGGAAGCACGCGGGCGCCCTGCGGAGCACGGGCTTGCGGGGCGGGGCGGAGGAAGCACGCGGGCGCCCTGCGGGGCACGGGCTTGCGGGGCGGGGCGCAGCGGCCTGCAGGGGTGCGGCCCCCTGCGGCATCCGAGGCGCGACGCTGCGAAATTTCAAAATCCTCAGGACAGACGGTAGATACCAGAACCTCACGGAAATGATAACGATAATGAGAAAAAAGGCCATCTCGGCAACAACTTTTAACACCAGAAAGTAATGGAGAAACGCCTTCCAAATGCTGAGTTAAAGAATTTCTAACCTAAAAATTTTCACACACAGGTAAAACTGTCAAAGATCCGCGAAGCTAGAATTAGGTAATATAAGACATGCAAATTTTATACATTCACCTTCCATGAACTCTTTTTTAAAATTTTATCTTTATTGTTGAAAGTATTACAGATGCCTTGTTTTTTTCCCATGGACTCTTTTCATAGGAGGCTAAATAGACAATGTGTTTTAGCAAAAAAGGGAACCAAGAAAGAGGAAGACTTTACGATGGTTTACTCCCCTGTGGGAAGTAATGTAGGACACAGGGATCCCACAGAAAATGAAGAAAGTCCCCAAAATGCGAAGGTAGATCTACTCAGGATGGTAGATGTTTAACAAGCCTGAAGAGCCACGTCCCAGGCTGGGGCAAGCGGGCTGGGGAACCTGAGAGAGACCCCCCCCCCCAAATGGCCTGGTGGGAAATACCTTCTACTTTACAGCGAGAGGAGACACACCGGGAGAGCTGGGTACAAACTACTGGTAGATACATACAATAAAGAGGAGGAAATGACAAAGAGAGCAAAAGAAAAAAAACAAAAATAAAATAAATAAATCACTGCAAGGAAAACAAAATAAAAATTATAATTAAGAAAATGCAAATACGGTGTACCACACCACTCAGTTATAAATTCTGGTGATCTCAGAATCAAAGCAATGTAAACGATGTCTACAAAGTGAAAATTATGATACAACTGTGTAAGGAGGCTGGAGCAGGAGAGGCTTCAGAGAAAGAGGGGTGATGGAGGGACAAAAGGGAGGGTAAAGGGGCAAAGAGGAAGGAAGAGCCTGTGGATGAAAGCAGAGGAACAGAATGAGAAATCGGTGAGAATAAAACATGAAGGAAAGAACAGATGATTTCAGTGGGAAAACAGGATGGTTTAATCAGTGGTTTGACAAGCAGCAAACTTAAGGGATTTCATCTTATATAATATGTAAAAATAAATTCCAGATGAATCCAAAGCTTAAACTGTAAAAGAGAAAATGATAAAAACCATGAAGGAAGATATAGGGAACTATCTATACAATCCCAGGGTGGGGAAGATACCCATGGCTAAGAGCCCACACAGAAAATGTAGACATGTGGTAGCGAGTCTCCAAAGCAGGCGCCCAAGGAGCAGCACCTCGGTGTTCGGGCCCCATGCGGTTCCCCCCGCATGAATGTGGCCCGGCCTGCGACACGGTCTAACCAGTAGATGTGGAGGAGGTGATGTTCCAAGAATCGCCCACCTAGGCAATGAAAACCTGCCGCAGCTTCTATTTTTGTACTTTGGGGAGTTTGGTGCCACCATGTAAGACTCTGCTGGACAGGTCACAAGGAGAGCAGACGGAAAGGAGAGGCCCAGGCTTCCTAAGGATCCTGGTTGAGACTCCAGATGACTTAGCTCCAGGTGTCATCTGACGACATCCATGTGAGAGACCACAAGCGAGAGGAGCAGAACACCCACCCAAGCCAAGTCCCTGAGCCACAAGAAATAATGAAATTTCTTTTCATTTTAATCCCATTGTTTTGAGGTGGTTTAATACACAGCAAGAAACAAAAACAGAAAAATCTTTTTTTTTTTTTATTAAATATATTTTTATTGACTTCAGAGAGAGGAAAGGAGAGGGAGAGAGAGAGAGAGAAACATCAATGATGAGAGAGTCATTGATCGAGCCCACAACCCGGGCATGTGCCCTGACCGGGAATCGAACCCTGATCTCCTGGATCCTCGGTCGACGCTCAACCACTGAGCCACGCCCGGCTGGGCCAGAAAAATCTTTTAAGATGATCTAGGCCACAGTGTATACAATCTAAGTATTGGAGAGACATCCTTACTGTAAGCTGAAAGTTCACAGAGTAAATATAAACACTAATATGATTCCATAAAATTTTAAACCATTTTTATGACTTAATTTGAAAAAATTACTCAATGCAAATGTACATGATGTAATATCTATAGAAAACAAAAGTTTCTAGAAATTGAAAAGAAAACAATCCAATAAAAATGGACAAACAAGAGGAGACGATTCAAAGAGGAGCAGATCCAAATGTTCACCAGCATGAAGATGCCCCACGCTACCAGCAGTCAGGTTACAAATTAAAGCTAAATGAGATATTTCTTCACCGCCAGTATTTGAGAAAAAATTAAGAGGAGCTACAACTTCTGTTGCTATCAGGAAGATGAGAAAAAGTATTTGATGATATATACTGAGATTAATTAAATAAACATGTGATTAAAAACAATGTTTATCGAGAGAGGAAAGATAAATAAATTATGGTACAATTGTGTCATGGTATATTCTGCAGCCAAAACAATGAAAAAGAGTTTCACTAGTTGACTTAAAGGAATTTCTATGAACTGCTTTTTTATCCAGAAAAACAAGATTCAGAAAAGAAGTATAATATGCCATTTTTATGAAACAAGTAACAATGAAGAAAACACTATATATGTTGATGTTTCTGCATATGTATACATGTGTATATGAATATTAAAACAGAGAAAAACATGAAAAGATAAGTAAAATGAATTAAAAGTCATTTAAAATTATGTATGTCTGTGGATAGAGACATAAAGTGAGATCTTTATTTAATTTCTTATACCCAAATAAATTACAACTGTGTAATTTAAAATGTAATAAATTAATATAGCTTAAGATAATGCATGTGAATATTAATCTGTTCTCATGAAGAACTTTCTAACAACAAAAACATTAGCAGTGAAGGGAGAAAAATCAGTAAACAGGATTATATTTGCAATGAAAATTTCTAGCATAAAAAATGCACCTAATTAGAAGGCATACACTGGAAAGATATTTCTCAAGTAGTTCATATCATGTTTCTATCCTAAATATAAAGAGTTCATGGAAGTTGAAAAGAAAAACCTTTGAACCCTAAAGAAAAAATGAGGAAATGATATGAATAAAAAGTTCACATAAGCATCTAAGTGGCTAATGTGATCATAAATAACAATTAAAACAACTGTCAATTATCACTTTACACCTCTTAAATTAGATTTTTAAAATGCTAGTACTCTTGGCAAGGCAGAGTTCAGAAAGCAAGGAATTCCCTGCAGTGAGACAGCCTTCTGGGGGCAATTTCAAATTGTGCACTAAAGAAGTTAACGCTCTCTGACCCAGGATTCTATTTCTAGGCACCTGTCTTAGAGAACAATCAGATATTAATAACAATTTATGAACATGAATGTTATTTTGTACCTTATTTAAAACAGTAAAACACTGGAAAGGCATTAAACTTCCATTAGTTGAGAGATGGATCATTCACAATGGAATTTTACACTGCCATTAAGGAACATGCTTTTAAGGCTATTTCATAACAGGAATTCTAATGATAAAATGTTATACCTAAAATCACTGAAGAAAATTGGTTGGGAAAGTACCAGGGTTTCCTTTTGGATTTAAAATATACAGAAATAGCTGTCACACTTTATGTAAATATGAAAGAATCCCCTGGTTGTTATTTTGTCTGAGGCATCTGGACTTCTTTATTCTAAATCCATAATTATTTTTTATGATGCTAAGAGAAAGTTAATTCTCAAGATAAACAAGATAAGTGAATATAACAGATATATGAATACAATATGAAGAGAAGTCATGATTTTTAAAAGGTTTAAACATTTATCATGATATAAAAATCAAAACTTATTTGATACGGACTAAGTTGTTAACTAGTTAAACTACACTTCACTGTGTATATATTTTATGGCACTGATTTTAAGGTGATTGAATAGTTATGAAAAATCTTAGTATTATTTTCAGAGTAGCATCTAATTTAGATTTAACCATCAGATATTTTCAGAGAAAATTGTTTCTGTTCTTTTAAAGTGTATTTTTTAATGAACATTTATTTCCCAAGAACATTGATTTGAAAGGGCTATTTACTTCCCTTAGTGCAGAAAGGATCCCATTTAAACTTTAGAAGGGCATGAAAAAAAATAAACAAGTCTGCTGAACATAATTTCCCCTTTATTCCTTCTGAAAAGTTATGAAATAAAATCTATTATTTAATTACATTGGATCAAGAAACAGGAAGAAAAAGATGCATTTAAGTCACAACACCACTAAAAGGACAAATTACTATACTTCCTCTGGGAAGAAAAGTGTTTTAATAGTGGATGGGCATTATCTAAACATTTCAAATCTACTTTGCTATATGTGTGAAAGGCTTTAAACAAAATTCAACAGTAAAATACCAAATGTCAAAATTAAGGGCAGAAATAAAAAAAAACTACTTGCTAGAATTTATTTATGAGTATTTCTGTAATATTAAAACATTTAGTTTCTGCTCTGAGATGTTTCCATCGTTAAAAAATTCTGACATGCAGAGCTAAGAAAATTTTATTAGACAAGTAAGATCTATCTTTCCTATGCTTGAATAAAATGTACAAGATGTCCCAAATTTAGTACAATGGTTATGGAAATAAAAATAAAGGCTTTCAGCTTTTTTAACCTGCAGTAGGATTTTGGAGTTGGTGAGACTCCATCAGGGCACTAAGAGGATGCACAGTGATAAACAGGTCAGACACAGTCACTGACTTCATATGGTGTGCAGCAGAGGCCAGCTAACTTTTTGTGTAAAGGACCAAATAGTACATATTTTCAACTCTGTAGGCCATACATCCTTGGTAGCATCTTCTCAACTCTGTCACTGTAGCATGAAAATAGCTACATACAATATATAAATGAATAAGCATGGCTGTGTTCCAATAAAACTGTTTACAGTAATAGGCAAAGGTCCCAATTTGGCCCATGGGCCATAGTGTCATGGGGCAAATATGACAACTATATTGTGTCAGCAAAAAATGCTATGATAAAAAGTACAACAAAACAAAAAAAGCAGCCTCAAAACAACATAATTTTAAGAGTTTAAATTTGCAATCCATATATATATGCATATGTATGTATGTATATATGCAGATAAAAAATAATTGGAAAAACACATTATTAGTTATATTAGCTGATCAAAAGTTTCGATGTGACTTTATAAAATCTTTTACTAAAATAGAATCTCTGAGGGAAGGTGAGGGTGGGGCGGGGGGGAGTTAACCAAAGAATTTATACACATATATGCACAACCCAAGGACACAGACAACAGTGTAGTGAGGGACTGGGGAGGGGCGGGGAGGGGGTGGAAGGGGTCAGTGGGAGAAAAGGGGGCATCTGTGAGATTTTGAACAATAAAACAAACAAACAAAAAAACAGCATTCAGAACTTTGAAAGTTATTTGCAAAGTGTACACTTGCAAAGTCTTATTTTCTCCTAATACTTTTATCCTTACAAACAGACTAGAAGCTCCTAAAAGAACCAAAAGGAAAAAAAAAAAAAATCCTTTCTCGAACAGAAATTCATTTCCTTGAGCAATACACTAAATACTGTATTTCTACTGTATTCTCATGTGCTCTCAAATAATGAACTAGGTGCTACTGATTACCAATAATCGGTTGAATGAGAGAAGCCCCACAACTTTAAACTGTATAATTAAATATATTGATAGTGCTAAGGAAAACCAGAATACAAACTCACAAGAAGCCACACACTTTCAGGTTTTTATATTTAATTATTCTCCCTCTCCTCTCCAGAGATATTTTTCCCTCCTTCATATGTGTGGTCAAAAAATTGGGTGTAAAGTGCTTGATATGCAATTGATTTTTTTCCATTTCAAAAGAGGGTTAGTACTGATTTTAGCACAGAAATCTCAACAGAGAACAGGTCACTATTCTGATTCTTGTCCTATAAAAGCAAGGCTAAAGCAATCTTTGGCTTTCCATTTGTCTTCATTCATTCATTTAGTCAATAAATACTTCTTAAATGCTTAGTATACACTACACACTGTGCTAGGAGCCAGGGCATCACACTGAAAAAAACACCAGCCATGGTCTCTGCTTTCAAGGAGCTCCCATTAGAATAGAGAATACATAAGTCAATAAATGAAAAATTTACAAGTTAAAATAAATGATATAAAGAAAAAAATGGGCTACTGAAATAGAGCCTGTGACAGGGGTGTCAAGAATGCCTCTCCCTCTTGGTGATTTGGGACCTTAAGGAATACAGGGCTCGAGCCATTCAAAGAGCACTCACTGGCGGGGAGGGGGCAGGAAGGAAGAACGTGTGCAAAGACCCTCACGTGGCGCAGAACTTCACCTGAGCAACTGAGATGACAGTAACGAGCTAAAGGAAAATAGGAACGAGAAAATGAGGACAGAGGAAAGGGCAGAAGTCAACTCATGCAGCACAGAGCTGGCCACTCACTCTCCGTGCAATGGAAACCACTGAGAAGCTTCCAGTTGCCTGACCACAGGGCAGACCCACACTAGGGCTCTGTGAGTGTGAAAGGCGGCCTTATGAGTAATTACACCTGGATAACTGGCTTAAACCAGATTGTTGGGGCAAACAGAGGCCTAAACAGAAAAGTGACAAGGTACGACTGCATTTTAAGAACCCTTTTGATTGAGAAGAATAGACTGAAATAGGGCAAAAGTGGAGGCAGGGAGACCAGAAAGGCGAGTACTTGATGGCACTGGCAACAGGAAGAAGATTCGAGATAGACTTTGGAGGCAGACTCGGCAGAACTTCTTGATATTTCATCAGTAGGTTTACCCAAGGATAAAAGTGGTAAAATGGTGCGATTAATGGGGATGAAGCCTGTGGGCCATACTGATTCACCACACAACATTTTAGAACTTTTAAAGCTATTATGACTCCACAAGATACTATAAAACATTATAAAACTATAGACCAATATATACATTCTATCTTTAAGTTTTCCTTTTAACTAACCCATTCTGTACTCATCAAAAGTAAGTAAGCACCTATGTAAAGTAATAGTAAATGTTGACTTAAAAAAACTAATAATGTATTTTAAAGAAAAGCGGTATCTCTATGTAAAGCAAAACTCAGGTTTCCAGGGTATCTACTTCCCTAGTTTACACAGAGTTACAAAATCAACAGATAAGGTTTTGTTTTTTTAATTTTTCTTTTTGTTGTTGTTCAAAGTATTACAGATGTCCCTTTTTCTCCTCAATGACCCATTCCACCCCGTCCCAACCCCCTTCCCAGACCCTCTCCACACCGTTGTCCGAGTCCTTGGGTTGTGCATATGTGCATGTAAGTTCTTTCGTTAATCTCTCCCCCTCCACTCACCCACCCTCTCCATCCCTCTTAACCAAGTTGCATGATTTCGTTAATTTATAAGTCTATAAATTCAAAGTTTAACTGAGAGGCATTTCTTTATAAACCCTCAAAATTAATAAATAGTAAATGTCAAACTTTCCAAATCAGAAAAAAATTGCTTATAAAATGGAAATTTCAAGAACACAAAATGCAAAGACAAAACATGCCCTTATTCTTACATTTCCTCCTCACTAGTCACAAGTCCTGAAATCAGGTAAAATTGTCCTGTGCCAACAGGTCATTCTAAAGATACCCGTATATTCTCAGGACTCAGTGACTTTGCCTTTCTGGGCCGCTGTTTCCACATTTTAAGTATGAGATGATAATAACTGCCTCTCCTTAGGTCATTATAAGATGACTACGGGCCTCTCCTACAGGGTACAAAGGTCCCAGAGCACGCGACCCACTCATTAGGCGAAGAGAAGCTAAAGGGTGAGTGCACAGCACTCTCCGCGAGCGCCCATTGCTGTAGAGAGGACGTTTATATTTGTATTGAATATACAACATACATAATGGTATAAAATACAAAATTTGAATAAAATTTTCTTAAGAGACTTGTTAAAAAGTCAAACTTACTTAACAAGCCATTTCGCCTAATCCCCCTATTGTGGTGAACGCTGAAGGCGCCTGGGACACGGGAAAGCTGCGCACTGTGTGCCCGGAACAGAGCAGGCTGCACGCGCGGCATTGCAAGTGTTTACAAAACTACAAATACTAAGCTGTAGACATATTATTTTTATTAAAGAATTATCCTTTTCTCAACATTTTGCTCGGAAAAAGGACTTTACAAAATTGTCCCTGTCCTCCTCTCTAGATATTTAAAGCAGTGCGGTACACGGCCCACGTGAAAAGGATCTTTGCTGTCTCGTTGGTCATTTGGATCGTCCCATAAAATGCACACTCTTCTGCGAGCCTGACATCTAAAACAAACAGACACACGCACCGTAAAATCTTTAACTCAATTAATTCCCATTTAATTTCCTTCCATTCTCCATCCATGAAAATGAGAGACACAGCAACACACGCGCACACCCAGAAGGTGCACTCCGTGAGCTCTGCCAACGCAGGCCTCCGCAGGCCAAACGCCACGGGGAGCAGTGATCAGGCTCACATGGAAGTTAAAACTCCTTTCCCGACGGACCTCGGAACATTTGTTTCACTCTCTGTGTAGAACACTGTGTTAGATGCTATTTAGAGTTACAAATAAAACAATAAACGAGTGAAAAACGGAAAGCAGAAAGTCCCAGGCTGCCTTTAGGGAGCCCATCCCCGTGTGGGAGACCATGCCCACGTCTCAAAGGCTGAAAACAAACATGGAAATTCGTAAGTAAATTCGAGCTGATTTGGTAAAATCACACTCATTCATCTTTCATTAATTTCAAATTTGTAACTACTGGGGCACACTGGGCGTTGAAACCCAGCTTTTACCCACTGAAGAAAATTGATTTGCTGAACGCTGAGCTGCAAACAACTCAGCTTTCCAAGTGAAAGGGCTCGAGAGGCACTCACTGCCCTTCTAAAAAATGAGAAATGCAGAAATGCGCAATAGAAACAGAATCTATTAATTCCAGGAATGTGAGTTAAGAAAAAGACACTTTTTCTTCTACTTATATTTGCAAAGAAGTGAGGTAAATTATTTCATTCGTGTGCAGCTGCCAGACTTCCCTCTCACCTCCAGCCATCTAAAATGGTAAGAGTAACAGAGCATGGCACTGGTAACGGTGCTACCCATTTATTGATGCCTCAAGGCCCCGTCCAGAAGGAACCCTTATCCTCACCTCCCACCCTGCCCCTAGGCAGTGCTCCTGTGGCCGGTCTTTGATCTCTTTCCATCAAGCTGGACTATTCTTCCCAATTCCGCTCACTCACTCCTACCCAATCTTCACAACTCAGCTCAGGTTTCCCATCCTCTAGGAAGCCCCCTAACACCCTGCTCTCAGGACGCCCAGAGTCACACTGAACCAGAAGGGTACATTTCCTTTTCTACCTCTACCACCTATCTGCAAAATTACTTGTGGTCAGGAATCACATCTCATCCTATTGCGTGTCCCAAGCAGCCAGCATGAGAGTAGACACTCAGAATATTTTTTGTTGAATGCTGAATGAATGAATGGGTCAGGCAGGATTCTAGGGATTTATATATGGCATACAAATACTTGAACATTTGACCCATTACTTTCAGAGATGGAAAATAACTTGATCAAGGCCTCACAACTACTAGTGAGTCAGGTGATGAAGTCAGGAATAAATCCCAGCCTGCTGGGTTTGGAGCCAGTGGCCCTATGCTGTCAACTGAAAATATTATCTTAGAGGTTCTTAGGTTCTTGAACATGTTCTCTTCCAGTGTGAAAACAGAACTAGCCACCACCGTTTGGCCATTTTAAAGCATCCAAACTGGGGTTTCAAAATAAAATAAAAGTGTTTCAAATTACCAGTGAAGGGAATTCTCAAAGTTTTAATAATCATATAAACAGTTGATATGTCTAAGGTAACAGTTCTCAGTTTCACATTGTGGATTATTTTACGAGAGGAAAAAAGAATGAGTGGACCACCAACTCCACCTATACCCACTTGCCACTAAAAAGAAACCTCATCGTTACTCATGGGAAGAATGACATATGAGAAAATACTTTAGAAATGTCATTAAATTATTAATCCATGCCACTGTCATATTATAAACCTTAGAAGAAAGGAGCTAGCAGACCACCCAGAGACGCCTAGGAGCCCATCAGCAGTCTGTGGGGACCACACTTTGAAAATTACTGTTATAAGAAACCAAACTGCTTCCTCCTTAGTAATTCAGGACTCAATTTTTTGTTGTTGAGGAAACACTGTCCTCAGAATCCAAAAACATCAAAGCATTAAGACCTCTAAATTCTTCCAAAACATAAGCCCAAACTACCTTGTTTATGAGATGTAGCAATGTAGTTGTACTTAATAAGGTAGTGAACGTCTAATATGCATGAGTATTTATATGTGTATAGAATATATACACCTAAACACAGCTCATACTTAGCTTTTTTCATTTCTTTCTTTTTAAACAGTGGAGCTACCAATCATTTTGGGGGTAAAAAGAACTTGCTATTTTTCTTCTTCAAGACTTTACTTAAATAAATGAATTGTATCAGATATACCTAATATCAGTATCTAAATCAAACCAAACCAAACCAAACCACTATGTCATTTAAAACAGTCTGTCTAGATAGTTCTATTCTTATATCTATCATGCTATCATCACTGAGAGAGATTTGCAACTGCCTCCTCAATCAGTTCATGAGCCACAGAAGGGAGCGGTCTTGATTCTTTGCAGTAAGAATCCAAATATTTATTGGTCACTGGTTATGTGCCAGGAAATATTAGAGGAGCTGAAGATACAGCAGTGGGAAGGAAAATAGTCTAAAATTTCCTTTATCACCTTAGGACTTATATTCTGGTAAGGAGAAAGAGATAAATAACGAAAAGAGAGAAGTATGACAGGTGATCATAAGAAACACCATTGGGAAGGAGAAGGGATACTGATACTTTTGCTAAAATAGTGGAGGAAGAATTCACTGAGAGGTGATCTGTAGGAAGTGAGGGAGCAAGACTCCTGGCTATCTAGGGAAAGAATATTCTAGGCAAACCCTAGAAACAAAAGCTTCCCGGCACATTCAAGGAGCATGAGGGAGGCCCAGAGGCAGGAAGAGCTGGAGTGGTGCGAGGTAAGGTGGAAAACGTGTGGGAGACTAGATCTTGCAGGGCCTGACAGGTCACTGTGAGGACTGGGGCTTTTACAGTGAGGTGAGAAAACACTGCAGGGTTTTGAGCAGAGTGACGTTTTCTGTCTTGTATCTAAAAAAGATCATTCTGTCTGCTCTGTTGAGATAAAACTCTAAGGAGGACACATCAGAAGCAGAGACACTAGGTATCAAAGGCTACTGTAAACTGGATATACAAGTCTGAAGACCAGTTATTAAGTCTAGTTTGGGACTTATCAGCATATATGTGGAATTTAAAACCAGATCCTAGAAAAGAACACCCAGGAGGAAGCAGGGGAAAAGCAAGAGTGCTAGCGACTGACATCTGGGGAACTCTGACTTGAGTGGAACAGCCAAAGGAGGGTGAGAGTGAGACAAAGGGAAATAGGCTATAGTGCCCCAGAAAATATATGAAAAAGTGTTTCAGCAGAGAGAGAATGCGTAACTGTATCACATACTACTGAAGGTAAGGCGAAGACAGCCACCACCTGCCTCAGCGACAAGTTCTCTCGTATCCCCCCTAAGCGCAGTTTCAGAGGGCTGGAGAGCATGAAGTCTGACTGGAAGGGCCTAATGAAAACTGGGTTCAAACAATAAAATAATTAAAAATAAGGTAGCACAACTATATAGAGTTAAAAGACAAAAATCAATAGCTTTTCTATTTACAAGCACTTAAGAGAGAATGGAAGAAAATACCCCTTTTCAATGAAATAAAGAAAATACTTTAGGAATAAATACTACAAAAATTTATAAAAGCTGTGTGAGAAGAACTTTTTTAAAACTCTGAAAAAGCATTATGGACTTGAATATATGAAAAAGACATCCCTTATTATTTTTTTTTTAATTAAAGCTTATATTCAATATTATTTTTGTATTAGTTTCAGGTGTACAGCATAGTGGTCAGACAATCATATACTTTACAAAGTGTTTCCCCCAGTATTTCCAGTACCCACCTGGCACCATACATAATTATTACAATATTACTGACTATATTCCCTATGCTGTACTTTTTACATCCCTGTGACTATTTTGTAACTACCAATTTATACATCTTAATCCCTTCCAATTTTTCATCCAGTCCCCCAGCTGCCCGACCTTCTGACAACCACCAGTCTGTTCTCTTTATCCACGACTCTGTTTAAATCGTTTGCTTATTTATATTGTTCTTTAGATCCCACATGATCTTATGGTATTTGTCTTTCTCTGATTTATTTCACTTAGCATAATACCCTCTAGGTCCATCCATATTGTTGCAAATTATAAGATTTCATTCTTTTTTATGGCCAAGTAATATTCCATTGTATATATATACCACAGCTTTTTTTTACCACCACTTTATTAATGGGCCCTTGGGCTGCTTCCATATCTTGGCTATTGCAAATAATGCTGTAATGAATGAGAGAGTGCATATATTCTTTCAAATTAGTGTTTTGAATTCCTTTGAATATATACCTAGAAGTGGAATCACTGGGTCATATGATAGTTCTATTTTTAATTTTTTGAGGAAGCTCTATACTGTTTTCCTCAGTGGCTGCACCAATCTACATTCCCACCAACAGTGCACAAGGATTCCCTTTACTGCACATCCTCTCTAATACTTGTTGTTTGTTGATTAATTGATAGCCATTCTGACAATTGTGAGGTAGTATTTCATTGTGGTTTTAATTTGTATTTCTCTGATGATTAGTGGCATTGAGCACCTTTTCAAAAACATCCCTTATTTTTAGGATGATTCAATAGCATAAAGATGACAGTTTACCTTATATAGTTTATCAAGTCAAGGAAATCCTGATAAAAAATATCAATGTGTTTTCATCTAGAGCCAGGCAAGTTTATTCTAAAGCTCATGTAGAAAAATAAACATGCAAAAATAGCAATAAAATTTTTGAGAGGAACAATGAAGGGTGGCTAGCTCTACCTATATTATTAAAATATACTATAAAGTCCCCATAACTAAAATAGCATGTTACTAGCATATGAAGAGCCAGAAAGGCATATCAAAATAGAAAGTTGAGAAATGGATCCAAACGTATATTGGAATTCATTATATTATTTTTTAAGTGATATTTCAAAGTCACTAGGGGAAAGGTGGAGATTATTAAGCTCCATTTAATAAATGGAATTGAGACAAATAGTCATTTGGAAAATGTTACATTGTATCAGTATTTCACATCACACACAAGAATAAACTCCAAATGCATCAGAGATATAAGTGTACAAAATATAAAACCATGCAGTAATTAAGAAAATATGAGTGCATTTTTTACAACGTGGGTATGGAGAAATGCTTCCAAACTATGATTTTAAAGTGAAGGTACAATAAAGGAAAAGATAGATACATTTAACTATATAAAAACAAACAGCTTTTGCATGCAAAAATCACTATAAGCAACACTAAAACACAAATGACAAACTAGGAAAAATATTAGCAACACATGATACAAAAATATGACTAACTGATAAAGAATTATTAAAACTCAAGGGAAAAAAACAAAGAAACAAAGAAGCTACTGGAAATACAGGCAGAGGATGTGGACAGATAGTTTATGAAAAGAGATATACAAAAAACCATTAAACATTGATTTCAACCTTACTTGAAATCAGAGAAAAACAAATTAAAACTGCACTTGCTACCTATAAGATGAACAAACATTCAAAAGCTTAACTTTATTATTCATGACAGAGAAACAGGTACTCTCAGGCATTGCTGGTAAGACAGTAAAATACCACAAGCCCTGTGGAGGGAAATATGGGAACATCTAACGAGACTAACGCATTGATTTACCCAGCAAATCCACTTTGAAAACTGACCCTAAAGGTACTATTCCAAGAATATGCAAAAAACTTGTATCAAGGTTATTCATTGTAGCTTATTTTTTTATACAAAATATTGTAAATACCAAAACAATGGAAACTAATGCCTATAAAACAGAGACTGGCTGAATATGGGGAAAGAATGAGGAGTATCTCTATGAACTGATATGGAGTCATTTTCAGGGTATGTTGCTAAGTATGCAAAAACAAGGGGCAAAGAATATGTGAAGAATACTATCTTTGTGAAGATACCCATGTCACTTAAATAATATATGTGTATGTGCATGTATACATAAATATGAAAAGAAAAAATGGGACTGTCCTAAAAAAACTCTTGTATATATTTTTGACTTCTGAGTCATTTTAATATTTTCAAAAATATCAATTTTCCTAAGGCACGATTTATATATAATGAAATGCTCCTTTTTAAGTGTAAAATCTGATGAGTATTGACAAATGTACTGGATATACCCGTGCACTAACCACCACAAGCGAGATTTAGTGCATTTCCATAACCCCAAACCCACTCAGCTACTGATAGGTCTTCTGTTACTACCGAGATCAGATTTCTCTGTTGGAGAGCTTCATATGAATGGAATTATACACCATGTATTTTTGTATGGAGTCTTTCATTCAGCATAATGTTTTTTGAGATTCTGTTATTGGTGGTATTTTTAATTCATTCTTTTTTATTCTTGAGGAGCATTCCACTGTATAAATATTCTACAATTTGTTTATCCATTGAACTTTTGATAGATACCCGAGTTACTTTCAATCTGGGGCAATTATGACTAAAGCTGTTAAAGTGATTCTGTAGGCATTTTCTTTTCTCTTGGGTAAATACACAGAAGAATCACAGGGTCCTATGGTAAAAAGATGTTTATAAGAAAATTCAAAGCCGATTTTCAAAGTTTTTGTACCATAAGACATTCCCTTCAGTACTTCATTCTCATCAATAGACATTTTTAAGCTTTTTATTTTTTTGCCATTGTAACAGATAGCAGTATCACATCATAGTTTTAATTTGCATTTTCCTACTGACTAACGATTCTGAGCATCTTTGCATGTTGTGTACTGGCCGCCATTCACAAATGTTCTTTTATGAAGTATCTTCAGGATTTTTTGGTCCATTTTTCATTGGGTTGTTACATTATTAGTGATTAATATGAGTAATATACATATGTATTTTAAAATTTATCTTTATTGTTGAAAGCATTACAGATGTCCCCTTTTTTCTCCCATTGATCCCCAGATCCACCCCACCCCCAGGCCTTCCCCATACTAATGTCTGTGTCTACAGGTTCTGCATAAAGCATGGAAGTTCTTTGATTAATCTCTCCCCACCCACTCTCCTCCCCCACCTTCCCTCTGAGATCCCTCAGTCCATTCCATGCATCTCTGTCTCTATTTTGACCTTATATATTTTAAGTACAAATCTGTCAGTTACGTATCTATATCTATCTAACAAATATTTTTTATATTTATTGTTGAAAGTACTGTCTGTAATTTGCCTTTTCATTTTCTTAATGGTATCTTCAGAGTATTGTTTAATGTTGAACTCAATTTATCAATTTTTTCTCTTATTGTTCTTGCTTTATGTGTTCTGCCTAAGAAATTTCTTTCTACCATGAGATTATGAAGGTTTTCTCTAGAATTTTTATAAAGTTAGATTTTATGTTAATGTTTATACAAGACATAAAAGATGGGCTGACATTATTTTTTACATGGATATCTAGTTGTTATAGAACAATTTGTTAAAAACACTATCCTTTCTGCATTAGATTACCTACCCTGTCAACTTGCTGAAATTCAATTGAGCATATATGTTGCTTTATATCTGCATTTCTTATTCTGTTCCATTGATCTGTCTATACTTATGGTAACACCACACTGTAGTCTTGAAACAAAGTAAATCACCTAACTTGTTCCTCTTTTTCAAAGGTGTTTTGGCTATTGTAAGTCCTTTACATCTCTGTATAAATTTTAGAATGAGCCTGTCAACCTCTAAAATAGCCTGCTGGGCTTTTAATTGGGGTTGCAATAAATCTATAGCTCAATTTGGGGGAAATGATGACCAATAATTTGATTCTTCCAATGCATGAACAAATTATCTCTCTCAGTATACTTAGGTCTTCATTAACTTGGCAATGTTTTGTAGTTTTAGGTATACGGGTCTTATACAAATTTTGTTAAACTTATCCCTAGGTACTTTATGTTTTTGATGCTATTTTAAAAGATGTTTTAAAATTCTAACTTCATTGCTAGTGTATAAAAAGACAACTGATCTTTTAAAAACTGACATTGTGTCCCTGAGCTTACTAAATTCACTTATTAATTCACTTTTACAAATAAATTCTATAGAACGATTTTATGTTCATAATTATGTTGTCTGCTAATAAAGATAGTTTTACATTTTTCTTTTTATTTGCTATGCCTTTTATTTTTTGTCTTACCTTATTGCAATGGCTAAGGCATCCAATACTTCACAGTCAAGATATACAGCGAAAGAAGTACATGTGTCTGGTCTCATTCTTAAAGAGAAAGCATTCAGTCTTGAATGTTACTAAGTGCTTGTTTGTTTTTTGTAGAGGTAATGGTATAGCAAACCTGCAACCATTTTTTTATGTATTAGAGGACTGAACAAGTAAGTAAATATATTGAGGTTGCTGGTAAGCCGGTTTTTACTATCAAAGAAAGGAGAAAAAAATATGAAATAAAAGAGCAAGACTGACTGTTAGAGAGAACAGGGAAGCAGGAACCACTTCCAGAGCTATATAAATAACTCTTTTGAGGAGTTTTGCTATTAAGGAAAGCAGCTGGAGAAAGGTCAAAAAAGAAAAGGTAGAGTTTTCAGATAGGAGAAATAAGAGCATGTCTTCATGCTGATAAGAATAACCCATAAGATTATAACCCACAAAAGGAGAGTAGGAAAGCGATGAAGCAGAAGGAAGACGTGCTGGTGGCCTTGTGTGCACGAGGGCGCTGAAACTGACAGTGCCCGTGGTGAAGGTGGCGTTAGTCTGGAGAATGGGTAATGAAGCCGCAGTGACAGGATGGAAGGCATACGGGGTGTACACGCAGGGAGAAGTGTAGATGTGGCAGAAGAACGGGCCTGAGATGTTCACTTCAACTTTCTCAAAGTAGGAAGCATGCTGGAAGCTGTAAATGAGGAAGGAAAAGAAGTTGCTAGAGATTTAAAGAAAAAGAAACAAGTATCATACATTATCCAGGAGACTGAGAGAGTGAACAAAACAGGAAAAAATATATATATATGTGAGATCAATCAGCATAGTTGTACATTTTCCTCCAGTGATATTTAGCTGCATGGCTGCAAACTGAGAGCTGGTGAAAGCAAAATTCAACCAGCACTGGGTTTGTCAGGTGAGCAAGGCAAAGGGGGAAAGGCCAAGTGAATTAAGTACATATGCAAGGGAATAATTATAATTATTGACCATGAAATCTAAAATTTCATGAGGGATAAGGGGAGGAGGTGACTGGAGAGAATACTTTAAACTGAAGCTGGGGGCAGGGGTGCAGCTATTATTAACAACAAGGTCTTGGGTATTGCCTTGGGAATTAATGGCTGCAACAAGCTGGAGGACAGTGTCATTGGAGGAGAGAAAGGAAAGAGAGTGAAAGACCAGGGTACTGGAAGGGTCAGGTATGCAGCTATGGAAATAACCAAAAGGTATAACAGGAGTATGATAAAAAGGAGGAAAATGAACCAGACAATAAGATCTTTTGAGAACTTAGAGGAAATGACCTAGCTACTACCTGATGAAATGATATTTTTTGTTATACTAGGGAGGTAAAAAAAAGGTCTTTTGAAGTGAGTCAATGACAGAAGATTTAAAACGTATTTTCTGAAAAGGGATCATTAATGGGATGGGAGCATTATGTCACTAGGGAGTTATGAGTTTGCAAAAGCATACTTAAAATATGATTGTTATGATTTGATTTGTCATATTTAATTCACTCTGAAATCTAAATTAATATTTTAAAAGGTCATGAGATTTTTGTTTATCAGAGGCAACAGGAGCTAAGAAAGATATACACTCACACCAAGTTTCACTGAAAGCTCTCTAGAAAAGTGCTGAATATAATTTCCAAATTATGGCATGAATACCTCTCAATAGCTTTGCAAAGAATCCAATTATACAAATGGCAGGATTGTGCACAGACTGCATTTCTCAGGAGATGACGATTGTCAATATAATTAAACACCTTTGACGCAGACATTCTTACCTAACCAAATTCACAGCAATAGTAGAAAAAACAACAACCCCCAAACCACCACATAAATACAGCTCTTAGAAAATGCCCATTATTACTGACAGACATTACCTTAGTCCCACTGTCAGGAGAGCCAAATCCATAGAGTACACCTCACCCCAGCTCCTGAGGGTATCGGGCCAGTGTACCCACGCCACAGCAGGGCCTGGGCGTACAGAGATGACTCGGGTGTGGTCCTCACCCTCAGGCAGGTCACACTGAATGGGCAGCGCAGAGCAGGAAAGGAGGGTGTGGGAGAAGGGTATGAACGAGAAAAAGAACATTCTAGGCAGAAGAAAGCACAAGGCAGGCAGAAGGCGACAAAACCTGTATGTGTGCATAAGACTGAGGGAGAGAGGTAAGGGCAGAGAGAGTGTGGGGGGGGGAGAGGGAGAGAAGTTAAGACGTGAAGGATGACTTCATGGTTTTTAGTTTCTTAACAGGGTAGAAGGCACTATCCCCACATGAGAAATAAAACATTTGCAGTTACAGAGGAATTTCGGGGATAAGCTTAGGAGTCCGGTTTCAGATGCATATCTTAAGTGTCCATTAGCAGCTAAGACTAAGGAGACAAACTCAGGCCCATCACAGTACAGATGATATTAAAAACATGAGCAAGGTAAGCAAAACGGCACCACCTGCTTCCAATCCAGCTTCTGAATATGTTTTATTGGACTTGTACAGAATTGTTGAAATTTTTAATTATTTTGCAACATTTAAAAATCAAGAGTTCATACAAAAATCCAGACTTCCAATTTCTCTAGGGAAAAAAGACAATACTACGGCCTAGCAGTAGCCTTGCTGCTAGAGGAGGGCCCTCTATTGGACCTGGAGCTCTGGGGACACCCTTTCCCAGGGCACTGTCAAAAACAATGGCAACTGGTAGCAAATAATCAGGAATACCAGCCCAGAGCTGTCTAAGGCTGCGAATGTGGTAAGCAGAAAACAGCCAAAAATTTAAAATGGCAATGTGCAGAACAAGAGAGCTGCGGGGGCGGGGGGGAGGGGGAGGCGTTAAAAAGCATCAACATATCCCTGGGGGTCTTCGAGGCTTCTACCTGCGCAGGGTTCCTGCGCACCTTGGAAGCCCAGAAAGGACCCCAGAGAGTTACTCGGCCACAGTACCCCGCGAGGCCTGTGCATCTGGAGCTGACTGCGAGGAAGCGACAGCACAGAGACGGGAAGCATCTATCTTCCAGTGTACGCATCGCTACCACAGGGATCCCTCAAAAGGTGGAAGCCTATTGTCTCGTAGCTTTCAAAGAAAACGGACCAGTCACTGGTGACCATGAAGAGAAAGAGCAGCCATCACACAGGAAAAAGAGCAGTCAACAGAAAGTGGCCCTGAGGGAGCTCAGGTGTTGGACTTCGTAGACCAAGATATAACAGTGTTCATAAGCTACGAAACATAGAACTGAATACTGTATTTGTAAGTATATCATATATAAATATACATTTATTTTCTATTCTTTTAAGGTTCAAACGCCTCCCAGTTATTGAGAAACGCTGCTCTATGGTGTGACTCCAGCCCTTCCAGGTTCATTACCCCCCATCCTTTGAGCTCTGGCCACACTCACTATGCACTGATGCTAGTTTGTGAAGATGCCCAAGTGCCCATGTTCACACTTATCTGCTCCCCTCCCCTGGATGACTGTCTTCTCCACTTATCCATTCCTCCACTTGAAGTCCTATTTATCCTTCAGGACTCCCCCCAAAATTCCAAGTGCTCTCTGAAGCTGTGTTTGATCTTTTAAGTAGATCTGATCTCCCTCTTGGTTGATATCTAAGCACCTGGTATTTTTTTATGGCGCTTATATTTATGATGTGTCAGAGATATGAGACAGGAAGCATCGGGAGGGGGAGGCCTGTGCTTTGCTCATCCTGGCTTTGCCTTCTGTCAACATGCAGCATAGTGCTTTTTCCATGGTATGGAACCAATTTTTTATATACTGCATTGGAATACACCTTATCCAGAAATTAGAAATTGTTTATGCTTTTAAAACTACAATTTATTGCAATGTAGATCCATAATTTTTATTATTTTAAGCTTTTGCCATGTTAGTTTTAAAAACCCATTCTATATGGCTATGTAAATCAACATTAGACAAATATTTTAAGTGACATTCATCTCCAAAGAATGCTAGCCGTGCTGTCTTTGAAAAAGGCACCCATTGTTTTGAGTTGTTAAATTCAGAGTTATGTTCCAAAATTGACTGTGGTAGTTGGCTTTTTATCCATGGGGTGTTTTTGTTGGTTCTTTTTTTGGCAAAGACACAAATTCAAATTGGAGGAGATTCAATTGGGTGCTAATGTGTTGTAGGAACATCTACACACTGTTAAAATGAAAGTGTTATATTCTATATCCAAATTGGACTGTATGGACAGTACCCAGAATCAATCTACTCTCCAATACAAAGTAAGCAAATTTTTATATGAATATTCATCTTACGTAGTATTGACACTGGAGTCAGATATGGCAGAAGATACAGATGCCTCTTTTAAGCTAATCATGCAATCCAGCCCACGATAAACTCAAAGTTGTTGGAGCACTTTTGTGAAAAGTTAAACCATATATCTTACAAAGTAAGTTACAAAGTAGTAATTACAAAGAGCCCTGGCCAGGTAGCTCAGATGGTTAAAGCATCATCCCAATACACCAACGTTGTGGGTTTGATTCCCAGTCAAGGCACATACAAGAATCTACCAATGAATGCATCAAAAGCTGGAATGAATCGACCTCTCTCTCAAAATCAGTAAAATGTTTTTAAAAAACACAAAGTAATTACAAAGAAAAGTAACACACACATTGCAAAACTAAAAAATAAAAAATTATAGTATAATAAATTCTATTTTTAAAAGCACAAATCAGAGTGCAATGAACATTATAAAATTAATTCCTGGACAAATTCCTCAGCAGTATAATATTAGATACTAGCCAACAGTATAGCCAACAAACATTAAATTGGGCATCAAAGCATTTCAAGTTTCTTAGGAATATTATTTCATAGCTTTCATTTGTGATGTCTCAATTTTACAGAATCTAGAGCACAGTAAAGTGTCAAGATTATATGTAAATATAAAACACTGAACTAGAAAGGAAAATGTTGTTTCTCTCACCAAAATATATGTGCGTGTGCGTGTGCGTGTGTGTGCGTGCGCGTGTGTGCGTGTGTAGTAAAAGAAGGTAGCAAACTGTGAATACCACAATGATAGTGCCAACCAAAGGTATTAGAAGAACTAGAGTAGAAGGTGTTCACTAACCTTCCAGGATCCCGAGCAGGAGGGAGCAGCACCATACAAGCTGTGCTTAGGTATTAACAGGATTGTGTTACAAGGGGAGGAGGCAGGGGGAACTGCTACTGAAACTCAGATGTCACCACATGCACTCATTTTAGAGTTGCAGGAAGACAGTGAGAAAAGAGGATGGCTCTGGGGTCCTAATACTAGATTTACAGGCGCCTATAAATTGGCACAGCATATATGGCTCGGTTTAGAAAGTTTTGGAGGGAAAACAATCTAAGTATGATTCATACAAATATATGTAAACTAACAGAAGGAAACAGTGTACTTATAGTTGTCTCCATATTTCCTAGAAAGTTCCTCTTAAGAGTTTTAAAGATTAACTGCTTTAGCATTAGACCAAAAGAATCTGAGATATATGAGAAGAGTGGGAGGAAACCAACTAAACAAGCCAGTTTAACAAAATTACCTTTTGTAGAAAACGAGTTTTTGGTCGCTGAATTAGTTTTATTTTTTGAAAAATATTTGAATGGTAATATTGAGCTACTTTCCAGGTCTTAGGCAATTTCTCTGACAAGAAGGAAAAACACATTACCTCCATTCCAAGGTCTAAATATGCCTAGAAAGGAGACTCCCAGTAGCTGCTGGTAGCAGCCTTTGTAACTGATGGAGAGGAAAAGGGCTCTGCTCACTTCAGCAAAGCTATGCAGCAAGGTGCCATCAGGGGCGGAGCCACTACATTAATGCCACGTATAAATACATCATGGTCGCTCCCCAAAAGGGCTTCTAACAGAGCCTGTTCTGAAGCCTCCCACTGGATAGAAGAAAATCCACTCACTGGCTATGAATCTAATAATGGCATATCAATCGTTATTTACTTCAGAGAATCTAGAAATTTAAGGGGGAAAAGGACCATTGCTATTCAATAAACCCATGTTATCCAAAGAACATTCACTATCCAGTCTGGAGTTAAAACACATGAAACTTATGAGAATTTATAAAGCTTTCAGGTCAGAACATAGATTTCTGATTTTCACAGACTACTCTAAAGCCAGTCTGTAAACTGGGATCCAATCTATTCTTATTCAGTGTCCAGAGATACAAGTTTCTGCTGCAGGGGTTGCATGCATGGACAACAGCCAGGAAAATGAAACCCTTTCATCTCAAAATGGAAGCAATTTCTTTCACAGACTGCTGTGGGGACATGGAGCAGCTGTCACGACGTCGGTGTACAGCAAGCAGTCTATCACCAATGAAATTATGAAAAATAAGGCAGATGTACAGGCGACAGACATCTGAGCCACAAAACAGATTTCCCGCTCCTTGTAAGTCTTCTGCCATTTATTCCCACCATAGTATGTTAACTATACTTAAACGAAAATAAATCTGTTGTCCCCATGTCTTGGCCGCAGTGAATAATGCTGCAATGAACATAGGGGTGCATATATCTTTTTGAATACATGTTTTTGAGTTTTTTGGATATATATATACCCAGAAGAGGGGTTGCTGGATCACATGGTAACCCTTCTCTTAATTTTCTGAGGAGCCTCCATTCTGTTTTCCATGGTGGCTGTACCAGTCTACATTCCCGGCAGCAGTGAAGGAGGCTCCCTCTCCAGCACTTGTTATTACCTGTCTCCTTGATAACAGCCATTCTAACAGGTGTGAGCTGGTATCTCATCGTAGTTTTGATCTGCATTTTCCTAACTGCTAGTGAAGTTAAGCACCTTTTCATATATTTGTTGGCCATTTGTATGTCTTCTTGAGAGAAGTGCCTGTTCAGGTCCTCTGCCAATTTTGGGTGCTGACTTGTGTGAGTTCTTTATATATTTTGGATATCAAGCCCCTGTTAGAGCTGTTGTTTATAAATATCTTCTCCCACTCAGTTGCATTTTTGTTTCTTTGGGTGGTAAACAAGCAATGCAATATACAGATGATGTACTGTAGAATTGTACACTTGAAATATATATAATTTTATTAATCAAAGTCACTCCAATAAATTAAATTTAAAAAACTATCAGACAAGGAGCAACTACTTGACATGGTCTTCTTCCTTGAAGGCATCTTAATACCACTCTATAAAACAGATATAATTATATAAATGAAGACTTCATGCTTCTAAAAAAATCTGATGAAGAGTAATAAACCCTAGACTGAAAAAGAGGTTTCTCAGTATTTTTTCTCAGCTTATGCTTTCAGAAAATGTAAAATGAAGAAAAATGAATATAGTAGTAGAGGGATAAGTATCTTTATTTCAGGATGATTTGTTTGGCAAGACTTTGAAGTGTACTGAGTGATAGAAACAATGACTCTATGGTTAAGAGATTCAGAAAATCCAAATTTGTATTCATCCCACAGGACAGTGAATTGAGGATTACTTAGGCCAACATCAAGAAGATCTAATCTACATTTTAAAATTATTTGTCAGAAACATTTTTTAAAAGCTCCAAAAAGTCACAGGTGAGAAACCTATCTAATCAAATAATGAACTTCATTATTTCCCTGTCTTTATTTTGCCCCAGTATATTTGTTAAAAATTATTAACCTACAAACTCAGTCCTTCCTAGACATGGAGCCAATGAACCAACGAAAATGAGTCCAAAGCCAGAAAAGGCAAAAGAGAATCCTGTCTTAGCCTGATTATCCAACCTGCCTGATATCAAAATATAAGTTCTTATATATTCACATGTCAACTAAGACACAGCTTTCCCAGAACTCTGTCATGTAACATGATACCTGCTGACCGGGCACCTGGTCCTGGTTATTAGCTTACACTCCAGTTTTCTTTTGGGACTAGAGTTCTGTCTTGAAAATCAGTCTCTCAAAACTGAGTGCTGATGACCTAGCTTAGCTTTTGTCTCCCTTTCCCTGGGAAGGCAGGCTTGGATTCTGTATCAGTTGCTTACCAAAAGACCTACTTCAACCCATGCAGACGTTCCTCTTTCAGTCTGACAGAGATTCCTGCTGACCAGACCTACCAAAAGATACATAGGCAGTTAGTATTCCCTGAATTAAACCTGAGTTTACTGGCCCCTGATAGCCAGCCCTATAAGGAGAGGTAATCTCCTGTGACCTTCCCCAACCAGACCAGGCATGCTAACCACCTCTCTACATTGGCCTGTCATTGAGTTCCTAGGATAAAAATTCTGGCTGGGAATGACAATATGCCCTAATATATATGATGGTCCTAGTATGTCATGCCAATCAATTTCCATGACTTTTCTTATTTAATTATCACAACAATGCTGTGAGGTAGGAACTAATATTATCCCCATTTTAAAATAAGGAGACTGAGGATTAGAAAGGATACCAGACTTGCCCCAAAGTTAACTAGGCACTCTAATGACTCCAGAAATTCTGCTTGTAGAGAAATTAAGCAATATATACCAAGTATTTCATCAAACCTCTCACACCATCAAGTGTAAGAACACCACTATTTTAGCACTAAGAGAAAAACAATACACTGCCAATTAAACTGATAGAAACTATCTTATCGGTGCCATTCAAAATGTGGGCCCTGACCAGTGCCAGACCATAAACTGTTATCAGTCTATGACAAGATAACAGTAAAGGGAACTGTTTAGAAACTTTTATAACATTTTGATACTGGTGTTTTTATCATATTTTATAAAAGTGGTGAAGCTAAAAAAACAACAACAATAAGCAAAACTAGATCTTACTTCAAATAGTTTGAGAAGCCCGAACTTAGACTTTGATGACTTTCTGACAGAGAGTCCCTGGCACTCGTGTTCCTCTGTGGACCAAGGCTGCTCGGGGATCGGCGCTTGGGTTTTAGTCCCATCAGTGGGCAAGCTCTTCAACTGGATACTGATCCCCTCTATTTTACCACGACTCACACTACACATTTAAACATCAGAAACTCAAAAAGCTGCAAGAAGAATCATTTTAGAGTACATAAAACAATGGCATTATTTGTTTCCCTGTCATTTCTAAAATTTTTGGATGCTCTCTACTACCTATTTGCCCGAGTACAAACCTGAGAGGAGTTACTTCTTCTCCTGTACCCCCCTGCTGCTCTCATCTATCTGTACTGAAAACATCGTTCTGGCTGACACTTCGGCGGACGGTCTCCATTATTTACACAGATGTGGGGTAGTCCACGAGGCAGAGTTCCTGAAATATACAGATCTAAATAGCCAAAACACATCAACTAAAAAGCATTCTAGAATGTCAGTTTTCTCCATCTTCTATTCACATTAACTTGAAAATTCATTAACCAAAAATACCCAATATCTAAATGCGCCGTTAGTTAATTAGGCATTGCCGAAAGTTTAGAGAATGTATTCGGACATTGTCAATGGCTATCCTTTCTACCCTGCTTATAAAACCAGTATGTGTTTATCATGGAAAACTTGGAAAGTGTCAGAAAGTACAATGGAGATAAGTATCACCCGTATTCCAAAGCTCAAATTAATAAATGGGCCTTCTAGTTTATAAGACAGACTAAGAGGAAAATAGACTATTCAACAAAATAGATTATTTAATTTTAAAAACTACAAATCAATCTTCTGATGAATTCACTGATAGGAAACATCACCAGGTATTCCTAAAATGAACACAGACCTTTACACAGAAGAGCCACCGGCTCCCACCGCTGCATTGCGCTGCCGCAGCTCCACCACATTCTAGACGCTAAGCTAAACCGCTTTAGAAAATCCGTACGATCTCACGGCCAACTCTGTGAAGTACCATGATACATGTCTTTACGTTCAGCTTTGAGAAGAGCAGGAAAAACAGATGAAGTGAGAGTGTAAGGGGAGCTGTCAGGTGGAAATTGGATACAAACTCACCAAAGGTCACTCCGTATTGACAGAGAGGTAACTGGTCTACAATTATGCCTGTGGGGGCAACAGAAAACTAGAATGCACGGTGCCACCAACTTACTGAAACGCCAAGGCGCTACAGCTCAGAGAATTCCCTAGCATGGCCATTTTCAACAGGTGTAGCGCAATAATTTTTAAGTACCTAACTATTCAGTCAGGGGCACTGACCTCTTTTCCCTTAGATTGTCAAATAAAAAAATGACAGCAGCCAACACAATAACAGCTGTCCAGTATAGGTGAATCAAAATTATACCTATTTTTGTCAGATGGGCAAAAATTGTGTTTTTTGGTGTGCTGCAGGATTTTAGTAATTAGTTTATGTGCGCCATGAGATGAAATAAGCTGAAAATCATTGCTTTAGTGGACAAACTACAATTAAATTCAATGGAGCTAAGAGAATAGAAATGTTGATGAACGGTACAAAAAGTTAAAAGTCACCTGGTTCTTTATTCCATCCTAAAAACATTGCTACAGCATGAGTAACAAACGTCCCTGTAATGACAAAGGAAAAAAGTGAGCGCCGATATTTATCTCATTCAACAGATAAAGATTAATTTGATGTGCATGACAGACGTAAGCCTAACAATAACAGTGACAGGCACACACACCTAAGAGAGCATCTTCATGACTGCGGCCTGCAAACATTTACTGGGCAAAACACAGAAAGTATCAATGACCCAATACGAGCAGGCAGAGAGAAGGGGGCGCATCGCAAAGTGACGCGTACCCGAGCGGCCAGCAAGGCGCACGGGGCACAGCACTGCGGGCGCTGAATCTCACTGATCAGGCGAGAAACCGAAACACAAACCCCAGCGCGACGCCGCCCGCCCGCTCGGACGCGTAAGACGAAGAGCCGACCAGACGCAGGGAGGCGAAGCGCAGGACGCTCGCGGGCTCCTGCCAAGGGCCCGGCCGGACAGCGGACCCGCGAGGCCGCGGAGGCCACCCCGCGCGGACAGCGCCGGCCGCGCGAGTGTGCAGCTGCCAAAGCGCCCCGGTGTAACTAATATCTGCGGGCGTCTTGTGGGGCTTTGCCAATTTTATATATACAAATAGATCTATTTACATATATTACGTATGTTCGTGTATTTATATATGTATTCTAAAAGTGTTAAACTAAACTAAGCCTTTTTTGTACAATGAGTAATTTAATATACATATATTGAGTTTCTAGCGTATGTGTACTAAATTATTTGTTTTTGTGTTAAAAATGAACATATCTTAAACTGATTTAAATGTTCTAATACAAATACTACAATTAAAGTAAAAGACTCTCTAAATCTCTCTCCTGAGGAAGGATAACTTGTCCATTCTCACATGATAACAGGATCAGTACCTTTTTAGCATACAATGAAGATATCCCATTATCTTTTAAAAATAGAATATGCCACTATTTGCAGAAAAGAAACCTACAATTATGATATTTTAGAAGTTATTAATGTTTGCTATCAATTACTTTCCATTTGTGCGCTTGTACATACTAGAATATGTTCCTGAAACTTGACAGTTAACCAAGGCCCGAGAAAAGTACCTGCACAACAGTGGGCACTAGTGCCAGACATGGTCACACTGGATCTTACCCTACACTTAGTCAGAACTGTCCTTGGCTTCTCCGCCTACGTGGTATTTGTGAGCAAGACTTAGGTCTCTCCAGACTAGAACATTTCCAACAAAACAGTGTTAATCACTTGCAAAACAACCGCCGAATTTCAAAATATTTCTTTGGGAGCAGTGCTTACTGTCTTCTGCCCGGATTGTTATGCCTGAGTCATTACATTATCTGGAGCGTTTCCTTGTTACAAAACTCCATCGTATGATAGCAAATCCTCAGCACTGTTGTTACAGATCTTTCAAAAGTATGGGCTGCTATAAACTCATGTGCTTCTTTCTGTGATTTCAAAATTGCTATTTATATAACAACTGCAAGTTCCAGGAAGAGGAAATTATTATTATTTAACATACAAAATGTACCAGCAGTATGCAGAACACTGCCCAGAATGTTCGGATTCTTCCAAATTCCACAGTACTTCCAAATTCAATTAAGGGGGGGAAAAAGTTTCTTGATTTAAAATTCTCTGAGTCATTTCTTATCATAAATAATAATGAGCTAAAATTACTATGTTTGCATGTTCCTAGGATTATAATAAATGCCATGTGTCAAAGGGGGTATTACTAGAGTAATTTTCAATATCTATATAATTAGTTCACATAATATATTTAATGGCCTGCTACATGTTTAGCTGGCAAGTTTCTACATTTACTAACCCCATAATTTTAAATTAGAAAATTATATTTCAACTTACTGTTTTTATTTTGACTGCATCCAAAATATATTAATTGTGGAACATACAGTCAATAAATGAGCCATTATTTCTCCAAGGTGTGTAAAATACATACATAGTGATGCCAACTGCATTAAATTTTCCTGCCAAACAGGGAAACAATTAAAGTTGTGTTAACTATAAAATCAGGATTACATTAATTTTAATAAAAGGAAAAGGTTTACCTTATTATGTTTTTAAAACTTCAGACTTACAGTCATGTGAATGGTAACCTAACGCTGATTGTATAAAATATGAACTATGCAAAGGTTTCGCAGCTGGTTTTGATCAGCTTCCTTTGTTTAACATTAAAAGTTAACTTCCAGAAGACACATACAAGCTACAGGTAATGATTACCAGATGGAGATGTTCTTCCTGTTACTCTGTCTGATATCACACAAAAATATACCTCAAGAAGGAAAGAAAGAACCTGGGCAGAGATTCTGATGTTTTCTGTGATAAAGAGTAGGCTCTTCCCAATCTACATTAGCCAGCAAAGTCCAAGACTCGTTGGCATCAAAATGCTTTTGTACATTTATAGCAGAGGGAAATAACAGTCAGTATACATGGCCAAACATTTTTAAAATTTCAATCGATACTTAATTATTAGCTCCTTTTTCCTGTCAAAATGATTAAGTTGCAGCCTACTGAAGAACACTGATGACCTGTTCCTGGCAGGCAGCTCAGAACAAAGGCCTCCCCACACACATGCTAGCCTGCCGCTCTGTGGCCCACGGCCGCCCAGCCTGTTAGCAGGCCCTGGGAGTGCAGATGCCCAGGCTCTTAGCAGGGCCCCTTGCAACAGCCTCTGCCTCAAACTAGTCCATGTACTGACACTAGGTTAGCACCTAAAAACAGCAACTGAAACATAAGCTCAAAACTTTAAAAGGCTCTCAATTTCTATCAAATGTGGGCCGGTGGTCTAAAAATGTTTTATTTCCTTGCTCTCCTTCACGTATGCTGTATTCCCCTGAAAATGCACTGTTCATTTTCCTCGAACTGTTCTCTTACCTACAGCCCCACTACTTAATTCCATAATGATTTCTAATCTCTACAAGATCAGGCATCAGTACTTCCTAGCCCGGCATAAAAATTATTTCCTCCATGAGACTTCCACTGACTCTGAGAGGAAGGACCAATTTCTCCCTAACTGACCCACTGTCATATCTCATACAACATTACATCTTCATTAATGGTCACTTGACCTTTGGACAATGTGGGGGTTAGGGTGCTGACCTCCATGGTCAAAAATCCACGTATAACTTCTGACTCCCTAAAAACTGAAATACGGTACCTCAGTATCTGCGGGGGATTGGTTCCAGAACCTCCCATGAATACCAAAATCCACTGATGCTCGGGTCCTTTATATACATTAGCACAGAACAAAGCATCCTTGGATTTCCCACCACAGATCAAAAATACTGTTTTCAATCTGCAGTTTGTTAAGTATGTGGAGGCAAAACCAGGGGATATGAAGGGCCAATTGCATATTTATTGAAAAAAAAATCACATATACATGGACCCACGCAGTTCAAGCCCTTGTATATTCATTTCAGTATTTATCACATCCACTACTGGACCGCTTTGGTAAGGTAAAAATGATCCTATTTAGTACGTAGTATAGAATTTTGCTTATGGTAGGCATATAAGAAATGTTCACAGATTAAATGAAAAAACTCCTGGATTTCTGCAGGGCCAAGTGCAATGGCGTATGTAAGATGCTAAGAACAAAAAAGAAAACCAACCCTCCCCCCACCCCACCCCAAAAAAATTTTCACTTATTTAATCAAATATCGTATTATCAGTAAAACAAAAAACTACAATGAGCACAAATGTAAAAAAAGAGATTGAAATAAAAAATATCCATGTTTCAACTTCTCTTTCTGCTTAAAATTTCATGAAATTTTTTAAATGTATATTTTGGGGGGACAGATGTGGAGTGAAGGGAATCCATGGGGGGCAAAGGGGAATATCTGTAATACTTTCAACAATAAATTTAGAAAATAAATAATAAAAACATCAAAAACAACACAAAAATAAATGGCATTAGTTGGCCAAAATTTTAAAGAAATTCCTAAAATATAAAACTTCAACAGAATTAGATGGGTGAATGATTGGTTGAGAAACACCAACATCCAAACATAAGAAATAGAGGAAGAAGAAATTCCTGGGAAGCTCCAAACTCAAAGAGAAAAGAACCAGCGGGAACCCTAAGGCAATCATCTGGGTTATTAATGGAGTTACAGTGAAGACATATCAAGAAAAAAAGAATCAGGACTTTTACCAGCAGAGCTAAGAAAATTCCATGGAGAGTAGTCCCTGGGAAAGGGAGGCAGGTCCACTTAGAACCTGTGTCCCAGACCCTAGAGCCCTACAATTTCCTGCTCAGTTTCAATCCTACAACTTCTAAGACATGAGTGGGCTCTTCACAGGGTGTATCTTCTTAAGGTCAGACCATTCCTTGAGCGTGTACTCCCCACCCCCAAGCATGACGCTGGATGTGAGGGGCTGGAGGATCCACACACATGCATGACAGACGCCTGTCATGGAGCTAGAGCTCCGGAAGAGAAGGCAGATGGACTGGAGACTCACAATTTTCCAGTATGCAACTCTGTGAATTCTGGAATTTCTAAATCTGAACTGCCAATTAGGATGGTTAGAAAGACATTTGTCAAAATAGGGGATGGAACATACTTCATGTAACAATTAGTTAGACTGATTTATAACTTTTAAATATTTAGATATGTAATATATGATGATAGATATAGATTCATTTTCGAAACCATAACTCTATTTTATTCTTCACAGAGTAAAGGAAAATATTCATTACATACAAAGTATGCAAATATATTTCCCATATTACCCTATCTGGGTGATATACTTGGAAATAAACTTTAGTCGAGTAACAAATTATTTAGAACAGAGAGACATATGAATTGAAGTATAAAAAGATAAAATAGGGCAAAAAACCCTCTGCTGTAAAGGGTTAAATATGATTAAATCTAATTAGATATTGATAAGAAGACTTAAAGATTCTAAAATAGAAGAAACATACTGTTAAGAATACTATGGATTTAAAAATATTTAACTCAGTAAAATGTAGGAATTCAGGGAAATAAAGGAGAAAAAGTATCAATTAAACAAAAAGCTGGTTTTGTGAAAAGATCAATGAAAGTATGCTAACCAGGATAATTTAGAAAAAAAGACAGAGAACATATATTACAAAAATCAAAAATGAAATTGTTACAAAATTAGAAATAAAAGATTACTGTAAAAGCATCTAATACTTGGCACACTCTCCATAAAGCAAAGAAGAAATCAAACCTCTTACTAAAAATTACATGGACTACAAATGAAAACAGGAAGCTACGGGTAAGAGTTAAAACTGTAATTATGAGAAAATTAACAGCCATAAACCTAGTTACCGGTAAAAGATTAAAAGTTAGTAAAGTTAGTCCTAATCTTAAGAAACTGTGGAACAAAGAACAATAAACCAGAAAGAGGGACAAAGATAAAAGAAGAAATTTATCAGAGAGCACAGAAAAAACAATGTAGAACCAATAAAGCAACCCATGTGCTGATTCTTTCGAAGGCCGCTAAAAGTGATAAACTTCCTTGGAGATTAATTAAGGAACAAAAGAGAACAAATACAGACAATGTAAGGAATAACTATTCCATAGGTTTTCATACCTATGGAATAGTTAACAGGAAAACAATTATTTCTTTAAACTTTCGTAATCCAAACACAGAAATAAAATCAAGCAGGATAAACTTTCTGATAAACCTCTCGACATCAGAAACTCAGAACAAGCAGATTGTGGTAGCACCATATCCTTGGCTATCAAAACTTCCTGTGTGAACGTGAATTATCTGAATTCAGGAACTCAATAGATCTGGGTAATAAAGAGTATTTTTATACTAAATGCAAACCTACAGCTACTGTATTCTCCAGGGACTAGGCTCCACAGCACATCAAAGAACACACCCAAATAACAGCATGTTAAATACAACATCAGCTTATGGCAAGAAAAGGAGCCCAAAGCAGGTCGTCTCGTGCCGCTAGGGAAGTGCTACAATGTCACCTACAGCCTACTTTCTGCTCCCCCATCCTACTGTGTGGCTTTCAACCTCAAATCATTTTTAAAACAGGGGGGCTACTGGAGCTCCAGCCACCACTTCTGAGTTTCAGACCAAACGGAGGAGGAAAGGTAGCTCCTCTGAAGCGGGCTCCCCCGGATCTCAAGGGCCTGTCACAGTAACACCTGACTTAAGGGGGCCCGGCAAAGGTAGCGGACTCCTGCTCTGGGCAGCCTGTGGGAAAAACAGGAGTTCTGCAGCTGGGACGAAGATGACAAAGGATGTGTGAGTGAGCAATGACTCACTGCTGCCACTGCAGCAAATTTGAAAACCTAAAAAAAAGAAAAGTTTTTCTAGCAAAACGTAAATTATAAAACTTAACCTTAAAAGTAAACATCATGACCAGACCAATTACTTTAGAAGAGTGTGAGAAATTTTAAAAAGACCGACCATTGAAAAAAAACCCAATGTCAAAAAGGCTTTCACATATTATTTCAATCTAACCTTTAAAGAACAGGTAATTCGAATTTTAATTATACTATTTCAGAAAAGGTGGCTCATTTTATGAAATCAAGATAATCTTAAAAATTAATCGCTCATATACATAGTAACTAGGAAGAAAACTGCAACAATCCTAATAAAATAGGATAACAAACGGAGTCTAGCAATATAGTGAAAGGATTACATACTGTGATCAAGCAGTTCCAGGAATACAAGAAAATTTCAATGTTCAAACTTTGAATTTCAAAACTTTTAAGAAAATTTCAAAAAATTATCAATCTAAAACATAAAATGATTAGAGAAAAAGAGAATCATATGTACAGATAATGAAATAGAATTTAATAAAATTCAGGAGTACTTCTTAGAACCTAAAGTTATACCAAAATAGTAGAAAACTTAAATACAATAAAGACTGATTAATGAGAACTGTAAATGCAGAGATGGTAAAGCAATTTCCAAATAAACCATAATAATCCAAATGGATAACAAAAGCACAGAAAACATCTGCTAGACAATGGATGAGGGCTATAAATAGCTATTCACAGAACAACACACTGGCACGAAAGTTCTCTGCTGCACCAGCAGGGAGTTAGGAAAACGCAAATCAATGGGGCAGGGAGGGAGCATGCAAGTCATCAGACAGGCAAATGTTACTGGTGCAAATAAAACCCTTACAGCATCGCTGAGTGCCCAGAAATATCGATGAACACATATTTTGTTCAGCAATTCCAATCTGGGGAATCCATACAAAAGGATACCTTTTAAAAATAACTGCTACAGCTATGCTTTGTTTAAAGCAGCAAAAAATTAGAAGTGAATGTCCTTCAATAATGCAACAGTTGAATAAAATATGGTAATTCCATACCTTGGAATGTCATAAAACAATGAAAAAATGAGGGATTGGTAGGAGATTAAGTATAAAAAGCCAGCAGCAGAAAACTATGTAAGTAATGTGATCTCAACTGTACAAAAACAATGACCAAAGACCACTAGTATAGTTGTAACTTTTTTCTATATATTTATGGGGACTGGGATGGAAAGCTATACAGCAGGTTGTTTACAGTTGTACTTAGCAGGAAGGAATGAGAGTAAATAAATTTTAAAAAGTGGCCACAACCTGCACCTATCATTTATTCTTTAAAATTATAAATTTGCATGCGTGCACATGTAGATAAGAAGTGCAAAAGGATGGTCATCAAACGTTGATAATGATTATCTTGAAATGGGCATCAGTTTGAACTCAGATGACTTTTACTTTCCTCACTTTTACATATATTACAGTGAGCATGTGTAAAAATAAAATGTAGATCGGTGCCAGGGGTTCAGAAGACAGACACCACTGTTTAACAATTTCAGTGAGAGAGAGAAAAAATTAGTAAACATTTAAGTTCAAAATTTGATTGACTAGCATATATAAATAAAACTGAAATGTTCTGACTTCAAGTTTTCAATACAATGACTTTTTACATAACATATATTTTAAGTTCTAGCTCATGCATTTGTAAAAAAAAGACAAAATTATTGACTGGCTAGATGAAGTTATGGACCAGAATTACAGAACTAAACAGCACTTAGGTTTTCCTGGGTCAGTCCTTATTACTTCCATAACTTTGTTTTCAGAAAAAAACAAAACAGAAAACATCAGGAGTATTCTATTGACACTGACATCTAAAACTGCTTTCCAAAATGAAATACAAGTGATTTTTGAGTTGCCTGCCATTCTGGATTAGCTTTATTTCTGGAGAATGAGAATTTTTATTAAATTTCCTATATAAAATAAACTCAGCAGCTAATTTTAAAACTATTCTTAGAAACAATATTGTATTGATATTAAAGAAACGTGAAAGAATAAATTGAGTATTTTATATATGACAGAGAGAAATATATTAAGTTCTGCCAATGTCTGGCATTTTCCCCACTTTTTTACACTTCAATCAAGATTTTATAAAAAGCTACTTTGACATAAGCTTTAAGTGGAAATAGAGGTCGCTGTTAAAAAATGATAAAGCTGCCCAGCTGGGCGTGGCTCAGCGGTTGAGCATCGACCTAGGATCCAGGCGATCGGGGTTCGAGTCCCAGTCAGGGCACATGCCCGGGTTGCAGGCTCGATCAATGACTCGTTCATCATTGATGTTTCTCTCTCTCTCCCTCTCCCTTCCTCTCTCTGAAATCAATAAAGATATATTAAAAAAAAAAGATAAAGCTTATCATTATCTCTAAGGCAATAAATAGATGTTTTCTGCTTCAATTATCTGAGCACATGAGAAAAGAAACCAAGTCACAGAATATTACAGGTAGAAGGGATCTATGATCTTGCTCAATAAAAGGCGAGGGAAGTTATTTATAACACACGTTGTAAGGTAAATTACCCCCTCACATTGTAACATCAAGTCTAAATCCCCCAAGGTTGGCAAAATAAAGTCTTTAGTTAAAGAGGCTCAAGAGATATATATGTCAAGAGCTCGAACTCTGGATCTCTGAAATCCCTCCATTGTTAATCCTGAAGGAGTCAGATGTGGCTTCATAAAGACAATCATGAAGTGTTCTACATAGGAACATGAGTACATGTGTGTAAAAGACATGAACATTCCTGTTTCATTCATTCTTATAATTGATATAAAAAGTCTTCTTCCTATAAATAATTATCAATTACCTAAATGAACTACGAATTCAATTTTGATACAGTTACTTTGGCAAATCAGATTTCAGGTTTGAGTGTAATGTAGGTGGATAATACTTCCAACTGCCTCTGATACCATTATTTCAAATATGCATAGGATATAAAAAGGTATAACTTTGATTTTATATTTGCATTTAAAAATTTTAATTATAGTGAAATTACCTGTTTAATAGCATAATTAGATTCTTAAAATGACCAATGTCTCAAGCTGTCCTAGATATTATATTTAGTACTGCAGTTTAAGTCCCATGTTCTTGAAGGTTTATTTCATCTAAGCAAATTTTAAGTTAAATTAATTTAAACAAAATCCTTGATAAAATACTCCACAGCAACTTATGTAGTATTTACATTTGAAGAATTAATAATATCTCAATGGCTTTTGCAAATAAGTGAAACAAACTACCTTCTCTATAGCTACCACATTTTTTTTTTTTTACTATACGTCGAAAATCAAAGTTCAGAAAGAATAATTTGTCTAATAGATATACGCAGTCTAATACAAAGGTAACTAATTATAGGACTCACTTTTGCGCATAAATGTCTGTTATTACATATATATACACTATTACAATGATCATAATGCAAATTAGACTCTATCACCGGGTGTGAACTCTTGGAAGGTTTCAGCTATCGCTATAACCCTAATGTCCAATATAAGACATTCGGTAGACCTTAAACACTTGAGGCAAATGAATAACAAAATCGGGTTTTTGTTTTGCTTTATGAAAATATCTAAATTATAAAATAAAATAGCTAATCATTTTGTATAATACTGAGCTATCTTATGTTAAAAGTGCATTAGAAAAGCAAATCCTACAATATGAAATAATGCTAATTGAAAGTTAAGCAATATTAATCCACTGAATTGTACACTTAAAAAGCTGTGAAGGTAAATTTTATGTTATGTATATTTTACCACACACAAAAAAGTACTGCAACAGACATACCCACCAGAACCTCTGAAATAAAGAAGGAAGCCAGTACCAAGTGACAGCAAGGATGTGCAGTACATGGAAGTCGCATGCACTGATGACAGGAGTATAAAGTGACATAGCCACTCCGGAAAACTATTTGTCAATATATAATAAAGTTGAAAATTTGCATACTATACAATACTGCCCCTAAGAATACCCCCAAAATGTGTGCCTATGTTCCTCAAAATACACATACAAGAATATTCACGGGGACATTATTAATAATAGCTCTGGTTGGAACACCCCAGATGTACATAAGGAGTGAAAAGGGGAAACAAACTGTGGCAAATGTGCAGAATGAACGAAATCAATCACTGTCACACGGAACAGCACAGTGAGCAAATGAGGCTGGACTCAGAAAAACGCACGCTGTAAGACTTCATAAAGTTCAAACATGAGCAAGGTTATATTTATGGTGCTAGAAGTCAGAATATTCTGCTCAGAGAAAAATACAAGACACAGACCGGGATGAAATATTTGCAGATTATATAACCACCAAATGCAGATTATATATCCAGAACAAATCAAGAACTCTCCAACTCAGTACTAAGAAAACAAACATTGCAATTAAAAAATGGGCAAAAACCTTGAACACTTCATCAAAGAGGACACACCTATGGTAAATAAAGAACAAAAAAAGGTTTAACATAATTAGCTATTTGGGAAGTGCTAATTAAAATCATAAAGAGGCACTACTACACACTGATAAGAATGATGAAAATAAAAAATACTGGCAATATCAAGTGCTGGTGAGGATTTGAAAAAACTGGAACTTTCATACATTGCTAATGTGAATGCAAAGTCCAAAATGGAAAACAGTTTGGCAGTTTCTTTTCAATCTTTTCAGTTTTTAAATGCTTGAGTCTAAAATGCACTTCCCATACAACCCAGCAACCACAAATCCATGGCATTTATCCCAGAGAAATGAAAACTATGTCCACGCAGAGACCTGTATGCCAAATGTTCACAGCAGCTCTATTTGCAGCAGCTCAAAAGCGGAAACAATTCAAATGTGGTTCAATAGTGAATGAATGAACTAACTGTGGTACATCCATGAAAAGGACTACTACTAAGCTGCAAGAACATACCCGAAACTACGTGGATGGATCTCAAATTCTTGATACTGAATTTAACAAGGCAATCTCAAAAGGTTACATACTGCATGATTCCATTTAAAAAATGACAGAAACGAAGACCATTAGTGGTTGCCAGGGCACAGGGAAGAGGGGCGGGTGAGGAGGAGCTACGCAAATATAAAGGAGTGACATGAGGGGGTTCTGTACCCTCACTGTGGTAGTGGTTACACAGATCTCCACGCGATAAAGCGTCACAGAATTACACACGTGTGCACAAGTGATGTGTAAAAACTGGAGAAATCCTCCTTAACAGTATTGTACTGATGGCAATTTCCTAGCTTCAATAACCTACTCTAATTGTGTAAGATGTGACCATGGGGAGAGGCTGGTGGAAGGGTTCATGGGAATTCTCTTATTGCAACATTTTTTGAGTCTATAATTAATTCAAATTAAGGGTTCATGCACTCTTTTTGTAGCATTTGGTGAGTCTATAATTAATTCAAATTAAAAAGTAAACAACAACAACAACAAGTTATAAAAGTGGCTATCCATGGAAAGGCCGTTCATATCCAGGGGCATGAGAGGGCTCCTGTGTGCTGGCCACGCTCTGTTTACTGGGCTGTCTGCTGGTTACATGGGGCACTCGCTTTGTGAACGTTCATCACGCTGCAAATACTTATGATTTATGTGCTCCTCTGTGTTCACGTTTCACTGAAGAAGTTTACTAAACAAGAAAAAATAAGTATAATCTTCACTAACCTATAGATTTCCTAGAAAACTTGTAGTTAAAATACACATTTGAGATAGTACACGTACAAATCATGTTCAGAAACGGTAAATATACAACAAAAGCATCCTAATTGGGGTACAGTTGCTTTGTTCTTTTAGAATTCTTCTAATTCCCATAATTTAAAGTCTACAGCATCACAATTATGTCACTAGATTCATTAGAATGCCACTTACTAGGTTCAATAACATCCTCCCATGATACCACATCCTCTCTGATCTTCCACAGTCAAGGGAGTGCTGATAATAATTAGGCTGGGACGACGGGCACAAGCCAGGCTTTCCTGGGCAATCATGGGATCTGTTTGCACTACCTTTAGAACAAAATTCCTTCAAAGACTGGCTATCATTTCTGCCCTAATTTTCTCATCTCCAATTCTCTTTGTTATTAATTCTAGAAGACTTTTTGTCCCCACCACTTAAGACCTTCTCTTGCCAAATCTCATTAATTGCAAAAATCAACTCTGTCCCCATTCTCCTCAGTCTTTCAACAAGATGTGAAACACCCTCTTCACTTGGCCACCAGGACACCACACCCTCCTCTCGTCACCACCTCCTTGCCTGTCTCTTCTCTTCCTCAGCCTGTGAATGCTGGAATATCTCCAGCCTTCTTTCTTTTCCCTTCTCTTCCCAAGTGATCTCATGCCATCTTGACTTTAAATCCTACTTATATACCAATGACTCCAAAATTTTCATCCTATCACAAGCTCTGTCAGGAGTTCAAGTCATAAATTAAACTGCCTATTTGACTTCTCTACTTAGATGTCTTACAAACTTCTCACCCTTAACACAATTAATACCAAATGCTAAAATTTTGCTGCAAACTATTATTCATTTAGCTGCTAGGATAAAAAAATGTAGAAGTCATCCTTGATTTCTTCCATATCTTCGTATTTAATATCCACTTTATCAGAAAGTCCTATTGCTGCACCCTCCAAAAGGAATAAAGCCACCTTGGGCCACTTCTCTCCACCACGACACCAGCGCGAGCTACCACAATGTGCTACAGAAGCCTGTTCACCAGTCTACCTGCTTCCACTCCACAACTCCTGCAGCCGAATCGCCACAGAGCAGCTGGGGGGATCTTTTAAAGACCTTAAACCATGCAGGGGGTTCTGGAGATGTTACACGACAGTGTGCATGTGGCTGAAAATACTGCAGTGTACACTCAGAAACTGTTGGCATTGTGAAAAAGAGGATTAGTGAATCTCCTTCACTTGAACAGAGATACCATTGAAACTGATGTGCTTTTGCTTGAAAGTCAAATAAATTCTAAAAGAGAGAAATTCTTAAAAACCTTAAATCAGAGCACAAATCACTCCCCTATTTAAGAACTTCAGTGGTTTCCTATCCAACTTAATGAAATTCAACTCCTTAACATGATTTATCTATCGATGTAAATCAAACCTTTTAAAAACGTCTGTCCTGTACAAAGTCAAACAGAGTGAAAGTGGCACAGAGAGAAATACAAAGCCTACATAATCTGGCCGCTTTTTCCCTTTTACACTTCATCTCCTACCCCTGGATCCGTCACCCACTCCACTCCAAACACACTGATATTTCTCACTGCTTCTGAAGTCCAGTTCAGTCTCGGAGCCTCTACGTTTCCTGTTCCCTTAGTCTGGAATGTTCTTCTCAGAACTATGCATGGTATCTTACTTGACATTATTTAATTCTATGCTCAAATATAATCTCCTCTGAGAAATTTTATTTCTCCCTTTCTTTATCTGATATTATTTATCATTAATCCACACAAAAATATAAACTCCAAGAGGGGAGGGACTTTATGTTACCATTATATGCCCCATGCCTAAAACAATGGTCAGAACATTTACCAATAATAAACCTTTGGTGAATGAATGAAAGGAGCCCCTGTGTGGCTAACAATCCCAAATAATCTAACTCTGCCTCTTACACATCCAGTATAATCGAGGAGACAGGATTTTACTTATGTCAGAATCCATATAATTACATACTATTTTTCACAGGGTTCTAAATTAAGAGTAACAATATAAAATTTCAATAGTTGCAAAATATTTTACTCTTGGGACTGATAAAACATTAAACCAGAAACTATTCTAAAATAACTGCCTACCCCAGAAGTTGCAGCCAATTTTTACACCTGGAACAAAGGGGGAAAAGCAGGTGAACTTCCACTAAGTTATAAGTAAGTGTGATGCCTTCCTTCATTTCATTTGGGCTTTTAAATGAAAGAAGCAATTTGAATGAAGTGAAAGTCAATGAACTAATATATAAAAAAATATAACATCTATGCATTTTCATTAAGTGCCTGGGAAAACATGTGATTTGAAATTTTACTCTGTCCTGTCTTATGACAGACAGACTTAAATATTTGACTAGATATTCTGAAGTAGCGACAGACACAGAATCACAGTACTTAGGTACCTTATTTACTGCCGCTCCAATTTTAATTCAACATAAATATATGTTGATACTCTGAATTACAAGTTTCAACCCAGTTAAGCCAAGGAAAAACTATGTACTCCACAACTGTCACTACTTGACTATGTCACTTGTGCTAGAGTATTAATTAAAGAGATTGGGCACCTCTTTTCTAGGAACTTGGTTGATTTGTGGGTGAATTTAAAAATCCTGAAAACAGTAACTCAGAAAATAACTGAAATCCAAACCAAAAATGAATCATGTGAAAAATATACTAGAATTATTAAAAATGAAGAAATGGTAATCACAATTCTTCCTAATTGTTTTCTACATTTCTCTAGCTTATCTCTTCTGTTAATGAAAACAGTATGAAGATGAATGAAGAACTCGTGGGAAGCTAATCTCCTGAATCTAAAAAGTGTATATCAAATAGCAGATGATAAATAATTACTAAAAGGACCAAAGGAAGGATGATAAAATGTTTGCTCATCTTGGGAAAAAATATTACATGAATTATAAAACAACAGCTTATGAGATATTTCCCCCCTTGGAGTTCTTAGATCAACTAAAAACATCAGAACTAGTATTAAAAATAAATCTAATTCAATTATGATGTATCTCCTATATTTAAAATGTTTGAGCTCGGCTGGCCGTGGCTCAGCGGCTGAGCATCAACCTAGGATCCAGGTGATAGGGGTTTGATTCCCCATCAGGGCACATGCCTGGGTTGCGGGCTCCATCCCACGTGGGGGCGTGCAGGAGGCAGCCGATCAATGACTTTCTCATCATTGATGTTTCTCTCTCTCTCCCCCTCTCCTTTCCTCTCTCTGAAATCAATAAAGATATATTAAAAAATAAAAATAAAAATAAATTAAAAAATTAAAAATTAAGAACAAATAAAATGTTTGAGTTTTAGGTAAGAGAAAATCATACTCCAGTGAAAGACACATTTGAATATTTAAATATTCTAAAGCTTGTAGCAATTCTATTAGAAATGATTCAGTCTTTGTCACTGATTTTGTAAATACTTTAATTAAATGTTCAATCTTAGGTAAAAATAAGTGGTGAGTCAATATACTGTACACCTGAAACTGATATAATATTGTATACCAACTATACTTAAAAATTTTTCATCTTACTCAGAAAATCATTTTGCACTTCAATGAAAGATATCAAAACTGAAACAAATAAGTTTCACTATATGCAATGGCCACCTGGAGTTTTGATTTGACAATGGCTTACTGCATAAATTTTTTCCAACTTCTAAATGAATTTTCATTGAATTGCAGACAATCTCATCCTAATATATAGATCTTTAAACTTCAATACTAGAAAAATTGGAGCACTTAAATCACCCTTGGGAATTCACAAGAAAATAGTAAACATAACATCATGAGGTCATCCATTTCAAAGATTAGTAACAACATAATCTTGCTTTGTTCCCAGGTAAGTGGTAACATCAACTCCCAGTGCCTCCACGGCTAAATGCGATTTGCTACCTCTGTGGCCCGAGAACTGGGCTCGCATGAACAGAATGGGCCACCTGGACTTGCGACACGAAGGAACTGTGCACATGACCAAACACTAAGCTTTTAATAATCTTAGCTTACAAACTCCCTCAAGTTCCTTCTAACTCGAAAGTTCTACGCTTCTTTGAGTTCTGCTGTATTCAAAATAGTCTAGACAGTTGATTCATAATGGTGTCACCTACGTAACCAGAAAAACTGGGTCGAAGTGGTGTTGAAAATAGGAGTTATTTCTCTGCTAACAGGTGCAATGCTAAGAAATGTTTAATGTAATTCTAGTTCCATAGCTATTAATAATTAAATTCAATACTTAAGATATCAGAAATAGTGAACACTAGGTGTCAGTGTAAGAAGTAGAAAAATATTTTTAAAAACTTGTTTCCAATCAGGTGTATCACAAAGAAATCAAAAGCAGCTGTGGCCACATTGACTTATAATTGCATAATTCAGTTAATAAGCCAATCTTTCTTTCAAACAAAAATTTCTGTTCCAAAACCATCAAGAGTTTAAAATCAGATTAAGGTGATCATTAGAAGTTACAAGTCTTTTGTAACTTCACCTGCATAACGCACAAAAAATAATTTTACTTTTTGGAATACACAGTTTGAAAAATACTGCTTAGTGCAGGTATAAGTCTGAAAGTATTACGTTGTATGATTTTATGTGGTGGAAAAGAATTGTTTTTAAACTACTACTAGATGATTAATAAAGGATACTGAATTTTAATTTTTCGCTGAACAGAAGTCTCCTACATAAATATAAAGGTATTAGATAGATGTTAAAATGCTTAAAGGGTCAGTTCACTGAAAAAAACAAAAAAACACACGAACTCGGGAAGGATAATTGGCTCTCCCAAAATTCTGGTAGCTAGAGGTTTTAAAAAGATAATCATCATTAGCAATACAATTATAAGGAAAAGGTAACATTAAAATATTGCCTCATATTTTAAAAGTGTATTAGGAGGAAATATCTTAATTTAGGTCCAATAATAATGATTTAATAAATTTATATTCTCATTTTAGCACAGTGTTCATTATGGGACTTGACATCTCTTCTATCTACTGAACCTTCTCTCACCTACCCATTTATCCATTTCTCTGTTCCATTTCTCAAACTCCACACCATTATCTGCTTATTAAATCTTTCCATGTGTTTTTTCATACAATATTCTGAAAGTCATTCATTTGTGGGAAAGAAACAAAACTAAATACAAAACGATGGGACTAAAAAATCATTTAGGAGAACATTCAAGGATTTGCTGGAGGAAAAAAAACGCTTTAGTCAACACTGTGCTCTTGTTTCACTGATAGTTAAGTTATATTCAAATTATAGTCATAAAATGAGAAAGTATGAAGTTTATGGAAAATCTTTCAAAATCCAGGATTAAAACAAATTAACGAAGGCAATTTAGACTGCTCTGTGTCTGCAGGTTTCTTAGGAGCATAAAGTCAAATGGGAACAGACAAGGAGGGAACAGGGAAATTCACATATAATAAACTATTTAAGCTAACAGCTAAGAATTTTAAGATCTCTAATCACATCAGAAATGAGAAGTAGAAGTAGGAGAAATAGAGATAGATTGTATATGTTGTGGCATTCAAAGGCAGGAAAGGGGCCCCAGAAACACATACAGCATATGGCTTTTTTTTAGGGATTTCATTTTTTGCCTCCATGTATTCTATTTTTTAATATTTACTTTTTAATTACAGTTGACATACGATATTATATTAGTTTCAGGTGTACAAACATAGTGATTAGACACTTACATACACTGTGAAATGGTCGCCGTGGTAAGTTCAGTAGCCGTCTACCACCACACGTAGTCATTACAATACGACTGACTCTACTCCCTGCGCTGTACTTTATTTACATCCCCTGACTTTTTATAACTGCCAATTTGTACTTCTTAATCCCTTTCGCCTTTCCCACCAATCTTCCCCTAACACTCCTATCTGGTGACCATAAAGAAGTCAGACAAAGAAAAACGAATAGCATATGATTTCACTTCTATGTGGATTCTAATAAAATAAACAAACAAAAGAGAAGCAACTCATAGGTACAAAGAGAATGACTCTTCAAACTCTCTTTCTAGTGCCTTTGCCTTTGATACTATGTTGCTCCAAATATATAAATAGATATTTATGATTAAAATTTTGGGTCATCAATAATTAAATCATGTTTTCATTGAAAGAGAGTGTAATTCAGTGATAGGTCATCTGAATATGTTAATTTATATAATGCCTATGAGGTAGGTAAATTCCTACTGATGAGTAAATTAAATCCTAATTCAGTTTGACATGATCTCACTCATATGTAGAATCTAATAAACAAAACCGACCGAGGAACAAAACAGATCCAGACAGAGAAGCATGGAGCAGACTGAGGGGTCTCAGTGGGAAGGGGGGAGGGGGAGTGGGCGGGGAGAACCTACATGCATATATGCTTAACCCCGGACACAGACACCGGTGTGGGGAAGGCCTGGGGGGATGCGGGGCGGAGGGGATCAACGGGGATATCTGTAATACTTTCAACAATAAAGATAGACTTTAAAAAAAGACCCAGAGAGATTAAGAAATAGGCTTAAGGTTATGTAACTAGCAAGTTATGAAGCCAAGATTCAAACTAAGAGATGATTGTCTCTAAAACCTTCCACTTTACTAGCATTTCCCACCTGATGGTTCACAGGCCCTCAGGCTTATGCAACAGTAACCAGAGAGGTCACCCTTAGAAGGCTGATTACTTAGTGAGAAGAAGTCACACTGGTCCAGCACTTCTCCCAGTTTTTCACACAGATAAACACTGAGAGCTGTCGCGGTAGATTGATTGCTCTATCACTGTGAATTCGTTTATTCTCGCTGATACAGGATTTACACCCATAATGGACTATTGCTTACAGATGGTAAGATATCATTCAGAATCTGTCATCATCCAACGAAGAGCTGGTAATATTCCTTACCTAAATATTCCAATGTCCTTGCTCTAGGCCCACCTGTCCAGCACTGGCATCTTGAGTATTTCCGTGTCCAGGTTATTCTACCCATTTTCCTGACTGTGCCACGTTCTAAGATTTTCAATGCCCCGCAGCCTACAGCATTGCATATAAATTCCTCAGTTTGAAATTCAATGACCATCAGTGTACGTCTCAAGCTCCTTTGCCCCTTTCTCCAGTACATACTTAAGCAGTGTTGATACTCCAGTTGGAAATCGGGTGCCCTGATCAGAGGTGATTTCACACATCCCTTGGCATTAATGCAACTTCTTGGCATTAATGCAAGTTCTGTACAATTTATCTGACATTTAAACATCGGAATTCTATTCCTGACAACATCATTCAAATCTATTCTAAAAACCAAACATAGTTTTAGTTATTAATGCTTACTAGGTGGCTTATCCAAGCATAAAGACTTAGTTAAAACAAAGAAACAATTGGTTTTAAAACTTAAATGTAAATTTTAAAAATGCATTAATTATCATTCTCTCTTTTGGAGAGAAGCCATTTGGTCTTTAATACTGACAGAGAAAAATAAGTACTTTCTTGCTTCCAAGGAACTTTCATTTCCTGACTAGCATAAAACACACACACACACAAATTAGATGTTAGAGAAAAAACGGAATTCTAGTCTTTTCTGTATTTCCACAAGTGAGACATCTGAAAATAGTAACTGACTATATCACTGCCTGATCTCGGATTTACATGAAAATTCAGTGGCTTTATTTTATATGCAACATGATAGAAAATACCAGCATTACTTAGAAAAAAAAAGTTAAAACTTTTGCTTTTAAATGGGAAAAAAAAATTAAAAAATATTAAGTTTCTAGTAAACACAAGGCACCCATAACAGCCTCATTCTTTATTTTTTTCTTAATCCTCACCTGAGGATTTGTTTGTTGATTTTAGAGAGAGGAGGAGAGAGAGGGAGAGGGAGAGAGAGAGAAACACTGATGTGAGGAACACCAATCGGCTGCCTCCCATCCACGCCTGGACCAGGGACGCAACCAGCAAGCTGGGCATGTGCCCTGACTGGGAATCGAACCCTCAGCCCTCTGGGGCACAGGGCGACGCTCCAACCAACTGAGCACCCAGCCAGGCACCACCTTATTCTTAACAACATCAAATGCTTGTCTATTTAGAGAAAAAGAACAGTGATTTTTTTAAAGCTGCCATGGACAATATCATTGAGCAGAATAAAGCTGAGACTTCTACGACGGAAGTAAAAGATAATATGAGAAGAAACAGAAAAAAAGTTACTCTTTATTTTACGGGGACGATAAGAACTTTGTTAGGAACACTGTTAGGTACTTTATGTCTCGTAAGATCATCAAGTCTTACTGAAGTCTGGTGAGCCTGACAGTGGTCAAGAGGGAACTTTCGAGGGGCAACTTCGGTCAAGGAAAAAGGCTGGAGCGTTTCTGTCTGAAGCCTGCGACCAACACAAGCAGGAACAGAGTAACTTCTAGAAAGTTCACAGTGTTCTGGATTCCTTTTCCAGTTATGTTTAAATCTATTCTGTATTGTACACTTAATTACCTTCGTCCGGAGGTCTATTAAATAATGCCTACTTAATGGTAACAGGTTACCCATTATGCTAAGACAGGTTTGCTGGCTGAGACCATTTCTCATGTAGAAGAATATTGCTTTTTCTCTTTACAAACTTCAAGAATGGTGAATCTCTATCAGGGACTTGAAACTGAATTTGTATTTTCCACACCAAAAGAAAATTCTGCTTCCCTTTCTTGGGATTTCTCTTTCCAGCCACTTCTCTCTCCCCTTCCTCCCTCCCTCCCTCTCTCCCTCTGTTCTCCATAAACCCTTTGCAAAATATAAATCCTACTGCTATTGGAAAACAACCCTTTTCACTTCAGAGAACCACAGAACACACATTTGGGAGGGACCTTAGAGGTTTACACGGTACACGCAGTCAGATAAGCACCCATTAGTACCTGTACAAGAATCAGCACATTTCATCCTAAAAACTCTCCAACTCCCCAAAGAAGAAATGACTTCAATTCCACATCCATTGCTTATAATCTGTGTGACTTTGGGCAAGTTGCTTAATTTTTTCTGTTCTTCAGTTTCCAAGTCTATAAATGAAGAGAACGTCTTCTAACTCTCTAGGTTTACTGTAAATATTAAGTAAAATGTTTGTTATAAGAGATGCCATTCTGTCAAAGTGTATGCAGAGTGAAAGTTTAAAAATAAAATATTTTTATTTTCTTAAGGGCATTTGCAAAATCAAGGAATCTTGATATAAAATTTTTGGGAAAATGTTTTTGGTCTCTTAAATATATGCGATACTGTATATAACTAAATTTATACAAAAAAACAAACTTTACTATTGAGAGACAGATTTCTAAGTATATCACACACTATCTTTAGTTTCTAAAAAAATATCCTGAATGTATCAATTTCTTCTAATTGTTTCAAGCCTTCACTGTGAATATGAATCATCGTACTTTGTTATTTATGAGTTATGGTCTCTGCAACCAAAACGCTATTAGGAGACTTTAGGTATTACCATATACACTTTCTGGAACATACTTCATAAATTTCCCCCCAGACTACCTACACACCTATAATTTTGTGTATTTGTATTTTTAAGCAATTATTTTCTCTTGGCTTCTACACTCTCACTTCTTGCTGTTTCTTACCAACACCAGACTTAGTAACTAATCACCATTCTGCTGCTTCTACTCTACTGAAGAAAAAGACAATTTTTAGACTAAACACACTCTGACTAATGAGCAGAATTTTTATAGTATCTATTGACTTTTATTGCTTACTGTCAATACTTAGCTGGATTAGAGTGCAAAGTCAATATAATGTGGCTGATAATAAAACATCATTTAAAAAATAAGTCTCGAAACATCCTTAAGATTTTTTCATAAGCCTTTTTTAATTGACACATTTATTTAGTAGACCTTTTCTCTCCTTCCACTAACTTTAAAAATTTGAAGTCAATTGTATACCAGTGCTTCATATAGATATACCTTATGAATTTCAGATTATATACATTAGAACTTCAGAACAATTTACTCCAGAGAAGAATGTAAGGATAGTTAATACATTTGGGGGGAACTAAGAATGACTAGAAATGATTAGCATAAACAAACTGTTCAAGAATAGAATAGTACATAATATTTCGATCTGAGAAATAAAGCTTTTAATTATATCTACATAACAAATAAGGCAATGTTAATTGGTTAAAATTTTGCAACTTAAATAGCTACATATAGAAATAATAGTTATTTTTTGAAATCAGGAAACTGCCTATATATGTACAAAATAATATATATAAAATTTTAGCAGATATTTTTATTTTCTTATTTTCTGCATAATCTCTACACTAATTAAGAGTAACAGCAACATTGGAAAAAGAATATAAAAAGTTATGGATAAAGAAGAGGCATTCAGAGATCTTAGAAAGATCCTGGAGAACAGGCGTTTAAAAACAATCTCTTGGTTGATACACAGACAAGAACACAATTGCAAAATGAAAATACAGTACTTGGGAGACATTTGCCAAATTAAAAGGCATTAGAAGTGGAACAAAGAGACAGGAAGGACGCGACAACTGCTAACCCAGATGGGAGATTAGACCACCATTCTTCACACATATAAATTTGTTCTGTATCAATTTTCATAATTAAATATTCCTTAGAATAACTCTAGGAATCGATTCACATATGAAAACATAATTGAACAGATTGGGTGGCTTACTACAGATGGTCGCCAATTTATGGTGGAATGACAATTCTTTGACTTCTCAGTGGTGCAAAACCAAATGCATTTGGTAGAAACATACTTCAGGTTTGAATTCTGATCTTTTCTGGGCTAACGATGTGCAGTGTGATAAACTCACATGATGCTGGGCAGCGGCCGATGCTCTAGAGTGTGCTGGTTGTTAGCAACTTTGGGCCCTGTGCTTTGAGTTTTGGCATCCCGTCATGTCTGCAAGATGCCCACCTGTGCCTCCTGCTTCTAGTGAGGGAAAGAACAGGAAGGTGACTCAAGGCAACCGTCAGCACAAGGCAGCAAGCCACAATTTCATAAATCACACGAAAAAGTCAGCACTTTATCATAAAACAGGCTTTGTGTTAGACTAAATGTAATTGTTCTGAGGGCGTTTAAGGTAGGCTAGGCAACGCGATGATGTTTGGTAGGTTAGGTGTATTAAATGCATTTCAACTCACAATATTTTCAATTTACAGTGGGTTTATCACGATGTAACCCCATCATAAGTTGAGGAGCATATCTGTAGTTGCCTGATATATTCATATAGTGAAAAGCCAATAGGATTTTTAAGTTAAATGGTAAATAATTATACTCTATGCATAAAATGAAGAGATTTTTCTAATATTTAACTTTGAGTTAAATAGAGAAATAAAAGTAGCCATAAAGCTATCAGAAATCATGGTAACTTTTGAACTTCACTAAAAATGGATATTAGCAAAAGGATATTACTCTCAGCATTATAATATCAATTCAACCACATAACTTCCCATTGGTACAAATCTCTACCTATTTTAAGTAAGTAATGCAACTCAATCTGTGGAGTGAGAATTTTATGAAAGGTGTGCATCTCTTTAGTAAATCCGAAATTCTTGGAAATTATACATTAGGCATTTATAAGACATTTCAGCCAGAACTGAAACTTGCAACAGAGGTCCAAGCATGGCACAGGATCCAAGCAGCTAGTAAGTACAGTTTAGCTTAAGTGAGGTGACAGGATCCTAGTAGACCAGCGGGGGGACGGGCGGGGGAGAAGCCTACAGGAAAATCCTTGACACACGAAGAAAAATGGAAAGATACTGTTTTATACCTATGCTAAGAAGACCAAGTAACCTGAGACATTACATATAACTTACTGGAACTGTGAACAATCTGTACTCATATTCTCTTACCTTGAAGAGTTGAATAATTGACTATCAGTGAAATATTCTGCATCAGGAAAAAGAAAAGACATGCTAAGAGTGGGAAAAGAATTAGAAATCCCTTCCTGGCTGGTCCCCTAGGTTATGCTGTAGCAAACTACCCAGGGAAGTTCAGAGGAAATGTAGCTAAAGAGGCTATATACTGTGTTACAGGTTAAAAACTGAATATCTGCTCACAGCAACATGAACTTATTTTTTTAAAAAGAGGAGATACAATACTATTTCTTGAGGCACGAGACATGAGAGAAAATTTGACTAATTAAATATAAAACTATAAGAGCAATCAATGAGAAATAAGTGCTATTCTAACACAATCAGAAAATTTCCACAGCACATTCATAAGAAAAAGTTACAAGCACAAACGGGTAAAAGTCATCAGTGTTTAGTGACACCCAATGTTCCGTATTTTGAGTCACTCTGTATGCGGACATAGGTACATGTGTTTGTTTTCCACAAAGTAGGTTTGTTTTCAGTCTGCTAAATATGAGGTACTTCACTTACTCCACAGAAGGACCAGACAAAACAGGCCGAGAATTTTTTCCCAGATGGTATTTGTGAACTCCTGTATCCCATTCACATAAACACAGAGTGTGTTCCGGTTTGCTGAGTTACACATACATGCTGGGACTTAGTACAAAGTCAAAATGTTTAGTTAGCTAGAAGTCTGTTTCCATTCGGTGATTCATGAGGTCCCCCTGGTACCTCTACTTCCTTTATTTTATACAATCACAAATTATATTAGTTTGTCCTATTTTGATAACCCTTATAATTGAAGTTCTGCACAGGAAACTTTATGACTATTTTAAAACATACTCATAAACCATTACGAAGGTGGCATAAGCGACGCCTAACAGAATTGGTGATTAGGACTGAGCAGTGCCTTGCATGAGTTCCTTCTACCAGGAGATTAACTGCCAAATTAAAAAGCATTATAAGTAAGAGTAGGGGTGGGGGGAAGCAACTCAGCGCATGCTGACCCAGATGGTAGATTTAAGCAATCACTCTTCATGCATATAAATTTGTTACTAATTTTCACAATTAAAGATTATTAGCATAACCCTGAAAAACTGGTTCTGATATGAAAACAGTACAACAGACTGAATAGCTTACTCATTACCTGGTAGGTTAATATAGTGAAAATCCAATGTAATTTTGAAATGAAATGGTCATTATATTCTAGGCATAAAATAGATTCTCTGACATTTAACTTTGAACAGAAAACGAAAGCAGCTATATAGTCCTCGGAAATCATGACAGTTTTGGAACTTGAAAGGATCTTACTGCTGAGAGCATCACACAGCAATTCATTCACTGATGCTGAGATGCCAGTGTCGTCCCCAGGAAGGAGCCTGGTGGTGCCCCTCTTGCCGCTCTGGGGCCCATTGCCTCTATAACTGCTTAATACAAAACAAAGCCTGACCACTAGTTTCCCTTTTTGTCTTTTCTGTAAAAATCAAAATCCTCTTCGGATTCCTTTTGGTTAGCAAACACAGGTACCGAGGCAGGTCTTCCGTGAAAGTGAAGTGGTAACAGGCAAACTTTCAGAAACCAGGGGAGGCCTGTGTGCCCTGTCGCCCTCACTGCGCCCTTAATCTCCACGCAGCCCCAGAGGACAGCAAGCGGGCCTGAGCACCCGCACCCGCACCGGGAGGGGGCAGAGCCGGTGGGTCCTTAGAGCGGGTGGACCCGGAGGTGCTGAGCGGGAGGCAGGGAGTCGCAGATGGAGTAAGAAACGAGAGGCAGAAGAAAAGATTTGAGGAAAAATTTACAAATTTAGTCTACTGCCGGTTTTACTACAGTTCCCAAATGAAACAGCATGCGGCTGCTGCCAAAGTGATCCCCAATATGTGCACCCCCTCGGCCATGCTCCAGAAGCTCGCCAGACTCGGTCCACCCGCGGACTCTGAGCGGACCGACTGGGCTCCCGTCCCTCCAGCTCCAGCCTGTCACCAGTCCTGCGGCACAGGAGGACTCTGGCAAGAAACTACCGTATCAGATGGCAATCAGAGCAGGCACTGTCCCTGACCCAGTGACACGGAACAGGAAAATCATGGACTGTGGAAATCCAAGAGGCCTCTTCCAAATAACCAGTGGCTCAGAGAAGAAATCAAAAGGGAAGACGGAAAGTGTATTCAAAAGAAAAAAAAGTCGCAACACACCAAAACCTCCGGGATGCAGCAAAAGTAGTTCTGAAAGGGAAATTTATAGCATTAAATACCTGTATTAAGAAAAAGGATCTCAAATAAACAACCTAACTTTACACCATAAGCAATCAGAAAAGAACAAACTAAGTCCGACAGTAGCAGAAGGAAGGTAATAATAAAGATTAGAACAAATGCAATAGAAAAAAAAAATCAGTAAACCTAAGATTTTTTTTCAAAAGGTAAACAAAGTTACAAACCTGTAGCTAAACCACTCAAGAAAAAGGGGAGGACTCACGTAAATGAAATTCTAAAAGTAGGATACAAAGCATTGTAAAAGGCTGCTAGGAACAATTCCATGAAAGTAAACTGAATAATCTAGTTTGAAATGCATAAATTACTACAAACATACAACTATGCAAGGCTGAGTAATGGAGAAACAGAACATCTTAACAGACAGTAATGACTGAGACGTTGACGCAGTAATCGAAAACATTCCAAAAAAAGAAAAGCCTAGCATCAGAGTTTCACTGATAAGTTCCACCAAAACTTTAAAGACGAATGGCACACTTTCTTAAATTCTTCTAAAAAATGAAGAGGAGGGACTACTACCAAACTGATGTTATGAGTCCAAAATGTGATATAAAATTCAGATAAGGACACTACAAGAAAAGAAGACTAAAAATCAATATAACTGATGAATACAGATTAAAAACTCTCACCATGGGAAGTTCTCGGCATGACGTGATTATAGAGAAAGCCCATTCACAGCAGCGACAAAGATTATACTTAGGAATCAATCTAACAGGAAATCTATGAGGCCCATAGAGGAAAATGTTAAAACACTCACGGAAGACACAAAAGCAGTCTTAAAAAAAAAGTAAAGACATTCCCTACTCTTTTTTTTTTTTTAATATGTCTTTCTTGATTTCAGAGAGAGGAAGGGAGAGGGAGATAGAGAGAGAAACATCAATGATGAGAGAGTCACTGATAAGCCGTCAGCTGCCTCCTGCACGCCCCTGACTGGGGATCGAGCCCGCAACCCGGGCATGTGCCCTGACTGGGAATCGAACCCTGACCTCCTGGATCCTAGGTCAACGCTCAACCGCTGAGCCACACCGGCCAGGTGACATTCCCTATTCTTAAATTGATTCAACAGTCTAAAGACATAGTTCTCTCTAAATTTATAAATTCATGCAATCTCAATAAAAATACCAACAAGCTATTTTATGGAGCTACAAAATTTAATACTAACATTCATATGGAAAAATAAACATACAAGAATAGCCAGGAACACACTGAGAAAGAAAAATTACAAGGTGAGACTAGCTGTAACAATCTTTAAAATATACTATAAAATCTGTATAATTAAAAATGTCATATTAGCACTTGCACAGACAAATTAACCACTGGTATAGAATACAAAATCAGAAATATACCCTAGTGCATATGATAATTTAGTACGTGATAAAGGAAGTATCTCAAATGGATCAAAAAGATTAGATCCATAGCTCACACAATAAAAAGAATGATCTGCAGATGGATTAGGGATCTAAATGTTAGAGAGGGAATCCATACAAGTACTAGAAGGCAAGACTGGATGTATTTCCTCTTGAAACTCGGTAAAAGGAAAAGTTTTTCTAATTATGATTCAAAATCCAAAGATAATAAATGATGAATACATTTGACTATGTTAAAATAAAAAACAAGTCAAAAGATAAATGACACACTGCAAGGATATATTATTAACACATTCCACAGACAATTCCTAATATATAACAAACATAGGACCAAAAACCTAATAGAAAAATGGGGAAAGAACATGGGAGTTCCTATCATTGGTATAACTTGAACAATAAAAATAAATAATATTACTGCATAATATCCTAAAAATAAAATTTAGATATTCATTACCCCATATATATACATGTATTTACTTGTTTATTTATTTGTGTGTGTGTGTGTGTATAATTAAATAAATAAATGGTGATAAAGGATAGCTATTCTTTTCAGGATAACTGGAATTAAAAAATAGAAAAGGAAATAGAAAACCACTCAGGCAAATACACAGTAATAATTGTCTTAAACAAAATATACTGATGAATGTTAAAATTTATAGGCAAAAATAATGAGAAAAAGAATATTTGCATAGTCACAAAATATCTCCCCTAAGATAGTTATTAACAACAAAATGGGAAAAAAAATACTAACTGTACTATAGTGGAAAAATTCAGCACACATTACCTTAACCAAGTTTTCAAGGTTAAGATCACAAATAAAACATTATCAACAACATAAACTTGTTGATCTGATACACTTAGAAAGACCCCTAACTTCTGTGGTATTCTTCCCCTAAAAGCAGAGCAACATTCCCATCCTAAGAAAACATCAGATCAACTGAAAAAGAAGAGCGTGCTGCAAGGTAAATGCCTGGTGCTTTTCAAAAACGTCAAGGTCATGGAAGACAAGAAAAGACAGAACTATCATAGACTGGAGAAGACTATAAAGACATAACTAGCTACAGAGTTTTACCCTGGATTGGCTCCTAGAACAGAAAAGGGACATTAATGGGAAAACTGAAGAAATTTATGTAAGGTTGATAGATTATTAATATTATTGTACCCATATTATTTCCGGGTCCGATCACTGTACTGCAGTTACGTCCATTGTTAACAGAGGAAGTTGAGGAGTATCTAGGAATTCTCTGTACTATTTGTGCAAGCTTTTGATAAGCCTAAAATTCAAAATAAAAGTTTTAAAGAGTTCTGGAAAAACTATGCTTATACAGTGATAGAATGCAGATTATAAAACCTGCTCCCAGGGGTCAGAGGGTGAGTGAGAAACTTATTTACACAGGCGGCCCATGGGAAGGAACGTTTCTGGATGATGAAAATGTCCATATATCATGACTGTACTGGCAGTCACATGACAGTAAGTTGTCAAAACTCACTGAACTATACACTTCAACTGGTGAAATTTTGATATATGTAAACTGTAACTCAACAGGGCTGACAAAAAAAATTCCAAATGTAAATATAACCTTTAAAGGAAACAGGGTTGGGTTGCAATCCCAACATAAGCAGAATGCAGAGGAGCAACACCAAATGAGGTTATATATGCTCTTACCAGATTAATTAACTGAGTGTGTACCACGTCTTCTACCAAAACTGCTGTTTCATGAAGAGGCCTCCTAGCATCACCTAAAGAAAACCTGCAAAAAAAAAAAAAATTAATCACACCAATATTAAGAACTGTGAAATTAAGAAAGGGAAAGGTAAAAAATATTCACTGCAATAATCTGTTTAATAAAGTACAAATTGTTCTCTCAAACAACAGTGCAGAGGTACAGTTTTTTATGGACAAAGAATTGCCTCTCTCACACAAGCTGAACATTCCCTCCCCCCAAATGCAGTATTATCTATGCTATTTCTTTCATATATATTTAATAGGTGTAATGTTTACTGTTGAAAGTATTACAAATGACCCCCATTTTTCTCCCATCATTGGCCCCCTCCACCCCACTCCCACCCCTCACCCCAAGCCTTCCCCACACTATCGTTTGTTCATGGCCTATGCATATATGCATATGTTTTTTAATTAATCTCTTCTCCCCTCCCCCCTTCCCTCTGAGATACGTCCATCTGTTGCATGTTTCAATGTCTCTGGATATGTTTTGTTCTTCGGTTTTCTTTGTTCATTAGATTCCACATATAAGTGAGATCATGGGATACTTGTCTTTTTGGCCTGGCTTATTTCACTCAGCATAATTCTCTCCAGGTCCATCTACGCTGTCCCAAAGGGCAAGAGATCCCTCTTCTTTACAGCTGCATAGTATTCCACGGTGTGAACGTCCCACAGCTTTTTATCCACTCATCTACTGATGGGCACTTGGGCTGTTTCCAGATCTTAGCTATTGTAAATTGCTCTGCTATGAACATCGGGGTGCAAATATTCTTTCTGATTGGTGTTATTTCTTAGGATACATTCCAAGGAGTGGGATCAATGGGTCAAAAGGCAGCTCCATATTTAATTTTTTGAAGAACCTCCATACTGCTTTCCACAGTGGCTGCACCAGGCTGCACTCCCACCAGCAGTGCACCAGGGCTCCCCTTTCTCCACACCCTCGCCAGCGCTTGTCATTTGCTGATTTGTTGATGGAGCCATTCTAACAGGTGTGAGGTGATACGTCACTGTCCTTTTAGTTTGCACCTCTCATGGTTAGTAACTTTGAGCATTTTCTCATATGTCTCTTGGCCATCTGTATGTCCTCTTTGGAGAAGTGCCTATTTAGGTCCTTTGCCCATTTTTTAATTGGATTGTTTGTCTTCCTGTTGTTAAGTTGTATGAGTTCCTTATATATTTTGGATAGTAACCCTTTATCAGATGTATCCTTGGCAAATATGTTCTCCCATACAGTGGGCTCCCTTTGCATTTTCTTGATGGTCTCTTTTGCTGTGCAGAAGCTTCTTATTTTGATGTAGTCCCATTTGTTTCCCTTGCCCGAGGAGATAAATGGGCAAACAAACTGCTACAAATGATGTCTGATATTCTGCTGTCTATGTTTTCTTCTAGGATTTTTTTTTATCACGACTTACATCTAAGTCTTTTATCCATTTTGAGTTTATTCTTGTGTATGGAATAAGTTGATGGTTTAGTTTCATTTGTTTTGCATGTACCAGTCCAATTTTCCCAACACCAGAAATTGGCCCAAGCCATCATTTTCAATGACCTAAATTAAAGAGCTAAAACTATTAAACTCTTAGAACAGGGAGAAAATCTTCATGACTGTCAAGCTGACAATGATTTCCTAAGTATGACACCAAAGTACAGGCAGCAAAAGAAAAAATAAATAAACTGAACTGCACCAAAGCTAAACCCTTTTCTACGTTAGACACTACTAAGAGAGTGGAAATCTTCTGTTGTGATCACTGATGTGTTCAGTATTGAATTCTTTGGACTGCACGAACAAACTTTCCCTTCCATTATTTTAAGTTGCTTTGTATTAAAAAAAAATACAAAGTTATCAAAGTGAAATGATTGACTAAAAGATAAAACATAAAACAGTAAATTCATTTCGTATCTCTAGTAAAAAGAACATTTAAAAAACACATTAAAAACAATCCAATTAAGATGTGTTTTTACAATGTTACTTTTACTAGAGCTATGAACTGGATTTGTTGTTTTATCTTAGTCAGTTGGGTTGAGTCAATTGGATTGTTATGACTTGAGGAATAAAAAGAAACACCATTGCTGCATAATATTCTAAAAATATTAGTACACACACACACACACACACACGTGCATGGCGCACACACAATAAAATGCTATTCAGCCATAAAAAAGAATGAAATCGTGCCATTTGAGACAAAATGTTGACATTATGCCAAGTGAAATAAGTCAGAAAGAGACAAATACTGTATGATCTTACTTATATTTGTAATCTAAAAAACAAACAAACAAAAGAACAAAGTTCACAGATACAGAGAACAGATTGTGTGTGTGTGTGTGTGTGAAATGGGTGAGACGGTACAGACCTCCGCTTATAAAACAAGTCAGTCCTGGGGATGTCATGTACAACATGGTGACTATAGTTAATAATACTGTGTTGCTTATTTGAAACTTGGTAAGAGAATAAATCTTAAAAGTCCTCATCACAAGAAAAAAAAATGGTTTTTATAACTATGTATAGTGACTTGATCTAGTGGTCATTTCTCAATGTATACAAATGTTGAAACATTACTTTGTACACCTGAAACTAATAATGTTATATGTCCATTTTACTTCAACTTGAACAATAAAGGTGCCTTTTCAGATGTGTGATTTTGGCCTATGAAAACAGCTATAATCCTTAAATCCTAAAAAGGTCTGTCTTCAAGAATTGTAAGAAAATTGTATTTAAAAAAAATTATTTTTATAAGAAAATTCTTTTAAGAAAATTAAATTGTACTAAATTGAATAATTGGATAACAATCATGAAGTTAAGAAGAACTACAGGTTTTTAAATGCATAACAGAATGAAAAACATGAATAAAAACAAATGGAAAAGAGGAAATAAGTCTACAATTTAATCTTGGTCCTACATGGGAAAACATTCCATTGCCCTTAAAGAAATTTTGTATAAAAAATATAAAGTAGTATTTGTACGTGTGGATATTTTCATAGGATTTTATATTATTCTTTTTCAGTGTATTTAACAGGGTCCACTTTTGGGTTTAAAATACTTGTTTTCACATTTTCAAGCCCGGATTAAAAACACAGTGAAGGGCTGATTAAGTTTTAATAAAAGGGATCCTTTAATAAAAGAGACCCTTTCACAATGTATATGTCTATCAAGTCATCACATTGTATACTTTAAATATCTTACAATTTTATCAATTTTACCTCAATAAAGCTGGGGGAAAGAGATTCTGAAAAGGAAGCCAAGAGGGCAGGTTTGATAAAAATCTGTGGCATGGAACCTGCTGGCCCGGCAGGAAGAACACAAGGTCCACAGCAGACCTGCGCAGGAAGCACCCAGGAGCCAAATGTAAAGAAAGGACAAACAGACGTTTCTTCACTGCCCTGTGTGCGTCTTCTTGGATGCTGAGTTGCTTTCAGTACTTACCCCTGGCTACAAACTCTAATGTGGTTAAATTATTCTGGATACTGTGGTTAAGTAATTGCTGTGTGGTCTTGGGAGTTAGTTACTTTTTTTTTTTTATTACTTCTGGTTTTTGGACATTTTTCTACCTCAGGTAATTGACATTACTTTGGAATGGACACCATGTGACTATTGCTTGGTGTGAGGAGGCCCTGGGTGACTTTCTGTCCCTAAAAGAAAGTTTCCTTTTTCCCTTCTAACTACTTATTTGATTATACTCTGGCGGGCTGGGCATTACTATAATACCCAGGAATTTCTCCTAACTGGAATTAGAGTGAATAGCAGGCTACAGCCCTCACTGCACCTAGTCAGCTACCCTGGCACTAGACAGCACTTGCAAACACAGACATCATCCTGTTTATGTCATTCTTACCCAATATTTGTGGAGAATGACTTACCCACTGTCCAAAGGGGGGGCGGCATAAATTTGCTATGATCAGTCATTTAGGTCAATCAGACAGTTATGACGCACGGGAATTATCCTTACTCTTCAATTTTTATTACCTCTAACTTTCACATAGCTCTACGATTTTATCTGTTTTTCAAAGGAAGAAGTGAATTCAACTAACACTGGCTCTGAAAACACCAAAGTGATAAATAACTAAATAAATAAATAAAATATCGAATGAATACTTAAGACAACAGTTTTCTAGCAGTGATCTTTTCAATCATTGCTTGCTTGATTTTTCAACATCCATTTCCTCCGCCCCTTTACTATAGTATATATTCATATAAAATTTAAACAAACTTTGAGAATCGTTTTAGAATTTTATAACACTCAATGAAGTAAGTATAAATATCAGAAAATATAAGAAAAGATTATAAAATCATCATTCGTGATATAGAAAAGCTACAATACCAATGTGGAAAAATGCAAATATGTATTTGTTTAAAGTAAAATACAAGTTAAGACAGGGTAAAACTTTGAAAAAAGTAAACACTTATATGAGTATGGGTATTAATTACTCAATCAACAATTGCTTAATGAGTACCTAGTATGTTTCAGGCACTGTTGTAGTTGCTTAGGATCATCAATGATCAAAACAGATTTTCTTAAAAATTGAGTGGAATTTTTAATCCAATGAGGAAAGGATACAAAAAACAATATACATAATAAATTACTAAATAAATTATTTGTATGTTGAAAATATATCAGATAAAAGAGAACAGAATCAGGAGATGCGAAATATGGGATAGGGAAGGGGAGGCAATGTGAAATATTAAAATAAGCACTTATTAATTTTTGATGTGTGAGAGAAATAGCTTTTAATCAGTGGGAAGAAGGAAAAATAAATTAGGTAATTTGTAAAAACCAAAGACTTACCAAGGAAAGCTCACCTAGAATTATCACAGCACAAGGCATGAAAATAGCATCTGAGGGAGTTTACACAAATGACATATGCATATGAATTTCGGAGCAATTTTTCTCTTATATCTTATATTCCCAAGAAGCAAATATCCCATATGCAAACTGTAATAAGTAGCAGCATAAAGCAAACGATTCCTTATTAGAGGAATAGGAAAGATGACAGATGAGAAGTACACCAATTACTGAATATTAGGGTCAGGGAATGACCTAAAAGATTTAGTCCATTCATCTTATTTTAATAAGAAGAAAAATGAAGGTTAGAGAAGTTAAATAACCATCTCAGGGTCACAAATCCAGTTAGAGGCAAAGGGTAGGCCTTTTATTTAGTGTAGAAATCATTTCTGGCAATAGCACATTAGATGAGCAAAAACTGTAACAAATTAGACAGATTAGTCTTAAATGCTCATGTACCAAAGATTAGGATTAACAATATAAAGAAAGCTTGGTTCAATTACTTTGCATAACTGATTTTTAAACCTGTGCAGTGCAGAAGCTTTTTAGTTTAATGTAGTTACATTTGTTTATTTTTGCTTCTGTTGTCTTTGCCTTAGAAGACATATCCAAAGATGTATTAAGACCAGTGTCAAAGAGGTTATTGTCTATGTTTTTCCTAGAAGCTTTATGGTTTCAGATCTTATATTTAAGAGTCTAATCCACTGAGTTTATTTATGTATATAGGGTAAGAAAGGTGGTCTAATTTCACTTTTTTGCATGTATCTGGTCCAGTTTTTCTAAAACCATTATTGAAGAGATTATTTCTACTCCATTGTACACTCTTGCCTTCTCGGTCAAATATTAACTTACTGTAAAGGTGTGGGTTTAATTCTGGGCTCTCAATTTTGGTCCATTGATCTCTATGCCTGTTTTAATGCCAGTACCATGCTTTTTTGATTATTAGGGCCTTGCAGTATAGTTTGGTATCAGGCAGTGTGATACCTCCAACTTGGTTCTTATTTCTCAAGATTGATTTGGCTATTCAGGAGTCTTTTGTGGTTCTATATAAACTTTTGCATTATTTTTTCTAGTTATATAAAAAAAAACACAAGGAAACCATCAACAAAACAAAAAGGCAACCTACTGAATAGAAGATATTTGCAAATTATATATCCCATACGGGATTAATATCCAAAACATATAAAGAACTCAACAACAAAAAACTACTCAACAATTAAAACGCAAACCATCCAATTAAAAAGTGGGCAGAGGATATGAATAGACATTTCTCCCAAGAGGACATAGAACATACAGATGGCCAACAAACATATGAAAAAGTGCTCAAAGTCACTAATCATCAGGGAGATGAAAATCAAAATCACCACGAGATAGAACTTTACCCCTGTCAGGGTAGCTACCACCGATAAGCCAATTAGCAACGTGTTGGAGAAGCTATGAAGAAAAGGGAAACCTCACGTACTATTGGTGGGGTTGTAAACTGGTGCAGCCACTATGGAAAACAATACAGAGGTGCCTCAAAAAATTAAAAATAGAAACTACAATATGACCCAGCAATTCCACTTCTGGGCATTTATCTGAAGAAATCCAAAACACTAATTCAAAAAGACAGATGCATCCCTATGTTCACTGCATCATTATTTACAATAGCCAAGATACAGAAGCAACCTAAGTGTCCATCGCGACAAATGGATAAAGGAGATGTGGTGCATGTGTACAGTGGAACATTACCCAGCCACCAAAAAAGAATGACATCTTGCCATTTGTAAGGATATGGATGGGCCTAGAAGGGATTATGCTAAGTTAAATAAGACAGAGAAAGACAAATGCCATATGACTTCACTTATCTGTGGAATCTAAAAAACAAAATAAATAAGCAAAGAAAACAGAAACAAACTCACAGATACAGAGAAGAAATTGAAGGTCACTAGATTGGAGGAGGTTGGAGAAGGAATGAAAAAGGTAGATGGGAGTGGGAAGTACAAATTGCCGCTTATAAAAACTGTCCCGAGGATATAAACTATAGCCTAGGGAATACTGTCAGTAATATTATAATAACTATGTACGGTGCTAGATGATCAGTATGATCATTTCATGTAAGGTATATAAATGTCTAATCACTGTTATATACCTAAAACTAATACGGGGGGGGGCAAATGTTGGTTTATAGTTGTGAGTATGTGAAACAGATTTTATTTTTGTATTATTATTAATGATACTATTATTTTCCATACAAACAACTGCAAACCTACTTTTGCCCCACCTTGTATAATACTGTTTGTCAACTGTAACTAAAAAATACATTTAAAACTTATAAATAAATAAATACAAAGACCTAACTGGGCAGCTCAGTTGGTTAGAGCATTGTCCAGACACACCAAGGTGGGGGTTCACCCCTAGGTCAGGGCACATACAAGAATCAACCAATGAATGCAGAGATAAGTGGGGCAACAAATCACTGTTTCTCTCTCAAATCAATTAAATAAATACATACATACATACATTAAGAATAATTCTTAAGCTTTATAGAGAGACACATCATAACTTCCAAAAAGTTGTTTTAGTCCCTTTAGGCCCTCAAAATATTTAATAATACAAGAATTTAACTACCTTACTGTTCCTGAAATTTAACAGTCAAAAATTAACTTGCATAACATTGGATAGATTATAGTCTACACTATAATCACAAATTTCACCCAAATTTTCAGGCACATTTCATGGACTAGGAATCAAAGATTCAAGAAAGTTAAGAGATTTGCCCATGGCGTTAGCAAAAGCAAGCTTCAGAATTACATGCTGTGAGAATAACTTAAAGATAGACGAATTATGCTTTATACAGATATTTAGAAAATTAGCAAATGGATAAATGTGGCATACTGCACAGAAAACCCGATCTTGTCCAGAAAAAAAGTATTCTGTAGTTAAATGAATTTAGGAAATGCCTTAGACTTTATTATTCTCCAGATTCGCAACGCATGTTACCGTATTAGACACTGAGGAGCTCTGAAGGAAAGGAACTTCTGGTTTTCAATGTGTTTACTGTGTAGGTAACTATTTTCCTAAGCCCACTTAGTTATATGGCACTGAAAATCAACGAGGCCGCACTGACAGGAGAAGGGCTTGAGGCCTTTAATGATGGGATTCGCAATAAGCTGCAGCCTATGGTGCTAGGACTCAAAGTTCTCCAGTTTTAAACAATGAGATGATGATAGTGGTAATAACAGCAAACAATAGATTTTTTTTAACTTATTACTCATTGAACAAATATTTACTGTGGGCCCATACGTCAGGCACTACATTTTACACTAGCTGAGAATTTGTATAAATTGCCACAAATGAAGGAGTTTTCTGCAGCTACGGCAGGCAGCTGCCCAACCGGTATTCAGCTGGTCAGTGGGCCGCCTAATGCCGGCCGCTCCCCACTCTGAAGTCCGTCAAGAACACAGCTGCTCCACTCCACTCCACTCCACTCCACTCCACTCCACTCCACTCCACTCCACTCCACTCCACTCCACTCCACTCCACTCCACTCTCCACTCCACTCCACTCCACTCCACTCCACTCCACTCCACTCCACTCCACTCCACTCGCGTCCGAGTGCAAGTCTCATCCGAGCAGCCTCACCTCCAGAGCAGGAGGCCAATCCCTGAGCTCCATGCTTCCCCAAGCTACCTGAGATAAGCAGTCTTCCCTGCTAAGAGGCCATACATGACCAGCAGATATCTTTCCTTTATAAGAAACAATAAATTCCGTTTTCTCTATTTCAGAGTGAATGATGGTTTCATAGTGTTTGAGAAAATCTGCTCTCACAACCCTATCAACCTAACCACGACTCTCACATTTCCAACCCTCACTTATCTGGTTAATAGATTGAGGTCCTGCCCAAAATAACATTTGAGGAAAAAAGTTCCAAAACTTTTAAGTAAACAAGAGGAATGAAAAGCTCTAATCTAATGTTGAAGAAGTCACAAGCCCAATATAAAGCCCTGTAGTCAAGAGATATCCTTGAGACAATAGATCAACACTGCAGTGGCCAGGAATTGCAGAACCAACTATCAAGGTGACTTTGTCTTTACTCTTAATTCTCCATCTCATCCATAAGAACATCTTGCTGAAATTTTGTACTGTCCTACCATGGCATTACCCCATCATAAAGGGAAATTATTTTACTCTGATATGAACTGTTAACTCATCCAACTTCCTAATAATTAAAAATGCCCGAATTTTTGTTGAGATTGATGTCAAGTTCACCAGAGTATAAAGACTAGAATCTCTCTCCCCCCATCATTTTGTAAATAAAGCAAACATATGCCAAAATTATAATTTAATTATACTTCCTTTAAATAGCCTTCTAGAAAAACCACCTGGTAATAATACCACTGTTGTAAATATATTTTCTCCTAATGTACTTGTATTTCTAGGGTTTAATTTGTCACCCAAAACAATAGTTTTAGTCTCATATACTATAATACTGACTAAATGAACCTGTAAATTCAAAAATATGGAAAACAGTGCAAAGCTGTAATATTACCAATTAAGCAACTTGGAAATTAATTTTGCAAATATTCATAGCTGCCAACAGGAAAATACATAATATATTCCAGTTGTAGTACATAATACATTCCATTTGCTCCTTCACAAAGGGCTTCGGTTTCAATCAGGAAGTGTACAAGACAACTGTCTTCCTAGAATATACAAACTAGACAATGATCAGTCACTTTTGTTCTGAAAAAATTAAGAAAAAGTTTATCTCTAATCTTCACAATTTTCCTCAAATCAAAATAAAATTTAGTATGCCTAGAAGAAATGCAGTTTGCGTCTATTTTCCAGAACATGGATAAAAAAGTGATAACATGAGAAAGATGTTAAGACATAATTACGTATAACAATTCTACTAAGAATAACATATAGGATATAATGAATGATCTTGTGGTTTTACTTTAGATTACATTCTACAACTTTAAATTTTTGGCATGAAATAAGAATCTCTTATAGATGTTTATACACATAATCACTGAAACTTGTATTAATTTTTAAATTATACTCTGAAAAGTTTAGTCTATATTTCTAGTAGCTTACAATGTGCGGTCTTCTCAATGTACTAAAAATATTCATAAAATATCTATGCCTTCCAACCACCAGCTCTGTGGAGGCAAATACAAACATTAATAATAATATCAATAAAATAGTAGTTAACACCTAGGCTTAGAAACATCACAGAATCCTATAACTTTCAAACCCCTTTGTTTATTATATCAAAAGTCTGAAATCTGGCTTCTGCCTTTGGTTCTGGCCTTATTTCCAGCCATACATGCTTTCTTCCTGCCTTACATATCCCACTACCTGTAAATCGCTGACCACACAATGAGTTCCACATCTTTGGGCCTTTGTATGTGATGTTCTCTCTGCCAACTATGTCTGTGTTTCTTCTTCCATGTAACTAATACCTTCAAAATTTAGTTCGAGGGGTACCACCCTTGGGAAATTTCCCCTAATCCCCAGTTTTACTTAGATGCCCCTCTGTGGTATATTACATTGAGACCCCAATTCTTTACCACACTCTATGTCAGCTCCCATTGTCAAGCATCTTTAAATGCCTTCACACTATAATTCTGAGTTAATCATGCTCTATACTTTGGCCAATAAGATGTTAGCAGATGTCAGCAAGCAAAGACTAAGAAGCACTTACATTTCAACTTATGCTCCTGAACTGTGCCACTGCCATGAAAATATGCCCAAGCTAATCTGCTGGAAGACTACAGAGCTGAGTCACCCCAGTTCTCCAGTTGAGGCATCCTAGGTCGCCTGAACAGGCCGACAGTGAGCTAACACTCAGACAGATGACTAAATCCGGTCAAGACTGGTGGAGCTGCCTAATCTACTATCCTAGACACATAAACCTAAATGCTGAGGTTTTACTATTGAGGGTTTATGGCTTTTTCTTATACAGCATTACTGTGTCAACAAATAACAGATCCACCCTCCTAGATGCTGCCAAAGCTCTTATCATAGAGAGAGGGCGGGGGGGGGGGAGGAGAGGGGATCAAAAGGAGAGTCTTATTGAAAAAGAAAATATTCTTATGGAAAAAGATACAGGTGATGAAGAAAAGCTATTTAGATGGATTCTCCTCCCTCCGATTTCACTGGGATCTCAGATTCCAACGCATTTCCCCCAGGGTGTGCAACTTAAGGGGCACACACACTAAATACTGGTGGAACAGATTAAAACGTTAAGGCCTGTGGGTAGCTGTCCGTTAGATGAGAAAAAAAACCCTACAATTCATGTGGCTTGTGGATACAATGTGAGCAGGAAAGAGCCAATAATTGTAGTGCTTTGGCTGACAACAATATGAGGCTATGCAGAAGATACCTGATATTTTTCATCTTTAAGAAATGAAATAGCACATAGTGGGAAACCAATAAATGCTTACTGAATGAAACAACAGCATAAGGGGGAAAAATTCAAAATTTTATTATAGTTGGTATGCTTTTTAACAGCTAAAAATTATTCAAAAAGGTACCACATTAACAATGTGTATATTTTTAACAGCAGCAAATATAAAAAAGGAAGGAAAAAATCAAGGAATCTGAAAGGACGTAAGATTTAGCATCAATATATAATCAATTATAGTGATGAGGAAAATGAGTCGGGTGATACATACTGAGGATTTACTATTTGCCAGATGCTACTGAACTGATTTAAATGTCAAAACAACCCTATGAGGTAGGTACTATTATTTCCATTTCTAGGCATGGACAGGTTAACTAGGTCACCCAAGGTCACGTATTTAATGAATGGAACAAATGGAATTCAACCTCTCACCAGTCTGTCAACTCCAAAAATCAAAACCCTGACTACTCTGTAACATTGTCTTTCATAGAAACTGAAGGGACTTCAGATGTAATTTATTTAAACTTCCACCACAATTAAGATTTAATTAAACACTTTAGATCATATAAGCCGGCCGGTGTGGCTCAGTGGCTGAGCCCAAGCCCCGCGCCAGGCCGGGAGGCTCCACCCATTCCAGGTCAGGGCACACGCTGGGTTTCAGGCTCCATCCCCAGCAGCGGGTACACAGGAGGCACAGATGCTGACGTTTCAGAGCAATGTTTCTAACCCTCCCTCTCCCTCTAAAAAAACAATAAAAACTTATTTTTTTTAAAAAAATTAAGACCATATAAGCATATATCCAACTAGCAGGTAGCTACAGTAGGTTATTGGATGACATTTGAATAAATTACAAATGACTTTTTGAAAATTAACTGTGGAACATGCAGAAAAGTAAACCAACGTTTAAAGGTTATAATAGTTGAATTTACAAGATTGAAAGGAAAAATCTGGAGAATTGAAACATCAAATGCTTTTTATATTAAGAGTGAGAAAATGAAATCTATTAGAAGGGTGAAAAAAATCTTCCAAGTCAAATGTCTTCCTCTCTAGTCATTTAAAGAGCTGAATTTACCAAATAAAATTCATCTTTTAAGTCTCAAGAATTAATTGTAAATATTAAAACAGCCTAACTGGGAAAATCCATGGTACATTTATGAATAAATCAAAGGAGTTCTGGAACAAAATTCATAAATCATTCTACTAATTAATGTAAAATTTCCCAAGGCTAAAAGTTAGTAAAAACAATAAGAATAGAGTTAATCTCATCATACTTGATTAAAACTGATTAAATGTGATACTTGGAAATAGACGCATTCTCTAGGTACATAATTATTATATTCAGAGTGAAATTTTATTTCCAGCTTAAAGACACCAATGCATATAACATGCACAGAGAGTTTGATAAACAGAGAAAAATCACAGCCCTGAGGCTCCCCCAATAACTTCAGGAATCCAGGATCTCTAATTTCCATAATCCCAGGTCCTACAGAAGTAAAAATTGGAACAAATTTCATACCTCAAATCCCTTGGTGAATCTCCACTACTCTGAGGGAAAAGGGGGAAAGAGTGATGCCCTATGCCATGGGGCCCAGAGGATACCAAGATTCAAACAAGTGTAAACAATCTCTCCCTTAGTATTGATAAGAAACTAGAATATTAGATACACAGTCTGAGTTCTCTTAGCTTCAGGGAACTCCCCCTCCTTTCCTCTCTCTCATTCCAAACATTCAAGCTATGAAATTATGTTCAGGTGTTTGACTAAATATATATTTCACAGCCGGATAACTCAAAATAATATTTAACATTTAAAATTAAATTGTTCACATTGTACTATTCTTCATTAAATTCAATTAACTGGTTTCTACTTATAGATGTGTTCCTAAAACCCTAAGTGAAAAAAGTTAAAGAAAGAAAGATTTTATTTCTAAAAAATGAAAGAGGAAAATGGAGAGTGCCGGAGTAAATACTGTTTTCTTGACACTTGAACTGAACTGTAAGAAAGAGGGAGCCAAAGGAGCCTGTTCACCCTTACTATTTCTTTGCACAGGTGTCATGCTTACTGTGCTGTTAAAATGCAACAGCCTAGAATAATCTATTCCAGAGATGGGGGTGGGGCGTGAGGGAGGAGAAGCTAACCAGGCCGTCTGCAGCACTTTCCGTCCAGGTTATAAGAGTAACATGTAGCAGAAAAACCTTGCTCTGTTTGGTATAACTACCTCAATTTTCTTAAAAATCACATATACTTGAGAGTTAGAGCCTTTATATATTTTCTCTCTAAAAAACTTAACATTTGGCAGCACCACTGGAATATGAAAAAATTAATATTCATAAAAATATATTTATATTTTTAAAAAGTTATGAAACACTGATATTTAATCTGTCTCTTAAATTTGCTAAGAGAACAAAACAATGGACTTTGAAAGGGTACCAAATCCATCATCATTAATTTTATTGTGGTAACTAACTTTATCCTAATGGCTTGATAACAAAGTTTAGCCTTAAGGCTAAATCACCACATAGATAATTAAAACAACAGAAAGATAGAAGAGAGGGTTGCTCTTACCCCCATAAGATAGTTTTACTTCTAATTTTTGTGGGGGGGGGGGAAACCAACAAAATATCATATTGTTGAAGAGAAGTCATGTCAGAAGATATTTTCAAATTAAACAAGGAGGAACACTTCATGTTAATTTTCCAACTTTAAATCACATTGAGTACTAAACTCTCAGACCCAGTTAACAAGATAATAATCCTCTGCAACCTGCTAAATTCTTTCATTTTGGATTATACACTGAAGATGAAAGGTAGAAATTTAGAGTCTATATACATTCTATTTTCAGCATTATCATGAATATGTTGCAGTTAAAACTTTATTAGTGATCATTAAAATTTAATTTCACATAATTGTTATGTCACAAAATATTATTTATTATTCTTCTAATTTCCCGCCAACCATTTAAAAGAGTAGAAACCATTCTTAGTTACTCATATGTACAAAACAGGTGGCTGTCAGCATTCGGCCCTCAGGCTATAGTCTGCCAACCTCTAATGTAATCGAACAGCAGTGCCAAATAATGCATGAACTGAGAGTGAGCAGTAGGTGCTGACTGTAACTGCCACTGGTGTTCAGAGAGGAGGTGGAAAAATGTTAGAATAATCGAGAAGACTTCTTTGAGTCAGAAGTACTTGAGCAAGGATCTCAGGGTGATGAGAACTCGTACTGCAGGTAGTTAGTATAAGCAAGAAAGTTGTCCCACTCTCCGAATAAAACCTACTCTTTTGTCAAAACATGTAGAGAGCGACAAACAAGTGTTGCACTGTTGTTTAAGCTGTATTACACAACTTACCAATGTTTGAAATATTGTATATTCACATTGAAAATAATAAAAAACAAACTGGTAAGGGTTATCAAAAAAGAATGTGGAAGTCAAACCCCATTGTACTTAGAGAGGCAATGAAGCTAAAACAAGGTCATCAGGGTGCTCCCTAATTCAGTATGACTGGCATCCTTATAAAAAGGAGAAGTTTGGATACAGGGGAGACCACGTGGAGACACACAATGAGAAGACAGCAACTTGACTGAAGTGATGCACAAAGCCAAGGAATTTCAAGGACTGCCTGGAGCAGACAAGAAAGGATTCCCCCTTAGAGCCTTCAAAGAGAATATGGCCCTTATGGCCCTGCTGACCCCTTGATTTTAGACTTTCAGTCTCCAGAACTGGGGGACAACATGCTTCTGTTGTTTTATACCACCCAGCCTGGGGTACTTTGTTACAGAAGCCCTAGGAAACTGATACACAAACATAAAGTACGAAGCATGCTTTTCAGACTATCACTACAGTACTCAAGCAACCATGTCATCATTTAATGCACAACACAGATATGAAGCTGAAACAAAATGAACAATGCATTAAAATTGTCAAGTTAAAATTCAATTGATTTTCTTTGCATGATATGGCTACCAAACAAGTCATTGTCTTTTTCCCTCACTACCTCAAACCAGATGTCCTTGGGCTGGATAGACAGCTAACAGGCAGAAGGAAAGACAGAATCATACTTATTTATCAGTTGTCTCTTGGTGTCAGGTGAAAGCTTCCTAAACAAAGCAAAGGAGTAACTAATTCTGTTGCTGCAATTAGGGGCCTTGGTCTCCTCCATGTCCATATGGTATATCTCTTCTCATTAAGCCTAGTGTGCTCCTGAGTAATCCAAGAAATGACCACAAAGACCACCTTCTTTCCAAATGGAGGTAACATAAGCAACCAGGAAATTCATTTGGATCCAGGTCAAGTTTTTTTCTTTCACAAGATGGAGCTTCACATTAAAGAATAAAAGAAACCACATTTTTCTTAAAGCAAATGAAAGCATACTTACCTTGCTCAAGAGCCCTTTCTCACAGTTGTTACGCTTTAACATTTTCATTAAATGGTATGTTAATGATTTGAATGTGAGCACAGCCTCACTTCTTTAGGGGGGAAAAAAAAGAATAATTTGGGCATTGTCTTGGATCAAGGCCATTTAGTAAAAATAAAGTAGGCCAGCAACATCAAGGCTACCACAGAATTGTTAGAGTGCCCTGTTATTTTAAGAGTATATATTGATCAATTATTTAACTTGATTTATACAATGTAGGAGATTTTAAAAGTATTAAAAAGAACTCAAATTATAAGATATCAATTATTATCTTCATTCTAAGTTTTAATAGAGCATCTCTGAAAATGTGAGTTTATTAGGAATGTTAAAGAAAACTTACCCTTAATTTGAGTTTCTTTACATTTGCCTGGAGGAAGTTGATTGATCTAGGCCATATTTAACTGGTATAACTCCTCATTTTGTTTTTCCTTAAGGCTTCCAGTTTATACAAACACTTTATCTGAACTCTTTTCTAATCTTTTTTCCCAAAGTACTATTTTGTATAATGTGTAGAATTAAAACAAGGTGGTAGGTTCTAATCCAACCCATTAACCATAGACCCAAGATTATAATTACCTATAATGTACTAATATACTAGGATAAAAACTTGTTTGGGGAAAATTAGTTAGAAGTTAGGGAAATGTATTAAAAGATTCCTTTGGCCCTGGCCAATGTGGCTTAGTTGGTTGGGCTCGTCTCATGCACCGAGAGGTTGCTGGTTTGATTCCTGGTCAGGGCACACTGCCAGGGTTGCCCGCTCGATCCCCAATAGGGGGCTTGCAGGAGGCAGCTGATCAATGATATACTCTCACATTCCTGTTTCTCTCTCCTCCCTTCCTCTCTCTCTAAAAAAATCAATAAACTATTCTTTAAAAAAAAAAGACCCCTTTGGTAATAAATTAGTAGAGACATACTGGGTACAAATTTGGAGACAAAGACTCATTAAAGCAGAAGTTGAGATTTCTACAATCAATCAATTAAACTTACACTTGGGTTTAAGAATTACCTTAAGATGTGGTAAGAGAGAACTCTACCCTGAGCCTGACTGTCACAAAGCCGTCAACATCACCACTCATCACTCGCAGATAACTCAAATCATCCGGGCCCTAGGGAAATACTTCTCCACATTTCTCAAAACAAAAGGCTACTTACTGCATCAGAATGCCTTGAAGGTTTGTGGGTTGTTACTACTGACACGGGAAGCGCACACTGCTCTTGGGAGTTGGGAGGGTTAGTGGTGGAAAGCAGAGGTTCTCAAAGCCTCCTCTCAGACAGCATGTATGCAAAGGATTCTCCAATTACAAAGTACTGTTTTCAAATAGTGCCAAGGATCCATTTTCTTCCTTCTCTTCCTGTTCCGACTTGCGATTTCAGGGCTATTTAGGATGACTTATGGGACATGGGCCTTTATTTAAATTCCTGCCCTTTGCCCTGCAAATTTGAGGGGTGGACTTGAGCAAAACTGGTCAGACAACCTATGGTTCAAATAAAATATCATTTATAGCACAGACTTACTTTCTGGTAATAGAAAAGAATAATATGTGTTTGGAAATTCCGGTTAAAAATATTAAGAACTATTGACCCTAACCTATTCCAAAAAAAAGTGGACATCTTTCCTGTTTTTAAAGATTTCCAGTAAAAGAAAGTCCAAAGCCGTATTATTGTTTATGTTAAAGTTTCCATTTTCAGCTTATTTGTATTTTTATCCATTTTAAACATGTTTTGAAAAAGGAGACTAGCATAGAATGTTGGCCAAATTTTCAGAGATCCAAACATGATCTCTTAAAATATGAACTTACAAATTGCTTAATGTCTCTGAGCCCAGAGGTGTGCATTTCAATGTCACCTAGGTGCCCAAAATTTAAATTTCAAGGCTGCTTATCAAGCACAGAAACTGAACACTTGAGCTAAACTCACAAGTGTGCAAAGAAGTAAATATCCATTGGAAAAAAAATCTGATTTACAGGGTGGCCCATTTAAAACAGTTCCCATTTAATAATGTGGCTGTGTACAGGGCCTCTTTTAAATGGGCCACCCTGTATGAAGCTTAAGTCCAAGATAAAAAATGTCCTCCCTTGAGAATTTTTAAAAACCAGAAACACTGTAGGTTTAGTGGTTATTTTTAAGGTTTTAGATGGTTTCTTTGGACTCCTTTAGAACTGAAAAAAGATGGATACACATTTTAAAAATGAAATGTTACAACCACACATCTGTAATGAGAACCAGTGCCAGTGGATATTTTTAAAGCAAATTAAAACGGTCAACTTTTTTTAACTTAGGCAAACAGCTGCTATACACAGTGCACAGTAACTACTTTTCAGCAAAAGTTCAGAAGGAATTTCCTAATGAAGATTTATAGGATGTTCTGGGATTGATAATTAAAGGTTCCCCTAAAAAGATATGAATGACAGCATCAAAGATGTGAGGGTTAAGGGCACTAAGCGTGCCTGTGCTCTAAGGGAAGGGCTGGAATTTAGAATAAAAAATACACAAAGTAGTTACCACAAAGGGAAATGAGGGTGAATCTGACATGGAGCAAACCTTTATTGTATATCTTTTCTCCACTGATTTTCAAGTCTTTTGTAAGATTCCATAGTGATTTCTAATGTTTAAATACCTCTATTATTAGTTCCTTCATTTTTTTTAAATCCTCACCCGAGGATATGCTTTCATTGATTTTTTGCGAAAGAGAGAGAGGTCGATGTGAGAGAAACACCCATCAGTTGCCTCCCATACATGACCCGACCAGGGATGGAACCTGCAACCGAGGTATGTGCCCTGGCCTGGCATCGAACCCACAACCTTTTGGTGGACAATGTTCCAACCAAGTGAGCCACCTGGCCAGGGCTAGTTCCTTCTTTTAAAAAGGGCAGTGAGAGGAAAGGGCTTACCTAAAAAAATTACGCCGATAAAGAGATTATAGGATCTGAAGATTGTGACTTCCATTCTGTATCTGACTTGAATAATGCTGTTTCTTCTCTAAAATCAATAACAACAACAACTATGGACCCTCCCATCACCCTATGAGCCATGTACTCTTCCTAGGCACTTGACATGATTAAATTATTTAATCACCACAACAATACTATGAGGTTGATACTGTTATCTCCATTTACAGGTGAAGAAAGTGAAACATTAACAGATTAAGTAATCTGCTCAAGGTCACAAACATAGTTAAATTGCCTGTTGTGGTTCAAGACATGACTCCGGTTCCAGGGTCCATGTTCTTAAGTATTAGGCTATTCTAGATCTTCAAAAAGAACAAGAAACTGCATATTTCCCTTAAAGTTACATTCAGTAAGGCCATATTCTAAATATGACATATCATCCCCCATCACAAGTGTAGCAGCCATATTCAGCTTCATCCTTAGCAGTAGCTCATTCATTCAACAAACAGTTATTGAACACCTTAGTGGGACAAGTATTGGTCTAGGCCGTGGGGATAAAGAAATGAACGAAACAGGCACTCTGCCTTACACTGATAATCTTGATACTTGGGTGATACCTAATTGGGATGAACACTTAATCTAAGGGCATGCAGGGATTGACAAGCCAGCAGATAATGAAGTAAAACCACTAACAGCTTTGCTCTACAATACAATATAACTGATTATATTTATTTTCTTGGAAAACTGACAAAGTCAACAGGAAGTAGGCTAGACAGAAGTAAAAAACACAAGAGGAAAGCAGTAAGCTCAAGCAATGGAGCAACATAGACCCAAGTAATCAAAAACCACAAAATAAGAAAAAAGGACAGTAAAGACAGGAAAAACAGCAAAAGAGAAGGAAAACAAATACAGGGAGAACCAGAGAGATGAGAATCTCAAGACCAGTGAACTGTTATTGGGTGTGTATAATGATATCGAATTATAGTTTTAATGTATATTTTCCTGAAGACTAATGCTGTTCAGTAGTTGTCATGTGCTAATTTGCATTTCATATGCCTTCCTTTGTAAAATGCCAAGTCTTTTGCCATTTTTTAATTGGGTTGCTTAACTTTTTAATTATTGAAGTGTCACAGTAATATACATACTTTGGGTACAAGTCCTTTGTCAGACATGGTAGGTCCTGCAAATATCTCTTCCCCAGTCTGTAGTCCTCCTATTCATTTTCTTAAATATAAACTTTCAGCAGATCGAGCAAATTTGTTAAAAAAGTGTGTTTTCATCACTGAATTACGTGGCATCTCTAGAAAATCAATTGACCATCTATGTGGGTTTATTTGAGAACTCTCCATTCTATCCCACTGATGCAGTGCCCATCCCGCCACTACCACACTGTCCTCATTAGTCACATTTTACTTTCTACCAAGTCTTGAAATCAGACAGCATAAAGCCTACAACTTCATTTCTTTTAAAAACTGCCCTGGCTATTTTCTGTCCTTATATAAATTGTAGAATGGGCATGTCAATTTCTGTTTTTAGAAAAGCCTGCAATGACACTGATTGGGATCACATTCAACTATAAATCAATTTGGAGAGGACCGGCAATAAATTAAAGCAGCGAATGTCTCTGCTTACTTTTTTCTCTCTCAGAAGTGATTTGAAAGTTTCACTGTACAGACTTGTCATATTTTAAATTTATTCCTGTAAGATTTTTAATGCTATTATAAATGGTTTTATTTTAAATGTCATTTACTTTGTTTTTCAAACTACTTTATTGAGGTATGGCTGATATACACAAAGCTATACATATTTAATGTATACAACTTGATAAATTTGGAGATAAGTATATATCTGTAAAATCATCACCACAATCTATGGCATAAACATATCAGTCAACTCCCAAAGTTTCCTGCAGCCCTATTTTACTCATTCATTTCTGATATAAGCCCTTAACATAAGGTATATCCTCTTAACAAATTTTTAAGTATATAATACAGTATTATTAACTATAGCCACTGTGCTGTACAGTGGTTCTCTACGAATTATCTATCTTGGATAATTGAAATTTTGTACTCTTAGACTAACACCTCACTATTTTCGCCTTCCCCCAGCCCCTGGCAACCACCATTCTACACTCTACTTCTATGAATTTCATGATTTTACATTCGTCATATAAGTGGTATGATGTAGTATTTCTCCATCTGTGTCTGGCTTGTTTCTCTTAGCATAATGTCCACCAGGTTCATTCATGTTGTCACAAATGGCTTCATTTTAAAGGTTGAATAGTATATCATTACACGTATATGCCATGTTTTCATCATCCTTTCATTCATCAGTGGACATTTAGGTTGAGCCTGTGTCTTGCCTACTGTGAATACTGCATTTGATTTTCTAATTCTTCACTGATTACATAGAGAAATACATTAATTTTTGTTTATTAACTTTGTATCCTGTGATCTTGACACATTCTTTTATTATGCCTGGTAGTTCTGAAGTTATTATAATCCCTTTTTAGCATCTGTACATACATTTGTGAACACAGGCACTCTGACTTCTCCCTTTTCAACTGGAATGTTCATCCCCGCAGCGTGTCTCCCTGCGCGGGCCAGGGCCGCCCGGGGTACACCGAACAGACGGAGCGAGAGCAAGCATACCTTGTTCTTGACCTTGCAGGGAAAATGTTCGGTCTTTCCATTCATTACAATATTATATGTAGGTTTTCAAAAGATCTTAATCAGTTTAAGCATATTTTCACTTAGAGTATCCTGAGTTTTTATTATACATATTAAATTTTATCAAATTATTTTTTATATCTATAAGATGATTATGGTTTTTCCCTATTCTGTTAATGCAGAGAAATACACTGAGGAATTTTTTTGAATGTTGAAACAAATATGCATTGCTGGAATCAATTATTCTTAGTCCTTTCGTATTACCCTTTATATATGCTGCTGGATTAGATTTACTGATATTACCTAAGAATTTTCCATCATATTCATGAGAGATGGTGATCTGTAGTTTTCTTGTAATATTATGATTTGGGTATCAGCATAATGCTGGTCTTAGAAAACTAAGCTATCTGGGCTGGAGTTTACTTGGTACAAAGTTTTTAATTACTAATTCAATGTCTTGATATAGGACTATTGAAATTTCACTATCTTTTCTTATCTCAGTTTTGGTAATTTGTACTTTTGGGAAATTTACCCATTTCATCTAGATTATCAATATTCCTTTATTACCTTTTAGTAACAGCGGAATCTATAGTGATGCTCTCTCAATTCCTGGTACTAATAATTTGTGTGCCCTATTTTCTTCTTTTTTTTCTTCAATATATCTTTATTGATTTCAGAGAGAGGAAGGGAGAGGGAGAGAGAGAGATAGAAACATCAGTGACAAGAATCATTGATGGGCTGTCTCTTGCACGTCCCAGACTGGGGATGGAGCCCACAACACGGGCATGTGCCCTGACCGGGAATCGAACCTCAATCTCCTAGATCCTAGGTCGACACTCAACCGCTGAGCCACACCAGCCAGGCTGTACTCCTTTTTCTTGATCTAGCTTGGGATTTATCAATTTTTGGATGTTTTCAAAGAACTGCTTTTATTTTCATTGATTTTTTCTTCATTTTCTATTTCCTTGATTTCTAGTCTTACACTATTTCCTTGCTCTACTTATTTTGAATTCAATTTGCACTTCTTTGTCTGTCTTCTTAAGGCGAAGGTTTGCTTTTCAACCTTTTTCTTTTCTTTCCTAATGTAAGTCTTTAGAGCTATACATTTCCTTGGAGGCAAAATGCTTTAGATTCATCTTATAAACCCTGATGTATTATGTTTATTATCATTATTTTTTATCAGGTTTTTTATTTTGCTTCATATATTTTGAAGCTCCGTTATTAGGTACACACATAATTGGTCATTCACTGATTGATCAAACCTTTTATTATTATATTCCTCTTTGTCACTGGACATGTTTCTTATCCAGAAGTCTACTTTGTCTGATATTACTACAACAATACTAGCTTGCCCAATTGTCTAAGAAAATCAAATAAACTCTCTTAAGGAAGAAGTCACAAAAATATCTCATGAACTATGACAAACTTTCTCAGAAAATAAAATCATTCACAAGAGTTCAGGCTTTAGAATTTAAAAATTGTTTCTATTAAAACCTTTTTGCCACATTTCACTATGAATTTACAACAATTTTAACAATTCATTGTTTCATTGACCTTTCCAGTACGCAAAAAAATTTTAAGATGAACATTTCACATACAAGTGTAAATAAGTTGCATTATCTATTTTTATAGAACAAAAAAACATTAACAGGGGCAACTTAAATTATCCTCTGCTTGAAATAAATGAAATTCAGAATAGGAAAAAAAAAAAAAAACCACAGAAAGAAATAATTAAACAAAGAGTCAGTTCTTTGAAAAGATAAACAAAATTGGCAAACTTTTAGCTAGACTAACCAAGCAAAAAAGATAACCCAAATCAACAAAATTGTAATTGAAAAAGGAGATATTACAATTGATGCCAGATATATACAGGACCATAGAAGTTATTAGGAGCAACTATACAAAAGAAAAACACAACTGGACAACCCAGAAGAAATGGAAAAATTCTTAGGAACTTGCAACATACAAAGAATGAATAAGAACGAAATAAAAAATCTAAATAGACAAATTACTAATAAGAAGAATGAATCAGTAATCATAAATCTCCCAACAAAGAAAAGCCCAGGAAACGATGGCTTCACTGGTGAATTAAAATACAACATCTGTTAACAAATTAGGGATAGAAAAAATATACTTCAATATAATGAAGGCCATAATGGCAAGCCCACAGTTAGCATCATATTCCATTGAAAGTTTGAAAGCATTTCCTATAAGATCATGAAAAAGACAAGGGTAATCATTCTCACCACTTCTATTCAACATAGTACTGCAGGCCATAGTCAGAGCGATCATGCAAGAAAAACAAAGCATCAAAATTGGAAAAGAAGCAGTAAAATTATTTCTACTTGCAGGGACATGGTTTTATATCTAGAAAAATCCAACAGCATCACAAACAATAAAATACTTAGGAATAAGTTTAACTAACCAAGGGTAAAAGAGTGCTACACTAAAAAATACAAGACATTGAAGAAAGAAATCGAAGAAGACACAATAAATGGAAAGGTATCCCATGTTCACAGATTGAAAGAATTATTAAATTATCCATACTACCCAAAGCTATCTATAGATTCAATGCAATCACTATCAAGACTCCAATGGCTTTTTTCCCCCCCACAAGTAGAAGAAACAACCCTAAAATTTACAAGGAACCACAAAAGACTGAATAGCCAACGCAATCATGGGAAAGAAGAACGAAGTGAGAGGCACCACACTTCCTGATTTCTAGCTCTATTATAAAGCTCCAATAATCAAAACAATATGGTACTGTCATAAAAACAAACTTGAAGACAAATGGAATAGAACTGAGAACCCAGAAATAAACTCATGCATATATAGTCAACTAATATTTGACAAAGGAGCACAGAATACTCAATCGAGAAAAGGCAGTCTCTTGTGTAAATGGTACTGGGAAAATTGGATATTCACAAGTTAAAGAATAAAACCAGACCCCTATGTTACACCACTCACAAAAACTAACTTGAAATGGATTAAAGATTTTAATGTAACATCAGAAACCATAAAATGCCTAGAATAAAACAGAGGAAAAAAGCGTGACATGTCTTGGCAATGATTTTTTTAGACATGACATATAAAGTAAAACAACAAAGAAAAAAATAAACATGTGAGACTACATCAAACTTAAAAAGTTTCTGCACAGCAAAAGAAACCATCAACAAAGTAAAAGATAACCCACCAAATGGAAAAAAAAATATCTGTAAACCATGTACCAGATAAGCAGTTAATATCCAAAAACTATTAAAAAACTCATACAACTCAATAGCGGAAAAAGAATCATCAAAATTCCAATTTAAAAATGGGAAAAAGACTTGAATAAACATTTTATCAAAGAAGATATATGAATGGCGCACATTACACGAAAAGGTGCTCAACATTAATCATCAGCAGGGAAATGTAATCAAAATGAGAATATCTCACCTCATGTGTTAGAATGGCTTTCACTGGAAAGGTAAGAGATAACAAATGCTGGAAAAGATGTGAAGAGAAGGAAAGCATTCTGCATTGTTAGCAGGACTGTAAATTAGTACAATTTCTATACAGGTTCCTCAAAAAATTAAAATTAGAACTACCATATGATCTAGAAATTGCACTCTGGGAATAGGTCTGAAGGAAACAAACACACTACATTGAAACGATATCTGCAACCCCATGTTCACAGCAGGATTATTTACAATATTCAAGATATAGAGACAAACTAAGTGTCCACTGACAGAAAAATGGGCAAAGAAACGGTGATATATATATACACAATGGACTATCACTCTGCCATAATAAAGAAGGAAATCCTTCCATTTACTATAGGTATGGACCTTGAGGGCATTATCCTAAGTAAACTACATCAGACAGAGAAAGACAAACACTGCATGATCTCACTTACATGTTGAATCTTTTTTTTTTTTTTAAATTCACAGAAAAAAAGATCAGATTTGTAGTACCAGAGGTGAGGGGTGGGGAGGAGAAATGAATGAAGGTGGTCAAAAAGTACAAACGTCCTGTTATAAAATAAGTAAGTACTAGGGATGTAATGTGAACCTGATGACTACAGTTAACACTGCTGTATGGTATATTTGAAAGTTGTTAAGAGTGTAGATTCTAAGAGTTCTCATCACAAGAAAAACTTTTTTTTCTTTTTCTTTTTTTGCATGTATATGATTGTGGGTGCTAATTAAACTTACTGTGGTAATCATTTCTTAATATATATAAGTCAAATCATTATGTTGTACATCTCAAAATTATACAAGCTGTGTCAAGCATATCTCCATAAAACTGGGGGGGAAATCCTCTGCTCAAAGGCTCTGACCTAGTATTCTGCTAAACGAAGCCCTTCAAATTCATTCTTTGCATTGTTATGAAAACTTCTAGGTAAAAGATAACATATTCACCTGCTGCTGATGTATGTTTTAAAAAGACTTTTTGGTAGATAAAGAAGTTTAAGTTTGACAGTCTGCACACTGGTGCTCAGTAATTAAAAAGGCTTGCCCTGGCTGTGCAGTTCAGGTGGTCGGAGCGTCATCCTGATGCAGCAAGGCTGTGGATTCAATCCCCAGTCCGGGAATACACAAAAATGAACCAATGACGCGTCAGCAGGTGGAATAACATTTCTCTGTGTGTGCGTGAGTTTGTTCTCCTTCTCTCTCTCCCTTCCTCTCTCTCTAAATATCAATAAAAAAATTAAAATTTATATAAAAAATAATAAGGGCTTAGTATGAAATATTGAAGATGTGAAATCTAGTCTTTGTCACCAACTTCCTAGTTATGAGACCTTGCATTTCAAATTCTTGGTTTCCTTGTATAGACATTTAAGCAATAATTTCATTTTTAAAATTAGAATTTTAATACTAAGGACCATTTATTGAAAACTTATCATATGCTAGACCAGTGTAGACCAAATGTCAGCCATCTGACTACCACTTTCACAAGCTATATTGCTTTTTGTTCTAGTTAGGCTGTTATTTATTACTTTCTCTAAGTCAATATATATTTCTACTTTAATATATTAATTTAAAAAGGAAGTTTCTATCATGAATATTGATCATGGAAAAATCAATATTATATGCCAGAAAGAGCAAGTATCTGCCACTGATGGCAATTAACAAATCAATGAGATCATCATCCCTTTTCGGGGAATTCTAAATGGTGAGGTCAGGAAGGGAGGGAGGGGAGTGTAGGGGAAAAATGAGAATAAACAAGGAGAAAGAAGTCAAGTCACAAAAACAGCATTGTTAGAAATGAAGTGATGAGTAATGTGATGTGCCACAGGCACCTAGGTCATCAGAGTATACCAAAAATTATTTTCAACAGCTTTATTGAGATATAAATATTACTATAAAATTCACCCATTTAAAGTGTACAAATTAAGTAATATTTACTATATTCAGAGTTGTGAAGTCATATCACAATCTAATTTTAAAACATTTTCAGCACCCCAAAAAGAAATCCTTACCCATTAAAAGTCACTCCCCATTCCCGTTCCCCATCCTAACCATCCCCCTACCCCTGGCTACCACTAATCAGCTTTCTCTCTCTCTACAGATTTCCTATTCTGTGCATTTAATAATGTAATTATAATATGCAGCCTTTTGTGCCTGATTTCTTACACTTAGCACAATGTGTCAAGGTCTGTTCATGTTGCAGCATGTTTTCAGTAAGTCGTTCCCTTTTTATGGCAAAATAATATTCCTTTGTATAAATTTACCACATTTTATTTATAATAAAATTCAGCTGATGGACAGTGTTTCCCACATGTTGACTATTATAAATAATGCTGTTATGAATATTTGTGTAGTTTATTCTTGTCCATTTTAAGACCTAGCTCTGTAGCTGCTGGGATGGTAGGTCTATGTGTCTATATGTCCTACTGCAATTTCCCACATCATCTGAGGTAATCTGGGGGTATCCCTTATTCTTTCAACATGAAAAAGCTTCACTAGTGTGAACATATATTAAGCGAGTAAAAGAAAGTTTAAAAATAAGTTGTAAGTACCACAAAAGAACAATGTGCTAAGAATCAAGAATCTGAGTTATGTTTTCCTTTTTTTAAAAAAATATATCTTTATTGATTTCGGAGAGAGGACAGGTGAGGGGGAGAGAGAGAGGTAGAAACATCAATGATGAGAGAGTCACTGATCGAGCCCGCAACCCGGGCATGTGCCCTGACCGGGAATCGAACCCTGATCGCCTGGATCCTAGGTCGACGCTCAACCGTTGAGCCACGCCCGGCGGGGCCTGAGTTATGTTTTCAATGCTATATTATCAGCTCCATGATCCTGATTATATTACTGTCCCTGTAAGGATCTCAGTTTCCTTATCTGTAATTGAGGGATGCCAGGCTAACTAATAATAAAAGTTTCATTATGTTCTAAAGTAGTATCCTTTAAAGCTAAAGGTTTCATTCTAGCAGATATAGTGAACTACGGCAACCTAAAGAAAAACTTTATATGATTTTTCCCCCTCAATATTCTGCCTGATTTGTGGCACAAAGTCTATAGTAAAACAGAAATCTATTCTTTCTCTAATAACATATATTATCTATAAAGCATAAAAATATATTTTCAAGCCTATATGTAACCACTACACCTCAAGTTTACATGGGTTTCTAATAACATGGTCAAAATAAAAACACATATATTAATATCCTACACGTCAGTTCCGATAAAAGAAACCACTAAACACAAATTGTTACATATAAGACAAAACCACAAGTAGTTCTATTAAATTTCAGAGTCTTTTTTTTGTTATTATAAACTCACAGATTTTAAATTTATTCCTTTTTTTATTGATAGTATTACAAATGTCCCCCATTCCCCTCTGCCCTTTAGGCATTCAAGTCACAAAATGAAAGCAGAACAAATGAACACAGTATTGAAATCACCACCATACCCTGGTCATAATAATTACTTTAACACAAATGTTTTAAGATACAGTGGTTTTTTGAATGATTACACTGTATTTCAATTGGACTGAAATTTAAAAATCTTATTTCCTAAACAAATAGTTCAATGGCGTTTCTGCCTATTATAATCCTAAAGGAGGTAATCAACACATATTTCCATGGTTTCTTAAATATTTTCTTTGCCTTGTCTTTCTATTGGTGCTACATTTTTCATGTTAGTAAATATTTTATGTTAGAAAGTATTAACACTTATAAAACACTTTCAGTCACTTCAGATTATTTTTCTCAATAATTTTTAAGACAGGGAGAAGTTATATATAGTCTTTTTGTTTTTGAGATGAAGTCATTAATGCTCAGAAAAGTGTGATGCTGAGAGATTAACTAAACTACTCCATGGCATTGCTGCCTTGGCACCTGTGTTGTTCGGCCAAAAGGCCTGCAAGGACCTGAACCTGACACTGGCGCCCTCAAGCAAGCACATGCCGTAGATAGCAGCCAGCAGAGTCACAGGCAAATGTAACTTCCCGATGTGGCCCTGGTGCTCAAGTCTCCTCTTACTCCCAGCATCGGATACATCATGCGCCCCTTAGATGAGACCTCTGTGAGGCTGCCAAAACCAGGCTCTTTTGGTTCGAAACAAGCAATCTCGCTGTAGCACAGGAAGCCCAAAGCACTCTACATATGGACACCTGAAGGCCCGTGCCCCAGGTCTGCCTCTCTGTATGGCTCGGCCTTCACCTCTCATGTAGGCCCTCAGGGTGTGCCTGTACTTCCTCTAAGACCTGTGAGTGATAGCGCTCTCTATTTCAATGTCTCTTGTGGTCGGCTGTTAGACCATGGCTTATGATCTGGGAACCTGCGCTCCACTTAAATGTTAATTTCACAAAATCATAACAAGTGACTTGACTAAGATAATTTGCCCGATGAGAACCAAAACAAAAACACTGGTCTTTCAATTACTATTTCTAGGTGCTTTCCATTAATAAAGGAAAAAAATATTTACTTAAGCCCCAGTTTCTCCTTTAAAAATAAAAAACCAACCAATCACCTGTCCTATCTTATAGGACTCATATAAAGTTCAACTGCTTTGTAACTTTCAGAGGGCTCTACAACATAAACTTCTACCATTATAATGAAGCATCCATTGTTTGAGTTCAAACAGTACTGAAAAGAAATATCTTTACCAGAAAAAAGTTTCTCCCCCAAAATATTGTTTTATAGAAGACTTAAGTCAATTTACTTCTCACCTAAAATAGTTTGCAAAGTTGGCACACATGCTGAATTATTTTATAAAATATTACTCTGAAAATACATTATGTTCTGGTTCTTAAACTTAAGAAAAATATATTGAAAGAAAACACTTGAGCCAACATTTAAGTCTCTGTATAGCTTGTACAATACAGATTACAAAATAACTGAATAGTTCATCTCCAGATAACTATAAAAACACAAAGAAAATATTAGAGTTCAATGGCTTCCAAACAATAAAGTTGGCTTTTCTCTATGATAGAGATGGAAAAAAGAGTGCTGGCAGCAAAATTCCTTAACATTAGAAAGAAAATAAATGCTGGCCACAGAAAAAGCAAGATGGATACAAATCAGGGAATTAATGTCAGAAGTTGTTACAAACAATCCCAGAATCTGACTTCGTCTTTTTCAAGTCACAGTTGGTGATGGGAATGGGGAAAAAATAGGAGAAATGCTTGAAGCAGCAATTCAGTCTAAGACTCACCAACATTAACAGGTAGTTCCTGAGAATGCCCCGAGTCTTGACACCAGTCTACAAATGGGGGACAAGAGAATTCACTGGAGGATGGAAAAGAATATAATCGGGGGCAGGAACAGAGTGCTCAGAATGACTTCTACCCATATTCCATTGGCCAGAATTCAATGATTTGGCCCAATCAAAAGCAGGACAGTCTGCCTACATATGCCTACTATTCACCACTCTGAGTTACACGCCAATGAAATATGACCAGGATGAAAAACAAGAAGTGAGAGAGTAACTGTCAAATTTGCATATGATAAACTATGTTCCTTAAGAGAAAAAGAGTATAAATCAAAAAGCTGTACTAATGAAAAAATCCTTAAGATTAAAAATGAGTGAAGATATTTATACAGCTTTCCTCTTTAGAATAAACAATTAGAATTTATATTTTAAAATCTCATTCAAAATAAATAGTAACCTTATGAGAGAAATGTATAAGCCCCACATGAAGAAACATTACTAAAAGATGTATATACAGAGTAGGATACTAGGAAGATAGAGGAGTAGGAATCACAAGGAATCTGTCCCCCTACCTGTCAGACACTGCATTGGTTTAACTAATCTGGAACTCTGTAGTCTGTTGAAGGCTTGCATCTATCTCCCAGGGGAAGACTTAGGAGATAAATTGTGGTTAATTTTGGTCAATATAATCTCAGCACAGTAGCAGCAACCTACTGCCCTTCTGACAGAAGCATGGCAGGCCACTATGCATGAATTCTAGGAGGAGCTTGCACACAGTTTGCAGGACTAAGGTTGGTCAAAAAAACCCCTAAAGCACAAATATCAGAGCTATGTGTTCTGTCCACTGATGGCTGATTCTTATCACAGAGGTACAAACAAAGAGGAAAGCAGTGATTGCTGATGCACCTCCTTCCATTGTTATAAGCCCCTCACCTTCTGGGTGAAGTGACATCCAAGGGACTTAAAGAACCAGGATTATTTTCTTTTTCCCTTTTCCCTTTTAGCTTTTCAAGAGCAAGACATTAAATACCAGGACATTAAAAGAAAACAAACCTCCACATATAAAGAAAATCTGAAAGTTACTCTGCATGGCCAAGGAAAGGCTTAGAAAAGACACGTACGTAGGACCTTAAGTTTATGCCTAATGCTGATCCTGGCATAGAGACAGCCTACAACAACCAAAATCAATAACAAAATACAACAAACTGTGTGGAAAGGAGGAAATCTGATTTCCAGATTTACCACATTATGAGATGCAATTTCTGTGTTAAACAGCAACAACAAAAATCAGAAGACATACAAAGAAACAGAAAAGTATGATGCATTAAAAAGAAAAAATAAATCTACAGATATTTTCCCTGAAGAAAAACCTCCTAGTAGACATACTAGACAAAGACTTTAAAACATGTTAGAGCACCAGCCCATGGACTGAAGGGTCCCGGGTTCGATTCCAGCTATGGACACGTACCTCGGTTGCTGGCTCGATCCTGGGCCCTGGGGCTTCAGGCTGGATCCTTGCCCCCAGTGGGGGCACATGCAGGAGGCAAACAATCAATGTGTCTCTCTCACATTGATGTTTCTCTCTCTCTCTCCCCCCTCCCACTCTCTGAAAAGCAATGGAAAAAATATATCCTCAGGTAAGGATTAAAAATACATAAATAAACAAATAAATAAAAATGTTCAAACAATTAGAGGGAAATGTGGAGAAAGGCAAGAAAATGATGAGCAAACATAATGAAAATTTTAGTAAAAATATAGAAAACAAAAAAGAAACCGAGAAGAGAAGCTGAAGCTTAAAAGTACAATAATTAAAATGAAAACTTCACTAGAGGAATTTAAACAGGCAGGAGAAAAAAATCAGCAAATCTGCAAATAAGACCAACAGAAATTATCAAGCTAATAAACAGAAAGAAAAAAGACTGAGAAAAGCTAACAGAGACTAATTGACCTGTGGTACACCATCAAGAAGATTAATATGTACATTATAAGTGTCTAAGGAAGAGAACAGGAGAGAAAAGAGAAGACGTTTGAAGAAATAATAACTAAAAAGTTCCCAAATTTGATGAAAGATATGAATATAAACATACAGTAAATTCACAAACTCCAAGTAAGATGACTTCAAAGAAATCCACACCAAGACACAGTATAATCAAACTATCAAAGACAAAGACAAAGAGAGAATCTTGAAATCAGCAAGAAACAAATCATGACATTTAAGGAATCCTCAATATGATGATCAGCACATTTCTCATCAGAAACATTGGAGGTCAGAACAGAGTGGGCCAATATATTCAAAAAGCTAAAGGAAAACATTGTCAACCGTGAAACCATTATCAAACAAAATTATCCTTCAAAAGTGAAGAATAAATTAAGACATTCCTAGATAAACAAAAGTTGAAAAAATTCATGACCACTGGACTAGTACTACAAGAAATGCTTAAGGGAGTCCTGAAAGGTAAAATGAAAGGACACTAGAAAGTAACTTAAAGCCACATGGAGAAATAAAGATTTCAATAAAAAATTCATGGGCAATTTTAAAACCTAGTATTGTAACAATGGTAAGAAATACATTTGAAGAAAAAATAATTATTAGTGTAACTCTACTACTATCGTTACTTTGATTTCTAATTCAAAATCTTATTTTCTACATAATTTAAGAGACTACTGCATTTAAGAGAATTATTGGTTTATGTTTTGGGGTAACATATTGTACAAAAAACTAATTTTGTGAGATCAATAACCAAAAGGGGTGGGAATGTAACTGTAAAGGAGCACAGTTTTTGCATGTTATTGAAATTAAACTTATAAATTCAACTGAGAGAGTTATATGTTTAGGATTTTAAATATAATCCCCATGGTAACCACAAATAGCTACAGAATATTTATAAGAAAATAAAAATGTAATTTAAACATTTCACAACAAAAAAAACACTAAACAAAAGAATATATAATGCACAAAATAAGGGGGGAAAGCTATGTAACCTATAAAAAGCACAATGACACAAATAAGTCACTCCTTATCAATAATTATTTTAAATGTAAACTGATCAGTGTTTCCAATCAAAAAGTGAATTGTTAGAATGGAAAAAAACACATGAGCCAACTATATGCCCTCTTACAAGACTCTCACATTAGATACACAGAGATAAACAAGTTGAAAGTGAAAGGTTGAGAAAAAATATTCTGGGTAAACTGTAATTAAAATAGAGTAAAGATGGCTACATTAATATCAGAGAAAACCGATTTACACAGATTATAAGAGACAAAGAACAACATAAATTAATAAAATGTTCAAGACAGAGATACCAACAATTGTAGATATCTACATACCTAATGACAGTCCATCAAAACACATGAAGCAAAAACTAAAATAACTGAATGGTGATGAGGTTAAGAAGTATTAACTGGTAATTACAAACAGGCATGGAGATGTAAAGCATAGAGAATACAATTAATGATACTGTAATAACTATGGTGCTAGTTGGGCGCTTGAATTATTGGAGGGAACATTTTGTAACCTATATGAATGCCTTCTATCCACCATGCAGCACATCTGAAACTAACACAAAATAGTGTTGAATGCAAACTGTAATTAAAAAATAAAATACAATTAAAGAATTGAATGGAAAAATAGACTATTCTATAACAATAGTTGTAGACTTCAATATCCCTCTCACAATAATGTTTAGAAAAACCATAGATTAGATAAGTAAGTAAATAGCAGGCTTAAACAATATAATAAAGGAAATAGATCGAACAGACATTTACAGGATACCCAAAACTATAGAATATACATTTCTCTCAGGTGCACATGGGACAGTTTCCAGGACAAATCATATGTTAAGCAACAAATTAAGTCTCAGTAGATTTAAAAACAATAGATATCATATGAAGCATCTCCCCTAACCAAAAGATGAAGTTAGACATTGATGACAAAGAATAAAATAAAACAAAATAAAATAATATAAAATAAAATAAATTAAATAAATCACTGGAAAATTCACAAAATTGTGGAAATTAAACAACCAATGGGGGGGGAGTAACAAAGGACATTAGAAAATAATTAGAAAGTATTGAAAACAAAAACAGCATACCAAAACTTCTAGGACACAGCAAAAGCAACACTTAGAGGGACATTTACAGCTATGAAAGTTTGCATTAAAAACAAGCAAGATCGCAAATCAACAAATTACCTTTATAACTTGAGGAACTAGAAAAAATAAGAACTAAACCCAAAGCTAGCAGAAGGAAGGATATAATAATAATTAAAGAAGAGACAAATGAAACAGAAAACAAAAAGAATAGGGAAAAATCAATGAAACCAAAAGTTGGTTAATTGGGGGAAAAATTTTAAAATTGTTAGGTAGATGGACTCATTAAAAAAATGAGAGAAGACTGAAATTACTAAAGTCAGACATGAAAAATGTAGACACCAATTCAGATTCTACAGAAATAAAGATTTTAAGAGAGTAGTGTGAATAAACAGTATGCCAACAAATTTAATAACCAAGGTCAAATGGAAAGATTCCTAGAAATATAAAACCTGATGAAGAAAAAAATCTAAATAGGCCTACAACTAGTAAGAACATTGAAACAGCAATCTAAAATTTCACAACAAATAAAAGCCCTAGATCTGAGAGCTTCCCTGATGAAGCCTATCAAACATATAAAGAAGAACTAATAGAAATCCTTCCCAAACTTTTCCAAAAAACCTGAAGAGGGAGAGACTCTTCCTAAATTATTCTGAGGCCAACATTACCCTGATACCAAAGTAAAAGACACTACTAAAGAAGAAAATGACAGACCAATATCCCTTACAAATATTGTTCCTAAAATTCTCAACGTAATAGTAGCAAACAGAATTCAGCAGAATATTAAAGGATTATACCTCATGACCAAGTGGGATTTATTAGTGGAATGCAAGGATGGCTCAACATATGAAAATCAACCAATGTTATATGCCACATAAACAGAATAAACGAAAAAACAGAGATGACCATATCAACTGAAGCAGAAAAGCATTGACAAAATTTACCATACGTATATGATAAAAACACTCAACAAACTAGGAATAGATGAAACTACCTGAACATGATAAAATCCATATATAAAAAACACACAGCGAACATTGTATTCAATGGTGAAATGTTGAAAACGTGTCCTCAAAGATAACGAATGTGTCAAGAATGGCTATTTTCACCACTTCTATTCAATGTAGTACTCAAAGTTTCAGCAATTAGGCAAGAAAAAGACATAAAAGTCCTCCAAATTGTAAAGTAAAATTATCTCTGCAGATGACCTAATATGTAGAAAACCCTAAAGATTATAAACACACACATACACACAATGTTACAATAAATGAATTCAGCAAAGAAGCAGGACATAAAATCAATACACAAAAATCAGCTGCATATCTGTACACAAAGAGTAAAGAATCTGAAAAAAATAATTAAAAGGGCAATCCCGTCTACAATAGCATCAAAAAAACAAAATACTTAGAAATTATCTTAACCAAGCAAGTTAAAGACTTGTACAGTGACAACTACAAAACATTGCTCAAAGAAATTTAAAAAGATACAAATAAATAAAAATGTATCTCATGGCCATGGATAGGAAGACATAAAAATGCCAGTACTACCAAAAAAGATCTACAGTTCGATGCAATCCCTATCAAAATCCCCATGTGTTTTGCAGAAAGAGAAAAACACATTCTAAAATTCATATGGAATCTCAAGGGATGCTGAACAACCAAAACAATCCGTAAAAATAAGAACAAAACTGGAGTACTCACGCTTCCTGATTTCAAAACTTATAGCAAGGCTACAATAATCAGAACAGTGTGGAATGGCATGATGACAGACAGACAGACAGAATAATGGGATAGAATAGAGACTTCAGAAATAAATCCTTGCATATATTGTCAAATGATTTTGACAAGTGTTAGGACCATTCAATTGGGAAAGGACAGTATTTTCATCAAATGCTGCTGGAATAACTGGATATTCACACGCAAAAGCATGAAGTTGGGATAATTACCTTAAACCATATACAAAATTTAACTGAAAATGGACAAAGGACGTAAATGTAAGATCTAAAAAAATTATACTGTTAGAAGAAGACACAGTACAAAAGGTTCACAACATTAAATTTGGGAATGATTTCTTGGATTTGAAAGCAGAGGTGCAATTAACAAAAAATATATGAACAAATTAGATTTCATAAAATTTTGTGTATCGAAAGACTATCAACAGTAAAAAGGCTCCATAAAGTGGGAGAAAATATTTGAAATCATGTATCTGATAAGAGATTAACATCCAGAATATATAAAGAACTCCTAAAACTCAAAAACAAGCTAACAAAAACAAAACAACCCTACTCAGAAGTGGGCAGGGACTTAAACAGACATTTCCCTAAAGACTATATATGAAGGTAAGCAAGCACATATGTCCTACATCACTAATCATTAGTGAAATACAAATTAAAACTATTGTGCGTTAGAACCTTACACCCATTAGGATGGCTACTACACAAAAAACAAGCAAACAAAAAGTGCTGTAGAGCATGCAGAAAAACTGAAACCCTTGCTGGGAATGGTGATCCTCAAGGAGAGATAACAAGTGTTGGCAAGGGTGTGGAGAAAAGGGAATGCCAGTGCACTGTTGGTGGGAATTTAAATTGGTGTAGCCACTATGAAAACCATAATGGAGTTACCTCAAAAAATTAAAAATAGAACTACCATATAATCCAGGAAGCCAACTTCTGGGTATACACCTACAGAAAATGAAAATAAGGCCTTGAAGAAATATCTGCACTCACATATCTACTGTAGCATTATTCACAATAATCAAGATATGCAAACAAACTAAATGTCCCTCAAAGAATTAATGAATAAAAAAGATGTGGTATGTAAATACAATGGAATATTATTCAACCATCAGAAAGAAGGAAATGCTGCCATTTGCAATAAGGTGGATAAAATTCAGGGTATAATGCTAAGTGAGATAAACCAGACAAAGAAATGCAAATATTGTATGATGTTAACATGTAGAATCTAAAAAGGCCAAACTCATAAAAACAGAGAGTAGAACGGGGTTATTGGGGTTTAAGGGTGGGGGATTTGGGGAGATGTTTAAGGGTACAGACTTGCAACTCGTAGGTAAGTCCTAGAGAACAAAAGCACAGCATAGTGATTACAGGCAACAATGCTGTAGAGCCGTCAAAGATGCTAAGAGACAAGATCTTTATTGTTCTCACCACACAAATGAAGTAACAATGATATGAGGTGACAGAGGTGACAGAGGTGGTGGCCAACACTACAATGGTAATCATATTCCAATATGTACATGTATCAAGTCAACATGTTGCACACCTTAAACCTACATAATGTTATATGTCAATATATCTCAAAAAAATCTGTATGTATATAAAAGTATAATACAAAAAATGGTACGTGACATTAGACAGCAACTCAAATCTATCAAGAGTGACAAATATAGTAAATATGTGGGCAAATATAAAAGATCCTATAAATATACTTTTTCTCTTTTCCTCTCTAAATTTGTTTAAAAGATATAAGATTGTAAAAAGCAACAGTTATAATATTGTGTGCTAAGTTTACAACATGTGTCAATGTAATCTGCAGGACAAGAGAACAAAGGAGAGGGGGGAAAGAATATATAGTAGAACAATTATATTTTACTAGAATTAAGGTAGTATTACTCTGAAGTAAATCATAGTAAGAAAAGATGCATATTACAATTCCTAGAGTAACCACAAAATAACTATTTTTTAAAATAGTCAAAAAGTAAACAGAGAAATTAAAATGGTAAACTAAAAAATATTTATTTAACAGAAAGGAAGACAGTAAAGGAGACCCAGCATAAAAAGGGCAGGAGATAGAACAAATAACAAAATAGCAGGTATAAATCCAATCATAACTATACTTATATTAAATATGGATATATTAAACACCCAAGTCCCAATACACCAGCAATAAAAGACAAAATTGTTAAATTGGACTTGATGAAATTGAAAACTGGTGCATTTCAAGAGAACATTAACAAAATGAAAAGACAAGCCACAGATAGGGAGAAATTATTTGCAAATCACATATCTGATAAACTTCTATTCAGAATCTATAAAGAACTCTTAGAATTCAGTAAGATAAATAATCCAATTTAAAAATGGGCACAGGATTTTAATAAACGTTTCTCCAAAGAAGATATACAAATGGACAGTAAGATAAGGAAATGATGTCCAATATCATTCATCGTTAAGGAAATGCAGATCAAACCCACAAGAAGATACCAACCTCTCAGTAATCAACATATTTGGTAGCATTGTTGCCATTTTCTGAAATTTTAAAAGAAAAAAAAAATCCTTGCTACCTCCAACACTTAAAAACAGTACTTATTAAATGCCTTGCCTTTTTCAATTAGATTGTTCATTTATTAAAATTTTTTGATTGATTTGAGAGAGAGAGAGAGAATCGATCTGTTGTTCCGCTTATTTATGCATCATTGTTTGCTTCTTGTATGTGCCCTGACCAGGGACAGAACCTATAACCTTGGCATATAGGGACAATGGCTCTAACCAACTGAGCTTCCTGGCCAGGGCTCAATTAGATATCTATCTATCTAATTGTTGAGAGTATTACAGATGTCCTCCTTTTTTCCCCCTCATCACTCCCCTCTACCCCATATCCAATTATTTAGGTCAAGGCCTCTATATTTATTACATTTTTATTAAAAATTAAAGATCAAAGATAAAATGTAATGATTTCAAAACACAACATTATTCAGGAAAAAACACTTAAAATATACATAATAAGAAATAAAAATACAAATTAAAAATTTTAGTTTATAAAATTATTTTACATTTAACAATTATTATGCGTCAAGAATTTTGGTGAAACAATATTGAATCACACTCTGTTTAAAAAAAAAAATTGTTTCTTACTCATCTTTAATAGCTGTACAGGTCAGGGGTAAAACACAAGTAGCAATAATACAAATACAGCCAATGACGAACGCCTTCAGAGCTTTGAGATCTAGTGAACTAAACTAAACTCAGCCCTCATTAACTTCACTGACTGACCTCTTAATCGGGCCAGAGTTTCTTTATATCAGCTCACAGGTAAGCAGCAGAGAATGGTTTAAAGATTTTCTTCTCATTGATTATAACTGTCTGTATCTTCTGTGTTTAAAAATGGTCAGGGGTAAAATTGAACCATTGTAAATGGGGAGCAGAAAGAACACAGGTAATCAGCCACCATTACTCAACAGCCATCTACTGAAGAGGAATCCCTTCCTTGGAAGAGAATGTGTGAAGCAGTGAGAACATTACTGCTGAACTAAGGAATCTGAGAGGGGAACTTGGTTGAAATCAACTGTGTTCCTCTTTAGATTGGGGGGGGGCACGAGGGGGTCAGAAAAAGGATTTTATAGAACCTGTGAATCAAGGACCTGCCATGTCCTTGTTCCTAATTTTGAAGGGTAGGAGGAAAGATGCTCAAGAGTGAAGGAAGTCCTTGAAACTTAATGACAAGTTATATCATTAGGTACCCTTGGCTGAGACAAGAGCTGGTAAAAAAAAAAAAAAAAAAATCTGCCAGGACTTGCCTTGAAGCTTTGGAAAAGCCAGAAAATACCATGTCTTGAGGAAGCTAGTTTCTAAGGAGGAAAGCAGAAGGGGCATCTGTTCTTAAGACAGTTCATAAACATTTAGAATAAGAATGGCTAACATTTCTTAGTATTTACCATGTGCCAACTATAATTCTAAACACCATAATTAATAGTTCATTCAATCATCACAGTGAAACTATGAGGTAAATGCTATTATTATTCTCAGTTTATAGATCAAGAAACTATGTCACTGAGAAGTTTGGTAAATTGCCAATTAGCCAGCAGTTAAATACTTACATTATTTTAATAAAGAAATTTATCACTAGAGAAAATTAAGCAATAATCACGTTAACCTTCTACCCTGTAGCACCACAGTAAAGCAAGGAATTATTGCTGGTAGCAACTGAATTAGAGACATAGTAAATCATGCCTGTAATCATTTAAATCACCTAAATCATCTATAGAAAGCTAACTCATCTATAAAAAGCTCAAATCATCTATTAAAAGCTGAATCTATATACCTGTATCTAGAGAATTAGAAATTTAAAAAAACTTACACTTTCACATTATTAATTTCTCTGAGGGCAATTTCTAAATAGAGGTTGTAGAGAAATACTTAATTTAAAACAAATACATACCATATTCCAGTCTAAACTTGCATGTATACACTCACCTAACCTTTCCTCAAACCCTATGAGGTCAATACTATTATCCTTATTTTACATCAGAGGAAGCCTGACAGCCTCTGAGCGATTTTACTCACAAGAAACCAGGTGAATGCAGAACACTGCACCCGGCTGAACTGAGCCCTGTGAAAATACATGAAAAGCCCACGCCTTGTCCTGGCAGGGTGGCTCTGTTGGTTAAAGCATCACCCCAATCCACCAAGGTTGCAGGTTCAATCCTCGGTCAGGGCACGCACAAGAATCAACCAATGAATGCATAAGTAAGTGGAACAACTGAAGTTGATGTTTTTCTCTCTCTCACTAAAATCAATTTTTAAAAAAAGCACACACCTCAAACATCTACCAACTCCCTCTGTTCACAGCATGAGGTGTGCATCACATACATTCACATCTGGCATTATTACAGTCTTTATTTGATAAGCATTTAGCATTTACGATATTTTTAATGTCACTCTGACAAGTTTTTGAGCACTGTGCCATAATCTCATTTTCCCATAAATCCTGTGATTTTCACTGTGTGATTTTACATAGTATAGTGATACTTTAGCAATAAACGCTGCATTACAGCAGAACTAGCTCTAAGTAGTAGAGTGATATCCAGGTTTACTCATTTCAGATCAATGCTCTTAAGTTATAGGATCCGCCACCTTTATTTATGTAGTTGTCCTAAACTGTTAGCACACTATATGTTTTTGGACACCTTACATTTCCAGTTTTCTTTTATATGAACTACTGTGACCACATGCATTTGATCAGTTAGTTCTCCAGCCGAAAGGCTTTAGAATTAACTCTGCCTTCTTTCTTTTTTTTATGTTCCACATCTGATCTCTGAGTAAATCTTGCCAGCTACCTTCAGAGTATTTTTAGAATTTGACCACTTTTCACATCTCCAACTGCTTCTGCCCTAAGCCAAGCTACCATTTCTCGCCCGGACTATTACAATAGCCGCCTATCTGGCTTTTCTGCTTATACTTTTGTCCCACCTAATATCTTTCCTCCACACAGCATCTAGAGTGAGCCTTTTAAATCTAATCGTGTCCCTCCCCTAATCAAAGTGCTCCAGTTAAATATACATATCATAACTCCTGCCCATGGCCTACAAGGTCTGGCTTCTTTCCCTTAGCTACCACGTTCCATCCACCCTGAGCAAACAGCCTTCATGCTGTTCCTTGGACGCAGCGCATATGCTCCCAGGTAATGGCTTTTATATTCGCTGTTCCCTCCCATGTGAAATGCTCCTTCCCCAGACACTGGCATAACTTCTTCCAGATCTCTGCTCAAATACCACTTTCAGATTGGCCTTTCTTGGCCACCATACTGAAAATATCAGCCTCACACTGATTTTTTAGTCTTCCTAGGGCTTCCCACTATCAGGCATATCATGTGTCTGTCTACTCGCTGTCTCCCCGATCATGAGATACAAGCTTTGTGAAGATGAGGTCCGCCTTGTTCACTGCTACACCGGTGCTAGAACAATGCCTCGGGCACGGCAGGCACACAGTTAAATTAGCTGAAAGAATTAACTCTTAACAGGGACACGATAGGGACAAGAGGAATTAGTTACCTAATAGAAACAAAAGATAGATCCTAGACTGTATTTCTCATGTTCATTAAACACCTTTTAATAATAAAGTAAAATGAATAATAGAACAATTAAAAGAAGACAATGACTACACCTGCATAGGAACTATAATACACTAAATATTAAATGGAAAATGACTCTGCATATTTGCGTTAACAGAGACAGGTCAAAAGTTATTGTCAAACATTCACAAAGGAATATATTGTTTGTGTTGCCAAGTCCATAGTTTTATAATTAAAATAAGTTTTAAAAGTTCACATACTCCATTAGGCTGTTTTTTTCTTACAAATATAAAATGGGAATTTTTATATAACCCCATCCTATGTATTTTCCATAAACCACCTCCACCATACAAAATGTATTCATCGAATTACTTGTAAACACAAAAATCCTTTATATAATTCATCTATTTGTTCTTTGTTAGCATAATATAAGAGTATATGCCATATAATTTATATTTCTAGAATAATTCAATTTAATTTCATCTTCATATTTAGAATATCTCAGAATAAAACACTGTGTTTTGAGGAAATAGTAAAGAAGGGAGGAAGAGACTTTAAAGATTTTCTAGCCCAGTGATTTAAAACTATTTTTCTTTCCTTTTTTGTAAGCAGCCAGAATCTTGTCCTTAAATGAAATTTACATGAAAGCTCAATATGTAAAACCTAAATGAATCTATTTTAGGCACGGAGGTGACAGGAAAAGTGTGGATCTGGAAAGAAGAGGGACAATGAAATCTTGACTGCTGATTTGCCTAGGATTCAATATCCATTGGTTCACTTTGAGTATCTCTAGAAAACTCCAAAAGGGAAAGTGCTACTTGTAGTCAAAGTGCTAGTTTACAGATAAGGAAATGGGGTTCAAAGATGACTGACTACAGAAGTTAACTGTCTTTAGTCAGTTAATAGTGAAGATGAAATTTAATATAGTAATCAACTGCATAAAGCCATTGTGTGTATTTTATAAAACAAATCCTATAACTGAACAAAATCATATTCTGGGCTGAGAAGTAATCTTTGGTTCCTTATATACAGAAAAATTAAATGTGACCTTTTATTTCACATTGTGAGCCAAATTCACCATGATAATACATTCTGGTGACAATATATCCCACTTTCTCTATTTAAGTTTGTACTTATCAAATATGTCCTGATTTTGGTTTGTAAAACTGACCTCTTTGCCTATAATATGTTTTAAAATAATATACAGTGGTACCTCGGTTTTTGAACGTCTCCGTGGACGAACATTTCGGGTTACGAAGGCCATAAACCCGGGAGGAAATGCTTCGGTTTCCGAACCCGCCTTGGAGTCGAACATGCTCTGCGGCTTCCCCTGGGGGCAGGATCCCGAGGCCCAGCTGGCGGCTGTGGGTCCCTCGGTTTCCGAACCGTCAGAGCTCCAACGGGCTCCCGGAACGGATCACATGCGAAACCCCAGGCACCCCTGTATAATGTGTTATCGTCTTCTATTTATAAGAAAATAGTTTTAAATAATCATAATGGTACTAAATCAATTAACCGCATAGCTAGTTTTGCTGATCATATATTATTATATGTGAGATCCCTATATGACAAGCCTCTCTGCCCAAACAGAAAGCAAAGTGAAGTACAAAAGTGTACTTAAAAGTCAAAATAAGGTAAGTACGATGTATATGTATATGGGCAACTGAAAGGGAAATGCAAAGAATTACCAATTATATATAAAATTTTTATCAAGTATTCACTGAAGTTTAACTGAGCTATATTTAAAAAGGAATATAAGCTGCTTCAAATAATCACCAATGTGATCACTGTCTAGCAAATCATTTTGTTAGCCAAAATCTGTTTTTAAACACGTCTAATATTTTCTTTTCATTTAACATTTTTGGGTACATATGGCTTTAGGATCTTTATCTCGATTTAGTTTTAAAGCAAAGACTTGGGTTGAAGTTTACTATCAAATGGCTTAAAAGGTGAGGGAAGTGCTGTAAGCGTGTGTGTTTTTCAGTATAATTAAATACAATGTGTTAAAGGAGGTCTATTAGTAACTCAATGGCATGTCTAAGAGCAAAAGTCTCAAAGTACTTTTAAAATTCTTAATTATCAGTGCTTCCAATCACTGGAATAGCTATATTAAGAATAATATTGTTACAATCTTTGTCTTTCCTATGATGCAAACAACGTAGAAACACTTGCTAAAACAGAAAGAATCAGAGTCTATTCAAAATCATGAGGTGAGTCTAACCTAAGGAAGTAGTTCCTTTCCTGACAAATAATTTAAGAAATTAGTTAACACCTTTTGTCTTGCCTAGTTGGTTCTAATCACAGGTATCTTGACAACTGTACTGATCATTCATTCAGAGGTTGTTTAATTCACACCTGCCATATACAGCAAAGGTTCTGCAAGTGTTAGAAACCTAGTCAACAACATGGTCTCTGCCTCCGACGAGATCATAATGAGCTCATGGTAAAAATGATTTTGTATTTCTTGTTCTCTGCATTTGGGCATATTTCACCAAGCCATTTGCAAAGAGACCAGCGATGTCAAAGTTATGAGTACTCCAAAGACAACCTTTTCACTATAGGCAAAATTTCATCTTAAGTATGCGACTATTTAAGAGATACATGGTGGAAACTCTATTATTTTTTAAAAATAATATTATTTTTATAAATATTGGAGGACGATACTTAGTGGATGTCTGTTAAATGAAGGAATAAGTAACCAATGAAAAAATAAAGAAGAAAGCTTATACGACTGTCATCAGTGTAGCTCATTCTCTTGGGAGGAAAGACGGTAGGTCTAAAAAGGACAGCACACAAAAATTAGTGTGAAAACTAAAAAAAGAATCTCACTTGGCTGATTAGAATCTTGATTAAGTTGGCTTCTTCTAACTTCCTATTAATGTGTATAGGTTGAACCATAAATTTTCTCATGAGTAGTAAGTAGGTTTTGCATTATAAACAAGTGATTGAGAATGTTTTTAACGGATAAAACAAAGTAAGCGGAAAATAAAGGAAAGATTAGGGGGCTAAAGTGAGATTCCAGAGTCAGTGTGTTGAGGAAAAAGCCCATGGGTTAGGGCAGTAAAATAACTAGAGGCTAGTGCGAGGCATTCTACCGAAGAACATAAGTAAAAGTTCCCTTACATATACATCACAGGCCACTCTACCCCCAAATGGGCAATTTTCATTACTGAAACATCTCTGAGAGCAAATAATTCAGCTGACATTCAAACACAATACGAATATGGCCACACCCATTACTTCTATTTTACAGAAAACAATGTATTTGCAATACCTCAGCATGACCGACCCATCTACACTAGGTAATAAACCAAAACAGAAAATAGCTTCTCACAAAATGGCCACTAGAACAGATTCGTGGCCAGTAATGACGCTACCAAGCTACAGGGAACTTCGAGAGCAGCTTACTTTGCATACGAACTTGTTTCCCTCAATGACAGAGACAAAAAGAATAAAGGAAACCCACATCCTAAGCCACAGAACAGAGCCGCCTGGTCTTGTTCTCACAGGATGACAAAACAATTTTTGCAGACATCCTCAACATTTGTATAGGGTTTTTTAACTAACAAAACTGCTGCATCCTTCTGAGTGCCAGGATGGTCAAAAGGGTCAATGCAATCCCTTTTCAGGTAACCTTTGCGACCACATTTAAAGGCATAGGCCCTAATGACTGGAATAAATTTCCAAATGCACCTCCTTTTTCTTTCCCTTTTCTGTTGTGAAATATTTGCTTCATAAAATGTCTAAATCAATGCCAGCATTCAATGCAGTATTCACCCATCCACCAAAAAATTTAACAATTTTATGAGCAAAACGAGGAATGATTGGTCTGCATAGGTGCCCAGGAATCAATATTTTTAAAATACCATTTTAGGTAATTCTAATATTCAATCAAGGCTAAAAATCACTGTTCAAATCATGATCAGCATTCTAGAAATTATATATCTAAAATGATAACTTTTGAAAACTAATATAATTATTTTATAATTTCAACCCTTAACCATACTTTTCCCCAAACCCTGGTCTACATTCTTCATTTTTAACGTCTACATTTTTCTTTCTTTATCAAATGATGATTAAATAAGAAATCCCTCAAATACCCCTTTTCAATTACTTTACAAAGTGTATACACATTTATGTATTTAAGGTGGTTCCATAACTTTTATCTACAATTCTTTCAAAAGCCCTTTAAGTGAAACTACCATTAAAACTTTCCACATAGAGAATTCTAATCCTAACCTATACAGAACACTTTAAAAAGGGCTTTGCATAGAAATCAGCTCCTCCGTAACTACATACCAACAGTTAAAGCCTCAATAAAATGGAAGGTACTTAACATTTCATTAGAAAAAAGCTAAATAAAAATAAGTAATAACATTTTTTAAAGTATCATCTCACTTGATTCTCAAAGGCACACTGTAAGTTAGCAAGAGGTTAAACGGCTCGCTGAAAATAATACGGATGCTGTGGGCAAATTCAGAACTGCTTTTCCTTAATCTCTTTATTGACAGAATTTCAAGGAGGAAAACGAGATTTGTCAATGATAATCTGCCTAAATATATTCTGAAGTCCTAAACCCCAGGACCTAAGAATGTAACCTTATTTCGAAAAAGGGTCATTATCGATGTAGTTAGGTAAGAGAAGATGATTCTGCAGTAGACTGGGCCCCAAATTCAATATGCCTGGTGTCATAATAAAAGATGACCATGTGAAGACACAGAAACATAAGGAAAATGCCATGTGAAGATGAAACCATTATTAACAAGATGACCATGTGAAGACAGAGATATAGGGAGACCACCACATGAAGATGGAGGCAAAGAGGTGTGACCTGGAATGGAACCGACCCCAGCCACTGCCAGCAATCACCAGACGCTAGGAGAGAAGCAAGAAGCAGATACTCAGAGCCCTCGGAAGGAACTAAACCTGTTGACACCTTGATTTAGGGCTTTTAGTCTCTAGAACTGTGAGAGAGAGAAAGTCTCTTGTTTTAAGCCACTCAGTCTGCAGTAGTTTGTTGCCATCTGCCCTAGGAAACACAGAATAATTACACTTTATGAAACATTGTACCATAAAAAGTGTTTCATGATTTACAAAAGAGGGAACAAACTACTAAAATTTTAAAAGAAAAAAGAAAGTCAAGTGATATGGATCTTGGTCGTACCTCCAAGATTTATTTGATGATTCTTTTTCTGCAGCTATAAAACGACTTATTTTGGGGTAGCTCAGAGAGTTGTGAAGATAGTGTGATTCTCATACACAGTACATACGCAGTTATTAGATATAATTATATATTTATCTTATACATACATATTTTAAATCATTCCATGTGAGTATATATGATTACTCCAACAAGACTTATGAACTCCCTAAAGATGAGAATTATATTTATAATCCCCACAGATGCCAACATATGGCTGAATAAAGATTCGACATACTTGATTTAAATTAAAAATCAACTCAGAGCTTTTACACATAGCTTATTCAGCAGTCTATATATGTAAATAATAGAAAGACACTCAATATTTCACAATACTATATTGATAAACTCATATTGTTTTGTCTATTTATACTGTGTTCTTGATCCTGTAACAAGTTTCAAGTATATCTTACACACACTTTTAACAAGCACATATAAGTGGATTTACCATGAAGTTAAGCTTGGTAATATTTGTATTGACCCTTTCCGTGGCTCTGGAGAGATCTAGGATACATGGTCACATGGTTTTATTAAAAAAAAAACATAAAAAATAAAGTATTTTTATTACAGTAAGTGAAGAAAGCTTTCTTTTTCCATAATGAGTTCCCTCCATCACATTTCCCTCTTGTTGGCTGACTGGAGTAACTGAAAGCAGTTTTGGAATACTGTTAAGGATGAACTGGGGATACCTTTAGATTGGGGTTAGTGTAATAAATTTACTGGCTAACTGTCACTTCTTTATATGGTTATTGCAAGTTATCATGGTATAGAAATGGCTTTTAGAAATATTCCTATTTCCCACTGTACTGACTCACCTGTTTTATGTGATAAAGGTGCAAAGCCAGAGGTCATATCCTGATATAAACATATTGTATAGCTCCTGACACTAATGTGTAGATAATACAAAACAACAACAGATACCCCATCACTACAGTCACCCTGTGGTGCTGTAACTGGGAAAAGTGGGTGACTGATCAAAGAAACTAGAGAGCAAAGGCGCTCAAATTCAAGTAATAAGGAATATGCCTCTCAATCCACTGCCAGTCTCAACTGCTGTGTTTCACAACCTATAATGGATAGGTCAAAAAATCTATGCGACTTGTTGGGGTCCTGCCTCCACAACCCTGCTCTCCCATTCCCAATGAAGGGCATGGCCAAACTGTCCAGTTCTCCAGTCATCTTTACAGGTGGTCAAGTCTCTACCATTCAAGGACAGTTGCCATCAAATATGACAATATGCCAGATTTGATCAAGTCCCACTTGTTAGCAATGCAACAGGCCTATTTTCCTATGATGCAGAACAATCCTAGACTCGGTGACTTTAAATCTGCCTCGCAGAGGTGAAAGTTTATTGGGCATGTTTGAATGCACCTGCTCAGACTACTTCTCATGAAGTCACAATTCCAAATTATTTATCAGCTGCCTAATGAGGCATCTAAGGCTCCAAAATAAATGAAATTCATCAAGTATCTGAAGTGCAGACTGAAGTCGTCATCCCAAGGAAAGGATCTACTGAGAGGCAGGTTACCATCATTGGATCTGCTGCCATAATATGTAAACATCAAGCGTTCTTCAGGGATCAGTGTCATGGAGACTAGGAAGAACGATGCAGACTCACCCCATAACCCACAGTTCATCTGCACGGCTTCTGAACATTCAGTGATTCCACGTTTCAAGCAGACAATAAATTTTTAGTTTCTATACAACTCTATCATAAATTCATAACTTTTAAATTAAAGTATTTTACATTTTTGTGTGTAGCTATTACCACTGAGATCCAGATTTAGATTTTTCTAATTATGCTTTTTGTCTGTTGGTTGGTTGATCTTGCTCTTATTTTATTTTGTTTCAAAAATATAAGATTGAAATATTAATACATATCAGTTAAGTGATGCACAAATTTTTCAAAAAAACCCCAATTATTTGTCTGAGCTTTATTTTTGAAGGTAGAAAACAGGAGGTCCAACATCCCCAAAATTAGTTCTAGGTTATAACCATAGAGAATTTGGGTCCAAATGATTAATTTATGTTGTAGTCATCAGATAAATAAAATAGAACTTTAAAATATCACTTGAAATGTAGGTACCATGAGGGCAATTATAAAGCATGGTATGTGCTTCTCAATAGTTAAAACCAAGATCATTAACAAGTACGCCGACGTGTTTCCCTTTAACAGCCATTTGGCAGTCCGGGGTGTGACTCACTCATATTCCTGTCAATTAAAATACAAATGGACTATTTGCTTATTTTGAAAAATTGTTAGTATGAGGCAGGTCTCCAAAAAAGGCAGTTTAAATTTTCTCTTATATTAAAAGGGAGTTCACAAAAAGATAGGTCTGTGGCAAATATTCAGAGGAATAGTACAACAGTAGGGCTTCGAAGCAGAAGAGAAAACATTTTAAATGCATGACCAAATGTTTTCTTGAAGATTACTCTAAAATTAGGTGACCAAAAATATAAGTACTATGTCCACAGTCTAGAGATGTAAAGATTTTCCATAAAAATGAATGAGCACAACACAGATTCTGCAAGCATAGCAAAATCTGAAACTAAAAATATTGTTTTAGCTGGTAAAAACATTTTTTATATGTAAGTGAATTATGGTGAGTTTCCTAGCTGCCTGAAATGAATACTGAATTGAAACAAAAAAAAAAACCTGTAAAATTTGTATGTTTAAATGAGATCAGAATAAGAAGTACACAGGAAAAAAAACATAAAACGAGCAGAGTCTACTACCCATAGAAACAAAGGAAGAAGAATTTGTAGGAGATATAATGCTTTTGTTATACAAGGAAAAACCTAGATACCAGAAGGTTCTAGTCTAGGTGTTGATAAGAAGCTCCTTCTATGAAACTCCTCAGCAGTCATAAATTGTCCTGCCTATGAAGTAGGGTAACGGTTTACCTGATAAATTACTGTGCCCAGAAGGAAGCATTACCTGGGCCTGGTTATAAAAGTGACTTTGGCTACAGAACAACGAACCCGAGCTCACAGCCACAGTGTAGGTCTGGGGTTGCTCCACCCACTCCAGGAGCCCCAACTTCTATTGCAGGGCAATATTTTTCTAGAACAGAAGTTTCTAAAAGTACAGGCAGAAAAGAAATCTCTCCATTGTCTAAACTCTTACTGTATTCTTCCTTTTCTACAACATAATGTGGATGGGATCCTCACAAACATTTTTAAAGGTACATTTGGAAGCACCATCCCTGCAAAAGCCAGGATTCTTGACTGACGTTATTCCATGAAGGCACGATTGTGTCTGGCTCCACTTAACCCTTCCTGTCCACCCCAAAGCCTGTCCTCATGCCTTGAGCACAACTGACAATCACTAAACATTACATAAATGAGAACCTAGTACACTTATACTATCGGGGCTTTTTCAACATGACCCAAGAAGACACTTTATTTTATACTACTTAATTTAAGCATGATTTCTGTACTATTTCACTAAAATGTCTTTATCACCCAACAGGATTGTAAAGCCAGGAAGGTTAAAAATTATGCCTTTTGTGTTGTTTTTTGTTTTGTGTCATGTTATTTTAATGTGAACAAAACTCTTAACTTTTTATTTGAAGACTTGTGAAAAAATGTCTTTTGTTTATTTTGTATCTCAGAGACTCCCTTGAATAAAGATTTAATAACAACCACAGTATCCCATGAAAATATACAGGACTGAGTGTAACTCTTCAGAACATGTTTTTAAAAAGCAAAACATGGAAATGACAAAGGTAATGCCATAGTTTGCTTTTAAAGGGCATGGATATTTTTTATTTTTTCCAACCCTATAGAAAATAGACAGGATCTTTATTCTACAGATTTACAATCAATCACATAATTGTACAAAACAACTTCAAATTATGTGGCTTGATTATAAATTAATGAGACCCATTTTTAAAAAACCAACAACAGTATATTCAAATTAAAGATAATTCAATTCAACAAATGGGTATGAAACTACTACTATGAAACCGTGTGTAAGATAAGGTTCCTGACCTTTTGTGTTCACAACTACCTGAAGACTTGCCCAGGTAGTTCAAGGGACAAATCTGGCAACAGCCCCCAAGTCCCTATGATGCTTTTTCAATAGTGATAATACTATATAAAAGATTTTTATCACAAGAATAATGAACTACCTGTAATAAATAATCAAATAAGGGGAAACTGTGGGCAAAAGAGATTTCACTTAAACATAAGATTACCTGATCACCTAGGGAGTAAAAGACTAGGCTGTATTCCAAATACTGTCTTCATCCCTGGAGATGTTTAGGTTATGAACAGCCAATTACTTTATTTTGATACCCACTTGAAAATAGGGTACAGGAACAACTGACGTTTCAAGGGTTTTTGCTGCCCTACGAAACTGCAGAACAATATTTATATTGGTTAAGAATTGGGGAAAATTACATATCTAAAATGGTGATTAATAGAACTGTTGAGCAGTAGTCCCTATATTTCTGATCTTTCTAGGTGAAATGGAGAAGTGGAAACAGTAAGCTTTACACTGCATTACTGACAATTCAAAGTAATAATTCCAACCAAAGCCAAGGTTCAGGTTGCTGCAATTCATGTCACTGCTAATTGCTTTGCTGTTTGTGATTATCAAAAGATGTGCACTAGAATACTGCACTTAACTTTAAGCATGTTTACCTAAACCTGGCCAAGAATAGAGCCAGTGAAAATAAACTTTTACCTAATATTGCACATAAATATCACATACATAAAGTGGTGAGCATAATCAACCCCCAAGAAGTACATTAAATGTCCATGTTTCAAAAAAGATTAAAAACCTACATAAAACCTGAATTATTGGCTATGTCAATTAAGAATGCATTCCGTTCCAAGTAATAGAAAGCCTCACCAACAGCGGATTAAATATGCAGGGAGTTATTCTTTCTTAACTAAAATGATTGCAGGTAGGTGACTGTTAGGATGGGTTTAGCTACTCATCAGGTACAACAAATGGGCATGATTTTCCCCCCTTCCAGTTCTGCTTTTCATCCCCATGCTTGTCACCTTGTGTCAGAGGACTACTGCCACAGGTTCCAACTCTTACCGACATTCAAGTCGGAAAGAAAGGGCGGTGCAGTGCCTGTCATTCTCCACTTGTAGAAACAGTTGAGTCCTGTAACAGTTCTGCCTGCCCACTCCTCCTGGGGGACCGGAGGAGCACGCACAGAAGGCTCAATATTCACGAGTTCTGGATCGTCTGCACACTAGAATTTACCCGTAATCCCCAAGCAACATGTTTTCATGATCGCTCATGGACACGTGCAGAGTGACAACAAATCTGAGTTACCGGACATATTCCCAGCAGGTGATGCTCTGCCTTCAAGCTTCAGCTCTCAAACAGGTGACCAGAGGATGGGCGCTCAGGAGGGCAGGGCAGTGTAGTGCAAAAGGCTCCTGCTTACGGTGGTTGGATGGTGTCTGAATCTCAACTCTGGGACCTGTGAGAGGGCAGCCCCAGGCAAGCGACTTACCACTTAAACCTTGTTGTCTCTTTTGTAAAATAAAGAAAATAGAATCTACTAAGATGAGTTGTTTTCAGGATTTAAGATTATAGTCCATGTGAGGTAGAGGTGTGTGTGTCTGTGTTTACATATTTCCTCTAGAACAATTGTACAGTGTTCCCAGCAACTTTATAGACCCAACTACTGCCAATAACAAGAGTCAACTGGATTTACCTTTTCCAGCAACCTCTTTATAGAGGCAGACAAGAAAGGGGTTTGGTAATGAGCAGCCAGCCTCCAGGTATCTATCTCACTGATGACACACCATTGTTTTAAGGTGGGTTTTTCTTTGTTTTTTGCGTAGTCTAAGATTTAGGATTTCTCAAACTTCCCACAAAAGACCCCCCAATGTCAGAGGAGAGGAACATGTATGCCAGACAATTTGAGAAGTGTGTCACAGAGTAGCTCACCATGAACAGATCATTTTTTTTTATTCATATTTTATCATAAAAACTCATGTCCATACATAAAAATTCATTGGGAGTTCTTGTTCTGCTTTAGGATGTAGAGAGCCAAAAGGGAACATTGCTCCACACTTAACAATGAGAAAACTCCAGATAATCCACAAAATTATACTTTTCTTGAGCCCATCAGAGAGCTAAGGTTACAAGGCACCAAGTAAACAAATTCCAGAGGGTAACAAAAGCCTATCAGGAGAAACTGGATACACAAAGTACTTCACCATTGACAGAGCACTGGAGAAAGAGAGTCAGTCAGCATAAAATTAGGGTAAAAAGAAAACAGGTAAAATTTTTACAAATTTTAAAGGGTGAGCATGAACCTCAGTGATGCATATATAAAACTCCACTCCAAGCTCCACATCCAGGAACAAGCAGCAGCAGTCTACTGCTGGGGGAAGAGCAAGGGCCGGAGAAAGGCCCCCCTCTCTGTGGTGCACACATACAAGAAGTGCTAAAAGCTGTTGTCAAAAAGCAGGAACACTGAGAAAAATCCACCAGGACCACAGACTCCACAGTAGCACAAGGTAGCATCAGCCCCACTGGAGGAAACTGAAATCTGGTGCACCAAAGGTGCCCGGAGCAACAGCACAAGCCAAGTCCAGCTCAACTAGCATTGCTTGTCTCAACCATACATGCTTAACAGAAGAAGGGGTGTGTCCATTTTCAGGAGTAAGTAGTATTTAGCACAAAATATACTGTTCCTCTATAATATACAGCATTCAATCACATTTATGAAACACACAAAAAGCAATTAAACTGCAACCAATTGTCAAAAAAAATTAAGTGGTCAACAAATCCAGGTTTGGAGATGATCCAGATATGGGAAATACTATATAGAAACTTTAAGATAAGTATTATTAACATATTAAAAGTTCTAGTGGAAAAGGGTACAACGTGCATAAACAAGTGGAGGATTACAGCGGAGAGATGGAACCTACAAAAAAAGCCAAACACAAGAGCTGGAAATAAAAAACAGAATATCAGAGATTAAGTCCTTAATTAGTCTCATCATCAGTAAGGAAACGGTAAGGGAAGAATCAGTAAAACTGAAGACAAGAGAACATAAATTATCCAAACTGAAACATAAAGGGGGAAAAGTGGGGGGAAAAGTGGGGGGAAAAGTGGGGGGAAAGTGGAGGAGATGTGGGGGGACAGAACAGAGGACCCAAGAGCAGTGGGACAATATTAAATGGTCTAACATACATAAAATTATAATGCCAGAGGAAAGAAATAAGTCACATAGCGAGGGAAAATATTTATAAAACACATACCTGATTAAAAAAACTTCTATCTGGGATAAAGAAATCTTACAACTCAACTCAAGTAAAAAGACCAAAACACAAACAAACAAAAAGTAATAAAAACTGAGCAAAGGATTTGAACAGATACTTCACCAAAAAAGATATTCAAATGACTAATTAGCACATGAAGTGACTCAAAACATCATTAGTCTTTAGGGATATGCAAATTAAAAGCACACGTATATACTATTACACAGTCACTAGAATGTCTAACATTTTAAAGACAATACCAAGCACTGGCAAAGACGTGAAGTAACTAGAACTCTCACGCACTGCTGCCGGGGAAGGAAAGCTGTGCAGCCACTTTCAAAAACACGCTGACAGTTCTTTATACAGTGAAACACACACTGTGAGGAAGCAGTTCCACTCCTGGGCTATTTACCCAGTAGGCTAACTCAGTGGTTAAAAAAGAGCCTTAAATTGAAATTGCCAGGAATACATTAGGGTACCTGAAAAGATATAACTATGTAGTTTAAAACTGCTCCTGAGCAGGATTCTCCAACTGGGTTAAAAGTTTGTATGGACAGGAGTTGCAGACACTATAAAGCCTACCCAAAGTCATTACCTTCTCTCCAACTTAATGCTATGGCAAGAAGAGGAGGAAAAGAAGTGATGGCAGCAAAGTGTGTATTTCAAGTGTCCCAAAGTCTGATGCTCGACTGTAACCTGACATCTGGATCCCCAGCTCTCAATGAGCTCGCTACGTGATAACTAAGCATCGGTCTCTTGTGAAATGGCTAGAATCTCTAACTCTGCGTGAGAGGTTGCAATGCAGCCATGTGAACAAACGTTTTAAAAGTAATCTTTGGTAGTGACAAATAAAGGGTGGTGGATATTTTCTTTGTTCATGTGCTTTATATTTTTTAAGTCTTGATCATCTGTATCTTTTGGTTAGACTCGACATTTATTACTTCAGGGACTTGGGCGTTCAATTAAAAATTCTAGGAAGGAAGAGACTGGTGATTTTGGCTGATTTTTCCCCTTCCTGGCTGGAATAAGGAAAATTTAGAAGATGGTGAAAACATTTAGAGAAAATATTTACTAAACTTTTGATGAAACATGGCAATAGCTTGACTAAGGTTTTGATTCTGACACTGGCAAAGTTCAAGTTCAATTCTCATATCATATGAAACTACCCAATCGTAGTATAAACAATATATTTTGGTTTTTAGTTTTTTGATTTTTTTAAAAAATATATCTTTATTGATTTCAGAGAGAGGAAAGGAGAGGGAGAGATAGAAACATCAATGATGAGAGAGTCATTGATCGAGCCCGCAACCCGGGTATGTGCCCTGACGGGGAATCGAACCCTGATCGCCTGGATCCCAGGTTGACGCTCAGCCGCTGAGCCACACCCGGCCAGGCGGTTTTAGTTTTTAATTAGAGCATAGTTTACCTGTCTTCAGGCACTACTGCTTTCAGAACTTCCACAATTTGTTAGGAAGTCCTTCTTTACAGCTGAAATTGTTCATAAATTAACTATCATAATTAGCATAATTAACTACCTGTGAGACTTTTCTTAGTCCCCATGCTTCTCAACAGAACAAAGATACTTCTATCACGGAGGACAGTAGAAAGTCACAAGACAGAAACTAAGGCATATCTTCAATGGGTATCAGGTTTACTTCATATTAATTATTTACAAAGGATTTTTAAAAGCCATTTTTAATGAGGTATAATTTCCATACAGTAAGTTTCACCCTTTCTGAATGCAGAGTTTGAGTTTTGACAAATGACTAAATAACAGATGTTAAATACCACCGTATGAAGATAGAGAACATTTCCATCACTCCCAAGTTTCTATGTGCCCTGTATAGAAAATCCTCCCCTGCCCTCTCTCTGCTGAGCACTGATCTGTTCTCCGTTACTACAGCTCTGCCTTTTCTAGAATGTCACAATGGAATCATACAGTGTATTCTTTTACATCTGGATTCTTCATGTCGCATAAGGCTTTTCAGATAGAACCACACTGCTGTGTATATCAGTAACTTGTTGCTATTTATCACTGGCAAGTATTCTATTGTATACATGTACCAGAAGTTGTTTATTCACTTACCAGTTGATGGACACTTGGATTGCTTCCAGTTTGGCTTATTATGAATGAAGCTGTTATAAACATACATTTCCCTCCGCCCCTAAGATATCCATATGCCTCACTCCCTTGGTTCCTTCAGAACCCTGTTCCACTGTCATCTATTCAGAGATGCCTTCTCTGATGACTATCTGAAATGGCACTTCCTATGACTCTCTAGTCCCCTAGCTCCTGCTTTATTTCTTCAAACCTCTTAGCATTACCATAAATTGTTATATATTTTATAAGAAATAAAATAGTTATTGTATTAGTCAATGATCTCCAGAGAAACAGAGCCAATAGGATGTATCTTTACATATATATAAGAAACAGAGCCAATGTAATATATTCATAATTTTAGAGCTGAAATCTAGCCCAATTCAGTTATTTACAGATGAAGAAAGATAAGCCCAAGGTAGTGATGTAATTTGGTCTTACATTAAGTCCATCATTCTAATGCCATCTTATTTTAGAAGCTACTGTGCTACTGTTATACTTAAATAGAAAACAATTATTCTGAAAAAATAAAAATCATTCTAAATTATAAAAATTATTTTAATTATACAGAAATTATGTGGAAAATGGAATTTATACCTAAAATTATAAAGACTTCCTGAAGATTAACTTTTACTCAACAAATATTGTTGAACACTGGCCATGAACCAAGCATGTGTGGCACCAGATCTACATTATTCCAAAATAGAATTACTCATTAAATAAATATTTATTGTGAGTGCTTATAATAAAAGTATGCAAAACATTGCTTGGAGGTTAAAAAAAATTACTATGTTTAGTCCCTATCTTAAAGTTACTTATAAATTATTAGAGCTAGAATCTTTAAACATTTCACAGGACCACAATCTCACAAGTTTGAAACAAGTCAGAAAAGAGGGTTTTCTGGTATTAGTGTAAACATGCAAATTAGGAGGAAATTTTGATAAAGTAGGAAAATACCTTGGGACTTGAGGCTGGAGACTGGAATCTGATCTGGGATGTGTCTGTTCAAACCATTTCACATCTTTGGGCCTCACTAGAAATACTAAGATGCTGGGCTTACATAGCTCTTCACTGTGGATGGCTATCAGAATCACTGCCTCCAACGCTTATGAAAACATGCCCTGCCCAGAAGCTGCCTCACAACTATCCAATCAAATGGCCTGGAGAAATCCGATGAAAAGTTCATCCGATTATTCTGCTATTGCTCCTTGATCAGTAATCTCAGTGACCTAGGGTTCTTTCTAACATACTCATTCTGCGAAATTTAGTTTTAATATTTTGTAGCCAGAACAAAAAGTTTATTCAGCCTCTTTCCTTCTTTTACAGTCTAGTATTTTAAGAACTGCAAAGTATATGAAAAGTGACAATAGTTAAGAAGGATAAACTGCTTGCAATGTGATTTATTTTTAATTTCCAATTTTAACCTTCAAATCAGTACATAAAGAAGATGCTAAATAAAATTACTTACTTTGAGTCTGGGAGCTCAAAATATATCCATTAGGGCAACCCCAGGAGCAGGGGTGGTTAACAGGAAACCAGCCCCTGCAGCTCGCTTTAAGACGCCACACTCCTCTCTTGCAGCACAGGGACTTAGCAGTTGTCTCACTTTGATTTAGGAAAGGCTATGATTTAGGTAGACCTCTAGGTAGGAAATTTACCTTTTTGCAGGGAATACTTGCAATACTTCCATTAGCTATGGAGATGTAATTATTGTTCCTGTGGTTGTTGGAAGCAAAAAGAAAGTCAGTTTTGAACAATTCTGTAGAAGCCATGCTACACTGCGTGCACGTGAGCCTTGTTGCGTTAACGGCAAGGAGGACTGCAGGGAGTACTTAGTGTTTCCTTAAACCTTTTCTGATTTAGACAAAATCATAGCATATGAATTTTTCCTCATTCTCCATATTAGAGTATTTCCCCTCCATTTTCTACAGAAAAAGCTTTCTGCCATCTTCACCAAATGAAATGTTTACGTTCACTGACTGTTGACTAAGTCCACAAACCGCTGATAGATGCAACAAATTCAGGGAATTTGGAAGCAGTCCAAGTACCCATCAGTAGATAAGTGGATAAAAAAAGTGGTAGTTACCCAATGGAATACTACTGGGCCATCGAAGGACATGTTACCTTGTGGAACAGCATGGATGAACCTGGGGACTATTATGCTAAGTGAAAAAGCCAGTCAGAGAAAGACAAATAGCATATGATTTCACTCTCATGTGGACTATAATGAACAAACTAACAAACAAAATAGAAACAATAGACAGAGAACAGACTGACAGCTGTGGGGGGAGAGGGTGGTGGTGCAAGGCAGGATGAAAGTGGTGGAGGGATTAAGGGGGAAAATACCTCATAGACACAGACAACAGTAGCGTGATTACCAGAGGGAAGGGGGGGGGTAGAAGAGGGTACAGCAGGGACAAGGGTGAGGCAGGAGACTTAAACTAGGGATGGTGACCACACAATACAATATGCAGATAGATGTATTATAGAATTATACACCTGAAACCTGTATAATTTTATTACCAATATCACCCCAATAAATTCAATAAAGAGTTAAAAAAAGAAATGTTCTTTAAGGGAACTAAACAGAAGTACTGAAGTACTTCTGCACAGTTCATCATAAACTTTAAAAGGTGTGCTAATACATCATCCTTACCTTTAAAAGGTGTATCAGTACAGCATCACTACAAGGAAAAACTGGCGTTGGGACGAGTTTCCCTTTTGTCTTTATTTTACTGCCCTTTAAGATTTGAACCTGGAAATCTCACCTGGTTCTGTGTTCAGAATGTGAATATAATTTTCCTTTACTTAATTTAGATCCTACAATAACTTATCTTTCCAAAGGGCCTAACGTTCCCCAGGACCTCCAGAGTCGTCACTTCTGACTGGAACCTGAGAATGCGGCTCAGGCAGCCCTCCCTCACAGGAGCGCCCCCTTGCCTCTCCCCTGCCCCTCTTCTGCCCCCCAGGCGTCTAACCTTTACCCTTCTCTCTCCTAAGCTCCAAAGGCCCTTCTTTTGCCTCTGTAACTTGTTCCAGGAGCCCATTTCTTCTACATCTCACTTATTCTACCTCTGTGATGTTCTAAATAAACTTTCTCTTATAGTTTGAAAAAAAAAAAAAGAATGCTGACTTATGGAAGATAATATAATTCTAACATATCATGAATCCAATATTCATTAAGATTAACTTTAACATCAAGACATGTCCTTGGGGAATGTAGCAAAGAATAAGGACTCTAGAGTCTAACATCTTGGTGGGTCACCATGTGAAATAATTATGGAAAAGTCAATTAAGCTCTCTAAGATAATAACACCCCTTCAGCAAACTGTTGGTAGGGTCAAGGACATCCTGCACATACAAGGCTCTATAAATAGTAAACTGTTACATACATGCCTGCTTCTGGTAGTGTTTTTCCTTTTTATGGAATTCATTGGGGTGATACTTGTTAAGAAAATTATACAGGTTTCAGGTGCACAATTCCACAACACATCATCTCTACACTGTACTGTGTGTCCACCACCCCCAGTCAAGTCTCTCTCAGTCCATCACCACTTATCCACCTTATAGAATCCTCCATCTCCCCCGACTCACATCCTCCCCCCACTGATGTCCAAGTCCGAGAGTTTTTTCTTTTTTGCTCAATCACTCCACCCTCTCCATCCAGCCCGCCACCCTGCCCCACCTGCAGCTGCCAGCCTGCTCTCTACCTACGCATCCACCTCTTTTCTGCCTGTTAGTTCATTTTGTTCATTAGATTCCACGTGAGCGAAATCATATGGTACTTGTCTTTCTCCAATTGGCTTATTTCACTTAGCTTCCAATGTTTTTTAATTTATATTTTGAAGCTAATCTACAAAGGCCTCTGCCTTTGGCCAATAAAGACAATCAGTAATAGTCTCCTACAGATTTGCTTCAAATCTCAACAATACCCTAATAAGCCCACTCCTGTCCCATCTGAATGGGCTGTTTATGAAATCTAAGTATTGAGATCTCCAACAGAAACTTCATGTGTATAATAACTTTAAATTTTTAAAAAGTATTTACTTTTGCACTTAAAATTTTAGTTTTAAGCATCAGCTTTAAGATGATGAAAACAGCACCAAGTTGTAATTAATCTTAGGGTTCTAATTTTTCAGGAGAAAAGTACAGAAAGAGGCAAAGAAAAAAAGGCAACTTCTCTGATGTTATTTTCTAAAATGAATACCTTACTGAATATGTTATAAAATGTTTATAAATTTACACCTTTCGTTTGCTTTTTCTATTTTATAACACAAACAGGATAAAAATACACTTCAATGTTTGCTAGAAATAAAAGCAATACCAACATTGAATAAATGTAAACAAATATGGTAAGCACACCTACACAAAAATCAGCACACTCTATTTTTAATCAAAACCCCAAACCACCATGGCATTTTTACGGCTTATAACTGAAGAGGACCTTTCAAACCAGTACCCCACCTCGAACAGTGAGTCACTTCAAGACTGATAAAAGTTAGATCACAATCTAATGTAGGACTAACACCTCACTGTTATAAAACGTAGACAACTCTGAAATCATCCCCTCCTAGTAAGACATTCGCAAAAATTCCACTTGCTTCTTTAAAAGTGATGGAATGGATTCCAATAGAATATGGTCATTTATTTTTTTATTTTTATTAAGTTACCCTGTATATATCTGTATTAATCTTCTTAATTTCAGATTTTAAATTCCTTGAGACAAGGCATTACAACTTTCTTATGATTAACAATTGGAAGTAATAGTGTTCCAAAATAGAAAAAAAAATCTGAAGACATAAAAAAAAGTAGTAGCTCAGCAAATTGTACTGGCAAGCCTTCAATGAAAAGAAGCAATTCAAAATTACTAATGAAACAAGGAATTTCTTAATCAAAAACTTCTTGGTCCAAAGATACAATGAAATGAAGATGTACACAAAGCATATAGATTTCCAAGTATTAGAGAAGGTTCACACCACACATTAAAGAACTCAATGGGTCAATTCTTTATGGTTTTCCTAGAAAAACACTGTTCATTATCTATTTATTAAAATAGGACTGTTCTTAACTCTAATTTCTCCACGGGTGTTTACATTTATGGTTATGACTAGAAATATTATAAGTCTACATAAATTTAAATAAAACATTTTCTCAACTATTTTAAGTACGAATTTAGCACCAAAGTAACATGTTCTGACATTACATTTTTAACAATTACAAACACAGTTAAGGCTCACTTTTAATAAAAGCAGCTAAGGCAGTACTCAGTACATGCCAGGCACTGTGCTATGAGCTTTGTAAGTATAATCTCATTCGATCTCTGAAACTAAGTCCCAGTTTTACAGATGTTATGCCCTTTATGTGTGGTCACAAAACTGTAGGAACCAGATTTCAATCAAATTAGGCCTATTAATTCCACAACTGAGCTCCTGCCTCCACAAAATAAGCTACTTTTCAATTAAATGTCACTACCATGAACATCTCTTACTTGCAGAGCATACAGAAGTTTGATTCCTTTTAATGGCTCTAAACCAACAACTGTGAACTGTACTTTCTCACTTGGGGCTTACAGCCTTAGTAGGATGGGGAGGGCTGTTGTCAGCATGCAATGGAGATATTTCAAAATCCCTAGACACAGATACTGGAGACATTAACACCCCCTTAATGATGCCAATAGCAAAACTGAGCTTAAATTTCTCATTTGTGGGGGGAGATATCCCTGATATACACCACGTATACCCAAAAGTAGTTCTATTACAGCATTAGTCACATTGCAGACACTTCTCTTTTTCTACTCACCCCACTGCCTTTTACCTTTTCATCTTTGTGCCCCTTGGACCCACACAGTTCACTAGAAAATGGAATATTTGTATCATACTATGATGCCAATATTTAGGCTGGGGATCTGACCAGATAATTCTTGTCTTCAAGAATAAACTGGGTCTACTGGGCTCTGATCCTTCATTCTAGATCACTTCAGCAACGGAACTTTAGTATCAAAAAGTGAAGATGTCCAGAAGAGCTTCTCATGTGCAGTCCTCCTTCCTGGCTGAAGTGGTAAAGAGTCCCCAGTTTTAAGGGTTCTTATATGAACTTCCTGAGTGATCGTGGGCAAGATTAACAATTTCTTTAACCCTCAGGTGTGTCAATAGGCAAATATATAAAGACCGGTAAGAGTCACAAAGTAAGAGACTAATACATGTTTGGTTTTGCTTTTCTCTAAGCAAATGAAATAGGAAATTAACCTTTTACAGGTCTGGAGTTTGGTTCCTCCTTTATAACATAAGGGCATTTAAATACGTTATCTCAAAGACTCTGATCCCTTTCTTGCTAATCTATACTATATGCCACAAACTTAAGAAGATAAATACCATGAGGCATTTTAAGAATCATTGGCCATGTCCTAGCCAGTCTGGCTCAGTGGTTAGAGTGTCAGTCCCTGGAATGAAGGTCCTGGGTTTGATTCGGTTTCCTGGCTCCACCCCCGGCCCTGGTTGGGGTGCACGGGGGAGGCAACCCATCGATGCGTCTCTCATCGACGTTTCTCTCACATCGACATTTCTCGCTCTCTCCCTTCCACTCTGAAAAGCGATGGAAAAAATATCCTCAGGTGAGGATTAAAAAAAGAATTGTTGGCCATAAAAAGTGTGGTGAATTGGCAGAAAACTGAACAAAATGAACATCAACTGCCATAACAGTGCATAATTTTAACTGCTTAAATTGGCTTTCACTTTTATGAGCTATAAATCAAAATAGCACCTTTGCAAAATACTCTAAAAGAACATGAATGGTTTGTAGTAATAGGTTCTACTTAAAACGGACATTTATTAAGATGGTTTATACATTGTATGTCACCTTGCTAATGTTTTTAAATAGTTATTCTCCAAATGTTCTGATGAATTAACTTTTAAAAATATATAGATATTTGATGATATTGAATTAAGTACAGTAAAAAGATAAGTGGTTGCTAAGAGTTGGGAGAAGGCGGAGGAAGGGATAAGAGGGTGGAGCACAGGGGCTTTTTAGGACAGTGAAACTATTCTGTATGACACTGGGATGGTGGACGCATGCTATTAAACATTTGTCAAAACCCATAGAATGTATGTGGGTCATCGACTGTAAACAAATGTACCACGCTAACGCAAGATGCTAACACTAGAGGAAAGAGGGTTAGTAAGACAGCACATACAAACTTTCTGTACTTTCTACTAGTCATTTTTCTTGTAATGTCCTTGTCTGGTTAAGGTACTAGGATAATCCTGGTCTTCAAAATGAGTTTGGGAGTGCCCCCTTCTCATGTATTTTTGGAATAGTTTGAGGACCAATAACTCTTTAAATATCTGGTAGGAATCATCAGTGAAGCCATCTGACTATAATATTCTGCGATGGACAGTTTCTGAATACCAATTCCCCCTCTTGTTATTGGATTATCTGCGCATTCTATTTCTTCTTGATTCATTTCTGGGAAACTGAATGTTTTTAAATGTTATCCATTTCTTCTCGGTTGTGCAATTTGTCGGATATAACTGATCAGAGAAGTCTCTTATGATCTCTTGTATTTTTGTGTTATCATTTGTAAAGACTCTATTTTCATTTTTAATTTTATATTTCTGTTATTTTTCTTGGTTAGTCTACCTAGAGGTCTATTTTGTTTTCAAAACACTAGGTCCTAGTCTTTCATTGACCTTTCCTATTGCCTTTTAGTCTCTCTTCCATTTATTTCCATTCTGATCTTTATTTCCTACTTTCCACTAACTTTGTGCTCAGTTTGTTCTTTTTCTACATCCTTGAGGTATAAAGTCAGGTTTATTTGAGATCTGTCTTGGTTCCTAATGCAGGCATTTATTGCTATAAACTTCTCTCTTGAAACTGCTTTTGTTGTATCTCATAAGTTGTGTTATGTTGTTTCCATTTTCATTTGTCTCAAGCTATTATTTTCTTACTTATATTTATATTTTTTCTTTGATTCACTGGTTGTTGAGAATAATGTTACTTAATTTCCAAATATTTTCCAATTTTCTTCTTGTAACTGAATTCTAGTTTCATGCCATTTTGGTTAGAAAAGATATTTGATAACATTTCAATCTTCCTAAATTTATTAAGATGTGTTTTGTGGCTGAATAGATGAGCTATCCTGGAGAACGTTTCATGCATGCTTCAGAACATGTATTCTGCTCCTGTTAGGTGGAATGTTCTGTAAATATGTTAAGCCACCTGGGATAATGTGTAGTTCATATATAATGTTTCCTAATAGATTTTCTGTCTGGACAATCTATTGCTCACAGTGAGGTACTGAAGTCTCCTACTATAATTGTATTATTGCCTATTTCTCCCTATAGATCTGCTAATATTTTCTTTATATATTTAGGTACTCCTATGTTGGCTTCACCAATATTTACAAATATTGTACCTTTGATGAACTGATCTATCACTATCAACTGACCTCTATCTCTTGTTACAGTCTTTCGTTTTAAGTCCATTTTGTCTTATATAACTACCCAATTACTTCTGGTTTGTTTGCATGAAACATCCTTTTGCATCCCTTCACTTACAGTCTATGTGTCTTTTTAAAAGTAGAAGTCAGTCTCTTTTAGTCAACATATAACTGAGTCTCGTGTTTTTCATTCATTCAGCCACTCTTGTCTTTTGATTGGAGAGTTTAACTCATTTACATTTAAAGTAATCATTCATAATTATGAACATACCTTTGCCGTTTTTCTGCTTTCTGGTTATTTTGTAATTCCTTTGTTCCTTTCTTTTCTCTTCCTTTGTAATGTGATTATTTTCTGTACTGGTATGCTTAGATTCCTTTCTCTTTATCATTTCTGCATCTACTATAGGTTTTTGCTTGGGGTTACCATGAGGCTTAAATAAAACATCTTATAGTTATGATAGTCTATTTTAAGCTGATACCCTAACTTCAAATGCATACAGAAGCTCTACAGTTTTACACTTATCACATATTTCACGTTTTTGATATCACAATTTACAAGTATTTACCATGTGTGACCATTGGCAAATACTTATAGTTACAGTCATTTTAATACTTACATCTTTTAACCTTCACAGATCTGTGCTTCATTAACCGCCATTACATTAGAATATTCTGAATTTAACTAGACACACACACACCTTTGTCAGTGAGGTTTATATTTTCAAAAGCTTTCCTACTGTATTAACAGCCTTTCATTTCAGACTGAAAAACTCCCTTTAACTTTTTAACTTTTCTTGTAAGGAAAATATAGTGGTGATAAATTCCTTCAGCTTTTGCTTGTCTGGAAAACGATCTCTCCTTTAATTCTAAATGACAACTTTACAGATTAGAGTATTCTTGGTTGGAAGTCTGGATTTTTTTTCCAGTACTTTAAATATGTACTATATATGCACCACTCCATTCCATCCTGCAAACTTTTTGCTAAAAAAAAAAAAAATCTGTGTATAGTTTTATGGGGATTCCCCTATACATAACAAGTTGTTTATCTCTTGCTGGTTTTAAGATTCGCTCATCTTTTAACTTTATAATTAATTATATTGTATTGGTGTGTGTCTCTTCAGAGTCATTTTTATTGGTATTTGCAATTCCAGGATCTGTATGTCTTATTTACCTAGGTTAGGAATATTTTCAGCCATTATTTCTTTGAAAAAGCTTTCTACCCCTTTCACTCATTCTTCTTCTACTTAAACACCTGTAATGTACATATTGGTCTCCTCGATGGTGTCCCTGAGGCAATCTTCACTCTCTTTCATTCTGTTCTCGTTTTGCTCCTCTGAGCTAAAAATGAATTCCACTTCCCTGTTTTCAAGTTCAATGATTCTTTCTTCCACTTGATCTAGCATAATATTGAACCCTTTATTGAATTTTTCAGTTCAATACTGTATTCTTCTGTGATTTGTTTGGTACTTTTAATATTTTCTCTTTGTTGAAATTATCACTTTGTTCTATTAAACTCAGCAAGTATCTGTATGACCATTATTTTGAACTATTAGGTTTATTTCCATTTCATTAAGATCTATTTCTATAGTCTCATCTTATTCTTTTGTTTCAAAAATATTCATTGGTTTATTCATTTTCCTCAACTTTCTCTGTTGGTTTCTGCGTATTAAAGAAAACAGCCACCTCTCCCAGTGTACCTCATGAGTAAGTTTGGGCTGAACTCCTGGTTGACTCTTAATTGTCAAAGCCACCTTCTTTGTTCATATTGAATGCCAATAGTTGAAGATACATCAACACCCATCAGGGTCCTAAAGGGTAGTATTGCAATCAGTACCTAGATACAATTTGGGTGAATTCCGGACCCTGAGGCAGAAACTAGAAAAATATGTAGTTAGGATCCTTCCAAGGAGAAAGTGGGAAGGGGAAATTTTTGCCTGCCATATCCTCAGTGGGTCTGGGTATATTGCCATGAAGAATGAGGATGGGGTGGGGGTGGAGGTAACCTTAGTCTGTGGAGAACCTCTTTAATACTGTCCTGTGAGATTCCTTCATCCACACCTCCTTGACTATCAGATCCAGGTGACCCAGAAGCCTGCTGCTCTAGCAGCAGCAACAAAAGCCAGGACACCAGATATGTCTCCAAGCTCCAGAGAGATAGTGGTGACTTCTAGTAGGTTGAAGAGAAAAGGAGGTGTCAGCCAGCTTCCCTCTTCTCTGGGGAGGAAGAGTACCATTTCAAGTGGGTATTCCCTCTTTCACCCAATGTGTAGAAATCACTAAGCTAGTTTGTGGATTTCTTTCAGAAAGAACTGCTCGGTGTGTAGTTGTACCCCAGGTGTATTCAAGAGAAGAAGGGATTTCGGTAGCCTTCTATGTCACCATCTTTGTAGCCAATTTCTTGATTTTTCCTCTCAAGTGGAAGCTCTTAGGCTGTTATAATAGCAGTCTCACAAATAGGGAATTGCAAAAGATTATGAGCTTAAAATACTAGACTACTTAAAGTCGACCAAAATTTACACTTAGATCCAGGCAGAAATGTAAAGGCATCTGCTCACTGCAAATTCTCTTCTCTACCTCCTCAATCATAACTGTGAAGCCTTGACATCAGAAAGGACCCAATAAGGAAATAGAGGAGGTGACACCAAAGTGGCCACACACACACTCATCTGACAGCTGTCTGAGCACCTGAGATTTTCTGAAAAGTTCCTCCTGAGCCTTCTACCAACACTGCCACTCCCAGGTTGAGCTTTAAATTTATGAATATGACGTTCAGCTTTTATTCATAAACAAAGAGCAATTCACACATGAGCAAAGAAAAACATCTCTGTAAAACAACTATTGTTAAGTAAATACACTTCAAAAAGTAAAAATAATAAAACATACATTTCTTTAGAAGCTGTATTTACTGATTTCCTTTGGTAAGCTTCCTACATACAATAAATGACAAGGTAACTTGATTTAAAACATAAAACTAAAAGAAGCAGGATAGGATCCTAAAATGTTAATTATGTACTTCTACCCATTTATTTTACAAGTAATAAAATTAAAATCCAGCAGCTATAACTTTCATAGTCACCAACCAATTATAACAAGGCTTAAAAAAAACCAAATCAGATATCCAGTATAAGGACTTCTGTGTTTTCAGATGCATCAAGCTTTTCCCTTAGGGTAAGTGAGAAAATATAACAGTTACGTAAAACCCATTACCCACTACCAGAACGTCAGATCCATCTATACAGTACTTACAGAAATATTCTGTGAAGAGCAGGATAACTGAATTTACCTTTTTAAAAGATAATTTGCATTGAGTAATAGAAAAACTACATAGTCATGTGATTTTGTATCAAGAAGGCAAGGAGGGGGAATAATTTCTATACTGGAAAAAGCATATGTTATTCAAAGACAAAAACCATATACCAAACAAAAAGAAGGAAAAACATCAACATGTTTGGGAACCTATTATGTGCCAATCATTGAAATCAATAATTGATAAATATTATCTTCTTTATGTTAATATCAGAAGCCTGTAATGAGAGTGTTAAATCATACTGATTCCAATCTAGTTCAAACATTTTACTAGTTGTTACTTTGCACAAGGTAGTTAATCCCTTAATATGTCCATTTCCACATCTGTAAAATGATATGTAATACTCCCATACATCATAGGATAATTACGAAAATTAAATGAATATAAAGATATCACAGAGTATCTGCACACATGGAAATATTTAGTGAGTCTCAATACAATGATGATGACGAAGGTATTTTCTCAATTTTTTTCTTGAACCTTAAGGAACTAAGGTTCAAGAAAAGAAAAGTTTCTTGTCTTCCTTCACCTTCCAAAAAACATATATACATAATTCATAAACACAGACAACAGTGTGGTGACGGCGAGAGGGAAGGGGGCTGGGGCAGGGTGGGGGCAGGCAAAGAAGTGGGGGGGAATGGGGACATCTGTAATACTGTCGTCAATAAAAATAAAGAAAAGCTACTTGTCCGTAATCATGTAACGAATCAGGAACAAGATTTGAACCCAGGTGTGTCTGACATCAAAGCCCTTGTTCTATCCATTACACAGCCACCCAGAAGACACTTCTGAACTTCTCTACCAAAAGATTCAAAAGGAAAGCAACCCTCCCAAATGCTTTCTTAAGAAAAACTTGTGTGTGTGTTTATAGGTTAATATCAAATGTACCTTATTGTACTGTAAATCTTTGAATATTAGATATTTAATGTATGTTAAGTCTTTGTTAACCAGACTATTTAATCTGTTGATCTTGCCAGACATTGGGATCCATAAGAAACAAAATATGCCCACAATGTGCAATACTGCATATCAGGTGCCAAGAGAACAAGATGCGAAGGCACGCAACAACAGCTAATAACATCTCAGAGCAAAAGACATGCAAATTTAACCGCAATAAATCACTTAGTGCCATAAAAATAAGTTACTGAATTGATGTACAGGAAAGAACAAAAGGTTTCATACATGAAACGGGAGGGAACAGAGGAATTTGAGCCCATATTTTAGAGATATGAAAACCTCAGCCTAAGAAGCTGCATGATTTACCAATACTCATTAATGCCATTACTCAAAAATGTTATGTACTAGTTAGGCAACCTTCTAGGTAGGCCCACAGGGATAAAGCAAAGAACAAAGAATGACAATGTACCCTTAGCTTACATTCTAACAGAAAACAAAAGTAAAAACCAAATAAATGTACAATGTAATGACAGGTAGGAAGAAGTGCAACGAAATAAAACAAGGCAGGGTAAAGGAGAGATTAAAGAATGGTTGTTATTTTAGATAAGGTGGTAGCTAGGGCAATAATTTCAGATGGGGTAATATTAGGAGAGATCTGAGTAAAATAATTTAAATATTAGGAGAGGAAGACTAGGAAGAGAAGTCTAGGAGAAAAATGTAGCAAGTGCAAAGGGTTCTTTGGGGGAGTATGCTAGATGTATTTGAGGATCTAAAAACCAACTTTCTTGCATTCGAGTTCACATCTCTTTCCACAGTAGCACACACAACATACTTCAGTGCTTACCACCATTAAATCATGTTATTTATTCTTACAAGTAATTTGAATTCATATCACAGCACTTTCTATTCTACTAGGTAAGTAGAGAAATTAATCACTGTAGAATAAATCCTCTTTAAAGTGATGAATATCATTGGCACTTTCTTAAAAAGGAATTAAAATAAATAAATAAATAAATGTCAGAGATCATTTGTTTTATTTCCCAAATAAAATTAAGTTGGACAAAAGCAAATTTTGTATGTTAAATACACTGAGAAGAAAATGAAAATTCCTCAGATAATTACTGTATTCTCACAGTTCTTATATAATAATTATAATGCCCATTTTTTGTTATAAAGTAGTTAGATTGAAATAGTTTTTGCCATTTCCTCCTTCTTTAAGAAATAACAATTTTTAAAAGCCCATTACAAACCATCCTGAACTGTCTCTTATAACTTGACAATAATTAAGTACATAATGCATACAACTAAAAAAGTTTATGCAACAAAACTAAAATATTCAAAGGAAAGAAACATATGATAAAATGCACAGAATGCTTGGTAGAAATTTAATCTTTAAGTTTCAAAAGCAAAAAACACTTTGAGAAATAATTAAAAGCCAAAAGGGAGATATTCTTTTTTCCTCCTTGCCATGTTCATAAATCATAACTTGGCATTAAAACTCAGAGTCTTAAATCAGAAACAAAACCTTTGAAATATCAGTCTCTTATATGAAAAATATTTTTTTATATTTCAGTTCAACTAATAAAAAATGGTAAGATTCTCCTTGGTCCAAGATTTCAGAGAATCATTGTTCCTCTCTGAAAAATAAGCTTCAGGAAAGTTCATGTGCCAGTCCTACTCATTTGGCCAGATCTATAGAGGAAACCATAGAAGGGATTTAAATGAGAGAACTTCAGTGGTTATTTATCAGAAAAGGTCAATTAAGGTTTTTTTTTTAATCAATCCCCAAGCTGAAAGACCACCCAAAGATATCTGCGCCAGTCAAATCATACAAAATCAAAGAGGAAGTCCTCACCACCAAAGAAAACAATATTCCTTCCAGAAGAATTTATTTGTGAGACAAAACAAACCCCTAAGTTTGAGACCCCTTTTTTTACACAGAAATAGCAAAGTAATTTTATTTTGATTGGAAAGCCATTAGTAGTAACCCTATGTTCCTTGATATTACAACTATAGGTAACGCAATTGGTCACTTTTAATAGGTAGAGGACTGGAAACATTTTTTGAAAAGTTATCACAGAAAAATCCCTTTATACTCATAGTAAAAATTAACATTTTAACTTTCTACCTTCCCCCTGGCTCTAGGCCACGGGAGTTTCCCACTGCATGCAGCTTTCAGGGCTTCATTTTCCTCACTACCTCGAGGCACAATGGCATTCTCAAAGGCATGGGCTGGTCTCCACCATCGAAGACTTCTGTAACCACTGCACTGAACATGTAAAATGGGTGTCTTCAGTACAAAAATTTGAAAAGATAAAATACTGCCATTTGAGACAACACAGATGGATCTTGAGAATATCATGCTAGGTGAAATAAGACAGGAAATGTTAAGGACCATATTGTTTCACTAATATGTGGGATATGAAACTGAAAACAACAAATGAACAAATAAGAAAAACAAAAACTCATGGACACAGACAACAGTATGGTGGTTACGGGGGGAGGACGTGTGGGGGGTACTACAGGGCAAAGGGGGCCAAATAGATGGTGACAGGAGAAGATCTGAGTTTGGGTGGTGAGCACACAATGCAATATACAGATCATGTACCACAGAATTTTACACTTGAAATGTATATAATCTTATCCATTGTCACCCCAATAAATTTTTAAAAACTTGTTTTTAAAGCTTTAATATGCATTGCACAACTACAACTGATGACATACAGTGTGAAATAATTTCCAAAATATTTGACTAAGAAGTAAAAATTTGGTGGGTAGAAAAAACCTATATACATCTGGAAAATTTTTCAAACTCCATGGAACATAGTTTAAGAAATGCTATTGGTAGTTCCAATGAAGATGGATGAGGAATTCTAACTGGCCCACAGAAATCAGTGGGTTCAGTGCAGCTTCCCCCAGCAGGACAGAAACATGCCCTGTGCTTTCAAACCTGACATTAAACTCTTATGAATGTTTTGACTTCTTTAAATTCCTTAAACAGACCAATTCTTTGTGCTAAAACTTTGTGAAAAAATAGTTCACTATTTAATTAGTAGAAGACTTACTAGACAGAATGAATCAATAATGGCTCATCAACTGTAACAGAAACAGGAGGGAGAGCAATGATGGTCCATGGAGCACGTGGGAACCCTCTGTATTTCCAGCTGCTCTTCTGTAAACCCGAAACTGCTCTTAGAGAATAAAGATTATAGCCATGCCTGGTGTGGCTCAGCTGGATGGGTGTCGTCTCATTCACTGAAAGGTCGCTGGTGCGACTCCTGGGCAGGGCACACGCCCAGGTTGGCGGCTCGAACCCCAGCAGGGGGTGCGCAGGAGGCAGCAGGTCGATGTCTCTCTTTCACAGGGATGCTTCTCTCTCTTTCCCTCTCCTTTCCTCTCTCTCTAAAAATGAATAAAAAATCTTTAAAAAAGAAAAAAAAAATGACTATACATTTTAAAATAACACAAAATAAAAGCATTTTAAGACAGAAAAAAAGTTATCTAAAGTCAAATTTTATGAAATTATGTTTTTTTTGAATCACAAATTCCACAGTATGACCAATTTAAAAATATTTATGTCATCTACTCTAGCAGGAGGAGAGAGGATGCTATATCAGGACTCCAGTGTCCACGGCTTAAAACAATTCAGGTCATGAGAGTAAAAAATATTAATATACCTGGTGTCTTAATTGATGGCATCAACTTTTACACCTGCTACGCATCTGACACATTTCTTTGCAGTCACCTCATACTCACTTATTTTACTAAGTAAACTGATGTCAGAGACACTGCTGTCCAAGAGGCAACAGTAGCCCATGGGAAAGCTACGACAAGGAAGAAAGTTCCCTAGTCCTATCCTCCAGGTCACTTCAGTTGGATTTCTTAGAAACTGCTAATCCCAGGGTGTTTCCAATTACCTTTTAGAGGCAGTCATTCGAACTCTTAGTCAATTTAAATTCTTAGTCTTGTGATGAAAGAAGTCGAGGTTCTCATTCTGGTATGATGGATTCTGATTCTGACAGTGAGGTTGTTTTTTTTAAAAAATGAGGAATTAGGGGAAAATAAGAAATAAAAATAAAGGACACCCACTAACATAACATTTTATTAAGACAAAATTGATTGAAATGCAAAAATATGACTAAAAGTGAATTTTTTGCTTTGAAATGGGAATGGAGAACTGAAATTGTGTGAACTTCAGTTACTTCTAAGAATAAGTTTACATTTGTTTACTAGCTTTGATTTTATTTTTTTACAGGGGGACACAATTAATTATATCTTAAATAAGTCTTACAAGAGCAAATAACTAGGCAATTTTTTGTATTTCTCATTTAGATAATTTATTAATAAACTAAAACTATTTAAACGAGTGTTCTTAGGTCTCAGAAAAAGAATATTTTGCATATTTTTAAGCTTTTATCACACAAAAAAGGAAAACACATTCAAAATTTTTCTGACTTAATATTTCTAATCAAAGCAAAAGAGCCCTGAGAATTTAAGGTACAATGAACGTAATGTGGCCCACCACATCACATTAGAGGTCTACTGCAGAAATCCTAGCTACAACATGTGTGACAAGTCAGAAATATACAATTCCAAAAGGCTTAAGACAAAAACAAAACAAAGTTTTAAAAACCCTCTTACTTCTAGTATCCTAGAAAATAGGGAGATAGGAGCAACGTAAAATTTAAAGAAAATGTATCGCACTCTTCCAAAGATTGTTATATAGGATTCTTAGAGAAAGTGAGTCCTCCTGTATTTGAAGACTTTGACAACCATTTAAAAGTTAACTTTAGTTCTGTGAGATAACATATAGCTTTTGAAATTTTAATTATTTTATCTACATATGTAAAATGTGTCTAGGTTTAAACAGACATTGAATAGATATCTGTCCCACATCGGAAATTTAAAATACCAACTATGTCACCTTCCTTTACCAGTTCTTTCAAACATTACAAATTAGACAAATTCGTGTTGAGCATTTGTAGATCTTTACACACCTGTGTCAGTGTTTCACAACTGACGTGACTTGACAATCAAAAAGATTCTGTAACACTTTACATGTTGCAGTTTGTATTATAAATATAATATACATAGTTTTTCCATCTTCCAAATAAACCACCTTCTGATATTAACTATATTTTGCACACTGCAGATGAACCCCTCTCTCCAGGAGAATCATGCTTTATGGGCTTGGTTGACAAGAATAAAAATCAACTCTGAATAGTAATTAATAGTCTTGTCAGTGATGGGGGGGGCCTCTATTATTTATTCATCTATGTTTAAAAATGTACTTGTTTTAATAAGTCAAGTGTTTATTTAAAATGAAATCTAAAAATCCTAAGTTTAATGTATTGGTGATAATTGTTTTCTGCCAAAAAGATCAGAGTAAAATTGTCACTCAAACCTACATAACAAAATTGTTAAAGTAAAATTGGCTTATTTTCCAACGCCTTTATAAGTACATGCAGCAAAACATTGTAAACATACATTATACATACACATATATATGTATACTCTCGTGCACACATACATACACACTCACAAACACGCATAATCAAAAGCAGTTCTCCAAATCAGTATCAAAGCTACTACGAACACACTTGGTCTTAGAGAAAATACACTATGTTGTATGCAATAAAAATAGTTCCGTTGCAACAGAAAGTTAAACTGAATCTGCTATACATTTTTTATTACAGTGAATTAAATCAACCCAATTTTAACCAAATCTCACCCTGAGTAGTATTCATCTCATCTCATACTTCTTAAAAATTTTAACTCCAAAAGAGGTTGACTGACTACTCATTTAGAAAATTTACACAAATTTTCAGTAATATTTTTTACATGATTCAATTTTGGTGTCTAAAAAACAATGAATTGGCAGCCAAAGCTCTCTATCTGTGACAGACGATGGGGAGTCAGGGAAGGGGGCCATGAAATGATGCTTACTATAAAAATAACGGCCAAATAATGCCCCTACACACTGGATATGGATTTCATAGCTACAATAGAGAAAACACAGGAAACTGAGTTATCACAAGGAAAAAGAGCAATGATCAGAGCTTCCCCCCCGTGCCTTGAAAAAAGCTACCAGCTGGGTACAGGTGCACAGATTTCAATCCCCTCAGCCCGCGGGCAGGCTGCTGGGGCCAGGGGGATTCTGGATCCCCCGAGTCTACTGTCTCCTGTAAAGCAACCTTGTGCTTTTAGATCCTGCAGTTCTATGAATACTAATTTTTACTTGTTCCATGGCATGAAAAGACTGCAAACCACTGGAAAAACATTAACAAACTCTTATGCTACAGCAGTCATACTGAAGAAGAGCACTTATTCTCAGGAGGCAAAAGTGTGTCACATTAAATTAAGGTCACTAATCTGATTGTTATTGGTATTAGAGATTTGTTTTTAATTTCTAAATGTTTTGATTTTAGAGTTTCATTAGATTTAAATACAATAAAAAGTTGCTACCTAGGTCTTTATATTTTTACGTATTTCAGTAATGTCAGCATAGCAATGCTTTAAGTTAAAATGGATCTATGAGAATTTCTTTTCCCCTCTCAATGGGATCTGCACAAAACGCAAGGTTGAAAACAGTGGGTCTGGAGCTAGAGTACTGGCTTGGAGCTCAGGTCTACCACTGCGAAACTTTAGGATCCTGGCAAGTTCCTTCCCTGCTCTTTAAGCCTGTCTCCTCGTCTGTAAGAGAGGGGTAATGACAGTTCCTATCCAAGGAGGGGTTTTTGTGAGGGTTCAAGTCTACAAAGTGGTTAAGCTCAGGACCGTAACAAGCATTTGCAGGTGAGCAAACAGTTGATTCTAGGATGCTAAAGCTATGTTTCATATCTACAAAAGCATACTTTTAGTTTCATTTATTTAATCATTCACAGGTAAAAGACAATGGAAACCTGACTTTATATATGTGACCATATTCCATCTTTAAAGGGGGTGGGAGACAGTTCTATTGCTTTAGAAGGACTCCTACCCTTCTAAAAATACTGTCCCGCAGCTGTTTAAAATTTATTTTTTTAGACCATAGCACCACTGTTTGGTTGTTTCCAATTTCTAAAACCACAAATAGTAAAAGTGTACTCAGTCTACTGCAAACATAAATAGCAAATGCACGCTTCAGCACTTTTTAAAGGATATGGAAATTGGCAACAAAAATGCAGTTCATGTTGAAAATTTATGACAGCCCTGCCATATTTCTTCAGAAATACAATCAGGTAAAAATTAGGAAGATCTCTACCAGCTGGGTGGTATTTTTATGTGTTTTTACTTATATTTTCACTAACTGAAAGACTTTCATTATGCAACTTCTGGCACTTGATAAAATAGAGCAATAGTACCTTTGCTAAAACCACAGTTTCTTTGGTTATGTTTAGCATTACACAAACATCTTTCACCTTAGATATCCTTTTGCATTAGAGTGTTTAATTTTAAATTGACTAAAGGGAATTTCTTTTTTCAGAATATTATGCTTTCTGGATATCATTAAGCACAAGAATTGTATTTTTATAACTTCTCAAAAGATTGTGTGGTGTGCTACAATTATTAAGCATTTGGTTCCATAAAAATATTGTGGAAACTACTGCTTAAAAATGAGAATATGAAAGTGATTCAGGGAAACATAGAGAAGACTGATTTACTGGGATGCTGTAAATCAAAATTTTTAAAAACCCTGTTTTATAAAATATGTAAAAAGGAACAACTTGGACTTATTAGTGTCTCTTCCCTGATGCAATTTATCTAAAAGAACCCATCCTTAGCTTCTAGGAGGAGAAAGAAAAGCAAAACGTCCTGGCACAAAAAGTAGAAATAAATATTTACTGTTAATCTTAACAGTGGAGAAAAAAGCTTTGTCATTAGGAATAATTCTCCAATACTCTATTTGTCATTGCGGTGTCAGAATTCCTCCTACTACTACATATTTAAACTGGATTTTACGAACCAGTGCTAGGAATATTGAAAGATTGTTAATCTCTGATGTAATCAATTAAGAAGTTATTGAATTAACACTGAGTGAACAACTGATTAAATAAATGGGGGAGAAAATGGCTCTTGGTCATTTCAGACATCTTTTTCTGTTAAAGACATTTTGTAAGTGAATGATTCAAGAGCTGATGAGCAGCTAGTCAATACTATCTGCTAATTACTAAAAGATCTGAGAAGAAAAGAAAACTACCAAGGAATTTTTAAATGGCTCCTGTTTTTCGTGGTGGTTCCTCTTTATATGCCTTTTTACCAAGCATGCTTAACTAATAAACATTTTCAAAGATTCACTAAATATACGCTTAGTGAACCGGATGAAATTTTTACATATCCCTTATATGTTTTTATAAACTAATAAAAATGATATAGAGGAATTCATATTAAAATATGCAATGTAACAAAATTAAGGTAAGCTGAATGACAAGTAAAAGTTCTGGGGTACTTGCAGAAAAATAAACTGGATGTTATTTTTTTAGTTTACTGAAAAGAGCAAGAAGGTCAAGACTATAAAACTATTACACTTTGTACTTTTAAGCCCCTCTATACATTATGTTAACAATACTTTTTCCCATGTCTTTTAATAGGCATTTGCTTTTTGCCAGATAACTGATTTGTTTTGAATTTACAAACTGAAAAGTGAACCTACTAAACAAAATCTCAAAAAAATACCCAAATTACATCATAAATTAAGAAATATAAAGATATAATTGTCTCATCCACAGTTAACATCTATTCAGGTTATGAACTCATAAAAGCATTCAGACTTACATCTTCCTACTTTGAATATTGTTTCAAAAATAAAACTTGGTAATATTGCACCATTTTATTTCTACAAATTATCTAAAAGTCTCAAAGTTCTCAATTTATCTTTTATCTTGTCTGCTGACCAAGATTTCATCTGAAAGATTAGCTCCTTTGAATTGCCCATTATTACTTTAAAATGATACTTAATCACATTTTCTGAAAATAAGAGATGATCTAATCAATATGAAAGCTAGAAACAAAATATCTTTAAAATAGCTTTTCAAAATAAGAATATACATCCTAGTGATGCAGTTTTCTGGCCTGAAATAGGATCACTTTTACAAAACTGAGTGTCATTTTGTATTCAGCAGCAGTAGGAAAAAGAACACAGTATAAATGCCTGCCTCGTTTGCTGCAACCCCAAGTTCTGACATGGGAAGAAGTTAGGAATTCAACACTAGGCAGCGTTTGAAGCACACAAACCTTGCCATTTAAAACCAGAAAGTTTCCTCCTAATACTTGATAATAGCTTTAATTAAAATACATTTAAAAAAAAAATAACCATAGGAAAATGGAGAGAGAAAAAAGAATCAGTCTCTAATGTATTACAATAGTTTACTAAAAATTTCACCTGTGAATAAAACCAAGCTTCAGAATCTGGGAATAATCACATACCATGAATCCATGTGTCACCTATAAAAACAGTGACATACTTAAAAGAACATCCACTTATAGGTTGGAAAATAATTAATATTGTGAAGAAAATGAAATTCCTGTAATAGCTGACAGGAATGGTTTTGACTAAGAGCTGAAACTTTTTAATTCTACACACAGTCTGTGAGTTCTGACTAAGCCATGCTACCTGACACCACAACACCCGAACACTCCTGTCTCAGTTGTTGGAACAGTTCCTATTGTGTCTGAGTAGACTCATTAACTTCAAATCCTCTCTGTTCTTTTAAGTCCTGAACAACATGAAACTAAATCACGTGACTGAGGGTATAGAAAATTGTAAGAGAAGAGCCACAAACAGACCGACTGTAACACTTTAGTTCCGTACTGTTAGTCCCTTCACAAATATCTCTGTTATTTTATAATACTTTACAACCTTAAGAAAGAAATAATTACACTTTCCATTAGTTCTTATAAAGGCCGTTGTCATATTCAGGGATAGTCTCCTTAAATTAGTAATGCAAAGAATTTTATGTTTCAAAACTTATTAAGATAATAAGATGCACCGATTTGAAAAAAAAAAAAAACTTTAAAAATGTTATGTTGGATTAAATTACGTACCCAGTTAATGAATATCTCTAATATAGAGTTAAATCTATTTTTCCTTGCCAGAAAAACAATCAGCTTAATTTTAAATTACTTTATCACGCCATTGCAAACTTAAATTATGTACAATTAATGTAACCTGAGACCTACTCTAGTCACCTGAGGAATTACCAATTAAAGCACGAATCCCCATGATTCAAAGCACCTTATATAATTCGACGAAAAAAAAAGATTTTTTACACATTTATTCCTTAACCGCATGAAAATCATTTCCTGGGCTTCTTACAGTTAAAAAAGTCACTTGTTTTGGAGCAAAGTATATACCAAAAATACTTGGTAACCCAACAGACTATTTTTCCTCCATTATGGTCAGGCAACAAACCCTACCAAATACTGAAGATTGACATTTGTAGGTAATTCAATAGCAGGATGATGAGTCTTCAGTACTTTCACAGTAGCATAATTTTTCACATTACTTGAAACCACTGTTAAACCTATAACACATTTTCTGTTTCACTATGGGTGTTTTTCTCTGTCTTTAACCCTAAAAGGAGTATCTTTTATTTGCTTGCAGTACTAAAAGCATTCATAATTCAGTAATGTTTTTCTTTTTTGCAATGCATGACTTTGAACTCTAGATTTTTCAAAGATCAGTTAAACATTATGTTTCTTTAAAACCAGAGCCTTACTTATGTAAGTCTGTGGCTTAACTGACAAGAATTTCTCTGTTCCAGGGAAAGTCAGTCAGTTTGTATCTTAAAGACCATAATCTCACTTCAATCCATATAGACATCTACAAGGGGAGGCACTCAGTCATGTCACATCCCTTGCCAACCAAATCATGGACTATAAGAATCATTTCTTGCCCAGCCGGGAGTGGCTCAAAACTGAGCATTGACCTAGGATCCAGGAGATCGCGGTTCGATTCCCGGTCAGGGCACATGCCCGGGATACGAGTTCAGTCCCCGGTCAGGGGTGTGCAGGAGGCAGCCGATCATTGGCTCTCTCATCATTGATGTTTCTATCTCTCTCTCCCTCTCCTTTCCTCTCTTTGAAATCAATAAAGATATATTACCAAAAAAAAAGAATCATTTCTCTATGCAACAGACAAAAGAAAAATGAAAAGCAAAATGAAGGCAGGGAATAAAACATTTATAATTAAACAATTAGCAACAACACATCTCTACATTTTTGTAATTATTTTTATTCAATTCGACAAATATTTAATGAAACCCTAATATGTGAACACAGTGAGTGCCATGTGTGACCAGATGCCAGGCACCTCCATATGATAAGCATCTAGAAACTTGTTCTCCAATTGTGTAACTGTATGAAGTATTGTTCATATGTAACTGCCATGTAATTTTATTGTCTATTTCTAAAAAGTTATCAGTATTAAATGACAGTTAAATTTTCCAATGTTAAATGAAAATAAGTATAAATTAAACATTAATGAAAAGTGAATGTACCATCAAAATGTCCCGTAAATAGTTAAAGCACAAGCCATTCTGACTGATATTTTAATTAACTTTCAAGATTTTAAAATCACATTTAAGTGCAGCTAGTATAATAATCTTATATATATATATTATATGCTAATTAATACCTACTACATGGAATGTACTATTGATAGGCACTTTATATTTTTGAACTTAATGCTCGAAACTTCCTTCACTTTACAGATGATGAAAATAATGCTCAGAGAGGCTAAGGAATTGCCAGAAGTCACAGTTATTAAGTGGCAGACAGTTTTGTTTGAAAGTCCATACTATTGAGGTATACCATTAGAAGCATCAGAGTAAAATATGACTTTTTAAAATTAAAAAAAAAACACACACAATGTGATATTCACTGACATAATGCCTGGATGAAATATGTAAAAAATTATTATATGTTTAAGTCTTATATAAAATTACTGAACTTGTAACAAATGGTCATTCTATATCTTATCTTCTACTTTCAAAGGAACAAATCAAATTCATATTACCTATCCTAAAGTTTGAACACTGTTGATCTAAATTAGGCAATCATAAGCGAATGCGCACTACTCTTCCTTATGGGAGCGATATGAGGAAGTAAAAATAAGTGAACTCATTGAAATATTAATGATAAAATAAATATTTTCTGATGATTAATAAACTATGTAATAAAATAGTTAAATATATATTAAACTGCATTTTATGTATTGAAATTTTAATATTTAAGTTTAAATAAATAATAATATATCATTTATTTTACTTTTAATGTGAACAAAAAGCTACCCTTTTAAACTGGCTCAATTATCTCTCATTTTAAAAAACTGAAGGCCATTCTAGAGTTTAATATAAGAACCGGTAAATGCAAATAATTTTATTCGGCAGTTTCTCAATTTAAAATACAAGAATCCATGTCTAACTGCCTGGCTTATTGTTCACACAGGTAAGTTTCTTAGCTCTTTTTCAGTGGATAACATTTCATGTTTGGGTAACTACAGGAAGTTACACCATGAACAGAACGTGATTATCTATAATGAGAGTAAGTTATTCCATATTTCCATTTTCAAAAATAAATTAATATATCAACACACTCTATAACGTTTATATAAACTTTAAAATACTAGCAAGCTGAAAGTGACAAGAACATAATCAGGATAATTTCATCCCCTGCATAATCACTCTTCACAGAATTTTTATGACGCAGTATGGAATGGATTATAGTAAATGTATTTCACACATGCTATTTCTTATTCAAAAGGAAATACAGAATAGGACACAGAAAAGCTCTAGCCAAGCCTTTATTCAGGCCCAGCACTCACAGCCACTGTAACTGAAAGACATTCCAAACAGGTAGCTGTGCACCCCCTTCCCCTTGAAAATCATGTGCCTTTCCCCCTGTTCCAACTAAAACATCCATGTTCTTAAACTTTACCAAACTGCCTTATGCTCAGTATTTAAAATATTGTCGTTTTATTTTGCTTTACTTTAACTTACAACTAGTTAAGCTCATAAAATATAGTTCAAATTTTCAAATTATATTAAAATGCTAAAAATAATATAGTATGCATTCCTAACCAAAATTTTACATCAGTTATTTTCAAAGTTTTTGAAACTTCACTTGTTTTTAACTAAACCTTCATGCAACTTCCTAAAGTTGGATAAATTCTGTATTTCATCATTTTAAGATTGATGAAAATTCATTTTTAATTTCATTGTGAATGTATCTTCCAAAATAGTCAAAGATCTTACACTCAGACATCAAAATGAATACTATTAAATTTTCAATATTTCACTTTTCTTCTGACCTACTTAATAATTACAAATTAAAAATAAACATACACTATTAAAATATGACATAAGAATCTTTGAATTAACAATGACATTTCTTGGAATGGCTACAAAATGATAAGATTTCAGATAATTATGAAATGAGTTAAAAGAAGTTTCAGTTCCAGGACATATTAAGAAAATAATTATAAAAGAATGAATAAATAAAAGAAAAAGAGAAGGAAAACAGTAAAGTCTTTATGTGCTTCTTAATGAAACATATTTAAAAAGCAAAAATCTACAGTAACAAAAATTTAGGATTACTATTCATCTAACAATAAATTCAAAGGCATTTACAAAGTTAATGGAAACTTACTCAAATGCTTTTAAACAATGATCTTTTGCATAAAGTAGTCAAATGTCCAGCTTAGAAAGAACTCCTGAATAATTTTATTCAGAAGCCTGTTTTAATAGCTAACTTATAAAAATCGTGTACATTATCACCACTCCTCCCATCAAAATCCCTATTTTGAAATATCTTTGCTATTCAATTTAGATTATTTTCCTGGAACAGGCAATTAGTCTTTCTCAACAACATGAACGCAACATTTTTAATAATGTAAAATTCTACTGAATGTATTAAAGAATGAATTAATATATAACACAGAGGGTACTCACACTTTTTCTCTGATTTTCAGGTGCAAACATTCATAACATAGAAGGAAGTTACAACATAAATTGGGAACAGCCTATAAATGTATGCACATGCACATGCGTATAAAAACAGCTAAAGAACAATTAATTGCAAAGCAATGTCAAATACAAGACAGACTACACACAAATAGTGATAAACTATAAAATAAAGATAACACAATCAAGTATGAGATTACTAGTGGGAGGCTTAAAGGATGAAGTTCTGTACCATGGTTAGGAGGAAGATTTCAATTTGAATTAAAACACTGGAAGAAGCAGTCATTTCTAATGTATAGAGAGAACATGAAGGCATGAAGATAGACGGTGATGAACAAAGGCAATGAAGGGACAGAAGAAAAAGAAAATTAAATGTAAAGGCAACAGGAAAAACTAAAATAAAAAAGGTACAGGCCATGACGTGAATAAATGGCATTAACATTTATTCAACTATTCAGATAAAATCTCAGATGTCATTAGTGACACTTTCTCTCCGTTATACTCCGGAGCTAAATAATCATCAATTTCTGTTAATGCTACCTCCTAAATATCTCTTGAAGCAAATTCCTCTCTGATTCCCCAGTAACATCATCCATTTTCAGACTAACTATCTCACACCTGAACTACTTTTGTGGTGTCCTAGGTGGTCGGTCTCCTGTATCCTTTTGCCCCCGTCTCCACCTCGCCCTCACTTGAAACCTACTCTGCCAGGCTGGACTGTTTGAAATGTTGTTATCCCATTAATAAAAAGACTTCAGTGGTTTACCAATGGTCTCAGAATAAAGCCCAGAATCTCTAACCTGGCATACTGATTTGGTCCCTACCTGTGTTTTCGGGCCTCACCTTGCCTAGTGAGGAGCCTTCTGTCCTGGCCACGAAGAAACCTGCTCCTCTCTCTCTTCAACATCAGGCAACCTCAGTTGTAACTTTCTGAAGGCAGTCTTCCTTGAGCCCTTGGTCTCAACCCTCTCAAACTATGTGAGGTCTTCTAACAAACTCAAATCAACTGGTACTTCTCTATCACAGCATTTTATGGATTGTACTTATAATTACTGGATGATTTTTAATTCTTTTAAAGGGTGGCTTTCTATAATGAGCTGCAAGTTCCATTGGGGAGGGACTATATCTTTTGTGTATTCTGCCATCTCCATAGCCCAGACAAGAGTCTGAAATAATAAGTAATTGCTAAGCCAAGACGACACAGTTAGATGTTGCCTCCCAGAAAATTCATAGGATATAACGAACTCCTAGGTCACCAAACAGTCGATCTAGGGAATACTTACAGATGATCTGATTCAGTGATTTCTGACTATCCTCACCAGAGCACTCAGATTCAAAGAAGTGCTTCAGAGAACAGGAGGACAAGTCAGCAAGATGCTGGTACCACCTACCACACATGTCTGCCCTTGCTCCAACCAAACAAGCTTCATTTTTTTCTACTCATTTTTAAATTTATTGAGGTGACAATGGTTAATAAGGTCATATAGGTTTCAAGTGTAAATTTCTATGATACATGACCTGTATATTGCACTATGTGCCCACCACCCAAAGTCAAATCATCTTCCGTCACCATATATTTGGTCCCCTTTATTACCCTTTATTACCCCCCCTTCCTCCTGGTAACCACCATACTGTTGTCTGCGTCTATGAGTTTCAGTTTTATATCCCACATATGAGTGAAATCATATGGTTTTTGGCTTTTTCTGACTTATTTCGCTTAGCATAATATTCTCAAGTTCCTGAATTGTCCTTCAATAGATGAATGGATAAAGATGTGGTATATATATGCAATGGAATACTACTCAGTCATAGGAAAAGATGAAATGCTGTCGTTTGTGACATGGATCGACCTTGAGAATAAGCTTCATTTTTATGTTTTTACATAGTGGATCTTCACATACATTTCATTTGGGGGGAAAAGTTTGAAAACTTGTATGCTCAGTACTTTCCAAATCTTGATCTGTATTCCATCCATTCATATAAGATCCTTTCCTCCAGCTATCCTTCCTAACATACTGACAGAAACCCCCCTAGAAACCCTGGCTAAAACAAAATCATCTTAATTCTCCGATTCCTTGATTCATCCCTTCTAACTTCTTTCTGTCCCCCATTTCCACTGCTGTCAGGATAAAACAGATTCAGATCTGTTTTGTTCCTGGAATTATTACAGCAGCTTTTAAAAAAATTGATTTACAAGAGAGAAGAAAAAAGAGAGAGAGAAAAGGAGAGACGGATTTGTTTATTTATGCATTCACTGGTTGATTCTTGTGTGTGCCCTCCCTGCAGATCAAACAGCAACCCTGGTGTATTGGGAGGATGCTCTGAACGACTGAGCTACCTGGCCAGGGCTACAGCACCTTTCTCACATGGCTTACTTTCTCCAATCTTCCCTTCCTTAAAAAACATCATGTTGGGAGGGACCTGGAGAGTATTATGCCAAGTGAAATAAGCCAGGCAGAGAAAGACAAATATCGCATAATCTCACTTTTATGTGGAATCTAATGAACGACATAAACAAGCAAAACAGACCCAAAGACATTGAAGCATGCAACAGACTGATATATAGCAGAGGGAAAAGACTGGGGGGGAGAAATTAACCAAAGAACTTATATCCATATATGCATAACCCATGGACATAGACAATGGTGTGGTGAAGACCTAGGGAGGGAAAGAGAGGGGAGTGGAGGAGGTCAATGGGGGGGGGGGGGGAGGACACATCTATAAAACTTTCAACAATAAAGATAAATTTTTTAAAAACTTCATATTGAACTCATCTTTTTCAAACAGTCCTTTCATTTTTCCATAATAAAAATCTTTGGTAAATTTCAGTTTAATATCGCAACAGAATTAAATGCCACTCTCTGGCTTTTAAAACCCTCCTCCATAACCTACCCAAACCAAACCACCATTCAACCTATTAGACCTCCTTCTTCTTTGATAAGGTTTCTCAAAAACACACCATATTCACACAAGCAGGATGCTCTCCACATCTCTCCTCTCTGCCTATCTAAACCAGAGATCCAAAGCTGCATGGCCTAAGTTACCAAGGGACGTGAGATATGGTAGAGTAGAACTTCACGTTCCCAGTTTGACAGATTTAAACTATAAGAATAATCTTTATTTCCCTGCATTCTCTGCACTTCAGCCCATTAAGTCTTGACATAAAATTCCATAATCACACCATATACAATACTGAGGTTATAAAAGACCTTAGATAACATGTAGTCTACCCCATTTTATAGATGAGGGAATGAAACTCAAAAAAGTAAGCAACTGCCCTGCCAGTGTGGCTCGGTTGATTGGAGCTTCGTCTGGTATACTGAAAGGTGGCGGGTTTGATTCCCCATCAGGGCACATACCTAGGTTGCAGGTTCATCCCCCATCGGAGTACGCATGGGAGGCAACCAATCAATGTTTCTCACATTGATGTCTCCCCCCTCGCTCTCTAGATTAAAAAACACATCCTTGATCATTGGTAAGAAAAGGGACATCTGTAATATTTTAAACAAAAAGAAAAAAAAGAAAAAAACATATCCTTGAATAAAGATTTTTAAAAGAAAGAAAAAAGTAAGCAACTTGTTCAAGGTCACAGAACTACATTAGTGGTAGGCTAGGAACTGAACTATTAATCTAGCTCAGCTTATCCCTTTTTCTTACAGTCAGTCTATCTCTATTCTAGCTATCTTCCCAGAAGGCCTTATAGTGTGAAAATTATGAGACAGGCTCAGCCGGCATGGCTCAGTAGTTGAGTGTTGACGTATGAACCAGGAGATCACGGTTTGATTCCTGGTCAGGGCACATGCCCCGGTTATGGGCTCTATCACCAGTAGGGGGCATGCAGGAGGCAGCTGATCAATGCTTTTCTCTCATCATTGATGTTTCTCTCTCTTCCTCTCTGAAATCAATAAAAACATATTTTTAAAAAATTTATGAGACAGGATTCTAGACTCAGACTGCTAGAGTTTGAGTATAGATCACAATGCTTACTTGAAAAAAAACTGGTTCTCCATTATATTACTTTTTAGCTATTTGTCTTTCTACCTTTGCTGAATGTTAAGACTCATTCATTTAACAAACATTTATTGAGCACCCATCATGTTCTGGGGATACTTTAGTGAAAAAAACTAAGATATACACCTGTGTAAAGAATATACTTTAACAGGTGAAGCTGATAATATATGAATAAATAAATAAGTTAAGTATTTACAGTGTCAGATAGTGAGAAGGTCTTTGGAGAAAAGTAAGGTAGGGAAGGGCGCACTCCATTCTTTAGAGACCCAGGAGATGAGAGGCAACCAGCGCCTAACAAGTGAGTGGATGTAACGAATGAGGTGAAAGTAAAACCAGAAGAGTGAGGTTCTGAAAGGCAAGCGAATAAAGTCCTTTAAGAAGGAGGTGATCAACTATTTCAAATGCCACTGATAAGTCAAGGACAATGAGCACTGAAAAATGACGAGTAGATTTAGCAATAAAGAGGTCTCTGGTGGCCCTGAGAAGAGCAGTTTTGGTGGAATAATAGAAGCAAAAATCTGAATGAAGTGAATTCAAGACAGAATGGGATGAAGATTCGAGCCTGCGAGAACAGACAGCTCTACTGGGCTCTGCTACAAAGAGAGAGGTGTAATGCGAAGGTCAATGGAGAGTCAAGACCTGGTTATTCCTGCTGCCTGCTGTTCAGGATGAGAAAATGTGTGCAACTCCATATGCTGTTGAGCAAGTAGAAAGAAAACACAAAGAAATTCTGGAGTGATGTTCTTGAGGAGGTGAGACGAAATGGAATCAAATGCGTATGTACATGGGTTGCCCTCACATGTAAGTGCAGATATAGATCACCCATAGTAACAGCCAGGAAGTAGGCAGAGACTGATGCAGATGGGCATGTGTATTTAACGATGGAAACTTAAGTAAATTCTCTGTGACTAGTTATATCCTCTCAACGGAAAAGGGAGCAAAGTCAGCAACTGAGAGCGAAGATATGGAAGAGGTGCTAAAGGTTTAAGGAGAAAAGTTGTCTAAACTAATGAAAGAATAAATAGACTAGGAGAATAAACATTTGCAAAGAAGTACAAATAGAAGGTAGTGGCCATGACTTACATTAGAAAAGTCAGTACTGTGTGTTTTCTTCAGAGGCACTGACTTGTGCCTATGCAAGCAGAGAGCAGGCAGAACGCTGAATTTAATCAAGGGAGGGAGAGAGAAGCAAAGTAATTCAGAGAGAAAGGGTAAAGAGAAAAAAGATAAAGAGCTGAGGATATTTTTACTGTGATGATTATAATAACAAACTACAGACTATAGATGGGTAAAGGAGGAAGATAACAATTCCAGAATGGCAAAAAAAATTAAAAAGGGCCAAATCAATGGGTTTCTTGGACTTGGAATAGTAAAGAAATGTGCTATAAAGAGAAAGAGTGGTGATCAAAAAGAGTGAAAGTCATAAAACAGATTATAAAATGGCTGCTGGTATGGATAATAACAAGATTAAAAGTAGAACCAGGAGAATTAGTAATTAAGGTAAGGTACAGAACAATATTTTTAAATACAGAAAATATCCATTCTCCCTGTGAAAACCATCTATGGACATAGCCTCCACTGCTATTCATGAAATTGATAATTCTAAAACATCTATCATCAGTCTCTAAATCTTCTTGACCCATATTTGACTGACTACTGGATTATCAATTTTTGAAATCCCAACATATATCAAATTTCACCTACCTCAAACAGAAGACACTAACTCATGCCCTAAATCTGAAATTATTTTTATATTGATTGTATAACTAATAGCATCACCACCTCCCAAGCCCAAAACTCATTCTAAACTTCTGAGCTCACATCCACTCACGTCCCATGAATTCTACTTCTTTAATATGTTTCAAATTTTTGTACTTTTCTTCAATTTAAGTGATGCCAACTTAGTACAAGCCCCTGACGCATCTCACCTGAACTTTTGAGTAGTCTTGTGATTGGTCTCTCTGCCTCAAAAGCCACAGGCAGCTGTGAAAGCAATCATTCTAGAAACTCCGATCTTGAGCATTCCACTCCTCTTAGGTAATAATCCTTCAGTACTTCATATCACCTATAGCAGTGCTTCCCAACATTCATGTCCTTCCTGTTTATTTCATTAACAGCCAACCTGATCAGTATCTTTCACATGCTCCAGGGTGGTGGGGCATATTTACTGGGAAGCTATGACCTACAAATGAAGACCACATTCTATGAAGGTATTCCATGTTTGGCCTCCGTTTACTGTACCAGTCTTATTTCTCTCTGCACCGTATAATCCAGCCTCTATCAAACAATTAGTCATTCTCTCTCTTGTCCCTTCATGCCTTTATATATGCATTTCCCTCTGTCTAGAATACCCTTCCTCACAGTCTACAGAGCAAACATGGCATATTCTTTGGCACCTCACATCACCATTTTGAATACATCTTCCCTATTTAATGAAGAGCCTTTTAAGGGAAGGACCATATTCCAGTCTCCAGAACATAGGATTTTAATTAATAACAGATAAATAAAAATCAGAATGAAATTCTTGCTTCTTACATATTACTCCATTTAATCACAATAACAAAAAGCAGTAATGAAAAATATTAAGAGTGAAAAGGGAAACGGAACTATACAGAGAATGAAAACATATCTATTTATATATTACTCAACTACACTTAGAATTACTACCTCACAAGACTTTAAAACCCAAAAGGGAACAATAATTATCTTATTTTATTAGTGGAAAAAGTAACACTGAGGGAAGTTAGGTAATTTGATAAGGTCACACATGTGAGTAAGTGGATAACATAACCTCATTCTCCAATTGAAATGCAATTAATTTTGAAATAAATAAAAATATAATCTAAACTCTCAAATGTTGGGAAATTTAAAGTATAATGCCAAATAAATGTCTCAAAGAAGAAATCATAATATACTAGAAAATATTTAGAACTGGATGATAACAAAAGTTGATATATCACATGTGATATTGTGATTTACAAGAAACATACATTTGATCTTAATCCCAGTTCCTGGCTCTTAGCTCCTAAAACTCATACATTTCCAAAGCAATTATAACAATAGAGATGTCTTTGTTATGTTAATAAAGTGACTTATGGAAAGTCCCTAGGTAACCTAAGGACAGACAGAAGCTGGTTGCCAGGGGAACTAACCATTAGACTGGAGAATTGGAGCTCTGTCCCATCCCCTTATCCCTGCACCTCCTGTGGGGAGGGAAGAGGGCCTGAAGATTGAGTTCAATCACAAATGGCAATTGATTTCATTATCTATGCAGTGAAGCCTCCAAAAAAAAACAACTAAAAGGACTAGGTTCAGAAAGCGTCCCAGTTGGAGAACACATGGAGATTCAGGGAGAGGGGCCCACTTAGAAAACGTGCAAACTTCTGCTTCCCACATACCTTACCCTGTGCCTGTAGCTGTTCCTAAGTTATATCCTTTCATAAAGAATAGGTAATCTAGTAAGTAAAATGTTTCTCTGAGTTCTGTGAGCCAGCCTAGTAATGGAATCCAAGGGGGAATTACTGGAACCACCTATAACTGGTCAGTCAGAAGCATGGGTAACAAATTGCACTTGCCATCGGCATGCGAAGTGGGGGAGGAGGCCTTTCTTGCGGGACTGAGCCCTTAACCTATGGATCTGGCTTGGTGGTGTAAGGGGGAAACAAATTAAAAAAAACATACACTGAAATTGGTGTGAGAATCATATCAAAACCTGTGGGGTACAGCTAAAGCTATAGGGGGGAAAAGCATACATTAGAAAACAAAATATTAATGTGTTTGTTGTTTAACTCAGATGCCACAGAGGTAGAGAATGAATCCAAAGAAAGGCAAAAAAACAGTAGTTATAAGAGCAGAAAACAATGAAATAGAAAGCGATATAAAAATAGTACCAACAAAAGTAAAAGCTACTTCTTTTTAAATAGTTTACACAAGAGTGATCTAGGAAAAGAAATACACAATATTAGGAATGAAATGAAAAGGGCAGCATAGCTACACACAGAGAAAAATCCTATAAATACCTTTATTGAGATAAATTTGAAAACGAAATGAATTAGATAGCTTCATAATATAATAAAGTGAATTTTAAAAAATAGTAAACCTAAATAGACTCGTGGCTGTTAAAGAAATCTGAACTATAGTTTAAAAACAACTTCATTCTGTGCACATGTGCGCGCGCACGCCCACACTCCCAACATGGCTAGATGATTTTATAGCTGAGTTCAATAAAACATCTACAAACAGATAATCTTGTCCTAATATCAATGATTCTAGAGAAGAAATAAAGGTGGAAATTCCTATCTGCTGGAATTATAAATAGCTGTCTATAACACACCCAACAAGGAAGTCTTAAATACATAAGGGTTTTGATTGGTTTGTTTTCATATAATAAAAAGTCCAGATGTAGGCGATTGCTGATACTGGTTTAATGGATGCATTAGTTTCCTATTGCTACTGAAACAAATTACCACAAACTGGGAGGCTTAAAGCAACACAACTGTATTATCTTATAGCTCTAGAGGTCAGAAGTTTGAAATGGGTTTCACTGGGCTGAAATCAAGGTGTCCCCAGGCCTGCATTTGTTCTAGAGGCTGGAGTTACTCTTTCCAGATTCTAATGCTGCCTGTGGTACAATGCTATGGAAAACAGTATGGCGGTTCCTCAAAAAATTAAAAATAAATTTATCACATGACGCAGCTACTCCACTTCTGGGTATATACATGAAAGGATTGAAAGCAGGGTCTTGAACAGATATTTTACAGCCATGTTCATAGCTGCATTTTTCCTAATAGCTAAAATGTGAAAGGAACCCAAGTATCCATCTAAGGATAAATGGATAAGCAAATTGTGAACTATACATACAATGAAACATGATTCAGCCTTAAAAAGATGAAAATTCTAACATATGCTATGACATGGATGAAAATGAGGCCATTATGCTAAGTGAAACAAGTCAGTCACAGAAAGACAAATACTGTATGATTCTACTTACATGAAGTACTTAGAGGGTTTAAAATCCATAAAGACAGAAAATAAAATGGTGATTGTTATGTGCTGGGAGAAGGAGGGAATTGAAAATTACCTTTTAATGGTTATTTAGTTTCAGTTTTACAAGATGAAAAAGGTTATGAAGATGGATAGTGGTGATAGTTACACAACATTATGAATGTATTTAATACCACTGAACTGAACACTTAAAAATTAGTAAGACAATAAATTTTATGCTATATGTATATTTACCACCAAAAAATTGGAGAAAAAATTTAAAACATATATACCAGTTTAGTTATACAAGTACCATTCTCACTGATATTACAAAACAAGTGTCAGAAACAGAAAACAATTCCGCTTGCCACACACCTCAAATAGTATATGCCCCGAAGAGAGAAATGAATCTACTTATTGCTTTAGTCTGACTCAGTTCCCTCATGTTACATTTAGCTTGAGCATCTCACCACACTTAATGTGTCTGGAGGGTTTGGGTATCACTGTTCAAACAACAGGGACCCTAAAGCATTCTGGTACTCAACTAAATCTAAAGCAAACTGATGGATGAAGAATACAAGAAACATTATTACAAAATCGGTTAATATCTGTAATATATGAAAAGCCATTTAAATTTCATATGAAAATGATCAATGCCTCAAAAGAAGAATGACCTGTTTGGAATACCCAGAAAGAACAAACACAAATGGCAAAAACCTTTGAAAAAATGTTAAGTTCCCTAAAAGAAATGTAAATTAAATGAGCTATCATTCTACATTGGTAATGATAAAAGAGATAAACATTAGTATTGGCAAAGTTGTTGGAGAAACAACTATTCACAGCCACTGTTGTAGTAAGAGTATAAGTCAGTACACTCATAACAATTTGGTAACATTAATCATAACTTTAAATGAGCAATCCTGTTGAAACAGTTGTTTCACTCTAGGTAGACATCCTATAATAATAAATTGAACAAATTATTAGGAATAAAGAAGTCCATTAAGTGTTGGCTAAATATTTAAAAGTTGGAAACAATCTAAATGTCTACCAATAGAGACTGCCAGAATAAATAATAGAACTATGCAGATATAAAAATAACAAAGGAGATCTGTAGATACTGATATAGAAAAATTTCCACAATATATCACAAGGCTTAAAAAACATATCTTTCTTTTCAAATAAAATTGTTTATTCATCTTTCTGATTATAAAGGTGATTCTGAATTCACATCAAGTATATGTGCAAAAACAGAAACGCTAAAAAGAAAAAAAAATATCATCCTGAATCTTTTTAGCAAAAAAATCTTCCTAGGTCACTAGAAAGATTTTAGGCTAAGTCATACAAACATTACTCCAAATTCACAATTAAAACAATAGTCTTTAGTACAAAATTTCTATTCTTTTAACCTAAAAATATTTTAAGTTCTTATGCTGGAATCAGTATACTATAGAGAACACTAAAGTTGTACATAAAGAGGACTTATTTAGATGTTTCTAAAACTCATTTAAATTTACATAATCTACCACTCAAAGGTAGACAACCAAGTCAATAATGTAAATAATCACATCAACACAATAGCATTCAAAAAACTTGAGATTATGGGGGGGGAAAAGTCCATAGACTGAAAGCAATTAACTCCAGAGGGAAATTTTAAACAATAAAGCAATGTATAAATGAGCAAGCATAGCTCACAGCTTAGAGTATCAAACGATCCAGTGACCACCCAAGTACATAACAGCTCAAAAGGAAGAAATGGGTTTTCTACAACACCTTATGAAAAAAATTTAAATATCTGACCACACACATTCCAAATCCATGCAGTTATAGAGGGGCGAAAATAACAGGAAAAATGATATAAAAATGAAGAGAAAGTAAAAATTATGCCAAAAAAAGTGATTTGATTGACACATTGAAAAAACTGACAACAGTAAAAGCTAATGAAAGGAAATCAGCATTATAGGAAAGAAATACAGAAACTTTTGTCTAATGATTAATTTACTCCATTAATTTAAAACACTAAAACTACATAAGCATTTAAATTTGTACCATAAAGAATAGACTATTTTAAAATAAAGACTAAATATTATTCCATTGCAGATGTTTGTGAGTAGGCAAGGGGAAAAAACATTTATGAGAACATTAAGGGTAATCAATAGTACTGAAGGGTAACCAACAAAACTGAACAGAAGTCCAATACTTTTGAGGCAGGACAGTGAGAAGCTAGGAAAATTCCTTGGCAAGTGGAATGGGGAAACTGAGACAGATGACTGACACAAACTGGCCCGTCCAGCACCCTGACCCACCTGCCTCCTCTCTTGCAGGACCACTCCCTTAAGCATTAATCCCTTAGGACAATGAGGTTCTGATCAGCATCAAACACAGGAACAAAGCCTCAGATCTGTGGGCCACAGAGACAGTTTTCCTCAAACTCGAGGTAACACCTAAGCCTCAGTTGTGTTTCAGCTTCAGGCCCAGAAAAGCAGCAAAATCATATGAAGAGACCTCATGGCTGACATTAGCACCAGACACGATAATTAATGACCTCTTACCCTAGTGCCGACCAATCACTAGTGACCTTGACCCTGAAAGGACATACCTAGAAAGCTGATAAATATTCTATTGAGATCCTCCCAAGACCCCCCACAAAATTCCTGCCTTTAGAAAACAGATAAAAACCCTTAAGGTAAAGGTCTCCCTCCTCCACCCCACAGGAGTGCACCCATGTCCTTCCCCCTCCTCCCCCCATTACCCTCAGTTCTTTCCTAAGGCACGATTCTTTGCTTTCTTTCTCCAAGGGCCCTTCTTTTGCCTTGGTAACTTGCTTCCAGAGTCCATGCAGCACACCTGGCTCACTTTTCCTGCCTCTGTGACTTCTGAAGGGCCAAGGCAGCTCCACCTTGGCTCACTTCTGTTGCCTATGATCTTGCCTCTTCCACATTAAGCTCTTCCTCTGTTTCACAATCCCAGCTTCAATAAACATACTCTCAAAATCACCTGGATTCATACTGTGAAATCTTTCCTGCACAAAGTCAAGAACCAAGAGCCCTTATTGCCCATAACACTTTCACATAAACAATTTATATAAACCTAACTTACTTCAAAATTCATATGTAATTACTTACAAAATTAACAGCCATCGCCTGATATAGGTATACTGTCAAAGTAACAGAGCTCCAATTAATCTAAGGAACCCTAAAACCTTTATTAAAAATCACAATAGTGCCCTAGCTGATTTAGGTCAGTGGTTAGAGCGCAGTCCCACAGACTGAAGGGTTTTGAGTTCAATTCCAGTCAAGGGAATGAACCTTGGCTGCAGGTTTGATCCCCAACCCAGTTGGATATGTGCAGGAGGCAACCAATCGATGTGTCTCTCACATCAATGTCTCTCTCTCTCCATTCTGCTCTCTCTGAAAAGCAATGGAAAAAATATCCTCAGGTGAGGGTAAAAAAAAAAAAAAATCACAATAGTAGTTTTTTACATCAAAAATATTTCTATCTTTCACTTATAATATGAATTGGTGGGGAACATTATAGGTTATAAAAATGTTTGCATTAGTGTTAGTATACTTTTATTAGTGTAGAAATCAGCACAGTATTTATAAACTAACCTACAGGTTAATGACATTTTGATCTATTCTTAAGGTTTAAAAAATTGGGCAATTAGCTCTTATTATTTCAAAGCTAGGATAATGAAATCAGACATGCTCTTAAATAATTTTATTACATTCCAAAAATATTTTTGTTAATTCTCACAAAGTACAAAATATCTCATTTGTATAAGAAAATGTTTTAATTGTCCTCTTGCCATTAAAACATACAATGTATTTAGTACATATAGTACATATAAATGTATATAAATGTACTATATTTTTGAAGTAAATATAGTATACTTCAAAAATTTAAGCTTATGTTTAAAAACAATAAACGAAGGAATTTGTCCTTGAAGACTGGCTGAAGAATATCCATCACAAATAAAGAAAATGCATAAGAAGCAATATGCATCTCTATGTTTATAGCAGCCTTATTTACAGTAGCCAAGATCTGGAAACAGCCCAAGTGCCCATCAGCAGATGAGTGGACAAAATAGCTGTGGTACATTTACACAATGGAGTACTACTTCACAATAAAAAAAAAGGAAATGTTACTTTTTGCAACAGCATGGATAGACCTGGAGAGTATTCTGCTATTCGAAATAAGCCAGGCAGAGAAAGACAAATACTATACGATCTCACTAATGTGTAGGATCTAATGAACAAAATAAACTGATGAACAAAATAGAACCAGAGGCTCGGATACATAGAACAGACCTGCCAATGCCTGAGGGGAAGGGTATGGGGGTGACTGGATAAAGAAGCTGAAGGGAATAGCTAAAGAGCACATGTGCATACCCCATGGACACGGACAATCGTTTGGAGAAGGCCAAGGGAGGGCGAGGGAAGGGAGGTGGAGGTGGGCAAAGGGGAGAAAAAGAGAACACCTGCAATAATGTCAACATTAAAAATTTGTAATTTAAAAAGTAGTAAGGAAAAAAACGAAAAAATGGAAATATGCACACATACAACAGACAATCAGCCCAAGTTTTATAAATCATATCTGATGATCAGAACTAACCTGCAACGCCACCCGACATTAACATAATGACGTGTAAACAGGGGAGGATAAGGGGACCAAGTAGAAACAAGGCTTTCACATCACCTGAGGGGAAAGGCTGCTGCACGCAGGCGAGATGGCTCACGCATGCGTACTGTCATACTGAGAGCAGACAGACACAACACGAAAGAAAACGGTAACTAGAGACCATTTTCTCTAGTGAACGGATGTAAAAATGATTAATCAACAATATTAGTAAATCAAATCCAACTACATATAAACAATGATACATCTTGATAAAGTGAGATTCATTCCAAGTATGTAAGCATAGTTCAGCGTTAAAAAAAATCCATGTAATCTGTCATGTCAACAGGCTAAAAAAGAAAAATAATGTATTAATTGAGGCAGAAAAAAATATAAAATCCTACATCATTTCATGATTTAAAACTCACAGCAAGCCTTGGCAATGTGGCTCAGCTGGCCAAAGCATCATCCTGTACACTGAAAGGTCATGAGTTCAATTCCTGGTCAGGGCACATACCCAGGACCTGGGTTTGATCCCCCATCAGGGTGCATGTGGAGGGAACCAACCAATGTTTCAGTCTCACATTGATGCTTCTCTCGTGCTCTCCCTTACCCTACCTCTCTCTCTAAAATCAATTTTTAAAAAGCATTCCCTTGGGTGAGGATTAAAAACACACACAGTAATTTAGAAATAGAAACTTCTTTAACATGATAAAGATATCTACAAAAAACTTAGAGCTAACATTGTACCCAATGGTGAAAGACTAAATGCTTTCTCCCTAAAATTGGGAATGAGACAAAGATGTGTGCTCTCATCACTCTTATTCAATATACTACTGGAAGTTCTAGCTATTGCAATAAGGCAAGAAAAAAAAGCCATGTACATTGGAGAAGAAGAAATCAGTGTCCCTATTTGCAAACAATACTATTTTCTATGTAGAAAACCCCAAGTAATCTACCAAAAAACCTCCTAGAACTAATAAATAAATTGATGTTAGAGGATACAACATCAATACACAAAATCAAGCTACTAAATACTAAAAATAAACATGTGGAAATAGAAATGAAAATACTCCAAATTATAATCACTCCAAAGAAAATAAAATATTTAGATATAAACTTAAAACATGAACAGCAGCTGTACACTGAAAAGTATAAAATGTTGATGCACAAAAGCAAGGAAGGCCTAAATAATGGTGAGACATATTGTTCTCATGGATTGAAAGACTCAATGTAATAAATATTTCAATTATCCCAAAATTGATTTATAGGTTTAATGCAACACCTATCAAAATCTAAGTAAGGTTGTTTGTAGACGTAGGGAATCTTATTCTACACTGTAGCACCAGAATAGATAAAACCATCTTTAAAAAGATTTAAAATTTTAGGAAAACTCACTCTTCATGATATTAAGTGGTATATATAGCTACAGTAAACAAGACAGTATGGTATTGGTGGATGGACAGGCAAATCAATCAAGAGAATCAAATAGAGACCCCAGAAAGAGACACAAATAAGTATGGCCTACTGATTTTTGACATAGTTACAAAACAATTCAATGCAATGGAGAAAGTATAACCTTTTTAACAAATGATAATGGAGCATTTAGACATGATAGGAAAAAATATATACCTCAACCTAAACCTCACACCTTATACAAAATTTAACTAGAATGAATGACAGAATCAAATGTAAAACGTAAATATTTTAGGGGGAAAATGTGCTAAAATGAATACTAACATATTTTAAAATCACATGTAAAATCAAAATTATGGCCTCCTGTTTTATTAAAGTTATGAATTTTAAAAAGATTAAGTTATTTTAAATGTTACTAGTTTCAGTTATGAGTTGTTACTATTTTTTACTTCTTATTTTATTGTATTTACTTATTATTATTGCAATAACCGTTTTTACTGAAGGAACTTTTCTTAATGAACTTCTTGGGCCTGTGTGTGTCCCAGCAGGATAAAAGCCTTTAAACTTTATTATTTCTCCTAGGAGAACCATAAATCAGCTTAGACTGAGAGAACAGTTTTCTGATTTAGCTGGATTTTTCAATCTGAGAGGTGATACTGTCTACTTAGCATGTAATACATAGAATGAAATATAAATATGAGCCATGAATTCTGCTGTACCAAAATACCATAACAAAAATAACATTTGACATGTACTGAGGACCCACTATGTCCCAGACATAGATGGTATTCTAAATATTTTATATGTATTATGCCGTTTCATCTTCCCAAACAACCTCTTTTGTTGATAAATTCTCAGCCACATTTTGAATGTGAGAAAACTGAGGCGTGAACACCTCAAGTATTCCAAGAACACACAAACTAGTAAGTGGCTACCCCTCCATCCAAATCCAGAGACTCTAAACCCACCTTTTTCTCCACTGCACTCTCCAGCTTCTACTCCAAAGGGAAATGGTTTACCTTCCAGTAGTAACTCTTTTAAACAGTTTGACTGAAACTATACATCACATTCAAAATAGCCGCCCTATTGTGATACTCAGACATATTACTGAAAAAAATTATATGCACACAATCTCAAATTCTTATTGTTCAAAAGAATGGCTGAGCAGTCCTTGAAAGATGTTCGCTACATACCAGATTCTAAATCAGCTTGATGTTCTAACAAGTATTCTCTTTTTAAACCTATAAAAACCCTAAACATTGTTTTAAAAATGTTACCCATGTATAATGATAAAATCCCTTACTGATTAATAGTGATGTTTTGTTAAATTATTTAAATTTCTTTAATCCTTTAAAAGGTGACATCCACATTACTGAATGAAAGCAGGAACAAGACTTCAAGTTTTTAATTCCTACTTGGGATGAACAAATACTTATTTTCAAGTAAGTCTCATGTCCTTAAAACCCCTAGAAATAGTTTGTGATATAAAACCCCTTAATAAAATACAACCACCGAATAAACCAGACACTTTGCCAAAATCTGTCCTAACCTCCCAATTGTGAGACTATCTCCCTTGGAAATTTTTTTAGATTTAAGAAAAAGGACACAGAAATCACCTTCAATTAGAAAGCAAGAAGGGGAAGAAATTAAAATTAACCCTAAGAAGAAAACCCATTACAGGGATCAACAAGTGCTTTATATAAAATTATGAATAAAATATTTCAATTACTGTTAAGGGGAAAAATTCAGTTCAAACAGATTTTTCTGAGTCAAAATAAAAATTTTAATGAGGTTACGTTTTAAACTAAATAGTTAAAATGAAAAGCGCCTCCATATAGTTATAAATAGTTATAATATCTTAAAAGTTTACACTGTTGGTAAACAACCAACTGCATTACATCCTCTATATAAATGTCTTCCTTTTCACCAAAAGTATCAAAATCCAAAATAAATTCTCTTCGGAAATCTGGAAGACTCAAGTAGCATTTCTGAGAAACAAGTTTGTAGATACTAATCCAAATATTATTCGGGGAAAGGAGTAACGTCTTACAAACAGTAGTTTGTTTTTAATGTTTGAGGAACCACCACGCAGTTTTCCACAGCAACTGCATTACTTTACATTCCTATCAGCAACGCACAAGCATTCCAATTTCTCCACATCTCACCATGGCCTGTTATTTTCGGTTTTGTTTTTGTTTTATTGACAACAGACCTTTTAATAGGTGTGAAGTAGTAACTCATTTTGATTTTAATTTGTAATTCTCTGATAATTGGTGATGTTGAGCATCTATTCATATTCTTAATGACCTCCTGTATATCTTCTTGGGAGAAATATTATATTCAAGCCCTTTGCCCATTTTTAGTTGGGTTGTTTCTGTGTTGTTCAGTTGTAGAAACTCTTGATATAGTCTGGATATTAGCTCCTAATCATACACATGACTTCCAAATATTTTCTTCCATTCTTTGGGTTGCCTTTTCACTCTCTTGAGTGTCCCTGGGTGCACAAAAGTTTTTAAATTTGATGAAGTCCAATTTACCTATGTTTTTTCTTATTCCCTGTGCTTTTGGTGTCATATCCAAGAAATCACTGTCAAATTCAATGTCATGAAGGTTCTTCCCTATGTTAAGAGTTTTGTAGTTTTAGCTCTTACATTTAGGTATTTGATATCGATCCAAATAAACTTGTAAAAGATTACCATTCACAAGTAGGAAACTATCATTAACTTCCAAACTAATGATTAGTTTTTATATTAACTGAAACTATAAAGTAATTCACATTGAAGCCCCATTTGCTATAGAAAACAGTATTTCATTGTGAGGTCAAGGCTGAAAATAAAACACATTAATCTTTTAGAACATGTTAAGGATAAAGTTCAGGCAACAATACAGGTTATGAGAAAATCTACACTTGCCATCAATTGTCAATATGTATGGTACAATAGCTCCAAATCACCTTCCTATCTGGGCAGTCGAGAAGCATGGTACTGGAACTGGAATTTCTTTTGATCATGAGTATGACAGTTAAGATAAGTAGGATAAGACAAGCCTTCAAAATGTAACACTCAGCAAAAATATAAACTTTTCTGTCGGAGAAATTTCAAAAAACTTCTTCAAAAAGAAAATTATTTCATTACCATGCAATGAGCAACGTTTTAAAGTGATTAAGTTGACATGAAAATTATTTTCTTATATATATAATAGAAGAACAGGATATAGAGTATAATTTTGCAACTAACTTGAAATTACCAGGTCCATGGTTAATTTTCTCCAAATTATGAAAAGTATTTACTCTTAAGAATAAAGAAATCATAATTACTTTAAATCCTACACGGATTTAAAAAAGTAATGCAGATTTAAAATAAGAAAATAAGATGCTGTTATTTCCTATGAAACCAAAACACTGGACTGGGATCTCAGACTCCACCACCACCATCACGTGTTTAGGAAGGAGATGTGTTATAGTGAAAAGAACAAATAGTCGTACGCTGTCCATCCCTTTCCTAACTCTGTCGCTACTCATTCTCTTCAATTTAAAAGGAATAAAATGTAATGATCTCAAATGTCCCCACCAATTCTAACTATCTATAGTTATTTTACACAGACAATGAGTAGAGCTTCCAGATTTCCAACACTGCACTCTCTAGGGAATACATGTAGAAGATTTGTTTTATTTTGCTTCATTCATTAGTTACTCAATCATTCAATAAGTATTCAATGAACTTCTATGTGCCAAGCACTGTTCTAAGCACTGGGGATTACATCGAAAGACATACAAAGTCTCTCTTCTCCGGGAGCTCACATCCTAGTGGAGAAAATATTAAATAAGCCAAAGACAAAATACATGTCACTAAATATCATTCCATGTAATGATAACTTAAGAAAAATTTTTTAAATATATGAGAATAAAGAGTTGTAAGGGGAGGGGATGTTTCAGGTGATATGAGGTAGAACTGTGATTGTTATGTTTAAGAAACAGTAAAAAAGTGTGACTAGAATGGTATGAGCACAGGTGAGACAAACATGAGCTAGATCTGAGAGACAACTAGGACATGCACATATAGAATATTAAAGGATATTTTAAGAAGTTTGATTTTTACTGAGTGGAATAGGAAGCCACTAAAATGTTTTTTGAGCATAGGGATGATAAAGAATGGTTTATGTTTTTTTAAGTAAAACATGACTACACCTTAGAAAACAGAGAGATAAGCATATTTTTTTAACTAACTAATATGTAGCCCTGTTCTAAGAATATTATATTAATTCTTTAATTCTCATGGCAACTCTATAAAATAAGTACTACATCCATATTTTGAAGTGAGAAAACAGACACACAGAGGTTAGAAGACAAGACATGCCAAAGATCTCACAACTAAAATACTGTAAAGCTAGAATTTTACCCTAAGTAGTTTGGCTTCCTTGTCTGGGATCATAACCACTCTCCTCTGCTGAATCTTAAAAAAGAAGTAGAAATATTTATAAGTAGAAACTCCTTGAGTTAAAGAACAGTAGCCTAACTTAAGTGTATCTTGAAGATACAGGTTAGAGGATTTGTTGATAAAGTAGAGGTGGAGTATAAGAGACAGAGAACAATTAAGAATTATGCTAAGAAGTGTGACATCACACAGATTTAAAAATAAAAAATGTTTGGTAGAAAAAAAACAAAGATATTGTTTTAAACTATTAAACATCCAAATGGCGATGTCAAACAGGCAGCTGTGTATAACAGTCTGGAAATCAGAAAAAAAGTGTGGATTGAAGATATAAATTTGTCATCAGCATATCAGTGGTACTTTAAAGCCATTTGAAAAAATGAAGTAATCTAAAGAAAGATTATAGATAATTTACTTATAGCCTTGATAAAGATTCTAAACAAAGTAAAAACCAGGGAAATTATTTCCCTATACAATTAGTGTATAAGTACTGAGATTTGCATTTGAAAACCTAAAGTTCCATTTTCAAAAGTAGAGGAATATTTTATCACAATATTTACTGTGATCTGTGTGTATACTCCCAGAAAACTTAATTCCATAAAACTATACAGAATGAATGTGAATGCAGAGGGAAGAGAAGAGATGATATAAAGGCAGACACAGGCTCTGAGCTAGACCTAATATGATTTTAATGGTAATGTAAAAGAAATTACAAATGACAGAGCACCAAGAGAAAAAGTCATTGGTTTCATGCAACCTTTATTTACTACCAAAAACCATACCCCCACCCCAAAATCTAGATAATATCCATTAAACTGTCCTGAACCTGAAAACTGACAGTGCTTATTGGATTAGGGACCCAAGGGATGAACAGTGATAAAAGGGGTTTTACCCAGAGCCTGTAACCAAGGCTAAGGACAAGCTGGTAACTGCTCCCAAAGGAGTCTTCTGATTCCTTTTATTACTTTCCTGGGCACTGTGGTCCAGTGGTGCAATCCAATTACAACCACATATTAAAATAAAAATCCAGTAACAACCTCAATTCCTGGTTAATCCCAAAATATCTCTTTACTTCATTTATGGGTACAAAAAGACAAGTTTCCTTCTGATCCATTTAAGATGGAGGCATCAAAAAGAAAGGCTTAACCCACCTTAATGGAAGTGACAGATTAAAAGTAAAGAGATGAAAGATAAAATATGCAAACACAAATCAAAAGAAAGAAGTGACTAAATTAATATCATACAAAATAGACTTCAAAACAAAATTACACGGAATAAAGAACATTACTTCATCAAGAACACATAACAATTCTAAATGTGTATGCATCAACCAACAGAGCATCAAAACACATAAAGCAAACACTGATTGAACTGATAGGAGAAATAGGCAAATCTACATGTAGACATGGACCATTCAACATACTTTTCTTAAAAAATTAATAGAACAAGTTGACAGAAAATCAGCTAGATGTCTATGACTTGAATTATACAACTGAACAATCTGACCTAAAAGACATTTATAGAACACTACACTCAACAGAAAATAAACATTTTTTTCAAGTACACATGGAAGTCTACCGATACAGACCACATTTAAGATCATAAAACAAAAGAAATGTGAAATATTACAAATGTTCTCTGATAAATTGAACCAGAAATCCATAAAAGAAAGGTGTCAGGAAAATCTTCCCAAATAATAACACATTATAAAACACAGTTCTAAACAATCCATAGGTCAAACAGGATGACTTAAAGAAATTAAGAAATATTTTTAACTAAATGAAAATGTAAATACAATAAACCAAAGTTTGTTTGATACACCTAAAACAGCAGTAAGAAGGGAATTTATGGCATTAAACGCATATACTATAAGGTCTTAAATCAATAATCTAGCATTCCATAATAAGAAATGAGAAACTGTAAGCCAGCAAAAAATATATATATAATAAAGAGCAAAGTCAATGAAATTGAAAACAGAAAAGCAATAGAGAAAAATCAATGAAACCAAAAATTATTACTTTGAAAAGATCAATAAAACTGATAATGCTCTGGCCAGTTCAAGCAAGCAGAAATGCAAGAAGTATCATAACAGAACTCACACTGGAAGGAGGCTAAGGGAATGCTACAAACAAATCCATGAACATAACTTTGACAAACTAGAAGAAATGGACCATTTCCTTAAAACACACAAACTATCAAAACTCAACAAAAACAACTAAAATAGTCCTATATTGTGCAGAAAAGTTAACACAGTGGGTCTGTAGCTTCTATCATTAGGAGGGCCTCACTGGGGAGCTGGCGTTTGGCTAACACATCGGAATTTGCTTTTGGGGTGATACCCATAGAGCAGTTATTTTGCCTGCTTGGGGCACTGAGCCCTGCTGTACCACCCTGCATAGGTTGTTTGTTCAAATGCTGTGATTCATAGTAAATATCTGCTGCTTTCCTTCCTGGGGAGTCTGAAAGCTGGGTAGTTGCAGCTAATCGAGCAGGCACAGGGTGTGCCTACATGACAAGCACTCAATAAAAACCCTGGACTTTGAGTCTTAAACAGCTTCTGTGGATAGAAACACTGCACATTCATTACTGCAGTTCACTGGAGGAAGAGTAGTTCTTTGTGCCCACTGCTCTCAGTGGGGAGAGCCTTGAAGCTTGAGTGTGGGTGCTTTCAGATTCTCCTTTAATCATTTTCCCGTGTTTACTTGTAATGAATCATAGCTGTGAGCACAACTACATGTTCAGTGCTGAGTCCCAGTGAATCCTTGAATGTGTAGGTGGTCACTAAAACCCTGGAACATAAAGCTATTAAAGATATTACATGTATACTTTAAAATGTTTCCCCACCAAAACAAATTCCAGGCTCATATGGTTTTACTGGTGAACTCTACCTAACATTTAAGAAAGGAATAACACCAATCTACACAATTTCTTGAAAATAACAGAAGAGGAAAAATGCTTTCCAGTTCACTTATGGGGTCAGCATCACCCTGAGATCAAAACCAGAAAAGACCAATATAAAAATAAAAATTACAGATCAATATCCCTCATGAACATAGATGAAAAATTCTCAACACAGTATCAGCAAATTGAATCCAGCAATATATATAAAAAATAGTACATCACAACCAACTGTGATTTACTGCAGGAATACAAGGCTAGTTCAACATTTAAATTATCAGTGAATATAGTCCACCATGCTAACAACTAAGGAAAAAAAATACCACATGGTCTTTATCAGCTGATACAAAAATTTTTTTACAAAATTCAACACTGTTTAAACTCTAGGCAATCTAGAAATCAAAAGGAAATTCCTCAATGAAAGAAGACACATCTACAGAACGCCTAGGCTAACATCACGTTTCATGATGAAAGACAATGCTTTCCATAAAAAACTGGGAACAAGGCAAAGTGTCTCTTCTCACTGCTCATATTCAACACTCTACAAGAAATCCTAGACAATGCAGTAAGACGAAAGAGGAGGCAAGAGGACAAAAAGGAAGAGCATATAATTGGAAAATAATAAAACCGTCCCTATTTACAGATAACTGTCTACAAAGAAAATCCCAAAGTATGTATAAAAAAGCTCCTAAAATTAATGTGAGGTTAGCAAAGTCACAGGATACTTCTCACCACACAAATATCAATTGGATTTCTACATAGCAGCATTGAGCATTGAAAACAAAAACTCTTTAAACAGTACCATCTAAACCATCTCCACAAAAATAAAATACATAGGAATAAATCTAACAAAATATGTGAAAAATCAGTACACTGAGAACTATAAAATTCTGAAGAGCTAAAAAATGAACTTAGAAAAAAAAGAGACCACATTCATGGGTTGGAAGATTCAGTGTAGTTACGACGTTGATTCTCCCAAATTGACTACAGATTTATGTCAAATCAATCAAAATCTCAGCAGGATTTTATAGACATAGACAAGCCAATACTAAATTTCATACAGAAAGGTAAGGAAACTAGAACAGCCAAAACAATTTGGGGAAAGAACAAAGTTGGAGAAATCACCTTAAGAGATTCTCAGAACTATTATAAAGCTAAAGTAAACAAGGCAGTATGGTCATGGAAAAAGGCTGGACTCAAAGATCAATGGAACTGAAAAAAGGGTCCAGAAATAATCCCAAACAAGCATGGTCAATTGATTATTCACAAACGTACAAAGTCAATTGAATGGAAAAAATGACATACTTATAAACAAACAGTGTTAAAACAACTGGACATTCATATGAAGAAAAGAAGTGAATCTTAACCCACACTCTAAAACTTACTCATTGAAATTAGACTTAAATGTAAAACAAGAAAACTATCAAACTCTCAGGAAACAGGAAAAAATTCATTGTGACTTTCAGATAGCCAGAGTTCTTACCAAACACGTGATACATAAAAGAAAGAAAATGAACTGAACTGCATCAAAATTAAACACTTTTGCTCGGCAAAAGATGTTGTTGAGAGAATGAAAATACAAACTATAGACTCAAAGAAAATATTTTAAGATCACACATCAGACACGATTTCTCAAGGACTTGTATCCATAATTAACCCCCAAAACTCAAAAACAGGAAAATAATCCAGTAAAAAATGAAAAAAAGTCTGAACAGACGTAACATTTATGGATGGCAAATGAGCAAATGCAAAGATGCTCAACATCATTAGTCATTAGGGAAATGCAAAATTAAATCACAGTGAGATACTGCACACCTATTAGAATGGTAAAATTAAAAAAAAAAAAAAAAAAAGCCATGTCCCAATGAGGATGCACAGGAACTAGAATCCTCATATATTACTGATGGGAATGTAAAGAACAGGACAGCTACTCTGTAAAGCAATGTGGCAGTTCCTAATAAAGCTAAGAATATACTTAGCAATATGCTTCCACTCTTGGGTGGCTAGCACTTAGAAACACATAATACCCATAGAGCAGGAACTGAACAACAGTAGTTACTCTTCCCCAGCTGTAGGAAGATTTTATTTAAATAACTGGTTTGTTGGATAACATCTGAATATTCTTTCCTCATTCTCCAGTTTTCCTAACTCATTCTTATTTTTATTTATCTTTACTGCTGAAAGTATTACAGATGCCCCTTTCCCCCCGGGACCCCTCAGCCCTGTTCCCACCCCCAGGCCTTCTTCACTTCCTATTGTTCTTTAATTGTGCTTTTAGTTTCTCCATATTTCACTTTTCTCTACTGTGTAGAAAAAACTATATGTGAACATTACATGTTTAAGGAACACCACCTTAAAAAGTAAATGGCATGTCTACTGTAATATGACATTTGCCTCTGGTCTATCCTGAAAACTTAAGTGGTAAAAATGCCAGTCTCTTACTTCAGTAAAAATGCTAAAGTAATACAAAATAGACAAAGGAAAAGGGAAAGGAGATGAGAGCTGACAAGAATGTTAATACTTTGGAAGGTAGGAAGGAGACAAAGTGGAAGTCTAAGCCATCCTACGGATGAGTCAACAAAAATCAAGCAGTTTTGTGCTACAGACCATACAAAGTTAGGGAACTGAAGGCAAGAATGCGCGATGGCACTGAGAACCAGAGTACACTCAAGTTTCTACAGGGAGCAGTTAGAGCCCCAGAGCCCCTTTCCGCAATCTCATTCAAGTCATGCCACTATTCATACACCACTCTAGCCAAAGAATGAAGATTTCATCTTCAGGAAAATTATGACAGAGAAATTCTGTGCTTCTGAACAACAAGCCTCGCGGGGGGCAGGTGGGAGGCTGTGGGGAATGTCGGACGCATCCTTCCGAAAAGCGGAAGACTAACGAAAAGTCTACAGACTAAATTACATGACACACACAAACACTCATTCCAGGCTCCTCCTCCTGCTCAGCTAACAAAATACTCACAGCTAGGTTTAAAAACCCTAGGCAGAAGACTAAAAGGTACCTCTCTGGGGAAATTTTCAGTCTAAAAGAATTGAAATCTGAGCAATGCCCCCTTGAAAACGGCCAGAACAACATCTGATCATCCTACAATAAAAATCTACCTGACATACATTTTAGTGCCTTAGTCTTACATTAAAAAAAAAAGAAAATCACCAGACAATAAAAAAGCCTCTGACATAAAAGTGGAAACTAAAATGAAGAGAATAAAAAGGAAACCAAATGAAGCAGAGAAAATAAGGGAGCAAAAGAAAGCTTCATATAATAAATATTCTGTGGGGGTGAGACACTACACCCACAAAAGATGTAGGAGGATTTTTAAAAAATAAAGAAGTAAAATAAATATCCGGAGAACAAAAAACAAAACAAACAAACAAAAGCCAGCCTTGGAAATTAAAATTATGACTAGAACATTAAAAAATTAAATGAAAAGTTTAAAAGATGAAGTTAAGAATAATCTCCTAGGAATCAGACAAAAACCATAAAGGATGAAAAATGTGATAGAAAGGTAACAAATTTGAAGGACCATTTCAATAGGCCCAACAGCTGAATAAGAGCAATTGAAAAGGAAGGAAGGAAGGAAGGAAGGAAGGAAGGAAGGAAGGAAGGAAGGAAGGAAGGAAGGAAGGAAGGAAGGGAGGAAGGGAGGAAGGGAGGAAGGGAGGAAGGGAGGAAGGGAGGAAGGGAGGAAGGGAGGAAGGGAGGAAGGGAGGAAGGGAGGAAGGGAGGAAGGGAGGGAGGGAGGGAGGGAGGGAGGGAGGGAGGGAGGGAGGGGAGACAAACAGAAACAGAGGAAGGGACACAGGAAGGAATATGGAGAGGGAGAGAGAAAGTAAGAAATTATCAAAGAAATAACTCAAGAAATTTCCAAGAACTGAAAGATGAAAATATACAGCAAAACCCAAATCATAAAATATCAAAACATACATCTAAGAGATCCTAAAAGTATCAAGAGTAAGGGGGGGAAGTGGTTATATATGGAATGGGACTTGTCAACAGCAACAATGGTAGCTAGAAAATGGTAGGGAAACGATTCAGAATTTTCAGAGAAAATGATTTGCAACCCAAAAATCTGTTGTCAAATGATATGAAATTCATACACAAATAATCTGAAATGCATGTGTATGTATTTCATTCACTGCGCTTGGCTTTAGAATTCTTTCAACAATAGTTAACATGTAAATTATGTTTTTCTGTAACCAATGAGGAAATCAGTCTCTTCTTTAAGAGCATTCCAAATGACTATTAAGGAAAGCTGCCAAGAAAAGTGCTCAATGCTAGCAGAAAGCCAGAGTTAAAAATTTGCTGTGGGGAATCCCCATGTACAGTTCAGTAAAAGAAATTTATGCCTGTCAGTTTCAATAAGAATAAGCTAGTGACAGAATTTTCAAGTTCTAAAAAGTCCTCTTTAATAAAGAGCAAACTAATACTGGCAAATTGAAATGAAAAGACAGATGTGATAGAAAAGATGAACTTTTTAAGCAGAAAAGGATATGCCTCATCAAAATATCACTACTGCCCTAGCCCATATAGCTCAGCTGGGGGCATGCAAGAGGCAGCTGATCTTTGTTTCTCTCTCACTAATGTTTCTCTCTTTCTCCCTCTCCCCTCCTCTCTAAAATCAATAAAAACATATTTTAAAAGATATAGATCACCACCTGATATTTTTCTCTAAGAAGATCAAAGTGCTTTCACATACCTCACATACTGATAAAATGAAGCCAGTTCTCATTCATTTTCCCATTGGCGAAAGTCAAGGTAATTGAATAAATCACCCTGATAAAAAAAAACTTTGTTTCTTCCCCTTGGCTATAAGGTCTCCAAAGATTTAGATATTAACCATTCTTAAGTATAAAAGAACAGGGCCCCAAGACAATAAGAATTATCTAGAAGAGAACCTAAATGTAATTTCATAAATTACATTTAAATAAAAAAAGAATATATACAGGGAGGAAGGGAATGGAAATGAGGAAACAATCCAGTTGACTGGAAGATGAAGGAACATATGCAAATTTAGCTTTGTCCCAAATTTAAAAAAGACTGGATGAAAACATATAAATATTTATTGATTCTCAACAGTGTGCCACATATCAGATTAAAGACATTTCCTTTAATCCTCATCAACAGGCATTAATTCCATTTTATAAGCAGAGAATTATATTGCAAAAGGCTAAGTAATTTGCCCAAGATTATAGTGAATAGCGAGAGGAAGTGCCTGATTTAATTCTACAGTTGATGATGTTCTAATTTATACACAATTTTAAAATGGAATTTTATACTTTTGCTTGAATATGTGTTTCTGATTATAAAGCCAATAATATTTCTACCAAAATAATGAAACAGCACATTATTTGCCAGCTGTCGCTATGCTGTCCTTTTGCTCAATTTGCTATTAGTTCAGCTTAATATTTACTCATTTCCTACTCTATGACACGCACTGTTCTAGTGCCCATAGTTGTCTCCAGTAGAATTTCACACCCAGTAATGGTAGACATAGAAACATGTACTTTAGAAAGCATTAAAAGTTCTAAGGTATAATACAAATAGGCACCCAAAAAAGAAAGGCGTGCTGTCAGAAAAGGTATACCAGAAAAGGTGACTCCTACACCAGTTCATGAAGTTTATTCATTCATTCGAATATATTTTCTACACTCTTACTTACTATTTGTCAGTCATATTTAGTGGTAAGTAACGGGGTGAACATTAGTAAGTAGGGTTGAGGTTGTGAAGAAATCAGGGATAGTGTATTAGAACACAGTAAAACAAGCCAAGAAAGAAAACATTCTAAATCTTACAGATTATTCCTGGGAAAACTGGGTTAAAGGTCGAATAAGGTCCTTTAAAGGAGACCAAAAATACAACGTGTGAGCCTACCATCTTCAATAAGCTATTCATATCAGCTGTGAAGGGTGATTTAATATTAATCCTACCAAAAGTATCTACCAACCATGACACCAAAGCTAAAAAACCACAAATAAGACTACTATATATGACTTATATAGACTTTAAAACTTCTGAAAGAAAACAATAAATACTATAAATATGTGCATGTATTATTTCAAATTTTAAAATTTGCAATACAAAATTCAAAGGTTTAAAGATTTTTTCTTAATATACAGTTTTATAATGCAGTAAAAACTTACAACTACCTCTACCTTTAAAAATGAGTAAGAAATAACATAATTTACAAATAATTAGTCTATCTGAAGCAAGGGTGGGGATCTAGAAGTAGCAAACATACTCTACACTCAGGTATAATTAGCTGATTAATTACCAAGCACTACTGGGCCGTTTGAATTTCACTCCCAAAAAACACCATAAATAATTTTTAAATTTTAGTAAATCCACTATCCGTCTGTACTGATGCGATCCCAACTCACAATCGAAATTAAATGCAAACAGGGAAAACAAAACAAAGCATGCACACATTTATATCTATACTATATCATTATTTGGAGAAATTCTTTTTGAAATGCTGAATTTACTGGCATTTTGAACTTTAAAAAATAGTTTACATTTGCATTTTTCTTTAAATGAGCATGCAGTATATTTATAATCAGGAAACGAGTCCTGCTCCATTTGGCAACTGAGGTGAAGGTCTGAGACAGGTAGTTACTAACATTTTAAACATTTTTCTACATCAATCAGAACTGAAATAGGAACTCAGGTTGTATCAAACTTGCAAATAGAGATTCAATCATGAAGCACTGACAAGCACAAGGCAGAAGTAGAGGAAATGTGCATCAACAAATAAGCAAATTTTAGTTTATACCAACAAAACCTACAAGTCACTTCCTTTTTTCTTATTAACAAATGATTAATCACCTATTATTAGCTAGCACAGTCCTATCCTCAGCAATATAAAGGACAATGAAATTTAAAACAGTCCATGCTCTCAAAGAAGTTTTAATCCAGTGATGACATACAAACTAAAATAAACATACACCCTGGCCACTGTGGCTCAGTTGGTTGGAGCGTTTTCCCCTATACCAAAAGGTCATGGGTTTGATTCCCAGTCAAGGTACATATCCAGGCTGCAGGTTCTATTCCTGGTCAGGGCGCACAGAAAAGGCAACCAATAGAAGTTCTCTCTCTGTCTCTCTCTCTCATCAGGAAGCGTATCCTCAGGTGAGATTAAAAGAATTGAATAAAATAAAAATAAACATATAGGTATTATTATATATGACGGCCAAAGGTGGTACAGCCCCTAAGTATGCCTAACTATAAAAGGTAAGAAGAGGTGACAACTTATACACATTGAGAAAGATTAAATAAGATCACAGGAGTTGTATCAGTAAGATGCTTTCAGCTACCAAGTCCTGAATCACACAGCCGATTTTATCACAGAGGCAGCCCCGAGGCAAGGCAGTCTCTGAGTCCTCTCCAGCTCTGGGAACTTGCTTCTTCGCATATTGCCTGTTTCCTAGTCAGCTTTTCTCAGGGCTATAATTAATTTTTAGCATACTTACCATTATTTGAGTGTTTGCTATGAGCCAAGACTATTCTAAGAACTTTACACTCATTAACTTATTTAATTCTTACAACAGCCTATACAGTGGATACTATTATTGGCCCCATTTTTAACAACTTTATTTAAATATAACTCATAGCATATAATTCACTCGTTAGTAGTCACAGACATGTGCAACCATCATTATAGTGAATTTAGAACATTTTTATCACCTACAAAGGAAACCCAATAACCTTAAGCTACCACTCCCCACCCACCCCCTCCTATCCCCCACAGCTTTAAGCAACCACTAATCTATTTTCTGTCTCTCTAAGTTTCCCTTTTCTAGATGTTCATATGAGTGGAATAATATAGCGTGTGGTCTTTGGTGACTGGCTTCTTTCACTTATCATGTTTTCAAGGTTCATCCATGTTGTGGCATAGATTAAGTACTTCATGCCTTTTGGTGGCCAAATAATATTCTGTTGCGTTGACATATTATATTTTGCTTACCTATTTATCCATTAATGGCCATCAAGTCATTTCAACCTTTTGGCTATTAAGAATAATGCTGCTATAAACATTTGTGTGCAAGTTTCTGTGTTAACATATGTTTTCAATTCTCTTGGGTATATACCTAGGAGTGGAACTGCTGGGTCACATGGTTAACTGTATGTTTAATCATTTGGAGAATCATCATACTGTTTCCAAAGCAGCTGGGGCATTTTACATTCCCACCAGTAGTGGGATTTGATTCTAGCCATCCCAGTGGGTATAAAGTAGTATCTCATTGTGGCTTTGATTTGCATTTCCCCAATTACTAATAATTTTTCCATGTATATTAGGCCCATTTTTACAACAAAAAAAGCTGAGGTACAGAGAAATTAAATAAACTGTCTGTGGCCACAAAGCTGTTAAGAGAAAAGCTGGGATTCTAACACAGGCAGCCTGGTTCCCTAGCCCAGAACCTTACACTGCAATTACTGCTGCAGCAGTTCCTTGCATTTCATCCAGTCACTTGTTTTATCAGTTAGAGAACCTTCCCAGCAGCCATTCAGACTTCTCGTATCTCATAGATGAGGTCTGAGTCATATGACTCTTCCTAAACCAATTAGTGCTGAGAATAGGGCCATCATAATTGATTTAGATTACTCAGGATTTCTATGCAAAACCAGGGCTCTTCCAGAAGGAAAGGAGGTAAGAATGGCTCTTAATCAGTCATATCAAAAATGTCTCCTACAGGTGTATATGAAAACAAAATTTTTTATTTTCTTGGTTATGCCATCCTAGAAATGAGAGAAGTTACCAAGTTTAAAAAGAGTTATTAAACCTTGACTATAGGAGCAAAGCATTAAATAAGGAGCTGTTATTTGTACATTTTCAAATAACCAAAATATAAATTAACTGAAGTTAATAAAACTGAAAAATGACCAAAAATCATTTATTGAAAAATAGCATTTTAAATAAGGCTTCAACGTAACTCTTCCCATAAAATATCATTATAACAAATTTTTCATTCACTTTAAAGCTTTGTGAGGTTTAGATAAGCTTTTCTTAAGAACGCAAAGTTTCAAATAATTTAAGTGCTATTTTACATTACATTAGCAATTAGATTTCACAAACCATATTTTAAACACTGTACTCATTCATAATGAACAAATGGTTTTAATTTTCCATACTTTTAAAAATATATTACTTATAAATTAGCATGTATAATACAAAAGTGATATAATACATGTTAGCATTTACTTCCTCAAGAGAGATTAGAAAATAAGATGAGTTTAACAGATCATTTCAGTGTGCATCAGAAATATTTCAAAGTATCTATGCTGAACCCTAATTTAAAAAAATAAATTTTTTTAATGGTGATGAAAGGAGACTTGACTTGGGCTGGTAAACACACAATACCATACATTGTAATTGTATAACTGAAACCTGTATAATTTTATTTACCAATGTCACCCCAATAAGTTCAATAATTTTTTTTTTAATTTTTAAGGTGGGCGAAGCAATTAAATAATTGCAACTCAGGCCTGCCTTTAGATATAGGGTTTATCATGTAATTATAATGTTGATCACTTAAAATTATCCAAAATGTCTCCAACATTTTAAAGAGCTAAGCAGAGCTATTTTTAAAATCAAACATATGTGCTTTTTCTGTTTATGTCTTTGGAAAGAACATTCTGTATAATGAAAAACACGACCAAATTTTTCACAGTACATCACTATAAAACCCTGTAATTGACTTTCGGGGTTGGTTTACTCTATATCTATTTTTGACCATGTAGAAAACAGCAATGATGTGGTAAAAAGCCCAAAATGTAAGTCCCATTGCAGGATAAGACTCCATCCTGATTAGTATAGAAGTATCATATTTACGCTGGGAAATGTGCCCATTTTAAAAAAGAAAATTTCATGGCATAGGAACCTCCTCTTTTTTAATCAAGTCATGTGAAAACTAGTAACTCTGGTGCCTGGTCCAGGCCTTGAATGGAACCTGGATGCTGTACGTGCTGATCCCTCCAGTAAAGGCAGCATACATTGATGTTCTAACTAGTTGCTGGAAATAACAGGTTTATTTCTATATGTTAATCTAACACAAGGTAACACTGGATATTACAATTTAAAGTTGTAAATTAGCCTGTGAAAATACAAATTAACATTGGAGAGTTACTTTTCTCATGTCTTAATACAGATGAATTTTCAAAAACCTTAATCTCCCTCTAAAAGTTTTGAACTTATTCAGTGATAAAACTAATTTGTCATCTCTAACAAAAGCACTGTTTTTCTTCATTGAAAAGTCAAAAATATCTCTGAATGAGTCTTCCTGATTTCATTAATAAAATTTACATATAAGCAAGTAAAATAAACTAAAAGAGGGAGATGGTGTGTGGTTTAAAACTCAGCCCTGTAACACCTACCACAGATTTATCTCCTGTGAGTTGACTCAGCCATTCCTTCTTCTCAGTAAATAAACTAAATTCTATGCAGGGTACTGCAGTAGAGTTTTTCAAGGGCCAAGTGAAGGAATATGTTTTAGATGGAATCTTCCAAATTGACAGCCTGCCCACTTTTGGTAGGTATTAAAGGGTCCACAGCACTTTATGAATTAGTTGTGGTTTACCTAAAAAATTATGGCCCAAGTTGCCACGGTCACTGCATATTCAATTTATCCCTATCAGAAATCAATGTGCCTTTAAAAAATTTTAACATGTTTAGGAAAAACACAAGCTAAGTGACAGCTTTCTGGTATCATTGTTTATTGAATGGCAATCATAACAGCATTTTAAAACCTGCAAGTATATTTAATATGTCAACATTTCTATTAATATTTAGGTCTTTCATAATGTAGATCATCATTTTATCCCTACATGTTAATTGAGTCATTAAAAGAATTAATACTAACTGCCTAAGAATATTTAACAGCTTTGCCAACTTCCTGGGGAGCTGTGCTACGAAGATGTTCACAGAATCCTGATTACTTTATGAAAAAAAAGTTCTGGAAATCCTTATGTGGACTACCTATGTAAAATATCACCTGAACAACAAAGGAATTTCACCAAGCTGACTAGATAAATATCACAATCAGTTATCTTCTGTCACAGTAAGAAATGTGTGAAAACCTTAACTGAGCAACGCTGGAAGTCAGCAAGACAAGGGTTCGGGCAAAGCCCTGGCCCAGGTGTGTCCCAGCCCTCACACAATTTCTGGTGGTAAAGCCCTCACCCAAACAGATGAAACTGTCCACGGTCTATTACCTACATCACTAAATCAAACAGCTTTTATAAAAAGTGTTTATATACATTTTTAAATTGTCATGGCAAAGAAAGAAAGAGAAAAAGTTTACCAGCCAACTTTTTTCTTTCATTGGCTAACTTCCTTCCTGTGTTAAGGAAGGAAAAAGGAATTACCTTCTCATTAAATGACCTAAGAAGAGTAATAAGTGGGGCTAAATAGTTTCTTCAAAATCACTGCACTGATCCTTTTACTGGAAAAGTTTCCCAATTACATTAATGCTACATTTGATAACTAATCTTTGATTAATAAACTCAAATTATTAAGACATTATTAAGTCTAAGTTAGAGGCCTGGAAATGTCTAAATTTCAAGTGGAACAAACCAATTCTAACTGTTGCAAACTTGTAATGATACCAAGGCATTTTTACTTTCTCCATTACCTCTTATGTAAGTTTAAAGTACTCAAAGGGCAGAATAAACCAGCACAATCTGGTTTGGAAGTCCTCCCTGTCACCTCCAGTTAGCTGGGTATTATCTACAGTGGACTATCTCAGGCAGAACACAGGAACATTTGGCATCCAGGCTCTGATGCCTACCAAATGTGAGGCTTTGAATAAGTAACTCCACAGCAGACTTGTTTCCTTATCTGTAAAATAAGGGCCATGATACTAACTTCAGAGGAATGTAGTAAAGCTATAGTTAAATAATTCAATTCATTCAATCAACTTTTATTAAGGACCTACCACTTGACGAGCACCGAACTGAGCACTCAGGACTAAAAGTCAAAAAGAGCACCTTCTCAGGCCTCAAAATCCTTACAATACAATAGAGCAGAAACAACAGCTGTAATTAATTGATAGACAGTATCATAAGTGGTACAATAGCCCCAGATTTAAGGGTGTAGAAAGGTATTTGGGAAGAGATGAGTGACTAAAGTTTTGAAAGTAAAGAAGAGGTTAATTCCTAAAAGAACAAAATAATTTTGATAGCTGGAGCAAAGACTACATGTTGGAGAGTAGATGATAAAGCCAAAGCTGACATATAAGAACAAAAATATTAACATACTTTGCAAACTGTAATAAAAAATAACATATAAATATAAGGTACTATTATACCTCAACTAAACCACTACTCATGCCATATTATAATGGTATGTTTCTATATCTGCTTCCTGAACTAAGACAGTGAGCTCAGAGGCAGAGGTGGCAGTAAGGTGATCCATGCAGTATTTATCTCTGCATATCCGATCCTTTACTGTCCCCAAGTAAGTACTTTTATTTAAAAAAGTTTCTTAAAATAAAACCTATCAGTAATATTTTTCACTGCAGAGCAACCATAAGGAAACCTACTTTTCAGTACATTTCACTTATTCTTTCATGCTTGCTTTTGAGATTGGGTCTACACCACTATCTGCTCTCTCCTAAATTTGAAAATCAGAGACTTCGGTGTAGATTCAGGGTTTCTTACTTAATAGCAAAACATACTAGACAAAGTATTACATCTTTTTTGAACTTCAATTTTTTTTATTCTATAAAACGTATTTATTACCATGTACTGTGTCTGTCGCATGGGGTTTTGGTAAGTTTCAAATTAAAAATTAAGTCAGACATGTACATAAACACTTAATTCATAAACTATAAAGGACTTTGCCAATGTAAGATGTAATTCTCCAGACAGATGCCCGAGGAGTTCCTCCACTTCCACAATCTAGATTTAAAAAGATAATCAACTATTTCCCTTCTCCCAACTTTCCCTATCTCCCTAGTGAAATGAATACACCTACCATTGTAACAACACAGGCGACAATCTGTGCCCCGCCAGGAGCACAGAGTTCAGTCTTTTACAACATCAAGGAAGACGAAATGACATTGCCTCTCATTTCAACTACTCCAGGAGCTTTCTAAAATGCACTGCCCTGCAGTTATCCCTAGTCTGGTTTCAACCTCCATCTGCCCAAATAGTTTTCTTCCAAAAACATAAAGCTCACATATAGTTAGCTCACTGAAGTCTATGATCCTCGATATGGTGCCCACAATACTTCATTACATGATCTCTGACTATGTATCTATTAATAACTTCTTATACTCTCCCCCTTCCCACTCATTGTCACCCACAGGGCAATCAGCATTTCTTGGGCATGGACACTTCCACAATTTATTCCTTGTCTCCCTTTACCTCCCAGGTTGCCACTGAGCTTCTGACTAGCTGAAAGGTCTCTTGTTGAGAGAAGCCTTTCTTGACTTCTGCAAGCAAAATTAAGCCAAATTCATCCTTGAAAACACAACACTTCGCATGCACCCCTAATACTGCACTTTCCACGTTACAATCACCTCTGACTGTGTATGTAAACTATAAAAGGACAGTGTCTTATACATTGTCTACCTGGAATGAAAAGCCATAATGCAGACACCTTATGCCTATTCATTCACTCATTCATTCAATAAATAATGAATGATTAACTGTTTTGTGGAAAACACGGTTTTGATGCTGGCAATATAGAAAACAGTAACAAACTCTCTACATTATTAAAGCTTATATTATTGTGGGGTAGACAGGCAAGAAATAAACAAGTCAATATGTTATAAAGTCCTATGGAGAAATATTAAGTAGTAATATTTGGTGTATGTGAAGAAAAATGTTGCCTGGGAACTTATTTTATTAGGTGGTAAGAGAAGGCATCACTAAGAAGGTCCTACTTCAGCAGAGGCTTGGAACTGAGAATGTGAGCTATGTAAATCTATAGGAAAAGCAGTCCTCCAGACGGAGCAAAGAGTTAAGTGCAAGGGGCCTGGCACAGGAATACACTTGGCATTTTAGAGAAACTGCAAGGAAACTACTAAAGTAAAACAGCTAAGTGAGGAGAGAAAAGGTCAAATAGGAAAAGCATCAAGGACCACTGTGAGTGTGACATGAAGACACTGAGGACTTTAAGCAAAAAAATCCATCATCTCACTTGTGTTTTAAAATATTTAAACCTTCAAGACATTTAAAGCGTGGCTGCTACATGCAGAAGAGAATATAGGGAGGGCAAGAATACAAACTGGACGAGTGGCTAGGAAATGTATAAAAAGACCAGGCTAGAGATGATGAGGCCAGAAGTTCACCTCAGGCATGAGAGTGAGGTCAGCGAATCTAGTTTTCTTATGAACTAGACAAACTGTCAAAAAACAACCATTTCAGGACCGTGGGAATCGAACAAAAGAATACAACAAACTAAAAAGTATTTTCTGTGAAAAATATAGAACTCCAATTGAAAATATCTCATGTCTGTGGTATTTTACCCAGGTAGGCCCCCATTCACCAAAGCCCTATCAGCAGAGTAGTTAAAGCAGGGCCAACCAGGCTATGAAAACCACCAGCTTCTCCACTGTTGCTAAAATGGGTTCACACTGACTCTGGGTGGTGGCCACATAATGCAATATACAGATCATGTAGCATAGAAAGGTGCACTTAAAACCTATACAATCTTAACTAATGTCACTAAAGAAATTTAATTAAAAAATAAAGTGGGTCCTTAATTTGGAGTACTGTCAGGCAAAGTGGCAATCCCAGTAAACCTAGAACACGAATGATCAGAAGCTCAGCACACCGCAGGCTGTGATCACGTTTAAAACAAGCAATAGAAAGAGGAACTAGAGAGGGGTTTAACAGAAAGTTCCAAGAGGGGAGACAGACAAATAGGGGCTGACAAGCTCTTTACACATCATAGGTTGACCAGAGGTTGTGTACATGCACAATAGAAACTGAAGTAGAAACAAGTTACCTACATATCCGTGACCTATAAAGCTATAGTGCCTATATACATGCAAGGAAGAGACACAAGATATGACAGAAGAAACAAGGCAGACTTAGAAACAGCCAGAACAGGGAATGCTCTCCAGCCCACAAACAGATCCATCAGCATTGAGGAGAAGCCTTACTACCTCAAAATGTTTGAGCACGACCTCTACCCAAAAACTCACTGAACAATAAGCAATGCAGATAAACGGACGACACCTGGTCCTTTACTTAAAAACAAGAAAATAATGAGAAGAAATATAAGCATTCTCACATTTTGATGGAAACAGAACTGCACAAACATGGACATTTCTTATGTGGAAAATACCAGAACGCATGTTTGCTATATTATCCAAAAAGTCCAGTAGTCAAAAAACAAGTACTAGACATGTAAAGCATGAGAACCAATGACCAATACAAAGAAGGGGGTGGGGATGGAGTCAACAGTAACTGTCTCTCGGTGTGCCAGATACTAGATTTAGCAGGCAGAGTGGAAAGCAGCAATTATAATACACCCAAGAAACTAAAAAAAAACCAAACATTTTTAAAAGCTAAGAAAAATGCTAATTAATAATTCAACGAAGGTAGAACATTAGTAAAGAGAAAGAAATTATAAAAAAGGGGAAAAGTAAACACTTGAGTTTAAAAGCACAATAACTAAAATGTCAAATTCACTAAAGGCACTTAGCAGATCTGAGATGGCAGAGTAAAGATTTACTGAAATTGAAGACAGTGAAAATGAAAATTACTCAATCTGAAGAAAAGAGGGGTGGGGGAATGAACATGGTCCCAGAGATTTGTGGACAAAAACAAATGTACAAAATGCATGTGATAGGAGTCTAAAAAAGAGGTAAGAGTAAGAACTGGGAAGGACAGATATTTGAAGAAATGGTTGAAACTTCTTAAGACAATATAGAAATCAAAGCATATCAATGAATGCAGATAGGCATAATTTAATATTTACCTATTTTTGTTTTGTGAACCTTACATTAAATTCTTAAATGCAACTGAGTCTAGTTTGTGGCTCTCCAATCTATCCCACTGATCTCAAATTAATTATCATTATAAAGATAAATTCTAATACCTCACAGAAATAGTTCTTGTTATTTTAGAGGGAATTTTCTAAATTATATATCACTATATTTATATTATATTTATAAATTACATATAGCTATTTTATATTATACATATTATATTTATATAACACTATACTAATTATTTTTCTTTTCAAAGAGAAGGACATTGAATCCAACAGTCATTAAGTATCTATAATTAGCCCTGGTGATATGTCTGGAACCCTGAGGCTAAAATGTATAGGTTACGTGGGCTGCAGTTCAGAGGAAAAGATAATCCAGGTGCAGGTAAACACACATGGAAGTGACTAGGGCCGCCAGTCCTTATCTCTGCCACCCATACAAGTGCCGGCGGAGGCAGAGGGCCAGAGACCAGAAGAGAATACACAGTGATATATGGAAAAGCAACAGCAACCCAAGCAGGGAGAGACTGCAGGGCTCTGATTAGATCAGCCTATAGGGACTCAGGAAAACACAATTCTTGGTAGAATTCATATTCTGTGTGCTGAGGTTCACACAGAATAGCATACACTACTTGGCTCTCCCATTAGGAAATATAAATTAATAATATTTCAAATCTACAAAGGTCTTTTTCTAGCTATGATATAAAACACAAATTACATACTGACCATGTTAAGTACAAACTGTTGCCTTTAAAAAGCTCTATCACTATCTTATTTCATTATAGTATTAACAACTATGAAAATAAGTGGGGAAAGTATAATTTGAAAATATCTGGTCAAAGGAAAAGCCCACTATGACTAAAACAAGGCTGCAAATGACTTCATCCACTTTTAGAAAATGACCTCATCATGACAATTAGCTACCAACGAGCTTCCAAAGCCACTAGCAGTAGCTTACAAAGTCACAGCTGTTGCTTTTTCTAACGACTAAAAGTTGATTTCATTTTAAATGTCATTCCACAAGAACCAAATGATTTCTTCAAAGTACTACAACTTATGAGCAAGAATTACATTGAAGAGAGTACAATGATAAGTCTGTGACTTGCTCAATAAAGATAATTATAAAGAATGACAGAACAATCCATTAAAAAACACTTGACTGTCACATTCTTGGACAACAAGCAGACATATTTAGGAGAACCATACATCATTCATGAATAATACAGTTAACATAAAAAGTGCTTACTTTGACCTTTAAGCAATATAAAAATCATTTAATTGATAGAGAAGGTGTGATGTAAATTTTTGATAACTAGTTTATTTCTAAAGAAAAACGTGAATATTTCAATAATCTTTCTGGAAAAAATATTTAAATAATTCATGAAATTTAAAACTTTCAGATCCCAAGTACAATGAAAAAACTTACTAATTAAAATTCTTATGGAATTGCTATTCCTGAAGTTTATTACATCTTATTAAAAAGCCCTACATGAGCCTGGCCGGTGTGGCTCAGTAGCTGAGCATCAACCCATGAACCAAGAGGTCACCAGTTTGATTCCCATCTGGGGGCACATGTCCAGGTTTTGAACTCAATCCCCAGTAGGGGAGCATGCAAGAGGCAGCCGATCCATGTTTCTCACATCAATGTTTTAGAAATCCCTCTCCCCTTCTGTCTCTCAAATCAATAAATATATACATATATATTTAAAAGCCCTACATGATGAAGCCCCTAATATCTTTGAAGCCTAGCTTCTACTACATTCCCCATCCCACCTCTACTCACTCCATTCAAATAGATGTAAATGAAGGTAGATGTGGGATTCTCTAAGATACTCTTAAAACCTGCTTCTCAATAAAGACAAACCATCAGAATACAATTTTTGGCCCATCCTCCATCCATCAACCCACCTTTACACCTGTTATTCTTTTCCCCCACTGAACTGCACTCGGGTGGGAAAATATCGAGCACTGTATGTGACACATCCCTATGTACGCATTCTGTATTTATGATACAGGCAATACACATTAAAATTAGATACTGTTCTCCCTATAGGATCCACAAATAAATTTCTACTCTGAGCAACAGGAAAAAATGAATAACACACTTCTTTAACCTTGTAGGAAACCTTGGGTCTTCCTAACGTGTTTTTCATATTCCATCTTCAACAAATTTTACATACCAACATACTATTGTACTCCTACTTAGTTAACATCTCCTTCAAATATTTAAAACCCTTTCCTACCTAAATTTTAAAGGGAAACTTTTCACTCACAATCACAAATAAAAATCCAGAATCATTTACTATAAATTAGAGAACTGTAAAAATTAAAACAAAACTGTTACTAATTCTAATGATATACTGCTACTTGCTTTTTGTTAAAACTTTTGTTAGCATTTTTTAAATCATGAATTAAAGATAGACTATGACTGAGAATAGAATAGAAAGTCACCATTTTTTTTAGATACCTTATTTAATATAGTTGAAATCCCTTTTGAACTATATTCCCACATTCTCCCCTTCTCAGAAATACCCACTCTCCTATAGCTGGGGTGCATCCTTCTGGCCCAGGTTTTGCAACACTGTTCCTATGCACAATCTGTAGTATGGTTTCATTGTCAAAATCTGCATCAGTACAGTCATTCCTGTACATGTCCTTCCACAGTGTGCTTTGGGCACTCAACTTTGTTTTCAAAATGTGTCCCTTCATGTTAATATATATTGACTTAGTTCATTGAAACTTCCCAACAGCCACCACTCTCTGTATTTGTTTCCACTTACTTAACCATTCCCTTACTTGATATCTGGATTGCTTTTTATTTTTTATATTAAAAGCAATGATGCAATGAATGCTTTATGCATATTTCTTTGTGCTCGGTGTCCTTGTCCTATATGAGAGGTTCTCAGGTTATTGATGATTTTAGGGTGAGAATGGAAGTTTAGAAACTGGCAACCCAAATTATATCCAAACTTCAATAAGGGTATTAAACAGAAGGATGAATTTTGCACACACACCTGGCTCCTCAACATCATCCTATTTTCCCACCTTTACACCCAATTTGCCTCATTTTATTACTCATTCTAAGTTTATTTTATCTTGCAATGCTGTTTCCACTTTTTTTATTAAAGTAGAGTTGACATATAATATTATATTAGTTTCAGATGTACAACGTGTTTCAACATTTATATACCTCACAATGTGATCACCCTGATAAGTCTAGTACCCATCTGTCACCATACAAAGTTATTACAATATTTTTTACTATATTCCTGCTGTTTCCACTTTTAAAACCTATTTTGTGTTCTTTTTTGAACGAGGAAGGGTATAAATAATGCAGTTTTCATGAAAATATCAACTGGGACCTGAAATCCAGTCCTACCTCTGGGAATTAAGTGACTCTGTGGGACCTGAGTCACTTAATCCTGGTGTCTTAGTGAGCCTCAAGAATCTCATAACATGGAGGGGACAGGTGTGTAACAATTTGCTCTCACAAATACCATGTAAATTTTAAGAATGTAAACTATGAAATCCTATATAATCATTAGTGGTACTGTATTTAAAAGATATCATCAGAATGATAATTTATTGAGAAGTCAGATAATAAATTAACATAGACTTTTAGAAAATATTTATGCATAATTACTTATCTTCATTTCCTGAAAAAGAGGCAAATATAAGAAAACATCCATCAATCATGCCGTATTATGTCCTATGTGGTAAGTCTCACAGCTAAGGATGAGACAGTTACTGAGTACACTTGCTGAAAGATTTTGAAGAAAAATCATATTCGTCAGCTGTTAACACCAGTACAAAAAAGACTGGCGTGTAAATTATTTAACAGTAATAGTTTTTAACATGAATATTAAAACATTTCTCCTTTGAACAAACTCAATCTGAATTTAAAAATTATTTGTGAAGTGAAAAAGCTCTAGTATTCTTATAGTATCCTAGTTAGCAATGCAGTAAAAACATCTAGGTTCAGATCTTAGATTCACTGCTTATTAGCTGGGTGAACCTGTCAATTCACTTAACCTTTCTCCATGCTTCTATTTCCTCATTTGAAATGAAGATAAAAACAGAACTCCACAGCTAACAATTAAGTAAGATAATGCATGAATGTCACATTTAGTATAAGCTAAGCATTATGCTAGAAGGAATTAAACTTAATCTCATTTTACCCTTACAATAATCTTTCAAGATATACTATCATCACTTGTAATGATTTAGGATAGCTTCTCAAAAGGTTATGTGGTTTATCCAAAGTCACAGTTATTAAATGACAGAAGAACTGAATTATACCCTTCAAAATTCTAAGGTATCACCAAGTAGAACAAAGAGTTCTCAAAAATATTATTTGTTCTCTCAGAAATTATTCTGAACCACAATGAGATTATCAATTCACATGACCTTTCAGCAATCTAAGACTTAGAGTGTTTCTCGGATTCCCTAGACTCTTTATCAGCAACAAATACTACTGATTTGCAACTTGCCATCAACCATAACAGCTGTGATTTTCTCCCCTCATGATCAAAACTTTGGTGAAACCAGAAGGAAAGTCACAGAGAGCAGTGAGAGAAGTAGATGGCAGTGGCAGCTGATTCTGCTGCCATTACTATTAACGCAACACCATGGATAAGTTACTTAGCCCTTCTGTCCTTCCATTTCCTTACTGCTTAATGAAAAAGTAATAGTGTTATTGTGAGAACTTCCAATAGCAGGCAGCACTGTGCTAATTTGTCTACATATGTTATCTGATCCTTACAGAAGTCCAAGGGGCAGGGGAAGGGGGAGTACACTCCCAACCCTATCTTACAGATGAAGACAGAGGTTGAGGTTTACCCCAAATCACACCATCCTAAAGCTGCACTAGGTCCAATAGATCTAAAGGTATGTTCATAAACATTTTGTACACAGTCTCTTAAGTTGGGGTATTATACCTAGGAGTAGGCCCTCCTGACACTCAAGCATAGGGACTTTTGCTCTTATTATTAAGAATATAAAAGACATTCCTACTTTCCCTCACCTTCATACTTCGTCTCTCCCAAATTACTAATGGTGTGTAAAATTTTAAAACTTCAACATCTACTTCCTATGCAACCTGAATCTATGTGTTCTGGATTACTATTCCCCACCCCCTTTTCTTCATGTTCAAATAAAAGCTTTTTATTTTTCATTACAACCTGAACCTTTTTTTTTTGGCATTTGGTTAACAACACTGATCCAACTATATCAAGAAACACATTGTTGAAAAAAATTCACAAGTTTAACAAAATTTCAAACTAAATGAAAAGGAAAATACAATCCATCAAAATTTGAGTATGCAGAAAAAGAAGTGTTTAAAAGAGGAATTTCTAGCATTATATGCATATATTAGGAAAGAAGATCCAAAATCAATCATCTAAGCTTCAACCTTAGGAAAACAGAAAAAATAAAACACATTAAACCCAAAGTAGGCAGAAGATATAAAATTTAGAGCAGAAATCAAAGAAACTGAAAACAGGAAATCAAAATAAAAATAAAACCAAACGCTGGTTCTTTGAGAAAAAAGAAATTTATACACCTCTAGCCAGGTTATTAAAAACAAAAGCAAAAAACAAAACAAAACATGAAGACACAAATTAAATAATGTGAGAGTGAGAAATGAAAGAAGAGGACATCACTACTTATCTCATGGACATGTAAAAGAATACTATGGACAATTTTATGACTCAAAACTTAATAACCTAGATAAAATGAACCAACTCCCTGAAAGACACAAGCTACCAAAACTCACACAAGGAGAAATAGGTAATGTGAATAGCCTATATCTATTTTTTAAATTGAATCAATAATTAATAGTCTTTCAAAACAGGAAGCACTAGTCCTACATGGCTTCACTGGTGAATTCTAGCAAACATTTAAGGAAGAAATTCTCTACAATCAAATGCAGAGAAAACACTTCCTAACTCAATACCAAAAGCAGATAAAAACATTACAAGTAAGAAAAAATACAGAACAATATTTTTCATGAACATAGAAGCAAAAAATCCTCTACAAAGCATTAGCAAATCAAATACAATAATGTACAGAAAGAATTATACACCACAACCACGTGTGATTTAGTCCAGGTATGCAAGGCTAGTTCAACATTTGAAAATCAATTGATAAAATCCATCATATCAACAGGCTAAGAAGAAAGACAAAGTGTTCCTATCGACAGATAAGCCATCTAAAAAAAAATTCAACACCCATTCATGATAAAAATTCTCAGCACATTATAAATAAAAGGGTACATCCTCAACTTATAAAGAACACCTGGAAAAAAATGTACAGCAAACATCAAAATTAATGGAGAGAAACTAGATGCTTTTCTCCCTAAAATCAGTAACAAGACAAGGATACTTCCTTTCACCACTCCTATTCAACATCATATTGCAAGTTCTAACTAATGCAATAGCCCAAACAAATAAATGGCATAAAGGCTGGAAAAGAAGAAATCAAACTGTCTTTGTTCACAGATTGCCTGATTGTCTATGTTGAAAATCACAAAGAATCAACAAAAAAGTCCTAGAAATAAAGGTAATTAATAGCAAGGTTGTGCCCAGCCGGGCATGGCTCAGCTGTTGAGCATCAACCTAGGATCCAAGAGACCGCGGTTTGATTCCCAGTCAGGGCACATGCCCCGGGTTGTGGGCTCATCCCCAGTAGGGGGCGTGCAGGAAGCAGCCAATCAACGACTCTCATCATTAATGTTTCTCTCTCTCCCCCTCTCCCTTCCTCTCTCTGAAATCAATAAAGACATATTTTTTAAAAAAATAGCAAGGTTGTAGGATAGAAGGTTAATATAAGAAACTCAATTACTTTCCTATATACCAACAATCAATAATTGAAATTTACAATTTTAAAAATATGCTTACATTGGCACAACAAAAATGAATACTTAGGCATTAATCTATCAAAATATATAGAAGATCTGTATGAGATAAATTGCAAAACTGATGAAAGAGATCAAAGAAGATCTAGATGAATGGAGATATATTCTGTGTTCACTGATTGGAAGATTTGATACTGTTAACCTATCAGCTTTTTCCAATTGGAACTATAGATTTAATGCAATCCTAATGGAAACCCCAGCAAGTTACCCTGTGAATATCAACAAACGGATATGTTACTATAATATAATAAAGCTACAGTAATTGAGAGAGTGTGGTACAGGCAAAAGAACAAACATCTAAAGCAATGGAATAAATAGCCCATAAACAGACCTACACAATAGAGTCAACTGAGCTTTGTGAAAGGAGCGAGGCAATCCAATGGATAGTATTTCAGCAAATGGTGCTGAAATAACTGAACATCTAAATGTAAGAGAAATGGCTCTACACACTACCCTCACATATTTCACAAAAATAAACTCAAAATGGATCATAAAGCTAAATGTAAAATTCAAAATGCTGAAATTTCTAGAAGAGAATGTAGGAGAAATTCTAGATGACCTTGGGATTAGACAGAATTTTTAGATAAAATACCCAAAGTGTCATTTTTGAGAGAAAAACTGGTAATTTGGACTTCATTAAGATTAAAAAGCATCCACCATGAGAAAGATACTGTTCAGAGATGAAAAGACAAGATTGGGAGAAAATATTTGCGAAAAGAATTACTATCTGACGCAACAATCCCACTCCTAGGTATCTACTCAAAAGATGCGAAAACATGCCTGGGTTGCGGGCTCAATCAATCACTCTCTCATCATTGATGTTTCTATCTCTCTCTCTCCCTTGCCTTTCCTCTCCCTGAAATCAATAAAGATATATTTAAAAAAAAAAAAAAAAAAAGATGCGAAAACAGATCATTGTTCTATTCAACTACAGCATTATTCGCAACAGCCAAAAGGTGGAAACAGCCTGTGTCCATCAATGAATGTAGAAACAAAATGTGGTATACACCAAAAAACTCTTAAAAATGAACAAGAAAACAAAAGAAAAAAATAGGGTGAAAGATCTGAACAAACACCTCCCCAAGAAGATACGCAGATGGCAAATAAGCATAAGGAAAGATGCTCAACATCATTTATCATTAAGAACTGCAAATTAAAATGACAAGGTGCCACTACACACCTATTAGAATGGCTGAAATCCAAAACACTGAGAAAAGCAAAAGCTGACAACAACATGGAGCAACAAGGGCTCTCATTCATCAGTGGTGTCAATGCACAATGACACAGCCCCTGTGGATATTTGAGCTGTTTCTTACAAAGTTAAACACAGTCTTACCAAACAATCTAGCCAGTGCTCCTAAGTATTTACCCAAATGAGTGAAAAATTTAGGTCCACACAAAAACCTGCACTCATATTTATAGCCACTTTATTTATAATTGCCAGGCACTGGAAACAACTGAGATGTCCCTCAATAGGTGACCATATAAACAAACTGTGGTATATCCATACAATGAAATATTATTCAGCAGTAAAAAACAAATTAGTTATTAAGCGACAAAAAAAGACAGAGAGGAGCCTTAAGTAAATATTGCTAAGTAAAAGAATACAGTCTGAAAATGCTACATTTTGTATGATTCCAACAAAATGACATTCTGAAAAATACAATATTATATGTGGAATAAAGACTAGTTGTTAAAATAGTTGAGATGCTAAATTTTATGTTACGTTTAGTTAAACAAAATGTTATGGGGATTTTTAGGGAAAAAAGCTATTCTGTGTGATACTACAATAGTCGATATATAAAATTATGCATTTGATACAACCTACAGAACTTCACTATATAATGAAATGACTCCTAATGTAAACTACTGACCTTAGTTAACAATAATGTATCAATAGTGGGTCATCAATTATAACAAAGGAGTTAATAAGGAAACAGGGGGCTGGGGTTATAATGGAACACTGTACTTTCTGCTCAATTTTTCTATAAAGTTGAAACTGCTCAAAAGATAAAGCTTGTTAATGTTTTAAATGGTTCTTTTTGACATTTTCAGTATTAAACTTTTTTTATGATTTCATGCAGCAATATACTACATAACAATTCTGCTATATTTATCAACAATATTGATAATGCATAAGTTCTTTCAGAAATATGCAATCTTTAGAATTCTTAATTCAAAAAAAATTGATAGGTACAAAGAAATTTAAACAACACAAAGAAATAGCAAAATATAATAGTCGATATTTAACTATTAATTTTGGGGCCAAATTCTATTCCTCAAAGGTTAAAAGCTAAAACTCTTTTTAATTTATTAATTTTGGATGAAAATCTTTCCTACATAAATATTATTTCCTTATCCTTTTAAGCAAAGCATATTTAATATAATATTCCTCTTGTCAACCAGTTTATTAAATTGCTACAACACAATGGTACTTTTTAAAATCTATTAAGGTAGATAGGGCCAGCTTAACTTACATTAAATGACCCTGGATGATGCTTTTTGAGTTTCTATATATTAATTAGTTTTTTCTGTGCTGCCTTCCCAGGTAGGCTATCCTTATTACTTAGAATAATTTCTGTGTTTGTTTTATAACTACATATTAAATAAAGAGGAGAGGTGTAAAAACGATCATGTTACAAATGAAGGCAAACAAGCAATAATCAGCACTCCTAGGGGAAAATCAAGGGAGAAAGATAGCTCTTTTGTGATGAAATTATGAGAGTTATATAATAATTTTTGAACTGTCCTATCCTTAGCTATGTGTGTAATAACTAGAATTGCTTCAAATGACCATTGATAAAATAAGGTGATCAATGATATGAATTATAAACTTTTGCTTAAAGCCACCTCATTACCTGATACATTTTAAACCTTAAGTATTAATACACTAAAGGTCTCAAATTCACATCAGGATATGGGTTCATTTGCTCTTTACCAATTTAAAAAAAAGTTATTTCCTGCTAAGTTGATGTAACCATCACCATCATCCAATAAATAATACTCAGTCTACCTAATGTACGTGAATCCTCAGAAAACTAACTTATTTTGGATATTATGTCCAATGGTGGGTGCAATGAATGTTCTGGAGATTAATATCAAAAATAGTTAATTCTTTTTATACTCAAATTTAAATTCAATAAAAATGAAAAAGAAGTTCATCACAATCACTATTAAATATTTTATGCTTGGGCATTAAACCCAGTTTATTCTGGGGGAAAAAAATTCTGTAAAAAAAGGAATCTTAGTATCTTTATTGATAATAATGAACTAGATAAATTCTTAGATTTATGATAATTTGGAGATACACTATAACCAAGATTATTTATTTGTATTCCAACCTTATCCCTAAAAGGATTTTAGGGTGGCTTATAAAACTATTCACAATATTTAATAATTACATGATCAAGATGAAATTACACTATTCAACTATTCAATTCAACAGACAGTTGTGAAGCACCACAGATGTCATCTTTCACATAGGAACAAACAAAACAGATTTTGTAAATACTTTAAGAAAAAATTCCATTATAACATGTACACTAAGAGTATGATCACTTTCCAAACTATTCTAGCCTTTTCTGTAACAGAAGATATCCACTGGACCACAAATTTCTATGTATGAAGTACAGGGGGCAGGAGTGGGCAAACTATGGCAGGTCAGCTGCTTGTTTATGAAGTTTTACTGGAACACAGCCATGCCCATTCACGTATCGTCTAATTTACTTACTGTCTGCTTTCAGACTGCAATGGTAGAGTTAAGTAGTAAACAGAGACTCTATGTCCCACAAAGCCAAAAACATTTACTATTTGGCCCTGTAGAGAAAAAATTTATAGAACTCCCTACGATATTAACTACTATAATACAAATTCAGAATTAATAATTTACACAGAGAGATATAAGCTTCTGCTCATTAAAATACTTCTTGAAAAAGCACAATTGAATTGAATAGTATATAAACAACTTAGCAGTAGTACGACTCAGTATTATGAATTTAATGTGAATGAACTTTTTAAGGTACTTTTTTATATATAGGGTGGGACAAAAGTAGGTTTAGTTGTGAGTACACAAAACAGAGCTTATTATTATTTATTAATTATTGTATTATTTTCCATACAAACAACTGTAAACCTACTTTTGCACCACCTTCTATTTTAAAAGCATCCAGTTAAGAATAATAAATGACAAGTAATAACATGATTGTTTTGATTCTCTAGAAATCTCTAGTTTATTGGTCTAAACCTGAGTTACTGTAACACAAATTATAAAATTTTTAAAGTTGGTATTTTCAAAAATTTTATTATTTCCAGTTTATATCTTCCAGGTTTAAATTTGTGAAAATTAGTTGTTTTATGGTGAATAGAACATAAGTGTAAAAAATAAAAACTATAAACTAAAATCTAAAATTGCTATATATAATCCAGGCTGTTCACATTCACTTAATTTTTAAAAACTAGACAAATGAATTTTCCCCAACTATCTGATTGCACTTTGGAATCAAATCTCTATACAAATTTTCCACAAAATGCTTCACCTTTCAGAATTCAATGTTTAAGGTAAAAATTAGTAAAATGAATGTCTCTATACCCTTTGCCTAGATTCACCAATTGTTAACATATGCCACATTTCTTTTATGTATGTTTTTGTTTAATCATGGTACTAACTTCATGAAAATAACTCATCATGCACCTTTAATACTAAGGATATTTTCTTATTATATACATGCAATGGTATTATCACACTTAGTAAATATGCTATAGTATCACTGATAGCCAGTTTACTCAAATATCTTAAAAATAACTTACAAAAAAAATTTTTTTTAATCCAGAATCCAATCTCGAGGTTCACATACATGACCAATTCTGAGAGGAAAGGGCCAAATTTTTCTTTATACAAATTTTTTTTTTTTATATACTATGTTTTCTCTTCTTTCCACAACTTGTTCTCTGGAAAAGCTGTAGGAACACAATTTCCCCAGTACTTTCCTGCCAGAACCATTCAGCAATGAAAGGGTATTGAAATAACTAAGTGGGGAGAAAATTGAATTTCCAATTATCTAGGTAGATCCTGTTTTCCCTATGAAAATATCTAGAATAAAACTGTAATCTTATCTTAACTGGTGAAAATTTTTTATAAATTATAACCAACATTCATTGATCACCAAGTGAAAAGTCTTGTAACTAATTACCTGCCAGGGCTCAAGAAGTTAAGCTTTAATATTATCACTAATAACTTAAGGATCATGAATAATTATGCAAATGTATTTAATAAAAATAAACATTTTATAAAAGCCTAAAGAGAGCTCTTTACTGAAAAAGCCATTTTTAGAAGACTAAACATACTTTTTTTAAACAGAGTCAATTTTACAGTTCACTAAGTTGAATAAAGTTTTAATCATCCCATAAAAGGACTAGATGACTTGCATACTATGATTGTACATTAGGAAACTGACTTCTCTGGCCATTTGTTTCGGTGCTTTCAAGCTTTTACTAAAGTGTAAAACTTACATTTTGAACAATACTTTATTGTATCAATATTATAAAAACTGTACTTCTGAATAACAAGAACCACAAATTTTTTACTATTAATGTAATTGAAGTAATATGAATATTTTAACATTCTCTCCTAATTTATTTGATCTTAAAGTTCAAATTGGAGCAATTTTTGACTACTAAACTGTCTGGGAAATTGAGATTTCCAAAGGGAATACTGTCAAATTTATAAAAACAAAAAGATCAGTATTCTAGTGATTCATTTTCAATATATTTTCTATATTGTTAATTATGTCTGAATTCAAAAGTATTTTCCAGTGTAAATTATACACAAGGCTTAACAAATAGAGACCTAAATCTGCAATCGCCTTTACTGAAACCAATGAAAAATCTATACACAGCAATGAAATTGGCATGCAAATAAAAGAACTGTCAAGACATGTATCCCTAAAAATAAGCCTACAATAACTATTTTAAAGGCTGTGTGTGGTCTTACCCATATATTTTGGCATGATGCACTCTCTCCAACCACAGCTAGATTCATCCAAAAGCAGTGGCACTGGAGAGCCTCTGTCTCACCTGTCAAAGTTGAAGAACGTTGTTCCAAAGACCACCATGAGTCCATGGAGAAAAGCCACAGTGCTACAGCTGGTATTGATAAGCATTCTCTAAAGGAGAAAATACTTCAAACAATTAAGCAAATCATCCTTAATAGAGATCGAGACAGAGAGACAATATATTAATCTTTAAATGATGAGATGACAAATACCATGCCAGGTCTGACACAGTGGTAATTTATATATGGAATACTAAGAGGGGATCTTTCATAAGTAACACTAAGTTAACAGTCTCTTCTATTCTTCCTCTGATAAAATTTCTATACATTATTTATCAATTCAAAACTCTACTACGTTCCCTTACTTAAATCTTAAAAATCTCCCTTGTAAAGCCTCATAATTCATCAAATTATCAAGGTACTAAATTCATCAAAATTGCTATAGTCTGACAGCTAAGAGCACAGAGGATTAAGATTTATAAACAGAAACCCTAAGTATATTAAAATCTGACTTTTTTAGAAGATACCATAATATCTTTTTCAACCACATTATAAAAGCAGTTTACATTTTTGCTTTAGACTAACCCTCCCTACAGTAAAGCGTATGGATTGATCAGGTAAGCCACAGGTAGGTTGACATAAATAAAAAGACCAAGAAAAACAAATACTTTGAAAAGAAATATGCCTCAGTGGACAATCAAGCCCCACCTCAAACCTGGCAATAAAAGACAACTTAAAACAAAATGGAAAGAAATATACCTGGCTGGGTAAAAAGTTTAAATAATCATGATGAATGTATCATTAATTTAACTTATTTTTCCTACCAGATGACAATGTCCTCTAACTCTATTTAATGCTGCAACAATTCAATTAAAAAAGAAAAGAAGTGCCTTTTCCAGGAAAGTTAATATCCAAAAGGTTCTCATTATAAGACTGTTTTACCTACAACCAAGTCCCACAGCACAAAGTTACCACAGAGTTCCAATGTACTATGATGCCCCAGTTTAATTTACTATATTCTCTAAACACAAAGGTTCCAAAAAGATTAGTTTCACTTTTCCCTAGATATATTTAGTACATTAACTAGTATAGCTGGGATATTATTTTTCTTTGGTTTTGTCAGTAGCATGTTTGATATAAATTTTATTAAGTGGTAGTATATGTAACATTGCATTGTGGGTAGTAGTTTCCTGCTTTGGCCTAGCCACATCCTCAGCTGTCATATGAGCATGTTTCCCATATTTTCTGCAAGTTCTCGCCTTTTTTTTCTTCTTAGGAAAAATGACAGCACTAGAAGATGAATTGTTCTAATAATTATAAGAAACATGAGTTATTTATACAGCTACATTACACAAGTATGGGTCATTCTGCACTTCGAAGAACAAAACAGATCCCCATAATTAAAGTGCCAATGTCATGTGAAACAATATGTTAAAGTAAATTAACATGAAGGAAGGAATTAAAAACTGTTAAAAGGAAGAAAATCGCTGTAATCAGATGCTAATACCATCTAACAAACGAGGTGTACATGTAACAGGGCAGACATAACAGTGATTTGCCTTGAAAACTTAGGTGCTTCAAACCTGCCAGGTATTCATTAGTGAGAATTAATGTCAATATCCACTACTAGAATCTTAAGAATCTACTTTGAGACACTATAGAAATATCAAAACAGAGAAAGAGAAACTGTAAAAGCCTGGAGGAGGGAGTGAGGAAAGGAGGGAAGAAAAAAGAGGAAAAGAGAGGGGGAATGACAGGGAAAGAGGAAAGTTTAGTATTTTCTCTTTTGGCATCCCATTTCCACATAATCTCACATTTAGACAGACAGCTGCTAATTACTAACCAAATGAAGTTGTTCAAGCGATCATGGACATGGTAGTGCTTTGGGTTTTCACATAATTTAATTAAAACAAACTAAGAAGGAAAAAATAACAGAATACTCTCATTACAAAAAGTAACACAGAATAATACCCTGTACTTACACAACCACAGACGTGCATGCAGTTGTGTACGCGGACATCTTCCCCATTAAAATAAGGAAGTAAAACTAATCTCTCCTAATCATTATAATTTAAATTACTAATAAAATTATATTTAATATAAAAAAATTTCAAATCATCATCAATATAAGGCCCAATAAATGCTCTGCCAGCTTAAATAGCTATATATCAAATCCAAAAAAAAAAAAGGTCAAAAAATAAACTGTCATATACCAAGTTGAAACAACAAATTAAGAAAGTGCCTTCCTAAAACCTCATTATCAGTAAGAAAATTTTAAGCCAAACTAGAATTTCTACAATTTATAAAATTCCTACATCAAATCATTTGGCCCTGTTGTTTTCAATTAAAACAAAAACAGAACAGCACCAAATAGAAGTTAAAACAATGAGAAAAACACACACATAGAAATAAGCACAATATTGATATTGATAAAACTACTGCATCTAAATAGGATCATTAGTTCAGAAAATAAAAAATAATTCAAAAGGTAACAATGAAGATATATGTAGTATTTAAAACACTATTACACTATTATATCATCTAAGAGCATACAATATAAAAAGTTTGCCCCAGGTCGACAGATTTAGTAAATACAAGGTAATAGGGAGCAAGATAACTAACGTCTTTACTTTTTGAAACTGACTTCAAGTTCAAAGGTGTATTTCACTTCCATGGCATAAAAGTATATAATTTATACAGCAGACCTAAACTTCTTACGTCAACATACCAAATACTAACATAATCCTCAAAAATGAAGTTTTGAGGGTCTTTGAAGAACAATAACAAAAAAACCCTGTGGCTTCCGTTTCTCATTTTAAGCATTGTATAAATCCATAATCAAGAGCTTTATTTGCAGTGACTTTTCTGAGTCAATCTCTCTTTATCACATGTGGTAAGTTATTTCTAATGAAACAAATTGTCAATTATAATATATGTACCAGTTATCACTGTTGTTTTTAAGTTTTTACCACAAAGTAATACTTGGTCCAAAGTGTATATATTTTCAATTTAGAAAAAAATGTATGGATAATGATTATACAAACTTTAAAGTACATGACTTCACTATCTTTCTCCTGCCAGAATTTGATGGGCCTCACACAAAACAGAAAGAGCATATTCAACAATGTCTATTAAACTCATGCAATAACAGTGATTACCCCCCCAAAAAATTTATGTACAGGAGGGTTACCTGCACAAAAGAGAAAAAGCAGATAATAGATGCATAGGTGTTAAAAATTATCCAAATGCTTACAAAGTCAGTATGTAGGGCCAAAGTGCACATAATTTTAAAAAAATTAAGGGAGAAAACATTTAGCTAATAGCTGGGCTTGTAGGACATTAGAGAATGCTTATACAGACACTAAAAACTCATCTAGAGGAAGAAAAGCATTTATTTACCATACTACAGCCGCTACCTAAATTTTTTCAATTGCCTGATTCTGCTGCTATTGTATGTGCATATGGAACTATGTTTGGAAATTCCACAAATTATATAGACAAAGCCCTCTTTTAGCCCTCCTATACATCATAACAGTACACCTTATTTATTAAAAATAACTTTTCTCTTTTGTATGAATAATTACATGTTAAATGAAAGCTCTTACTTTTCAATGTAAAATGTTTACATACATAATGAGGAATAAATTTATATTTAAAATGAAACACTAAAATGCATTTCTGGTGTTTTATCACTAAAAGTTTGTTATGGGAAAGTTCTGGACGTTTGAATAATAAAGGATTAAAATCATTCCCATGTCCTCCCTGTGCATTTTGGGCAAATCAAATTTTTTGTGAAGAAACTTATGAACATGTCTGTACATTTATCTTTATCTAATATAAACCAAAAGCGGATAATGAACTGTGCTGGGAAGTCCATAGGCAAGGATATTTTGGCTCTAACACCCTCCTTAGTGTTTCCCAGCCCTTACCCCATTATCTACCCCAAATAATGTTTGTAATTCGCTGTCTCCGCCCACCCTCCCAGTCATTTACTTCACGCCACTCCTCGTTACTATCACACTAGGAAGAAGTCTAACATGCAAATTCAGAGTGGCTGATAAATGGAAAAAAATGCCTAGAAAATTGGTCTGTTCGGCTTTATAATTTTTGTTGAAAAATACTCCATCGTTCCCAACTGATGAAAACAGGAAGCTCTATTCATAAATATGAAATTCTCTGCCTATGATATATAATCATCCTAATAAGAAAATGAGTTCTATACATACATGTCCAAAGGGGCAAAAAAGGAGATAGTTTCCCAAAGATGTTTCCAATTTTCTTCTGAATCAGAATTAGCAAATCGAGACGACTAACATACTCTGTCTGTGTGCATTATTTCTTGCTACACACAGCATTTTGCAATTTATTTCAAAGCTTTCATTATAAACAAAAAATACAGCTTCTGTTAACCCACTCTATCCTGAGCTTATAAAATCTAATGCTGAACAACCTAAGTTATAACATAAGAAGTTTACTTTATACATGTATAAGATTTGCTATCAAAGGCTCTGTTAAAGTTAAACTCCAAATAAACTACTTAAAGAATTATACAAAATGAATACAATTCCTTGACAAATAAAAATCATTACAAGCATAAAGAAAACTAAAATTCCGCCAATAATATGTTACAATTCTTGTCATTCATTTTTATAAATCCTCAAACTAGTCATAAAAGAAAGGTATATGTAATATAAACGATACGAATTGCATTTAATCCTTACTGTAGGAGCCGGCATCTAATATTGATCATACATAAACTAGACAGACATGATTTAACATTTGTAAAAGGAATCCCCAGACTAACACTTTCATGACAGCCAATTACAGTCAAGCCCAGCAAGCAGTTTGCAACCAGACCTTAAGAAAGGTAAACTTTTTTACAATGAGTTACAGATTCACAAGTTTAAGAAGACAGGAAAAAGAAAAACAGAAGGACTCCAATCACCCAGCAAATATGAAGCAGACCCCAGAATGTGATACAATCCAAAGATGTAAATTATTGTAAATCATCACTGTTGTTCAGAATTTCACACAGCCTCTTGAGCCAATTTTGCTCACTTTTCCACAGACACAATAATGAACTAAATAAAAGGAGGAGGGGGAAAAAAGTAGGGGTGGGGGGGATAGAAAGGAAAGCCCTTAACTGCAGAATTCTGCTCTACAAATGCTTAACCTTACAGGAGTTTGGGCTCCTTCAGCATTTGTATTCTATCCAAATCCTCATGAGTCACAAAAATTAAATAGCTATATCCTTCTGGATGCCAGGAAGGGCCTTACCACAAGCCTTTTGTCAGAGAGAGAGAGAGAGAGAAAGAGAGAGCAAGAGCAAGGGGGGAAAGCCACAGTGGTAGGCAGTCCCACTTTACTTTGAGCACTGTGAGGTCACAAACCACATGATTCTGTCTCTCCAGTAATAGTGCTTGCAAAAAAAGGAGTTTTAAAGCTTTTGCTTTTTTGGATTGTGTGAATGCTTCATTCGCCTCACAAACAACCACAGAACCACAAGTGCGGTGCAAACTTTCTCCAGGAGGACAGCAAGAAGTCTCTGGTTTTTCAATGGTTAATCTCCGCAGGTCCCTACCAGCCACCGAGACCAACAGAGTCAGTGAGTGCCTCTAACCACAGCCTATGCAGTAACAGCAGGTCCTTCCAATATTTGCTCATTCTTTTTGTTTTGTTTCCTTGCTTTTCACATGTTACCAGCTACATAACTTCTTGACAGAAAAAAATAAATAGAAAGTCTATGTACTCCAGGCATACTGTAAAACTAAAACAAGGTTTGGGTATGGTTTGTATTTTCAGTTTAAGGCTGCAAGCAGAATTTACAACAGAGGGTACAAGTTCTATCTGAAAAAAAAAGGAGGGACTATGGCATCAAACAGCCTCTTCAGCACAGTGACACCATGTCAGCAAAACTTCTTTTGGGGTAAGTGTTACCATATTTTAAATTCCTGTAAGAGATGAACCTGTTAAACATTAAGGTATGTTTCTTGGATAAACTAACTGCTAGCTTTTCCGGATAACATTATATTAATGATTATAATAATAATAATGCTATTTTGTTGCACTAAAAGTTGAAAAATGAAATTGCTGTACATATTTGCATTTGGCATCTGTAACTTATCTACTTCTCAGAGTAATTACCTGAAATAGAAAAAAATTATCTCACAGTATTAAAAACGTTTTTTAGAATTATAGAAATGAGGTAATTAAAACAATAAAAAAGTTTAATACTCTCATTAAGCCTCACTGAAATAAAATTAGACACTAAGTTAATCAAAGTATTATGAAGTATTCACTCCGGCAGCTCCCAAAATTTGAGCAAACTTCAAAAAGGAAGCAATTTTACAAAATAACAGACCACAGAATTATCTCGACATTATGCTCTCCCATGTAAAACAGAGAAATAAACCTGCAGTGCAGTTAGCATTTTAACTAGTTCGACTACAAGAAATCTATTTATAATTTTAAACTGCATCATATCATAAGCTATCTGTATAACTTTGTTTCTAAGTAACTTTTTATAACTGAAGCATATGTTCAACCAAAATAAAATTATGTTAAGTATGTAATAGCTATTTTTGAAAGACCTTTATAGTTAACCAGGATACCCAGGATATTAAAAAGTTTACAGAAATCTTTAAAAGTTCCATGCAATTGTGCTTTTCTATATAATTTTGACTTTACATCTACACACTATTATCCATATGCCAAACTTGCTATAGAAACCGAGCAAACGCAACTAGGATTCTTTTAATCATATTCTTGGACCTGCCAAAATGAATACCGTTCAGTCTCATGAAAAAGAAAACTCCGTAAGGATACTCTGCATGATTTAAAAGAGCCATACCTACTAAATCATGCTGGACTTTTAAAGAAAAACAGCCACAATACAGTCCCTTAATATTTAATTTCAAGTTAGTGTTCATAAACAAAAATAAACTACTTCAACATTCATCAGCTGACACGGTATTATAGTAAAATATCTCAACACTTACAAGATTTTCTTTATGATGTCCAACATGTTCCAACTACAAAGCAAGTTTATAAAGTTTTCTTTTATCCTTTAAAATAAATCCTTTTGCTCTTTATACCTATATTAACTTTGCTTTATAACTTACAACTAACGATTGGAGTTTCCTTTACTCCTCCTACTTCACACATTTTAACTGGCTATCAGAGGATCAGTCTTAGTTTAGGTCAAAGAGAAATAAACCTGAAGGAGAGAAAAAGGTTTCTCTTTACAGGGTGAGGAAATGTACTTTGTATTTTACCCAAAAAATGTAAAATTGCTGTAGTGACTCCTTCAATAGCTGTAAGTGGGCCACCTCGGTTATAACACGTACAATATGACAATCACAGATTATTTTTTAATTTAATGGTAGTCAATAAGTGTTACTCTAAATTTTTCTGCATTAAAGGAGAACATAGATACAACTAGACTGCATTACAACCCATATCATAATTATAGCTCATACATGGTAACTTTTGCTGTTTCTATCCAAGAGATGAGAAAAAAAATGGCTAAAACTATTGTTATATGGAGGGATAACTTAAAACAGGCATCGCAAGCAGTTAAGTTAGTCTTTCACAGTATTACACTGTCTAAAAAAAATACATTTTTCTAACCAGATCGGAAACAACACAAGTTTCAAGGGCTATTTCATCATTACGAGTAAAGTTATTAATATTGTCACAAAGAATATGTTAAAATGCTCTTTATTCTACCATATGAGCGGTCTCACATTTCTGTGACACCCTTAACAATTTCTATAGTAAAATTTCTAAAACTTGACTGATTTCTAAAACAACAAGGCACTGCAGTGAGTGAACTAAATAAAGATTATCTTCTATTGAATGCCATATATTTTTAGACAATGTAACAATTCTTTTTCTGAAAAGTGGAATTTACCCTCTCCCACCCCAAAGAGTACTTTAGAGCCTGGACAGAGATTTAAGATGAACTCACTATACTGAACTAATTGCAGGTGAGTGGGGAGCGGACATTACGGACAGGTTATCATCACACTGCAAGCATTTCGCTAATCTATAATCCACTTGAAGTCGAAAGCCTCACTTCGGGCTTTAAATTCTTATATGATGATGATGAAAACAACCTAGTGAAATGTCAAAAGTATGTGCTCTAATTTTGTCAAATTGTTTTTAAAAGTTTAGGCTTTCCTAGGTGAGGGACAAAGCACACCCGGGCCCACTGCCTCAGCTCAGATATAATGAGTGAAAGCGTGAGAGACAGCCCCGCAGAGACAGAGAATGCATTTCAGTGTCCTTGTTCTCTCAGCATATCATTTATCTTGAATTAAACAAGAATTTTCAATTTGCACTACTCAAAATAAGCCCATTATTTACCATAAAGTCGGTTCAAAATGACAGATGTGACTCACAGAGTATATTAAAATTAAGAACTTACTTATGAAAATATATCAGTTAACTGATTAAAATTTCTACATAAAACCTTTGTAACTGACCATAGTGACTGATTGAAAATGATGTGTGAACACTGATTTCAAAAATAATAGTTGTGGTCCATACCAATAATGATAATTTTAGTTTCAAGATTTAATAGTGACAGTGTCACAACTTGCTTCTAAAATAATTCCAAAATCCAGGGAGAGAATTTAAAAAGTCAAGAACAAACAGAAGACCACTCCAACATACATTAAAAGCTAAAAATATCTATACAATTCCCAAGGACTCATATTATAAATTATTTTAAATTATAAAAAAATAATCCTACTTTTACATGAAAAGAATGTTCGATTTCACTTTTAAATTTTAGAACTATATTAAAATGTAAAATGTTTTAAAGAAATTGGATAAAAATATTTTGTTAGTCTATATGACCTTATAGTCTCTAAATCACAAGGAAGGCATGAAATATATATGATTACATTATATTTTAGTTATTTTTTAAAAGGAAAAAAATTAATATATTCAATTACACCCTTCAAACTAATCACTGATAGTTTGACTTGTTTAAATCAGTCATGCTAAAGTTAAATTCAGTAAGATAGAAATGTTCCAGTTTGTTAAAACAACACTGAACTATTTGATGGTTAAATAAACTGCAGAGGGGGGGAAAGCTAACTCATTGAAGGCACTAAGATTTTATCAAACACACAGAATTAATCTTTATTGAATAGAACCATTCACAAATCAAAACTCACTGTACTTCAATACTTTCGACCAGCACTAATCAATTACAAACCTTTTCTAGTGCTTCAAAAATCATATGCTTTCAATTTTATACACTGGTGGTCCTCAAGTGCTGTATTGGAGCTGAGTTAAGACATTCTGTATCACAACTGTTTTTTTCAACAAATATTCATCTAGAGAGCTTTTTTTCCTCTCAAGAGCTGCTCACATGAAAACTGTGGTAATATTTTTATACTGTACTTCTTTGTTGAAGCAAAAGGTCAGGGGTTACCTAAATACCTCAACTGTATACACAAAAAAAAAGGAAAAGGTAAGTATTCATATAAAAAAATCCAATTGGGCTGAATTATTATTTATTTTTGCATTTCCTATGATTAATGATGCACCCGTGCCTACTTGAAAACTGATGGCAAAACAGGGTAGCATCTTGAATTCCTCTCCAAAGCATACAAATACCAGCCTCCCACGCTGTTCTAACCCTTGCCCCAGGATACTAAAACGTGACAGCTCTGAGTCAACAGAGAGGTCAGACCAAGGCTCCTCAAAAGCATTGAGGGTGCAAATGCTAATAGCTAAGAAAAGCCTTCAGAGATATTTTTACATAAAAGGTTCACTCGAACAGTCAGTCTCTTTAAAAATATTACACATATGGTTAAATAGACAAATACCTTCAATATGAAAAAATCCTTCCTTTGAATAATAAAACCGTAAATGTGACAAAGCATAACTATTTTTTTTCTAGTCATTTACCACGTAAGACCTTATTAAGTGGGTGCTAGCAAAACCAATGCTAATTTAGGCAGAAACTTCCCAATGTTACCTTAATGCACTACTTTTTTCTCCTAACAACTGAATCCCACCAAAATTCTACCAAAAAAACAATCATTAAACTCCCATAATAAGGATAACAATAAACTCCGATACTTAATATTTTCTAAAGAGTAAAATACTATAATTGTATCCAAAGTTTATGAAAAATCTTCATGAAATCTGCAATGTTTAATATTTTAAAATGAATCTTTAGAAAAGTCTCACATAACGAAAATACACACCTTAACACAAGCTACTGCCATGAAAATATTATGAAATTCATCGCACGTGTATTTTGATTAATGTGTTACAATTCAAAAAAAATAACGGGGAAATTCTATACCTTATTCAAAGGGAGCTTCCTTACAATTTTAATTACAGTTGACCATAAACTTTTGTCCATTCAACAGCAAACACACATAAAACAGGCCTTACATTCTCACGTAACTTTTTAAAGACCTCTATGGCAACTGAGATTAAGTCCTCTTTAATTACAATGAATATAATATGCTTATCTAATGTTGAACTTCCAGAAATTTCCTCCCCTGTATACTGTTTATTAAGGACACAGGACTCAAGGTTTGGAAAAGTGTTAGACAGATACAAGCAACGCCACATTAATCATTTCACGTGGTTAGTGTTATTGTTGAACAGGATGTTAACTCTAAAGCATATTTCTTCATAAATACGCTTTCTTCTACTAATAAATAAAAAGCTTGTTATTTACCATAATGTATAAAACAATTCCCAAATAAGATGAGCTGTAGAATTAAGGGTCCTTTAAAAGCTAGTTGCTACATAAACATTTAATACTTGCAGTGAAAAAAAAAGTCATTATTCATCCATTTCCTATAAATTCCCTATATTCTTGTTAATACTCATAAACACAATATCTAATATATAGCCTAGGACCAAAAATCATACCAAGTGTGATTTTGGCCATTAATAAAAAGAACATAAATGTTATGTGTCTCTTGATTAAATGATTTTCATTTCTTACATCAACTGCCCACAAAACAAGGAATTCTTCACCATATGGACATAGTAAGTGCATGAAATTTTTAATAATGTTAAAGATAATTTAAAATTATTATATTGTTGTCAGAAAATTTATAAAGTTAACAGTATTCTCAGACATGTATTTAAGATTATTGTGGTATCTAGGTTAAAGACTGTTATCTGCACTATTTCTATGCCATTCTTTAAGAAATCAGACATAAGAGTTACAATAGAAAAGTGACATTTCTAACAAAGTACATCTAAATATCCTGTGCAAGACAAATAAGTTTTACGACAAAATCAAATAAATTTATTTTACTTTCAGTAAAACTGGCATTTTTTATACCAGTGGTGGTCTACTGAAATCATTATACCATCAACTATAAAAATATATTTACATAAAAGACTTAAAATTCAAAAATTAAAATACACATTTATAGGTTCCTCTAAAATTATATGAGCCATGACTCTGCCAAATCATTGTTTACATATTCCTTATAATCAGATATCTTATAACTAAGTCCATTTTGTGGTTCAGTAAAAGCGGAAGAAAAAAAAAGCAAATAAAGGAAAATTGTTAGCTAAATCACAATGACAAGCATCAGTAAGGTTTTAAAAACATATACAGTTATACACAATATTTCTTTGGAAAAAACTGAATAATGAGGCTGTAGAACTTTATATGGACATGGACATATTTTTATACAGAAACAAAATATTTGACACATAAATACAACTTTAATTTCTTACAACTATCAGTCAGCTCAAAATTTTAATACATAGTATATGCTTTTGCATATGCATATACATATGAACACACACCCCTAAAGGACTACAGCACTTAGGATAATGATTGTAAATCAGGGGAAAAAACAGCTGTAGCTCTTTTATGAACAATAATTACTTTTTGCATGTATACTAACACAGAAACGTCAATCTGTAAAACCAATAACAGAGATCAGGCATCTATTGAAAAATTCAAGATAAAAACAATAAAAAACTATGCCTATAAAACTTAAGACTATTTTCCAGTTATAAACTTAGTTAAAAACTGGTATCAGTTAAACAAATTATTACAGTTCACAAGAGCAAATGTGAATGTAATTAATTTGCTAACAGATACCTAATTATGGCCATTACCTCGAAAAACAACTCTGGCTTGGAGCTAAAAAGGTATTTTTTTTCTATATATTTACTCAATACCCATCTAACATGGGCAAATAATTTAAATTAGGCATTGTGATTTTTAATTTGGTTATTTTGTTTCATTAGTAATAAAAATTAATTTTATTTTTAAATTTCTCTACTGAACTTGCAATTTAAATTTCTAGGCTAAGTGAAAACATATCATTATTTCTACTAAATGATTAAAAATTACTTAAATGAATCTAAACAAAGCGAATTTATCATGAAGCTGAAAAGAAAAAATAAAGTGCTACATTTTATAATTAATATTTTAACCTATATTTTGAAAATAAAGTGAATTCTTACTTTATTTCATATATTTATACCAGATTATAGAAATCTTCAAAATTAGAGAATCACAGAAAGAAAACGTCTTTATGCTAATAACCTACATTATATCAATCACGGAATTGTCTATAAAATGGATAACTATAAAAGTATATAGTTTCATACAAAGGACTATAACACCCAATTCAGAAACATTAAGACATTATAAGAAGATACCTACAAGAAAACTTCTGTCAGGACAGTAGCATCCTAAGATAATTGGTTTCAAAAGGCAATCTAGTGAGATTAAGTTTTACCTGTTACAAAATTGGCAAAGCTTTTAGGTAATTCAACTTTTGACAAAATGCAGAAAAAACCGTTACTGCTCTTACAAATATAGAGTTCAAAAACAAAATTTTAAAAGATAGTCCATAATGCAAATACTGCTTATAAACACAATTACTGTACATTAGTAAAGCAAAAGAAACATAAAGTCCGTGTAACCCAAACCTTTGATCATTAATCCAAACCTTTGATCATTAATCCAACCTTCTCTCTATAGTAGAAACTCCTCTTTTTCATATTATTAAAACTCCAGAAATCATAATGAATTCTTTACATTCTCCCAGTTGTTGAAACTAAACACATATTATGTGCTCCCTCCCTCTCCTCTCTTTCCCTCTCTCTCCTTCTCCCCGCTCCTCTCTCTAAATTTTAAGAGTAAAACTTAACATTTTCAAAACTTTGTACCACTAGTAGCCACCTTGTTATAAAAAAGTTATTATCTAAGATAGGAAGAATCAATATTGTCAAAAGTATATCATTCTTGATTTAGTAATAAGATTTCACAATATTTTTCCCTTACAATATGGATAAGCGTATTGCAGAATACCTCAGTGCACCAATAAGAACAGAGAAAACACATGAAGAGATTTTTTTCAAATTATCACTCATAAGCATCCAGGAAGAAAACTGAGTCATATGCTAATTATCAGGCTTATTTTTATAAATATTATTTTTTAAATATGATAAACCATAACATATCAAGACACACTTAAGTAACAATTTTTAAGAGAGCAAAACATTTGTCTTATATTGCTAAATTATTTAATTATTAAATGTGTTTACATATGGGAAAAAAGTTTTACTGAGACATGTTCAAACCATTTTCTTATCTATGAAATAAAATCATGTGCTACAACAAACAGCATAAACTATTCTGACTACAGTATTTATTTACCAAGTAGTTACACAGCACACGTACAAATGACGGGAGATTTCCTATCATAAAGCTACACTGCTGTCTGTAACTCACACTTTCCACTTTGATTTAAATCTTACTCAGCTGACTGCATTGTCAATTCACTGCTTTTCCAGGATCCAAAAACATCCAATATCCTCAATGCTATTTTAAGGAAACATTTAAGAAAAATTATATTATTATAAGCTGACAGAAAGACATTTTTTGAAAAGTAGCTGTGAAAATGATGTGATGTGAAAACTTGCATATGAACTTAAAACTTGCATACTCAAACATATGAAATAAACATGAAAACAGCAAACAAATGCATAACATAAAACTCTACTAGCAACAATACCCATACTAAGCAGTCAACCCTCAGCACAGGAGAAATACATTATGCTTTTTAAAATAAATGCTCAAATTAAAGTTTGTCTCTTGAACTGCTCAAATGAACACATAACATACTAGTGACTACAGAATTTTCTTCTAAACTGGCAAGACTAAAAGAATCACATCTAATTCCTAATTCTGCAATTATAATGTGTGATACTTTCTTTACTCATAAGACTATCATTTATTCTAAACTGGCTGGAAAGGTTTGCCCACTGCATTTTTCCTGTACGTACCTCTTCCTTATCAATTATGGTTTATCTTCAGCATTCAGAGGAAAAAAAAAAAGCTTCAAAACTTTAACTGAGTTTAAAACACATCATTAAATCAATATACAAAGGGCTACTTTAAAAATATTCATTTTTAAAAGACCAGAAAAATCTTACTTTTTAAAGCTGATGCGTCTACACATAGAAAGCAACTTTTAGTAAGTTCTTTGCTACGCCATAATGATCTGCTCCAGAAACTCAAGGGTACCTAAAACAACGGGCTACCTGTTCTAGCCATGCTTAGGAATGTGTCCAAATCATTTTTATTGATTTAACCTTTATAGGAATGCTACATATCCTCAGAGCAAAACATTTTGAATGTATTTATAATATGATACACTTCTGAGAAACCATGAAAAAGAAAGCTAAAAACAAATCTAGATACTTCTTCACCCTTGGTTATTATGGGTTTATTTTTGTTTACTTTAAACACTATCAACAGACCTAAATATTAAATAATTCTATTTAGGAAAACTTACTTTGGCACCACTGTAAGTTAGAAATAAAAATTTATTTTGGGGAAAAAAGGCATTTAAATAAATTCTAACTTTAAGAAATAAAATGCCTGACTTGACAATGATGTCAAATCTACAAATTTTAACGAATTATAAATACTCCTTGCATACTACAGTTACATATTAATCACAGAATCTACAAACATATCAAACTTAAACTTTAAAACTTTAGTCCTTATTGAATAAACTAAGTTGTACTCTAGTTCACATTCTGAGAATTTACAGAGAAAGTCTGTTGCCTATCTCTCTAGCTTTCTGCAAGTGGCAGTTTATTAATGGCTTCAGCAGCTAATGCCTGCATTAGTTATGTTTGCCAAATAATAATTCACAATATTATGCTTCCTTACATTATGGTTCATCATTCGTTAACTTGAACCTCACCTCTAAAGAAGTTATACTTTCACTGCAAACTGTTCCTTTAAAAAGGCAAACAACTTTTGAGCATTTCCAGATGTAGTACTCAAAAAAAAAGAAAAATCATAGGCAAATTCTCAAAGAACTCTAAAACTATTAATAAAAATGTAGTAAAAGTGGAGTCACTACTTATTATTTCAATAATCGTCCATAATTTTAAGAGCTGAATGTAGTATATATCAAATTAAGAAACTTATGATACAGAGCACTAATGATTCCAGGTAGCTGCCAATAGATAAAACAACCAAGCATATTTCAGTGAGACAAGATTATACTGAACTGAAACTTCTGAAGCTCTGACAATTACTTAACATGCAAGAATAAAATCATAATTTTATTTTTTTTCAAGTACTGACTAATTTTTTCCTGGTAAATATAAATTTGGGTTTGGCTACATTATTTTCATCTTGTCATTAATTTTGTATAAAACATCCAAGCATGCATGAGATTATGTTAAACTAAAATTAAAATAATTTATATGCTCTCTGGGGCAAGGCTGGGGCTAGAGTGAGGCAAGCAGGCATCTAGGGGACAAAATTTAAGGAGGTACTGACTCCTGCACAACAGTGAAAGTAAGTGCCTACTTAAGAGTTGTGCCCTAGGCACTTTGCTAACCTCACCCTCAGCCCAGACCCTGTTCTGGAGGCACATTAGTGTAAACCATTTCATGAGACATATTCTAAGCAGGATATCATAAAACATTGAAATATGAAAATATAAAAATAAAATTAAAAATAACAATTTTATAAGTTGGATACCCTATCTTTATATTTTTCTTTAAAAAGTACCCACTCAAACTTAAATGTAAATGAACATTTAAAACACAATCATTTTATATTCTAATGAGTAGTGAGAGTTCTGAGATGGCACAAACAGTTGACAAATTTTCTTTAAAGGAGACTTACATTTGCTATAGATAACTTTTAAAGTAAACTAATTGGCTTTATTATTTGACAATAAGTTTTTTTTAAAAAAAAGGATTGTGTATGTTCCATTAAAGGGTTCACAGGGCTACCTACACATGACTTGTGACAGCCCAGTGGTATCCAAATCTGGCTGATCAATGGAATCACTACAGGAACAGGTCTTGGGGAAGGGAAGGAAGAGGCAGGCTTGGAAATTTTTTTGAACAAATCTCTCCAGGTAAATTAGCCAAGTTTAGGAGCCATTAGATAGCCAACTTTTATATACCCAGAAATTATTCTAAAGATAAGACACACAAAAAACATATAAATTTTCAAATTATCTTCCTCTAAACACGTATAAAGCTAATTCACAAGAAAAATAATATTATCATTTCAGTTTACTTTTCTTCCCTTTCTTCTAGTAGAGATATTAGCCAATGCTGATGTGTTCCTCAAGTAATATTAATACAGAAAATAAAGTCAGAAACATAGACAATTCAATAAGATGATTACGGCCAAAAATATTAATACTTTCCTTTTTCTTTTAGGTTTAAATAGCTATTGTAAATATATACTCAATCTATTCTAATATTTTAAACTTTAAATTCATTTAATTAAGCTCATATTAACATTTTAAGAAAATACAGGGTGGGGAAAAAGTAAGTTTATAGTTGTGAGTAGGCAAAACACATAGAGTTTATTCTTGTATTATTATTTTCCATAGATAACTGTAAACCTACTTTTGTCAAACCTCATATATGTGCCTAACAACATACCTCGATGATTTTCAGAATATACCTTAATTGAAACAGTACTTTGTTCTTATGTTAGCTTTTCTTTGTTGACTGTTTATTGTGCCAGGCACTGTGCTAAACCCTTTGTAAATATTATTCCCTCTAGTTCTCACAACTCCCTATATGAGACGAGTATTACAATTATTTACAGATGAGCAAACTGAAAATGAGGTAATAAAACCTGATCAAGGTCACACAGTTGAAGAGCTGGGATTCAAATCCAGGCCTTCTCACTCTTAATTACTACCTTATAGTGTTATATATAACTTTAATGAAGTTACTTCCTAATCCCCAATTTCATCTGTAAAGGTATTAGTTCTCATAAACATAAGGTTATTAAATTGATAAAACAGAAAGGTAATCTCTGAGTCTCCAAATTCTCCCTAATTATATCTTTAAATAATAATGATCATTGAGAAACAAAGAAAACATAAAACTTAAAAATATACCAAAAGATAGTATTTAGGTCGGGTTTGATCAGAAAATAAATGTCCAAGGAATTAAATACTTTGCCAATCATTATAATCAATAATCTTATTCAGTGTCCACATCATACAATATATACTTCATGTGATACGAAAATACCACCTTAGGAGTAAAAGTTGAACTCTTAAGTTGAACACAAGAAATTTATAATCCTCCTTATTTATAAAATTAAAACATTAATGGTGTCAATGATGGGCTTTGATGTAAAGTCAAATCCTAGTTCCTATAAGTATCTATAACATTCTCTTTACCGTGGTCTCATTGTCCTACCAAAAAAGGCTTGTATGTCCACACTTATGCAAAATAACCTTAATTTCTAAATCTTAATCTCTGTATTTCTTAAATCCTTATTCTCTTAAATTGTTGATATTCCCAAAGATCCACTGATAAGGGTACATTTCTCTTTGGCTACCAAAGAGATTATGTACATGATTCTAGAAAGTAAATCTCTGATATGCACTACTGTCCCAACTTCATCCACAACCATTTCTACACTATTGTTTAAAACAACAACCCTTAAAGAAGCCACAAAAGAACTCGAGTTCCTTTTTTCTGGCAGAAGGTAAGGATAAAGCTGATTATATTTCTCAGTCTATATGGATCCACTGAGAAAAGATGCCCTGACCAGAAGCCACAGAATAAAGAACTGAGAAGAGAAAGTTGTTTAAGTACCTACAGATGTCAGCAGACCAAACCAGTCATTCTGTGCCCATATTTAATTTGGTAGGTAATGTTTCAATGATTAAACCAACAACTTTAAAAAGCCTAAAGTAGAATCATTCATTAAAATTAAATACATATGCAAGTATAAAATCTCAGATATGACATTTTAGGAAAGGAAACGTGCAAACTGGCACCCTATCTGGCAATGGAGTCAAGAAGTTAGAAAAAGATTTGGTTGGAAATAGAAGCTGATAGGGTTAGATACTTCACTGACTTAAGTTTAAACTCTGTAAGTGTTCACACTTATTTCATCAGAAGTCACCAAAAATAACGTGAGAAAAGAAAGACAAAAGGTTTTGTGTGCAGCCAGAATAGCCAACCAATGAAGCAGAAAACTCTAAGAATGACATGGTGATGCAGGAGTCATTAATCATATAGGAAAAAACAAGCCCGGGAGTGAAAACTATGGGCAGGCTGAAGACGTATTACAGAGAAATCAGCGGAAGAATTTGGCAGCAGTTACTGGGAAAGGCAAAGAATAGGGAAAATGCAATTGCAGCCTAGGAGAGAAAAGTGATATTGCCAATGATTAATAAAATAGTAGGAGCCCAGCCAGGCGTGGCTCAGCGGTTGAGTGTCAACCTAGGATCCAGGCGATCGGGGTTCGATTCCCGGAGGTCAGGGCACAAGCCCAGGTTACGGGCTCGATCCCCGGTGAGGGGGCGTGCAGGAGGCAGCCGATCAATGACTCTCTCATCATTGATGTTTCTATCTCTCTCTCGCCCGCTCTTTTTCTCTCTCTGAAATCAATAAAGATATATTTTTTAAAAATAAATAAAATAGTAGGAAAGATGAAATACAAAGAGTTTTATTTAGTCATTATTAAAGTTGTGCTTAGTGGGGGGAAATAGGATACTAATTATATCCAACACAATCTCAGTTTTTTTATTAGACTGGGTATAAATGTGTATCAGACGGACCTTAAAGTAGTGATCATTATGTTTACATAATAAAGTCCTGACTTTGTTTTTTTAAGTTTGTGAATAGTTTTCAACTGAAAAAATATACATGACATTTTTAAAAATATAGTTAACAGTAAGTTTTAATATTTAAAAGGCTTATATTTCCTGAACTGATCCATACAACAAATTTGGTATTGGGAACAAACAATTTGGGGGGTTTCCCCTCATGCTCAAGTTGTAAAAAATTAGAGCAAATTCCTACAATTATAAACTATTTTTATGTGGGAAAATCAGCTTCACAAAAATGACAGAATCTCATGGAAAAAATCACAGACCTAGCAAGGGTTTCTGTGTCCTGTAAGTTTAAATCCCAATTATACCAATTATAATAAAACCTTGAGCAAGCTACTTAAGCTCCCTGTGTCTCCATTTGTAAATATATTACCACCTGTAAAAGTATGACCACCTGGCTTGAAAATTTTCTGTGAAAATTAAATAAGTTAACACTTCTGAAGTGTCTACCCCCAATCTGGGGGAAAAAAAAAAATCATTGCAGTTATTACATATAATAAACTTTCCAATCCTAAATCCTCTTAAGAGTCTAAATTTGACTACTCATAGTGTGACCCACAGACCAGTAACATCAGCATCACCTGAAAGTATGTATATAAATGCAGAACCTCAGGCCCTACCCCCACCTTCTGAATTAGAGTCTGCATTTTCACAAGATCCCCAGGAAAAACAATGTTTGAGAAGCCTGTTCAAAATAGCATTCAATTAAGAAAGTGTCCGAATTCTGTACACATAAATATTACCAGCTCCCGGAAGCTGCCCACTTCATCTCTGTTCCCCAGTTCTTTCTCATGCTGAGGGAGGAGCACCTGGCAGTTGACTCCCAATTAATTCTGAGAGACTTTTAAGAAACTGACAAAAAGTCTAATCCACTTTCACTCCGAAAGACAACTTTTCAAACCTAGAGAACTCTCATGTTCACCCCTCAATTTATCCACTACAGTTGAACAAGAAAGAGGGTCCTATGGTGCACAGTCTATCTTGTAAAACAATGTCTTCAACAATTTGAGACACTGTGTAAATTATTAAGCTGCACAACTGTATTAACCAGCTACCAGTCTACATTTATCCATGTTGTCACTGATGTCTCACCACAAACTTGTCAAATGCCTTACTGAGGATTAAAAACACTGTATCTGTCCCATGTTCCTCAGAGAGCAATCCAGGAGCCCTGACAGAGCACAGATTTTATGTGACATGGCCACAGAGGAGTAAAACCATCCGATTCTAGTACTCACCACAAGTGGTGGCGCATAAATCCTATCTTTAATAGCCCACTTCAGAATCAGCCAGCAGAGGCCTCAAGCTGAAAGTCTTCAGGCTTTTCATTTTGCAACTAGTTCCACCGTTTGGCATTTTATGCTAATTGTTTACTGTTGAGTACTTTATAATTTCAGGTTCCTATTTTTGTCTTTTTTCCATTCCATGATTACTGACTGAATAAAACACGAAATACTACAGAAGACACCACATGTATGAAAAACTGCAAGCCATGTAATTCATTTTTCCCAATTTAGAGAAATAAAAAGGTGGTATGAAGTAGATATGACAAAGAAATGAACATCTGCTAGATTCAGCAGGATCTAGGAGTCAGACTATTACAGAGCTCCTAGAGCTTTATCTCCTCTGCAGGGATTTCTCAGGCTGCTTTAAGCAGAACTTTCAACTTCTATTTCTTACACTGTGGAGAACTCCCTCGTTTACTCAGCCTAAGCTTCCCCTTGCCTATCTTCTTGCTCTCTACCCTTAGAGGCCATGCCTTTGGATGCCTGTTCGTGCACTGCTCTCTCCTTTTCACGCTATCTGAGCTTTCTTTTCACTCATGTCCACAGGAGCACTGCCGTACACTGCAAACTTCCAGTGGAGAGCCCCTATCTGTAGAATTCCCTTCGAACATTACTTAAAATAGTAACTTAACCAATTAAGCGCTTAATTGCTTTATGATAGGCAAACCAATAATGATTAAGAATCCACAGAAAGATCTGCTTACCACAAATTTAAAATCCATTAAAAATTACAAACAGAGAAAAAGCATGTCAACGTTTTGGATACTGAAGTTGTGTGTGAACCAGCACTTTACCCGTGGCTGGACAGGCTTAGAGAAAAAAACCTGACTATGAAAGGTGAATTGGCCTTTAAGAGAAAAAAAGGGATCTACTTAGTGGATAGAGAAAGAAAGGCATTTAAGAAACAATGAATGTGCTAAGCCAAGACTGACTCAGAGCTAGAGCTCCGTAGGCAATAAAACAAGAGGAAGGAGAGTGGTTTATAAACAGAGTGATTTAGTAGTTACCATATACTATTCTCTAAAACAGGCTTCATTCCTGTGTGTTCAAAAATGTCTCCATTGAACCGAACTGAATCAAAACCTATCAAACTGATTTATGTTAACAAAAGGACTATATATCAAAGTATTCCTCATGACAAGTATCTACTTGCTCAGAGCACTCAAACATCCAACAGGTAGCCCAACAAAGGAATCAAACTTAAAAATAAAAAGTGTGATAGCCAGGAAATAAAAAAGTAAGTGAAACATTAATTCCAGTCACAGGACATAGTCTTAATAAATTATTCCACTTGAATTTTACACATTGTTTCATTTTCTTGATTTTCTCCAAGCTTTCCACCTCTCCCCAATTTTTTCTAACATGGTATGGCCTTTTTCTTAAGTGTAGTGGCAAGACTTATTGGGGTTCAAAGAAATAATATGCCCTTGGGGATGTAGAAGGCCGAGGGCCTAAGTAGACACTTCCCCAAAGAGGACATACAGATGCCAAGAGACTTATGAAAAAAGGCTCAAAGTCCCTAATCATCAGAGATGCAAATTAAAACAATGAGATGTCACCTCATACCTGTCAGAATGGGTGCCATCAAAAAATCATCAAATGACAAGTGCTGGCGAGGGTGTGGAGAAAAGGGACCCCTGGTACACTGCTGGTGGGAATGCAGACTGGTGCAGCCACTATGGAAAGCAATATGGAGCTTCCTCAAAAAATAAAATATGGAACTGCCATTTGACCCAGTGATCCCACTTCATGGTATGACTTTTAAAAAACTAAGCTGCAATAAGATCTAGTTACAGAGTTATCATGAGTTAAGAAAACAAAACACTTAGTTTTTCTGAGCTTCAGGTTCATCACTTATCAGTACTGCACTACATATATTCTCCTAAGCCTTTTAAAAAGTCTGATTCTGCCCTACTGATTTTATTCCAGATAGAATGTTATTTCCAATACTATTGCCATAAGACCACCCATAGTAGACATCATGGTACAAGGCATTTTTTCCACTGAGACCCTGCATAACCATAATCCTCAACTCAGGTCTTCAGGGAGCCACTAATAAACAATAGATTTGCAGGTCAGGAGAAAGGTTTTTGCCATCCATGTCTGAGGGTTTATATTTTCAGTCAAGGTTCAATTTCTTCTTCCTGGCTTTCATCTACATGCTTATTTCTATAGAACCCTTGACATCTATCTTTTATTCTGGGTCTTTGCAGCCCTTGAACCATGTTCTGAGAAGGTATTAGCAGGGGGTGGTAAGAGGTAGAAAAAGTAATCTTAGAAAGGCAGGTAAGTGCAATACCTTCCTGCATGGCTTTAAGAAAAATAATTTCACCTCTTGTGCCTTAGTTTCCACATGCATGAAATAGGAGGAAACACTACACACCTACCTGCCACACCAGGATGGATATTGTGAGATTCAAATGAAATAAAATGTCAAAGCACTAACAAAAGTCTCATATGTATCAAGTGTAAGTTATTAGATTTTAGTACTATTTAAAAAAAAGTTCAAATTTCAAAACACTCCACTAAAAGAACATGCTGTGCCTTTAAATCACAACGCAGGATACGGGTTAGCCAGTACTCTTTTTTTTTTTAACCAGAGAATAAAACTTTAAAGTCTTCAGCAAACCAAGTACTTTTAAATGGCAAACTTTTTCAAGTAATATTTATGACAATTATCTCAAAGTTTTTGTCTATACATTCCTCACTGGGTCTCATCTTTTGGACAATGTAGCCCATCAGTAAAGTATGCATGTCATGACCAACGTTGTGTATTTGTTTATAAATTATACACATCTGCTACCTTTCTAACATATTATTTACCTTATAAGTTATTCATAAAAATAGAAAATTTAAGGTATAAAAAAATATATAAATAGAAGTCTTAGGATTTTATCCCTGAACTCTAGAGAGCACTGCTATAAGTCAGTGGTTTCGAACCCTTTTAAGCTATGGAACTCTCTATTCAAACACCAATTTTTAAGATGCCAGCCCAATCTAGAAAACAAATAAAGGTGGACCTGCTCTAATTACAGTGGAACTAAGTGATCAGGAACCTGATGGTCCATGATGAAATTCCTATGGTTCCAATAAGCACAATCAGAAACCACTAATCTTGAGGTCAGATATACCGTTTACATAATAATAGTGCTGTTCCCTTAGCTTGAAGTCAAAGATATTATCAGACTCAATACTTGATGTTATATTTACTGTAAAGATACAGTTAAGGATACTGTTGATTACACAATAAAGTGTCCCCATAGGCTTCCATGGAAGAAAATCCTCTGAGGCCTCAGCACCAAAAATTATTATACTCCTAACAATTGCTACATGTTATATCATGGACTGTGAATGCAGTTTCTTTTGAGACAGGATAGCACACAATGCTACGCTTTCCAATTTGCTAGGAAGCTTGGCAATGAAACTTCTGCCCCATCTCAGCAACCAGAGGGACTTTATTATATGCATCTCTATGCACTTTTATCTCCTGGGTCAATTTTGTATTTCTAGTCCTTTTCGGCTTCACCTCATTTCCTGTTTTTCCTGTCCTATTCTATTATAAACACTTATGATAAACTCAAATCTTTTTGAAATCACCTAAGATACAAAGATAAAACTCAACACTCAAACTTGCCACTTGTCACCATCCACGTCCCAGTCCTCCAGGACAGAAACCTTGGAAGCATTTTTGGCGACTAATTCACCAATTCCATCTGTCCCCAATGCCTAATAAGCCAGCCTTTGTATTACAATCACTTATACCTGTTACCTATTCTTCATTCCCACTGCCATTACCTCCCACCTAGACTACTATACATCAATTCTCCTTATCAGTACCAACACACACCACACCTATATATTTTTAAACACCTCTTAAAAGGATCCTCAAGCCTACGGAAAAGACCTAACTTCTTACCACTGTGGCATTCAACACTTACCACATTCTGATACCAATCAAGAGCTTCGCCTGTATTTCCTACAATAGAGTTTCTCTGTAGACACACCAAACTATTTGCCCTATCTGCCTCATTTTTGCCTCTAAGTCTTTAATCATGTTTTTCCTCTTGTTTCCTTGTTTTCCTTTCCTTTGTTTTCCTTACTTGCAGTGTTCCCTACCTATCCTCACTACCACCCTCCCCTCAAATTTCTACAGTGCCAAATATTACCTATCCTTGAAGACAGCTCAAATAGCATTATTTTCCTAAGTTCTCATCAAATGAAAATTCTCTTACCTACCTCTATATTCCCACAGTAGTATATCTGTAACTCCTTTCACACATTTATCACCATCACTCTCTCACACTCATCTATCATTCTGTCTCAGTGTCTGGCTGTGTATAAGACTATCTACTTATACGTATACATAAACATATATTAATTCGTCTAGCCATTGACTCTAAAGCTTTCCTCTTTTTAACTGCAAAATCTATTTTCTACATGAAATGCTATGAGAAAGCCCAACAAATAGAACGGGTGTTTAAAAGGAGCCTCTGGTTCCAAAGGAGGAGAGTTGAAAAGATAGCACCTCACACCCTCTCCTGAGCACCCCTAAAGACATCTTCACATAGCAGAGATACAGGAAACTAAACTACACACTCTATACAGACAAAAAGTGTTCTTACTTTATTTACCTGTTTCCCATGTAGGAACGCAACACTGTAAAATCAGATATTACTGGAGTCAAATTATAGCTCTGTTGCTTATGAACTATGTTCTCTATGCAAATCCTTACTCTTTCTACCCTAAATCCTCACCAGTAAAATGGAAATGGTAAAATCTACATGTGATGACCATATAAGAAATCATAAGAAACATAAAAGTCACATTTCATAGTATTGATAGTGTAGGTACAATACACTGTCAATGTATTGTGGTAGATGCACACAAAAGAATTTCTATTCCCTCTCCCCTCCCCTTACTTTCTTTCCACATGATGTAGCAAAAGCCTAGCATAACAAAAGAATTCAATAAACATTCATTTTTTTAATTATGTATTGGTTTCGGGTGTACAGCTTAGTGGTTTGACAATCACATACTTTACATAGTGTTCCCCTCAATATTTCCAGCACCCCAACTAGTACCACACATAGTTATCACTATATTTCAATAAACATTTCTTGAATTAATGAATGAATGGATGGACAGATGAATGAATGAACAATTGTGTAAACAAAAAATAAAAAGACTTAGAAAAGGGATTTCATAACAGGTACCAAAAAAAGATATGCTAAAGAAATACTATGTAAGGGGAAAAAACGCACTTCAAAAAAAAACTTTTATGGCTGAAAAAGCATGAAGGTGGTACTTTAAATATTTAAAAACTGGAGTTCGTTTCAATAAAAATTTACTACCAAAGAAAGAAGCAAAGGTGAAAGGAGTATTTACACACATCATTTTAAGGCTTATGTGTGAACAATATGATATCTGGCTAATATATCAACTCAATTTACTTCAACAGCTTAGAAATAAGAGTTATAGTAAATTAAACTATAGTGAACGATTATCATGCTTTTTAAAATAAATTTTATTTCACTGATTTATGTATGACTTACAGAATGGTGTTCTGATTTTCTTTTTTAAATGTGTTTCCTTGTTTCTCAAGTTACAAATGTAAAGTTCTGCAATTGTATTTAAAATCTTTTGGTGGTAGATGCACACAGAAGAAATACCTCAACACAAATCACTATGACACATAATGAACCCAAAAGGAATAGGCATATATCATTAAAGGCAAGATGTTAAATTTGATAAAAATAAAATCTGACCTTTAATATATTTTTTTAATTGGTTAATAAACATAAAATGCAGCAAGGCTTACACGCCACATGTTTTTAAACTCTTCTGGCATCCTTGGGGTCTGTCTACAAAAGCAAAGGAGTACGAACATGGTAGAGACAAAATACTTCAAGTAAAAGGAACATAATCCTATGGGACAGTCCTTTATATAGAGGGCTGAAATTCAAATGGTTTATTTCTCTATATTCACAAAACAAACTTTCTTCATGAAATGGATGAAAATCAGTAAACGAAAACACTCTAAAAAAATTAGTGACACTATTAGCACAGTATGTTTTAAAGTAATGGCAAAGTACAGGTCAAAATTAGGTCGTATTCTTTAAGGTCATTTATGGTCCCTAAAAATGAGAAAAACAGAACAGAAATTAGATTATACATACATCTTATAAAAACTTCACTCTATCAGAGCAACAAGGTTAAAGAAAGATTTCCCAAATATGACTCCTAAAGATGACTATTACAGAATGCTTTTCACCTGACTTCATGAAAAATGTAAAACCTCTTCCTTCTCACTGCCTATAGAAGGCTCAAGTCAACATATTATGAAATGAAACTATTATTAGTATTCCAAAAAAACAGATATACTATGTATATATGTTTGTATATGTACATATGTATTTGAATATAGATGTGTGTATGCTCCTAAATGGCTACTTATATCTAGTTTATAGAAACAAAAAGCAGGGCGTTAGTATAAAAATAAGCAAAAGTAAAACAGGAAGGCAACTTATGTTATTTAATAAATAAAATATTCTCAGATCTCCCTAATGAAACATACATATTTAAAATTAGGCTATGGAGTCAGAAAGATCTGATAAAATCTATCTCTACCACTTAATATCTTGGGAAAGTTATTAATTTCTTTAATCCTCAGTTTCTTCATCTAAAAATTGAGAATATTACCCAACTAACAGGGCTACTAAATACAGTAATATATGGAAAGATGTTAGTGCACATGTCTATTCAGTGATGACAATCACATTTCTTTCTGTAACTCTGTGTTGCCAAAAGTCTTGCTTCCTTAGACAGATTTTCCCTAAATTAAGTTCCCACATTTTACTATTTCCTAGCACCCTATAAATTTTCTTTCATAGTCCTTATGACAATTCATAATTATTTACTTATGCAAATATACCCACAGTGCATAGCATACCATATGTACTTAGTTTTATGAATAAAGATGTTTGTATTTACAATTGCTCCACTGATATAAATTTTGTCTCTACATTATCAGTTGCATCATGATTACAAATGTTACTAACTGTAATATGAATGGAGTATCTAAATTTGAGTTTAGTACTTCTGGGGACACCTGTACTAGGGGGAAGAAAAGAACATCATTCGTATTTCAGTCTCCTCTACAAATTTAGTCACAATAATAGAATCACAGTAATTCACTACATCTTGTCCCTCAATCTTCTATTAATGAATCTACTAAAAATAGTTAAGTTTCTTTCTTGGCTTTTAGTTTACCTGCCAAGTTTTCTCTTAATCACCATCCGCTACAAATGTGATTAAATCAGCTGTCTGTTGATAAATAAGGGGAGCACTGCTAGATAACATTCGTGCACTGGCTCTCAAAGTGTGACCCCTAGACCATCAGCATCACCTGGGAATTTACCAGAAATGAAAGTGATTGAGCTCATCCCAGATTTACTGCATCAGAAAGCCTGGTGGTGAGGCCCAGCAGTCTTATGATTTAGCAAAGCTCAAAGGCAATTCTAATGCACCCTAAAGTTTAAGAGCCATCACATGAGAGGATTTATTCCTACTCCTTATAAGCAATAGGTTGTTTCACTGGTTTCCATCAATTTAATCTGCCAGTATACTTCATCATTAAAATTCTTCTATTGCAGTATAACATCTACACTACCCTAAAGTCTGACAAACAGGACATCTGTCAGTAATATAGGGCAGTAATATACAATGGTATGCTTAACACATTGTCCTCTCCACATATACTGTATAATCAATTCATGTTGTCACTGTTTTCTCCTATTAGAAATTAACTTCTACATCACCTTCTAAATTAAAAAAATCCTTGCTTCAGAAAGACTACTTTCAAGTAAAACTATAATGTGGCTCAAAAATACAATTACTATTTTCAAAGGTTTTATAAGTCACAGGGGAAAAAAATGACCTAAGTCAAAAATGTAATTAAAAGTAATATTACCATTATATGAAAGATATACACATTAAGTCAAAGGATCAAGTGGGTTTTAGATTAATCTCTATTTTTAGAGATATAATTCATTAACAAAATGATAATAAACAGGTTATAAACAGAATTTAATGATAGGAAATTTGTTAACATAACAAAGTAGTAGGTCAATTGTGAAAGAAGCATGCCATCATCTCAAAGATTACCTTTTTGACATTCAATAAAATTCAACTCCCTTTCCTTTTTGTTTTTTAAATCCAGGAATATAAATCTACTTTCTCAAAGTGATTTAAACCATTTTAAACCAAAAGCCAACATCATACTAGTGAATATAGAAAGCATTTCCATTAAAATCAGAGATAAAAAGGTCTATAATCCTCACTCTCAGTTATTAATGCTCTGGAAGTTCTGACTTAAAAGAGAAACAACCATCATTTGTGGATCTCCTGCAGAGTTCAGGAGAATCAACTAGAAAAATTAGTTAAATATAAAGTGTTTTTAATTTTTTTAAAAAGTAGTATTACCACTATAAAGGCATGCATAATTAAGTGAAAAGTTCAGTGCACAAGATCATAAACTGCAAAAATACAGTTTACTACAAAAATAACAGAACTTCTGAAAAATAACTGAACTTCTGAAAGAATAAAGGTATTTCTAATAGAACCAGGAATTTCAGCTCCATGAGATTGGGAGGTTTTTTTCTGTTTTACCTACTGCTATGTGTCCAGACCCTACAAGAGTGCCTAGCACACAGCAGGCATTCAACAGGCATTTGTAGAATGAATAAATGAAAGCATTAGCATACAGTAATCCTTCAGATCAAATGTGGCCTGCCAACAGAGGACAGTCTAAAAACTGTTTATTACAAGTTCATGACGAGAGGAATTTGCACCAGAATGTGAATCAACTGCATCACTATGCACTGCACACAATTTAATACGGCTTTTATCACAAAAACACTATATCAGTGAAGGAAGCAGGGGGACTGGTTTATAATTGGGCTCAAACTACTTAATTCATGAAGAACCAATGGCAAACAGTTCACATACTAGCTATGCTCAGTGGCACTGTGTCAGACTAAATGTTGGGAGTTGAAATGAGAGGGGGAAAACCTACGTTCAAAGAATAATTTGTAAAAAATAATGTCTGACTGCTGAAATGTGGTCAAAATTAAAATGTGTATGTCTTTTAAAGGAAGCTCATGAAACAACAACAACAAAAAATTTGAAAGATAAGCTCTTCTGTCAGTTAAATGTCAGGCAAATCACCTCAGCTCTCTGTTCCTCAGTCTCTTTGAGAGTAAACAAAATATCCTAAACAATCTCTAGAGACTCTCATATTTTCCATTCAAAGTAATATTAACTCAAACCCTTGATTTCTTAATGAAGGCAGATAGTTGGTCCTGCAAAAATATGCTCAGGTTCAATTCTATCTATGATCCTCTGAAGTCAAGCTAATTTAATAAAGGTATCGGCATTTATACAGGTTTGCACCAAACACCTACCTATCTCCTACATAAGTAATTTACATAATCTTAGTACAAGGTACTAAGAGATGACTACTGTTGACTTTATAAAGAAAGACCTCACAGCAATATAAAAAAAGAGAACTAATGAGATTCACTCGTTTGTATGCCTTTCCAGATCACCCTTCCTTCTACAAAGCAGACACTACCTATATGTTACAATTTTCTAAAAGCAGTAGAGTTTTCAAGTAAATCAGAGACACTTTAATAGAATATTACACCTAAAAATGTTTTTCATGTAGCTAAGATGGAAAGGAAACAAAAGTTAATGTAGTATGAGAATACTAGGAATGCTATACCTTTAGTTCTCGAGTTATTAATAAGGAAGCAAAGTAAATACCTGTTGTGATATGAAAATGCTAAAAACCTTAACGAATCAGATGACCAAAATAAAGCAGTAATTTGAACTTCTAATATGGATTATAGTATGAAGATAGATTACCCAGCCCGTTTCCTAACTCTTCCATTTTGAAGACTTCTGACCTCTTCTCGAATTTAGCAACTCCTAAACTATACTATCACAGTATAAACACAACTTTCTATTCATTCTATTAACTTCAACACCCACTAGGTACCTAAGAGATACCAGGTACTGTGAAATAGGAATATTAAAAATCTCTGTACTCAGGAAGCTTACATTGGGGAATGGAGGTGGACAAATAGAGCCCTGTAATACAGTAAAATGGGAACTTTTATAAGAATATAGTACAAGGTGCCACAGGGCATGGAGAGGGAATAAATAAGCTGGACAGGCCAAGGATGACTCCTAGGAAGATGAGCGTTCAAGATGATGCTTGTATTTTCTGTTACATTTTCTATCCTTCCAGATCTCCTAACTACTTCTACTCTATTTAATTTCATACTTCATTGACATCTCCAAACCTTCTTCTCCGTTTTCTACAAATTGATCAACTCCTTCACACTTTCTATTCTATTCCTCCCCACCAGCCTAGGCTCAATGATGAGAAAATTTCAATATCCTTCTACTACATTTGCCCTTCAGATCCCTAAATCAATCCAATCATCTTTCTTTTCCAGCCCTATGCCTAACAGAGCTTAGCACTGCTAAGAAAATTATACAACCTCTTGCTGTTAGAGCCCCTATAAATGCTGACTAAGCTCAGCTGAGTCCCTGATAACTTAGGCAACATTAAGCATATTCCCAACTAGCTTTGTCTCCCTAACTCCACTATTGCCATCACAAAACCTTGACCACTCTCTTCAAGCTTCCCTACCTCCCACCCTTACCAACCCCAGGGGGTGGCCTTGCCTACTTCTTCAAAATGGTATAAATGATACTTAGGCATAGCTAAAAATATTACTTCAAACTGTTTTTATGAGAAAAAAAGTTGTGTGTTTGTACTGAACCCAGCAACCTAACTAAAATTCCTATCACTATTTGGTCCCAAACAAAGAACTTACAAATAAACTTTGACCTGCTACCTGACAATGTCAACTATTAAAAATATAGGCAAAAATATATATACATGCAAAAACTAGAACTAAGAAGTAAACTCAACTCTCAAAACTGATACTAAGTTTATGCACCAAAGATCAAGAGATTTTTCTAAGACTTGGGAATGTCAGGCTTTCCTAGCTTATGAACTCTTATTTTAGATACAAATCTAGTAACTTTGAATACTAGTCTATCATTGACTGGAAGCAGCATTCAAAAAGGCGGAGGTGAAACATTGCCAGAGTATGGCACAATGACAGCAACAAAATTAGCAGCTTCAAAGGAGAGAGAAAACATAAAAATGCTACAAAAAATATATAAATTAAGATAGCACAGGAAAGTGGAACTATTTATTTATCATAGGAGTAAAGTATACTTCATGCCTCTGTGATACCCTAGGGCATCAGTACTGTACAAGTGGACTGCAACACCTGATATCTACAATGAAATTTCAATTAAAAAAAAAGTAAATTGTACCTGGTAATCAGTTTATACATACTCATAATTGTGCATAATCTACTATAGAAATGTTTTTATTAAAATAGTCAAAATAAGATCCATTTGATCGCTCAGATTAGCTCATATACTTATGAAATGAAGAAGATGTTAAGTATATTTATTCTCTATGATATATACTGCATAGACACCCTTGTATACAATGCCATTAGTCAGAATACAGTTTCCCATACATATAAAAAATTAAACTAGTCCTTTGTTTCCAATCATGCTCACCATTCAAACATAAGACAATAACTGCATAATTTAAAGTTGAGGGGATAGTTTGGCTGATTTTTACATACTGCAGACACAGCACAATTCTACATTTAAGCAAGAAAAACAAATATTAAAGAAAACTGAGAAGTTCTTCAGAGTCTCTAATCATACACCAGTTAACCAACGCACTCATTAGTATCTATCCAGTGTTGTTTCAAATAAACTTTCTAAATGTAAAATTATTTCATTAATCAACTTTAAAAGTAAAATGAGTTGCACAGACCAATGTCTGAAATCTGAGTATAGAGCAAAAAGCAGAAAAAGAAAAAGAAAACTTCTTAAAATTTGCACTTAGAATTTGTTTTGGAGCTTGATAAAATGATTCCTAAAAATTCATCTGGAAGAATAAAAATAGGAAAAAAGAGAAGAAATATTTAAAAAGAAAAGTTATGCAGATGATCTTGAACTATAATACCAAATATTAAAACATATTAAGAAGCTATAATAACTAAAGTAATGTAGCACTGGCAAAGGAATAGACAATTCAATGGAACAAAGAAAGTCAAAAATAATAATTTATTATCTCATAAAGGTAGCATTTCAATTATGAGGGGAAAGGAAGGCTTATATAATTGTGGTGGTGACACCACTGGCAAACCAATTCAAAGTAAAATTGTTTTAACTGAGAATCCTTCCTGACACCATACAACAAAATAATGGATTAAACATTAAACTGTAGAAACTAAAAGGTTGAAATATAAGAAGTACACAATATGATGAACAACACTGAAGGTAGGTCTTTCTGTCAAAGGTGGGAGCAATGAAAAAGTATAAGTCTGATTTAACTACATTAAAAATAAAAATTCACATATTAAATGTCTGAAATCAGAGTATAGAGGGAAAAAACATATTAAAAAGAAATAACTAAAAACAAACCTTAGGGTAACTAAAAGATGGAGAGATAGAGGGTTAGGAAGACGCCAAATATGATCAACAAAGGATCAACGTCTTAAATATATTAAAAGCCCTTAATAAACAATAGAAAAAAATAAGAACTCAGTAATATTGTGCCAAGAATATGGAAAAACACCCACAAATGAAGAAATATAAATATTTTCAAACTCAGTAGTCAAAGAAAAGCTGTAACACAACACAATGTCTCTACCGTTAAACATTAGAGAGAGATGGAGGGGGGATGCTCTCATAACTGCTGATGCAAAAATTATTTTTCTAACACTTCAATATAAGGTAACAGATATCAAGATTTCACTTCCTTTTTTTAAAAAAAAATATATCTTTATTGATTTCAGAGAGAGGAAAGGAGAGGGAGAGAGAGAGAGAGAAACATCAATGATGAGAGAGTCATTGATCGAGCCTGCAACCAGGGCACGTGCCCTGACCGGGAATCGAACCCCGATCGCCTGGATCCTAGGTCAATGTTCAACCGCTGAGCCACGCCCAGCCAGGCTACATCTTTTTAATAATAGTGTAAAAACTAGAATAACAATATGGTTTAATAACAGGGAATTAATAACATAATAGATATCTATACAATAAAATAATTTTCTCGTAACACAGAAAATTGTTCACAGTATATGAAGTGGGGTAAAAAAAGAAGGCAGAGTACCAAAAAAAGCACAACAATGGCTACAAATTACTAAGAACTAAAAAAAGATTAAGTCAGACACATGGACACCCACCCAAAAGCATAAGACTCTCAGTAAGGGATTATGGATAGCTTTTATTTTCTTCTTTTTGCTTCTCTGTGTGAGGACCTTATCTCTGTACCTCTTCTGACTTAAGTAATTCATATACAAGTTGCCTCAGTTTCCTTGAATAATAAAGGGCTCCCTTGTGTTTATTTAGGCTCCAGCGTTTATCAAACAGAAACTCAACTACAAAATTCTATAAAGGCTTTAAATTAAACACATACATATATTTTTCTTTCTCTTTCCACCCTGTATGTTTATGTATAAATAATATATATTATATATGTCACATTACTAAACATTGGCAAGGCATACATATACTGTTGGTGGGATTATAACCCATTAAAGCCTTTATGGAAGGTCATCAAAAACCTTAAAGGAATTAGTCCTAATGCTTAAAGAGGGGAAGCAGTGGGAAGAAGAAAAGGAAAAGGGGAGAGGAGGAAGACAGATCTATATCTAAATATAAAGGAAGTTCACTGCAATCATATATGTAACACTGAAAAGTTAGAAACAACCTAACATATTTAACAAGACTGCTTAAAAACATCATAATGGAATACAAGCTATTGCAGCTATAAAGGTAACGCCACATATTTATCAGCATGGCATAAACAAAAACCCAAGTTATATAATAGCAGTTATAATATGGGTTTTTGGTATTTATTTTTATATATATATTGAATAGTGGTAAAATAGAAAAGATAAACGTTTAAATATTCAACAACAATGTGACAATGTTCATATCCAAAATTACAAAATATTACAAACATGAGCAACCAATATGGAGTAAATTGGGTATGTCATTTCTATGAAAAATTATACTTTCTCTTGGTCACTGATATGGCCTTGCTTAAAGATTTGGTGATCAGGTATAGGAAACTGAAATAAATGCTATGATAATATGAAAATAACTTAATTTAATACTTCTTATAAAAATTAGACCTCATTACTAACAACAATAACTAACTGAACCATTATTTAGTTTTCACATTATTACTTCATTATAGCACACGAGTCACACATAAACTGGTAAAAGCTCATTTGTTCACTAAATTTTATAAATCAAAATAAAAGTTCTATTGATTGAAATGTAGCTTAGCATAATTTGTCAGGAGCACTGACTCTGGAGTTAGACTTCCTGGATTAAATCCAGGTACTGCCAATTACTATAATGGCAATTCTTGGTACATTATTAACCTTTGTATCTCAATTTTCTCATCCATTAAAAGTGAATAACAGCTTCTATCTCATAAGGTTGCATGAGGAGTAAGTGGGATATGGAAATACTCAGGAGAGTGCCTGGTATACATCATGTTCTATACAAGCATTCACTATAATCAATGGTATTATTAAAGCATCTCTGAAATTATAATGTATTAATGTTAGCTTTTTACCTTTAAGAATTTTTCTTTCCTCCAGTTTTCTGAAAGACTTAAATGTACTATGGAAACTCAATGTTTGAAGGAAACGTGTGTCAGTTTAATAACCATCTATTACTAACTCATATATTTAAATTTTTTATTGATTGACTTTAGAGAGAGAGGAAGGGAGAAAGAGAAACATCAGTTTGTTGTTCCACTTATTTATTTCATTGGTTGCTTCTTGTATGTGCCCTGACTGGAAATTGAATCCACAACCTTGGCATATTGGGACAACGCTCTAACCAACTGAGTTACCCAGCCAGGGCTACTAACTCATATATTTACACATTCAATCTCTTTAAAGTCAGACTGAGATGAGGAGAGAACTGAGAACATATTCTTACACAACTCATAACTTCAAAACGCTAAAAAGCCAAATGATACCATTTCGTATATACAACTATGCCCTAGTCTAGTGCACAATAAATAAATGGTTGTTGCTTTATCCCAAAAATACCCAAGAGAAGCAGCAATTCTGACTGAGGAAATTATTAGTTCGGTTTTGGACATAGTAAGTTTGAGGTGTTCACAGAATACTTCATGGACATTTCTTCCAGGAAGCACTCAGAAGTACAGACCTAAAGTTAAGTTTACCCTCAGACGTTCACCACTTCCTCCTTTGTACAGCTATGGAACTTGTCACATCCTACTACATGACAATTATTTGTCTCCACAACCCTTCTCTACTGTTAGACTACCTTGAAGGCATTTAGGTCCTGTCATGTATGGGCTCAATAAATGTTGTTTTTTAAAAAATGCAAAAACTGCAGAACTTCACAATTAAAAGAGTAAATTTTATGGTATATAAAGAAAACTCTGATTTTAAAAAGTTATTTTTTGATCTGTGGATTTTAAATAAGGCTGAAATTTTCATTTGGAAGAATTCTTACAAAATATGGAAACATGTAAACAAAATCCTTTTTTTTTTTTTAACTTCATCACATGAAAATTACTAAATGTTACCAAGTAGTGAAACCCTGGCATCCTCACCAGGTCTATAAACCTGAAAAAGAGTAAAACAAGTCAAGAAATATATAAATAAGGAAAAGAGAGTCCAATGAAGACTTCTTAAAGAGCATTTAAATTAATTAAAATTCTTAAGAAGTTTGTTAAAATAACTGCAATGTGCATTGAAAAGATGTCACTTTTTAATCTACAGGCTACTTGATTTCAGTAACTTAAAAATGAAAGCCTCTGGACCCTTCCAGCACAAGTTACTCAAAGAGCTGTGATAAGTAGCATATAGCAAAAGTGCACAGTTGTAAGCACTAAGGGAAAGCTAGTCATCCCCAAACCACCAGCATTTGTTTGACTGCTAATCCTTTCACTTAAAATCTGTAAAAGCACTTCCTAAAGAATGCTTCACTGGCAGTATTTATCACCCAAACTTAAAATATGGTCAATTCTATGAAGGTTCTAATAGCTGAGCAGACTGGCTGCCAGTTCTATATTTAATAGCGATCATGACAATTTCATTTGTACTTGACAACTAGATACCTGAAACCATTCCCTGGAAATGACACCACAATAGTGTTACTTATTTAGAGGGCTAGGACCCAAGAGAAAAACAGATCATTAGTGGTGAATGGGTGAGGAGACAGTAGCAGTAAAGGATTAAAAAACAGCAATACAACATAAACAGGCTTAGAAGAACTGTGAAACTGCAGCAAAAATAAAACTAAGGATTCACAGAATGAAATTCTTACAACACAAAATAAACACAGAGACTTGAGCCTACACTTTCTCATTTGAAATCACATAAGCAAGGATCAAATGTATATTAATTCTAATATTATATAACAAAAGCCTGAAAACCTTATACCAATAGAAAATATTTGGTCCTACTTTTTTGCTCTATGAAGCAATTCATAAGGGAGAAAAAATAACTTCAGACTATAAATGATGAATGTAACTATTAGGAGTGGCCTCTCTGAGGTCTGAAATAGAAGGAAAATGTATATTTCTTCCAAGGCTGTAGCCAACAATAACTTTTGCATTCTGAATCCAGCTTAAGCACATTAGTTGAGAAGATGTTTGCAAAAGTATTTAATAAGAAAGTGCTGAATTTAGCTTTTATTTTATTTTTTTCTCAGCTTTCTTAAGTGGCCTGCAGTCTATCAAATGCACTAAGCAGAGCCTCTCCTAAGTATAAATGACAAAAGGGAATATAGCTTTCCTTTTATAGAGAGCTGTTTCTATAGATCAAGGGTCATCAAACTTTTTCTATGAAGGGCATATAGTAAATACTTTCAGCTTTACAGGCCATGTGGTCTCTGTCACAAATACTCAACTCTGCCAAGTAGCATAAAAGCAGATAGGTAATAGATAAATGAATAAAACCTTATTTTCAAAAACAGGCAGCCAGTCTATGGGTCCATGTCCATAGTTTGCTGACCAGTGCTGTAGAGCATATTTTTTATCTGCCAACAAATATATTGTTTTAATAAATATCACCAAATTTAAAATATGATGTCTGGGAGTTGCTTTAAAATATTGCATTAAAGAAAAGTGGAGAGTAAGGAAAAAGGCTCGTAAGACTGGCAAAACAGTTATTGTTAAAGCCAGACGATGGATGCATGGGGTTCATTATACTGTTCTCTATAACATATATCATATATAATACATTTTAAAATACAAAGTAAATCAGTGAACTGGCTGTACAGGAAAATGAATTTCCCCACTTTAGTATAAATCTACTAAAACATATTTAATGTTTTTAAACATAATTAACATAATACAACATAAAAGATTCTTAACATAAAGCTACTAAACTATAATGAAAAAACTTAAATAAACTGTATATACTAAAAGTGTATACAAGCATAAACCCTTAAAATTTTCCATAATTTAAAACACAGGGCCCTCACTGGGTAGCTCAGTTGGCTAGAGCACTGTCCTGATAAGCGTGACCTCTGGTCAGGGCACATACAAGAATCAACCAATGAATGCATAAATAAGTGGAACAACAAATCGATGGTTCTCTCTCCCTCTCTTTCCCGTCCTCTGTCTGAAATCAATAAATTAAAAAAAAATAAAAACCACAGGCTCACCTCATACAACTCCTAAGTTAGTACATTTATTTTATTCTCATCTCATCTAACAAAATGTGTTCCCACTTTTTGGTTTTAGAATATAATTATCTTATAGGGCATATATTATTTATGTTAACAGATAATAGGTTTATTTTTTCAAATGAATTAAATAATTTTTCTCAGTTTTAAACTCTAGCCAATAAATATTAATAGATACAACCCACATAAACAGACACTATTCAAGGTCTTCAATAACAAAGAGTGTAATGGGAGCCTGAGACCAAAAACTTTGAGAGCCCCTGACCTAAATGTTTTCAATGTTGTTTCAAGTATGTTCACCAAGCAAATACTAGATATATGCTCAAACACATTTTTTCTTAGAACAATAAACATCACACAGCGGAGTCAATCCACTGTAAAGGCTATCAATACACACCTACAGGAGGAAGACACTTAAACCTTCAAAAGAAACATTCTTTTAAAATTGCCAGATATGTCAGGAATAGTGCATCCATAGGAAAAGAAGAGCTCTAATGTGTTGTCCCCTTATGCAGATAACTGTCTTCTGAAGCAATAATAAAAACTAATATGTGCCAGCAGACATTCCTAATAAATATGCTATCTCCCATTAAATCAAGATATGCAGTCTCACTCAATGCAAGAAGCCAGAAATCAAGCTGAAAAGAGCCTTAGGAAAGAAATCTTAATGACTGTGCAGCTTCTCAAAAACTGAATAAGTGTGTTTTTCAAATGTTCTAAGTGTTTTCTCAATGTTCTGAAATACAGTGATTTCTAATATTATCAAAACTAAAAATTAAATTATGTTAACCTAACAGAATTATTGTGATATTTGAGAATAACTGAAAACTCTGTGAAAACATTTCAACTATACCAGAATATAATCTATATCAAAATTTTCTAAATCTAAAATATTAATAAACAATTCATAACAGGTTAATAATTAGAGAAAGAAGTTTTATAAAATTGTTTATTCTTTTAAAGATAAACCAGTAATTTTTCTAATACAGTACCATTGTAGCTTTTTTAACTAATGTTGTTCTTTTTGTCTGCATATGGCTATTTAAAATATCAGACAATTTCATTTTTACTTAAATACACATTTCCCAGTTAAATTTTGTAAATGTTATTTCTATTGTCTATTATCAACATGAATAAACTTAACCCAGTAATAAGTAAGATGCAGAGACAGACTTACATCATACTCTGCAATTCTGAGGCAAAGCTTATAGACTTCCCTGTACTTCTTCCACTGCTTGACGTGGCAGCAGACATTGGACTGGCTGCAGTATTATTCATCTAAACAGGAAAGAGAAATAACACAAAATGTATTTAACTATAAATAAATGCAAGGAAAACAAAAGCAATTATAAATTACTTCAAAAAGTATAGAAAAATTTAAATTTCTGATTTTGCCTATAAATATGATGTTTATACTTAATGTTCTTTATTAAAATGAAATAGTAAGGGAAGAAAAAACTGCTTAGTCATGTATGATATCAAAAATCACTGACTTGATTGGTAAAACATTTCAGTACGTATTTTGTAATAAGTAATGGAAGAAAAATACACATTAAAATATTTTAATAGAGCTCAGTGGTTTTCAAAATGTGTTCCAGGGAGCCCTAAGGTTCGCTGGCAATATTTCAGGGAGCTCCCAGTGGCCCCAAAGCATACACCTAGTTAGTTCCATCCAGAACACCAGAACAGCTCTGACTTTTATTTATTTATTTACACACACACACACACACACACACACACACACACACACACACACACACACACACACACACACACACACACACACACACACACACACACACACACACACACACACACACACACACACACACACACACACTGGGGTTCCAAGTGAGATTTCATTTAAAGAAAGAGTTGCATAACTGTAAAATAGAAAATTAGAAAACCACAGCACAATCCAATCCCTGTATGAACCAAAGCCTTAAAACAAATAATATAAAGTCAATCAGTAGATCAGAAGTAAGCACTGTAATACTTTATAATCTTATGGTTAAATAACTCATCAATTTTAAATTGTGACTGTTTTCACAGTAAAATTAAGCTGATGCATAATGGGAAAAGTAGATGCCAATACTAATATATCCCATTTTATTTAATGCATGTCTCAGTTCCATAAACAAGGATTAGTAAAAACATTAAAATAATGAAAGTAGATCAAAACCTCAATTATTACACAGTAAGTGCTCAATAAATGTTAGCTTTTAATTCATGGTCATATAAACCTTGCAATACTGTAACTTTCTTTAAAATAAAAATACTTTTCAGATTCTAAAGAATGAATAAATTTAGAACAAATGATAAAACAAAACAGTGCTAAGAACTTTAAGTATAGTAAACTAATTAGGAGGAGTCCAGACAGACTGCCCAGGTTTGAATCCCAGCGCAGCTACTTTACTAGTACTTTGGGCATATTACTTAACTTCTCTGTGCCTCAGTTTCCTCATCTGTAAAATAGGAATGATAATTTCACCTTCTTAGGATTGTTGTGAGGATTAAATAAACTAATATGCTTACAATATTTCTAAGCACACAATGTTAGCTATTGTTATAAACAGAAAAATCTTAAGAATTCCTTTCTTGATTTGCTAACAGCTTTTATATGACAAATTTAGATTACCCTTATTTCATAATCACAGTATTTAAGAAACCTGAGTATTTTCACTGAAAGACCTTAATGCAACTTGACAAATATTAAGTAGTTTTCTTATGAAATAAGTTGTTTTCACTACTGACATCACTACTCGTACTGGTCACCGTATCTCAAAAACCTGTCATCTTTTACTTTCTCCAGCACCCTACAATCTATAGGAAGCCAAATAAATTCTACTTTATGTTCTTAGAAGTCAAATAAATTCTTCTTTTTGTTCTTACATCCTTCCCTTCTTTTTGTACCCTATGGCCTTCTATGAGCTCTATTTATAGCTTCTCTCCTTCCATCTCAGTTCATTCTCCACATTGCTGCCAAATTTCTCTCTTAATACATCCTCTAATCCTACCACTCCTGTGGACAATGTTGGCCAGCTGGGCCCTATGAAAGGCGGCTGGGAAAAAAATCCTTCTACTAACCACTGCCTAGATAGGCCACATATAAAGCTTTGAGAAGGCAATAGGACAGAGATCTACGACAAGAGCACATTAGTTGGGTGACTAGATAGGAAATATCTCAAATGCCCTCCTGTGGCAGGACCAGCTATCTGCCAATATAAGCCCTGGCCTAGTCCAAGGACTCTAAGGGCAGGCCAAAACCACCAGAAAGAGAATGCAAGAGCAGAGAAAGAGAAGGAAAAAAGTTTCACTCAAATTGAGCCTGAAAACCAAAATTCTAAAACACATAAAAAAGCTAATGCTATGAAAGCCCATCACTTTTTTTAAGCCTAAATTTGCCCTATTTTTTTCACAAAGCCTTTTGGAGTAATTTTCTACAAATAATATAGAAAAAGAAGGATCACAATTTGAAACTCAGCTTTAAAAAAAAAAAAATCACATCATCAATCCAAGATTAGGGGGGAAACAGAAAACCAAGAACTTCCAGGAACAGTCCTACGGAATCAGGACAAAGTGCTAAAAAAGCTGGCTTCCTCAAGGACCTTTGAAAACGTTTCCCTTATTGCCCCAACAGGAGACTGACAGAGAGATATGATATCCTAGAGAAAATGTTCAACTCAAAGATTTTGTGTTAACCCCAGGCTCCAAAAACAGCTATGATTTAGTTTACTCATGTCAGATTTGAAGACATGCCACTCTGTGGGAATTTCCTGTGGCCAAATGTCCTGAGACACTGTTGCGGCAATCTGCCCCCTTTTCATTTTGCAAATCTAGTCACCCTGCTTTAACACTCTCTAAAGAGGAGACATTTTAGAAAGTAAATTCCTATTAAAACCACAGCTTTCTTCAGTTGTCCTTCTACTGCAAACGTTTCACATCAAGAGTATTTATTGGTAAGAGGTAAAAGGTCCAATCCTAGATTATTATAACCGTGATCATCCTTTCACAGTCAAGTTATTTAATTTTTAAATCAAACAGGTGAATAAGATTTTTCTTGACATGATGAGTTGATAGCTCATTAGAATCTTTAAAATAATTATTTCCCGTACCCATTTTGTTTGATGATTTAGATAATTAACTTCTTTCGACATTAACTTCTTTACACATCAAAGTCCTATCATTCCAGAGCTTTATTTCCTTTCTCCCAGACATTTTAAAAAAATGTCGGTTAAAAGCAGAAGCACTCAAGTCAATTTTCTCTAATAAATACAGTTAACATGGAACTGAAAACCTACTGTAATCTTCTCAATGGGTTAATGTCCTACAGTTGTTTTAGCTTTCAATTGAAATGCAGCTGTTTGCCATATTTTACAAAATGAATTCAGATGTGCAGATGGAGACCTAGATTATTTCAACATGCCAGAGTTTAAATGTGAACCCAAGGAATAAGTTCATCTCTGATTAATACTTATATTTAAACCTGATCATTAAACCAATAGCCAGTACTATGTTACACCTATAAAATCCTATTCCAGAGTAGAAAAACTGACAACTTTTAATTTAACATAATGAGATTTAAGATATACAACTTTCCTCAAAAAATACTGCAACAAAAATATTTTTTAACTATGTAAAAGTTTTAAATTACAAATATCAATTAAACAAAAATGTAATGGACATGTTACTGGGTTTCTATTTTATAGCACATATTTTTGATGACTCAATGACCAAAGAAGAAATACCATGAAACATCTTTAGCTTAAAATACCTCAAAGAGTTGAAAAAATGTATTACTAGGTACAGCACCCTCAAAACATCATCAAAATCTGAATTGTGAAATCCATCTGCCTACCCATTTATTAAAAGACGGTGGAATTTTTTTTACCATTTTTATTATATCACTACTGAGGAAAACTAATTCAGCAGACCTATGTACTGATTCTGGGCATGTGAGTCTCAATTCCAATCATTCATAGCCTGAACATTTCACCTAATATAAATAGAAAACTGTTATACTCAGAACATTTTCATTTTCATAGACTCCAAAGGCAGGAAGCAATTATGGTTAGGCCAACATTATTATACACTGCATTTTAGCTTTTTTGTTAAAAAAAAAAAAAAATACCAAATGACTATACGATCACTGAGAATGCAAAAAATAAATTAAAATGTACAAATTTTTAAACTTCTATACCTAGTGTTTGGGACAACACTGTAGTAATTCTAATATATTTATATATGTCCCATTCCAAGTGAACTCGGAAGGTATAAAACTCAAGTGTCCATTCAGTTATCTGCTGAAAGAGGAGTAACATGAATAATCCAAAGAACAGATGGTTCATATGTAATTTATAACTTATTAAAAATAGTAGCAATTTTTCTGAAACAGCTTTTAATTTTTTTCATAACTGAAAAATCATCTATATTCACCTACCATACAAAAAAATAGGCTCAGACTCTGAAATAAGATGCATCTATTGTAGCATGTCTTACACTGCTTAAAAATGGGGACACTGTTTTACCTGTAATTTCAATACCTAATATACTGCCTGATATGGCTGATGTTCAGTAAGTGGTGGATAAATGAAAACAGTGACTGAATGGTATAGCAAAAAAACACAAAGAAAAGAAAAACACCAGCCCACCCCCTCCATTTAGTAGTTTATAGCCTACTGAAGTTAACAGAAATACCCAATGCAATGAGCTTAGAGTAACGTACAAGGTACTATGAGAGAAGAGGAGGAACATCAGACCCAGTCAATTATTACGGGATAATTGCATGGAGAGTTAACATTTGCCACAATCTGAAAATAAAGCAAATTTAAGTGCAGTTTAAAAAAAAACAACACAGATAAGTGAATAGCAAATTCAAGCTACCCATATCTCAGAAGTGACAATATTTTGAAAGTTATAAAGCAGCATAAACAGCTATGTATGATCGAAGGAAATATTCTGCCTTACCATTCATTGAGCAATTACTTTTCTTAAAATCTAACAGAACAGCCTGGCTGGCATGGCTCAGTGGTTGAGCATTGACCCATGAACCAGGAGGTCATAGTTCGATTCTGTCAGGGCACATGCCCGGGTTTTAGGCTCGATCCCCAGTACGGGGTGTGCAGGAGGCAGCCCATCAACGACTCTCTCATCACTGATGTTTCTCAATCTCTCTCTCCCTCTCCTTTCCTCTCCCTGAAATCAATAAAAAATATATATATTTTTTTAAATCGAACAGAATAGGAATAAGTACTTCCTAATCTAAATCAGTCAGATTCTAATTAATATGTGTAAGAAGCTATAAATATTCATAAGGAACATCTACTGATCAAAATGACTAGTTATTAGGAATACTGTTAAGTAGAGAACCACAATTTTGATACAATTACCAAAGACTTCATATTCAGAGACAGAAAAACTCTTCTCTGTAATATGATCCTATTTCCTGGTATATTTTCCCCATCACACCTGCTTCCATGTCCAGCAGTTCTATAAGAGCAACACTAGTCTCCAGTCACATAGGTCAAAAACTCCAACGTATTTTGGATTGCCCAGTTCCTTCCCTGCCTATATCCAGGAACTCTGGTCCCGACATTTTTTCTTATAAAAAAGCAATTCTAAATCAATCCCTTCCTTTCCAATTTCACCTTAATCAATACCTTTACTGCATTATCTTTTAAACCCATCTCCCATCTTTCTAATTAATTCTGCATATTACCTCCAGAGTACTCATCCTAATTATCTGTTAGTCCTCTACTCAGAAGCCTGCAAAGGCTCCCCTTAGCCTGGAAGACAAAACTTGTCACTGGACGTCTCCCTCTTCCTTTCCTATAGCAGTTAAGTCAAACATTCAGTATCTCTGGAACCATTCCATGTTCTTTTGAACCTTTACAGTTCTTCCTGCTTGCAATACCTTGTTACCTCTCCACTCTCCAAATCCTAGTGGTCTAGAAAAGCCTGACCTAAAGGGATTAACCAAAGAACTTATATGCATATACACATAGCCAATTGTGGGGAAGGCCTGGGGTGGGGTGGGGCAGGGGCAGGGAGGAAGGGGACAAGGGGGGGGGGAATGAGGGACATCTGTAATACTGTCAACAATAAAAAAATAATAAAAAGAAACAAAAGGAAAGCCTGATCTAAACTCAGTATCACCAAGAAGTCTTCCCAATGACACAACCATCAGGAATTCTCCTTTCTCTGACATCTAATTGTTTTAGTTTACTAATTATTTTGGTTTAACACTAAATATTTTAGTGCATACTAATTATTTTAGTTTATTAATAAACCTGTCCCATAATCTCTCCAACTACTGACAGATGACTATATCTCCTACTTCACAGAGAAATAAAAAGTCTTTATTTAGTAACTCCCTCCACTCTCCTCTACTAAAGCTAGTGCATCTTCTCTCGATTCCATCTGCTTACAATAAAGGCACCCTCTCATTTAAAGCCAATGCACCACCTGTGCTTAGGCTTATTCATTTATAACTATTTACTGGGTACCTACTACAGGTCAAACACTGTTGTAAGAGCTGGGGATATAGTAGAGACTAAGCTAGACAAAAAGAGATGCAATATAAGGCAGGAGAAAAGCACATAAACATGAGTTAGTGACAAATGCTATGAAAACTAAACAAGTTAATTTCAACCAGAAGATGGCATTTAACATAAGATCTGAACAAAGCCAAAGTGACTTGAAATGTTTTAGGTTTTAAAAAGTTAACTCCAGCTGCTGTGAGAATATACTAAAATGAAGCAATGGTACAGGCAAGGTGACCAGTTAGAAAGTTATTGAAGTTGTATAGACAAGCGATAACAGTGGCTTGAATTAGTGAAACAAATAAAGATGGTGAGAAGTGGTCAGATTTCTGGAATATGTTTTGAAGGCAGAGCTGACTTGCAGGTTGGATTAGACATGGGGTGTAAGAGCAGAGCAGTCAAGGATGACTCTGAAGTCTGGGACCTGAGCAGCTGGTTGAATGGTGGGACCGCTTACTGAGATCAGGAAGGTTGGAAAGGAGAAAAAAGGGAATTCAATTTGGGCCCTGTTAAGTTTGAGACAACTATTTGATATTCAAGTGGAGATGAAATCCTGCAGAAGCTTGGTAACAGATGTTATAAGGCAAAAAAAAAAAAAAAAAGAAAAAGACAGAAAGAAAAGTCATGGTCATAGGGTTTTTGTTAAGAAGGATAATTAATCAATATAGAACCTGGTAATAAGGATCAACTAATCTTTCAAGTTCGGTTTCTCCATCTGTCAACGATTTCTGCCTTCCTCAGAGGGGTGTTATAAAGAAGACAATGGCTACCACATAATGGGCACTCAAAAAATATATCTGAAATGAAAAGAATACCCCTGTAAACGACAAAATTCCCAATAGGGAGACATATAAGCCATGTGTTTACACACACTAGTTGGCTACATGAGCAATTTAAAAAAAATTTTTTTTTTTAAATATACCTTTAATTGATTTCAGAGAGAGGAAAGGAGAGGGAGAGAGAGAGATAGAAACATCAATGATGAGAGAGTCATTGATCAAGCCCGCAACCTGGGCATGTGCCCTGACCGGGAATGGAACCCCGATCGCCTGGATCCTAGGTCGAAGCTCAACCGCTGAGCCGCGCCCGGCAGGGCAATATGAGCAATTTTTTTTAAGCTATAGACATAAGATCCCAGTGACAGACTGCTCAGAGACACAAGAAGTTGAATTATATTTTTCTTCTTTAGTCTCACATTAATTTAAGTTTCTATTCCATGTGCTTTCACATCCAGTACTCTCTTATGAAAATACTGAGTTAAAAAAATTTTTATTCTTTGCAAAATAGTTCTTAAAGTGCACTGCAATTTGTGCCTACCAGATCGTCCTAAAATACGTAACAACCAAACCCTGACAAATGGCAAGTTTACTTTTCCAATACTGAAACTGCTGTTTTTACATAAAATGTTACATAACTGAATGACTTAATGGCTAACTTTTCAGATATGCAGCAAAATTTTGGAATCAATTATACTTCTAATAGTAAAAGGTAAGTATATTTGACAAGGATGTCAAAAAGGGAGATCTCTTAAACATCAAAATTCTCTTCCAATCCAGATTCACATCTTAGAAATATTAAACCTTATGAGAAGTCTATATTAAATATAAACAATTCAATAAAGTATCTGATGTGGTTAGAAACATAGTTCATTAGATGGGGTGGGAGCCAGGTGGAGGGGGGCAAAGGGAGAAAAATGGGGAACATCTGTAATACTCTCAACAATAAAAATAAAATTATAAAAAATTCCCAATAAAAAAACATAGCTCACATGACAAAAAAAAAAAAAGGGGGAGATTTATTCCCATGTAGGCATGTAAAAAATAGATGAATTCGTATGAGCATTTCAGAGTTTATAAAGGGTTTTTCACTTGTATTAACTCACATTTTTTCACAATCACCCTGCCAGGCAAGTACTTCCCCCCTATCAATGAGGGAAGCTAAAAGTAAAAATACTGGGTGAAGGTCACAAATCTAACAAAAAACAGGCTTTGATTCAGGTAGGTGATAACTTGAAATATTTAGTTCATGTACATACATATTTTAACAAAACTTCGCCAAGCTTTTCCCATTTTAGTGCCTTAGTTTCTTTATTTTTAAAAGATACCTATCTCCTTTAGCACACTAAAACAATGTGAAATTACTGAGAAGCTGTACACATAGTAGTCAGTGGACTTGTCATTAAGTTATCTTAGAGGCTGATGACTTTAAAAGCAAGTTCAGAAATTCTTTCCTTAAAAGTAAATCTTGGGCAAATGGATAAAAGGTTATAACAGACAAAAGCATAACTATGCAAATTGGCGGGAGGGGGACCAAAGACATCTGAGGTTCAGAACTACAGTTTGAAAATCACTAATTTCATCCAAATCCCTCATTTTTCAGGTGAGGAAACTGAAGTCCAGAGGGGTTTCTTGAACTGCCCAAGGACACATCACTATTTAGTGATACAGCTGGGACTAAAACTGAGGTCCCCTTGACTCCTGGTCCAGAGTTCTTTCTACTATCCCACAAGGAATATACAAATAAAAGTTGATCGTAATTAACTCACAAGACCTCCACAACGTGTTTGTCATAGTGAACTTTGTTGTGAAATACCTGCCTATGCCGACTCAGGTTAGCAGTGAAGAGCTGGGCTCTGGAGTTCAAATACAGGCTCTAACACTTAACCATGTGACCTTGGGCAAGTCACATCACCTCCCTGCCTCAGTTCCCTCATCTTTAAAGTAGAAATTAAAAATACTCCTCTCATAGGTTACATGAAGTATAATGTCTATAAAGCACTTAGGACAGTGCCTGGTATATGGAAAGCTTTTCAGTTCATGATGATGATGATGATGATGATGAAGATGAAGAATCATCATCCAAGCAAAAGCATAGCTTCTTGAAAACATATCACAAAGTATTATCATTAAAACATATATATTCTCAAAGAAAAAATGGTATGATTAGTAGCCTTTTAAAGATTCAGAAACAAAAAAGTGAAATATATAGGATTCAGTCATAAAACCTCTATAGCATTGAAAATAGCAAAAGTACACTTCAAGATTTTAAAATGATTTATATTTGTATAATATTTTACAATTTATAAAGTGCATTCTCATATATTTTTTCAATTTACTGTCCTATGAATTCAACAAGCAGCATTTTTTCAACTACATACTATATGCCAGATAGCATGCAATTTACCTATTCATTACCTTATTTAATATTCAATATCCACTACCTACCAGCTAGATGTTATTAGAGGCAACAGTATAATGCAAAAAAAGAAACCCTGACATCAGTTCCAGAAAGAGCCTCATCAGTATCACCTAGTAAGTGAGAATGACATGTTTGGATAAATAAATGAGATGCAGCATTTAGCACAATGAAAGGAACACATCAAGTGCCCGAGAAAATGTTGGTTCTCTCTTAGCAGTAGGATGGAGTTGTTTTGTATAGAAAATATATTGTAACTAGATCAATAAAGTGCCATTACTGTGACTTAAAGTATTATTTGTTTAAGAAAACAATTTTGGGTAACAGTGCCTATTATACTCTATATGCTGTTTCATAAATTAAAATGTACAATTTTTGCAGATTTAGGGTCAGACTTTACTGGAGGTAGTTTAGGTAGACAAGTTGAAACAAAATCAATGTTGTAACACAAGACAACACTTTATATAATTCTCATCTGAGGCCTCCAACTACCCTTTGAGGAGGTGGGATGAGGTTAGGTATTAATTCCATTTTACTGATGAGGTAATTGAGGCTCGGAAAAGTAAACAACTAACATCACAAAGAGAGGATATAGCAAAGGGGTAAACCTAGGTTTTTGGAATTAGTTTTAAGTGCTCTTTGAACCCATCCACAATGCACCTCAGAACATTAATACCTCTTCCAGATCCATTATTCAATAACCTTAAGACTAGAGCAGGTGAGCCCTGGCTGGTGTGGCTCAGTTGGTTGGGTGTTGTCCCATGTACCAGGAGGTTGCTGGTTCCATTCCAGTCTAGGGCACATACCCGGGGTTTCGGGCTTGATCCTGGTTTACAGGAGTGATGGAGGCAGCTGATCAATGTTGAGCTCTCACATCGATGTTCCTCTCTCTCTCCCTTTCTCTCTATCTAAAAATCAATGTTCTAAAACAACACTAGAGCAGGTGATACTTCACTGCACCCAACACATCACATGAGTTACTTCATTTGACCATCAGAAAAGTGAGGACTCAAACTAAGTGTGTCTCTCAATAAAATATTTTATTCACTATAGTATAAATTCAAAAAATGCATTTGGCTGAATTATTTTTCCTTACTATTTAAGTGAATTATATGCAAAATCTTTCTTTAACATTCTAATACATAATAAGATTTCTGAATGATTTCACTATTCGACCTCATCGTAATATAAAATGGGAGTTATTTTCAACAAGAATATTCAATCTTCTGATTTGACTGATATGGCCTCTTTGCAGCCTCCCACACCAAAAGATCATTTTTTAAAGAGAACCAAAAATCAAGCTGCCCAAGATTTCTATCCAATTATAAGGAGAAAAGCAAAAATTTTAAATTACCAGTGGCTTAAACAGACAGGTCACTTGCTGGTCTTATTCCAGATATCTCATCTATTATTTAAGCTCATAAGCAAGAACTTCGTCACTATTTAAAAGCAAGTACATTTCTAAGATTGCAATTTGGTTAATTCTTCTAAAATTACATATTACAAATTTCAACAAACATGAAGTATAGTGACCATATTATTATGTGGTTCCCAATTGGGGCATTTTTGATAGTGAAAGGGGCTCTATTAATAACTATGTTGGTACAAACAGGCTCTAAAACATGACTGTCCCAGAAAAAGTGGGGTATAAGTCACCCTACAGAAATCATTTTGACTTGTATGTAACGGCTTATTCTCTGTATATGCTTAATTCATGAGCTTTAAGTTTTGTTCCAGATCTTAACGATTATCTTCAGCCTTAAAACCAAGGTCACTATTGTACAGACATCAGACCAGAGTTAAGGATGCTACCTATAAAGTTTTCTTTAAGTTTTATTTTCAAATTTAACTTTATAAACATTTGCTTGAAAAAGACAGATCTCCATATTTCAAAGAAAATAACCTTGAGAAATATCACCAAATTTCTGACTTATCTCTTCAAAAGTTTTGAATACTGATAACCTGATAACCACAAAACTACCTCTAAAATGCTCAAAGTTTAAAAAAACAAACAAAAACATCATCTTTCAAATAAAAAAACTTCAAGAATAAAAGAGTTGAAAAGTTTTCACTGAAAACTAACAAAAATGATAAAAGATAGAGGAAACCATGGGTCACAACACAGGGCAATAATGATTAAAGGAAACGCCAGTTAGTACTGTTATGGCTCTCCAAATGAATCTGGCATTAGCTGTACAATCTAGGAGACAAAAGAATGCTTTGTTTTAATTTGTCAAGCTGTAAATAACTACTAACAGACCCATGCTTTGAACTATAGTACTTTAATGAAAGACACTATTTGAATATAATTATGATTCCTAAGGCAGCGATTTTCAACCTTTTTCATCTCACGGCACACATAAACTAATTACTAAAATTCTGCAGCACACCAAAAAATACATTGTATATTTTGCCAACCTGACAAAAAAAAAAAAAGTATAATTCTGCCTCATTCACACCAGATGGCCATTGCTGTGTTAGCTGTTGTCACATTTTTATTTGACAATCTAAGGGAAACGAGGTCAGTGGCTCTGACTAGTCAGGTATTGCACGTTTTATAAATTCTTGCGGCACACCTGTGTGCCTGCCGAAGCACACCGGTTGAAAATAACTGCTCTAAGGCAACAAATGTTCCAAGAGTTGGCTTCTCTGACTTAAAACTCAACCAAATCAAGAAGTGGAAGGGATCTCAAAGTCTAGATTCTTGACCTTATGCTGTCCAATAAGGCAGTCACTAGCCACATGTGGCTATTTATATTTTAATTAATCTATATTAAAAATTAAGTTCCTCTGCACACTAGCCACATTTCCAGTGTTTAAAAGCCACGTGTGTCTAGTGGATACCATATTAGGACAGCACAGATTATCACAGAATATTTCCATCATGACAGAAAGTTCTATTGGACAGTGATGCTCTAGACCTAGGCTGCTCTAGATCTTTGCTTGAATATTTCCAGAGGCAAGAAACTTGCAATAGCACAATAAAGTGCATTCTATTATTGCAAAGTACTGTCAGGGAACTCTTCCTCATATTCAGTCAAATCCAGCCTCTCTGTAACATCCACCAGAAATCCCCAAGTTCCATCTTCAATTTGGTCTTCAAGTAAACCTTTGCATAGCTAATTTAATTCCACTTACAAAGTTCTGCCCCTCACGTATATTAAGACCCTAGGTCCCTTCCATCCACATAAATACACACTTTCCAACGAAATAGTTCAAAGACTGACTCTCATGGAGTCATGCTAAGTGACCCACGTGTGCACTGGCTCTGAGTATACGGCAGTCCTCTGTCCCTGTAAACCCACTCTCCTTGGTCAGACCAAGTGTCTTGATTTTTAATCTAAAAAACAAGGTCACAGTCCTTCTGAATTGCTTAAAACATGGAGACCAAATTACAATTAACATGTAATTGACCAGTGCCTGGCGCTGTTCTAAGCGTTTAACGTGTATTATCTCCGATAATCCCCACGATTCTGAGCTAAACTATTACCATCCCCAGTTTCCTGAGCAAACACGCAGCCAGAGGCAGGATTCCCCTGGGATCACAGCTGTGGGCTCACCCCACAGAGAGGAGTGTCGCTCTTCTCCTTTTTCTGGATGCTACACTTCTAACGCTACCCAACTCTTCTTCCACCCCGCCCCTAAAGCAATCATTTCCTTCCCCAAGGCTCCTTTCCCCCAAAACGCTGCCCAGGTGACACGCGGAGGGTGCCGCTTACGCCCCCGCAAAGCCCGCTCGCGCCGCCCAGCCCCGCTCCCCGCTCCCCACGCCCACTCGCCGGCGGGGTGGAGTCAAGAGCCAGCTCCACACCCCCCGGGAACACCCGGGCGCCTCGCCGGGCCAGCGCCTCCCCCGACCGTCCTCCCCTCACCCCTCCAGGGCGAGGGCCAAGGTGGCTCCCCGGCGGCCGCCCACAGGCGCAGGCCAGGGTGGGGCTGGCGCCGAGGCCCGGACACGCCGGGCTCGCCACGCGGGGTCCCTCCCGGTCCCCAGCCTCGCCCCCGCCCGCCCCCGCCCGCCCCTGCCGCCCCCCCACGCCACCAACAACCTCTGCTTTAAGAACACTTGTAGGCACGGCTGCGCGTCCCGCGTGGAGAATGTGGGGGTAGAGATGGTGCGGTTTCTGCTGCTGCGGCCCGGGACACGCTGGGCTAGGGGCGGGGTAGGGGGGGCTGAGAGTGTAGAAAGGGAAAAAGTGGTTCGGCTGGAGCGGGGGTCGCGGGGCGGGGGTGCAAAATAGCGTGAGTCCGACTCTCTCTCTCTTTCCGTGGGGCGTGGGTTGGCGAGACCGAGGCAAGAGCGCTACAAACTCGCCCAGCGCGGACGGCCCGGCGCCGGCGCATGCGCGCTCGGCCGGGTGGCGCGCGCTCGCCGTTCGCGAACCAGCCACTTCCGCCACGCTCGCTGGGGGCGGGGCGCCGCCGAGCGCCCGAGCGGCCGCTCTCCCCGCGGGCGTGCAGCGCGGCCCGCGGAGCCCGGGCGGGCGGCGGTAGCGGGGGCTGCTGGGAGAGGCGTGAGGCCGAGCTGGGGGCCGAAGGGGGAGCAGGAGCAGGAGCAGGAGCAGGGGCCGGGCCCGGATTCTTTACGAACGGAGCTGACAGTGAATCAGTGACCGGTAACTGGAAGTTTGTTTTCAAGTTCAGATCGGAGATTGGCCCGTGTAAATTTATGGTCAGGAATTAGGATGAACCTGGAAAGGAGCCGGCCGGTGCTTTTAGAGTGGTGAAGGGAAAGGGAGCGACGCGAAAAGACGCGCTGCTCCACGGGACCGGTGCTGGCGGCGCACGTGGACACCCCCTCACCCCCCACACCCCCACCCCTCCCGGGACCGGGCCCCCTCGGCTCCGCGCTGCACCGCCGCCCGCCCCGCACTGATCGGGAGGCGCGGCGGGAAGGACGGCCCGCGAGGAAGCCTCTCCCCGTGCTCCTTTTACCAAGCTCAGGCATTTAAATACCCACGTTTTTATTACTGAAACTTTGTTCTACTTCAAGGTTCTTCAAGGATGATCCTATGTTTATTTTTTCCTTAATTTTGGCCTGTTCCTCCTTATTTTTAAGTCTTGCACCCCCACTATTAAACTATACATCCTGTTCTCTCGCATTTGATTCGGGCAGGTGTAGTTCTTTAAAACACAGGGTCGTTTAACACAATGATTTCAGTTGCTTTATTCTTTATATTTATGAAGTCTTGCTATTTATATTAACATTCTTTTCAGCTGCTTAGGGGAAACTGGATTAACCATGCTTATGTCCACTCCTACGATGTCCAATATGATAACACACTTCATAGAGATTCAACTGCTAATATCTGTGTTCTGATGTAACCCCTTCCTTCCCCTATTTGCTTACAATGTTCAAAATAGCAACTTTTTTGGTTCTCTCCTCTGATTAGTTGTGTGTGTAATTGTGTGTAGTTGTGTCATAGATGTCTTCGATTTTGCATGTAGTTCACATTAATCTCCCCAACACTTCAATATTTGCCAAATACTGAAAGTTCCAAAAGAATCAATATATTTAGGATGTAAAAGCTCAACATAATGTGTAAATCAGTGCTCAGTTCAAGGCTGGGCAAAATGTAGAACCTAAGGGAGAGTACCAGGGAAAATTGTCATAATTGGTTACAAAGGAAGGCTGCTTTATACAATAGTTGAAAAACACTTTCAAATACATTACCAAGAAAATAGAAAATTAAGAGATAAATTATTACATCTAAGGAAATACAACCGGAAGCAGATCATTTCAATTAAAATTATGTTAAATTAATGTTGCCATAGTAGTTCTTTGCACAGGAGTTCTACCTGCATCACATGAAAGCCAAATTCGAGCTAGTTTTTCAGAATAGAACCCAGATCTTCTTACTCTCAGGCTTCTGGTGTCTAACCAACATATAATCACACACAACAGGAGTTAATGAAAGTGAGCCATGGAGAAAGGAAACTGAGTTTAACAAGACTCTGGTTGAAGAAGCTAAAAAAATTCATTCTTAGGAAACTAAATTGTGCTGTTGGCAGAGATCTTAGCTTTTAAGTCACATGAGTTATCCTAATGTTCCTACCTCCTGGAATCCATTAAAATCCATTTTTAAAATTTTGATTTAGCCATAATTTTGTTTGTAGTTTGAGAGCGCTGCTGTACACCAAGGGCCAAAAATATTTTCCATTGTATTAATATCAAATATCCTAAAGTATCAATGCTACTAGGGTATCTTAATTATAACAAAGCTAAAACAAGCTGTTGCTGAAATTAAAACATTGAGGGCTACCACCTCTCAAAAAAAAAAAAAAAAAAAAAGTGGTTTCCAAAGCATGTGGAGAAAACACATCAGGAGACCAAGTGAATTGATCACACCACAGAATGTCTCCACCCCTTGAACAAAGCTGTTTAAGGAAAATGAAGCATTGTTACTGTAGACTTTTACATTCCCCTGGCATAATAACCTTCACATAGATTCACTAGTGCAAAGAGAAAGTAAACATACCTAAGTAAAAATGCCTCTTGGCATCTTAAAAAAATGGCTAGATTAGTTAATAAAAGAAGCCCCAATTCTCCAAAGAACAACAGAAATCATGCCTAACATGGAACCATCCTTGTGATAAAGTGGTTTCTTCTCCTCGTATTAATGCCATGGGGACAGTTCACCTGCAAATCGTACTCTTGTGTGATCCCTGGCTCTTATTAGGATGCTTGTGGAGGCCTTTTCTTTCCTAAGTATCAATTATTTCACCCTTTTCTGTATTTGCCTTAGATTTCTAATGTTTATCTAGTAACTGTGGATAGAACTGCATGTTGTTCAGACTTGCATGTTGCATTGTTGTTATATATTCAGTTAATTTCCTGATATTAAGAACTATTTTTCAATTGCAACCTCAGAGGTACCTTGTTTTAGTTTTAGAACAAGTTGTTCGACTAAAAAGATTACTGAGTTCTGTGGTACCTGGACAATTCACTTAACATCATTGGGTTTTCATATCTGTAAAAACAAGTGATCAAACCAAATAACTAAAACCTTGCAGCCCTAAATGTCTGTGCTCCTTTAAAACAGGAATGACCAAAGGATGGACCTTAAAGTTGTACAGAATAATTTCAGCATTTCATATTTGTGCTACCAAAAATTACATGAATAATTGCAGGGCTCTTGCTTTTCAACTTGAGTGTTCAACTGATAAGATGCACTTCAAAAGGAAGGACATGTGGGGGGGAAAAAAACTAATAAAATACTGATACACTGGAGGGTGCATTACATAATTATTCAGGGTGTAGTCAAATTAGCTTCCCATACCTTCAATTACATTTACATATTTCAAAGTAGGAAGAGCAACATGTGGTGAGAGAAGAAATGTTAAGAGTTGCAGTACTGAGCAACTTGTAGAACTATAATCATGATCCCTCTCTTAGGAACCTCTCATTGTAGGTTTAACAGTCGAGGATCTTTTCAAATTAGTGCTTAGCTGCTGAGAAAATGATCATGTTTTTGAGATTCAGAGTGAGAAAGGAACTTTAGAATATCAGGATTTCAAAGACCCCTGAACTCTAGACACATGGAAACTTAGTTGCTCCCATTTCCATGAAATCCAATATGTGATATCTCTTGTACTAGAAACAAACAACTTTTACTGCCCCCACTCATCCCCTCCCACCCAAAGATACACTGAGGGTGAGTGAGGGATACTAATTATTTCATTCATTCAACAACTATTTATTGTGGGTCTACCATGTGTCTGACATTATTCTAGGAGTTTCAGATAGAGCAGTGAACCAAAAAAAAAATCCATGTCATCATCAAACTCATTCTAATAGGAGGAGTTGGACAATAAATAAAATGTGTAAATTATATAGTATGTGTAGAAGGCCATGAGTGTTACAGGGGGAAAACTTAACAGGAAAGGGGTATGGAATGAGATGAAGCACAGGAGAAATGGGAGAACTGTAATTTTTAAATAGAGAATGTGGTGTTTGAATAATGACTTGAAAAAGGTGAAGGAGACAGCTACAGCTGTCTAAAGAGAGAGCATTTCAGACAATGAAAATTACCCACGCTAAAGCCCTAAAGTGGGAACAGGCCTAGTAGGTTGCAGGAATGGCCAAGGTCATTTTAGCTGAAGCAGAGTGACCCAGAAAGAAAACCATGTAATAATGTAAGGTTACAAATGTACTAGGGGGGCAGGTGACAGAAGGCCTGTGTGCCTGGCACTAGGAGATACTAGGCTTTAAAATAATCTGTAGAGTTCCAGGTCTTATTGCAGTAACCCAGGCAAGAGATGATGGTAGCTTGTACTCGGGTTGTTAAAGTAGGTGCCATAAGACGAGGTCAGATTCTGGATATATTTTGAAAATCAATAAAATTTACTGACAGATGGGAGTCGGGGTTCTTGAGGAAGAGAGGAATTAAGGAAGACTCTAAGTGTTCTGAGAAACAAGAAAAATGAATTTGCCATGAACTGAGATGGGAAAGACTGGAGATAGAGTGTATTGGGTGGGTATAAGAGATCAAGAATTCAGTTGTAGGTGTCAATAAGAAATTAAGTATTCGTATTATCTGTAGTGTTTTTGTCATCATAAGTGGGTTCTTATGGAAATGAAGGAAAGTTTGTAACTTTTTATAATGATAATGGGATTATCTTCTAATCCTGCTCCTATAATAGACGTCCACCTAGACATATGTCAAGGAATATTTTCCTTTTCTTTTAAGATGAGAGGAAAGCTGAACATCCCCTGTCAAAAAAAAAAAAAATAATAACTTTTTAGGGGAAAGTCAGTCTATCAATACTTGAAAGTAAAGTGGAAACAAATATATAGAAACATCCAGTACCCCAAATATTTCCACTGCAATATTTGGATGTAAAACTGAATATATTCGGTGAATTACTTGAATAACTGCCTCCATTTTATTGCATATACATTTTCTTATTGCACATGGGAACAGGGCCAAAAATTAATCAGTGCCATGAGTGAAATAAACCACAATATGCTTATTGCAACCTACTATTCCTAGTTCACACTCTGAAGCTGGATGCAGTAAACCTATTTTGATTAAGGAGTGCTCAGATCAATTGTTAAATAGTGATCAGGGAGCTATATCAACATTTTACCAAGTCACTTTTATTTTTAGCTTTTTATAGATGCAGCATAAGCTGTATTTTCTCTTTCCAGAATATATTTAAAACAACCTTATTAATTTAGTCAGGTATAGTGCAGAAAATATGGGCTTTGGTGCCACTGACTAGCCAAAATAGCCTGGACAAATTATTCAACCTGTCAGAAAATATGTAACTATTACACTGTAAAATAGGAATAAGAACATTGATGTGGTAGGGTTGTTATCAGGATTTAAATGAAAAGTTCCTGCCACATTGAAAATGTTCAGTAATTTATAGTTACTGTTTTCCAGCTTTTAATTAGCTTTTGAATAATTTTATGATATTTGTATGTTCTATGCATTAGACATCAAAATAAATTAAATACAAGATCCCATCTCAAGTTTTAGGGTTTTATATTTTCTGAAATCAGTAAATATATGTCAATATGACAATTTTTCTTTTAAAAAACATTTACTGGGGATCCTTTAAGCACATCAGCCATTGCTAGGCCTTGGAGAAATAATGATAACTAATACAGAGTTTCTGCCCTCAAGAAGACTTCTTACTGATAAAGTCAGGAGTGACAAAGGTATATAAACAAGAGCAAAAGTGCTATGATAATATGGAGTGGGCAAAAGTAGGTCTACAGTTGTTCATATGGAAAATAATACAATAATTAATAAATAATACAAGAATAAACTGGTTCATGTACTCACAACTGTAAACCTTCTTTTGCCCATCTCTCTAAGTACCCATCATGTTAGCTGAGATCTCCCTGACATCCAAGTTCTAAGTTAAGATTGGCCTGAGCTTCCATTCCTCCTCATTTGCAGGCCCAATGCCCAAACCAAGATGTCTGGGAGCTAATGTTCTCACAGGCCTCTCGCTCTAAACTTCCACTTGTGCTAAACTCTTGAAGTTGTGGGTGAGCTGCCAACTGTCCTTATTACACAAACATTCACTCATGTGGAACTTAGCCCTGTTCCTAGATTTCACCCAAAAGCCTTTTCACAAAGCTCTGTGTGGGGACAGCTGATTTTACTAAAGTTTTGAAGTGATAAAAAGTGGTTTACATCACAGAAACACAACTGAAAAGTAAATGCCTATTGTAAAAAGCCCTCTTGCCTCACATCACGCTTCTCTACAGGGTCCCCCTTTCTTCTTTCTATTTTCTTGCTCTTCCCCACCCACAAATTCCTATTTATTTCTAATGCTGAGTAGTTTGGTTATCTCCTCTACTTTTCTTAGATTCTAGCAGCCCAGACCTTTGAAACCTTACTAATAAATTTTCTTAAACAATTTGGAGATCATTTCCTTCAAAGCTATCACCTATAACCTGAATTATTTTACTTACCTATCTGTACATTATAACACAAGGTAGGGAGTCATTGTTTGAAGACACTATGTGTTGACTGAAAAGGAAAAGATGCCAAGGAATGCAGCTCTCTGAGCCTCAGTTGCTTCATTCATGAATCAAGGATAATACAAATTTCTACATCTTATTGTGAGGATTACGTGGGAATATAAAGCGCCTGGCACATAATGAGCACTGGATAAATGTTGTTTTTCATTATTATTATTACTATCAAGAAGATGACTCAAAAACTGAGTCTTGAAAAGTGAGTAATGGTTGAGCACAATGAGGAAGGTTAAATTAGGCAGAGGGAGCAGCTCGAGCAAAGCCACAGAGTGTTAGAGGGAATCTCAGGCTGTCCAGCATGATCAGATCATAGGGCGTAAGAAGGGAAGCCAGAAGCTTGGTGGAAGCCAGATCAAAGAAAGTCTTATGCATTATGTTAAGGAATTTGGGTTTTAAAGTTTTAAAAAATGGGAGGCCTTGGAAATATATATATATTTTTAATGCGATGACACGATTAAGTTTGTCTAATAGTAAGTTGGCAGTAACACACAACAAGGGAGGGAAGGGTGAAAACTGGAAAGAGCTCACAATTTAGGAAAGAAATGATATGGGCCAAAGCTATGTTAATGCAGTAGGAAATGACAGAAGATGACAGAAAAAATACTAAGGAAGTAGAATTTATAGGACTTAGTCACTGGCATGGGAGGGAGCAAGGCAAAGAGAGCAAACTCAAGGATGATTGCAAGATTTCTCAACTTGTTGAGTAGCGGGTTAGACATTTTGAGTTTAAGGTGACCACACAAAATTTCAGGTGGCTATAACCAGAAGCCAGATGGACTATTCAGACAGAATGGTGGAGATATAAGCTAGAATAAACTCTGGAGCTCGAAAGTAGAAGGACATCTAGATTTGGGAACCAGCAGCATACAGCATTCTACACACATCACTTAGATGTGGAATTTAGCCCTGTTCCTAGATTTGGCCTAAAAATATTCTCACATGAATCTGTGTGGTCACAACTGAAGCCAACAGGAGACAGTAAGTCCCCAAGAGAGCATACTTTGAACAAAGAGAAGTGAGTCAAAGATCGGATTCTAGGCACCCACACTCAATGGGAGAGGAGAAGGAAGAGCCTTACAAAGACCACTGAGAAGGTAGTAGTGTCACAGAAACCAGGATTGCAGATTCAGAGAGAGAGACTAATGGTACTCAAGTGGGAATTAGAGTTAATTGGACTTAGCTAGTTCAAAATAACCTTTGGCAAAGCAGCCTCAATAGAGAGATTAGAAACTTAGTTGTGGTGACTTGAAAAGAAAAAAGTAAATGAGGGAGTCGAGAAATCAAGTGAGTTGTTCTTTCCAAGAAAGTGGCCTGTGAAAATAGAGTAACTAAAGAAATACTCAGGACCACAGGATAGATTTTCAAGATCAAGGACTGAGCTTATTTATAAACTTTGGAGCAGAAACTCTTAAAGAGGGAAAGACTGAACACTTGAGATAGAAGAGGGCCAATGACAAAACCTCTAGGATGCAAAGATGGAATTAGATTCTGGAAGACATGGGAAGGTTTATGATTAAGAGTCCAGGAAGTAAGATGAGCCTTAAAATGGAAATGGTTTAGACTGGAAAAAGGAATGAGAACTTGAGGCAGTTCGTATCCGATGACTCCAATTTTCCCTGTAGGAAAGTGGGGATGCTAAAAAAGTAGGGATGACATAGTAAAACAAGTATGAGGTGATAAAGTTTTGTTGAACGACTGGGGAATGGAAGAGGGATAACTAAGGGCTTGTTAAATTGAGTATAGCCCAGGGAATGCTGCAGTGGTCCTCAAAGTATGGTGGCAACATCTACGTCTTGTTAGTGAAAACTTGGGCCCCACCCCACACCTATAGGATCAGAAACTCTGAAGTCTGAGCTCAAAAATCTGTTTTAACAAGCTTCAGGGTGATTTTGAGCTTCGCTACTGTTTGAGAACAACTTCTTCAGGACTTGTGACTTCCCCAACTAGCAAATAAATGATAAAGCATAAACTATGCCACTCAATCACATTCTCAACAATTTTTAGTATCATTTCCCATATTATAGTAAAATACATTTATTCAGAACAATATCCTTAAGGATTTTAAAAACTTTGCCGGTTTCTCTATGGAAATAGGTGTCACATAAAGTTTAAAAATCTGAATCAAAAAAGAATCCTTTCTTCTGAGTTTTACAAAGCAGACATGTACTTTAAGACATGTACTTTGCTTCTCTACTCCATTTGCACATTTATAATAGAGAAAAATAAAATTATTGTTCACTGCATCAAAATTATTCAGTAATTCACTGTATAGTAGCAGTTCTCAAATTATGCTCCTGCACTAGCATCATCCCATTGTAACTAAATAATAGTGGTCATTTCTCAATTCATGGAGAGAAAGTTTATGAATTTTCTCAATTTTAACTTAATCTCCCATAAATTTTTCTTGAACTTTTGGCCCTTGCAACAGATTATCTTGAAACAAATGCTAATAGAGTAAAAATAAATGAATATTAATGAAATGTGAAATTAGCCAGTGAAGCTTAGTTTAACAGTTTTTCTATAACTGGACACATGTTCATGGCTGTGATTTTTATATTACATACCAATAATATAGTCATTTTCTACTACCATTGTTCCAACAATGTTGCCTTTGCACAAATATTTGGAGCTTAACTTGAAACTATTTTCAGGATCTGGGCAATGTTCTTTTGAATGCCCTAAACAATGGGAAAGCTAACAGTCATGGATGGTCTGGAAGTATCTTAAAGAATTATTTTACAGCCAAATACGTAGGTGGGTGATTAAGAAGAGAGGTTAGTTAGTCACAAAGCCTAGAAAAAGCAGAATTAGAACAAATTGGCATGACATGTTCATATTCTGTGGAGATGAGTGGGAAAAGATAAATGGGTCAGGCTATCAGAGTCGTAATACCATTTGAGAATTCAAATTAGGTACCTAACTCTCCTTATCTTGATATTTTGGCTTCCATGAAGCTTTCTGAATGATATGATGATCAGGCTGATAGGAAGGTTCATTTCATCCAAGAGTTATATCTCCTCATGCCAATCAGTAACTCAGCATTTTAGTTTTTATACTGAACTCTCTTCTGAGTTCGAATGAGTCAGCTCTGGAACAGACAACATTGCCTGGTGACAGCTGGGGAGCCAAACCCCAAACTTCAACTCTACCATGAATGGCTCAGACAGCTCTCTTTGGCAGCACCCCATCCTGGAAACCTGCCCTTCTTCTGAACAGCTACAGGAAACAGATAAATTAGTATGCATTTATTCACTTCATAAAAGGATCATTTGCTTTATGAAAGTATTTTAAAGCACAAGGAACTTAAAATGGATGAGAAACTGAGAAATGACTTCTGAGTTGAGTCAGAAATTCTGTAACATTAACATAACTAGTCTTGGCGATGTGGTGGGGTTGTAAATGTGAATGTATTGAACACTTGAGTTAGTAGTTAAAGGAAGGAAGGAAACAAGATGGAAGATGGGCACGGTAACTGGGAAATGGAAAGAGGTTTGGTTGTTTTGTTTTGAGTTCCTCCCCTGTTGCCCGTCAGGACACTAGGTCAAAAGGAGCCAATGGAAGAGAGATATGAAAGTCGTTTGGTAGAAGGGGGATGAGAGGCATCCAGGCTCCCAAAGAAGATTGGGATTGTGGGGCAGAAGAGCACATCTCTTCTGCTGGAGAAAGCGCCTTCAAAATTACTCCATTTAGGAGGCAAAAGTGACAAAATTGAAGCTGTCTTTGGGCACATCGTGAGAAGGCAGGCTTCTTGGGGGCGGGGGGGAGAGAACAATACATCATGCTGAGAAAATAGAAGGTAGCAGGAAAAGAGGAACACCAAATATGACATGGATTGACTGCATAAAAGAAGCCATAGGCATGAGTCTGCAGGAGCCAAGCATTGCTCTTGAGGACAGGACATGTGGACACCACTCATTCACAGGGTGCCAGGAGTCAGAGCCAACTCAACAGCACATAACACACTTTAAATGCATAACCTTATTTTTAGAGAATGCCTTTAGACTCTCTTCTGTCTGATCAGGCATCTCTCAGCTTTTTATTTACCTGAAATGAATTAGGTGCCTTTCAAATTAAAGGAGGAAGAAAGGTATGATGCTTGTCCTAGAGGAGCTTACAGTCTTAAAGGGAACATAGACTTATAGCACAGCTGGTGCAGCTCACCAGTAGGACATCGACTGATGATCCAGGAGATCGAGGGTCGATTCCCGGTCAGGGCACATGCCCGGGTTGCGGGCTCGATCCCCAGTGGGGGGCGTGCAGGAGGCAGCCGATCAATGACTCTCTCATCATTGATGTTTCTATCTCTCTCTTCCTCTCTCTGAAGTCAATAAAGACACATTAAAAAAAGAAAGAAATAGACTTATAAACCAATTATAGCAGGGCTTACACATGCACAACATACTATGAGATCGTAGACAGAATGAGTTTTACTTTTTTTTAATCCTCAGCTCAGGATATGCTCTTCATTGATTCTAGAGAGAGAGGAAGGGAGAGGGAGAGAGAGAAACATTGATGTGAGAGAGAAACATAGATTGATTGACTCATGCATGCACCCTCCTGGGAACTGAACCCTCACCACACCAGCCAGGGCAAGTTTTACGTTTGAAATATTTAAATAATACTTCAAAACTACTTAATCCATTTGATTGCTTGTTTAAATCTTCAACAGCTTCCAGTCCTAACCTGCAGGTTCCGGTATCGTTCGGCTTTTACACTTGTTTCTAATCAGCTATAGCAACATGCATTGCACTTGCTTGTCCAGTGTAAGCAGGACTAGACACTTTCGGGAATTCAGAATTCTATAACACATAATCCTTGCCTTCAGGAAATCTGCAGTCCCCTTGGGGAGATAAAGCTTATAGAATATTTTATTTTTGCTACTCATATTTAACTATATTTTCTTGATTAATGGGAGAAATAATAGGTTGTATAGCCTCTAATAATTCTACCATATTTCTCAGACAGGAGAGACTTTAGGTGGGGAGAGTCAAAGGAGAAAGAAGGGAGACCAAGAAGTTGTAATATTAATTTGAAAACAAAACAAAACAAAATACCCTTTATATTAGATAAATGCTTCAATTTCTGATTTTCAGCAGTTTGAATACCATGTGCCTAGGCGTAAAATTTTTTTTTTTTTTCCTGCTTGGTGTTCTCTGAGCTTTCTGGTCTGTGGTTTGCTCTCTGACACTAATTTTGAAAAATTTTCAGCCATTATTCAAATATTTATTTTGTCTCCTTCTGGTATTCCAATTCCAATTATATTATACTTTTTCTAATTGTCCCACAGTTCTTAGATATGCTGCCCTGATTTTTTCATTCCTTTTTCTCTTTGTTTTTCAGCTTTGGAAGCTTCTAATGATATACTTTCAAGCTCATTGCTTCTTTCTTTGTCTGTGTCATTTCTACTGCTGAACCCATCAAGGGCATTTTTCATTTCTGATATAGTATTTTTTATTTCTAGCATCTTTTTTATTTTTTTTCTTAGCATTCCTATTTCTCTGCTTACATGAGCCATCTGTTCTTGCATTGTAGTTCACTTGCTGTATTAGAGCCCTTAACATACTAATCATAGCTATCTTAAATTCCCAGTCTGATAATTCCAAAAAAACTCTGCTGTATCTTAGTCTGGTTCTGATGTTTGCTTTGTCTCTTCACGTTGTATTTTTTGCCTTTTAGCATGCCTTGTAATTTTTTTTGTTGAATGTTAGACATGATGTATTGGGTAAAAGTAACTGAGGTAAATAGGCTTCAGTGTGAGATTTTATGTTTGTCTGTCTGGGAGTTAGGCTGTGTTTACTATTGCTGTAGCCACAGTATCAGAGGCTAAATTTCCTCTGATGTCCTTCTTTTTGTCTCCCCTAGGGATTCCTTCATAAATCGGGCCTGAGGCTTGCAGGTTTTTTTTTCTGTAGTCCTTTGTTGTTATACAGGAAACTTATTGATGTGGTGATAAAGTATGGGGCTGGGAAGTGTTCTGTAATCCTATGATTACGTTTTAGTTTTTTATTGAGCCTGTGTCCCTGGGCTGTGACCTCCACAAGTACCTCTCATTTTTCCTCCCCATTTACCCCTGCCTCTATTAAGTTGGATAGGAAGGCTAGAGGGAGCTGGAACTGGGTATTTCCCTTCCCCCTGTCAGTTAGGCTCCGGTAAAATAGTTTCTCTTGACGGTAGGCAAAGGCAGGACCAAGTTAAGCTGAACAGAGTGCTCTGGGTATATTTCAAAATGTCCATTTTCCCCATCCTTCTGTGGGAGTTGCAGGGTATTTTTCTCTGATCTTCACCCTGAGAACCTAATGCGCCTCCTAAAGGTAAAACTCATGAATGTAGGGGGTCCTCCTAAGGGTGGGTCCCAGGAGTTATTTCTCAAGCTAGTCCACAAGCTTAGTCTCCAGCAATTACAAATACCCTTTAAATGCTGCTACCAGGCTCCACTGGTGGGTTTTGCTCCTGGTGAGCTATATTGTCTGTACTCTTCTGTCTCTCATGTTTGGGGCAGTGGTTTGCCCTGTACCCTCAATTCTCTGGTGGATCTGAGAAGAGTTGTTGACTTGTATTTCGTTCAGCCTTTTTCTTGTTGTGAGGATGGGAGGGACAACTTCTAAGCTGTTGGACTGAAAACTGTAAGTCTACTCCGATTTCATATATAAAAATCATACATGAATATTAGAATCCTAATACCTATCAGTTGAAGCTACTCTAGTATTCAGTGGCAGAGTGACACACTGTTTAATGCTCAGATATAGTCGTTAAACACCTGGGTGCTAGGTTATTTTAGCTGAATCACCTAACCCATCTGAGCTCATATTTACTCATCTGTAAAATGAGAGTAATACTCATTCTTTCTAAATCATAGGCTTAATGGGAGGGTAAACTAGGAATATATGAAAAAACATTTGGAGGAGAAAGAAGTGTCACAAAAATTCAGTGAAAAGCGATGCCATTTCTGTGGTTCTTTTCCTTGTAGTGTAGCCTATAAAAGTAAACATTTCAAGCGAGTCATGCACTATTTCACCTAAAACCTATTTAAACCACTATATTAATTTTAAAAATATTGTTTGCTTTTTGAATCTGTTTCTTAAGTGAGTAATTGCTTTAAAATAAGGTAGGCCCTGGCTGGTGTGGCTCAGCAGTTAGAGCATCAGCCCCACACACCAAAAGGTCCTGGGTTCAATTCCTGGTCAAGGGCACATACCTAGGTTCGAGTTTCCATCCCTGACCCTGGTCTGGGTGTATGCAGCAGGCAACCAGTTGATGTCTCTCTCTCTCTCTCTCCCCTCCCTCCTTTCCATTCACTCTCTCTGAAAAGCAATGGAAAAAATATCCTCAGGTGAAGATTAACAAAAAAACAAAAAATAAAATAAATAAAATTAAGATAAAGTTTAAATCTGAATAGGTATGATCTAATGACAGGCAATTATAAAGCTTTAGTGTAGAAAACTAATACTATATTATATATTACTGAATGCATTTGTTAAAATAAATATGTAAAACAGAAATAAGTTCCATATTAATAATGAAAATACAGGAGATTTTTAGTCACATAATAGTCTAAGATTTTTTAAAGCTTTATTGAGGTATAATTTACACATCATAACATTCACTTATTTTTATTGCATGGTTTTAGGTAAGTTTACGGAGTTGTGCAACTATCACCATAATCCAGTTTTAGAACCCCAATAAAATTCTTTATGCCCATTTGCAGTTAATCCCTGCTCCCTTTCCCAGCCTTAGATGCCCACTAATTTACTTTCCGTCTCTATAGATTTGCTTATTCTGGACATTTCATATAAATATAATCATACAATATGTGGCCTTTTGTGTCTGGCTTCTTTCATTTAGCGTAGTGCTTTCAAGGTTCATCTTCTAGCATGTATCAGCATTCCATTCCTTTTTATTGCTGAATAACAGTGTCCATTGAATGGATATGCCACATTTTGTTTATCTATCCACCCGTTGATGGACAGTTGGGTCATTTCCACCTTAAGCATTATTCAGCTTCTATGAATAATACATATACACATTTGAGTACATTTTTTTTTGTAGATATGTGTTTTTATTTCTCTTGGGACAAACCCAAGAGTAGAATTGCAGGGGTCATATGGAAATTTTATGTTTAACATTTTAAGAAACAGTCAAACTTTTTTCCACAGCGGCTGCACCATTTAACATTCCTCCTAGCAATGTTTGAGGGTTCTGGTTTCTCCACATTCTTATCAACATTTGTTATTTTCTGTCTGATTATAGGCATTTTAGTAGGCGTGAAATGATTTCTTATAGTGGATTTAATTTGCATTTCCCTAATGACTAATGATGCCAGACTTGTGATACTTGTTAATATTTCATGAAAGGCATATAGGACCACTTATATACCTTCTTTGGTGAAATGTGTATTAAAACTTTTGCTAGTCATATGATGAAACCAAAATTAAAGAATTATAGATACATGATTTAAATTCAATTTGATTTTTTATTAAAGATTTACACATATACATTAAACATGGTTGTAGTACAGATAATTATCTTTAAACTTACCAAAGAAGAACAACGCAACAGAATATCAATAATGACCTGCTGAAGTCCTCAACAGCAAGGATCCTATCTCATCTTGGTATTCCCTTCGTCTAACACTGAACCTAGCATTGTGCTTAAAACATTTTGTGGGTCTAATGGATGTTTATTAAATGGCTTACACTCAAGTTTGAAAATCCAGATGGTGTGAAGTTATTTTCTTTTTTTTGTTTGTTTTTGAACTTTGCCAGGAGCTCCAGTGAGCTGCCTCCTTGGCTTTGGGACACATGGCAATATAATGTAGTAGTTAAGGGTGCAAGCTGTAGAGTCAGATTGCCTGGCTTCACTCCTTTCTGTGTGCACTTAGGAAGGTTACTTAGCCTCTTTTAATTGGCCGCAGGTTTCTCACCTAGTAACTATACTTGCTGCACAGAGTTGTAATGAAGAATAGATCTAGATATCCATGTAAAGCTCTTAGCACAGTGCCTGGACACAATTAGTGTTAATAAGCATTAGTTATTGTCACTGTAGTTGTTAGAGTCTGAACAGCCAGACTTCAGCCATAGGTTTAAGTAACAGAGAGGTAGGTTGGCTGCTTTGCCTCAATTTTCCCCTAAAATATGTTTATGCTTTCTTTTGAAGCCAAAACACACAATAACATTACAAATATTCAAAAGATGATATGTAAAGAGAAAGGTTTTAAAGAGATTAGCAGCTAAATACAATGTGGTATCTTTATTACTAATCCTTGCATCTTATCAATTCTTACTTTACTATATTCTAGCATCATCCCCAGGCTTATATAAAACATTTTTTTTTTCTAACTCATCTTAAATCTTTATCTCGAAATCAGGAAGTCCCTCAAAAGAGCTTCTCTAACTTTCACACCAGTAGTCATCTAGAGTTCCAACTTAGGTCTTTCCTCCTTGTATTACGAATAGCTATCTTTTATTAAGTGCTTGTTATGTGGCATGTGCTCCAATGCACCTTATCTCTAACCCTTACAGCAACCTAGAAATGTAGGTATTATTGGCCCCATTTTACATACAAGAAATTGAGACTCAAGGTGATTGTATAATTTTCTCAAGTCACACAACAGGTAAATCAAGAGCTTATGTTGAATCCAATGTTTGTGTGACTCTCGTGAGGTTTCCTCTTGCAGGAGAGGTGTTTAAAGCTTTTGTTTGTAAAAACAAACTGTAAAGAAATTTCTAATTAGGCATAAAAGGTCACTGAGATACCTGGGACTGTGAGGTAGAGTCTCTGGGACTGAATTTGGGATTACGTGGATAGGAATGATGCTTAGGAAAATTAACGAGTACTTCACATGAGCTTTTCCTCCATTTTCCTTCGACTCCTCACGCCATGGTTTCCTCCTCTGTTTATCTCTCTCTGTGCTAATAAATGGTCTAAAGCTGGAGCAGAAATGAGCAAGACTAGCATTGGCGGCAGAGAGAAGTGCCCAGATCCTAAAGTGACTGCCTTTCTCTCCTCTCCTTTTCCCTTCCTCTTTTTCCTGTTTCTCCTTTCTGCCTCTCCCTCGTCTCTCTCTCATTCTCCAAAGAAAGGGAGAGGTGAGAAAGGGAGAGAGGGAAGGAGACAGGGAGACAGGAGACAGGGAGGGAGGGAGACAGGGAGGGAGGGAGGGAGGAAGGGAGGTTATGGAGTTAGGGAGGGTGGAGAAAGTGGGGAGAACTGTTAGCAGTGCCTAAGTCTTAGTCAAGGTTTTCTTTCCTCTCCCTTTGCTGCTATCTTCCCATCACCAGTTATGTCTCCAGTGATAGAACCCCTCTACTTTCAGTAAATGGTAACCAAGGAAGAGTGGGTAAATCTACTTGTCAACTGATGTTTGGCCATTAAAGGATCTGCATTAGATGGGCTCAAATCCCTGATGCTCTCCCCAGCTTCTCCAAATTCCAGGGAGGTTATAGTTTTGTGGTTACCTCCAGTTCTAACTTCCTGGGTCCACTAAATTTGACTTTCCCCCTCTGTCTTCTATAATCTTTTATCTCAGTTTCTGCATCTATTTACACCTGGAACCCTGCCCCTTTCCTTGATTTCTATTCTTTAAAACACCATTCTCACAAGGCCTCTTTGTGTCTAGTGAGCTTTACCGAAGGTAAGGATAAATGAAGAATTACAGGGCAGCACAAACAACTTAAAATTGAATACAATGCATCCCTGTTTTTAAAATACTTGCAGCTGTACTAATTCCTGCAACTTTCACTGAAAGTCATTTTTTTTAGAAAGATGAATTTCTGGAGAGATAGGAGGATGATAGATGTACAACTGTGTGAGAAAGCAAGTGTAATAAAATATTAATGTAGAATATAAGTCGTAAGTAAATGGGTGCTCACTGTAAAATTCTTTCAACTCTGCTGTTTGTTTGAAAATTTTCATAATAAAATATTGGGGGAAAAATCCCTTCTGTCTCTCTGCCAAGTCATTCAGTCATCCATCCTACTCACACACTCTCTCTCTCTTCAAGTCTGGATTTTCTCCACAGTAGGGAAACTCTGCCAAAATTTCTGTTCATTTCTAATGGAAAGCGGTTCAGCTTTCTTTGTTGCATTATCTCCTACTAATCAGACCTTTATTATCTTCTCACCCAGGCTGCTTAAGGGCTTCTCCTAAACAGAGACTTCCTTAAGAATTCTTTAAGAGCAAGAACTATTTTATTATATGTGTGCACTCTTTAATGCACTTAATAGTGCCTTGTCCCTAAGAGATACTGAATATATACAAGAGGGTATATGAAGCTAAAAAAAGTTGGTTTCCATCCTGGATCTCTCGCTAACTGTGTGACCTTAGACTCACTGTATAACTTCCCTAAGTCCATTTCCAAGTTTCCTAATCTGAAAAAGACGTATGGTTTTTAAAAAATGCCTACTTTACAGGATTGCCATGAGGATTAAATTGGATAATGTGGGCTTCTTAAGATTATAACCAGTAATTGATCAATTGGATAATGAAAAAAGGGGAAACCTGTTTATGTGGCTGACGGCTGGGGGTCTCTGCCCTTCTGGCTAATCAGCAACAGGCATTCAAAAGCCAGTACATTTTCCTAATGTGGAAGCTCAGCTCCCTTCTCCCATTCCATATATAAAATATATCTTTATTGATTTCAGAGAGAGGAAAGGAGAGGGAGAGAGAGAGACAGAAACATCAATGATGAGAGAGCCATTGATCGGCTGCCTCCTGCACGCCGCCCACTGGGGATGGAGCCTGCAACCCGGGCATGTGCCCTGACCGGGAATCGAACCCAGGTCTCCTGGATCACAAGTCTACGCTCAACCACTGAGCCATGCGCGGCCGGGCCCATTCCCAGTTTTAACCCTGGTGGCAGTCCCCTTAAGTGAGCTACTGTCCAGATGGCTTCAGTACTGCTATTCTCCGTACTGTCCATGTGGCTACAAACAAAACTCAGGCATCCTTGTCAATCCAAACTATAGTCATGTGGATTCCCAACTTCTCCTTGTCTACAGCTTTGGGTCCTAGTGACTTGGGTTCTAGTAGTTATTTCTGGAACCTCAATAAATGTCCCATTCAGCATCTGCTACACTGCGAGAAATAAAGTAGGTAATGCAAGGGCAAGGGAGGCTGATTAGTTATGGTCACAGAGTGAACAGTAGTATTTCACTGTGGCTTTCATCTTCCTTGTCTTTACCCGTTTCAGAGTTTCTTTCCCACTTCACTTTCTTGAACACAATTTCAGCATTCCTTTCCCTCCTTTAACTTGTCTACTTCCTCAGTTGAAGGTAATGTAAATGGGAATTTTAAAATAATTTTTTCCTTAGCAACTGGCAAATTTTGCAAATTGCTTCTTACTGAGCTTGGAACTGCGAAAATCATTTACGACAAGCTGAATTTTAAAAGATCGATTAATACCAGCATGTTCTCCAGAGCAACTCATTTGAAACCAGTATTTAAACAGAAGAACAGAAAAGATTTTAAAGACCCCCTAAAATGGTTTGACCCAAATTGGTTAGATAATTATTAATAGTTTATTATTTTTGAGTGAATATTTTAGGAATTTTTCTAGACCCTCTTATAAAATGCCAAAAGATAATAATCAGTTATATAAAGCATGCTTTAAAAATCTTGGGTGTTGCCCTAGCTGGTTTGGCTCAGTGGTTAAAGCGTCAGCCCGTCGACTGAAGGGTCTCGGGTTCCATTCTGGTCAAGGGCATGTACCTGGGTTGCAGGCTCCATCCCTGGCCCTGGTCGATGGGCGAGCAGGAGATGACCAATCAATATGTCTCTCTCTCACATTGATGTGTCTCTCTCTCTCTCTCTCTCTCTTTCTCTCTCTTCCCCCCTTCCACTCTCTCTGAAAAAGCAATGGAAAAAATATCCTCAGGTGAGGATTAAAAAAAATAAAAATCGTGGGTATAGCAATCAATACTTAAATATCTATTTAATAGTTCTTTTTTTTTAGAAAGGCATGAACATAGATTTTAAAAAAACAACAACAAAAAAACCTTTACCATATATCTGCAAAACATTTGGCAGATCTCTGCAATTTTAAAAAGTAACCCACACTCATAGGCTATTTTTCTTCTTATGTTTTATAATCATAATCACTTACAAAGATATAAGCACAACAACCTTATAGTAAGGATCCAAGTTCATTGCATTAACTGTGTCATTAACACAAAGATAGGACTTCAGGGTTTCTTTCGTTTTTCTTCAGTGGTGGCCGTGGGCTTAAGCTGTCTTCTTCGATGCTTAATCAATTCGATTTTCCTTATAATCAACAGAGGTGTTTAACCTAGTTTATCAGTGTTAGAGGTTAATCTATTCAAGGAACTGGGACATCTCTGCTACATTCCATGGCCATTCTTCATTTATTTGTATTCAAACGCCTGTTTACTGAGCACCCACTGTAAGGCACTGTTCCAGGTGCTGGCGATGGGCATAAACAAAACAGAGACGCTCTCATGGCTGACAACTTAATATACGTTATGTGTGAGCTGGGGCAAGAGGGAAGACAGACTGCGAGCAAATAAAAAGGTAAATATATACCAAATAGTAAATTACGAGAGAAATGGAGAATCATAAAGCAGAGGAAGGGACCTAAGGAAGCTAGCTGGGGCCGTTCGGGGGAGAATTGCTATTTCATATGCACAGTTTGGGAAGACCTCGCTGAGAAGGTGATATGTGAAAGGATAAGGGAGTAGATGTTCTGGACAAAAGTGTCCCAGGCTTAAGGAACTGCAGGTGCACAAAGGACCCACCTCCTTGAAGCTCTCTCCTACTCTAAGAAGTCTCCATCCACAATCCCTGCCCCTCCCCCTTCCCTCCCCTGTGCCCTTCGGTGGTGTCTCTCTTCTTCCCTGGTGTGGAAACTGCTTTCTGCTCCTCTCCCTCTGATAGCTCATCCACTCTTTTTGGCAGTGTTGTCAATTTATTAATTCACTCTTTAAAATATCCGTGCAATTGAACAGAATTTACAGTTCTCGGGATGTGTGTCAGGAACATACTAGACATCAATGTCACAGACCGACCTGATGGATCACTCGCAGTTTAACAGGAAAGGATGTGAAATTCATAGTTTAGCCAGACGATGATTCATAGAATTCCAGAACCAGAATATCTCATTTTGAAAGATTAGATTGCAATGCTCTCTTTATTAATGCATTTCTGGAAAGGCAGCGATAGAGACATAAGATCAGGAAGGCTGATGAACCTGAACTGAAAGAACTAGCAAACTTGGGGAAGATTTCAAGGGATCATCTGCTTCATCTTCCCAACTCTCGTCAGATCAGTGTTGAAACTGGTCCAGGTCACTGGAAAACTTTCCATTGAGAGAGGTTCTACAGTTTCTCTTTATAGTCTGATTTAGTGAACTGAGCTGACTTCAAGGAAAATTAATTCACTTAAATAGCACTTTTTGCTCTTTTTCTTACTCCCTGTTTAGAATGCTTTCCTCTCCACCCATGCAAACTCTTCAGTGACTTAGTAACTTGCTGATGCTCCATAAAGCCTTACTTGTCCATAGAGGCCACTGAGATTTTCCTTCTCTAAACTAGTATCTATAACATTTATTTGGCAATTAAATGTGAATTATCATTCCTCTTATGAAGTTACATGGGTATGTTTTATTCATTATTTCATGACTGTAAATATTGTCTTTCCATGCATACTTTCACTACCATAAGAGCAGGAACTGGAGATTAAACATTTTTTTTTCCTGCTTTAGCATAGTACTTCTCATATACAATAAGCACTGATAAATCTTTGTTCAATTTTGCACTAAAGCTGGCTCACATCAGTTTGCTAGAAACAATTGTACATATCTCTTTTCAACCCAGTGTTTGGCAACATCGTGTTGGTAGCTTAAGGTCAACTGTAATGAGAGCATTTACACCATAGAAATTGGCAGATGCTACAAATCAGTAGCTTGGGTTCACATCTGTAGTAACCATTTGGTGAAATACTGCTCTGCCTCTCAGTTTCATCTAAAAATGAGGATATTAAATTACCTACTTCATAAAGTTGTCATGAGGAATATATAAGTTTACGCATGTAAACTACCTGGGAAAACGCTTAGTAGATAGTAAATATTCAATAACTGATGGATTCATTTTTATTAAATCATCCCCCTACCTATATCACAAATTTCCAACTGCTCTATGAAGCTTTCCAGGAAGTCCACAGTGTGGCCATGCTAGATTTAGGCAACGTCTCCCACAACTGCTCGGCTGTATGGAGGAGCACACATCCTTGCTGTCTCAGTGGGTTCTTCTTCATCTGCCCCTAAGATAAGGGAAGCTGACTGTGGGATGGAAATCTCTTACTCTAGATATTACAACAGAAGGACTGAGAGGCTGGGGCTAAAGTAGTAGCTAGCATGTTCTGGCATCCCGACTTCTCAGAAGTGTAACCTGCACTGAGATAGAGAAACAGCATTATCAGCATCTTAGAAGCCCCCTGTTGGCTACCTTATAGTTACTACCCTCCTTTCTGCCTGGGATAACCACTATCCTTACTTCTAACCTTACAACTTAGTTTTGCCTGGTTTTGAATTTTATGTAAAGAGAATCACATAACACGCACACTCTCTCTTCTTTTTCATTTAATATTATTTTTATGAGATCCATTCTTATTGTTACATGTAGATGAATTCTATTCATTCTCATTGCTCATAGTGTTCCATTGTGTCAATATAACACTATTTATCCATTCATTTCCTTGTTGATGTTGGCTGGGTAGTTTCCTTTCTGTTTATTAAGAGGAGTGTTGCTATGATCATTCTCACACGTCTTTATACTGCAGAGATTTGTTGTTATAGCTCAATATTACATTCTTGAGATTCATCATGATATTGCGTGTGCTGTTGTCCATTCATTTTCACTGCTGACAGTATTCTATGGCATAATATTCCACAATGTATTTGTCCTTTTACTGTTGATGTTTTCCTAGAGTACATATGTACAGGTTTCTCTAGGGGATAATTTCCCAACTGAAGTGCCATAGCTCCTTTTATCCAACAGAGCTCTGAAAAACAGTGGGCCCACACATTCATTTTTTTAATTTAATTTTTAAAAATTAAGATATAATTTCCATACCACAAAATTCAGACTTTTAAAGCATACAGTTCAGTGGGTATCTTTAGTATATTCACAAGATTGTTCTGTGATCGCCACTATCTAATTCCAGAAACCCCATATTCATGAGAAGTCACTGCTCTTTACTTCCTCCCACCAACCCCTAGAACCACTAATCTACGTTCTTTGCATCTATATTCTGGGTATTTCATATCAGTGGAAGCATGCAATATGTATGTAGTCTTCTGTGTCTGGCTCCCTTCACTTAGCATAAAGCTCTCAATCTTCATCCACGTTGCAGCATTTACTTATTCGTTCACCAGTCAATAGAAATTTGAGTGGTTTCCACATTTTAGGTGTTATGAACAATGCTGCTAGGAATATATATGTGCAATTTTTTTGTGTGAACATATGTTTTCTTTTCTCTTGGGTGTCATAGCTGTGTTTTATGGTAATATTCTCTCTAACTTTTAAAGAAACCACCCAACTGTTTTCCACAGTGGCTACACCATTTCGTGTTCCCACCAGCAAGGTTCCAGTCTCTCCACATCTCCTCCAGCACCTGTTACTGTTAATCTTGTCTATTATAGCCATCCTGCTGGGTATGAAGTAGTATCTCATTGTGGTTTGGATTGGCATTTCTCTAATGACGAATGATGTTGGGCATCTTTTCATGTGCTTATTGGCCATTGCATTTCTTCATTGGAGAAATGCCTATGGGGACCCTTTGCCTATTTTTAGATTGGGCTGTTTGCCTTCATTTATTTATTATTTTGATGATGTTGAGTTATAAAAGTTCTTTGTATATTTTGAGTTTTAGATCCTTATCAGGTATATAATATAGAAATGTTTGCTCCCATTTTTTAAGTTGTCTTTTTATTTTCTTAATAATGTTCTTTGAAGCACAAAAGTTTTTAATTTTGATGAAGTCCCATTTACCTAGTTTTTCTTTGGTTGCTTGTCATTTAGGCATCATATCTAAGAAACCACTGCCTAAGAAACCACTATAATCCATAGTCACAAAAATTTATAGCTATGTTTTCTTCTAAGAGACTTATAGTTTTAGCTTTTACATTTAGAACTTTGATCATTTGGAGTTACTTTTTCCATGCAGTGTGAGGTAGAGATCTCACTTTATTGTTTTGCATACCAAGTAGCCAGTTTTATGTTCACATCTATGCTGGTCACTTTCTGTCTTCTCTTACCATGTTCCGTGTATTTTAGGGAGTTACTTTCCTCTGGCTTCCTCACCAACTGGCTCTCAGGTAGTGTCAGCCAAAGGAGGCACTAGTGGAAGATTAGAGGACAGGTGGAGGGGGGAAGCCAGAGCATTTCTGTCCTCACGCAGTCTTAGGTAGTGTCTCCAGCAGTGGCTGTATTGCCTCTGTGGCTCCATATTATACCACATAACTCTTCCCTCTGTGGTTCCCAGATCCTTCGTGTGGTCCCACCAGGCTTCTGGCTCCTAGGTGGCCCTCCTTGCTTTTTGAGTTATGGTTACAAAACCTACTGTTGTTACTCCTATGGTTCTGGGTGGGAAGCAACTCCAGCTGTTGCTAAGCTGTGGACTGCTTCATATTCCCTGTTGACTTCTCAGCTCTGCTATAGCCTCTGTTAAAAGAACAATACCTGGAAATGTTTCTGTTTTCTTCATTGGACTTGACTAATAAAACATCTAACAATTTTTATTGTATATTATAATACTTGCCAAAGATTCCATTTCCAGTGTATCATAATTATTGACTTTTAAAAATAAAACATATATATCACTCTTTCAGGCGTATGCATTTCAAGCTAACTACTGTGGTGATATGAGGCCACCTTCATCCATTTAAAAAATACATGATCAAGATCTTCATCAGTCAAAAATTTCACATCGGGCTTTTTGTTTTTTTTTTAAAAAATCACTTCTATTCCACTCCCCCACAGAAAGTTTCTTAATATAATGCAGTTTTATGCTTTAAAGTCTTCAATTAGTCACGCTAGACTATTTCGCTGCAGCAAAAATAGGTATATAAGTTAAGATTAGAAATTGTTAAATTTTGTAGGTCATAAGTTTCTGTTAAAATACTTCTTCTGGTTTGAGTTATTATAATATTCGCATTGCCATAGTATATAATTTATGAAAACGATATAAATACATTATAATCTTTATAACTAATTATTGAATATGAAAGTTAAACCTTTTTGGGAAATGCTGTGCTTTTGGTGTCTTGATTAATGGAGATCTGTGTGGCAGCCAGGAGATTTTTTAATGCGCTGGGGCGATGCACAATAGGGAAAAAAGCTGGCTAGGCGGTATCCTCTATTTTGTTAAGTGGGAAAAGGGAAATATAAAGATAGAAAGTGAGAAGCACAGGCATGTTTCCAGGCAGATCACTTTTAAGAAGGAGTATATGTGACTTTGGGGATTTGGAAGTTAATTCTTAAAACCATCTGTGCTCCTGAAAGTTTTCATGTCCTGTTAGGGGTTACATGTAACCCAGCATTCGGTGGCAAATATCTTGATGCAATGGTATCCTCTAAGAACACTAGGCAAGCTATTTGTCACTGAACAGAAGGCTTACAGACCACGTTAAGACTCTCCATGTCTTTCATAACTAGGTAGTTACTTAGGTGTGGAACCTTTAAGTCATAGAGCCTATGCGGCTTCAGCTTTACTAGAAAATGTCAAACTCTTATCCCAAGTCTTTTCCCCCAATTCACATTTTCAATAAGATACAAGAAATTTCTCATGGCTCTACATACTCATCAATATTTGATCAGACAGAATCATAAAATTTAATAACACGAAAAGTTCTTTTTTTTTTTTAACCCTTACCCGAGGATACTTTTCCCATTGTTTTTCAGAGAGAGTGGAAGGGAAAGAGAGAGAGAGAGAAATATCAATGTGAGAGAGACACATGGATTAGTTGCCTCCTGCATGTGCCCCTACCAGGGTCAGGGATCGAGCCTGCAACCGAGGTACGTGCCCTTGGCCGGAATGGAACCAGGGCCCTTCGGTCTAACCACTGAGCAACACCACCTAGGGCGAAAAGTTCTACTTTAAAGGACAGAAATTCAGGTCTAAATAGAATTCTAAGTAAGTTTATTTATTCATTGACTCTTTTTAACAAATATTTGTAAGCACTTTTGTATTCTATACATTATGCTAAGTGCTGAGGATAAAAAATGAATAAAACCAATCACTGACCTCAAGGAACTTACACTCTATTTGGGACACATTTATGCAAACAGAGAATTCAGGTGATTAACGCAACAATGGAAGAAAATGCAAATTGCGAGGGATATTAGGAAATGTGTGGGTTGGGGTTTTTCATAAGATATGTTTGTTTTCAAATTTTGGTGTCACCTTTTAGACCTCGTATTTGCGGTTCTGTGATGATCACTAGAGAAGGCCAGATCCTGAAGAAGTTTATCCTGTATGAAAGATATAGGAAGAGTTTTAAGCAATCTAAAACACGATTGAAATTATATTCTAAAAAGAGAACTCTGATGGCAATGTGGAGGGTGGATTGGCATTGGGATGGGTATGAATGGAGGGAGACAAGTTAGGAGTCTATTGCAATTGAGATTCAAGATGATAGAGGCCTGAGCCTTGGCAGTGATAATGGAGATGGAAAGAAGGTAGATGTGAATGGCATTCAGGAAGTGTCAGACTAGAAGTGGAAAAATGATGCCGATTAATTTATCGTGATACCCAAGTTCCTGCCTAAGGGGGTATATTCATTCAGTCAGTCCACTAATACATATGGATCACATTCTGCATGCTAGACTTTCTGCTAGCTGTGGGGCTGTCTCGGGCCACCAGGTTACACCACTCCAGCAGACACAGTGCATATTGTGTATGCATGGAATGTACAAGGGATGGTATTTCCTAGACTTCTTCAGCGGTGTGTTTCCAGATTACTTGTAAAGCAGGCACACACAGTTCTTGTCCTTATGGAACTTCACAGTCCTGAATACAGTGGCACCATTAACCAAGGTGGAGAACAAATATGGATTGTAACAATATACAATAAATTGTAACACCTCAACCAGTTTGGGTTTAGAGTTACGGGCACGCTGTAATAATACCCTTCAATATAATAAAAAGAAGGGAAGCAAGTTAAAAACATACCAAAACAAAAAGACTCAGTGAATCTACTAACTGCAACCCACCTTTCAGTGACCTTGGGGAAGAATAAGTTTTAAACTAAGGGAATCAGATGGATATCTGGAACATCTCATCAGTTTCTTACTTTAAAATAATGAAGATAGTGTCACCCAACAGGACTTCAGATTTGTTGATTAGCCATGCACATATAAATTTGCTCTAAATGTTGAAGTCAAACATTTAGACGCGTGGAAGCGTCAAGTAAGGAGTTTGATTTTAGGGCATGTGAGAAATCCCTGCTGCAGAACACCTACACATCAACGTGGCGTGATTAGATCTCAAACTGGTCATGAGAAACTATGGAAAGTTAGAGGTTTCACTTACAAAATAGAAATAAATATATTCTTTGGGCAAGGATGTGAATTAACAGAAAAAAGAACTGTATTGACAGAGGAAAGAACACTGACCAAGTAACAGCTTTTTCTCATTTTCTCTCTCTTTTTTAATATCTTATTTTTTCCCCACTTTGGTGTGAGTTTACTTTTACAGTGGCACAAGGGATTGTCTCTTATAAATTTCTCGTAAAGATTTGATAATAGAATCTATTAATTTATTTAAATAATCTAATTAATTTAACACCAAAGTTATACTTGCAGAAATAAAAAATAACAGGCTCTAAATGTATTGTATTTGCAACAGATTTTATTTAAATAAAGTTGAAAATATTTTTTAAAAATATATCTTTATTGATTTCAGAGAGAGGAAAGGAGAGGGAGAGAGAGAGACAGAAACATCAATGATGAGAGAGTAACTGATCGAGCCCACAACCCGGGCATGTGCCCTGACTGGGAACCGAACCCCGATTGCCTGGATCCCAGGTAGACGCTCAACCTCTGAGCCATGCCCTGCTGGCTTAAAATTTAAAATGGTGTTAAACAACAATGAAGGCACATCTCTGCCTTTTTAAAATTACATAATAAGTAGCAAATGATCTGTATTTTTGTTGCCAAAGAGTGATAACCAGGTACACACACACACACACACAATTACCCTTACACATTATTGAAGGCAAAACTCTGCTATTATATCTGCTATTGACACCTCAGACAGATACTGAAAATTGTGTGTTCTTTTGTGGAAGGGAATTATTGCAATTTGTGTTTACACTGAGTAATAGATTTTTAAAAGGTTAAAGATAATGAAGCAGGGAGCCAGGAATCACTCTGTAAGTTCTGTATACCCCCAGCGCTAGGGCAGGGCCAGGGTTATGATGAAATGAATTGAGGTACTGGCCTTAGGTGAAAAATTTAAAGGGGGTTCCAGGAAGCCCATTATTTAAGATATTTTAATGCAATATTCCTAAAAATCAAATTTTATATCAAAACATCCATGATGAACAAAATATCAAAACTTTAAATAAAGATAGGATCCGACCCTGCACTTATACAATCTTTTGCCTTACCCTTCTCCTGGCTGTGCCCAGGGAAGCTTCCATTCAGCTCTCCTGTTCAGACCAAGGAGGGTGATGGGCTGCAACAGTGGGACAAAGCCCAAGAGCATGGCTTCCAGAAGCAGCCTGAACAATTCCCCCTCCTGTAAATGTGTACAAAGGTAGTAACATGGTACCAAGGCCTTTTGTGACCCAGCTATTAGCAGACTGTCCAACTTTATTTCCCCACTACATTAAAATATTCCCTTCCAGACAGGATGGTCCCTTTAATATTCCAACAAAACTTTTCCATGTTGATATCTCAGTATTTTCTAAAAATACTTCAAACAAAGACTTTTAAATCTGCTCATAAGCAATACTTAAATAAATTTAGGAGACAGTGTATTCTAGGTTCTTCTTAGAGATTCAAGATGCATATAGCATATTAAAAGCTTGGAGAAAATCAGCAATGCTGTCTATTTATTTTGTTTAATCCAATGTTTTTCTGATTTATTTTACTGTAGAGCCTTAGCATCACCTAGTCTCTGACTTCAAGTACAATAAGGCAGCATCACTTAATCCTGCTCTCCCCTCCCTTCCTGGGTGGTAGTAGCATTTTGCTTTTCTGGTCCTGCAAGATATCTATCCACTTCCCCAACCCTGGCTTTTTATCAGACCTAGGCATGGAGCAGCTCTGGAGTTCTTGCATGCGATTTTATGTATATCAATTTTAATAGAAGTGTTGACTATGAGTTTTCATGGAAGACGTCAAAAGGACTCTGGGGGAAAAATATTGACCAATTTTATCTCTAATCTGTCCACAACCTTTTCCCTTAAGAATATATGCCTTCTAAGCATATAGTTACCATATCTATCATATACAGATAAATCATTTAATAGGTGTGATGTAGTGTTGGGAATGCTTATCTTATAATGACCCAAATAAAGTGACCCAACATGGAATTCGACGTGAATATGAACATCTTGGCGGCCAGATCATTGAAGCCCTAGCATTATCACTCACTGTGACTTGAACAAGGAAAGTTAATAGAAAGAACTGTTGACTCTAACAAGGGATTGGAGTAAGAAAGAGCTGGCAGGGAGAAGTAAAGAGAACACTAGAGACTACAGAAATAAGAGCATCCCCTACCCTCAGGGCTAAGAGAGCAACCGGGAGATGAGAAACAGGCCTTGTTGGGAGAGCACAGCCTGGGCACTCGACCGCAGAGACGTTTCACTGGGGGAACCTGCTGGATATCTGCCCTCTAGGGTGCTGGGGAAAGCTGTTCCCAAGTAGGTGTCTCACCAGAGATGCACTGGCTACAAAGTCGCCAAGGGTGGGGTGGGGACACTGGGGGAAGCTGTGCAGGAGCCTGGCACTAGGGAAGCCCCCCTTGCTGCAGAGCTGGCTCTGGAGGAGCCACAGGAGCTGCATTGCAGAAACCTGAGTAGAAGGGAACCGGGAAGCAAAACCCTTTCCTCCTGCAATGTTTCTCCAATGCCCCCTGCTGACAAAAGGTCAGTGCCAGCCACTAAAGGGAAATAATTAAAGGGCCCAGAATCATTTTCACAGAGCAGGCAAATAAGATGGATTTGGATCCAAGAGGCACACCTACGGAAGAAAAATAGTGACTTACAGGAATGTGATTGAGGAGCCGGTCCCACCCAACAAAAAGATAATTCATTTGAAGTTAAAGAAAAGAATCATTGCTTATAGAGCTTGATCCTGGCAACACCGGGAAAAAGCAAGTGCTTTCCCTGAGAAAAGCTTAGTTCAGGAAAGCACCAGGGGAAAACCCCTGGAGGGAGAGTTTCTGAGTATGACATGCAAAGGAGGGAAACACTTAGGATGGTTCCCTGGAAATACATCCCCTAGGATTGTAATCAATGGGACCTAGATGAATTCTTGGTGTTTTATTTTTTCTCTCCTATTTTTCCTACTTTTCTAGTTTGTAATTCAAATTTCTTCAAATGAAAATAATGATTTTTGTACTTTGTTAGATGGGCTAAGAGTATTATGCTTTACATTTCTCACCCTGATAGCACGGTGTGGACTGGGAATGGATGGTTCAGGCCATCATCCCAAAGTCTAAAGTGAAGCTTTAGAGTTCTCAGCGGTGGGATTGAAATTGGATAGCACCTTCCTTGGTGCCTTGAATGCAAGAACGGTCATAAAGAATGGTTAGATTATTGCAGGAAACCTATAATTTTAGGATGTTTTTAAATGTTTCATCAAAATATGTTAACTTCTACATTTCATATTCCACTACTTCTCAAAGATCATGGCTACCACCATAGGACAATTGCCAACACCAAAATACCAATGGGCTGCTTTGGGGAAAATTAGTTTTATTTCTCTGACTCCTGGGTAGTAAATTAGACCCTGTTAAGAAATTACATTGGTCTCTTCAGGTAAATAGAATGTCATTTAGTAAGTTGGACTGTTAGTCAAACACAACATATGTCATTTTAGTCAGCACCATTCCTGAAGACCAATTTGACAGGTGCTCCATAAACATGGTTCTGAAAGGTCACATGTCGAATGTCAGCCTCTTTATGACAATGCCGTGCTCTCTTATAAATGCCTGAAAATGGCCCATGGGAATGCTAACTATAACAACAAGGAAAGGTTTACAACACTAAGCCCTCCAATACAAACATTTCATCTCTTGTTACAGCCACGCAAATTATTATAGGTCCATTGATAAAGGGAAAAGTTTACTGAGCTTAAAACAAATCAGACAGTATTTAACTGCACAAAAAATTTAAATGGGAAACATGTCAGAAAGCTTTGGGATCACTTAACTTATTAAGCTGTCTTAAAAGTATATATAAGACTTGTGAAAATATTGTATACCAGAAAATTCTTGGTAAGCTCGTTTATGTTTCTTGTGTAATCATCTGTAAAACAGATGAAATAAACCTATGGAAAACCTTACCTGTTTTTTTCATGTTCGGACTACATGGAAGTTTTTGTAGTCTTTTTTCATTTGTACAGTTAATGTGCTCCCACTACAAAGGTCAATGAAGATGCTCACACATAGAGACATATAAGGCAGCGGTCCTTAAGGGGCTCATGAAAAAGCACCGACCCCTCATTCTTTTCTGTCTCTTTCGGCACATCCAAAATTATTAAGGGAAAAATATTAGTCTAAATGGTCAATATTTTATACAGAAAAGAATAAATTAAGTGATGCATTTTTCACTTTTTAAGAACTAATCTGGATCTCATACACACCCCATCCCAGTATTTCCTTTTAACATTTACTCCTTTCTGCTGTCCCATTCTGCCAGGGTCTGCATCCCTTTGACTTGAGGGCAGGGCTTGGCTAACTTTTTCTATAAAAAACCAGATATCAAATATTTTAGGCTTTACAGGCCATACAATCTCTGTCATCTATACAACTATGTTCTGTTAGGTGAAGGCAGCTACAGATAATACAGAAACACATGAATATAGCTGTGTTCCAATAAAATGTTGTTTGTGGACACTTAAATTTGAATTGTATATCATTTTTGGGTGTCACGAATATTATTATTCTTTTAATATTTCCCAAGTATTTAAAAATACGAAAACCATTCCTAATTAGTGGGTCATACAAAAATAGACACCAGGCCAGATTTTGCCACATGGGCTGTAATGTAGTATCACAACTCCTAATCTGTTGACAGTACTGTTTCTTCAAGGGCTATCCTTAACTCAATCACTGTCCAAAGGAAAACTCTCTAAAGATGGTTCTGTTTATAAAGTTTTCCCATATTACACCTAAAAGCTTTAGGGGTCCTCAATATGTCCATTGTTTTCCATTGCATATATGAAAAGGTTATCTGAATTTAGCCAGTCCATTGAAAATGATTTTAAGATTTTACAGTGATTTTTTTCTTTTTTTTTTAATCCTTACCCAAGGATATTTTTTTTTCATTGATTCTAGAGAGAGGAAGGAAGAGGGAGAGGGAGAGGAAGAAGGACAGAAAGAGAGAGATGTGTGAGAAACATCAATTGGTTGCCTCCCAGAAGCCCCCTGACTGGGACGGAACCAGAAACCTGGGTATGTGCCCTGACCAGGAGTCTAACTCTCGACCTGTGCACGGACTAATGCTCCAACCACTGAGCCACATGGGCCAGGGCAACTTTTCACTTTTTATCAAGAAAACATATATATAAAATAATGTATAAGGGTTAGAAGATGAAACCTGAAAGAAGCATGGGTTTTGCTCCCAGTTTAGGGATTCAGTGCTTTAACTAGATAAATAGCTGTTCATTCCACATCTCATTTACCAGATGTTGTTACTAAACAGTTATATTAAGTGTTAAAGGACACAAAGGGGAAAATTACGCTTGTGTCTTCTAGAGTAGCCACATTTTCAGAAAAAAATATATGTTCTTTTTTATACCATAACATGCAACAGAGAAGATAAGTATTTCTGAAGGGGAATCTAGTGGTTGATTTGTTCCAAATACTTCGGGGCGAAAAAAAAAAATCTAAATCTGAGTGAGATCATGCAAATTACAGTACAAAATACACAGATGTAAAATTTCTAGGTTTTCCTATGTGCCTACTGCTACCAGGAGAGGTTTGGTTTAGGGGTCTGTAAAAATGTTTTCTCCCCTTAAGTATAATGCTCTGAGCCAAGACATCATCAGTTGCAGGCTCAGTCAGTTCCTGTTGAAAGTGTGAACGTTCAGCAAGAGGCTATTTTGAAAGGGGACTGAAAATCTGCTCTGCCAGATACCTGAAATGCTGTTGGGGTATTCAGTGGAAAATTTCATTTCCACATTATGAATAACTGTAGGATATTTTAAGGGATCCAAGACTACTAACTTCCAAGAGCTGCTTATGTTAGTCCCACTGAAATGTGAAGTAGAGGGAGGAAGCCCAAGGAGGGCTTTAAAGCTGAATTACCAGATATTATTAATTAAAATAAATAATTCACCATTGATTAAATTGCCCTTAAAATCCAAGGTACTCAACCACTGAGGCCTACATGTTTTGCTATCCACCAAATAAAACAAAGAAAGGACAAAACAGCTATTGAGAAGGAAAGAGGTAAAGCCCCTAAGACGATGACTGAAATTCAAAGTGCCCTAGAATATCTCACTCAAAAAAAAAAAAAAAAAATCTCATCTGGTTGCCCATCATTGAAATATTGACCATTCTTGAGCGTCTTTCAAAGTTTTTGGGTGTTCCCTGTTCTGTGGATTTCCTGGGTTGATAAGGACAAGCCCAGATAGGGTGGCATGTCACCTACTGTGGTAGTCACTGAATTTCTACCTCCTTTGATCACAGAAATAATCCACTTCCTGCCACCTCCCCTCTTCGCAGCCGCCACACCTTTAAAAACAATACAGAACAAATCAGAGATTTTGGTTAGTGGCATGGTGTGCCCCAAATAAAGCGCCGGGCTAAAAAGGGGGGGAAAAAAAAGAAATCCATGTGTGTGAGTCGCGTGTGTGTATTTAAGAGTGTCAGCGTGTGGATGATGGAGAGTGTCCGCGTTCCTGCGAGTGGCGGTAGGAGGGCCGCGGGGGCAGTGCGGCCCGCGGGACGGCGGAGGGGCAAGCCTGCCCCCCCCGCGGGCGGCCGGCGGGGAGCGCCCGCCCCGCGAGCCAGGCGGCAGCGGTGCCCGGGGTTAGAGCTCTCCCCTGTGACCGAAAAGATAATTAAAAATCGCGCGCGCAGGAGACAGCCGAGCTCCTCGCTGCGCACCGAGTCCGCGCGGGTCCGTGGGCTCTCGCACCCCTGCGGCCGCCGGGCCAGGAGGCCACTAGTCCCCGGCGGGTGTCACAGTGGGTGGTGCGGGATGCTTCTGGAAGTCAGCGAGGGTGACTGGCCCTGGGAGGGCCCAGGAGCTGGAGGGAAGAGGCGAGGAGGGTACCCCGTCTGTGGGGGGTACTTGGGGGAGAGGTGGGAACGTGGAGAAAAAAGTGGGAAAGGGAAAGACGGACGAGGGAGGCGTGGAGTTGTAAATGGAGAAAGGGAATGTAAAATTAAATCCCCAAAGAGGAAGGACAGAGCGGTGTCCCCCGAACCCCATCCTTACCCCTGCGGGGGTGCACGCCTAGCCACCCGCCTCCCTCCCACCCCTCTCGCGGTCCAAAGCCCCTCTGTCGCCGGCGCATCTGTTTATAGAGGGCAATCCTGGTCTCGAGGTCACTCAGTGACACCCCTCTTGCTGTTGAAATGGGCTCCAGAATCTGTGACAGGCACCAGGTCCCCTCTTGCGTGCCCCTCATGCCTTCGAAGGTCTTCCAGGCCCCTTCAAGGGCGCAGATCCCAGCGCCCGCCGAGCGAGTGGACGCCGGGCTTTGAGCTTTAACAGCCGGGAGGGAGGGTCGTGGCAGGTCCCTTACCGGGGTGAAGAGGCTTTTGCGCTGAGCAATAAAAACACCAATTAATGGGTCCGTCAATTGTTTTCAGTAAGATGGGGGATGCATCTATCAACTGGCTTGCTACCTTAATACTCGCAAGTGGAGGCATTCTAATTTTTTATTTATTTATAAAATCACTTATGACTGTGTCAGCTACCCTATTAGGAACCTTTGAAACTTTGATGACTGATGATTCTTTTTGCAAACACGTTTTCAAGCGTTGGAAGGCTTAAAGGAATTTGACAGTAAGCGAGGAACGTAACAGTACACAGCGTGGAGGGGAACGGGCCTGGCGCCCCCTTCTTAGAGGCGCAATAGCCTCAAGCGGATTTCCCGGCGTTTGCGGGCGCCACACATTGTTTTATTTGTTTTGAAGGCTCAGAGTTTGAGGCTGGTCGGAGACACCCACGTGCTTCTGACTCTCATCAGCGTAATGATTGCCTCAGCCAGAGTCGTGTCTATATAAACCACAAAAACCTAATCATTAGAAATCCCAGCCTCCAAAAACCACATTTTAGGTAAAACTGCCGCTTTTCCCCCGCGCTCCTTCATCCTCTGGACCACAACTTTTTGGGGGATCCAAAGTCGCTTTTTAAACCCACATTGGGAAATAAATACATAAATAAATAGCCATCGAAGCATTCTGAATATTTTATTTTGTATTTTTAACTTTTTTTTCCCTGGGAATGGTGGGAAAGAAAGTTAAGGCATTAGACTTAATTTTAGACGCAGAACAGACTTATTAAAAGATTGAAATTGATGGAAAACTGCTGGAGTTTCTCCCCAGCAAGGGTTTTTGCAACTTATTTTAATCACCAAGATGACAGTTTTCTAGTCCTTAAAAAAACTCATCCTTGTTCTCTAGAAAGAAAAAAACTCCACCCACCCACTTGAGTTTCTAAAAATTATTTTGACTCGTGCCCCCCTCCCCATTTTTCGTGTCACTTAGACAAAAAAACACCCAAACCCTGCAGGATCTTTTCCCCCCCGGGAGCCGCTCCGGCAGAAGTGGGGGTGGGGTGGGGGAAGGGTGACGAGTGCTGAGAAGTCAGCACAGACGCTCAAGAATTTTCCTTCCTCCTCTCCTGAAGTTACAACGAAAAATACCGACAGTCAGATCTGCCCGCGGCTCTCTGGCGTCTCAGCTGCAAGCTCTTCGGACCGAGAGGGGGTTCCTTGCCCTAGGGGGAGGCGGGGAGAAGCCAGAGGACGCGAGCAGGCGAGATCCCCCTAAACCCGGGCCGCCTCTCAGCTTCGGAAGCTGCGCTCGGCGCTCTGGGGGCTCCTTCTCGCGGCCGGCGGGCGGCGGCAGCGGCTGCGATTCGAATGCTCAAGATCCGTTGCCCCGAGATCCGCTGCCCGAGACTTACCTCCCGGCACCTCGAAGCGCGAGGGTCAGGGGAGCTTTGCAAATAGCAGCAGTGGATGCAAGGAGGTGGCGGTGAGAAGGCGAGAAGAGAAGGGAAAGGAAGGAGCGGAGCCCGGGAGCCCGGCTGGCAGGCGGCGCAGGAGGAATCTGAGCGCGCAGCCGGCGCGGGGGGAGCGGCGGCCGCGCGGAGGAGGCGGCGGCAGCAGCAGCAGCAGCCGGGCCGGCGGGCGGGCGGCGGCGGCGGCGGCGACTCCTGCCGCTGGGTAGCTGCGCGCGGTGCGGCGCGGCGCGGCGCGGCTCGGCGGGCAGCGCACGACTATGTCGGCCCCGGGGCTGGGCTGAACCCATTCGGCTCCACCGCCGGACTCAAACTGGGAGGGGGCGCCAGCGCACCCAGGACGCGGTGCCCCAAGGGACCCCACTCTAAACTGCAAACTGAAGTCCCCCTCCCCCCCGCCTCGCCGGGCCGAACACATCCCCGCACCCGGTCGCAGCTGCCACCCCGGGTGTTCCAAAGTCTCCGGCAAAGATCTGCGCCTCCCGGGTCTTCCCACCCGCCAACCCGACTGCACCGCAACGCCACCGCCGGCCCCCGTCAGACTTCGCCCGGCAGTCGGCTTCATCGAACTTGATTTCTCACCTCCTCAGCACCATCACCTCCATCCCCTTTCCCCCGTCTCGCCTCCACCCCCCCCAATTTCCTCCTCCTCGCCCCTCATTTCCACCCTCCTCCCCCTCCCCCGGCCACTTCGCTAACTTGTGGCTGTTGTGATGCGTATTCCCGTAGATCCGAGCACCAGCCGGCGCTTCAGCCCCCCCTCCAGCAGCCTGCAGCCCGGCAAGATGAGCGACGTGAGCCCGGTGGTGGCTGCGCAGCAGCAACAGCAGCAGCAACAGCAGCAGCAGCAACAGCAGCAACAGCAGCAGCAGGAGGCGGCGGCGGCAGCGGCGGCGGCGGCGGCGGCAGCAGCGGCCGCGGTGCCTCGGTTGCGGCCGCCGCACGACAACCGCACCATGGTGGAGATCATAGCTGACCACCCGGCCGAGCTCGTCCGCACCGACAGCCCCAACTTCCTGTGCTCCGTGCTGCCCTCGCACTGGCGCTGCAACAAGACCCTGCCCGTGGCCTTCAAGGTAAGACGCTGCGGCCGCCACCCTCCCCCTCCCCGCCCGCGGCCGAGCGCCGCGGGACCTGCCCGCCGGCGCCTCCTGGACCGCGGGGGCCCGGGCCCCGACGGCGTCGCAAACCGCCTACTTTGGAGGCTCTCACCTGGGGGACCCTCGGGTGGCCCTCTGCCCCTGGATCTCCCGGCGGGCTTGGGCTTAGTGACCCCGCGCAGATCCTTCCCTCTCCCACCTGTGCCCGCAACCACCGCCTCAGTCCTTGTCCCCGCGGTTCATCACCCCTCAAGTCTCCGGGTCAAAGTTCTAACCCACTCCTCTGAGCCGTCTCCCCTCCCCCAAGAGCCTCCAGGTGCCCACTCTTTGCGTCGCCACCCCGCCCCCATTCCCTAGGGGCGAGGAGCCCCAGCATTTCCCCCCGGGACTCCCGCGTCCTCCCCCCGGGGCATCCCGGCCGGCCCCGCAGCGCGGGCTGCGGGCGCTGCTCCTCCCCGGGATTCCTCGCGCCCGCCGATCGCCCCTCGGCCGGTCTCGGCGCCCCGGCTCTGACCCGCTGAGCCTGAGCGGCCCCGGCCCATCCCCGGCGCGGGGAGCGGCGTTCCTGGGGTGACGGCGCCCGGAGTTCGCGCCCGGGGCGGGGCGCCGGCTGCGGCGCGTGGGCCGCATCACCCGTGCCCGAGAGGGTCGCAGGCAAACCTCCGAACTCCGGGCGCACGCGAGGGGGGACGGGACGAGGGTATTCGCTCGGCTCGCAGGCTCGCGCCAGTTCCCGTTACCGGGAGGAAGGCGGGGCCGCCGGGGTCGCCGCGCGCCCCGAGGCGGGGGAGCCAGGGAATCGCGGGCGCTGGACCCTCGAGTGCGGGAGGCGCGGGCCCGCGGAGGGGGCGGGGGCTGGGGCCGCCTCTGCCCGCCGGGCCCGAGCTCCCCGCCTCGCCCAGCTGGCGGGACGAGGGAAACCTGCGAAATGCCTGCGGTTCGCCCGCCTTGAAATCTGAGGTGAAATTTCGCGCGTTTGTCTTATTATTACTTCCAAAGGACTGCGATCCCAAAGGTCCCCCCCCGTTTCTGTCAGGTCGCGGGGGGCACGGGCGGGTGGCCTGGGTGCGGAGGGAGCGCGCCCGGGGTTCGGAGCGCCCTCCGCGGCCTCCGCCGCCGCCCGGCCCGTTAGTTTGCGGGCGGGTGTCCGCAGCCAGTGTCCCCGGCAGGTTGAGGGCGTGGGGTCCCTGCCTCTGGCAGTGGCCCGGTGGGTGTCAGTAACGCGACCGGGCCGTCGCGGCAGCCCTCGCCAGGGGGAGACGCGGAGCCCCCGGCCCGGGCGGGTTAAAGGGACGCGGTTGCCGGGCTGTCCTCACTCGCGGGACTAGACGCGGGGATGGAGGGGGCGGTGGAGCCAGACGGGAGACGAGCCTCGGAGGGCCGCTTCCGGCCGTCTAGCCTGGGACCCCTGGGCGCTGGGGTCCGTGGAGACGAGGGTCGCAAGGCCACGGGTGCGGGGCCAGAGGAGGTTCATGCCGGGTTCTGCGCTGCGGACCCTGGGGCCAAACTCCCCCGGGCCCGGCGGTCCCCGGGGGTTCCTTACCCTGCCCCCGCCCCCGCCCCCGCCGGCGCTAATGCGGATTCCTCGTGCGGGTGGGGTGGAGGGAAAGGGGAGTCCAGGTCAGTTACAGCTGGTTATCTCCCCAGGTCTTGAATCAGAACAGAAATCAGAATGAATTGTTTTGGAAACGGGGATGGAGCATTCTGGGGCAAGTTTCATTTTGCATTTGGCTCAAGAAAATGCATGTTTTTTTTAAACCGTCCCGTTTCTCCTTTTATAAACCACTCATTTTGTAGGTGGTTTTCTTCTTGAAACATGGAAAGCACAGAATATTGTAGAAATTAAAATTTCTGACTAGGAGATATCGTCTATAACGTTCACAGTCCAAGGGGCCCAGAATTTTCTAATTAGCCTGTATTTCCACCCCCTCCCCACAAAAATCCCAAACACAAACAAAAAACCTGGATGAAAACAGCAAACATAGATAAGTAGATATTTTGTTTATATAATGCCACAAGTCAGGATATGTGAAAATTTAAGAGTAAGTGCCTACATTTTTAAAGATATCATTTAGGTGTTTGATGATCTGTATACTGTTTGTTCTGCTAAACATGTTAAGGTATAACTGTTTTGAACTTGCTTCACATTTATGGTGCTGAATTGATTTTGTACATTAGTATTTTAGATAGAAAGGATATTTTTGGCATACAGATAGAATGCAATTTAGTTTGACCTTGTCTCAGATTTTGGTTGTCCTTAGGGTTTTGCACCACCACCCTTTAAAAATTATTTTGAAAAGAGATTGCTTTCTTCGCTATTAGTCATACCTGTTAATTAGAGTGATTGTACTTGTAACCAGCAAACAAAGCCATAGATAACATAGCCATACTAAAGTACATACTTATTTCATATTCATTAAAAAGAGGTTGAGTTAACCTAAAAAGTGAACTCTCAATGTTTTCTTAGCCCCGTACCTATATTGAACAAAATTCAAATAGCAGGTGATAGCTGAGATCCACTTAATATAAAAGTTTCATCTTTGCTGAAAAGGATGTGTAGATATTTGGAACATCCAGATACAGACAACAATTTTTGTGTTCATCTGAATGTTAGTAACAGCAGACTCTCTTTACCTTGCTTTTGCGATAAGGGCCTGAGAGCAGTGGGCTTTCTACACTTGCAACAAAATCAAATACATCTGCAATGAAGAAATAATATGAAGAAGTCTCAGTTTTAAAAGTGGTGAGAACAATTTGGCTATAATAATTAGAGCCATATACAAAGTACATTATAGTGTTACTGGATAGATAACAGACAGGTAAACACATTTTAAAAAAACAGAACGGAACCGTTGAGAAATCTGCTATTCAAATCAATACAGTATTTATTGAGCCTGTATTTTATGTCTATGACACTGAGCTCACCGCTGTAGGGAATTAGAAATGAATTCAATAGACTGTGTTTTGATATGTTAATTTAAAATAGTGCTTCAAAATGATATCGACTGCATATTGTATTAAGTCCTAAGTAATGTGTTAGTATTGTTCATCTGATCTTGTTTGGGGATTATACAAGAATACTTAATTCGTTCATACTCAACTCGTAAAAATGTAGAAACAACCAGTATGCTTTAAAATATGTCAAGTTGTTTATTAGCACTGTATTTTTAACAAAGTTCTGCAGTTGTGAAATGTTCAGTCCTCCCAGGTGTCAAGGAAATGGCAATAAATATTTTTAACATTTCTTTCAGGTGTATCTCACTGAAAGCTTAAAATAGTTAAGGCATACTATTAGAGGATCCCAGGCCTTTCTGTCCTTGAAATTCTAGTGACAAAAAAGCAATTTGCAAATTAATCTCATTAGTTAATGATCATATAGAAGTAGTGAGAGAGTATGTCAGCCCTGCATCCAGTAGCGCCCTTATAGTGAGGGGGTCTGTCAGCATTTTCACCATGTAGCCTGGTGTTCAGGGTTCATAACTCAGTTGCTTTAAATAGCTTCAAGCTGAAACACTATGCAGAAATTTTAAGTCCAGATGTATATTTTAAAACTAAAATTAAGTGCAAGGCTGTTGCACTGTTTCAAGTTAGAGAACACTGGAGTATATATTTACCAGTATCATATGTTTTTCTGGCAGTGTTAAAGAAAACACATTTTTAGATATATGATCTATTACTCATAGTTAATTCTATATGTTTAATGATAGCTTTCAGTATTTGTCATGAGTAAGGTTTCAAAATGATGGAGCAATTTCTATCTGAAAATATTTTTTTCGACATCATTGGCCTGTTTTCAGAAACAAGTATGCAACTAATAAGTATTTGACACTAGTGAGTTGTATTTTCCTTTACATAATTAATGATCATATTTTATGTTTGTGTCTTTTTTAATGTATTTATACCTAAACAAAGAAAAATAGATTATTAAACCTGTTAAAACTTTATTAAGCCCACCATGAATTGTTATGCAAAATTATGTAAATCACAATAGATTTCAAGTTGTGTGAAGACAGACACATTTTTGTGTTATGTCTTTAAATACAATAACATTATTTAAAGTTAAAAATGTTAGGGTTGAATATGTAAAACTTATTGGTAAGGTAATCGAAATGAAAACTTTTAGATGGAAAACAGATATTTAAAAAATTTTTAGAAAACTTATATTTGAAAACAGACTTGATAAGGTAACTTTCATTATGTTTTTCCTTTGTCATTGCTGTTTGTATCCTTTCACAAAAATTTCAGAATATCCATTGTTAGATGACCTAAACCAGCTTGAAACATTGCACATAAATTCCTGGCTTAAATTGAAATAATTTTAATCAAATTTCTCTTTGACATATATTTTTAAAATTATGAAATGATACTTTATAGTGTATTTACTTTTTTCTCTACAATTCAGTCTGGTGTTCTTAAATTCTAGATTAAACTTGAAAAATTAACTGTAATATTTGTGAAAGTTTTTGATAGTTTATTTAAAGTTATCTTTAAATAATTACCCTAGGATTAAAATTTTTTCTTATTGCGATTACTTTCTTACCTCTCTTTTTATTCTGAAGAAAGATTTGATGAGATTCTATCTTGAAAAATAATTATATTTCAATTTTGCTGCAAGTACAACATGTCAAATGATATTGGTCTGTAAGAGTAATTGATTAGTTAAGACTACACTTCTGTTCGTGGAAATGTAATGGGCAATTTTTATTTCCATATAATAAGACCACAAAACAATTTTAAGGGTCTGAGTTAATTCTCTGTTGCTTCTCTTTCAGAGTAATTTACAGATTTAGTCATAAGGGCTCTCATACAAAATTTCAGTGGCGTTTCTAGAGTTAAATATCCTTTATTTTGTACGAGCTGCGTATCATGTGATTTAAATGCTAGTTATAGTGAGGTGCGCTAAATAAAGGAACTTCTTTCTCAATTCTGAAATGTTAAGACATAAAATTACTTCTCTCTTTCTCATGAAGTTTGGTGAAATTGTAGATTTTATGTTTTAAAAACACCTACAAATGTAGTTGTTAAGGTTTCATCACAAATTATTTTTTGCAGAACAGAACTTCTGTATTGGGTAGTACGGAAACACATTTTAATGTGTGCTTGCTTCTAACTAGTCAAAGAGCGATTTTTGATTGCTCCCTCTCTCTGCCCCTTAAAATGTTTTCCATCGCTGGGGTTTGGTACAGATGAAATGTGCAAAAATTTCTCGATTCTTTTGGTTTTCTTTTAGATAAACACAGTTGAGAATCTCCAAGGGAAACTTTTTAGCTTCAGAGATCTACTTTTTAAAAGGATTCTGAAACATATAATTATGCATCTGATTGATATAAAGTCAAATACAGTACACCTTCCTCCCTTTTTCCCTCAAAAAAACATTAGGCGATGTGATTTGGTAGAGTGTATACCAGGAAACCCCCCCATTATATTTAACCATTAAAATAGAGTTAGCCATAACAGGAAAAGTTGTCACTATATTGTTTTAGTTAGCTTTTTAAATTTTTTTAGGCCAAGTTCTAAGCCTCATAGAAGACTCCCAATTTGTGATTACCTATTTGTTTTCTTATTAAATGTAATACGTAAGACATACCAGTATTTAATATGGTCATTATTATGCTGCTTAAGCAAAGTCAAATGGATTTATGTATTTCACTCTTAGGGATCTTTTCTTTCATATTTTCCCATATTGAATCAATTTTCCTTTTCTTCTAACTAAAAAAAACCCATTATGTTAAAAATATGTAGTAAAATAATAATGTCCCAGAGCTCTTGAAAATCTTCATATTGGGGCAGATTTCTTTACTTTTTTTTCTGAAATTTAGCCAGACTGGAGTGAAACCCATCAGCAGTTATCCTTTATCTTTCAACAGCAACAAAAAACATCTCAGGACATGAAGTGAAGAATTACGTATTCAATTGAACCCTTTAAGGATGCTCATAAGTAGGAGCTTATGTTTACCACACAGCAGACTTGGAACAGAAGTGAGCCTCCTCATCTTACAAAAAGTACATCATTATGATTACACTCTATACTTATATATTATCTTCTACATTTTACAGACTTTAAAAATATCATTTCCAATTTATATTGGAAAACTGTGGTTCCTGGAGGTGAAGTTACTTGTATGAGATCATAGCAGAGGTGGGAAAAAAGTGGGCCCTCTTGAGTTTTGGTGCATTCGTTTTCTTCTAAACAGTACAACTTTTCTGCCTTCATTAATATGCTTACTGGTTCCATATTTACTTTGACATAGAATGCCACACAGCAGGTGTTAAAACACAATATGCTGAGTGTAAAAAATGTCAAACATTCAGATGAATCCTGGCAATCATAGTAAATTATTTTAGTATTTTCAAATGTTCACATTTTTGGCATTGTGAATTTGAAAAATTGAAAAGCACATTGCCCCAATCAGTAGTACAGCATTACCTATGTAGTCGGTAGCCACCTGAGGCACTAGATCAAGCATGCAGGGAGGAATTCATGTTCTCAAGGCATTTACCCTGGACCTGGGAGTCTTCTTAGATTGAACAGAGTAACCATATACTATGCGTAAAGGACATTTGGCATTATTCCCACTCCTCTGGGATGGAAAAAGTTGTCAGAAAACTAGTTTGGAGCAAGGGCATATTGCTGCTAGCGAGGTATGCTGACTCAGACTTGTTCTTTCTCTTAGGGTTTTAACTGGTAGCCTCATGGACTATTGGCTGTGGACATGATGCTTTTTTTGGAGCTCTTATCATTTGTTTATTTCAAATATACTTATCAAACACTTCCTATGTGCCAGGCAGTTTTGGGAGTTGGGCGTATAGTGCTGAACAAGACAGATGAAGGCCCTTTCCTCTTATAGTTTTCAATCTAATATAATCTGGACTCCTAAGAGTGAGTCTCACAGCTTTGGGGTATTATATCAAAAGGAGTATATCTACTCCTTTTATTACTCATGTATTATTAATATATGCACATTGAAATGAGGATCATGTGAGTATACTGGAATGCTGTGGAAGTGGGTTCTGCAATTTAAGGGAAGCTTTAGGATTTTAAACTGAATAACAAAGTGCTAAAGAAGGAATGGAATTGAAAAACAGACTAAGAGAAAAGTATGGGTGATAAAAGTATTGACTAGTTCTTTTTCCTGGCTGGAGAAGAGGGTATAGTGGAGGAGTGTTGGGCTAGGGTTCATGGGTGGGGGAAATTAAGCCCCAAAGTATTGTTACAGTGTCTGTTTTATCTGAGAAATCTGCTTTGATGAGAGCATGTACAAGTTGTATAGGGAGCATGGAATTAAATGCTTAGGTTTGCCTTACAGAAATCTTGACAAAGGAGGGAGTACCTCTAAGGGCAGGCGAAAGAGGAGTGGGATATTTGCCAGACAGGCAAGCACATATGGATGCTAATGTCAGAGAGTAATGGAGTCATTGCTTAGTCACCACAAGGGCATCTGGAAGCTGAGTGAGGAAGAGATGGAAATAATCTGAACACAGGATCCTGGAAGTTAGTTGAGAGAAAGGCATTAGCAAGGGTCAGGGTCTTGGTAGTGGATTAAGAATACTGTGTTTTCTATGTGACAACAAAGGCTCTGCACCAGCATTTCCTTACCAGGCTCCACGTTAGTCAGAGGCACCCATTCCCGAGTTAGCTGACCCTGGTTAAGAGTGTGCTCCCTATTCTAAGAGCAGTGAAAATGTTTATTAGCCCCAGAGACTGATTATTCTGCGTCCTTACCTGACTGAGTTAATCTGCCAAAGGTTAACTGTTGAAGGTTAAGCAGGCAAATACGTCATTGAAAGATGGCATATGGGACAAAGATGAAATAGAAGTTTGACTAAGGGTGTATTTTCTGTACATACCACTCATTTGTCAGTCATCATTACCAGCCCCGTTATATGTCTTCAGCCTGCACCTAGACTTTAAGCTTCTTGATGGCTGTGTATATCCCACAGAACCCTACTGAAGAGTGGACATTTAGTAATTATTTGCACTCTTTGGTTAAAAGCTGAATACCTAACCCAGAGTAAGGATATGAAATATAGTCCTGGATACCACACCATGTTTAGGCCTCCATAGAGTCAGGAGCTCCAAGGTTTCACCTAAACGTCTTCTCCCATAGAACTCACTAGACTTTCCTTTTTAGCCTGTGATTGGGGATGAGACGACATCTCTGGTGCTCTGGGCTGCAGACAGTGCCTTAATATGCACGACGCAATCTGCAGATGGGGCATCGGCCTTCCTTCTGTGGCGTAATTCCTACGGACAACCTAACATGGGGATTTAATAAAAATGTACATATATTCGGTGAAGAATGCAACAACAAATGAAGGAAACTTTTCCCTGCCTTTGAAATGGGTGGACCCTGAAACATTGGTCTTTTTGAAGTGGCACCCTAACCCATATGCAGATGCTTCATTCCTGTCTGCTATTACTGGACTAGAGCACTAAGTCCTGATAAGACACATTCACCATGAGAAAATATTCTCAGTTTTTAAGCTTTTCTGATGTGCCATTATTGCTGCTGTGTTTCCTGTTTTATATAGGTGGTAGCCCTCGGAGAGGTACCAGATGGGACTGTGGTTACTGTCATGGCGGGTAACGATGAAAATTATTCTGCTGAGCTCCGAAATGCCTCTGCTGTTATGAAAAACCAAGTAGCAAGGTTCAACGATCTGAGATTTGTGGGCCGGAGTGGACGAGGTAGGTCTCTGATTTTTAATATTGGTAGTGGAATAAACACATTAGGATCTTCTGATGACATGCAGGCTGGTCTGTATACAAATCAGCACCCTCTTCTACTGAACAGAATTACTGAAGGTTTTATTTAAATATGTCCAGATGAAGTTGAGTGTTTTTCTGACTACTCAGGCCTTTTTCATTTGTTTTATGATATTGAATATTCAAACAGTGTTTTCAGAGAACTTGTTCCTAATTTCATTGGGTGTGAGCATATATGGTGGAGAGAAGAACAGTTGGAGATTCAAGTTATGAGTTATGAGGAGCCAAATAACTGAGTAAATTGAGTGGGAAAGGGGAAAGAAAAAGGAATGCATTGGATCAATTTCCTAATAATATCAGTTTTGCTCTAAGTGGTAGCAAGGACAGCTGGTATAATGCACTTCACTTATCACATATGTTACCTTTATATGAGTTAATTTATTCTTATAATAAAACTCGATTTAAAAATCATAGTGGTTTTTTTATTTTTATTTTACAAAAGACTTTTCATTTGAATAAGTGAATAATGTGTTACTTGTGTTAGAGTGACTATATAGTTGCCTAGACAGATGAATGATCAGGACTTGAAATATTTCCACATTATTTAAGGGTTTACGCCATCTGAATCCATATTCAAATATTAGGAATCCTTAAAAATGATCATAAAGTAGAAAATAATCCCTTTTAGGGTTTTTATAGCTATTTTATAAATGGACTTAATGTTTTTAAAAAAGTCTCTAAGGAAACCAATTTTTATTTACTTACCCTAAAGAGAGACTTTTAATAGTCTTTCACTAGAAGTATTATGTTCATTTATTTATTTATTGAATCTAATATTTCCATTTTAAATATTTCAATAGTAAGAGAGAAAATAGACCACTTTAGGACTGAGGTGAAATAAATTATAAAGACCTATGGAATTATTCCAACCCAGGTTTGAATTAGGAAATGAGAAGCATCAATTTTTAAACCATGTTCAGTAATTGCTCTTTAGTTTGGATCAGATGTCAAATTATTACCATTGTAAAAACTTGATAAGGGAAATTCAAGCAAGGCTGTTTCCGATGAGTAGTTTTAGTTTACTTTCTAGGAACAGGGCCAAGAAGTTGTAGTTTTTAACTTAAAATAAAATGATGCATGCTAATGAGATACTGTCACTGAAGGGTTGTTTGAAATAAAATGAGGCTCATGGCCTATGGTAGAATCAAAACTAAAGGGGTTATCTCTGCATCAGGCTTAGTTTACTTTCATTAAAAAAAAAAAAGACACATCCTCTCTTACTATTGACTGATTAGGTGTTAAGTGTGTATACGTTTTTATTCATTCTTCTTTTTTTCTAAGTTATTGGTCCAGGTCTGCAGCACAATTAAAGCTTCTCTTTTCTAGTAAGAATCAAAGAAAAATTTGAGCATGATGATTTACCTGTACACTCTGAATTACATCTTTCTTCTTATGTAATATTACTTTGTTTTTAACCAGAGTAATGAATTTTAGTATTTAAAAGATTGGGTGCTATACTTTATTTTAATTTACAGATTCAACCTGGTGTTTTCATTTATCTTGCTTTTGTATTATGTAGATGCTGCATAACTTTTCTCTGATCAATTTGAGTAGAAACTATGGCAAAGTGATAGTGTACTTTGTAAACCCTCAACATATTTATTTAAGAAACTTCAAAGAGAAACAAAGGGTGTGCACTGTTTTACTATATTGGCTTTCTGAGTTTTGGCTGGTTTCCCAAATAGCAATTTTTATATTTAAAAAAAAAAAAAGACAGACTTAACTGCTTGCAGACTTTTCACGCATGGAAGATGAAGAAAGCTTCTTTTGATGAAGTGTAATTATGTCCAAACAGAGCTGACCCCCTCCCCCTATATTTCTTATGATCTTAACTGAAGAAAGTAGGATTTTTCCTTTGAAGCAGCCGGGACTTGGTGGAGGATCTGAAATGCTACAGTCTGCTGCCAGAGGCAGGATGGAGAAATTGGTCCAGACTTGTCTTCAAGACTTAGATGGGGGGTGGGGGGGAGCGGGTGGAGAGAGAAAGAAAAATTGATTTATCACTAATAATAGATTTTATATCACTACATGAACATTATATGAAAGGAAACAGTAATATCAAGCTGAAATAAAGAGTACAGAAGGACAGAGGACATAGATAAGAGATACCACTCTTTGAAAAAAAAATGGGTCAGCTTTTCAGTGGCAGGAAGCCCTTTAACCTGCCTGTGTACCTGACCTGCTTTCTAACAGACTCTTTCTAGCTTCCTCTTTGATTTTCACACTTCTACATTTCTCTTAAGTTATTAAGTCTGAATCAACATGCTGCTACCACTGAATTTTCCCCCAGCTATTTAAAATTTTCTATTTTCAGTAGCATTTAAAAAATAACACCACGTTCTGCAAATTATTACAGTTTTTCTTTTCACTGGTAGAAATAAAAACTCTCAGAAATTGGAAAACAGTTTTGGATTTATCAGGAGCCGTCTCACTACTTACTTTGGCTTTATGGGTTATCTAATGACCACAGCTTCTGGAAGTGCCTTGGAGTAAAAGTAGAGCATCGGTGAATCTTGTATGAAGTTAGGAGTGGCTTTTCTGTTTTGGCTTTTCCTTTTTTTAGCCTTTATATTTTAAACAGAAGAATTAAAATAACTTTGGTCCTTAAGTTTTCTTGGTGTGCTTCCTCACTTTTGACATCAGGCATGCTGCTTTTAATTTATAAGTATTTTTAAGCACCTACGGTATACAGAACCTGGGACTTTGTTAATTTAGGCTGCAATCCCAGCTTATAGTCCTAGCCCTCCTGACTGTTCCTGACAGCCCCTCAGGTTAGGTTGGGATTGTCTTTTAATGGCAGTTCCTGTGTTTATCTTAGAAAATATATATATGAATGATACAGTGAGAGCCTGCATTTTAAAGTAGGAGCCTGCATTTTTATCATTTATGGAAAGTGATAAAAAAATGGGATTTGGAAAAAGGTGTTTTGTGGGATTCTTTTACTTTAAGGAAATAATAAATACTCACATAAACATTTGACTTAGGAAATGTCTTATTATTTATAAGGTGAAGAACCAATTACCTAATTGGGTGGTAGTTTCTGGAAGTTTCTAGAACATTACATTCATGCTCCTTCTCAAGGGGCAATAAGTGGAAAGAGCCTCCTTGATTTTTGTTTTAGTTGTTAAAGTACATCTTGATCCTTAGGATTTGACTTTAGAAGACTGTAGTTACAATTAAATACTCATTTCCTCCCCAAAATTCCATTTCTTTTTCAAAGAAGTCTTTATAGAAAACTGGTTCCACTTTGAACACTTTATGCTTACAGGGTGAAGTCTATATTTGGCTTTTGTCCCTACATGAGGTGTTTCTCTAAATTTGGGATAAGCATCAATGACTTTTAACACCTTATGTAAGTTGCAAAAGCCTCAAATAAAAATATTCTCAGAACCAGTTTAGATAAATTCATGGACAGTAGCTCTAACAGGTTATTTACAGACATTAAAGACGATTGGGATATATACACCCTTGATATATTGAGAGTAGCCATGGATGACAATTGCCTTCCAAGCGCTGCCCTCCAAGAAACTGCTAGAAATGCAGTTCTGGCTCATGACCATTGATCCAACCCAGAATGCTATCCTTTCATGGTTTCATGTAAATTAACTTTCAGCCTAGGGATTCAGCCTGTTCTCTTCTCCAGACAGATCTTTCTATTGTTTTGAGGTCCTGACCTGGATCCAGTGGCTTCCTATTTAACTTTCTAATCTCAATTTCTGTGTACTTTAAGTTTTCTGTAACTAGTTTAGACTCCTGGCTGCCATACTCTTCTGGTTAGTTTTAATGTATACAATAAACCCTGTTCTCTAATGAGATAATTAAACCATTTACATCCATGTAACATCCAGTATATAATGATGAACTATGATATATTAATGACACTTTAAGAATAGATGCTTTCATCATCCTGGCCAAGATACTGTGTTAGTAGATTTATATTTACTATCTCTTGGTCTTATAGAGCATATTGGTGCACATGTAGAAATAAATTGCCTATTAATTTTTTTAAATGTTCTCTGGCAGTGTTAAAAAGAGGAGTATTCATTTTAGGGTCTGGAAGAACTGGGTTCAGATCCTGATTTCCCCCCCACTTATTAGCTGTGTGGGTAAATTACTAAGCTTCTCTGGGCTTTAGTTGTTTCTTATGTGAAATGGAGGTGATAAACCAAACTATATAGGATCAAATGAGGTCATTTGTATGAAGTGGCTATTACTTAATAGGTTTCTAACCAATATTCATCTTCCCCTTCCTTGCATTCCTGTGTTTTCTTTCCTTTTTTTTTCTCTTCTTCTCTTGGGCCAGAAAAGAGACTTAAAACTATATATACTGAGTAACAAATGATGTGTGTCTTAAACATATTTTAGGAACTTACATGGTTTGGGTTGAAAAGAAAACCCATTCACTAGACTTGACAGTCAGAGACCTGTTCTACATTAAGCCTTGTATATAACCTGTTCCATATTAAGCTTTGAAAAGATTGCATTAAACTTTGCATTGATACATATTGTTTAAGATTTGTGTTTTGATTTAATACCCTTAGCTTTCAGTAAAGAGAAAAACAGTCTCTGACCAAAAAACAAAGCAAAACAAAATGAGGTTTTTAAAGGTCTCTTACAGGAGCAGGCTAAATGAACACTCTGGCCCGAGATTGCTGAATGTTTTATTGAGTCACTGTTTCACGCCCACCTTTTCCTGTCTTGTAACAGTTTGCAGTTTTGACTATCTGACATGACTAACCGTTGCAAATCTAACTGATTACAACTGTCAGTGAGTCTGTGTAACAGAGTCTGGTATCTTCTGGAGAAAGAAAGAAATCCTAATCTGCTACCAAACTTTTCCCTGTCTTTCCCCCCTCCATTCATCACTTTTAGCTCATTAATTAGAAACATCAGATGTAATATTTCCATCAAGTACACCCTCTGCTAAAAGCAAAATTTCATATTTATTTTGGGAGATGTCCTGTACATTTAGCAAAAATAAGTCACTGTCAGGGAGTTATTTCAAGATTTAACAGCAAGGATGTATGTCAGGGGAGGGGTGGGCAGGGAGGAGAAAATCTTTGTTCCAGTAATGATGAAATCATCATACCACAGGCACATTAAGGCCAGGACAGGAGACACTGGCTCCTGTTAAAATGATTCCCATAAGAACCTTCCTCTTTCATCTTCTTATTGTAGTGCAGTTAAGCAAATGAAATGCTAAGGCCATGTGAAGTAAATAACATAATCAACAGTGATTTACTATTGTTCTCTCATGGGGTCGTGACCTAATCCTAAATAAAGACTTCTAAAATTGTCTGTGCTTGGATGTGTTCCTGATGTTGGAGAAAACTGAAAGGAAGAGAACCCTCCTCAAGTGGACCAGGGTTTTTGTTTTCATTACAACTATTGCTACTGAGCAGGACTTTTTTTGGGGTGTGTGTGTGTGTGTGCGCGCGTGTGTATGTGTGTGTGTGTGTTTTAATTGGAGCCGCCCTGTATAGTACTGAGTGAAGATGCTGATCTTAACACTCAATGAGCTTAGTAACTTCCTGTAGTGGCCATCAGAGGGATTCTAATTTAGAATAAGGCATCTGGACTCTTGTCTTTGTTTCATTACTCCCTCAGAGATGCTTACATGAAGTTTGGCCATCTGTGCTGTTACATTGTCATCCATACTATCTTTTTATATTCACTATGGATTTTCCTCTTTTACATCTGCAGGCAAGAGTTTCACCTTGACCATAACTGTCTTCACAAATCCTCCCCAAGTAGCCACCTATCACAGAGCTATTAAAGTTACAGTGGATGGACCCCGGGAACCCAGAAGTAAGTACTTGCCTTCCTATTGGAAATGGTAATAGAATTTGCAGAGACCCTATGAGGAATTTATCCCAGATAAATTAGTGCTACTTTCGTGTAAATAGTTTCTTTGCAAAGTTTGCTATTTGAATATATTTTTAGGGAGGGACAGTTAGTAGAAAATGAAATTACACTTTTAACCTTTGCCACAAAATTGCTAAGGCCTACATAACTTTGGGAAATGAGTGAATAATTATTCACTCACTGTAAATATTTTCTAAGAAATTCTGCTCATCCATTGTACACAATAGACGGGGTAGAACAGACCCACCAGAGCTAAGGAAGAAAACAATAAACCGAAAACTCTAGAGCTTAGTCAAAAAGCATTTGCGTATGTTTCCCATGGTCTAAGAATGTGTTTTAACTTTTTACCTCGCCCACTCAATTCCCTTTATAAAGAGCACACTGCTTAATTACAAAGAATTTATTTGCAAACGATAACTTGCTTGATTGTTACAACACTGTTGTTTGGTCATGTTCTAGTAATTGTTATAGATAGTTTCTTTTAACACATAAAGTCAAACCAAGTTTAAATCCGCCTTGGTTTATTTGTCTGTCTGGACATCCAGAAGGTTTAAACAACCAGTATCAGTTTAAGGAAGTGCACATAATCCGTTTGGGCTAATAAACACTTTAATATACACTTTCCTCCTAAATATAAATCGAAACAGGTTTGGTTCCCCCTCTCCCAGACTGATTTGTACAGACTTGGCATGGCAATATTTAGATGTATTTAGAGATTAAAGATTATTTGACATATACAACATTAAAAATTCTGTGCCAGTGGAAACATCGTATAGAACTCTGTCTTTGATGAGTGAATACATTAGCGACCCAGCCATTGTGTTTAGAGTTTAATTTGGTTTGAAATACTTGTTATATAAAGACACACCTGCCTAGACAGTGAGAATGGCATATCTTTTCTTCCCCTGAAACTGAGAGAAAAGGGCTGGTAAAGTTTTGCCTCTGCCCAAGTGACATGTCTCTTAGCAGTGGGGACATACGGTGCCTTCCGTTCCTCTTGCGGCTGTCTCTTTTCACAAAGGCTGACTGCTTGCCTGAACTAGGGAGGCTTCCTGCCTCAGAAGCCAGTCTTTGAGGTTTTTCTTTTCTCCTTTCATGTGTATGGCGTTCTTCCAGGTTCACAATGTTGGGTCAGTGCTGGCCCTGTGTGTTCAATTTGAGAATGTCCTATTAGGCGATAGCCATGCGCATGTCTCCGGTTGCACCAGTTCTCCATTCATAGGGGCCAGCGGTTATGCAGTGCAGGTGAACAGAACAGAGCGGGGCTATCTTGCCTCGTTTTGGGCTTTGCCTAACTTTTCTGGACTGCCATAAATCGGGGATGATGCCTTGTGATGGAAGACATCTTCTAACATTTTATCTAATTAGCCTGTGAGTTCCTGCATAAAGCAGGATAGTAGTCTTTTAACATTTAGCCCTACTAATACTTATCTTTTAAAGATGTTTCCTGCCGATCTCAGCTGCTTTTCTCAGTTCTTGGAAAAACCATTATTGTGTGTATGTCTGTCTGTATGTGTGTATGTCTGTATATGTGTGTGTGTGTCTGTGAGTGTGTGTGTCTGTGTATGTCTATATGTGTGTAGTTATGTCTGTGTGTGTGCGTGCATGTCTGTGTGTTCATACACTCAAGAGTTGATGCTTAAAAGCTGATGATTGGGACAGGAAACAGGGAAGGGTGGGTACTGCCCCATTCTGAAAGATGTGACAAAAGGTAGCTTTGGTAAAGTCACTTCTCTTTCAAGAGAGGATAACATTACTTTGTTCCAAAGAGGGTGTTGGCAGAATTAATTAGTTGATAGGCTCACTGCCTGTAAAGGCAAAGAAGTGCTCTGAAAGCAGTGAGGGTTGGGGGTAACAGGGGTAGATGGTGCATGTGTCACCTGAGTTCAAGCTGTGGGTGCTAGTGAGGGTGCTGAGGGTGTGAGGGTGTGAGGGGGAAGCAGATACAGATCTCCAGTGGCAGACCACTGCCCTAGATTAGCCTGAGCGGCATTTCTCAAGAACCAAAAATATCTGTGAAAATGTAATGTCATTTCTCTGACATCATGAGGTGACTAAGTGTCTGGATATGATGGGTCTGGTATCAGTAACATCTTAACCCTACGACCTGGACCCTCTGTGTCAGATTATTTCCTGCTGCCCTGCTCTTGGCCATCCTGGGTACTGCTCTGCCCTGCTCTGGGCCATCCGTGTTTGTAGGATTGCATGCTTCTGAATATTGTCCTTTAATTTTGAGACTTTCAGGTGTGGAAAATGCCCAGGATTTTCAATTTTTTTTTCAACTGTGTGAGTATAGTAGAATTTTGATTGATTGGTGTGTATGTATAATGTTAACTGATAAATCCTCCAGGGCGTGGTTTGGCAAACTTTTCCTGTGAAGTACCAGATAGTGAATGATTTCAGCTCTGTGGCCATACGACCTCTGCCTCAAATACTCACCTCTGCCATTGCAGCAGGAAGGCAGCCTTAGCCAATACATAAACAAATACTTGTGGCTGTGTTTCAATTAAACTTTATTTACAAAACCAGGTGGTGGGGCAGATTTGGCACACAAGTTGTCATTTGCTAACTCTTGCTCTAGATCAGCAACTTTCCACCGGCATGCCCCAAGAATTTTTAAAACATGCATTACCTGACTCTTCAGTCAGGGCCACTGACCTCTTTTCCCTTAGATTGTCAAAGAAAGAATGACAACAGACAACATAGCAATAGCTGTCCGGTGTGAATGAGTCAAAATTTATACCTAGTTTTTGGTCAGATCGGCAAAAATACAGTATATTTTTTCGGTGTGCCGCAGAATTCTAGTAATTAGTTTATGTGCCATGAGATGAAAAAGGTCGAAAATTGCTGCTCTAGATTTCAAAAAGGCTTATTTTCAACTGTTAGCAGGAAGGGCTGTAGAAAAAGGCTTTCCTGAGGGGAGAGAAAAAAAAAAAAGATAATTAATGCAATTGTTTTAGGCTCCTCTCCCACAAAGTTATAATTCTTTACGTAGTGGTTGTCATAGAAATAGTGTACACCTGTTTAGTACTATAATGGTTTGAAGTTGAGGATCCTGAACTGCTGATTCCTAGTAAGGAATTTCACTCCTCCCTCTGAAGCTCAGAGTGTATACTGAAAAGACTACTTCTGGTAGATGAGCCATTCGAACAAGAACAAGTTCTGGGTTAATGTCTGGGTCTTTATTCAACATAGCATAGTGATTAAGGGTGATGGCTTTGGTGTCCATCTGTCCTGATTGAAATTCCAGTTCCACATACTAGGTGTATGGTAGTAGGCGAGTTACTCAACTTCTCTGTGCCTCAGTTTGCTCATTTGTTCAAATGAGAATAATCATAGTGTCATCTTCTTCAGTTGTTGCAAAGATGTTAAATGATGTGTAATGTCTGTAAAATGCATAGCGCAGTGACCGTCCTGTAGTAGGTGCTCATTAAGTGTTAGCTTTATTACAGCAATTTCCTTCCGTGTCAGAAGTTTGTTGTAAGTTTTGCGTATAGTGTGCTTCCAGGAAATAGATAGCATCTAGATTCTGTTCTCGAGTGAATTATTTTTTCCTTGCAGATGGCCTTACTAATTTCTGCTCATTAGTAAATGACACTAATAAGTGTTATAAGTTGTGTCCTGAGCAGGTATTCATGCTGTCTGCAGGAGACAGCTGTGCAGAACTGATAATAAACACACTTTGTTTGCAACAAGAAAAAGTCCAAGAGAGGATGCTATGGCCCTCGTGCCCCCTCTGAGGCACTGTGCAGAACTGATGATAAACACACTTTGTTTGCAGCAAAGAAAGGTCCAAGAGAGGATGCTGTGGCCCTAGTGCCCCCTCAGAGGCCCTGCTTATCAACACATCTGCCAAAACTTGCTTTTCACTCAAAAATCAGAACGGCTTTATTCCTTCTGTGTTTTCTGTCTCTGGCAGCTGAACTGGTGCTGTCACATCACAAACAACTTCTTTTCTTAATATACACATCTGGCGTTGGCAGTTGGACTAACTTCATAAGAGCACATGATCATCACTCATTACAAGATTAAAAAGTACCCCATGGCATCATTGATGTTTTTTCACTTTGATCTTTTGCAGTTGTGATTCATCTCAGTTATAAAACTTCCCTTTAAAGGAACATAGCCGATGACTTATTAGAACCTTCATCTTAAGTAGCATAAACATGAAAACGGTGCACATCTTTACAAAATGCCATTTATTTTCTTTGCCAGCTTATCATTTTAAGACATGACATCATACTTAAGATCCCAAATTTGTAAGTCTTGTGTTTAGGCAGGGTGTTTTGACCTTCTGTTGGCAAGTTAGCTCTGAGGAGCAACTGCCGTATGTTCGCCAGGCGGAGAAGTCAGGGCAGCAGCAGCAACAGTAATGCACTTGGATACCTAACTCTTTTAAACATCAGTTTCTATTACGATCCTTTGTTCCGTGGATGCACTTGGTTCCAAATGCAGTCCAATTTAAAGAATTTCTACAAGAAGGTGAAGACTTGGTTAGCAATGTCCTACTCGATGTTTAGGAAAAAGGACTGATGGTAAAGGTGTGGTTGGCTGTGCAGAGGATGGAAAAAGTAAGCCTCTGTACGTGATCGGAGTCCTTTCAGTTCTCGCTGCTTTTTCGGTTATCTGTTGCTAGATAACAAACCATCCCAAGACATCGCGGCTTAAAAGAACAGCCAGCCTATTATGTCCCACGATTCTGCGGGTTGACTGGGGTTCATCTGGGTGGGTGTTCTGCAGTCTCACTTGGGGTCTTCTTTCATGTGGCTGCAGTAAGATGGTGGCTGATGCTGGGACGTTCGCGATGGCCTCATTCATATGCCTTATGCCTTGGTGGGGTGGCTGCAAGCCTAGGCTTGGCTGGAATGATGGACAGCGGGGCCTTTCTCTCTTTCCGTGTAGTCCCAGAGCCGTTCCCTCTCCACATGGCCTCTTCATGTCTCTCCATGAGGTATCTCCAGCAGCATCTGACTTCCTACGTGGTAGCTCAGGGCTCCCTAAGGTACATAAGTGAGAGATTTCAGGCCTTCCTAAGCCTTTATAGACTCAGAACTGTCATAGAGCTTTATATGCTGGTTAAAGGAAGATACAAGTGCAGCCTAGATTCAAAGGGAAGAAACCCCATGAAGATATGAATGATGGGGGCAGTGGTCCATTGAACCACCACTATCATCAACTCCCCATAAGTGCTTAGATGACAAATGTCATTGTTGCAACAGGGGAAATAAGTTTTTGAGGTGCCATTCTCTGAAAGGCCTCTTGACTTTTTAATTTGGGGGACATTTAAAGTTCTACGAAGTGACTCTAAGTTTCAATTATAGTAGTTTCATTCTGAATTGAACAAATTTGGTAATTATCAGATGAATTAAGGCTGGGTGTTACCTTGTGGTGCTTGGTATTAGCAGGTCAATATCAAGCTGAACCAGATGAAAACTTGTGTGAGAGGAGAACATTAGATGTTTGAACATAGAGAGGTTATTAGCTTTGCCTGGCAAGGTGAAAGACCTGTAACAGAGGTAACTTATGAATGCTGAGGTGGACAAGCCTGAGGTTTAATACTTCCTGTCACCCAGCTTTGAAAATTCTTAACTTGCCAGTGCAACTGCAAACTGGATATGTAACACACATGAGTGGGTTTCTAACAGTTTTTGTGTGTCAGGCCCCAGGGAAGGAAATCATAGTTACTCTGAAGGAGCGACCAAAGCCAGCATCTGTATACTTTTTCTTTTAAATCCTCACCTGAGGATATTTTTTTCATTGCTTTCAGAGAGTAGAAGGGAGAGAGAGAGAGAAAGACAGAGAGAGAGATCACTTGGTTGCGCCCTGCACGCGCCCTGGGGATCGAGCTTGCAACCGTGGTATGTGCTCCTGGCCGGAATCGAACCTGGCACCCTTCAGTCTGAGGGCTGATGCTCTAACCACTGAGAAAACCGGCCAGGGCAGCATCTGTAACTCACTGCTGGGTTACTCCTATTCATTGTTGACCAGCCATTCTTTCTGACCTGGTGGGAGAAAGGAGAAACTCCACCTTTTCTTTTCTAGTGACCTGGCTTCTTTGCGGGCTTGAGTGCACGGCTGCAGTGCTACTCTGCTTGGCCCACTTTGTGACTTCAGTAGGGCTGGCACTTAGGTGAGTGAGAGGTTGTCGGAAAGGGCATGGTGATGTTTGTGTATCTAAGACAGCCTCAGCACCCTAGTTCACTCAGCTTGTTAGGCTGAAGGTCCTGCAGCCAAACTGTTTTCTTTTCCTGTTTGCTTCTCCCCACCTGTGCCCAATTTATCACCAGATTTTTATTTTTTAGAGAACATTTTATTCTTCCATATTCTTGAGGCACTTCCAATTGCAGAAATTTTACCTTATAAACTTAAGGTAGCAGACTTAAACAAAACAGGGTGGTCTGGACGTAGCATCATCTCATTTTTCTCTCATGCTCTCCCACCCAGTTCTGAGACTGGTTTCCAGCCCAGTAAAGGGTGGAGGGAATGGAGGGCTAGGCATTTTCTCTTCCTCATTCCAGATGATGTCAGTGACAGCTTACTTTCATCCCCCACGGCTTTGCATCCCAACTGGGTGAAGCTAGGCTTCTTATGGTGTCTGGGCCCATGTCCTTTGTTTATTTACCCATAGTGGATGTGTATTTAGAGGTTGGCCACATGTAAAAGAAGGTAGGGAATATCTAAAATGTGTTGGATGGAGGGACAGCAGAAGAATATTTTAAGGTTATTTGATACCTGCGGACACGGTTCTAACAGTCACATTCTTGTGTCTGTGAAGACAACGTGAGAAAACCTTGATAGGCCTTGTGTCATACTCCTAATGCCACAGGCCTGAATTTTAGTCCTTAGAGCAGAGCACTGGAAAAGCCCTGGACTTCTGGTCTTGCAGATTCTACCCTGGTTTCGCACTGTTTCTGCGCCCAAGGAGTGGACATTGTGGGTAAATGCCATATTTTGATATTTACAAGTCAGCAAATGTAAGCAGCAGTTTGATTGTCATAAATATTAATTATTTGGTCCCTAGGATATAAAACATTGTTGAAAGTCTTTGACTTAAGAGGATAATAACAGTTAAAAAAACGGTTCCCCTTTTCCCTTTCTTTAAGGAGAATGGAGAAGGGGGGTCAGAAGCTCTGGTGGAGGTTATGTCTGGTGGTTGGTGGAATGTGCTCTTGAGAAGAGCAGTTTTAAATCTCTTTCAGTACTTTTTTTTTGTTGACTGACTGTCAGGAGCTGGGAAGATGGCCAAGAAGGAAATGACACATCGAGAGGCATTTGTGTTGTGCAACAGTCTGTGGATCTGATGCAAGGATATATGGCCTGTTTACACATTCCTTCACGAGCAGACTGCATGGCAGTAATTTAATTCAGCAGCACATGGCATGCTGCAGCAAGGAGCTATGGCCCTAACATCCTTTCATGGCAAATTATCACAGCCGTTAAAACATGCTCGTGTCCCTCCTTTGCACTCTTCCCTGGCTCCCCAGTTCTGAATGTGCTTTCTCATTGTATTGGACTTGTGTTAACAAGGAGCCGTGGCTTTTACAGTAAGAGCACGTTTCCCACATGCATGCATTCCAGCTGATATATTTACTTCTAACTAAATATAGCACAGCAGGTTTTCAAGCGCTATGTGTTCTCTAAAAACACACATATACTTCATCCAAATGTGTCAGTCGTTTGTATTTTGGTGTAGTCGGAAATCATTCATTCTTTTTTTTTTTTAATCCTCACCAGAGGATATTTTTCCCATTGCTTTCCAGAGAGAGTGGAAGGGAGAGAGAGAGAGAAACATCAGTGTGAGAGAGACACATCGATTGGTTGCTTCCTTCATGAGCCCCAGCCAAGGCTGGGGATCGAGCCTGCAACCGAGGTATATGCCCTTGGCCGGAATCGAACCCGGGACAGTTCAGTCCAAGGGCCGACACTGTAACCACTGAGCAAAACTGGCTAGGGCAGAAATCGTTCATTAAAATAGTGTTAGGGCCCTGGCCAGCGTGGCTCAAAGGTTGAAGCGTCAGTCCTTGCACCAAAGGGTTGAGGGTTCAATTTCTGGTCAAGGGCCTGTACCCGGGGGTTTGATCCCTGGCCCCCGGGTCTGGGCATGAGCAGGAGGAAACCGATATGTGTGTCTCTCTCTCATTGATGTTTCTCTCTCTCTCTTCTCCTCCCTCTCTCTCTAAAAATCAATGGAAAAAATATCCTTGGGTGAAGATTAACAAACAAACCAAAAAAAAGTGTTAGGGACTTGAGAGATTTATTTATTTATTTAAAAATACAGAAATATGGAGTATTTCTTACCCAGTTTTGCTCTAGAAAGGCACCAGTTTTCTTTCACAAAAGAGATAATACCTAGTAGGTCACTGAGCTACTTTACTTCTATTTTGTTTGTACCATAGCATTTTCTCAAGGACGACTGGCCCAGAGGAGAATAGGCTATACTTAAAAATAACAGAGAAAAAGGAATCACTGTGTTGCTATTCATATTTGTACTTGTTCCTGCCCAGCACATTTTTAGGGTACATTTTGATGTACCGTAAAACATCATTGGTCTTCACATAAAATCTCAATCGTTTTTATTTAGGCAAGTATGTAAAATAATTGCTCATGTTTTTCGAGTAACTTTTGGAAGTTACAGAAAATATTAATTTAAGATTAGGTGCAACCGTTCAAGTAGGAGACTGCATCTGGAATGTGGTGCTGAAGCCGCAAAGGAAGGGCTCCCTGTTCCTCCCCAAATGCCTCTGCTCCTGAGCGTGGGTGGCTGAAATCTATTTGCTCGTAAACAGAAGCACTGCATTAAAATTTAAGATTAAGACATAAATTCAAATACCTCTGGAAAAGCTAACTCAGACTTCAATTCATATTAAGATAAAAATAAGTGACCTGGAATCCTTTATTAGGGTCAGGTTTGGGGAGATAAAAGGAGAGTGACAGTGAAGTCCCGGGTACCAGAAGGTGAACAGTAAGTCAGGTGTGCAGGCAGGCCTCTCGCCGGCCTTGAAGGCAGTCTTTGCCAACCGCAGGCATCACAGTGTTCCTGCAGGTCAGCCACAGCAGTGTGGGTTCCTGATGCTTCTCAGGGCTGCGGTACTACTAAGAGCACAGGGTATAATTTTAAGGTGTGAGTTTTTGGTTTTAATATTTCCGTATTTCTCTCTGTTAATATTTTCTTTTTATGGAGTATTTCTTATCCAGTTTTGCTCTAGATAGGCACCAGTTTTCCTTCTCTGCTGGTTTGAAAATTATTTCCCTTAATAAAATTAATTATGACCTCTGCTCACCTCTTGAATAATTTAGCATCCTTTAGAGCACAACCTCTCTCTTCTAATGGTCTTGTCTGATGCTTTTATCCTTGATTTACAGTCTCTGGATTAGGCATTATCGGTGTTTAAACTGTTTATTTGATATTTGTCTATATGTTTATTATCTATTTGCTTGCTGTTCCTTCTTGCACCTCAGTTCTTCCTTCAGGATTCAGTTTTCTTTTTCTTGATGTAGATCCTTTGGTAGTTCTTTAGTGAGAACCTGTTAGTGGTAAACTCAGTGTTTGATCCTGGAAGCGTCAGCTCTGTGTAGACTGGCTGCCCACCTGATGTGAGTTGAGTGGCATCCTCTTGAAAGTCTGTCTGCTCTGAGTGCGGGAGAACCACATTGCTGGTCATTCCTTTGTGCTAACATTTTTCAGGCCATTATTATCAGGTTAGTTGGAATAGTATTTAAGGGAATGGAACACAGGACAGATATCTTTTCATGAGAGATGAATGAAGGGAAATGTATGAGCACCTTTCACCATGGGGAGCTCTGAAGAGTCCAGAACCAACTGGCGTACAGGTGGGAGGGAATGTTCCCGCAGAAGGGGAGAAGGTAAAGAAAGGGGCATATAGGGAGGATAGTAGATCCCCCACTTCACTGTTTTGCCTTGGACAAGCTCTAAGGTGCTTTGGAACTTTCTATCTGAATGTATGTTAAAGAACTCCTTCACTGTATTTGATCCTCAGAGGTCGTCTGGCTGTTGCTCATTGAACAACCAGAGCAGCATTTCTTAGATGTCGGTATCCACACATTTTCTGACATTTTAGTGAGAGTACAAGACTCAGAAACACAAGATGCTTCTTTTATGTCATAAATGAGTCATTGAATGCAGCAGAGGGAAGGAAATAGATGTGTGGACTAGAGGAACATGGTTTAAGAGATCCGAGAGACCATAATGTGTCTAGGCACAGTGGATGGGTGACTCCCGTGTTGGCTCTGCGAGCCTGTCGTTGGAACTGTGCAGAAAGGGGCTGGTGGGGAAGAGTTCCGCTGACACGAGAGCAAGCTGGCACTTTCTGCCTTTCCTTTAATCCTACGACTGCACGTGCATCCTCCACAACGTGCGTCTTCTCATTCTTTACCTCCTTGGCACTAATTTTCATGAGCTACAACTTGGGTAAAAATGCTGCCATGTGTTTTGGTGGTTTAACCTGGGCTTTGTGCCTCCCTGGGGCTGGCTCTGGAAATTAGTAGAAAAATATGGGCCCTTCAAGGAGATTACGAAGATACCAAAACACAGGCTGTTATACTGGAAGTGAGAAGAACTGTAGATGAATAAGAAAGCAGGGTGATGGTGAAGACCGGGTTCCGATATCTAGAGCTTTGGTTTCTGTGTCACCTCCTCACCATTCACTCTATCCTACAAAACAAATTACAGTGTGTTTTGTACCATGAAACATCACAGTATTTTAACAGGGAATTCATCAATATAGGTAGTTTATATTTAAGATGTGGGTTAAGGGAATTGGAGGACTGGAAATTCCTCTTTTGAAACCTCAGTGCTATCTTAGTGATCTCAAACAAATCACCAAACTTCTCTCCAGTGCAATTTCTTCATCTTTTAAATGAAAATAGACATGAAGACAACTTCAGAGTAGCTGGGAGTAACTCCTCAGGAATGATCATAAAGTACTTGGCACACATGAAGGGCAACTTAAATACCAAATAGTAATTATGTAGCGCCTTTCTGCCAAGGAGTTCTAAACACTTAGACATTACCTCACTGATTCTCTTCACATCCCTTTGAGGGATGCATTATGTATTTTACAGCTGGGTAAACTGAGGCACGGGCATTTGAAAACTCCTGTACTCTGTCACTCTGCGAGTCAGCAGATGATTTATGGAAGTGGGCAAGGAGCCCAGGTCTCTTGGTGTTCAGTTACTCACTACTCAAACTCCCTGATGCCTTGTCATTACAGTGTGGAAGCTCCTGGTGTTGGGCCCAGGGTATTCTCGGTTGGCATTATGAAGTAGAGTTACCTATCTAAGAAGCAAGCTGGTGATGTAGCGGTATTACTATATAGTAAATAAGTCCCAAGGTATAAGGCCTCAGACAGAGGAGGCATATATGTAGTTTGTGTGTGTGTATGTATGTTCGTTGAATGAGTCTTGAATTCATTAAGATGAAAGTCGAACGGAGCTGAGAACACTGCATTTTATGAGATGAAAATAAGTTGTGTAAGTTAACCCTCAATAGAATCTCACTTTGAGTACCAATGACATAAAGTTAGTAACTTGAACAAAAGTTTACTTTAAAAAAAAAATCACACAAGTAGAAAATGTAGACAAGTATATGGTAGAAAAATTAGAAAATAAAAATTGATCCAAAGAAGAAAATAAAAAGTGTCCATATTTGCATCTCCAAAGATGACCACTGTTGATATTTTGATACATAAGTTCCTGCATATTTTTCTGTGATAATGCTAGCATTTTTGTGAAGGTTACGCAGTGAGGAAATAGCATCAGGAAGCTGATGGAATGCTACAAGTGGTATGATTATGTTGGAGCTGACAGGAGAGAGAATAGCTAGAAATGAGATTAATTACTTTGAGGAGGAGCAAGACAGTGGGACTCACAGCAGTTTCTAGTTAATGTCCTGGAAGAGGCAGCAGCTGTCTCTGCGATGGGGAAGGCTAGCCTCGCCTGAATGACTAAGACTAAATGGCTCCAGAAGGACCCCTTCCTCCCACTGCTCTGTCCCACCACCCAAAATACCATCCTCCTCTATAATAGTTGGCAGAGCCCTTTTTGTGACAATTGGAGATATGCTTTAAAATATAAATAGCCCTGCCAGGCATGGCTCAGTGGTTGAGCATCGACCTAGGATCCAGGAGATCAGGGTTCGATTCCTGGTCAGGGCACATGCCCGGGTTGCCGGCTCGATCCCCAGTTGGGGGCGTGCAGGAGGCAGCCGATCAATGACTCTCTCATCATTGATGTTTCTATCTCTCTCTCCCTCTCCTTTCCTCTCTCTAAGATCAATAAAGATATATTAAAAAATTTTTTAAATATAAATATTTCTGGCAGTGGGGACATTTGTTCACTCAAATATTATTTTTGAGCGTGTACTGTTAGCCAGGTGCCAGGCATACAAAGCAGAGCAGACATGATCCCCGCCTTTGAGGAGCCTACATTCTGTGGAGAAGACAGACAAGAAACGAGCAAATGAACATTTATCTATAATTGCGTCTAATTGCGAATTGTGGTGAGTGCTATAAAGGGCACTGATGCATTAATAAGGACTAATGGGGCGTCAGGGGACAGATAGGGACCCATTCCAGATGTGCAGGGAAGGGCCTGTTTGAGGAGGTAACTTTAGGGCAGAGGAAAGGGCAGCTCTGGGGAGAGCAGGGAAGAGGTTTCCGGCAGAGGGCACACATCATGTGCAGAGCCCGGAATGTGATCAGTGTCAGAATAGATAACCGAATTTAGATAGAAGAGAGGGCATTAGAAATGCCCAAATGATTAAGAAAAGGTTGCAAAAAGAGTTGACTAGAATCACACCCCCAAAAGTTGCCTGTCTTATAATTCTGCCCAAGGCTAGTGTGGCATGATCGAGGAGTGCAGAAGGGTTCTTCATGTCCATCCCCACTGACCCTAAACCTCTCTCATTTGATATTTTCCATGGTGCCTGAGGTCCTTCTTGGAGTCAAGGCTTTGAGGACAGGACCTTCATAGATGTTCTGCAAAGGATAAAGCGTTTTAAGGCATCGTTGGTTAACAACTTGGTTTAAATAAGTGGATCAGATCAGATTAGCCAGATACTCATTTTATAACAGATCATTTAGGGAAAGTGGGTTGTGAAAGACCTTGAAGAGCTCTGGTGAGGGAGACTTCGTGGGCGTAGATGGAAGGGTTATAGCTCCTCTGCTGCTTAGTAAGAATACCAGGTCCTGAAGAACATGTTTTTCTTAGAGAAGGAGCCATAGAAGCAGGTTTGTATTAAAAATAACCCAAACAAAAGCAGCAGGTTACCTACTCGAGGAGATTCTCTGGACTGTGTGTAATGCACTGAAGTCTTGGACTTTTATGGACAAGAAGCAATTCCAAAGGTGAGCAAGGTTTCGAAACATAAGAGCAAAATGGAAAACTTAAGAATCTTTAGCAAAGAGCATTGATGTTGATTAAAGGATTGTAAAATTGAACCTATAAGGATAAGTTGAAAGACTTGAGAGATTATTTAGCTTCAAGAAGAGGAGACTGAAAAATGACTTAATAATAGACTTCAAAATTATGAGGAGTTATTAAGCTGTGTATGGTGACCAGCTGTTTTGTTTCTTGCACAGTCAGAGAAAGAATAGGTTTTTAACTGAAGCATGATAGATTTAGGTTAGATTTTAGGAAGAACTTCTTGACTATAAGAATTGTTAATAAAACGGGTTACTGAAGGCTGAGGGTGTGACTGGAGGGCTTCTCATTCAAATCCCTTCCTCCTCAGCTATTCTGTGTGTGTTTATGAAGTGCAACAAAGCTCCACCTTTCTGCCTTTAAAATCAAAGGCACGATTTCTGTTTCCCATTATAATTCTGAAGCCCAGAGTCACAGAGGTTTGTAGACATAAATGATGAGGGTAATTTGTCTTACTTCAATGGCCATTAGAATCTTTAATTGAGAAAAATATGACCAAAAAGAGGAACAGATCTGCCACATGATCAAAAAATTGTTATTGATAATCAGAATAGATGCATTATGAAGAATTTGGGTCTGAGTAAGGGTGAGACTGTTTTATTGTTAGAAAAACTCAGGTTTATTTGACTTGTATATGCCAGGTACAAAAGGTAGGGTTTTATGAAGTTGATTCTTTTTTCTCTGTTCCTTCCCTATAGGGAGAAATTAAAAACATTTCCAGGTGACACTGGAGTTCATATAACCTGGGGCTCGTGAGATGCAATCCAAAAATCACCCTTAAAGAATTTATCGGCACAGAAAAGGAGGGAGAGGGGAAATAAGCAGGATTTATTTTTGAAAACAAACCTTCATGAATTTAAAAGCTGGCAGAACAGTGAAGAAGTTGAGCAGAGCAGATTTGGGAAAGGCTGGCTGAATGAATATGCCATTCCTTTAGACTCAAGCCCGAGCTGCAGGGAGGCAAAGAGCCCTGCTTCCTGGGTTAACCTTTCTCAGTGAAGCCAGGCGTCAGAGTTTTTATTTCTAAATTTATTCTTTAATCTTCTCTTTTGCTTATTAAATACCTGTCTGAGCAGCTTTTGTAATAATCAATTAGCGCACTTGCAGATGGTTTGCTTTAAGCACTTACAGGTCGCTGATGAAACTAGGAACAACAAAGGACACACACATATGTAGTGTTCTCAGATGAATTCTTTGTTTTGAACTGAGTGGATGCAATTTTCTCTAAGGGAAAAAAATAAAGAGACTAAAGAAGCAGACTTTGAAACAGGTGACATGGCTGGGAAGAAGGCTACATGGGTGTGGTGCTAAGCTAGGGGAAAGGAAAAATACTCAGGAAACATATTTTTCTTTCCTCCCAAAATAACCTGGGCTCCTTGGTTCCCTAAGCACATTTAGACCCTTGCGCCACTACACTTTGCCTTTCCACGGCATCGTCACCATTGGAGAACACCCACAGCCATGGCTGGGTCAGAAGTCACAACCCACTCCCTTTTACTGGCTTTCTTCCTTCCTTGTCTGTAGAATTTCTTGGTGGCCTTGGCCCTTTTGGACTTCATTTAGCCTTTTCATGGTTTCTGCATTTGGATGTTCCCCACCCCTCACCCCCAGATAATTTATTTTCAAAACCCCTGCTAAAGAGTTCTTAAAAACTTACAACTACCTTTTCCATAAAAAAGGGGGACTTAAAAGGGATTTGTGGCCTTTCTTTTCTGCTTTTGAGGCCAAAAGATTGATACTGGGAAGAAAAACAACTGAACAGCGGTGTGGTTTAACTGCTGTTATGAAAAGGAGCCCTCTTCTGAAAAGTTAGTTATAGGAAAAGTCTCTTCATTACACATACGGGCACAGCGGAAGGGCATTTGTTCCTTATTTTCTGTAATACCTTTGAAATACGTGAACTGAGGCTGGCTGTGTTTCCCCGAGGAATAAGCTATGAAACTGATAATACTGGTTTATCTGAAGCAACAGGAGGCCCATTGGTGTACCCACAGAAACTGGTTGTCTGTTCTTTCCTGAGTTCTCTCCTTCCTTGAGGACTTTATTAAGACTTATGAACCAACTTCCCTTTCCTTTAAGACACTGATAGAGACAGTGAGAGTTTTTATGCTCAGGGCTTTAGAGAAGGTGGGACACGTGGAACGATCATGTCCAGAGTTTAATCCAGAAGGACAGAGGTTTTAAGTCTTGCTCCCTAAGATTTGGGTGCTTTGGGCAGCGTGTCAGTGGAAGGCCCTGTGCTTTGATCACCTCTCTGGGGATTCCCACATGGGCTCTCCTTGGGTATTTTTAGAACTCTACTTTGGTGGCACAGATCAGATATAACAGGGAAATTTGCTGGGGCCAGAGATGCAGGAGTTTTGGGATTCTATAATTAGGAAAGCATAGATGGACAAAATGTAGGATATATGCCTGTTTTATTATTTAAAGAGCATATTTTTGCCCCTTTGTGGTATGCTATATAGTAGTTCTATATATTATGAGATGTGAATGCAGCAGTCTCTTGGTAGAGCCAAGTAGCTGGAATAACCCAAGAGGGAGAGGTGCCTTTCTCTTTACTTTCATTCAGTTGTCTAGGATCTGTGCTGATGTTTGATTGTAGTTAATCTGTCACATACTAGTCCAGTGGTGGCGTATGAATAGAAGTTGGTTAATAGGAAGGGACTTGATGAGATGTAACAGCACCCAGCATCCTTTTTTGTAGAGGGTCAACCTTCCATCATCAGTGACAGCTGGGAGAAGCCTCATGTGGTATGGAGTCACCACTTCGATCTCTTTTGTTAGGAGAACTGAATTATAAGTAAATAACAATTTGCAACTGAATTGGAAAAACTCTGACACTGGAAGATGAACTGTAGCTTTTGCCACATGAGATTTGTGGGACAAACTGACCAGAGGAAGGAAATCTGATGATCTAGATAGATGCCTCTGGTTATTACCACTTTTGCTGTGTGCCTCTTGCTAGGAACTCAACAGGATGAGTCACATATAGCTGTAAATAAAACTTTTATGGGGAAGGGAGAGAGCCTTGTGTCTGAAGGAGTAGGTGGCATTTCTGGCTAATTTATAAATGCCTCCTTTCATTCTTTTCAAAATTGGAATTGCATCAGAAAGTCTATTGGAAAAAAACCATCTTTTTTCTTCTTTTCTTTTTTCTCCCCCCCCCCCCCCCCCCCAATACTGCTAAGAGCTCCTGAAACCGAGCCATATCTGAGTTCCTAGTTCTGTTCCTGGTACTGTTTGGCCAGTTCTTAGAATGGATTTTGATAGTTTTTACATCAGGAAAATGTTGTCACACTGGTCTCTTCCACATTTAGCCAGGCTATTGGAAGACTAATGGTTTATAAATTATTTAAAATAACTGCTTTAAAAATATTCTTATTTATACATTAGGATCTTGAATTTTAAGACCTCTACACATTTAGAAAGTCCCTATAGTAATCCAGTGAAAGTCTGATGTTGATACCAAGGCCCTTTTATTCTCGGTGACTTCGGTAATTAAAATAAGCTAGCTCTAGGAAGAAAAATCAGTTTTAATAAAATAGGTAAAAAAATATATTTATTTTTACATTAATTGGGCGAACATTTATAGCAAGCCTGCTCTGTGTCAGAGCCTTTGAGTGCTAGGTGCTGAGGAAATAACTTTGCGAATCTAACTTGAAAGAGCCACAGTGAAATTGGAATAAAGCCAAGAGTAGTACCCAGTTTTGTTTTGAACATATCAGGAGATAAAGGACTTATTTTATAGGGAAAATGTGCGGGGTCCCAGATTTTATTTTAATAACTTAAAAAAGTTTATGACTAATAAATTGTGCTTGTCAGTAGTTCACTTTCTGGCCAAAACCATGTCTCCTTATAGTTTTCAGGCCCCTTGCCCCCACCACACCTGCTCTCTGCTCTCATGGAGAATCCATCGTGCAATCTCCCACTTTATCTCAATTTATCTTATATTTCCATTCCCTTCACTTTTTTGTCAATCATTAGACCTACTTTCTTTATCAACACCTTTAAGTTGTCTTTTTCTCTACACCACTCTCTTCCTCCAGACTAGGTGAGTGCTACTCTGCCTTACAAAGTGGGCTTCAGAGTACATTTCGATTTACAGAAAGGCTTTTAAAGCTAAGTAGAGTGTAATAAAATTCATCCAATTTAAAGTGTGTGTGTGTGTGTGTGTGTGTGTGTGTGTGTATGGGTGGGTGGTTGGTGTGTGGTGTTAGGGGATGTTGGAGAATTAAAAACTAATATTCATTAGTTCATGAAGCTCTGTGTTGGATGTTTTACATCCATTAACTTCTCTTTTACAAATGAGCAAACTGAGGCCTCAAGAGGTTGAGTTACTAACCCAAGTCCTATGCAATAGGGAGTCAACTCTGCTTTCTGACTTTAGGTCAGTACTTTTTCTGCTGCTTGATAACAGGATTTGAATATCTGTGAGTAATTTTTAGGGGAAAACTTTTTAGAACTTTAAATCAGATGTTCAGACAAATCTAAACTAACTTAGAGTCTCAAATATTACTTGTAGTCTTTTTCTTTGTCCTTAGTACAGTGTGAAGCATCAAGGACACTTAGTACAATGTGAGGTGAGGGACCAGGGTGAAGGGGTTCTAATATGACAGTCAGTTGTATAACTTTGGACTCCTCTGGGCCGCCTTTATCGTTAGCTAAACCATCTTTTCCTCTTAGAGAAATTAGAATTATTATTAGTCATAAAAAACCAATATTCTCACCTACTCTACAGGATTTGTTTTTTTCTGTTAGTCTTTAATGCCACCATGGGTGAATGCCCTGCCATTGTAGAGAAGTAGTAATACTTTTTCATTTCCTTACTTTATGTGAAAAATACACTGGTTTGGTGAAAATACATTTGTGGGACTAGTAACAAAAGCATATGTGATGTTCAGTGCTGCCCCATTGCTGTTCTTGCATTTTGAATAACATTTATTTTTCAGATGTGGTATTTTAAGAGCAGTTTCAGGTTCATAGCAGAATTAAGAAGAAGGCACAGAGGTTGCCCGTATACCCCTTGTCCTTCTCGCCCCCTGCATGCACAGCCTCTTCATCATCAGCGTCCCCCACCAGTGGTACCTTTGTTACAGTTGATGAACCACCTTGATTAACACATGATTGCCACCCAAAGTCTTTATTTTATATTAGAGTTCATCTTGGTGTTGGACCTTCTATTGGTTTGAACAAAGTGTATGATGATATATATCTATCATTGTAGTATAGTTGGTAGTTTTACTTCCCTAAAAATTCTCTGTGCTCTGCCTGCTCATCCCCCACTCCCTGGAAACCCCTGATATTTTTACTGTCTCCATAGTTCTTTCCCAGAATGTCATATAGTTGGAATTGTACAATCCTTTCAAATTGGCTTCTTTCACTTGGCAATGTGCTTCTAAGGTTCCTTCACGTCTTCTCGTGGCTTGATGGTGCATTTTCTTTTTTGAGAGTTTATAACAAAATGTTTATTGGTATTTCATATTGGTGTTTACATTCACTGGCTTTTTACTAGTACCAATTAAACTCTGATAGCAAGCACTTCCTTTGGCTAAAATTTACACTGAATTTAGTGAATTTGCTTGTTGAACAGATAATGCATTTCTTTTTAACACTGAATAATGTTCCATTGTCTGGATGTGCCACAGTTCATTTATCCACTCACAATAACATTTGTTTTAATTTAATCACTACATGAGAAACACATGTGTTAGAAAAATTTCAGAACATTTAGACAGCATAAAGAAGAAAGTAAAAGTCACTTGAAACTCAATACCCAAAATAACCCCAATTTATATTTTGATGTATTTCCTTTTAGTATTTTTTTCCTAAGTTCATATTTGTGTGTATGCATATATACTCATACATACTTGTTATTTGATAAATTTTTGCTCATATCTTCTAAACTGATTTAAAAAAAAAAATTATTAGAAGGAGTTGGGCTATGCCCTAATTCTTAACCTCAAAATGGTAAATCTTCTGTTTGGTAAAGATAAACATTTTGAAAATTAGTTTACAAAAATTGGTATAAAATCTCCTATCTTAGTTTTTAAAAAAATATTATAGCCTACAGGATTATTGTTTTTCTGATATTAGAATAAAACTTAGATTGATTGTCCCTTCTCCCCCTTCCTCTTGTATCTTTTCCCTTTCATCTTGATCTGGTTTTGTAGGTGCTCATGTGGTTTCTGGTATGCTAAACAACCGAGTACATGCTATGCTGAATGCCTTACTCACATCTCCAGGGTTTCATGGGTCTCTTCTGTCCCTCTCTGTGAGGCCCCATATCTGTGTGTCCTGCTTGGGAGCAGTTCTAAGTGCCTTAGCTTAGAATTCTCAGACCTGCCTTTGAGAATAATATCATATTTTATATTTGTGTAGTTTGTTGACTTCACGATAACCCTGTGAAATGGGCCTAAAAGATGTCATTTTGCAAGTGAGGAAGAAGTTTTGAGAAGTTAAGGGACTTGCCCAGGCTCAGACATCTCTGTTGAACATTTCATATTTAAAAATGGTTTAGTGTGACTCGAACCCCGTTCAAGAAGAGGAAAGGTTCCAGCTGAGGATTTAAAAGAAAGTGAGGAAAATATTCCCAGAGCCAAAATAATTTCAGGTTACCCTAACTAGAGAAGTTAACCAATTTTTTATATACTCCCCCACCCCCAGAATGTTAGTAGGAATCAAGTACAAGTGAAGAAAAAAATATATGTAAGAAAAAAGATTGTCTGTTCAATGCAGCTGCTCCCTAATTCCCAGGAATGGAAGGGAGAGACAACTTTTCACTTTTCCCAACAGAAAAAGGCTGTGGACTAGCGATAGCCCAATCAGTGGCAGAGCAGTTGTTCTTTCTGGCCCATCTCCGGAGGAGACAGGGTGCCTTGTAAAGAACAAGTGGAAGGAAGATCCAAAGTCAGGCAATGGTTTCGCCTATCTGTGGAGTTCTAGAAACATGAAAGATGACAGAATGTAGATTCAGGATTCTTAAAGAATTTTGAAATCTAAAATATCCTCTTTTCATAAGGATATCTAGAAAATAAGAAGCATCCTGTTCTGCAGATACCTTGTTTTTTAAGTTACTTAGTCAACCTGGAAATGTAATTTGAATTACTGTTATTTTTACTCAAAACTTGTGAAAAGGAAACCAGCCTTTCATGTCTGACTTCTAATGTTGGGCGGGAGCGCTTCTAAGTAAAGTACATTAGAAGAAGCGACAAGTCTGTGGAGAGTCTGCCCCACAGAACAAGGCAGAAGTAAACCAGGGCAATGGTGACTTGACCGAGGAAGGTCTGTGACTGAGAGGAAAACCTAGAGGCTTAGTCAACCACTGTGGTCAAAAGCTCTGAAAAGTTTGCAGAGGTGACTCTAAAGTGCATTCTTCCCTGTAAATAAGACAAGAGGCTTTCAGGCACGGACTAGGGCAAATGGAGATGCCCTGATTATATGGGAGCTCAGCAAGTGCAATGATGTGTTCTGGGGCAGGAAATTAAAAACAGCTTATAGGCACTGCAGAGTAGTTGTTAAGCATCTTAAAGTCTTGATGAAACTAGAGTTCATATTTCACTTTTGTAGCATTGAAAAAATCAGACATATTGGTTCACTAAGGAACCAACTGTGATTACTTAAATAAATTATATTTATTCAGTGCCAAAAGGTGTTAACTGGCAAATACAGTATGGCCTTCTTCAGTTCCTAATCCTTCTTGCCCTGTAAATAAATTAAGTCAACAAAAAATGATTTCTTGATTTTTATTTTTCTCTCTGGTATAAAAAGTCCATTAAAATATGTGACTAACAGACTGCTAACAGGACCTACCAGTTCGTTCAATGGACCTGTCAAGTTTCACATGTTCATCTTATAAGTAAAACTTACTGGTAGTAATCTGTGGCAGGAGAGAATGATTTTAAGAATGACTTGGAATATTATAGAGCCTCCCACATCCTGGAATTCCAGAGCTCTGCCGTTTGTTGATGTTTTTGATTTGAGATGTGGTTGCTGCCGATGCAAAGCCTCCAGGTCCATGTTCCATCCCCTCCGAACGAACTTGTCATCAGAAACGTGATGCCACGTTCTTTGTTTCTAAAACCTCCCAGAACCCAGTAGCTTTGAACCACTTACCTCCTTCTTTCCCTTCCCCTGATTAATTCTCTTTTTCCCTTTTGTATGAAGTATTATTCAGTTCTTATTTCTATCTTCATTTCTTGAGTTAAAATCCCATATCCCCTCTTTACTCTCAACCTTTACTCTTCTATCTTTTAGTTGAATTTATTTCAGCTTAGGTTCTTGCCATAAGGACTTGGCATGTCCTTATTTACTTGTATACCTTTTTATGCCTACACACATGTTTTTCCATTTTCAATATCATAAAACTGTATTCCCACAAGGAGGGACTATATAAGTTAATTTTCTTTTGAAAAATCTGCACACATAGAATAACCTAAAAATGACTACTTGTTGAATATCCTTGAAATTCTGATCCTGCTTTTCTCTGCATTGCTCAAAGCAATCAGACAGGTATCTACAGTCTCTCTTAAGCATCTACTGTGTGTCCATAACTCTGCCAACTGAATATAAATTAGAATATAAGGCACAAAGTTCTGCCCTTAAGGAATTAAAATATGGTTCAGGAGATAGCACTATAATTACCAAACAGTTAAATAAATGGCACTTATTTATTCAATTAGTTGATGCTATCACATGTTCATTCTGTCAGCAAGTATTTACTGAGTCCTACTATACGCCAAACATTCTTCTAGGTGTTAGGACTATAGCCTTTAATAAAACAGATTTTTTTTCTCTTCATGGAGCTTGCATTCTGTTGGGAGATGAAGATAATAAGGAAACAGGTAAGTATATAATATTCAGATATACAGGTAGTGACATTGCTTGAAAGAAAAATGAAGCTGTGTAAGGGGGTAGAGATCACAGAGGAGAAGTAGATGCTCTTTTCTGTAAATTAGGCAGGCCTTGCTGGGGGGCTGATATTTGAGCACAGACCTGAATTGAGTTGGGGAGTCAACCACCTATACCTGTCTGGGGAAGGATCCAGACAATGGAATGTCAAGGGCAAAGACATTGAGACTAAGCTCTTCGGCATGTTTAAGGAGTAGCAAGATGTGACCAGTGTCACTAGCAGAGTGAGTGAGTGGGAGGGAATGTGGTAGGTGATGAGGCCACAGAGGTGGTTGGGGGCAGAATGGTGCTGGAAGGCCCAGATCATGAAGGATCTAGAATGTGAGTCTGGAGTTCTGGCTACAGGTCAAGTCTGGAATGGTATTTAAAGCTGTGGGACTGGAAGAAATAATTTTTAGAGAAGAGAAGAAGGCCAAGGACAAAGTTCTGGGGTAATTCCCAACATTTGAAAATTGGAATTAAGAGGAGGAAGCAAGCAATGAGGGAAGCTGAGCAGGTATAGTCAGTGAGTAGGAGAAGCCCAAAAGAACATGGTATCCAGGAAGCGAAGGACTTAGTGTTCAAGACTAATGATCTTAACTGATCAGATTCTTCTGACCAAGAACTGCCCCTGGGTCTGGCAGCCTGGAAGCCACTGGCAATCCTGGCAAAAGAAATGTCAGTGGAAGGATTGGTTCAAAAGATCATTTGGTACACACAATACAATATACAGGTGATGTATTACAGAATTGTACACCTGAAACCTATATAATTTTATTAACCAATGTCACCCCAATAAGTTCAATTAAAAAAATTTTTTTAAAAGATTGGTGAAAGTTTAAGAGAAAATGGAGGCTAGAAGGTGGGGAGAAGGAATTTAGAAAGTGAACCCTTTCAGAGTGTTCTCTGTAAGGGAATTAGCGAATGGGCCAGTAACTGGACGGGGGTGTGGCATAATGGAAAGACTATTTGTACTTAGTTGAAAAACTGGAGCCCTGGTGCTGACCTTTCATGAATGAGTAACCTTGAAAACCCCCTTGTGTCTCAGGGCCTATGGCATGGTCAACAGAAAAATGGGGACAATAAAATCTACCTGTAATGGTGATGATTGAGGCTACTGCACAGGGTAGGGCAAAGGTAGGTTTATAGTTGTGAATATGTGAAACACAGAGTTTATTCTTGTGTTGTTATTGATTAATTATTGTATTATTTTCCATACAAGCAGCTGTAAACATGCTTTTGCCCCACCCTGTATAATAAGAGTTTGCCATCTGTAAACTGCAACATAAACATAAAAGTCTTATCATCTTTAGTGTGTAGTAAAAATTTTAAAAGAAAGACATGATCATTTGGAGGAAACTGAGTCCTAAAGAAAATGGATATGAATAATTAGGTGAACTGAAGACGTTCATTAAAGGCACAGGGAAGGGAAAGATCATGGAATGTGAAGGAAAAGTAAAGAGAGAGGCCAGATTGGAACCAAGGGTGAATGTTGGGGAGAGTGGACATCAAGTTGGATAGGTAGAGTTGGGCTAATGATGCAGGACTAAAAGGTCATTCAGGAGGGTCTGAGTTCATAGGGGAGGCAGTAGGGCTGCCCTATGGGCTCTTTAGCAGGATAGTTGAAAGTGGAGGGCTTTGGATTTCTACATGAGGCCGAATTGCTGGGATTAGAGCAAATTCTACCTCTGTCTACAGAAGACCTCTGGTGTTGTGATGCAACGGGGATATTTTAGTTTGGTGGGAGAAGCTGGAAGAACCAAAGATAAGGAAGAAACACGAGTTAAGGAACATTTGGAGGCAAGGAAGCCAGCTGGAAAGGTACTTCCACAACCCAAGTGTGATGCGAGTCAGGATTGAACCTTATCGTTAGGGAGTTTATGTGCCAATAAAGTAAGTGCTAACATCATGGAGAAGGAAAGTGCGTAAGGAAGGAGTATCTCACGGAGCAGAAACACTCATGAAATGAGTCCTAGGTCAGTCGGTTAACAAGTATTTCTTGAGTACCTACTGTGTGCCATGGCACTCTGGGCACCCTCCCAAGCTCTGTTCTAAGCATGGGGGCTGCAGCACACTTAATGGCAGGAAATGTGTGGGAGGAAGCCAGACTGTGACAAAAGTAGGCTTATGTCTCTCTTTCTTTCTGTTTAGCGAGGGATTACATTTTACTGGGTTTTGTATATTCTTCTGTGCCTATCACATAGTTTGCTAAATGAATTTGTAATGTTTAGTAAATGAGTTAGCAGTATTAATCCATTGCTGCAATTTTTATAAAATGTGATTTGTTAATATACATTACTAGCCTTAAAAATGTTCTCTCAGTACAGCTGTGGTTAGAATGCATGACCAGATTTGGCTTGCCAACTGCAAAAGAATATACCGTCAAATTCAAGCTTCCCCTCCCCCCCAGGCCTTCATGTGACACTCATAAAAATGAATCATCAAAATAGAAGATATTAAGATAAAGCAAAACATTGATTAAAAATAAAAGGGAAAAGGGCTCTGTTTCTTACGGTCTGTCTTAAGGAAATTTGACAGTTTAAATACATTAAAAGATTTATTATTGTGAAGTACACTGCAAAGTTATTTATATCAGTGAAGTAACCCGTTTTTTAGTTCTAGTCCTGCGATAACTGCTGGTCCACTTTCATTTGTTCAGCATTAAGCTAATGGGTTGGCAGTTCTGTCATTGTTTTTCCTTGATATTGGTGTTCTCATAGGTCTGAGGTTTATGTGGATGAGAAGACCACATAACAGTGCAGCTGGAGATCTAGGTGAGGATAGACGGACACATGAATAAATGAGCTCTTGAGTTGGCTAAAAACTAACTTCAGGCATGGGGTAGTGAGTGCTCACTAATTTATGAACTCTAGTTTTGAGTAATTCAACAGGACCAAGGCTCTGGTTTTAATGGTTTGTGTGGGGACAATATGCCACTATTCACAATAGAATTTTAAAAACAGTATATTTGTAATTGATGCCATTAAAACGATGGACTTGGGTTTGGGTTTTCAAGCAGATGTTCAGTGGTTAAGATTAATTTCTAGCAATGGTTTTGGAGGTTGAAACCAAAATGTGTACAAAAGTAAACATTTCCCTTCCAGAGCAAATGATTTGAACTCGAATGAAATGTAAGCAAGTAGGCATCAACTACAAGTTAATTTTGACATAGATGTCTGGAAAGCATCACCAATTAGCATACTTTTTACGAGCCACAGTGTAATATTGTCTTTCTGTGCTCATGTAAGAAAAGAAACAAGTTATTGTTTAAGCCCAGACTTGTGCTGGCTGGCCAGAACCCGAGGCTGGAGTCATCTCCATCTGGACCTGCATGAAGGATACAGGCGTTGGCACAGCAGCAGCCACTTGTGTATCTGAACTGAAACAGGCACATGCCACAGCCAATTTTTCTTTGCACCAAACACTGATCAGTGACTTTTAAAGGGAAGGAGTCTACCAAATATTTTGGTTCCTAGGTCACTTCTTTGTCTTTCTTTCTGGTCTTATGAGCACAGGAAATAAAATACATGCTGATACTTTCTAATGGAAATAAAATGCATACCATTGCTTTCCAATAGAAATAAAATTTTTCCATAAAGAAGCCAGAGGAAAAGCCTGTACAAGGAAGCATTTATCATCCTCAGGCATATTACAAAGTGAGTGAATTCACTAAGTAATAATAGTAAAGTAATGCTATAAGGTAGGCTGTGTGCTAACTAGACTGACATTAAGGCATTTTAAGCTTCCTTATTATTCCGAAAGGATGGAGATATTTCCTTTCTAGCTGGGGAGAGAAAACCTTTCTCACATTAATCTTTATTTCATTTGGTATATGTTGGGTTTTTTCCTTTTGTCTCGCCAGTAGAGTTAAGAGTGATGGATTCCCTCAGCATAAGTGTCCTATAGCAGTGAACCAAAGAAATGTATACTGTGATGCTCACATTTATTTAAATGTTTTTTTGAGAAGCATTTGTTCGCCCTCCTTTCACTTTTGTTCCTTTTGCCATTAGTTTGGTTTCCCTGGCAAGCATGGGGCAGCTCAGTTTATCTGTTACTGTTTAGCTGGATCATGCTGCTTTGAGACAATGCAGTGAAATATATGCCTCCCGATCTTCACTTTATCCTAGAAATAAAATAATGAGGATTTTTTTTATCGTATTAATTCATGGAATAAGACCAATTAGAAAAGGAGTTGAACTCATGGGTTGTGTTCAAAATGAGAAAAATGTTCTCAGCAACAGAGGTAGTTGGGCTTCTAAATGAGTATTCGAGTTTTGTGAGGGACTGTGTCTTTCCACCCTAAGAGCCAGTACCCAGCTCAGTGCTTGTAGGGTTCACAGTGGGTAGAGCTCTAGAATGACTAAATGAGCTGTTAAGTGACTGCTAAACCCAAGAAGTGCCCTAAGTAAATGTAAACATGGCTTTTCCTTCTTTCCTAGGATGATGACATGAGAATAATGTAAAAGGAAACACAAACCCTTTCTTTCATTCTGAGACATGTCAGGATTCTAAAGCTGTGTCTACAGTGGCCCTTGGGTGGCATGAGCTGCCTGAAACCAGATTATTGTGTCCTTCGCTTTGTTCTTTACAGAGCTGGAAAAACCAGCTGAGACCAGAGTCACAGCATTTATCCAGCACTTACTTTCTTACAGGAAATGGAGGACTTTCCTCCTTCAGAATCTGTGTATGACTGAGCAGATAAAGCCTGTTCACTCACTTTGCTCATTTGACCCTAATGAATATCCTCATATCATTAGTTCCATCAGAAGTTGTCATTTTGATAGGTACAAGCACCTGTGTCTTAGGGAGATTTACAGTGTTTTCAGGTTGTCTGGACAAAAGCCCTGGGTGTGAGTCACAATGTCTCTTGTTGCACAATGGGATCATGGCAACTTCTTAACTATCTGGAACATTTATCTATCATGTGGCCGCATCACTGCTGTGACCACAAGAGAGCTCAAAGGGGAATGACACTGATACTTGAGTATGCAAGATTTGCTGTCTTTTGTGCATGTAAGATAAATGTTTATAAACTGGGGGAAATACTTTAGAATTTATGTGTGGGTCTCTTGTCTCTACTGTAGTTCCTTATAATTCACCCAGTGGCTCTGGGGAGAGTAGCATGTTTCTGAAATAAGGTGACCTGTGTTGTGACATCTTTATAAGCCTTGGCCAAGCCATTGCTTGTGGGCATTCCACAGATACTTCGAAAACTCCAAGTTCCTATTATGATCGCAGGGGATCTTTCAGAAACATTGCTCAGTAAGGTTTCTCAGCCCTAGAAAAAAACACTGGCCAAATGTCTGTGACATTTTCAAGTGGGCACAATGCCAGCCAGCTGGCCTCCTCCCTGGCACCAGATCCTGCCCACACGCTGCGTTTGCCTGGTGGGTAAGGTGGGTAAGGCTTCTGAAACCAAAAGAAGGCAGTGGAATGGAAACATGACAGCCTTTAATCCATTTCTCTGAAATGTTAGTGTTTTATGGTTAATTATATGAGATTTTGGGGTTTTTGCGTGATTTATTTAGCAGCAGATTAATATGATTGGTCACAAGGGGCTCGTTCTTTAAGTACTCTAATTTTGGTACTACCCTTACTTTGTATAATGAATATCTATACTTAATTGATGGGAGCTGTACAGATATTCAGTTAAAGAAGCGGCCTGATCTGGTTGATATGGTCACTATATTGTTAGCTTAGGAATTTGCCTTCCATTCTGTGTCTGGAGCAACTTTGGAAAGCCACTTCATGTCCATGCCTCAGGTCCGCACCTATTGTATATACCGCAGCAGTAACTCTAATCCTGAGATACTAAGAATACCATTCATAACAGCTTACATTATACAATGTTCATGACAAACTTATGACCTAGGTCCTGGTATGATCTCAATTTAAATGTGAAGAAAAAAAGGCTTGGAGAAGTTAAGTAATGTGCCCAAGTCCTCAAACTCTATGGGTTGCAAAGCCAGGATTGGAATGATGTCTGAGCCTGGGCTCTTGCCAGTCTCTGTGACGCATGTCTCAGGTGCTTGGGCAGTGATTGTGTGGTGGTCTTTCAGGTCTGCAAGCAGGGCGGCCAGTCTGGCTTCTGGCACCTCTTCATGGGTGGGCTTGATGGGCCCCTCAAGTGTTATAATGCTTGGTAGTTTATAGTAGGAGCCCAGTAGGAGTGGGCAGTTTATCTTTTGCCCTCTTTAAATCTCACGGAGAGATAAATTCTGTTTGCATGAAACATATTTTTGTTGGAATGCTTTATTTCTTAAGCATTATAATTTGTACATTCGAGCAGCTCATCACAGACTCTTAGAGTTGTAACAAAGGCCACTGGGACTCAGTTCATTTATTTGACATAAGGAAGCTGACACACAGTCCCTGCAACGTTTTATTGTTTATTTGGTCAGTTTATTGTCCAGAAACATCCCCTTTCTTCACTACTCCTTTGAACAAACACCTTACTTCTTTTCTTTCTAACCACCAAACTTCTTGAGTCACTTAGACTTGTCACCTCCACTTCCTCACACCCACTCACTCCTAACCTCCTGCAGTCTGGCTTCCGCTCTGGGCTGGAAGGTTGCTAACAACAGCCCACGCCTCCTCCGGGCAGCCTCTCAGCCATCAGCCTTGACCCCTCTGCAGCATGTGGCCCTGTTGGTTACCTCCTCTGCCTCTGTCTTTGGCTTCTGTTATATGGTGTTCTGATTTCATCCTGCCTGTCTGATGGCTCCTCTTTCTCTTTTGCTTTATCTTTTAAACTCCCACTTACCCCCTACAAGTAGACATCACCAAAAGTTCTGTTCTTAGCTTTCCTCTCCCTGTTTCCTCGCTTGTTCATTTAAGGCGCCATCGCATGAGAAATCACGCTGATTCTACGAATAACTCCCAAATCTTTATCTTACGTCCTCACTGTCTTCGATTTCCCCATCTCCCTTAGCCCTAAAGCTAGTGCCACACAGCCCTTTTGGTCTTTGATCCTTAAATATGCATCTCTTTTAAAAACTATCCCTTTCTTACCTTACTCTATGGAAGAGTAGTAACAAGCCAGGATTGCTAACTGTCCTTCTAGCCAGTCTCTTTCTCCTTAAAGTTCTCTTTACACAACACTGCAGTCAGTCTCCCTAAGGCTCAGCTTTGATCATGTTAACAGGAGGGCTTCACCTTGTGGAACCCTCAATGGTACCCTAGATGCTATCCAACCGACTACAAGCTTCTAAGGAGCTTCTCTCAGCCCACCGTCACTTGGCCCCATCTTATCTTTACATCTCCAGTCACTTTCTCACACAAACTCAAGTCCAGTGGTTCTCTAATGCATCGGAGCCCACACCCCTTTTTATAACAGTGTCCCTTTACTACTCTGAAATGGAATCATAGCTTTTCTGTGTCTGTTTATCCACATAATTTCTAAAAGATTAATACAATGCCATGATTGTAGCATAAAGGAAAAATAAAGGAACTTCATTTAAAACAAAATTATATTGACATTTTAGTATCTAAATACACAATGGACTATCCAGCGCTTGGCCGTGTATAGAATCATCTTGAGTGTGACGGCTGCAAATTGAGATTGATGCAGGTGTGCATGAGAGGCTCAAATGCCAAAAGTGACGTTACTATAGGTGAAGATTTTCTGAAATGCTGAACACTCTTGGTAAAATTCCTAACAAAACAAAGTATGTTCTTGTTCTGATTTCTAAGTAGTTTTATTCCTAGACAAGCCCGTGTATTAAAACTGTAGAAAAAATACTTTGTTTATATTTAAGTAGAGTTTGGGTTCTAGGCTCAGGTAATGATAGCCAGATTTTTTTTTTTTACCTATTTGAATGCCTGATGGTTTTTCCAAAAGTCATGAGGCATGTGGAAAAACTTGGTTGTGTAGGACTGTCCCATGCATCACAGGACAACTGGCATTATTAGGCCCTGCCCACCAAATTACAACTGTACCTCCAATCATGTAACAATGAAAACCACCTCCACAAATTTTGGAAACTCCCGCAGTGGTTGGTACTATCTGTGTTGAAAACCACTGCTCTAGCCAAAATGTTGTCACTGAACATGCCTTGCCCTTCCCCAGCTGCACATCTCTTCTCCCACTCTGCTTTTGCTCTGAATAGGCTTCTTCCATTTCCATCTTTGAAACCTTGCCCACCCCTGTAGGTCAAACAGTATATACTCCATGAAACTTTCCTTCAGGAGCGAGGCCTGTCTGTCTAAAATCTTGTAGCACTCCCCCTGCGACAATTTACAGTTCTTAAAAAAATATTGCTTCATGTTATAGTTATTTATGTATACATATTATCCATCAGCTTGTGAGATCCTTGATGATATAGATCATGCACTATGGGAAGTTATATTCCCCGGTGTTTCCAGCAAAGTGCCTTGCACATAGTACATGGGCAACGAATGCTTATTGGGTATAGTTTTAAAAGAATATTTGTAGAGAAAAACAAAAGGAAAATTAGTTCTGATGTTAGCATTTAAACCTTACTTTTAAAGTGATATTTACATTTATCTTCGTATCATAAACTTCTAATAATACCAGTTAATATCAGAAAAGTATATAAAAAGCCTGTGGGTCCATAGGTTTGGTTGGTATATATTTTTATATATGTGTTTGTTATTAAAGATAAGACCTTATTCTCTGTGCATAGCAAAAATTTGGAGCAAAATTAAACCAGCCTTCAGACATTGTAAGGAAAGTGTGATAAATGTGGCTACAGTGCCTCTTTTCACTCAATTCTGAAATGTACAGATAAAATAGACTTTTGAAGTCAATCAGGATGCCTGTGCAATTTCCCTGTTTTCCCCCTTTATTCAAAAACCTCAAAACCACTATGGGTAATTCCCTCAAGATCTACTTCTAACACAGGCAGTCTAAAGAGTAAGCAAGATTTCCAAGAACTGAATGCTTTTAACTTTTCCTCTTTATACTCCATTCTTGAGCATCTCTCTCCAATGACATGAGCGAGGAAAGCCCAGTGCTCACTCCACCCACCTTTCATCTCTAACTAGAGGAGCATGAAGCATTTGTGCAGTCTTTCCTGCCATGGCTTCATTTTCTGTCATCTTAACTCCATCACCAATCCTCCGCCTCCTAACAATATCCGTATGAAAGAAATCAGACCCCTTCGACAATGAAAAACACATTTACGCTACTGCATACCACCATTGCCACTGGAAAAGTAGATATTATTTTTTCTGTCAATCTAAACGCGGCACTCTGGCAATGTGTAGTTTTGATGGTTGCTTTTTCATGTATTAAATAATTAAGCAAGCCATAGTTGCTAATCAACAAAAATATTGTTACTGTGAGAAACTTAACAGCTCTTTGTTTATCTGTATTTTTTGAAGTAGGAAGTATCTGTCTTTAAATGTAGAGACTGTGTAAAGTGATCCAAGAAAATGATATGGCCAAATGACATGATTAATTTTCATTACTTTCTTTCCATCTCTTGCCTCAGATGCATTTGAGCCTTGCCCAGATCCCACTTTGATCGAAAACAAGCCCAGGCTTTGGACAAATCAGCTCTTCTTGTAGTTTGGGAGACATAGAGGAGTGTAAAGATGTGTTTTGCTTTCAGAGATTTTTACATAGAGATGGAAAGTTTAGAAATACCTGCCAGAGAAGATTACAGATAAATATATGGGAGTCCTGGCTGGTTTGGCCCAGTGGCTGCAGCGTCAGCCAGAGGGCCATAGTGTCAAGGGTTCGATTCCAGGTCAAGGGCACGTACCTCAATTGCTGGTTAGATCCCCGGTTCAGTCAGGCAAGTACAGGAGACAACCAGTCGATGTGTCTCTCTCATGCCAATGCTCCCCCCCTCTCTCTTTGTGTCTCTCTCTCCCCCTCCTCCCTCCTTTCACTCTCTCTAAAAATTGATGGAAAAAATATCCTCAGGTGAGGGTTAAAAAATATATAGTAAATGTCAGATGAGAGCACCACAAATTTCTGGGACAAGATCTTTGCAGACCCTGAAACTCAGAGAAAGCCTCCTGCCCTCCTTGGGAGCCCAAGATTGTCTTTTGATCAGATCATCCTTCTTTGGTCCGAGAATACGTTTCTTGGTCTAGATGAGTTCCCTTGGGGCTCAGAGAGTGATCCTTCTGTAGTGCAGAGGTAGGACATTAACACGTCTCACTTCCCTTTTGCTCCTGTTTCATTAAAATGTCTCCCATTTCCCTTTGTAATACACCTCTTTGAAGATATGCCCCAAACTGTGTAGTTCTTACATTTGTTAGCTCAAGACTCTGGTAGGTACTGTGACTTTTGGGAAAACAAAAAGTTTCCATAGAAATTAAGTAGATTCATTTCAACTCATTCCTTTCACAACTCTTTCCCAGGGAAATTTTTGTAGGCTTTGTGAATTCAAGTCCCAAAACTTGAGATTGAACAAAACTTACATAATCATGGTATTTGGATAATTAAAATGGTATAGCTATTCAATTTTGTCAGTTAAAGCCCAGGATAGAAGAAACCCAACCCAGGATCCATATTTAGCCGAGACACGGAGGGGTTCAGAGTGGGAGTGGGGGATTTCCACGTCATCCCATCCTTTTTAGCAAAAGTGCTTCCACTTTTCAAGTTGGTAGAGTGATTCTCACTCATTGGCTTTACCAGATTTGTTACATCAAAAAGCAGGTCCAGACCAAAGGAATTCCTGACTGCAAGCAGTATGGATGGCCTTCTTACAGAATGCTAGTGTTTGGGTGATGTTTATGGACATCAATCAGAGAATTGCCCTATTTTTAAATTGCTAAGAAGCAGGTCTGTGTTTTGTGCATGATTTTTTTTGCCTCTGGAAAACTCAAGCAGTGCCTCCATCCCTCACCCCAGGCATATATATTGTCTATTAACCCTTAATTTTCCAAGCTTGCGTCCTTTATTGAGTTCTGACTTTTTACGTTGAAGAGCACACAGTAGAGGCTAGCTTTCTTTATTTAATAGACATTCTTGTTTTATTGTTTTAGCCAGTATACTATCGAAGTAAAACTTTGGTACTGCTAGTGTTTTAAGAAAATAAATGTAGAATTTTTTTTCACTCAAGAAAATTCAACTGAAACCTGTTTAGCAACATTGTTTTCATGCATGGCTATGGCAAGGCGGTTTCCAGTTGTTTCTGTTTTTAAGAAACTTCATGGTTTTCAGTTTTTAAAAAAAATTTTTATTTAAACATTTCTCAGGATTGTCAGCAACAAAAATGCCTTAGTGTTGACTGGTACAAAAACGAGGTGGAAAAGTAAGGAAGGGAAAGTGAGCAGAGAGATTTCTCTGCCCGATCAGTAAGTAGACATCAGAAACATTTACAAAAGCGAGAAACAAAATTTCAGTCAGGAGTGTCAGCAACAAAGGCAAAATTTCAATCAGTTGTGTGGGATGTTGGAGTTATATTCTCCTCTCCCCCCAAAGAGAACATCCTTAGGTTTTCTCCTGTTCTGCCAAGTATTCCTTCCCAAGCTTTCGATATGTTCTACAGGCCACACACACAGGAGCAGGGCTGTCTGTCATAGAACCCAGATGCCCAGCTGTGGAAGATATTCTTTCAGCAGCATCCGTCTGTTTCTTGGCAAGACTTTTCTGCAGTCTAAAGAAAACAGTCCTGGAGCAGCCTTTGGGCCTGCCTGTGGTTAGTGCTGTGCCGGCTTGTATCTGGTTCCCGCTCTGACCTTGTGGGCCTGGACACTTCTCTCTCCTCTCTCTCCTTCCCTCTCCCTCTACTCCTCCCCCTTCTCTGCCTCTCTCTTCCTCTCTCTCCCTCCCTCAGTCTCTCTCCCTTCCCCCAAAGAATATTTGTGATTTGTGTTCGATTTTGTGAAATTCCTGCAGACATCTAGAGAAATTTTACTTTTTTTTTTGGTTGTTTCTCTACTGATTGAGAGAGAGGTGGGTAGGGATTGGAAGACACAGATCTTATGAAAGGAAAAGAAGATCTTTCTGCAATGTGCCAAGTACTCTGGCAAAATAAAAAGTAGTTTTCATGAGTTCATTTTCAGACTCAGTGCTCTTAAATAGTCTGAAAGGGAGAACTAGTTCATTTCATAGCCAACTACTATAATGTAATTCAGATTCAGGGGCCACCTGGATCAGCATATTCTGTTCTGAGGGAATATTCTTGGGCTTAAAGGGTGGTCTTCGTTGAAAGCACTGTTTGATGTTGTATTCTTTGGTTTAAAACTTTATTTTTATAGCATTTGTGTTGCTCAGTTTTTGCTCTAAAAGGTTTTTATTTCTCTATTCTCTTCATTATTTTAAGGTTAGCAGTTTAATGTTGCTGAAATTCACACAAAGGAATGGTTCCCCATCCCCCCAGCTCTAACCTCCCCTAGTCCTCCTACCTGCCAATTGTGTCTGAAGTAATTTCCCAGAAGTGTTGTTGACTTTGGGAGATGCAGTATTTCTGGTTCTGTGTGTGTGTGTGTGTGTGTGTGTGTGTGTGTATTTGCCTTAATATCTGACTGACAATTAGTTGTTACTCAACTTGGAAGCTCTGTTCATCTCTCTCTCCTTTCTTGACCCACTGAGAGAATTAACATGTGATAGTCATGCCTTATGCATGATGACAGGTGCTAATCTTCAAGGAACTTTACCTTGCATCCCACCCATTAAGGGTATGGTACATAAAAATGGCTTAATGTCTCTTTGAAGGTGTCAGCAGGCATGTGTGGACCACACAGAATGGGTTTCACTGAAAGTAATAGAGTGAAATTGTCTGCATAATTATTTTCGTTGGATTGAGAATCAGCAGCCCTCTTTGGGTTCAGGAAATAAACCTCTGTTAAAACCATATGGCACTATTCTCAGAAGAGATGTTATTACAGGGCCACTTCCCTCTGAATTTTTGAGTCAGGAATTCTTGAAAGGAGTCACATATGTCTGAGAATGAATGTCAAGTTTTCGTCCTCAAGTGTAGTTGTGAAAGTCAGATGTTTTCTTGCCTTTTTCACAAATGCCACCGTGGTCACCCAGGTATAAGGTCCTTGGGAGGCGGCCAGCTGAGCTGCAGCAGCACCGCCATCTCAGGTATACACGTTTGAATTATTACCTGAGCCAAGGGATTTTGTTCTCAAAAGAAAATAAAAATTTCCCTTAATCCAGTGAACCATGTGATTTGTCAACACTGAAAACACATCTTAAGGTCAGCATAATTACACTCTGTCTGCCCAGGCCCTTAATGCAGATTTAGTTGACTTGGCTGTTTTTTTTTTTCTCTTGCCTAGCTATAAAATTTTCCTCTGAACTACTTGTCGCAGTACTAGTGTGTCCCAGAGTTAGCTGTATTAGAGTGGAAGGTAAAGCGAGGAAGAGTGCAGTTTGCAGTAATGGCTGGGGAATATTTTGTGTAGAACTAAGTTAGGTAAATATATTAAATAATACCCACAATATTTTTATGTGATATATTTTTATGTAATATATAGATATATTTTACACAATACAGTATGTACATTGTGATGAATCATACGTTTTATCTTTTTTGGGGGGGGAGTATGGTCTTCTTTTTAGTCTTTTCTGTAGAAGGAATATAAGTAAAAGTTGATGTTTGTTCATTTCTGTTATTAAGCCTGGAAAATTATCAGAATCTGTAGAGCTTACTGACTATTGGTAATGCTAGGAAGTTAAAATGTCTCCTGAGTGTCAGATTTCCAGTGAGGACTTAATAGATATTAAGTCCAGCTTTTCGTTTCGTATCTAGAGGAAGAAGGTAAGATACCTGTGACTGAATAGTTAGAAGCCTTTTCTATTGCCTTAGGTGTTTTGTAGTGAGAACTGATTTTTTTAATAGATAAGAAAGGTTGCTGACGTTTAGATTCCTTCAGTCACTGGCACACATTCTCAATTCATTTATTTGTTTATTCAACAAACACTTATTGGATATTTATCGTATATGCTTTAAAAAGGACTATAAGAATTCAAAGATGACTTAGTTGTATATATGCCCCAGAAGGAAGCTCAGTCTAATAAGGAGACAAAGCTTGGATGTTGATGATTGTGTGATAGAAGTGATAGAAAAGGGAAAGAGCATAAAAAAGTGGCAGGTGAAGTGATGGGGACCTTTAGAAGCAGTTTTACTTATGTTTGGGAGAGGAAAGGTTTTATTGAAGTGAAGGCATTTGAGCTGAATCTTGAATGTCAGTAATTAAACTTATTGGCAGAAATTCTTGCATATTAAATTCTAAGTAGATAGATGGTGAGTTTCACAAAACACTAAATCTCTTATTTTTATGGTAAATCCCCAAACCCTCCATCTTGACTCTGGCTCCCTTGGCAGACGTACTGATGGAAATTCCAGCATGGCTCAGTGCTTTGGCTCAGGTGGTTCCTCCGACCTCAGCTGTCTTCTGCTGTCTTCTCTATTAATCTGGGGCTTACGCAGCATTTGCAGCTAAGTTCAAATGCTGCCTCCTCTAATACTCTAACATTTCTGTCTTTTTTAGTTCTGTATTTGTTGATCTCCTCTACTAGAGCTGTGCCAGTACCAATATGACAATGTAGGTACATTGTCACATTGTAGGTACTCAGTTGAATAAAGTAGATCAGGTAATTGAATTAACTTTTAAGACACATATTGAAGCTTGGTTTTGATTAGAATTAAGGAATAAAAGTTTATACTGAGACCTGGTACCTAAAATTATAGACCAGCCTAGGGCTTAATTTTGAAGTAATAGAAAATAAGCTCGTTACAAAATCAGTAGAAGAGATAATCATATTTTTTCAAGGGAAATTCTAAATTGCTCTAGAATTTAGCAACCTCTGGAGTTCAGTTTTCATACAGGGAAAAGGCAAAGGCCTAACAATCTTTAGGCCAACTTGGTGGCTCAGACTTTCTTTCTAAAGTCCTTTTATATGTGTTTATTAGTCAAATTGCAATTCTCTAAATGCTATCACTCATACAGATGGATCCTTTTCTTCCATTTCATATATATACATTCTTTAGGGTTTGTTACTTTCTGATGGACAGTGAGAGTGAGAATGCAAAAAGGGGGAGACCCTGGAGGAAGAATTGAGTTTGTTTAATTTTGTTTCCATATTTCTCTTAAGCTTATTGGACTTGCAAATGGCAGGATAAAAAATGGTCAAATACACTGCTCCATGGGATTTGGGAAGGAACCTTTCTCAGAAGATATGTTGGGAAAGATGGTTGATTTTAAGAGAGTTTTAATGGTCATTTTATGTTTTCTTTTGCTCTCCCTCATCTTTGATGTTGATTCTGATTTTGGCATTCCATTTTTTAGACTAGAAAAAGGTTGCATACTCCTGACTTGTGCAAGTGATAGGTACAGAGCCACAGTCTGACTTGCCATGTAGTTGGGAGGGCTTTTAGGCCTGGTACCCTCCCACTCCTTTAAAATAACATGACTAAGCTTGAACTCAGGAGACGCTGTGCAAGCTTATAATCACCATTAAAGGTGTTCTTACTCAAAAGGTGCCCAGGAAGTAACTGGAAACAGGAGTCTGCAGTTCAGGAGAGACTGTAGATGCATTTTTGATAGTCACAGGAACTTGGAGCAGTTGGTATTGATGAGGTTGCTCAGGGAATGGGCACAGAATGATTGGAGGAGAGTTATCCTTTTAACCACTGTGGCTGAATTAACTTTGTGCCCTTGGCCCCAGAGTAGTAAGGAGAGGCTGCTCTCTTCCAGCCCCACTTGGACCCTTACAGCAGCAGATGAGCAGCATCAGAACTGCTTCAGGGCCACCACGGCTATGTCCTCCAGGAGTCCTGCCTGCTCCCTAGTCTCCATGACACCCGGGGCCCCTCCTCCCCCGCCTTCCTGCGTCTCTTCCCTGGCTCTCTTTCTTTTCCCATTCCTTATGTTTACTCTTCTTAAGCTCCTTCTCACATTCTATACCCATTCTCTGAGGGACCGTGTCAGTTACACCAGTGGCTTCCAGTTCCCTTGACTACTGAGAGTGCATCTCCAGCCTCTTTTGAAATTCATGCTCATTTTTCTAGCTTGCTTCCTGGGCATCGCCATCCGAATATGTCCCATGGGACTTCACACTGATGTCCCACACAATATTCAGATTTCCCACCTCCACTTCAACCACACTTCTCTACCCAAATATGAACCCCCTCCAGTTTTACCTGTTTTTTCCCCTTCTTATTGAATTTATTGGGGTCACACTGGCCAACAAAATTATACAGGCTTCAGGTGCACAGTTCCACAGCACATTATCTGTACACTGTATTTTGTGTTCACCACCCCAAGTCAAGTCTCCTTCCATCACCATTTATCCCCCATACCCTCCTCCACCTCTCCCCACCAGTCCCCACTATCCCCTGGCAATCCCCATATTGTTGTTGTGTCCATGAGTCTTTTCTCTTTTTCCTTTTTTCCTCAATCCCCCCCGCAACCACTTGACCAAACCAGAAACCTGAGGCTCATCCTCTCTGCCTTACTTCTTATATCTAATTATTCTATTACACTGTCCTGTGAGCCTCTGTTCTGTGTCTCCAGTGCATTCTTCCCTAAACCCACTAACACTGCTTTAGCTTAGTTCACACTCTCAGTGTTTATCTCCTGGCCTATAATATAAAAATAATTTTCTAACTGGTTCCATGCCTCTAGCTGCACTTCCTTCTAGGTCATTTTCCCCCTAAAGTAAAGAAGTCGTCCTAAACTGTGGGTCAGCTCATGGCATACACTTGCTTAAATTCCTCAGCTGTCTCCTGCTTAGATGAAGTTTAGACTTTGTGGAATGACAGAGAAGGCCCTTCAGCATCTGACCTACCTGATTGTCTTTCTCACAGCCCCATGGATGAACTCCAACCATGCGAAATTACTTCACTGTCTACACTTTTTAAATCTATGTCTTTGCACCTGCTGTTCCTTCTGCTTGGAATGTCTTTTTCTTAAATTTGCTTAACTGAAGACTACTCATCTTTTCAGTTTACTCATCTCTATGAGCTCTTCCTGACTGCTCTTGGAAGTTAAGCATTTATTCTTTGGTTCTCCTTTTCTTGTTCAGAACTCAGTTATGCTGTTTGTCGCATTGCTGTAATTATTTGTTTATATGATGCCCCCAAAGTATACTCTGAACCTCCTACTTTAACATATTTCATGCTACACAATAAGTACTTAGGAAATTTTAATTGATAAATGAATATTATATTCACATAGTGGTTATATTCACATAGTGGTAGGACATTTTCACCTCTATTACATTTCATCCTGATGACATCCCTGTGATGCAGATATTTTAATCCTCATTTGACAGATGAGGAAGCTGAGTCACAGGAGGAAGTTGAGTCACAGAGATGATAGTTTATTTGCCTACAGCTCTACAACCAAGTTAGCAGCAAAACTAGGGACAGACTCCAGGATTTTTTGCCCCTTGTATAGTCAGGTCTAGATTTAGATAGGGGGTTCTTCTTTTTGGTCAGATGCTGGTTTGGTCTTTTAACTATTCCATTAAGTTCATTAATTTGTGTGTGTGTGTGTATGTGTGTGTGTGTGTGTATAACCCCTAGTGACAGGTGAGGCATCCGTAGCATCATTGATTTTTAGAACTGCAAGTTAAGTAGTCTATTATTTTGTAGATGAGACAATTGTGTATCTGAGAAACTCACAACTTATCACTAGTGGTAAAACCCACATCTTCTGACTTACCGTAACCCATTATCTTTCTTACTACATGTTGGGCAATCGTCAGTTCTATTGGATAGTTTTGCTGTTGAATGTCAAGGGTTGTTAGTAGGATTTGTTGAGTCATTAGGCCAGTTAACTCTTGGGAAGAGACCACCCTTGAAGCAGAAAGAGGATCATTTCTGTGAACATTCTCAGTGAAGGGCCCTGAAAGAGATAGGACCCAGGAGAGAAAGAATAAGATGGTGCTGTTCTTCCATTGGTTATCCCACTCTTCCAGATTGTATTACTTCTTCTGCAGTCAGGCTTCATAGATTCTTGAGCATGTGCCATTTAAAAATAAAACAAAGATAGCTAATTAGGTTGACAGATAAGTATTCCATAGTGCAAGAAAAAGTGTGTGCCGTAGTCAGAAGGGTTGTGGTGTCGTGGTGTAAATACAGGATAAAGCATGTTGGGCCTTGAGAGGACAGCACCCGAACTACCTGAAAAGAGACGTGGAACTCGTAATTAGTATCACTGTTCCTTTAACTAGGTGCTCCCTCTCTGTACAAATATATGCATGTATATAATAGAAATAATATAAATGTATAACCATATATGTGTATATATAGAAAAGTCTATACTTTATACATTTCACATGACAAAAGAAAAAAACTTCACCAAACTGTCATTACTGATTAAATAATTCAGCATGAAGCCAGCAGACAAAAATCTTTAAAACTTTACACTTGCTTTCAAAAAACAAACAAATTTAATTTTAATCACCTGAAATTTTTTGGAGTATTTTAAAAATAAGTATTGAGCTGCCTCAGTAGTATTTTTTAATTGAGGTAGATGGTGTTGATGAACTCTGCAAAATGAGCAACAACCCACTTCCTTCAGTTAGAGAAGAATGCACTTTTCTAACCTGCTGTGCCTTGAAAAAATGGGTAAAACTTGCTATCTTCTAACTCCATTTAACACTACTTTAGACTGCCTTTTACATAACAATAACTTGATCCTACTCAAAATACTTGGCACCTTTAGTGACAGAGTGGAATGTAGGAACACTTTAGCAGATCTGAAAGTGAGTCAACTCCAGTAGTTTTTGGAATGAAGAGGTGGAGTTTTCAGTTCTTTACTCAGAGTTCACAGAAGATAAGAATACGGGGATTAACACAATAGACTCCCTTCATTACACATGGCTGAACAAAGCAATTATCTGTCTATCAAGGCTGCAGTAAATTGTGCAACAGCATTAGGAAGCGTGGATGGATAGGTGGATAAATGCTATTCCACCAGAAAAGGGTGCTGAAATATGAGGGAATCCTTTGAGTTTAACTTGTAAACTGTTTTATTTTGGAGTTTATATCATGTTACCGTTGCAGCTTAGAGTGAAATGATCTTTTTTAAAAAACATACTGTTGACGGCATTTTTCAGTTCCTTACCCATCTGAATTTTATTAAGAGGGTTATTTCAAAGACATCTCCTGTTTAATCATGTTTAAACAATCTCTTTAAGACCTGTTGTGTAGATATAAACACAATAGTCCTTTAATGTAGTAAAACAGACTTCTGACAGACACAGCACATAACAGACATCCATCCATTATTGCTTAAGCTGCTGTTCCTTCCATGCCTGACCTGAAAGGGTAACCACAGCTCAGCTGACAGCGTTCGCGGCCCAGAGACACTGACATGCGCCGTGTTACTGTCTAGCAAGCAGAGAATTGCAGAGAGGCAGACAATTGGAGAGGCCTTAGACTAGATTAGAACTAAGTACCTTAAATCTGTTTTAATGGTTGTGTTTACATCTCCTTCTTTTTCATTCCTTTAAGAAAGTAATCAGGTTTCGCAAGCGTTAAGAAAACCACCTCTTCTTGCCAGCTGGACAAGGTCCAGTTTAAGCAAGAAATTTCCCCCCCTTTTTTCTCTTCTGTCTTTTTCTTTTTTCTTCCTGTATGATCGTCACTGCCATTCAGCACAGCAAGACTGGGCTGCGGGAGCTGGCTGACTTTTTCCTTGGTTATTACTTTTTAACATTTTCTTCCTGTCACAGAAATGGGAAAACTGAAAATGCCGTGCTGCTGCTATAGCAGCAAATGTCAAGAGAGGAGCCCTTTGCACATTTTAATTACCTCTATGAACTGTTTTTCTTTGCTTACAACACACACAGTCACGTAACATATGCACAAAGCCGTGATAATGAAAGAGAAACAGAGAAGATCACATGCGAAGGAAATGCAACCAGCATCCAGGAATTGCGTGACAGTCTGTAGGCTAGTTGTCACTGGACTCTTTGAAGAGTAATGCCATCCATGTTTAGCTGGATTATTGGCAAATAAACAGTGATGCTTTTTGTTCAACTGTGGAAACTACGATTTCCATCACTTAAAACATGGCCATTAAAGAATCTTTACATCTCTCAGTGGGGTCTCTATAAATGCTAGTAACACAAAACTGTGGTGTGTGTGTGAGCATATCATAGTAAAAAGGCAAAGGAAATGTTTCCAAAACTAAAACACCCAAGTTTTACTAAGCTTGAGAAGTAAAGTGAGATAGAGAGAAAGAGATCTTTGTTCATTTCCTAGAAACTGGAGGGAGAGATGGAGATTCAGATGGCCCAAGATGGTTGTGGATATTGGGTTATAGGTAACAGGAGAGTAAGATGTGTTGTGACAGAACAGTCAGAAATATCAGGTATAATATTATAAAATCTCTGCATTAAGCCTCTCTGCTTTTTCTTACTCTGTTCTTTCTAGACCTCTTTTCCTCAACATTTTTCTTCTTTCCTGGTATGGCAGCCTGGTATCAGAAAAGGAGGGCCGAGGCAGGTCAAGGGACTGGCTTCCAGTGTCTCTGCCTGCTTCCATGACTTCAAACAAGTATTTTTCTGGGCATTAGTTCCTTTTCTAAAATGAGGAACATGGTCTGGTGCTATCCATATTCCATCCCAACTGAAAATTCTGATTTATATAATTTTGATTCAAATGAGAGTAAAGAGGGAAAGCAGTGTCCCTGGGAAACAACAGGCAGAAAAAATCAAGGATGGCAGGACTGGAACTAAAAAAAAAGAAAGTGCCAGAGAATTTGGAGGTAAAGAGGCAGAGTAGATTAGAGCTGTATTAGGACCTGGAAGAGGCCCTGTAGTGAAGTCAGCCAGGTCCCTTGTTAGCTCTTTTTCCCCTGCCTGCAAAAAGGATTACATCTCCTCCTGTATATTTCCATCCATTATGCTTTCATCTGGTCTTTCTTTAAAATTTTTTAATCCTGTTTTTTTTCATACCTCCCATGAGTGTTTTTTTTTCTTTAGATGTTTCAGGGTTTTTTTAAGTCCATTATTTCAAGAAAAAAGAATTATATTCTAAGCATATGTTTAGTAGAAGTTCTTCCCTGATGTGTGGCTGATACTGGCATAGCCTGATAACCCTGTTCTTTCTTCTAGATACTTGTTTGATTGTGGTGATTTGCCACCGCCTAAAATCTAAAAGTTATAAAGGAACTTGCATTTATATACATGCAAATTAAAATTTCTCAGTTCTTTCATTTGTATATTTATTGAAAGATCTTGAATTCTTTAACCTTTAGAAGCCTAAACTATGAAAGAGGCTGTCCTTCAATGATCTCTCTCATGCATCTAATTGTATTTTAAAAATGACTGCATATGAATTTGGGAGAGTGAACTTTTTACTCACTGATCTAAGCTGGCGTCTTTTATTATTAAAAAAAAAAAAAAAAAGCAAATTCAGCTTTTAACATTTCTTTTTTATGAACTGGAGTTCCTAGAATATTTCTATGGAGTCTATGGCTTAACTCTGTAATTATGTCTCTTGAGTAGATTATGTTTTTCTTTCCATAATTATGTTTTTACCCAGGAGACTGGAAGGCTTCAGACCTCTCTTGGGTGAAATTGCTCTTCCTCTCTTCTTCCTTGTTAAGCTCTGAATTCTACATGCCTGACTGTGTTCAAGGGCTGAAAGGGGGCTCTTGAAGATATGTGGGAGTGATTATGATTTTTTTTTTGAGAAATTGGTTTATATATTAAGAAGAGCCTTTAGCAAGAAGCTCTGTTAGTTCATTTTTGAAATGCCATCAGAGAAGAATCTCCTGGAAGGAGGTTTGTTTATGATCTGTGGTCCTCTGTCTGAGCCACACACTAACATTGCTCAAGGGCTGTCTCCTCTCACAGGCTGTCCTGTGTGAGCTCTGGGGCCCCATGAACACGTCATATTGCATGGCTGCTAATTTCCAGTGGCTCAGAGGAGCTGGAGGCCTTAAACATGAAGATAGTTTCTTAGTCCAGTTCATTATTTTAGTCCAGAAATAGTTTGACCTGAACCAGACAGCATACTCTTAGGAAAAAAGATGACTCAGCAGCCTTTCCCAGCAAAGATTATAGACTCATCAATTTTACTGTGGGAAATGTTTCCCAATAACCAGCCTTTTCCCCCCCTTCCTCTCTGCCTTTTACTGGACAAAAGGAGAGATAATTCTAAATTGAACAATGTTCTTATTTATTAATTCAACAGCATTTGTTGTCTGCCTTCCCTTTACATAGGCTCTAAGTTATGTGCTAGACTGAAGACATATGACACCCATCCTCAAGGGGTTCATAGCCAAGTCCAGGAGAATCTAAGATAATAGGGTTTGAAATTTTATATAAATATTTTATATCAATTCATAGTAAGTTAATGCTTACTGAATGCTTACTACACTTAAGTATAACCACATGTAGTAGACAAAAAACAGTTGTAGCTGCTCTCAGCTTGCTGAGATAGAAACCAGAAGGATCACTGAGGCCCTAGGGACAGAAAAGACCAGAACAATGTGATGACTCAGTTGAGACTGGGACGGGATTTGGTCCAATGGAGATGATGGGGAGAGGGTATTCTATGTAGGGGAGATAGCTTGGGCAACCACGGGGACTCTGAAGAACTGTGGGTAGTCCAATGTAAGTAGAACATTGGCTGGGAACAGTATAGTTGTAGCCATTGCAGATGAGGTTGACAGGCTACACTTGAGACCATATTTTCCAGGTCCTTCTTTACTGGGCTCAGGGGGCTGTTTAATTCAATAGGCAATGTTACACGATTGATAGATTTTGAGTAGGTAAGTTACATTAATGTTAGGATTTAGGGACTGAAAGGATTTTAAAAATTATGGAGACTAACTCTTCATTTTTATAAGGTCCAGTGGGTTCCATTAAATCCCTTCTGTGATTATACAGCTAGTTGGTGCCCTTTCAGATATGCCAAGCTGCTACTCTGTGTGTTAGCCACAAGTGAGAGGTTAGGAGTGGTTTTAGTGGGAATGGAAAGCAGGGGCCCATCATTGTAGAAACTATAGGAATGGGCTCCACTGGGTGATGTTAGGAAAGGGAGGTGGAAAAGGTACACCTAAGCTGGGTTTTGAGCCTGGGAGACTAGAAAATGGTGGTATTAATGGAAATACGGAAATTAGAAGGGAAGCTGATCAGGACTGTTTGTAGTGGAGAATATAGGGTGTGTCAGGGAGAGGCAAAGGGCTTAACCAAATATTACAGGCTTTAAAAGAGTTTAGGTCTTAGATTTTAGACTTTTAGAAACCACCAGTAAAATGTCGTCATCCAAATGTAAACAAAGAAGAGTTTCACTTTTGTCAATAGTATTTCCATCTTCACACGTATGTGGGAATACAGAAAATCAAGGTTTTTAATCGAGAGCCTCAATAGTTAGAATTATTTGGTTCCAAGCTTTGCATGGCTTTCCTAAGAACTCACTTGAGCCTGCAGTCTTCCCTGTTATATTACTTTTGCTGCGAACCACTGAAACTGAACTCTCAGATACACTAAGGCTCCTCCTTTGTAGTAGAATTCCAGGTAATTTCATTTGGGATTAAATTATGACTTTAAAATTAGTCAACCCTATTTCCTGATCCCTCCCTGCAGATACTCCTGTATGTACCACTTTCAGGGTAGGGAGATTAGAACTGAGTGTCATTTTCCGCCAGAACTCCTATGGAATAAGCAGCTCAGTTTCTATATAACCAATTTACTCTGAAAAGTGATAATTCTGGTGCAAGTCCTTTCCTCTCTCCCTTTTTACTCCAAGGATTATTGTCACAACATTCTTAAATGGTTATATCCTGTGGCTTTAGCCCTGGAGTATTGGACCAGATTTCATTCTATCACATTCTTGCTGACAGCAAAATTAGCTAATTTCTCCCTGGTCACCTCTCTCCTCCAGGGAAGCCCGAATACATGGCAGAGGAGCACATGGATTGCCAAGGTAGCGGGTTATTGGTCTGGGAATAAAAAGATCTGTCTTAAAAGGGCATTTCCCATATATATTGCATAATTTAAAACAATTAATGTAGTTGTAAAACTCAAGTATCAACTGATTTGAGAATCTGTTTAGATTAATTAGTAACTTTCTGTGGCCACTATGAAAAACGGTATGGAGATTCCTCAAAAAATTAAAAATAGGGCTGCGATCTGATGCAGCATTTCCACTTCTGGGCATTTATTGGAAGAAAACAAAGACTAATTGGAGAAGACATATGGACTCCTGTGTTCACTGCAGCATTATTTACAGTAGCCAAGATATGGAAGCAACCTAGATGTTCATCAATAGATGAGTAGATAAAGACGATGTAAGATATAGGTAATGGAATATTATTCAGCAACAAAAAAGAATGAAATCTTGCCATTTATAGCAACATGGATGAACCTAGAGGGTATTATGCTAAGTGAAATACATCAGACAGAAATAGGCAAATACCATATGACCTCACTTATATGTGGAATCTAAAGAACCCCACAAAATAAGTGAACAAACAAAACAAAATAAAAAGAATTGTGCCTCTGTTTAGATTAATATCATGTATAGGTTTAGAAGCATCTTGTCTCACAAGATCTTCATTATCATGTTTCTGTCATTTGTCCTCCAGCCAGCTTCTCTCCTTCCTCCTCTGCTTATCAAAATCCTACTCGGCCTTCAAGGGCATAAAGGCTCCTCTTGTAGTCAACGTCCATCGCCCCCTCTTCTTCCTATAGATAGCACTTTATTATTTTTTAAATTTTTTTGTGATAAAAAATTTCAAACACACATTAAAAGATTATATTTAATAAAACCCCATATGCTCACCTTATTTTATAATTAACATTTTTCATATTTGCTTTATCTGACACTTTGTGGAAATATTTTAAAGCAAATACTGGACATCATGACATTTAACCCCTAAATATATGAGCCCTTCTAAAAAATAAGGGCATATTTTTGACATCATCACAGAAAGCACCGCCTCCTTAGTATTTTCAAGTAGTCTATGTTCATTTTTACTCAGATGGTCCCCAAAGCACAGCATTTTGTGTTTCACTCACCACAGTCTTTTTCAGTTATATTTAATTGCTTGCCTTTCTTTCCCACTGGACTGTGAAGTGCTTGAGGGTAAGACATATCTTATATATTTTCTCTCCCCTCCTTCTTACAATGCCTGGTGAAACTTGCATGCGGTAGATGCCCGGTACACTAGCTGGACTAGCTGACAGCCTGAGGACATGGTACTGATTCCTGATTGGTGCTCTATTGCAGATCTGCCTTTTAACTTTATTTTATTTTTAAAAAATGTATCTTCATGATACCTAGGGTACAAGTAGGAACCTAGTAAAAAAAAAAAGAAGTGTTTAAATCCGTTAAAATACTGTTGTAAAAAGATGAGCTGCCAAACGTCATGTCCTAGTGATCAGCAAAATGACCCTGCTGTGCCACATTAGGGTGGACTGGCCATGACATGTTTACCCTGATGAAGTTTCATGGAAGTGGGTCTTTTCAGGTCTTTGTAAAAAGCACCTTGTTTTTGAAAGGTGCACTTGTGTGGGGGATATAAAACTGAAATTCATAGATACAGACAGTAGTATGGTGGTTGAAGGGGGGGTGGGGGTAATAGTAAAGGGTAGAGGGGGCCAAATATATGGTGACGGAAGGTGATTTGACATTGGGTGATGGGGACGCAATGCAATATACAGATGATGTATCATAGAAACGGACACTTGAAACCTATATGACCCTACTGACTAGTGTCACCCCAATACATTTAGTAAAAAAATAAAGTAAACCCGTCATTGGCAAAAAAAGAAAAAGGAAGTTGGACTCTTTTGTATGTGTATTTGGGCCTCCTTTAGGAGGAGGCTGTGACTGGTACCGTGTATCATGTTGTAAATATGGTGCATGGAGTGTGAGGTTCTGGCTGGGGACCTACATGGGTCTCCACAGTTGTGAAGCTGTTCTCAATCAACTTTTCCAAAAATGGGCAAAATGGGTCACATTGCAGAGGCAAGTTTATTTTCATAGTTCACATACCACAATTTTTACGTACCAATGTGTGATTTTTAAAGGGGAAGTTTTAATGGCAATATTACTTTCATTGTGAGGTAGCTGCCCTTGGACTAAAAGAGCCGGGTGGGGAAGAATGGGGCAATTAGATGGACTCTTGCTTTATGACTTAACAGTTCCTCCTAGGTCTTTGCTCTAAGGATGTGTGAATGCTGTGACCTTTTGATTATGCTTTCTTCTTGTGCCCCTGAATTTATTGCAACAAAAGTTATATTCAACCAAACACACTCAACTTTTTAAGAAAAAATTGTTCTGAAAACTTTTTTTCCACTTTAAATTCACTTTTGATCATGATTTCCCCTGAATGACTGAGACTGCACTGTTATAATCTAAAATAAGCTTGTTGGCAACCAGAGGGAAAACAGCCCTGGACCAACAGTCAGAAAACCTGAGTTCTAATCCTGCCACTAACTTTGTGACTTTGGGTAAGTCACTTCCCCTTTCAGTGGCTCAGGGTCCTCATCCGTAAAAGAAGTACATTGCTCTAAAATTTAGAGTCTAAGTTATTTCTGTTGTCATTTTTACCTCTGTGATTCAAAATGACTTGCAACAATGCTTAAGAATTATTGTGAGAGCAAATGGGACTTTTTTAGAAAGAAAAAAGGCAAGCTTTCACTTGAATGTACTTCAGGGATATTGCTTAGGAAGCACTAATAAAGGCCAATCTGGATCCACTGGATCCACTAGCTTGCCAGAGAAGAAGAGAAGAGATTTTTGGGTGAAGATAGTGCTGTAATATGATATTCTGGGCCAGAAAATATTCTCTCAACCAAGACATTTATCTAAAAGAGGAAAATATTCATTCATTCATTCATTACATAAACGTTTATTGAGCACCTACTGTGTGTGCAGGCACTGAACTGTTGGAGGATACAGCTGTGAATAGGACAGAGCACTCGTTCTCATGGACTTCCAGCCTTGCAAGGGAGACAAGTAAATACACAAGCTAATTACAAATGGTGGTAACAGCCATAAAGGAAATAAATAGAGGGTGCGCTTGAGAAGGAAGAAACTTACTCTGGGTGTAGAAGGCATGCAAGACCTCTCATAGGAGGTGGTGTTCACCCTGAGGCCTAAGGCATGGAAGGAGAGGGCTGTACAAAGAATCAGGGGAGAGCATTTCAGGAATATGGAAAGGTCCTGGGATAAGAGACTAAAAGGAGACAGTGTCAGATGGCCAGAGAGAGAGATAATGGGTTCCTGGACTAGGGTGGTACTATTGGAAATGAGAGAAGTGTATAGATTTCAGATATGCTTTCAAGATGGAAATGACAAGATTCAGTAATGGATTGAATGTGGGGAGTGAGGCATAAGGGGAAATGGAGGAAATATCTACATATTTGTCTTATGCAACTGAGTGGCTGGTGCTACTTTTATTGAGATGGAGGGACTCTCAGGGAGGAATTGGTGGGGTTTTTTCAATAAAAGAATAAAGAATTTTGTCTTAAATATACTGCATTTAAGATACCTTTGAGATACCCCAGGGCAGAGTCAAGTAGGCAGTGAGATACACAAACTGGAACTCAGGGCAGAAGTCAGGGCTCAGCCCAGAAGTGGGGAGTCATTGGCATGATTAGGTGCATTGAGTGCATGGGACTGAGGTCATAGTGGGCAGTGCTTTTCTACCTCCACCGTCCATTGGACCCAGTCCCAGAGACTCTGATTTAACTGAGCTGATGTGGGGCTTCCCTAGAGGGTTTTCTTATCCAGCTCGGGTGGAAGAGCCACTGCCCAAGGGAGAAACTGCACCTATATAAGAGGATCTAGGATCGAGCTTTTATATAGTCTTAAATATAACAAAAGCGTTGTCCATTCTTTATACTTTTATCCTGCTTGGAAGACCTAGTCTTTGGCTCTCTGGTTGAGGTTTCATTTGCCCTGCACCATGGCAGAGCACCCGTCCCTGATTTCAGTCAGCGTGCCCTCTGGCTTCCGTGCTCTGAGGATTTGGGGACATCTCGCAGCCAGCCGTTCAAGTGCTACCCTGATGTGGTTTAGCGGTGGTGGGTATTTGTCATGCTTGAGAGATGGAGAGCCCCTTCAGCTTTTGTTCTTCCTTGTGCTGTAAGAATTGTGTGTGGTTGCGGTGGTGGCTGAAAAATGCGTGCTTTCTGTATATATGCAGCCACAGATAGATGGCCCCTGAATTACTCCAGGGTGTCTGTAGATACTTGGTAGCTCGTCTTTGAAGATAATTTCCAACAGGTCATTGAGGCTTTTAAAATTTCACCTGCTCTTAAATTTTTCACGCTTATCAGTGCTTCTCAAGTCTTTTATTTTTTGCCTATAAGCTCCTATTACTCCCCTGAAGCACTATGCTAAGAGAAAATAAAAGTGTACTCACACATCCATAGACTGAGCTCAAATCTCATACGGTCTCCATGAAAACCTAATGAAAAGGCTGTAGAAAGCAGAGGCAAAGCTTATTAAATTTTCTTGTGACCCATGGCCCGCATAAAGTCCCACTGTATAAAGGAACCATGCAAGATCGTGTAGCCCTCCCCTTGGCCCTCAGGGAATCTGCCATTCCAAAAATATGACCTATTAAAAAAATAACTTCCAGGGACAATTCCATAAGCTTTCTTGTTAATGTTTACAGCTGTATCAACACCACACCAATACTTTTTTTGTATGTGTGTGAGGAACAGAATCCACAGATTAAACTGTGACAAGTCCCATATAATTCCCTAATCGTGAAACTAGTTAGACACAGCAAGATGTATTGATGGAAGTTTGTTTAGGGTAATGGGTGAGCTATTAACTTTGTAATCGAATCCTTGCTGCTGCTTCTACTTGCTTTGAAAACCCGCCTTGACACTTCACAGGGCTTAGTTCTTTGGTGTCTCGCTCTGCAGACCTGGATACTTTGCAGCCCTCCGCAGCCGCTGGGAGAGGCCGGGCAGAGCGAGCCAGCATGCCAACGCTGGTAGGGCCACATGATGAGTGGAAAGCTTAGTCAACCAAGGCAAGAATCATGTCTTCGTCCAGGACAAGCTAGTCAGTATCTGAGGACCACGGGGTAGTTGTTCTACCTCTGTAGGGCTCAGTCACTTCATCTATGAACACCTACTTGCCGGCATCCAGGAGCTGTTTGGGGTAATCTCTAAAGGTTCTTTAGAGTTCTAAAATCTGTTTGTAATCTGGATAAAAAGTCATAAATGGTGAGAAAAACAACCATCAACAATGAGTTTTCCTAGTTTTTTCTGATCATTTTTCTCCTAGGCTTAGTCCCTCTGTTAGAGCAGATGCCCCAAACTTGCTCTGGCAGGAAATAGGGTGGTGGGTGCATTTCAGTTAATGGGTCTAGTTGGAACATGTTTGGCTGTGGAGACAGCTACACTCATATTACCAAGCCTTGGCTTCCTGTCTGTTTTCTTTGGGCTGGGTAGGCAATGAAAAAGGAGACAGGAAAATACATTTTGGGGCAAATAAAATAAGGAATTTGTCTTATGAAGACAGCTTATAGTTGGGAAATTCTAATGTTCAACTTAACCCTATCCTGATACATTCCTCTTGTCCTGCACTAAGTGGAAGATGAGTGTTCTTGCTGCCCATAGAATGTACCTTCCCATTCTTGAAGGTTGTTAATAATCCTTCAGGGTGTTTTGTTTTGTTTTTATGGATATTAATCTTCATTCCCTTAATCAAAGGGCAAAGTCTTATTCCAATCTTTGTAATGGCTTTTTAAATTAGCTTCAGTTATTAACATTTTACTAAAATGTTGGGGCAACATAGTAGGGCCTCACCAGCATGTGGAAGGAGGAATCCACAGTACGTTTCTGTTTGTGTATCAGGCGTTATTGTACTTGTTCACCACAGCACCACTGTACAGATTTACATTTAATTCATGTTGCACCAAGACAGTACTGTTCTCTTTACTAAGTATGATTTGATGACTTTTTAAAAGAGTCTTAGTACTGTGGTTATCTTTTGATTTGTATATTTCTAATATTTAGAGTTTTCTTCGATTTTAGACTTGAATAAACTAAAAGAGAGGCAAAGTTTTTTATTTTCTATTTTTTAAAATAATTGATTCTCACATTCACATGGTAACTCAAAAGGTATTTTTCAATTTCTTTTACAAAGCCACAGTACTAGATTTAAAATAAAAAAGCATTCTCTGTAGTTTAACACAGTTCATTATATGCTTCCAGGCTTTGACATATCACAAAATATCCAGGTTCCTCTTGAAAGTTTGAGTTTCCTTGCCTATATTTCTGTTATTTTTTTCCTCTTAAAGGGGTTCAAGGATTGAGTTTTAATTTTTCAGAGAAGAGTCTCAGTAAGGTATTAATTGTAACATAAAAAAGAAAAAGTCACTATGGTCATCATGGAAATTTCCCTTTCACAAATTGTTTGTCTCTGTTTCTGCCCCAACTTTGGGATAGTACGTGTCACAGCACGGCCTCTCTGAACTTTCAGGGAGGTTTTGTCTTTCATGAAACAAGAGGACACATCCCAGAACACATTCACCTTTCCCATCCTCACTGAGAGGCTAGAGGAGGTACCCAGAGAGTTCCTCTTGAGCTCCAGTGTCCTGGCCTCACTATGATGCTTGACTCTGAGTCACCCTCTGGGACCTCAGCTCTCCACTTACAGAACAGAACTAGGAATGCTTGCCACTAGATGATGCTTATAAAGCAATTTGAAATGGAAGGCTTTATATAGACACTTCATTATGAATACCAGTATTGATAATTCCTTGGCTTAACTCCCCAGTATGTATGTCACATATCTATTTAGCATGGTCAATTGTTCAGCTAATTAATATGCTTTTATTTTATGATTTGCTGTTTCCAGGGCACAGACAGAAGCTTGATGACTCTAAACCTAGTTTGTTCTCTGACCGCCTCAGTGATTTAGGGCGCATTCCTCATCCCAGTATGAGAGTAGGTGTCCCGCCTCAGAACCCACGGCCCTCCCTGAACTCTGCACCAAGTCCTTTTAATCCACAAGGACAGAGTCAGATTACAGGTAAGACAGACTCATAGGTTTCACTTGCACAGACTCTGGCAGGCTGGGGGTGAGGGGATACCAGCTGAGATGTGTTCACTTCAGAACTCCTGGAGCTATGGAATGACTTATTAAAGAATCAAGACTTGAAGACACTGGCCTTTTTTTTTTTTTTTTTTTTTTTTATAAAAGAATAAATAAAAAATTCCAGTATTCACTAACTTTGGGATGAAATGTGGGTGAAGTTTCTATTTTAGCCGTGTCAGTCTGCACACTGGTGGAATGGTATTGACTGTGCTCTCTGGGAGAATGTTTGTTACAAGTTTCTGTATTGTGTCCACTTGGTGCAGGGGATACCATCACACCCTCACTATTAGAAAATTATAGTTAACTGTCTCAGATTTGGGCTTACATTTCTTGTATATATAACTATTTCATTAAGTTTTCTTGCAAATTGCCCAGGGCTAACAGGAAGCCTTGATTGGTGGATATAAGGCAAAGTCAACGAGCAGCTCATTGGCAGACAGATTTTTACTTCTGATTCACATTTAGCTCTGGTCCTCAAGCGACATTTCTCTTTTACATTCTAGTAAGCTGCTTACTCTACCTTTATTCTTAAAAATTAACATCAGCATTGCATTACAGACCAATTCACTTTTGATGTGTTAAGATGCCCAACTTTTTTCTTTTTTTCCAGCCCCACTTGTACAAAAACCTCTTATTTTAGGACTGTTCTGCTTGCTTTTAGGTCATGCTGACAAGAGAGTGTGTTAATCATCATAGATCTTTAATTTGCAGCTCACAAGTATTGAGAGCTGAAAGCAAGTCTACATGTAATCTAGTTGCTATTTTTGGCAGAGGTGGACTAGAATAAAGGGGGAAATAACTCAAAACAAAATATATAATAAACACTCAAAATGGATATTTTTTAATGGTTAGGTTTTAGTCTATCGTGGTTAGGTTTGAGTGGCTTAATGATTTATAAACATAATTGTTTATAAATTAAATGACCTCCCTCTCTTTCTCTCCTGCCCTTATTAGGTATATGCCTTTCGGGATATTTACTTAGAGTAGGTTTCTGTGGGTATATGAATATTAGTTTGAATATATGAGGATGCCTGAGTGTATATTTTACAAATAACGTAGTTATCAAAATAAAATATCTGAACACTGAAGAGAACCAGATATCTGCATCAGGGAATAATCTTAGAGACTGTGAAGAATAGCCATGTCTTGGCCTAATAAATACTCTAAGTGTTAGTATGCAGGAATCAAAGGGTTAATATGTTCACTAGACATGTGTCCTTGATAAAACTGTAAGGATGAAATTCACACTACTGTGAATTTGAAGCTTGTAGCTACAGGTGCTGCTGCATTTAAAATAATAGACTTTGGATCACTGATTAAGATGATCCTGTCCTTTTGTTTTTATAGTAACCCTTAGATTCTGTGTGTGTGTGTATGTGTGTGTAGAAGCACATGCATACATGTATAAAAGTGTTTGTATATGATTTGTAAGGGAGTTACGATACCTAGTTATATATACTTATATTTATATGTTCTAATCCTTAATTGTTTGCTAATTATATTTGCTAATGACTAATACTTTTAAAATGGTCTTTGGAACCTATGTGTTGCTAGATACCCTTAAGAAGATGCTTTTCTCAAGACTTTTTCCTCAGATCTAAAGATGACATCATAAAATAAAACCAGACACATTTTGGAATCTGAAGTTACCTTAGATATAGTTAACCAAAAAGTTGTGAAGAAAAGCTACATTTTAGCGGCACCTCCCCCCACCCCATACGTGAGTGCAGTGAGGGTGGGGCAGGTTGATGCCCAGCGAGCACCTGAGCAGATGAGGTGTGTAGCCATCCGCACAGACTGAGCTCTCCTCTGGTTGCCAGCCTCTCTCCACCCTCCTCCCTGTTGAGAAGCTCAGGAAGGCTGAGCTCATTGACTGCAGTTTTACAGCCAGTTAGTGGCAGAGCACAGTTAGGTCTCTTGACTCCTAATGCGGTATGGTTTTTCTTATACAATACCATGCTGCAACTCCATCATGGTCATTTCAAAATAATGTTTAAATATTCACTGGATATATTTCTAAAAATGAAAACATAAAACAAGTTTATATCTAGGTTCTGATAGTTTTTTGGAATTATATTACAAGAGTATTAGCTCTGCATTTTGGGATTGCAGCATAGTAGAACTGACTCATAGATCAGTCTTCTCCTTGTTTTAGCATCTACAAGGTACTGGTCCCAACAACTTACTCAAACTTTCCAAATTTGAAGATTCACATACATATGTGCCACCCCACCCACTTTTGGTCATGTGTACTTTCTTTAAATACTTCTGTATTGTCAGTGAGGTAATACAGGTATCTGCCCATAACCAAGGATTTCTACCATGCAGAGTTCTGCTATGATCCAAATTATTAAGAAAACCCAAGAACACCCGTAACAGCAGCAACTTCAAAGTAAATTGAATAGCTCGCTTTTTTTTTCTCTCTCTCTGGATTAATTTTCTTATTTATTGAATAAGTATGATTTAGAGCTTACCACATATAGAGAATTGGGTCTTAGATAATATGGGAGAGAGAAGAAAAGTTCTGTCAAGTTAAAGTCTAACTGAAGAGATTAGACTTTAACTTTCTGTGCCCCAGACTATAATATTGTTGTTGCTTGAGTACACATTTTTCTCTGTGTACCCCCTTACTGTCCTATCTACAGGGGTCTCTGTCTGCTGACAAGATCCACCCATCTTCTAGGTCACTGTTATCTTCTCAGAAAAGAGTCCTGGAACCTTCATCTAGAAGGCTGCTTATCCACCCTCTAAGCTTTAGTTGACATTGCCTTATTTTATAGCTTCCATGAATTTGCTTTTTCTTACCCTGCTAGATTATAAATTCTTTGAGGGATTTATTACAGGAATTTATTTTCTTTTATGCCTAGTGCAGTGGTAACATCTCATTAAATGTTGAACGAATGAAAGTTTAGATGAGAAGCAATCAGAGCAAGAAGGGCTGGAATATCATGCCTTCTTAGCATTAACTGTTCTTTCTAATTTCCTCTCCCAGGGTGTCGCTGTTCCCTGGTGGTGAACAGTAATGGCAGAAATCACATTCAGTGTAGCACTTACATAGTTTAGGCATTTGGTATCATTCTAGTTTGGGATCTACATAATTGCATGATTAAATTTAAGTTCTACTTAAGAGCCTTCCCTATAATGAAAAGATTTTGTGACTTCTTTGTAATGTACCACACCTGCATTTTCGTTCATGTAATCCTTTGGATAAAGGCTTTTGTAACAGAAAGGGCCAGTTAGCTCTCCTGGCTTAGCTCTCTTGATATCTCAAGCTCTTACCCCAAAACTGACAATGATGATCATGGTTGGTTGTATAGTCACTACTAGTTCTCACACTTGCCTACATAAAGGGCAAGTCAGATTCCCAGAAGACTGAAATGAAATTTGAAATCATAAATCGATGAAGCCATAAGCACTTAGTGTTTCATATTAGTGTTCTCCAGTGCCTCTTGCAATTCTAGGGCTGGCTTCTTCGCAGTGCTGGTCTGATGGTGTCACTCTGCTGCGGTCTTTAGTGGTTGATGTTCTTCAGGGCCCAGGGCCTCCTCATGGCTTCCTGAGGAAGTTGCTTCCTCTGGAGCTTTTTTTATCTTTAGACATCTGGTGCCTGTCTCTGGGTGCTAGGAAGTACCTAGCCTGTCACAGATGTCTTCTTTGGATTCAGAATGTGGTAGCAGTAGAGGAGGGATAGTGTTGTTAGGAGATATTGCTCAAGATAATCACTGTTTTAAACTCAGTGCTCTCTAGATGGGTGAACTGCACCTAAAAAAGAAGCTGACTCAGGCCATTGCGTTTGGCGGGTTGGGACAGTCACCTAACCTTTGGGGTTGGCATTCTGTTATTCTGTTTTTTAAGTGAACAAGATAGATAGAGCTTCTACTCACAGGGAGCTTACATTTTAGTGATATAGTCAGTAAATGGGTAAATAGCATACATACGAGACAATTTGAGATTATAGTAAACGCTTTGGGGAAATGAAATAAGATAATGCAATAGCAATTTAGGAAGGGAAGAAGCTAATTTTGATTAAAAAGTTGGGAAAGGAATCTTTGAAGATCCATGAGCACAGCATTTCAGGCAGTGAGAAGTTCATGCAAAGGCTCTCAGGAAGCAGTGAATGTGGTGTTTCCTGGACAGGAAGGTCAGTGCAGGTAGGAAATAGTGAACATGGGGAACAATACAGAAAGGCAGGCAGGGGCTAGATTAGAGAGTCTTCAGGGCCCTGATAGGGAGCTCGGATTTTGTTCTGATTGCAGTGGGGTACTATTGAAGGATGTGAAGCAAGAGAATGATATTTCATGTTTTTAAAAAGTCACTGTGGATGCTATGTGATGAATAGATCATAAGGGAGCAACAGTAGAAACAGGGTCATCATTTAGGAAGCTCCTGCAGTGGCCCAGGAGAGAGTTAAGGGTGGTAACATTTCTTTTCTTTCTTTAAAACTCAGATCAAATGCTGGCACCTCTGCCAGGCCTCTTCTACCCTGAGCTCAGTCTGAGTTTTCCATATCACTGTTCTACTGATGACAGTTATTTATTCACATGTCTGTCTCCCCCATCAGAATTTGAACTTTCAAAGTCTAGGGCCATGTTTTGTTTATCTCTGTACCCCCATTGTCTTATATAGTGCGTTTGCTTGGTGACTTTGGTTTGGTGATGAATGAGTGAACAGGTCATTAACTCCTTCAGGAATGTGATCCATTATTGTAACCCTACTATTTTTCCAGTACCCATTTGATTGAATAACTATTAGCTAGCATTGACTGAATGTGTATCGTGTGCCAGGTATTGTTCTGATGGGGTTATCTCACATACTCCTCACAACAGCTCTGTGAGATAGCTATGAAGACTTGAGGCTCAGAGAAGCTAAAACACTTGCCCAAGGTTCCACTTACCTCTAGTAAGTGGTAAACATAGGAATCAAGTCCAGATCCACATAGCTCTTAACTACCACACGCCCTTGGGGAGCTGACACGTACTTCCATAATGGTTTTACATAAAGTCCTTATTAAAGCCTTACAACAGTTCTGAAAAGTACATATTTTGCAGATGGGAGAAGTTGGTTGTTTGAGAAATGACTTGCTGAGGGCCTCTTCAGCTGTTACACTTGACTGTGAGTTCCAGATCCTTAGCAGGCAGTCACCCTCATCCTCATCAAGCCTGCATGTTGCTCACAGTCTGAATGACATGTCCTAAGGGACTCAGTTCTTTTTCTTCTCTCCATTGGATATTATTTAGGATCCTTAGAGACAATATTTTTATAAAAAAGATGCATTAGGAGTATCTGAATTATGCTTTAAAATGCAATATAATTGTTTTTAATGATTAAATTGTAGTTGTATGAGTATATATATTAAAGGTAACAGTTTAAGGAATATCCTGAAAAACAACTTGCCAGACATCATGTAGAATAACAGTAATCTTACCAGCAGTTACCTTGACTGAATAGGAGTTGTTTCCACCCAGCTTCAGTCTGATTCTGTATTCCCTTGGCAAACAGTGCTCCTCCTTTAAACATTAAGAGGATCGCAGCCAGTTGGGCCCATTGGGCTGAGTTGTGTATATACCTGGCTGTCCTAGGCCTGAGTCCACTGTGCTTGCACGGAAACATTTACTGGTATAATCCCTTCAGAAATAGAAAGGCACCACTAAGTAGTGTCTCTCAAGTTACTGTTTTACTCAAGTGCTGAATGACCACACGGTTCTTGAATGTGAAACAAGTTGGGAGGTGCAGTGGGCATGGGTGGGTGGTAGTGGCTGTGAGTGAGAGGGAAAAGGAACCCATGAGATGCTCAGGACTGAGCAGGAAGAACAGTCGCAGGTGCCATCAGTGTGAGGAGAACTCTCGGACGTGGAGAGTGGGAGTTAAGTGAGGTCTCGCGCTTTATGACCACTGTGGTCCTACTCACTTGTAGCCACCTGTGTCTTAAGGAACTGAAATCACCGCACTCAAAGACAGGTTGTTGGAAGTACTGTTCTTCTCCTTTGGTGGTGCTGTGTTTTAATTGCTGAAGTTACTGGGAAGTCTTGTCCTATCTTCTTCCTTTCAGAACTTTCGGGCAGGATAGCCAAGTGCACGCATGTGAGCAGAAATTGTCCTTAGAGGAGATTGCTGGTTATGGTCTTTGTGATAAAATGGCGCAAGTCCTGTGTGCAAATTGCTGCACTCTGCAGCTCTGGCAGCCGCCGTGTGAGGAAGAGCAGGGTTCACATCCTGCCTGGGCTGGCTTTGACGAATACAACTCAGTGAGATGCTCTGAAGGCCTGGTGGTCAACACGTCGTGTTGTGGCTCAGCCAGTTAGCCCCGTCCATAGATTAGTTTCTTACAGGTCTCAGGACTTCTGTCAGTTGGAATCTCCGTATTAACTGAAGATGCTTTGGCTTTATTTTGCTTTCAGAAAAACAGAGAGGGTCATGTTCCAAGAAAAATTAATTTCTCGAGTTCCAAAAACTTGTCTTTATAATTTCCTCTTATCTGGAATAGAATATGCATGTTTAATATCTAATTGTGATAAGACTCCATTTCCTACATAATGTCTCACTTAATGTCTCCATTTCTAGCCTGTTATTAGGTCTCTGCCCAGAGGAAATCTTAATTTCTGTCTCTCATTCTTTTCCAAAGCATCATCTTTCTCTTCTTAGTTTTATATTTAGTTACAGCTTTACATACATGTGTGTATATGTAAATGTGTACATACATGTTTGCATATCTTTTCCCTTTATTAGTTGCCTAAGGACCTCTTTCACCCCTTTTCCCTTTTGCAGTGGACTGTTGGCACAATGAATGAAATATTCAATCTACAGGGCTAACCCAGGGGCAAGGCAGGCATGCAATTTGGTGTAATAGATGCTCTGGTGGTGTATTTTGATATTTAAACACGGATGGGCACCCAGGGCTTCAAACAGAGAGCTGGTGTGTATTGTACTATGCAGGATTAAAAACAACAATATTTCACATATATTATCAGCTTAAAAAGTATTTTCATTCAGTTTTTTTTTTACTTCAATTTATACAGAAGCATTCCAGGAATATAATTGTGTAGCACTACGCCCAGTTAAGATTATCAGATTCTTTCTAGGGCTTTGTTTATTTTGCTAAGGACTTGCTTTTTAATTGTTTAAAAACAGCTGGAAAAGACAGACTTCCCAGAAGAGTCAGTATTGTGAACCCTATTTAATGAATAAGAAAACTTAGGCGCCAAGAGAGTTCTGAACCTCTCAGAGCTGAAACTAGAAGTCAGGGTCCCAGGAAGGTGAAACTTGACAAGGTGGTTCAGGTGGGAAGCAGGTGAGGATGTAGGGAAAGGGTTAAGAATAATAATAAATGTTTGGCGCTGTCATCAAGGTGGATGTTGTGAAAGGAAAATGACTTGGTTAAGCATCATTGAGGCTCGTGCTAAGGAGAGGGATAATCGGAAGAGCCAGTCAGCTCAGTTATGTGATTACCTCCTTCAGTGGTTACAGTTTGTTAATAGGAGCGGGCTCTGGTGTGTGGGGTCATCAGAGAAAATGACAGTTTGTCCTAGGACTCGGTGCAAGTCAGGGAAAACAAAGATGTTGAGCCAGTTGCCAACAGGAGGGAATGTTCTGGAGGTTTGTAGGTTATGGTAAAGTTGGAAGAACTGAAGAGAAACTGGCTCATCCTGTGGCCTTGGAGAATGAACAACAACCAAGTGAGAAGGTTAGGAGGAAAGATCTGGGCAAACCCAAGTTTCGGTTCAGGAGGGAGGTCGGAATGTCTGCTGCAAAGGTTGAAGGTAGATGGGAGCTCTTGGCCCTTCACTCAGCCACTTCTCCCATGAGAGATGGAGGGCCCACAGCTTGCTCTGTCTCTCCAAAGCTTCAGCTTGACACCACCTCGAGAAAACACAGTCCTCTAGCTCTGTTTCAACAGGGGGTTGGGATCTGTTGGTGCTCTGTTAATACATCCCAAGATGGTGTTAACTTTTTGTCATCCCATTGCACTGTCGCTCACAGTCCATGAAAAACTGCTCTTAGGACAGGCTTTCCCCACCATCTTTGAGCTGACTGCATGCAGCTCCATACTTTTGTTCTTACTCAGTTTCATCCTGGCTCTCACCTCCTCTCTCTGTCCTGTGGGGTTACTTTATGGTTCTGATTCTTCGTCCAGTGTGTTGGCTGGTCCGTACAGCTTTGTCTCATCTGGAAGCTTAGGAAGGTTGCATCTATTTCTTCAAGACTTTGATGAAGATGCTGGACATAATTAGGATTAGAATATATTTGGACACATCACTGTGTACCTGTTTTAAAGCTGACATTGATCCACATCAATGACTGCTTTCTGGTTGGCCTCTGAACCAGCTATAATTCACATTAGAGATAAGGCATATATCTTGCTTGGGTTAGGATACACAATAGGCAGATGAGCTTTCTTTTAATCTATTGCTCTAGTAATCCTAGGGAGCAAGTTTAGTGAACCCATCTGCTTTCCTGTAGTCACTGTGGAGATCAAAGTGAAAATCTCATTGTACATAGACTACTGAAAGTGACTTAAGAATTTTTATTGGACTGCAAGCAAGTAAATAACAGCAATGGCTCCAAAGAAACTGCAGATGGTCCCCAACTTACGATGGTTCAACTTATAATTTTTAACTTTATGATGATGCAAAAGCAATATGCGTTCAGTAAAAACTGGTTAGGCTATGATGTTCGGGAGGTTAGGTGTATTAAATGCATTTTCTGTTTATGATATTTTCAACTTAAGATAGTTTTATCAGGACATAATCCTGTTGTAAGTAGAGGAGCATCTGTAGTTGAAATTTAGATTTTACCAATAGCTTTGCCATTTTCAGAATAAGGTAAATGGGGTAAAAGAATGTAAAACTACTATATATTGTGTGGTAAACTTTAAAGGCATTAATTTAAAATAAATTAATAATTGTCACATGGAAGAGTAATCCTAGAGAGTAAAGCTAAGATTAGTAGTGAGTGGAGTTACAAAGAGAAATATTTTACTTACTATGAGGAAGAACTTTGTAGACTGTCTGTGCTCTGTCAACTAGAAGCCCTTTGCCTACCTGGTTGCCACAATTTCTTGCAATATTGTGGGGTATTAATTCACCTTGGAGGAGAAACTTGAATGCATTTAAAGCAGCAAATTGCTTGCTCTTATCTCCTTACTTCTCTTGGGCCTTAATTTCCTTTTAAGCATGTTTGTTCTGCTCTTGTGTTTGAAAAACATTTTTGATAAGGAAGATTAAATCAAAATAGTGTTGGGTAATTTTCCTTTTTAACTGACATTGTAAAAGGAAAATTACAATAATATTGTTCTCAAACTTTAGTGTCATCTAGGGAGCTCATTAAATGTACAGGTGCCCGGGCTTTACCCTGAACCAGAATGTACCAGGTGGAGCCTGCCTAATTCTCCACTGCAGGCCCAAGGCCAGTTACACCAGGCTTACCTTGCTCACCCAGAGCCAACCCTGATCCAGCCAGGCACGTCTCAGGAGCCTTATTTTCAAGGTCAGATGTTGTGTAGGGGCAGCTAAGTGCTCTAGGCTGCTTCCCAGTTTCCTGAGGGCACCACCCTTGTGTCCATTTCAGCTGCTGTTTTCCCTCCACTCCCTTCCCTGTGTGCCCAGACTTAGACTGGACTTCTGCCGGGTTTCTAGTGTGATGCTGTCAGAGGGAGATTTTAAACATGCATATCTGATTATGTCACACCATTCTTAAAAACACCCCTGCGACCTTCCATTGCACCTCCAGGGTGGCCCAGCAGGTTCTGCATAGCCTGGCTCCTCCCTGCCTGCTCTCCAGTCTCATGTCACACTGTTTTCAACCTTTTGTCAGTGATCCAACCAAACTGTCTTTCTCAACTCCCCTTCTAAAACTATACTGCCTCAGTCCCAGGAACTTGATTCATGCTGTTCGCTTTTCCTGAAGTTCTATCCATCCCCACCTACTTATCTACTGGACTTCTGCTTGCCATTCGGTTCTTGGCTTAATCACCACATCTTTAGAGAAACCTTTGCTGACCCCCAGGCGTGTTTGGAGTCCCCATGGTACATTCTTATAGTGCCAAGGATAAGTCGTTTTTCACATTTACCGCAGTTGTATGATTAGTTGGTTAATGTCATTTTCACCTGTCAAACTGAAAATTCTATGAGGGCTTAATATCCCTAGTGCCAAGCACAGTGCCAGAGTAGGCACTCAATAAATATTTTTTGAATGAATGGATGAATGATCGGGAGACATTTCTTAGAACTGTGGACACCATTAGCTATATGACAATAGGAATCACCATGCCTGAGACCTTCTATAACCCTGGATGTTGATATTAGACTGATTAGAACCTGGATTTATTGTCTCCACTTCAATACTATGACTTGAATGAAGAGTCACTTCCCTTGGCCAGTACCACATCCCAGTTATATCTCAAGTTCTGGTCCTACCTGTTTATCGCTTATTCCCCTCTCTTTGCCGTCTTTAGTTCTGAGGTCCAGGGTATGCCCAGGCTGAGGCCAGGATAAGTGTGACATGTGCTGTGACCTCTTTTTGCTTCTGTTAGGTTTTCCTTTTAAATGAGAAAATCCCTCCATTTTCTGTAAGAGAGTTATGAGTTCCATTCAGCCGAAAGTTAGTGATACTTCACTTGATCTTAGCCGAAAGGTGGGGAAGCGGTAAGTTAGTGATACTTCGAAGTTGCTTCTCATCACGCTGTTCTAATAGTTCAGCTTCCTTCTGGATTTTCTTTTAGCATCTAGTGCAGGAAATGATGGCTATATATTTCATTTCTCGTCCTCCTCTCTGCTGCTGTCTCCTAAGATTTACTAAGTTCCTCTTATTGTACCAACCTGTTGTCATGCCTGGTATACCCTACATAGCATCCAATTTTAGCCAGTTTGCTGGTTTTCCCCCCTCCAATTTCAGTCTAAAGCTCTGTGACTCAGTTGGGTTGGTTTTCTGCCAAGTGATTCTGGCAGCCACCTTGGTCAGTCTGAGAAAGCCCCCAGTGGGGACAAGAGGGGGAATCCAAATCTTGCTGCTAGTGTCTTCTCTGCTGACATGAGCCCAACCCTGTGTTGGGAGGTCCATGATGTCAGCCCGTCAGCTACATTCCACAACCACCCCAACTGAGCTCAATGTGGCTTTAGTAATTTTTGTTGCCACGGCTATCTCCAGAAAGGCCTGAGAGTAGGGAGCTCATGTTTCTGAGTAATTAGAATCATAGCATTTCATAGCTGGAAAACATCATAGAGATAACCCATTCATTCTCATCTTACAGGTGAAAACAGTCAGACTCAAAGAAAGTAAATTTGTGCACGACTGCACAGTTAGTGCCACAGCCTCTAGCCCAGGGCTCTTCCTGTGCTTGGAGGAACCTATTTGTTTTAGGACTATGTTTTCTATTAGTCAGGAAAACTAGAAGTAAGTGGGAAAGTTCATTCAAATCCACTCTAGCTATAAAAGGGTTATTAGAGAAGACATAGAATTTAACAGTATTTAGTATAAGTTGTTTTGAAATGGGAATTAATGTACATGTGAATGTGAGTGTATATTATGAATGACAGTAATATGACAAATAGTTGAGGATGGAAATTGTAAATCTGCCCCTCTCTGTTAATATTATTGACTTTACTTGACCCTGGTAATTGAGAGGCATAATCTTAAACTAGTAGACTCTGCTCATTTTAAATACCCCAGTTTTTCTCAAGAAATATTTGAGGCCTACACAGCCTGATTTGAGTACTGATTAAAGAAAAAAATGGGTGGAGGGTAAGGGGGGGAGATGTCGATCTGTCTAATTGCACCCTACTCCCCAAATGCAGCAGGTGCTCCCTGTAGACACTGAGCTTTGGCAGAAATCACTGGCTGTTGTGTCACATTACACAGAACCCTGCTGGCAGCACAAACAGGAAGAAGCCTTCTGTGTGCTGGCTCAGGCTTTGCCCTGCTCACTCGTTTCCTCCCGTCTCTGCATGAAGTTCAGCACCATGTCCATGGTGCCTTGTTGTGAATGATCCTGAGGAAAACGGGCCCTTCTTCACACCCACACACATTTAACCAAAGTGTATACAAAAGGAGGCCTGCGAGGAGCAACCACTGAGTGTCCACACGTTCCTTTTTCTGGGCTTTTGTAAAGCTCTCTGACTGCTCTGCCTCTGCCCCCCCCCCTTCCCCCAGACTTATTAAGAAAAGACTTCTACATGTCCTCTCTGAGTCATTTCATTTCCTAGGGTGCCTTTTTTCTAACCGTCTGCCCTCCTCCTCCCCCTCTTATTATGAGCCCATGTGTTTGGAGTTCAATTATGCAGACATGAAATTTAGCTTTGCAATCATTTGAAAGTATGGCTGTTCTTAGAGCCCATGACTTTTTACATATGATTTCAGGAAATGCACAGCCACTCCTTCCCTTTCCCTACACCAATTACACACTTCAGAAGCTATGGTCCAACCCAGAGAAGAGAGCTTGCCTCTCCTCATACCCGTAGGATGAAATAAACGGTTGTCTCCATTTATGCCAAGACAACTTGAGACATGGGAACCCTCCTCCCCCAATTAGCACTTTTGAGTGTCCCCTGGGTATGCTGCTTCTGTACTTCTAGGTTTTGGAGTTTATAGAATGGAAAGCCGATGCAGCCAATCTCTAGGTAGCCTGAGCCAAAGGAACACCACCCTAGAGGGAGAACTTATAAAGTCCACTCTGACATTAGTGTTCTGTGCTTCATTTCTCTCTCTACAGCTTTTTTTAAAGACACAAGTACATACGTCAAACATTTTTGAATTAATTGTTTTACACCCATTAGTCTTTTCCAACCGGTTGTGTAAGTTTTTTAAAGGCAAGAAATGTCTTTTGTTTCTTATCTGTCTCTCAGGCCATCGCACTGCCACGCAGACATACTGGAGTTGTTAATCACAGTAAAAATGGATAATCTGCTGATTCACCAGAACAACATGTAAAAACTTCCCTCCTCAAAAGTCCTGTTAATGTGGCAGTTGTGACCATCGTACCTTGCGGATAAGAAAGGGATAGCTAATCAGAGCCTTGCCCTCAACTTAGCGAGCTGGGAGAGAGACCGCCCCGTGCGCGCAGGCCCTGGGTTTCCCGCACCTTTTTAGAATACAAGCCGTGCGGAGCGCGGCTATGCAGCTTCGACAGTAGCTGAGTCTGGGACAGACTTTGTTTCAGTTGGAATGACTGCTGAAGGGATTCCTTTTGTCAAATGACTGGTTCCTCTGTATTTAACCTGAACGCTCAGTAGCTAGATTTGGTCTGTTTACAGAGGAAACCACGGTTTCTTCTGAAAGTGCGCTGTTGCGATCCGAGCCGTCCACGCCGCCTGCCCTTCTCTGCCCGGTGGTAGTTCTTAGCGCGCTTGCGCAGGTAGGGCTGGGACTGTTTTCTCGTGGGCTTTAGCTCCAAGCTCTCCAGGCGCTCTGCTCTGCTTCTTTCTCCTCTTTCCCATTTAGTCATTTTGATTAGTCACATCCTGTCTGTGAGACAGCAGGCCCACAATATAGGAAAGACCTGATTTTCTCTCTCAGTTTGTTACATGTCAAATTTCATTACAAATTCCCTTTAAAATCCCCTTTTTTAGGTGCTAGGGGAGAAGTTTGGGGAGAAATAGGGATGGGGCCTTATTGAAATGCTCATGTGATATTTAACATTGCAGGTTTCCCAAGGACTAGTATATGTGCACATAAAAACCCCCAAACCAAGGGTTTTGCTTTGAAATTGTCATATCTATATAAAAACATAATCAATATTTTGACTTTTTATAATATAGTAATAAAATAATATTAATGCTGTTTCTGAAGTTTGCCATGTAAAAATAATGAATTATGGTTTTAAAAAAGCCATAAAAATATTCCAAGTTTAACAGCAGTTTTCATCTTTTGAAAATTTCTGTGAAATAGTGTTCAGTTCTCCTCTCAGTACTCATGGGTGCTTGTAGGTAATTGAAGCCACCCAGGATGTAACATCAAGACTATGATTGGCCCCTCTATCCCCTGAGACACAAAAATCAAGGATTTTCTTTTGTTGGAGTGGTAGGGCATGGTATTTCCCTCCATGGTTCTGCCAACTCGAAAAGACAAACTGTTCAATGTAACTCTGGATAGGTAGAGTGAAGGAATGGATTATACTAGGTCTGAGGGACCTGAGGTTGAGGTGAAGACAGTTTCTTGTTTGTTAGGGTTAATTAGTAAGTGTGTCTCGGAGCTGGGCCCTGTATTCTTCCTTGTTAGTAACCTTGGGGTTGACTGGTGATACCTAAAAAAATCTGTCACCTGCTCTGACTCATCCAAGTTAAGAGTGAATCTCAGAAGTCTCAGGTTTCTTCAGGAAGTTGAATTCAGAAATCCTTTATGAGATCAGGTTGAGGTGGCTTTTCTCTACTGTGAATAATTGTCCACAACAAAGCAAATATGCTGTAATCCTATATTTATAATAGAGCTATATTTTCTTGATGATTGGGCATTTGGAAGTCAAGATATTTTATAGCTATTTTTTCTTCACTAAAATTTGGAAAAAAGTTAAAGTGTACAGTATTAGAAAATACACTGAAACAGATGAAGATTTCTTGATCTGGGAGAAAGCAAGACTGAGAAGGAACATGATTAAAGTTAAATAATTGTAATGGGTATTGACATGACCAACACAGACATATTCTCCAAATAGTGGACTTCAAAACTATAGGAAGCTTCCTAAAAATTGTCCTCTGCTAGAATAAGAGTTTACGGGCTGGAAATATATAAATACAGAATGAAGGTTCAGTAAAGGTATAGGTTTTAGTAGAGGTGAGCATTTATTGGGTTCTTTCCATGTGCTAAGTTCGTCACTACATTATCTCATTTAATCTTCATAACAACTTTAGTGGGGAGGTCTTTCTGTTTATCCCCATTATACAGATTAGATAGGTTGGAAGTTCAGATAGGTTGCATAATTTGTCCAAGATCACACAGGCCAGAAGTGGTGAAGCTGAGATTGATCATTGGTGGCTCCTTCAGAGTATTAAGAAAGGCCTAGGGTGTTTGGAGACCATTACTTGTTTTTTAAGATTGCTGTCCCACACAGGGAATATAGTCAGTAATATTATAATAACTGTGTATGGTGTCAGAAGGGTACTAGACTTATTGGGGTGAACACTTAGTAAGTTATAGAATGACTAATCACTGTATTGTACACCTGAAATTAACATAATATTTTATGTCAACTGTAATTGAAAAAAATTTTTTTTAAAGATTGCTATCCCTGTTAAAATTACTTATACTAAAATCTGGTGATCCCCACGTGGCAATTCTTGAGTTTTATTTTTCTTTAGTAACTCTCTTCTTAAGTAGGTCATTATTGTAGAATCTCAGGAGGGTGGCTTTGAAAGAGATTGGCTGGACTGCAGCCTGCCCTCTGAGAGACCGAAAAACCCCACAACAACACAAAAACAGGGACATTTTCTCATTTGCTTAGGGATAGTGAGAAGTGATTTTTGCTATTCTTGGATATCCCAGGAAGGACCTCCTCTAAAAGTAAAACTATCCTTTAATATACTGCTCTGACAATCAGGAAGTTTATGTAAAAGCTAAAACCTCACTGACACAAACTGCTTTTATGGGGGAAGTTAGAAAATGACTAATTACTACTTCTTGTAAAATTCCATTGTTCACTCAAGCCACCCTGGGAACTTCATTCAGTGGTTTATTGAGCACCTACTGTATGCCAGGCATTAATACTGAATTGTGCTGAATGTGACCTTGGAAATCTTCAAGAAGAACACCAGGCAACCCAGACACCCTGAAGAGTTTAAAGTCAGATTTTTAATTTTTTGAATAATAATGATTTGCACTCAGTGTGTATTATTTAATGCTACACAATTCTGTGAGATAGTATTATCATACCTGTTTTACAGATGAGGAAATTAAAGCTCAGCAACATTAAAAAACATACCCCGTATTACACAGCAAAGCCTTGGTGATGTGAGCTCCTAAAGAGAATATGTCTTAATACAGTACTTTACAGTTATCCAGATGCTTTTACTTATATTATCTCATCTAATTTTGTAAACAAAATGATAATAGTTATTATTATATTCATTTTACAGATAGCAATAATCACTTCTACTCATTATATACTTAATATTGCCAAGAGTGCCAGATAACTTATCATATAAGGCCTAGTTCATGTAATGCTCACAACAACCCTAATAAGCATCATTATTCCCATTTTACAGATGAGCCATTGAGGCCTCAAGAGTTTAAGTGACTTAGCACAGTGGGAGCTGTGATTCAAGCCTAGGCTTGTCTGCTCAGCCCAGTACACATAACCACTGTGCTGTATTCACTTTACCATGTTATGCTGCTTCATTTTCCACGTGGGGAGACTGAGGTACAGAGAGCATGTTAACGGCTGAGGTCATAGAGTTTATAAATAGCAGAGCTGGACCCCAACTCAGATCCTTTCCTCACTTGTTTCCTGGCACTGGGCTGCCTTTCTGCACAAGGAGAACTGAAAGGCTGTATCTTACATCCAAGTTAAGTTCCCCAATTCCTTTGTGATAGGCTTAATTTTAATAGTTTTAGTCATTCTTTACATTTTTTTGTATTTTCCCCATTTTGGGCCGGGAGCCCCTCATACTACTAGTAACAACATGTTCCAGGAGAGGAATGGACATACAGGCCACACCGCTTGCTCAGGAAGTCATCTGGTGGAGTTAGATTAGAACTCATATCTAAATTTGAGTCCTCTGTGCCCAACTCAGCTCTGTGGTTCTTGACCTTTTTCTCTACTGAAAATGTTGCTTGAAAGAAGGCCTTGCCCTTTACTAGATTGCTTCTGGTGCTGTAAGGAATGCATCTTTTCCCATCTGAAGATCATTTCCCATTTCTCTGAATAGTGAATTACATTAATGGGTAAAGCAAGGAAGTCAGTATCAGATATATAACAAGGACCACTCACTCAGATTTGAAATGTTGCCAATCTATACAATCTCAGCCTTGAACATTTTAAAGTCCAAAAGTTCATTACTTTAACGATCAAGTATCCTTTAGATTTCTGAAGGAAAAGTTTATGGTAACCATTTATAGTACTATACTTGTATTCAAATTGCAAACTCAGGTAAATGTTTCTTAAAATTGAATTGGATGAAAGTTTTCTATATATTTGTTGATAGAGTAAATATCAGATAAATATCCAGATGTATTTAATTATTTTGACTCAAGAAAAGTATGTCCTATTTAGACAGTCTTTAAATAAATTGTTTCTGAGTTGAACAAATAAACAAGAAATAGCTGAAACTAAATGACTTTGACTGTATAGAAACAACTGAGAGGCTGTTTCAGAAAGACCTATGTCGTCTTATTCTCAATTTTATTTTTAGAGATAAATCTGAATTGACTATTCAAATATATTAATAGTTTTTGAAAATTAAGCTTTTCATATTTAGAGGCTGATAGGTGATGTGAGAATAATTTTAAACCTATTACAAGTGTATTAACCCCATTGCAGATGTGTTCTAACCATGGAACTAACCCTGTGTCACCAAGAGGTTTTGTTTTGTTTTTTAAGAGAAAAATTAATACTTACTGAGTGCTTCCCATGCTACCTTCTCTTCATAGTTTTCTCATGTAATTCTCACATCCCTATGATTTAGATATTATTATTACTCCTCTACCTCCTTGTACAGATGAAGAAACTGAGGCTCAGGTCACTGAGTAATTAAGTCAAGATCACAGAAAGTAGAAGTCTCAGAACTTGAACCTAACCCTGAACATTCCAAAGTCCATGGATATTCTAATATACAAAGATGTCTTTAAAAATTAACAAAATTTTTTAAATTAACAAAATTAGCAAACTAAAGTGTTACGAGAAATTGTCTTGAGATTCTGTTTGATTAGCCCTCAAGTAAGAACAAACCAGTTTGAAATAAACACTTTTTCACTCTGGAACACATAGAGCAAATTTACCTTTTTTTTCTTGTGTAGACTGAAACTCTTGATAAATCTGCTTGGCCTTGATTTGAGTTTGTTCCTCCAAGAAACTCCATAGAGATACCTCAGAAAATATTGTTTATACTCAGCAGCGAACCCTAACAAGTTGGCTGCCCATTATTTTTATTATTACAGTGACTGTAGGTAACATTAGGTCACATTCCAAACATGTGACATCTTTTTAAAATAGATTCCAATAGGATTAAAGACATTTCCCTGTTCTCCTGTTTTGGGTCATTTTCTTACTGTCTGGATGGTGATGAAGCTTTTCAGTTATTAATGATAGTTGACTTTGAAATTAAGTTTTGTCTTTTAATAAAGGTTATTTTCTGGAGTAACTGCCATGGGAATAATATAACCAGCTGCCTCTGTTCTTTGCTTCTCACATGCTGTCTCCCCTGTTCCTACCTCTACCCCCAATCTCCTCTTAACCCCTGTGCAGAAAGTGACACCCCATTGACCTGCCTGCAAAGAAAGTGAACGTGCCAAAATGATGGAATCATGCACTTTAAAAACTAGAAAGCGTATCTGGTAAAAGAGTAGCTGGATGTGCAGCAGTAGAAAGCAGCAGTCTACCTGTTTTTTTTAACTAAGTTAATTGTTCAAAAAAAATTTTAAACTTAAAAACACACACAATAATACATGTTCACTGGAGTAAATCAGAAAACATAGAAAATAAATAAAATGGAATTCGGCTTCATAAAGATAGCTGCAGCAGAATGTTTTCTAATGACTATTAGGCTTTCCAAATAGACATATTTATGTCAGAGACAAATAGTTGTTATGTGTGATTCATTTTGTTACTTTTATTGACACTCAGAGTCTATATAGGGCCTGAGAGGATGGGGTTGTAGAGAATAAATGGAATATATATATATATATATATATTTCCTGTTTTATCCTAAGTTTGGGTTGCGTGTTCTAAGGTCGCAGCAGCTGCTATACTAAATATTTTTTTTTTCTTTTTCCCAGACCCCAGGCAGGCACAGTCTTCCCCACCATGGTCCTATGACCAGTCGTACCCTTCCTACCTGAGCCAGATGACATCCCCGTCTATCCACTCCACCACCCCGCTGTCTTCCACACGGGGCACGGGGCTTCCTGCCATCACCGATGTGCCCAGGCGCATTTCAGGTAAAGACCACACTTTAAACACCCGCTCCCATGCAGAGGTGGGGTTGGGCTTGCAGGATGGGCCGAGTCCACCTTAAATATGCTCACAGTAACTCCATTAGACGCATGTGGGCAAGGGTTTGATACCTGGCAGACTGGGTCATCTGAATTATGGAGTCATCAAATATTCTAACATTTGAAGTCAAGAGACTGAAAATGCTCCAAGGATGGCATTATTTTCTTAAGATGATTTTTAATGCCACCCAGCTTTAGTCCTGCTGAATTGTATCCCCATTGGTGGGCACTGTCTCATAACTAGGGCCTTCTCCTGAGGGTCTTATGCCAGGCCTTCCTCTGCTTGCGTTCCTTTCTTTTCCTGACATCTGCCTGTAAACCGAATGACAGAGTTATGGCCCAGCCCTCCATTTCTAAAGGCTTTAGGGTCCCAGGAGTCCAAGCTAACCAGTTTCAAGAGAGAGCACCTTAACACAAACCAGTTATCTGAAGTGCATTGAGGCCTGAAAGAGTCTTAAAAGGCAACGCGTGGCTTCCGAGCGGTCAGCTCAAGACGAGGCCGCCTTTCTGTGAACCACATGTTGCACCGCTGTCGCTCTCGGCGCGGCGGCCCCAGCGCTCACATGTCCGCTCTTCTGAAGGCACCACAAAAACTGGGGGCGCGTGGTGGAAGTGCGTGCGGTAAACAGCCTGGCCACCTCTCCCTCATGGAGAATTCCTCAGAGAAAGCCAGGACGTGTCCATAAAGACTTCAGACTGGCAAGTCCAGTTAAAGGCTCTTGGCCAACCATATGAGTCCTGTGACTAAGAAATAAATCTCTCGGTAAACCCCACTGTACATACCACAGCATTGCCCCGCCCCCCTAAATAAAGCAGTAGACCCCAGAGGCATACGGTTGGATCCTGTGCTTGTCAGACACTCTTCTTAGCGTTCGGGCTCCATGCACCTGTTTGACTCCTGGCCAGGTTAATGCCTTTCTTTCTTTCTCTTTGTGTTTCTGTCTCTGTCTCTCTCCCTCTCTCATTTTCTGCAAAGCTCGAAGCCGTTACTCACTCCGCTGAGTTGCATCACTGACAAGCTGAAGTTCCACCAGCAGGCTTGCAGGTTTTGATTAGTTCAGACTCCTTTATTTCTTTCAACTGGGGAGGAGGGAAGGCTTTGTTTCTCAAGCAAATAGCAGGAAAGGGCTCTCTGGTCCTAGCGCCTTCACATTTTCTGTCGCAGATGGACTCCCGTAGGGGTGAGTGGGGAAAGGAGGGGTGGAGGGAGAACTGCAAGATTCTCTGGAAAACCATGTCACCACTTTTCATTACGACTGCTGCTTTCATGAATCATGTGCTATTTACTGGGGAATTGTGCAGCGTATAGAATCTTAGTTATCATTTCTCTTAAGTGGAATGACTAATTCCTTTAGACAAATATTGATTAAAGGCACAGGAAAGGACCAGTAAGGCACAGGGGGATAACAAAGGCTGAGGTGGAATCAAAGACAGTGTTGGATGCGTTGAGTCAGCTCTGGTCATTCCTTTTGTGCTTTATCCTGAGTGTTTTGTTTTGCATAGGGCCAACATGATACTGTGTCAGGACAGACTTGAGCCAACTTGCTTCTGTTTAGGGTCCTCTGGGTTCCATCTGTCCAACTTGTGTGGCTGAAGCAAATGTTGCCATTTGTCCTCTGGCAGTACCTAGAGGAAAAGCCTCAGGGAGTGATGGCAGCTTTAGAGACATTCATCCACAGCTCTTTTCTTACTGAGGTCTACTTGTATATGAAGTCAGTGGGAAAGCCATTGAAAATAACACTGAAAAATGTTTATCATTTACATATGTCACATAGAACAGCCAGATTATTTTGAGTCTATCTACCTATCGTTACTTAAAACATTTGCATAAACAGGAGGCAGTAGGGGCAAAAACTGGTTAAGTGATCTGAGGCCAAAGGTAGGAGTGAACCTCTGCTTTAAACTAGTTTAAAACTGAGTTTAGTCCAGTTTTTTCCTCCCACCCCAAACATTTCTATGAGTTGTTACTGGCAACGTTACACGGTGCCAGGGTGGGAGGTTCTGTATAAACATTGAAGTGAGGAGAACAGAAAATCCCTTTGGTCAGCACGGGGAAACAGGAAGAAAGAACTGGATGTAGACTGTCAGGGAACTGGAGGAACCCTGATATACCTGCCCTTGCTCTTGAGTGTGGGGCTATGCCCACACCCCAGAGTGCTACCTGGGGGACTTAGGGACCAAGTTATCCGGGATGAGCACCATTTTCACTGCCCTGGCGACTAATCGTAGGAACCTCCTTGGAGATAGGCTTATCTCATGGGTTCCAAGGTGCATGGTTTCTGTTTCATTACCATTCCCGTCAGTGCCTATAGCTATCCCTAAGGTCTAGGATCCAATTTCTCTGTGACATGGACAGCTACAATATTAACCTTTGTCCCCATCTCTAAGCAGTCCCGTGTTCACTTTTTTAGTGCTTTCCAGATAGTTCACATTTTTACATGGAGTCATCAGTTCTCATCTCCCTCTATGAAGGGATACACAAAATATTCTCATACCATCATGGGTGAGAAAGAATAAAATCCTCACTTACATACAGTAGGATTGGAGGTTCAGGCTCAAGTTTGAATCCTAGCTCATACATGTACAGGACAAGTTTCTTCTCTGAAATTTAGTTTTATTATTTGTAAAATAAAGATACAATATTTCCCTTAATGTTACTGTGAGGATTCAATGAGGTTCTTTATGTAAAATGCTTAGGACAGGCCTGACACACATTATGCGCTAAACAGATTATAGCTGACATTATGAAGCTAAAAGTGTTTTGTAAAAAAGTGTATGTCTGTGTATAATTTGCAGGCAAGCCCTGGCTTAAATATATCAAGTAGATAAAAATCTAAACTTCTAAAGGGTATTATTTGCTTTATAAAATGGGTCACCACGGAGTATATTTAAAATAAAAACCTTTGAAATGAGTTAATACTCATATGCATTCATAAAGCACTTAATACTATGCCTGGCACATAGAAATACTCAGTAAATGTTTGTCATTATTACCATTATTATTCCGTGGATTTGTCATGAATATTTATAGAGCTAAAAGCAGTTGGGAGCCATTCACATCAAGTCAGTAAAACACTAAAAGAAAATAAGTGTTCAGTTATAATGTTGGAAAGTAGAAAATGTTAAGTTACACTTACATGTAACTGGGTGTGATAATGTTCTTTTCCCAGAGAATGCAGGAATAAAAGCAACCAGAAAGCTCTTTCAGAAGAAAGTGGTCCTAAAGAAATTCCATTTCATCCTAAAAGGCCATGCCAAAGAGAGACCATGATTTAATCTGTGTAAAGACCTTCAGGGATCCAATTTTACAACTGCCTTTTTGGCATCCTTTCTTCTGAGTAATTTTTCAAATGTAGATACAAATGCTAGAACTTAATGAATTACAATAATGACAATGATATGACATTATATTATATAGTTCCTGTAGTCTCCCTCAAATCCTTTATGGAAGCAAGGTGTAAATAAAATGATATTATAATGGTATGTTACCCATGATCTCTAGTGCGAAGAAAGATACACAACCAGATGTCTTGAAGCTCATAGTTGTAATACAAAGTTCAGGAAATACTTTCTTAACCTTGAATAGCCTTAAATATTATAACAAGAACAATAGCAGCAGTTATAGGTTTATGACTGATCAATAAATTATTGTCATGTAATTGACTAATAAGGTCTAACTTATAATGAGGCATTACCGTGCAGAAGCAGCCCTGTGGGGATTGGTCCCCCTTCCCCACCACACTTACTGTGATATGTATGCCTTATCACACAGTAACCTGTATTTAAGTAGCACCTGAGTGATTTTTTACATTATCTCATTTTATCTTATATGCTCCTAAAAGAATATTCACTCTGCAGAGGTAGGTGTTAAAGAGTAAGGTGTAGCCAGTAAACCTGACAGCCACCCAAACCACTGCTTGTCTTTTACATCAGAATAATGTTATCACCCATGGCATTTTTGATGTTTAGAGCACTTGTGAGGCTTGATGCAAAGATTATAATTCTTTCTTGGGAGGTCATTACAAAATACTGTGTGAATAAATAATTATTGGCTTTCAAAATGCATTTAATGTAATTATCCTACTGTGAAAAGAAGCACAAGTGTTTATTGAGTCTGCTTCTTTGTCTTAGGGGTCAGATAGGAGCTACTGTTAGCCTGCTAACGGAGAGCATGCATAGGCTTATTTAATGCAAGTAACCCCTCCCCTGTCCCACCACCTGAGTGAAGTAGCTCAGATTAACCTAGATCTGTATCACTTTTTGGCATCCATGAGGTAGAAGGGATTTTTTTCTGTGATCTTGGTCACTGTGCCCATGGACCTCTCTGATGCTTTCTGGCAGTCTCTTAGAGACTTAGGATACAGGAATTAGATGCAGGGAAGGGCCCTATGTGTTCTCTGTCTCCATTACTGTCAGAGACGAAAATACATGTATGGATTATTTTTCTCTGCATTTGTAGGACCTTTTACATGAGACAGTTAAGAACTGTAATCTTTCTGAAAGTTATTCTTTTTTTTTCTGTTTAGGAAAATAGTCTTGAATTTCTTAAAAAATATTTAAATATCAAAAAATTCCACTCGACTACACAGGACATTAAAGATATCTCTGTTTTTATGACTCTTAGTCGCTAATCTATATTTTCAAAGGTCAGCAAAGTGGGCATTAGTATAATAAATAAGATTACTGGAATTGTTTTATTACTACCACAAAATCTAGAAATTGCCAGTGGAAAAAATTCATTTAATCACTGAAGCTGTATTGGGAGGATTGTTTCATGTAATTTCACAATCAGTGGTGTTTGATGCAGTTCATTTCTAAATGTCCCTTATAACTGAGTTTCTATCAAGGACCCTGAATCAAGGTTTGAAACTAGCAGCTTCAGGAATGTGCTGCGTATATGTAGACAGTTTGTTTTTTAGCCAGGCCACTCTTAGCTCATAGGACAGAGTGATGCCTTAAGAGAGGTTAAAACGAAAACTTCAGCAATTAATACTAATAAACCGGAAAGTTGAAGCCACTGTAACAAAACAGCAGAACACCTACTTTTTACTACAAAACCATTCCTTTATTAAGAGCCACCTGCTTGGTAGACACACCTCTGCCACGACAGCCACGGGCGGGTGATGATTAAGTTTAATCGGAGCAGCTTTTATTTTGGAGCAGTTCTCTGTTTAAAGCCACAGAAGGGGAAGATATTAAATTTAATGGACCCTAAACAAAGGCAAGTCCTGCATTACCAACTGAATGTTCAATATTCTTCTCTGTTCTATGGACTGTGATTTGTTGGGTTATTTTTGCATTCTATAAGTTGAGCTTCGTCTTGCTTTCTCCAAAAATAGGCTGTCTTCTGACATGAGCAGGTGATGTTTTTGTCTTATTGCTGGAGGCCCAGGCTCAGGGCATACCTGGACCTCAGTTTACTCTAACTTTTGAGTTACTGGTGCTGAGGACCCAAGAAGTGATTTCCATTCCTCTTAGGTCAGTTGGGGATAGTTAGCCCAGCTCATAAAGTTGACTAAACTTGGCTGCGTGACTAGTTCCTGTTACTTGTAGTTAGACCGAGGTACCAAAGCTCGGAGTGAAATTTGCGTCCATGGTTTGACTCTGATTTTATGCGTGGTCCTTGTCAGATGTGTTTGTGAGGATTTATTTTTGATACGTGTATAATCACCGGCACATGGAGAAAAGATTTAATAGTGAAAAGAATCATGCTTATGCAGGGATGGCAAAGACATGGTTATGAATTTTATTGAAAGATTTGCCGCAATCCCTCTCTTTTCTTGAAAGGAAACTTGGGAGCTTGAACCTCACTTCACCAAAAGTATTAAAGTTGATTTTCTAATGACACAGTGGCTTCTGTGGTTCACTGGGATCCCAGAAGAGGGTGGAGGCAATTTAACTGAGGAAACCCGAGTTTTAGTTTCATTGTCACTAAAGGTCCTTTGCACTGTTCTCAGATGTGTCAGTGAGTCTGTTGTGCGTCAGCGGTGTCGTGTGACTTACTCAGAACTGCCTGTGCACACGTCTCAGAGGTTCCGCAAGGACTAAGATGATGTCTGTCCACGGATTTGTTGTTCGGCCTTTTAAGAAAGAAAGCTTGCCTTACCTAATAATGCCTGTGAAAAACTAAGTTGTGTCATTAACTTCAAAAGAGTAGAAGTGTACTATTATATGAATTTGTTTTTCAATTAATACTTTATATTTTAGAGCCATTTTAGATTTACAGAAAAATTGAGCAGATGGGATTTCTAAACTCGTCCTCCCTCGCACTTTCTGTTATTATTAACCTTTTGCACTTGTGTGGTACATTTGTTACAACTGATAACCAGTGGCAGTGCATTCATTATTAACCGTAGTTTACATTAACCGTAGTTCACTCAGTGTTGTGCATTTCTGTGGGTTTTGCCAAATGCGTTAAATGCCATGTATCCACCTAATGGTGTCATACAGAGTCACACAGAATAGTTTCGTTGCCCTAAAAATCCCCTGTGCTCCACGTGTTTATCCCTGCCCATCTGCCTCCCAGCCCCTGGAAACCACTGATCTTTTTCCCGTCTCTGCATTTTTACCTTTTCCAGAATGTGACGTAGTTGGAATCATACAGTATGTAGACTTTTCAGACTAGATCTTTTCACTTAAAAACGCACATTTAAGCTTCCTCTTTATCTTTTAGTGGCTTGATAGTTCATTCCTTTATACCACTGAATATTCCACTGTGGGGATGTCCTAATATTTTTGAAAACATCAACACTGTTTTCCCGGCACTGAGGAATATAACTACACGATTTCCTCTTGTCCCTGACTTTGTCAGTGATGTTTCTTTTTAGGAAATATTTCATGCATTCCTTCCTGGGAAACACTTCCTCTGCCACAGCACTTGTCACCAGATGGTCCAGATAATGGCTTTCCATATCGTTGGTCCATTTTTTAATTAAATTGCCGCTTTAGTTTTGCCTGTGGACAAATTACTAAACATTTATCTTTAGGTGGTCATTCATATCAATTCAAGAACAGAACAGACCCAGCTAAAAATAACAGTCCATTTATGTGGCTACTTAGCCACCTCCCCAAATATTCAGCCCTCCTAGATAGAGGGTGCTCCTTTTTCTTAGGGATGCCTGGCATTCCTCAAGTGTGCGGTGCTGTTTCACACTTCCATGCCAGTCCGCTTGACTGCATCATGGGCATGGCCCTGTTGATCCTGCTCAAACACCCCTTTTCCAACCGGCACTTTCCTCACAGTGAATCACTCTCATCTGCATGCATCCATTTCTCATCTCTGTACGCTGGACACCCTCTAATGTGTACAGATCTTCTTTTAGTGTAATCATTTGATCACACTCCTTTCCCCTTTTAGAGGAGGTAAGCTTCTCAAGGACTGTGACTGTGTCTTACAGATTCTTGAATCCCTATAACCCAGCACAGTTTTTAGCACATAGTAGGTGCTCAGTAAATGGTTAATGAAACAGATATCAAAAGAAAGATAAGCATGTAGAAGGAAAAAAGGAAGAAGAAAGGGAAAAAGAAGAAAGAAGATTTTGTTCACCTGGAACAACAAAGAAAGGGCAAAGCAAGAGGAACTTTTGTTGCTGATAAGGACAGGAAATAGCACAGTAAGAGTGTGCATAAGCAGTATGTATTTTTATCTCCAAGTCTCTCTGCAATGTGTTTCATATTTAGAACACATATCAAGACTGCATCTGTTTCCAGAACTTGCTGCTAACAGTTAGTAATAATGCCAAAACATACTTTAGGTCCAGCTTGAAACCAAATGATCAAATAGAATTTTTTATTTCTAATTTAGAGTCTGACATTAATTATAGCCATCATGAAACAAAGTGTCAAAGTCTTTTCTGAGAAAATGATAGAAATTATATTAACTAGGCTGTAAACTGAAGCAAAACTCTTCCTCTAAAACAAAGCAAAAGATCTGGTTTTGACAATGATCATTTCTCAAAAAGTCTTATCTTCTTTAGGCTGATTTTTTTCCTGTACTCCCCCAGCCTCTCCCCTTTCTAGACCCTTGCTGTATGGTAGGGTTTTATATCGTCTCACTTCCTGCTCAGTGGTCTCGGGCACACTGCAGCTTGTCAGTGTCCCTCTGAATGCCAGACCCTGGAATCGAACTCCTTTCTTCCCGGCCTCCGTTAATGCTGCTGAAGCAGCCTTAGTTCTTTGGTAACCGTATTGCACTGTTTCTTATATTAGCCACTTCTGTGAAGCTGCATGTCTTCACATTTTTTTACTTTTACAGATTTTTTTCGTTCCAAGTATGATAATTCATAGTTATTCCTGTTAACTTTATCTTATTTAATTCAGGTAATAGCCTCTGCCTCTCAGGAACTTCTTGGATGTTTATAATGTCATCGAATATATTAGTAGCCTCTTTCATTCCTTCCTACCTGGAAGGAATTCATTTCAGTCATTTCAAGTCAGCTCAACGAATGCTTGGTACATACTTAAATGGTACATATGAATGCTTGATACATACATACTTAATATGTGCTTAGGTGGGCAATGAACAGAAGTGAGGAGAAGACATTGTGTCTGCCTTCAGGAAACTTTTAGTCTCATTGAGGAAATGACACATTGCAAATATGACACAGCTACGTGCCAGAATACGCAAATAGTGCTCAGGATGATTTTAGTGAAAGGAGATCTCCTTTGCTCCTCTGCATAACCAACTTTAAGACTTCTGCTTTAGGAAATTAAAAAAAAAATTCCATTCTGCTCAGATTATACTTCAGTCTGAGTTGCTCCAAAAGTGACATTTTTCAACTGGAAAAAAAATTACACTTGTTGACATGTGTGGTTTTATAATGTTTCTTAAGATATGACAAGAATATATAAGATCTTATCTTTCCCCAGTGAGATTGATAGCTCCTCGAGGCTAAGGGCCTGGCCTTCTAATCCTTTGCTGTCTGTCTGTGCAACTCCTGGGTTCATGCTCTGCCTGTAGATGCTCATGGGAAGTATTTGCACACAGAGAAGGATCTGCCCCATAGTCAGTGCTGTGTGCTTCAGGATTACTTAGGTCATGATTGTCATTAGGAATGGGCTTGTAGATCTAGAAGTGGGACTGTATAGGAGACTAATAACAATTGCCGTATACCTTAATTTCATATTCCATGACACAAATATGTTCCTAGCAAGTTATTATATTATGAAATTTTCCACTCTCTTTAAAGGGAAGCAACACTGTTAGCTCTATGCTATAAAACACATGCACATATGCATGTATTCACCTCTTCACCATAGTTAGAATGAATATACATATATTCTTGACAGACCTATTATTTGGGATCTCCATAAATATCAGCTAAGGTACCACTTACTTTTCAGGAAAAACAGGACCATTGAAACCCCCATGTCTTAGTACTCTTTTGGTACTTCATTGAGCATTGATTTCTCAGGAAATAGAAATTGATTACTGCTGGTAGAAAGGGGAACGAGAAGCTGCAAGATTGTTTTAAGTTAGTTTTTAGGTTTGTTAATACACAGAAATAGTTATAAGGGGAAACTTAGGGAGATATGTTTGAAAGAGGTAACTAAACATGTAAAAAGTTTTTTTATAATTAAAATCCTATGCAATAAAATGCAGATGACAGCACTTTGATTTTAATTGTTCAGACTCATTTTTAGACAACATTTTATTTTGAATATTTCAGAGTCATTTTCAGACTCCCTTTTTTTTTTTTCTGAAAAACCAACAGGAAGGCATATAATTAAATTGAGCCAGAGTTTCAGTGACTTGTTCTGAGGCAAATCTAGGAACCCATTTGACATACTGTCTAAATTATTATTTTTGAGGTGAGTCTCAAGAAATTCATAAATCTCTAAATCCATGAAAGTAACATAAATTAAAATGACCTGCTGCTCAGGCAGTATTGTCCCTGAGTATCTCAAAAGATTTCTTAAGCAGGAAGGTGTCATGTTTCTTCCAGAGAGACCTTGGCCTTAGGTGACCAACTAGGAACACGGCAGCCAAGCATGGCAGATGAGAATTGGACTGGTGTTTCTGTATCCGAAGTTCACCGCTCTCTCCCCAACCAAAATAGTCACCATTCTAGCTCCCTGTTGTAATTAGTGATAATGCCATAGTTAGTGGAATAATAGTAACAAATATAATGATGGTTGTAAACACCCCACCCTGTGCCAAGGAAAGCAGTGATTCATGATAAATCAATGAGAAACCCATTGATGTGGTCACAGTAAACCCATGCATAATTAAGAAGAACCCTTTCTAAATAAAAACTACAAAGGAAATAAAAACAGGCTTGGAAAAGAAAAAAAAAAAGTCTGATAATAGCGTTGTGGTGCTCATCGTTAAAGAAACAAAACAAAACAAACCACCTGTAAGCTCCCAAACTACACCTTAGGAAAACAGCATATTCTCAGCGTTGCTTAAAAGTGTCATGGAATGTTGGCTTAAAGGTTCAAAAAAGGAAAGAGTTTGACCCCCCTCCTGGGCAGTTAAGAGAAAGCTAAAGTTATTTTCTGACCTTAGAAGTTGGTAGGTGTCACAGGTGCAGTTCCTTTGAAGCATTAGCTCAGTCTTGGCTTTTTTTGCACTCTGACAATCTGTCTTTTAATTGGTGCATTTAGACCTCTGACATTCAAAGCGACTATTGACAGAGTTGGATTAGCGTCTACCGTATTTCTTACTGTTATCTCTTTTTGCCCCTGTTCTTTATTCTATTTTTTTTTTTTTACTCTTTTCTTTCCTTTTGTGGTTTTAATTGAGTGTTTTATATGATTCCATCTTTTTTCCTTTCTTAGCATATCATTATGCTTCTTTTTAAATCTTTTTTTAGTGGTTGCTCTAGAGTTTGCAACATACATTTACAACTACTCCAAGTCTACTTTCAGTAACACTGTACCACATCATGGTTAGTATGAGTACTTTATTAACATCTGTGTGTAGGTTTTGTGTGGACGTAAGTTTTCAACTCCTTTGGGTAAATGCCAAGGAGTGCACTCACTGGATCACGTGGTCAAAGTATATTTAGTTTTGTAAGAAACTCCCAAACTCCCAAAATGGCTGTGCCATTCTGCATTCCACCAGCAATTAATGAGATTTCCTGTTGCTCCACATAATCTATGTGTCCTTATATTTAAAGTGGGTTTCTTGTAGATAACATACAGTTGGGTTTTATGTTGACATGGTGAGGAAGAAACATTCAAGCTGAGATTGAACAATCTGTGACTTAATTGGTGTGTTTAGGCCATTGATGTTCAAAGTGATTATTGATATAGTTGGATTAATACCCCATCGAAGGCTTAGTCAAACCTCAGATAACCTCTTTAATCCAGCAAGTGGTTGAAGCATTTACATTGGGACATGCATCTGAAAGGTGCGTTGAACCCAACACTGATAAAATAGCAGTTGCTCAATAAAAATGTGTTGAATTACTTTTGTTTATCAGAAAACATTTCTTCCAAGGCCCAGGCATGTGACACGGTGACTAAACACTCATAGGATCATTGGCATTGTGTTGGAAATAGTACTTGGTTGGGAATGGAGGAACCTGTCTTCTAATTTTGATGTTCTTGAGCAGGCCGCTTAACTTCTACGGGTCTTAGTTTCCTCTGGTGTGAAATGAGTTAGTTGGGCTAGATATTCTCCAAAGTACATCATAAAGCTTTGAACATCAGTGAATCTAAAATAAGGCCTGAAAGGGTAAGTTTTCTTACAGTAAAGCTTCAGTAACTAGCACATCAGAAAACCAAATACCTGCTCTGAATAAATTCATATTTATAATAAGAATAAAGGCTATTATAGTATTTGATTTATGAACTAAATTAATAGGAACAACTGCTTCAGTTGATTGTGAAGAGAAGCAACCTGAGATCAGGTTCATTAAGGCCAAAGGACCTACATTTAGACCTTGACCACAGCTGAACTGTGTGGGTTGAAGTCTTATATATGTGCACATGTGTCAGAGTATGCAGACAGATTTAGGAACCCCAACTTTAATTTAAAATTTAAGGAACTTTATTTTATTGACATTTACATGCCCTTGTGTGGTTTTATGTAACTTAACTGTTACACCCTTTTAACCTGAGAATGGTTATAATGAAGTGTAATTTATCTAACTGGGGAAATGAGAATTGTATAAACTAAAGGTTACTAAAACAAAAGAACTGGTGAATTTTGTTAATAATGGAATAAATGGGATCAGAGGACCAGACTTTCTATATTAAATACGTTAGATATATTTGAAGAAAATATGATTTGAATTATAACAAATTTCCTTTTAGCAAAACATTGTTATCATATTATTTTACAACCACAGGATAAAAATCTTTATTAATACAAATTATTACCAACATTAAGTTTACTCATTTATTGAGACTGTTCTAGCCACCAGAGAAACAGCAACAAAGGAGACAGAAAGGCTCAGGGGGCTTTTCTACTGGTATATGGCTAGTCATTAAACACAGTCTTTGCAGCCAGACTCCCTGGGTTTACATCCAGGCTTCTTTACTCACTAGCTTTGTGATCTTAGGTATTTTACTTAGCTTATCTGTATCACAATTTCTTTACCTGTAAAATGGGCTAATAATAACAATACCACCAACCTCAAAAGGTTGTTATGAGGACCAAAGGAAAGTTAATATACTTAAAACTCTTAGAATAATGCCTGGTACTCAACAAATGTTAGCTATTACTGGGGAAGGGTAGGCATTTGAAAATAAGAAAATATGATCTAGGGATATGTACTGTGAAAAAAGTAAAATAGTGTTTATGATGAGGAAGAAACATTTAAGCTGACATCTAAATAGCAAGAAGGAGTTAGCCTGCGAGGATCGTTCTAGGCGGTGGGGAAAGCTGGTGCAAGGGCCCTGAGGTGGGAAGAAGAAAGCCTGGCGGCTGGCGTGCACGGAGGATGGGACGAAGCCAGAGAGATAGTCGGCTCCAGGTCATGCAGGGTCTCTACTGGTCAGGGTTAGAAGTTTGGATTTGCTGGTGGGTGTAGTGATAAGCCGTTGGCAGGTTTTAAGCAGGGTCACGATATAAATGGATTTCTATTTTCAAAAGATCACTCTGGCTTTTAGGGGAAGAACTATGCAAGAGGATGAGAGAGGAAGAAAGAGTGTGGCCAGGTGGCTGTGGCAGTCACCCTGGTGAGAGATGGCACCTTGTGCTTGCATGGGAGTGGGGGGCAGAGACTCTGGACTGGAGAGGGTATTTTGCCTATATCATCAAAATGTTTCAGTAATGCTTTCCTCCAATTGTTAGTTTACTTTAAAAGGAATAATATTGCATCTTATAAATTTTTAGTTAATCTTTAGACATTGTTTACATACCCCATAATGACGTGGTAATTCAGGGATTGCTTTATTTATTAAGTGTGCATACAGAACCACCAGTCTGGAAAATTCAGGCCAGAAGTTCATTTTGAGAGCTGAGGTGTTTGGTTTGGTTGTTTTCATTGACACATTAATCTGATTATTTCCAGTAGCTCCCCTTTCTTGGCCTTGTGCAAACCCAGACTTCAGTGCAGTGAAGTGCAATGATGGGATTAATCTGGGTGACTAACCAGCATTACATGTTCCTCTCACCCTCTTAACATGTAGGTAGTTTGTTTTTATATCATTCACAGTTTTTATACACATCAATTTGTTTTACTGCTTTTAAGACGGAAAGAAATGAAAATCACTAGACTTGTGTGACAAGCTGGCTCTCCAGGCCCTCATTAGATGATCATACTGGGAAGTTTGTAGCTACAGCCTCAAAGTGAGAAGACTCCTGGGCCAGGGGCTAGTGGTTACTTGCAACAGGCTTGCAGGCCAACATCCTGCATTAGAGAAAAGTAAAGTCAGGTGAGACACCAGCCTTATCCTTCCTGTGAATGGAGTCAACATCCAGGACAGTTTCTTCCCAGAGGACTGAGAAATTGGGGCATATCTTAAGTTGGAAATAACTTGAGTTGATAAGGGACAAGGAACTTGTTCTAAGCAGAATCTCAAAAATACAAACTAAGGTTAAAGGAGGAAGCTTTAAATAGATGAGATTATTAATATGACTGGTATAGTCATCTTTCACTCCTTTCTTAGATCCTTTAGTTGTGCCCTAAAAAGAGATTCATCCCCCCCTCTCCAAAGCCTGCAATTCGTGGCTCTAGAAATGAGCTTCAAGATCTTGTGAAGCTATGAGCAGTTCTTATATTTCCTGCTTGGAAAGTAACTGAAGAGTGTTTCCCATAGACACAGCTTCCTCTTTTTCCTGAATCCCAAGGTGCAGAGGTGTATGTATGGAAAACAGTTACAACATTTGTTTGTTTTCATTCAGAATCTGGGGAGCACATTTTCCAGTAGGTAATCTTCTTACTTTATTTGGTGGATTTATTTTGAGTTTGGAAGCTCAAAGGACGCACAATAAGATACCATTCAAAGCTGTCGGCATCTCATAGGATGGGAAATGTAGACTAGTTCCAGGGCTCTGACAACTTTGTAGATTGGAGCTCTGCATAATGGGTTGCTGTTTCTTTGGCTGTCAGACCTGGTTTCCGCCTTTCCCTCCGGCTCTGTCGTTGAGAATAGGGCAGTGGAGGAGAATAGACTCAGAGGCTCCCGTCAGGGACTGAAGCAGCAGATACAATGCACTGTAAAGATACAATCCACTGCACTGTAAAGATGCAATCCACTGCACTATAAAGATACAATCCACTGTAAAGATGCAATGCACTGTAAAGAAAAAAAAAGTCACTTTTGAAAGGAATAAATGTACTCTACTGGGAAAAGGGGTGTTTTCTCCCCAGGAGCCAAAAGGCCTGACTCCTGACGGTCCAGATGTGTAAAATAATTTTCCTCCTTGTCAGATGAGCGGTGGTCTTAAGATTGGTGGCGCCCTCCAGTCTTAAGGCTTTGGTACTGTTCTTTTTCACAGCACGGCAGTAGGGTGCTGAGAGTCACCGCAAAAGCGGATAAGGAAATAGGTAACTAGGCCTATATTTAGGGGCCTTAGAACTAGAAAACTTGGGGCTGTGGCTATGTTTCGGCCCATGCGCAGACTTTCCAGGCTCGTGTTTGAAGTGTCAGCTCTGGACTTGTGGAGCAGCTTCATGGCAGGGTCCGTGCAGATGGCCAAGCTGTGGCGTCCTGCTCTTCTTTGCCAAGCTTCCTGGTGCCAAAAAGAGAAAAATGATTTCACCGAGGTGACCCCCACCCTGCCAACAATTTAATAAAAAGGTCAGATTCCAAACTGCAAATTACAGAACTTCTAAGTTTAAAGTTAGGAAAAAAAAAAAAAATCTTTCTGAAAGTTTATAAAAATAAAATAAGCCCATAGCACTTTTAGGTTATGTCAAAGGCAAATTGGAGCCATCCACACTGAGGTACAACTCTCAGTTAGAGATGCATGGCAAGGAAGTGGCTCTAACAAATACAACAAACCGGCTAGCGCAGAGGGAAACAGAGCAAGAGGGAGGAGACGGGTACAAGCACAGTCTGAGTGAGAGCTGTGGGTCCCCACAGCCTCGCACAGCATGTGAGGAGGCGCATGGCCAGGCAGATAGACAACGAGTGGACGCTGACAACAGGCCAGGCCACTCTGCGGCGGATGCTGCCCTGCAGGCTGGGTTAGCCAAGGCAGGCGGAGACTCGGCAGGGCCAAGAGACTATGTGGAGAAAAACTGGAGACTCCACCAGGAAGGAGGAGGCATCCCGGGGGGAACCTGGAACCCTCATACTGCTGTGATTCAGAAGCCCCGGGGAGTGAGGACATGGAAAAGACCCAGGACACTCAGGTCCTCTGGAACAGTGGCTTTTCTGATGGCAGAAATCACTGAAAGCTTCCAGATGAAGAGCCCATGTTAGAACCTAAGACAGATTAGGTGCAGAGAGAAATGGGAAGAATTATAGCAACTAAGACCAAAAGAGACAGTCAAAATAAGCCCAGCAAAACTTGGTATTAATAATTATATTACATTTAATTATTTTAGAATTATTATGTAATTATATTTAGATAGTGTCATTATCTCATTTAATCATTACAACAGCTCATTGGAGAGTAGATCTTTTTACAGTTCTTATTTTACCAGTAGGAAATTAGGGATCAGAGACTTACGGAGACTTGTTCTAGGTCAGTCACGTGAGAAAGGGAGAGTAAACACTCAACCTCAAGCCTTTAGGCTCCCACTCTCATTTGTCATGGAAGTCTCCATATCAGAACCACTTTCCTACAGAAGCCTGTGGCTGTCGTCCTCAGAGGGACTTTTATTACATTGATCTTTCCAGGCTGCACTCGGGGACTTGACCCCAGTAATCCTCACTAGGTTGCCAGTGTTCATGCTTGATGCAGGTCAGAGTTCCCAAAATAAGGTAAAATTCACTCAATTTCTACCAAAAATAATAGTGGAAATAACCCACCTCCTAATTTTATAAATCTAAATTTTATTCCAGAGGTTAAAAAGGTACATATTTATGAAATCTTAAAATGTCAGAGTATATATTTTTTATACATGGGGCATGAACACTTAAGCTACTTAAACTCTGCTTAACAATATAGCCTATCCTGCAAGAGTTGGAAAGGTAGATATAAAATATTAATTTTAACTTCAGATAGTTTAGATCAAACAATTTGGTTTGAAGAATCTAGAACAAAGAAATAGATCACATCATGTCTCTCGTTGAATATGTGAGCCTAAAGCTACTTTTAGCCCTTTTACTGCTAAATTTAGTGAAAAACTTTCTTAAAAAGCTAATAGTGTTTCCATTTTCTTTTGGCCTCTGTTGCAAACTGTAGTTAACAATTCTGTTCTTTTATTCTGTGGGAAAAAATCTAAGTTTTCTAATTGACATTTTTCTCTAGAGAGAAAACCTGGGTGTATTTTGTAAAGTAGATATACCTCATTTTCAAAAACTGTAATACTGGGGGGGTTTCCTTAAGAGGAATGCTATTTCTAGTAGAATTTTTGAATTTTTTATTTTTGGAATTCTCAAGGTTGTATGTATGTAGCAGGATCAGAATTTTGGAGCTGGAAACCCATGGAGATAATTTAATCCAGTTCTGTCATTTTACTGATGAGGAGTGTATGGGTCAGGGAGTGAGAGGGTCTCCACCAAGATCACCCTGCTTGTTGGAGCAGCACTGACCAGAACTCACAGCCTCGATGGCTAGTCCAATGCTCTAGTGTCGTTTCCTCCTGCTACAAGTCTAATAGGCCGCTGACATCTTTTTTCGGTTATTGCTATACATGCTGTTGTAATCTGAAGAAAAAGCTACCCCCAACTTATCTCCTCCTCCTTTGTTCCTTTCTTCTTTTCACCCTAAAATCAAATTTTTATGAATAGACTGAATCAGTTGTGCCCTGGATCTGTTACAGCACCATCTCTCCTGAGTAGTCATCAGCTGTTGGGTCCAGATCTGAAGTGGACTCAGTAGACAGCATTCTCAGGCTGGGAAAAATGGGGCTTGGGTTTTGTCTGAGGCAGACAGAACTTGCGCTACTACTGGGTGTTTGTCCCACAGCACACTCAGTCCCTCCCTTTTTTTTTTTTTTTTTTGGTCATCAAAAACAAGTAGCTCTTCTCAGACACCTTATACACAATTAGGTGTGTCTGTTTACACTTGGGAGACAGAGGGTTTCATGTCCCAAAGACATACAAGGATCCTGGGAGCAGCCACAAACAGATGTTGAAAATGTCCATTTGTGGCAAGTTTATTACTGTAGCAGCAGGAATAAACATTGAGGATGCAACCCCTCTGACGGGGTGCATGTGTGTATCGAGAGGGGATTGTTACTGAGCAGAGTAGAAAGTGAAAGAAGGTTCTATTTTTTTCCCCCCGATTTGTTCTAGTATTTGTTTATCTCCTTCAACAAGGAAAAGTTCACTATTTGGCTTTGGCTGTTTGAAGGCTTTTGCCAAATGCTTAACAATCTGTAGGGTTTGATTTCTCTCAAAAAAATCACTTTGAGAACAAGGCTCTATGTAACTAAGATGTGTTTGTTTTTGTTTAAATCACTCAGAAAAGAAATCATCTCTTGTCCATTGTTAAAAGAGAGGTTTCAATCAAAGGAAAATTCTACATATTCTAAAATATACAAACAGTTCTTTGAAATTGATGCCAAGTCAGACTCAGAAAGGGACGTTTTCCTTGCAGAAGTTTTGAGTTAATTCCGTGTGCAGGGCTCGAGTGGAAAAACTCTGAGACTGTCAGGGGAACGAGTTACTACGGCACTGCGTTGGGATTCGGAAGTTACATAAGGAGAATTGTGTCAGGATAGTACGAAGGCTCTAGTACAGGGTTTCAGGCTAAATCCTAGCCAGATAGAAAAAGAAATTCCTTTCAAAGTGAGTCATTTTTTTCAGTTCAATAAAAGGTGGTAGATTGGTTTCTGATGTTGTTGGATCTAAACCTCCAGTGTGAGAAGGCATGCCAGTCATCACTGCTCTAAAAAGTTCAATGGAAATGTCCCCTGTTGTTAAAGAAATAGCATCCTTTCCCCTCTCTAAACTTCTATTAGGGGGAAAAGTAGTGGATGCAAAGGAGACAAGTCTAGTGGGGAAAAGGAACACAAATTAGGAAACCCAGCGTTTAAGTTCAGCTGTGCTACTAATTGGTTGTGTTGTGAGACAGCCACTCTTTGACCTACCTGCATTATCAGTTGGTACCTGTCATGCCTACCTCACAGGCTTTTTGTGAACACAAAACCGGATGTATGTAAAAACAGTCACAACTTAAAAAGCAATATATAAATTCAAGATTTAAAATTCAGTTATTATTTTTAAGAGTCAGTGTTGATATGGGACAGAATAGTTTGCTTGGGACTGAAAGAAGCCAGAAAAAGTTTTTGCTCATAGGATAAGGGAATAAACCAGCAGAGAGGATAGACTAAGAGGGGTCTGGTCACCCCAAACCTGGTGATCAGAGCAGAGCTGTGCATCTGGAACGAACCTGAGCCCTTGAGGGCCTGATGAACACGGATAGGAGGTCAGGAAAAGCAGTTGGCTGAAGATGGGCAGGAAGAAATCAGAGAAGAGTTAGGTCAAACCCGGGACTCCCGTGCCTTTTTCCTCACACACTTAAATACTTTCTGCATGTCACTCTGAGAGGGGCTGCACTGTATTTAAAGATAAGAGGACAGAGTTCCCGTTGTCAAGGAATTCCTAGGCTAGTAGAAGTAATAAGGTGGCAGTAGCCTCTCCGCATGTGCGTGCCTGAGAGAGCTACAAACGAAGAGCTAAGTGCAGAGGAAGGAGAGGTGACTGTGGCCTAAGACTCTAAAGCAGAGTGAGGTCGATTTTAAAGGCTGCCTAGGATTTCAAGGGACTGAGAGAGGGACAGGGTGGGGATAGTAAGGGCTGAGAGAAGAATGCAGACCACCAAGGCATGCAGGTGGGCAACTGGAGGGGAGCAGAAAACAGACAAGGGTCCAGTTTGACTGGACTGGAGAGTTCGTGAAGGAGTAGAGTGAGAGACAAGACTGGAAAGGTAAGTTGTGACGAGATTATTATTCCAGCAAACATTTGTTGAGTGCCTAATAAGAGATCTAGAAATGTGCACATACCTGAAAAAAAGCATGGCATGAAGTCACAGACCAGGTAGGCAGTGGTGAACAAGAAATCCTGAGGAACCAGGAAGTGTTGGACACGGCAAGGATTCAGGAACCCAGACAAGCCATCTGGGCAGAAGGTACATCACACAAACAAAAGTGGATCTTGATCCTGTCAAAACCAGGAAGCCTCTTATATTTTCCTCCTGAGACAGGGACCAATCCCAGGGCATGATCAGCCCAGGGCTACACTGGGGAGCAGGTAAGTGGCTGCATCTGACTGTAGATGGAGAGAGGGCGAAGATAAGGATAGGTTCTGGGTGGGATACAGTAGGTGGCTAAAGCCTGTGGCTTTGGTCCTAGATGAATACGGATTGCCTCAGGGCTGGGATAGCCAAACCTCTTGGAGCTGACTTAGAGACTGAACAGCATTTTGATAAACTGGTTCAAGTTCTGGTTCTTGGGGCATTGGTGGTTTGAATCACGGCTTTAAGGTCCAGGATGGCCTCGGGGCTCTAAACTGTTTGAGGGGAATTATATTTGAAAAACTATCTCCCAACTTGTCAGGTTTATGAGTGATAGTGCCTTGGGGCAGCTGCTGTCTGAAGCCAACTTTCCCTTTTCCTGGGCCTCTCAGGATCAGTGCTAGACTCCTTACAGGGGTTGTGTGAGACTGGATTGGTGCTAGATTTAAAGGAGCAGAACTGTTCCTACTTTCAGAAGTGGAGAATTGAAGCCCTATCTGAAAACACAGTGTGTGCATTCAGAGGGTGGTGGAATGTGGTCTCTATGGTGATTCTTTGCTCCCTTTCCCACTGCAGCCAGCAGAAGAGTTTGGTTGGGCCTGGAGCTGGGTGTGTGGGGTTAATTGGGAATTTCAGCATCCAGATTCTCCTGTCTTTTCTAGCTTGGACCCAGTCCTCTGGCTCTACTAGTTCACATAGTACCAGTAACAAAACGCCCTTTCGAGATGGAGATGTTTGCTGTTTTCTGTGTACTTTTGCCAGGTCACTTACAAGATTTGCTTAAGGTCACCCAGAACATCAGTGGTAAAGATGGTGGGAGAATCCCACGGCTGAGTCAAGCATGGCAGGCAGATCCATAGCACACAGCCTCCCCATTCCGCATCCCATCCCCAGGGCTGTCATTGAATTGATCAGAACCCTCTCATCATTGCCCTCTAGACAGACATGGCCAATCTGTTAGAATCTCCATAAAATGGCCCCGAATCCGACCTCACGGAGGAGACTGTGGCAGCTGAGCCCTACAGGCCTGGGGCCAGGTCCCTACTACCATTTACTAGTTTGTAACCTTGAGGAAGTGACTTCACTTCTTTGCGCCTGTTTATCATCTGTAATGTTGGGTCACCGACACTGTCTACCTCACAAGGCTGTGGTGAGGATTTAATGCCATAATGTAGCTGTTTTGATAAAGATCGTCTGCAGATCGAGGAGCCATTACGTCTCAGTTATTCAGGTAGCCACTCTTTCCTCTTAGTGAAACTTGTAACACGTGGGATACTGTGAATATTAAGGCACTTATAGGAGTCCTATGGTTGGAGCAAAGCAAAGACTGGTCTGCTAAGCAATTGCGAGTGCTGGTTCCCAGCCCATCATCAAGCAACCTCGAGTCAGAGCATTCCTAAACAATGGGTTTAGGCTTGCTCCCAAGCTTGAAAGCAACGCTCCTCAGATTTTTCCACTGAAGTACCCCAAAGGGCAGAACAAACTCCATGGCTCCTTCACTGCTCCTGCTCTCCCAATCTGCTGACATAACCCCAAACAACCCCAGCCCCTGCACGGTGAGCGTTTTCAAGTCTTAAGTTATCTTAAAATTCATGTGAATTTTTACCCTATTACATGCCAGTTTTTTGTTTTTTAATATAAAAACAATGTTTTAACTTACTAATATCAGTTAAATGTCCCTCTTCCCCTCTCCCCCCCCACTTGTCCCGTTCCTGTATTTCATGCCCTCCTATCACCTAGGCTTCAGCGTCTAGTATTTAACATCTCAACCAGTTCATAAATTTCTGCTTTTAATATAGTCTAAGTTACCACTAGCACAGGCCACAGGAAAATACCAGGCTGTCCCCTCTGCATTCGAGCTTTTTTTGAAAGATTTACTTAGGAACAATTTATCATTTAGTTGCAATTTTTAAAATAATCTTAATTGGCCACATATGTTATCAAATAAGAGCTGGTCCTCCAGCCCCCGCCTCCCCCTCCCCCCGCTGCCCCGCCCTCCCTCGAGTGCGCACGCGCACTACATCCTGCCAGGATGTCAGGAGACTCCCGGCTCTGGGCAGGTACTGTCCCAGGTAGTCTCCTCCCTCCTGAAGATGAGATTACTGATTTTAAAGCTGTGTTTTCAGGAGAGAGAGACTAGTGCTTTTAAACCTCTTTCCCTCTTTTTCCTAGTTCCTCCTTCCTTAATTGCGGCTCCATGTTTTGGTAGCCATAAGTCATTAGTGGTTTTTAATTTCTCTGAAACTGAAATAAGGTCTGAAAGGATGGATTTGTCCCTTTTTTCCTCCTTTTTCCCTTTTTTTTTTTTTTTTTCCTGGCTAATCGGAGGAACGCAACCACATCTGAAGCCACTTGGCTCATTATGAATTTCATGGAAACTGATTCTCTGAAAGTGTTTCCATATGTGTGTTCCCAATATATCCCATCCTCTCTAAATGGGAGCACAGACGTGTGCATGGGCTGGAAATGGCTTCAGGATGTGACAGAGCAGTCATATGACCGCCGCGGCACCGTGGGTGGCCTCTTCTGAAAGACACGGTGTCCTGGGTGCTGGCCTCCTTCCTGCAACGGATCTGGTTTCAAAGACTATCCACCCTTCCTAGCCTTTAAAAAGTTCTTAATCAAGACCTAGCAAGAAGATCTTTCTCGTTTTTCCTCCGTTTCTTCCCCCCACCCCCCAAACCTTGGTTTCTTCCTTCTGTCTGTCTCGCCCTCCCTACATGCACACACACACTCGCACCTCTTCTGCCGCCTGCCTTCTTTTCCCTCCGCAAAGAGGAAATGTATTATTCCAACAATATCCTCAAAATGTGGGTGAGTTTAAGGAATGGATGAAGTTTCTGAACATTGCCAGGTTGTTGGGTTCCCCCCTCCTTTCCTCCAGCATAGCATACTTTCTTAGCCTTGGGATCAGCTGGTCTTTCAGAATTTGTGAGCATGCAGTGGAAAAGTACAATTCATTACAACACGGAAAATAAATATTTATACTGGATAGTCGAGGCACTTTTCCTCTCTTTTGCAAAACTATGGAGTTTGCTATTCTGACCTTTCATTATCTTAAAAAATTAATTTCAAATTCTCATTTTGCTGGTTTCTTCTCCATCAGCACAACCCATTACATTTCTCCTATATAGGGTATATTTTTCAGTTATTATCTAATGAAATTAGAAGTAAACTTATTTAGTGATAGATACCTGATCATTTTAGTGAGGAGATGAATTCAGGGAAATTAGGAAAATTGATGTAAAAATCCCTTAAAACCTCAGTGTAGAGAATGCCAAGTAACAGCCTGCGTATAGTCTAAGATTGATTTTGGATAATATTTACATGGCATTTCTGCTCTGTCACGTTGCCTGCCTTAAGACTATGCTAGTAATTTGTTCATTTAGCACTTTTTTTTTTTTTTTAAGAACCCGTGTTTCCTCAGCACCATGCTATGTACTAGATAGGATCAAAAAGAAGGAGACAAGGTCTTATTCTTAATTTGCTTTCCTTTTAGTTGGAAAATACTCATATAAAAACCAATGACAATTCTTAAAATGCACGGAGAGGTAAAATTTACATCATAAATATTCAAGACGTTTATGGTAAAAAAAAAGATGATAAGAATTTGGATACCTGGGAAGTCCTTGTGTAGTGGTGAGCTCTAAAGACAGTCCTTACTTACCTTGGTCTGGCGGAGAGAAGAGGGGTGGCCGGGGGTCTGGGAAGAGCATGATCAAAGCTCCAGGGAGGGTCCTGAGTATGTGTCCTGCCATGAAGAGGGGGTTCATACTGAGGAGGGGTGGGACATGACCCTGGTAAAGGAGAGCAGAGGACTCTGTATACGCCAATAGCTTCCTCATTTTTTACCCTGTCATTGGAGAGTTACTCAGTCATGCCGTGTGAAGGTGGCTGGCCTGTGCTGGTCCAGGTGACACCCTTTAGTTTTAAGGCTCTGCCACCCCTTGTGGCTTGAAAAGGTAGTGTGTAGTTGGAAGATGTTCCCCTTCCAGGTGTGTTTTCAAGGAATGCAGATCTAAGGAAGCCCAAGGCTGCTCCTCCACCTTTCCTCGCTGTCACGCTCTGGGAGAGCAGCAGAGGTAGAGTAGAACTTGGACCTGGGGTAGAACCATGTTTTAATCTGTGATGTCACTCAGACCCGCCGTGTCTCCGTTTCTTCATCTACAAAGGTCATCTGTGGTTGTTGATGACTCTGACATACTGGCTCTATATACTAGTCTAGAAATTCAGACAGCATGTGAGCTTTCGCCTCTGTTATCTTTACTACCGACCCCAAATGTTAACGAGCAGGACCTCAGTGGCAGCAGTTGCCCTGGCATCCTGAGGATGCTGACTACCTGCCTGGAGGCTGTACATTTCTGGCCTCGCCCTATTTCTCCTTCATTTCTTTTCCCCACGGCTCCCCAGTGTAGACTTACACACGGATACCGGCTCTAAGGAGACTGGGACAACACTGGTGGCAAACAGAGGCATCCGTCCACTAGCGGCAATTCCCCTTTGCGGGCCCTTGTGTGAAACGTGAGGTCAAGTGACATAACGATGCCTGGGAAGAGCTGTGAACACTCTTTAAAGAGAGTTTTACAACATTTTATAGGGTTAGAATGAAATTTGAAATATGTTTCAGGTTTGACGTCAACATTGCTTAATGCTTATATTTATTTTTTAATGTGTCAAAAATATACAAACTATTACACAAAGTTCCCAATCCCTGATTTACTTATTCATTCATGTATCCCTCCATCCGTATGTCTATATTAAAAAAAATTTAAGCTCTTAGAATATAGAAGTTTCTGAGGGATATGAGAGGAAAATAAATCATGACCTTTACCATCCAAAGCTTACTTTACAGTTGGAGAGAACAGGCTAAAAAACAGCTAATAATTCAGTAAAGTATTGACTAAGAGCCCAAAAGAATGATATGGAAAATAAATGCTATTGGAACAGAAGCGAAATAGGAAAGTATATAAGAGAGCAGCCAAAATGATGTAGAAGGGGAAGAAGATTCTTAGAGGAGAGCAGCCCTGCGGAGATGTTGTGTATCACATGTACCAATAGAAAGAATGCCGGGAGAGGGTTAATAAAAAGAACTTGGGCTGTATTTGAGATTTGCCTGAAGCAGTAACTCCTATCATTTCAAAGGCCCCAATGAAGCTTTGAAGTTCACACCTCATCGCTGGGAAGTATGGCTTTTCATCATGTACATTTATGCCCTTGAATTAAAAAAGTAGGACAGATGACCCTAAGTATGCCAATGTATGTTCCACCTGGATTTAGGCCCCATTTTCCTTCTCTGGCCCAACCTTCCTCCTCAGCTGGGATGTGCAATTGCACCGCTTACAGGGGACGAGACACAGTACAGTGTTTCCTAGCTGACAGCCTCAAATGGCAAGTACCCAGTCTGTTATTTCTTGTAAACTACTATTTCCTTTCATTCTAGAGATCTCCTTGCTCATTTTCAACCAACCATTATTTATTGAGGACCTAACTGAGAAAATGTATGTTAAAGTACTAGGTAAGGGTCTGGAAACATCAAGTATTGTTATTAAGCACTGGAGGAGACAAACAAGGATTAGACAGATCTCTGCCCTCGACAGCTCACTCTTCAGTTTGGAGTTAAGCGTGACCCCAGATAGCTGGCGTTAGAAAGCAGTGTGTGAAAGATGCTGAGTGGGGGATTGCAGGCCACAAGGATTAAAGATCAGAGGTTCTCTTTTTATTTTCCCTTATCTTGGTTTCACTTCTTTCCACCACACTTTCTTGCTTTGAAGACCCAAGAAACCTGGTTGGGTAAAGAGGAGCTATTTCCTTTTCCCCTGTAGACCTTGTGGGGAGAGGAAAGATTTTTTTATTTTTAACATTGATTTTATTTTTATTTGTGCTTCATGGGCATTTTATTCATTTATTCTTCCCCGTGTATATGAGGCTGTGAGAAGCTTTTGCTGCTGCTGTTTTAATGAGCGAGGTTTTTGCATCTGTATTTGTGATAGCTACATACATTTGCAAGCTGTCTGACCATGGCTAGGGGTGCAGATAGCAGGTCTGGGGTGAAATGCATCTGTAGGAAACCAGGTCCTCAGGGAATCAAACCCTTGACCTTGGTCTCATTCTCATTATGCCATGAGCAACTCAACTAATTGCTCACTATGTAGTAGGTTAGATCAACAACAAGACCTAAAAATTCGTAATAGTATCCCAGAGATGGTAACTCTCATTGGGGCAATACGTAGGCACCAGAAGAGCCTACTTAAACAGTTTTAGGCAAATAGGCTTTTAAGGCAGGAAATATGTATATCTGTGATTGTGTCAACCAAATGCCTCAGGGTAACTAAGATTGCAAAGAGGTCAGAATTCAGAGGTCTGTCTAGTTTGTGGCTCAGCCTCTCTTAAGCTGCATGGTTTTGTGAGCAAATGGCTCCCCTTCTCTGGACCTCCCCTTTCCTGTTTATTAGCAGGTTAGATTAGGGTTATATAAACAGTAGACGAGGGGTTTGGATTTTCCATCAGAGCACCCCAACCACCTGGGGAAGGTAAGCGGGTGCCTGTGGGTCTCTGGAGGCATAGCCTGAAGCTTCACAAGTAGAAAGTTTTGTTAAAGTCATTTTTGATCTGTTTGTCTGAAAATTCACCCAAGTGTTGCATTTACTCCCTATCACATCCATGTTTGTTGTACAGTGTACCCTGGCCTCCAGATTGAGTAAAACCAGCCCATGGGAAAGATGCACCATGTTTCTCATGGGCTTCAAGTAGCTTCCGGCAGCACTGGCTTCATTTAATCAGTAGGTGTAGTCCAGTGTTTTAAACCATTCCTGGGGAGCTTGGAGGCTACATGCATATCACTAGGCAGTCACTGAGCTTTGGTTTTACATTTATAAAATTAGACTGGGGTAACAGTACTTTTCAAACTTTCCAGGCTTTCATCTTGACCCTTTTAATAAATAGATTCACATTTTATTTACTTTAGTTGGTATATATATAGGTCTATTTTTTAAATTTGTAGTTGTAATGTGGTAGTGACACAGGAATGAGTAATTTAGGACACCATGTCAAAATGACCCGAGAAGGCAGACTAAAAGAAAACTTGAATTCATGTACAAAACAGAAATTAGAAGTATAGGTAAAACCCTATTCATGAAAGAAAATATAATTATATCATTCGCTTCTGCAACACTTATTATAAATGAATTGAAGATAAGGAAGGGGTTTATATTCTTTCCATCTCTTCATCATAGATTATTATATAAGGCAGTGATTTGCAACCTTTCCCATCTCATGGCACACACAAACTAGTTACTAAAATTCTGCAGGACACCAAAATATATATTTTTGCCGATCTGACCAAAAAATAGGCATACATTTGATTCACAATGGATGGCTATTGTTGTGTTGGCTGTTGTCATTTTTTCACAATCTAAGAGAAAAGAGGTCAGTGCCCCTGACTTAGTAGTCAGGTATTACATGTTTTAAAAACTCTTGCAGCACACTGCTTGAAAATCACTGATACAGGGGATCTCATGTGACACTGTAGTAAGTTAATATTCTTCATACAGACAGAACACATTGCAGTATGTTTCAGAAACCTTTCTTCACAAAATGAGGGAGCAAATTCCAGAAAAATCCTATTTTTTGTAAGTTATAAAAATTGCTGTATAATTTCTTTAATGTTTGCCTTAGCTCTCTTTGCTCAGAAGGAGTTACTCCTCAAGACCTTACAGTCTCAAGTGACCAAAAATGATTGGTCAAAATTCTGAAAACCTGGCAGAAATTGGTTGCATTGTTTCCTCTAAACCACAACCAGAGCTCATTAATTGAAAAATGAATGTCAATTTGCATTAGCTGGGATCTGTAAACTAAAAAAGTGCAGTGATCCTAGCATGTTATGGATAATAAAACCATCAGCAAAATGTATCAGGTAAAACAGAGGAGGTGGAGGGATAAATTCAAAAACATATTGGAGTTTACTGGCAGGGCCCCACATAAAGAGTTTTAATGAGGCTTCTGCATCAAAACAAGGGAAACCACATGGAATTTTAATTGTGACTACAGTATATTTTAAGTATAAATACCCATGAGAAGCATTTTTACATTGGCAAGCCTATCTGTGTGAGCTCTGCTTCTGTGGGGAGCAAGCGTTGATGTTTTAAGTGTGACTTCTTTCTGTTTGATATTGCCCACATTATTCTGGTTTCTTTCACATGATCCGAGCATTGAACTTAATGTGTACAGAAGTGGCCCGCCTAGAACTATTAGCTCTGCCAACTCAAGTTCACCTAGATGCTCTGCAGTGAAAGGGGGGCTGAGGAACATCTGTGGCCTCCATGTTGTGCCTGTAGCCTGTAAGGCAGTTCATAAGCACAGGGCGGGCGGGGAAGACGGTAAATCTCATCTGCTCCCATTTGCAATTCTGTCATAATCACTACTGCTAGATTTTTAAACTTGAGCTTGTCAGAATTTTGTCTTTGGGAGGGGTTAGGTAGAGGCCAGTTGAGGATGGAGGAATTTATAAAAAGCAGAGGGTAGCTGCCCAGACTGTGTTAGTTTTGGTTTGTCATCTTGAAAGTGTTTGCTCCTGGTATTAGAAGCCGCTCACTAGCCTTGTACCCTGTGCTTCTGGGCCTGTGGATTCCGGGAGAGTACCAACGAGGGGGTGGGAACTTCTCTTCCTCCCCCTCCCCTAAAGCTGTTGCTTCTCCTTCTGTCTTGGAATTCACGGTGATAGAACTTAGAGCTGGAAGGGAACTTAGAGCTCATCCCCCTCGTTTTACAGATGATGACACTGCCACCTCTGACTTCTGCCTCTGGCCTTCCCCTCTCAGTAAGAAGAGCCAGGCAGGTGAGACTTTTAACAATTGCTGGGCTGGGCCGGGTGGGCTGCCTGATTGCTACTGTCGGAATGGTGAGAAAAACTTTTGTTAACTATATATTGCTTTAAATAGTCACATTTTATTACAAATGCACACCATGGCACTTAAGCCCTGGCATTTTATGAAGATCGCAGGCAGTGTGCATTTTAACAAAAATTAACCACTCTCAATCAGCACCTTGAAGGAAAAGTATTAAGGTCATTCCTTCAATAAGTATTGTAGCATCTAAGAACAAGTGCTAAATAACAATGGGGCAGAAGAAGCACCTACTCCCCAAGGCCTTCAAGGATTACTAATGCTTTCCCTTAGAGATAACAGCTATCGGAAAAGCAAAGATATGAGATCCAAAGAACTGAAAGATTTTAGATACAGTCAAAATCTTCAGAACACTGGTATCATAAAAGGGCTGGTCACAGTTCTGTCAGCTTTAGAAAATCATAACCCTATCTTTGAAAACTGATTTCTACATGAAGTGGTTTATAACTGTGGTTTCATAAGTTAAGCACCAGAAATGTCTATTCAGGAAGCACACTGTTGGCTTTAGTAGCTAAAGGACTTTACATTTCAGGGGGAACCATCTTTGCCTCCATGTTACCCGTTCAAATTGGCCAGAAGTGAATTCTGTAGGATGTGGTACAGGGGCCTGATAAATGGATGGTGAGGTGCCCTCCTCGTATCTCCCCTACACAGAGAGCCTTTCACAAAAGCTACTGTCTGCACCTGGCCTAAATCAGGTGCTGTGTCTACTATCAGGCTTGAAATGTAGTGATTTCCAGGAACTAAGCCCCCTTTTCAAAGCCTACTTGTTTAGTTTATGACCCTCGGGAGAATTTCTAAGGGCTAGACTCTCCCTGTATGCCCCCAGATAAGTTCAGAATTCATTGAAATCTTCTTTGATTGCAGTCTGGTTTGCTTTTTTTTTTTTTTTAATGTTACTGAGATTTTAAATTATTTCACCAGTTGAAAATAAGTGATAGGAACACGTTAGGGTATCTTTTTAAAGTTCCTTCATTGATGAAGGGGGGGGACTGCCAAGAGTACCAATAACAAAACTGATCATTTTGGAATTTCTCTATATTTGGTTGAGAAAATGAAGCTAGTCCACCTTAGTAAAAATAAATAAATAAACTCACTTTCAAATATCTGAGGTGCAACGAGAAACAAAAAGAGAGAATCAATGAAGATTCAGTGTTAAAGTCTGGTGAGTGAATCTATATGACAGAGTGTTGGGTTGGTTTACACATATGACCTAGCACATGTTTGGGTTTTTAAAGCCCTTTGGGGTTCTCTGGGGGTAAGGAGCTTAAGGAGAAATGCTGCTAAGACTGTAAAGTGGAAAGAAAAAAAAAGACTATAGTGACCGGTGCATTTGAAGATCTGTTTGTGGCTTGCTGTTCCTTTTTGGGAAGCTAAAGTTTTCTTTTTCTCTTGTAAAAATTCTATCATTATTTTAATTGATATTTACAGATTTTTTTCCCCATCTTCTGTTATAATTTTTAGGTGCTTCAGAACTGGGCCCTTTTTCAGACCCCAGGCAGTTCCCAAGCATTTCATCCCTCACTGAGAGCCGCTTCTCCAACCCACGAATGCACTATCCAGCCACCTTTACTTACACCCCGCCAGTCACCTCAGGCATGTCCCTCGGTATGTCCGCCACCACTCACTACCACACCTACCTGCCACCACCCTACCCCGGCTCTTCCCAAAGCCAGAGTGGACCCTTCCAGACCAGCAGCACTCCATATCTCTACTATGGCACTTCGTCAGGATCCTATCAGTTCCCCATGGTGCCGGGGGGCGACCGCTCTCCTTCCAGAATGCTTCCGCCGTGCACCACCACCTCGAATGGCAGCACGCTATTAAACCCAAATTTGCCCAACCAGAATGATGGTGTTGACGCTGATGGAAGCCACAGCAGTTCCCCAACTGTTTTGAATTCTAGTGGCAGAATGGATGAATCTGTTTGGCGACCATACTGAAATTCCTCAGCAGTGGCCCAGCGGTATCTGGGAGCCACATCCCAAATGTATCAATATATACATATATAGAGAGAGTGCGTATATATGTATATCAATTAACTATCTACAAAGTGCCTATATGTTAGAAGATTCTTCACTCACTCACTCAGTCATGCTCTTGCAACCATAAGAGGGTAGCTATTGAGAAGCAAAAGGCCTGAGAGAGACAATCATGATCAGGTTTCAGGTTTTCTATCTATTTTTCTTTAAATAGAAAAAAAAAAAAAACCCACCAAAAAACACGTACTTTTACAAAGGAAAAAGGTATTTTTGTTGCTGTTGTTTGGTCTGTTATAAATAACCTGTTCGTATGCCAATTCAGAGAGGTGGACTCCAGGTTCAGGAGGAAGAAGAGCAAAGCCGCTTCCTCTCTGTGCTCTGAAACCACACGTCCTGTCCTCACGTTGCAGCGGGTGTGGACCGTGCACGCTGCAGACCAGCTTACAAAGCCAGTCGCGGTGCACGTAAAGGGAAGGAGCTGGATGGATGCTTCCGTTACAGTGTAACTGTTCCCAGCTCGGCCTTCAGACTTGCTGCAAGTACTCATTTGAACTGTGCGGTTCAGTTTCTGGTTTTTTCCCTCCCCTACTTTAAGAAAGTGACTTCAAGAATACTGATCAGGAAAGGTTATTTTATATTACTTTTTTGTACTCCTCCACTCCCCGCCTTTTCCCATTTAACCAAAAAGAAATACCATCCTGAAACCCTCGCCTCCTTCCATACGAAACTGAAAATGGCAATGCCTTCTTATAGCCATAATGGTATAGATAGTGTTTGTGTTGGCTGTGTGTTATTGTTTTTCTTAAATTATGAATATGTGTAAAATCTGAGGTAACTTGCTAAGTGAATGGTCATATAACTTTAAAGATATATTTATAATTATTTAATGACATTTGGACCCTTGAAACATTTCTTAGTGTATTGATATGTTGACTTCGGTCTCTAAAAGTGCTCTTTATTAAATAACAAATTTCTTCAGTGGGCTAGAGCCATACCTGAAATATTGCTAAGCAATTTCAGTTCATCCAGGCACAATGTGATTTTTAAAAAACTTCCATCTCCAAATATTTTAGATGTAGCTTGTTTTTGTGATGTATGAAGGAAATGTTAGGTTTAGTTCTTTCAGATCTTTGATTGCCTCTAACACAGCTTTGCCTTTTACAGCAATAATTAGGGATTTAAAAAACAACTCTTAGCCCTTTATCACTTAGGTTGCCCTTTATCAGCATGAAATGCTGGAGTGATGTGGTTTTCTCAATTCTTTCAAATAACAATGACTCTTGTCATATTAAAAAAGACAAGCACAAGAGAATCCTTGAACTGCAGAAAAACGTTCTGTGGTTTCACAGCAGAACTCTAAATCGCCAGGCTTCATAGAGAAGATATAGAGAGCCTGAAGCCACACATGTGGATAGAGGATCAGTAATGGTACACATAGCACAGGAAAGCATAATTGCACCCGAGATTCCTATCCCACCCGCCTTACCAAACAGGAGGCCAGGGGGAACCCAAATCTGCCCACCCAAGGCCCGCTGGCCCCTCTCCACAGAGTTTGCATTTAAAGGAGCAGAATTAAGTCATTGTCTTATGGGAGCAGGGTCCTCTGAAGGAGCAGGCCAGTTCCAGCAGACAGCTGACCTGAGAGAACATACAGCCTGTGGGGTCCTAATACAACCTTAGACACTCAGATTTCTCACAGTGGAGGGTAAAGGGAAGGCAAATCTATGTGGAGTTTGGTGTCTACTACTATCTGTGAACTTGAGCTAATGCCCTCCTGTAGGATGCACTTTGAGCACTCCTGGCTGCCACATGGCGAATTCTCAAGTGTGAATCTTTCATCCAAGCCAGGATCATTTAATGACACCACCAGGCAAATCCTCGCCCTCCTCCCCACAGGTCAGGGACCCTTCGTTTGAATTCTGTGCCCCTTTGGCAGAACTTGGTAGAGATTTGCCTCCAGTGGCCAGAGGCCCCTTGCTCTCTCTAGTGATTCTCAAACCCACGTCTCTAAGCTGCCAAATGTCGCAGGACAGCTTCCCGGGCTGTGGGACCAATGCCTCTTGCCTGGGAGTCCCCCTTGGAATTCACCCTGACTCCTCCTAATAAAAATTGAGGGGAAACCAAACCAAAACAAAACACTTTGCCTTCTAAAGGTTGTATACCAAGTATGCTTAGATAAAAGAAGCCACTTTTCTATTAAACTTAAGTAAGATGGAAGTAGTAATTGATACTATTTATTGTTTGTGTGTGGTAGCTTGAAGCAGCCACTGTCCATTTATTTGTAAGTGTAAAATGTGTGTTTGTTTCAGCAGCACTTAAAGAAGCCAGTGTCTGGTTACACATTTCAATTCTAATTAATTGACATAAAAATGTTACCGCCAGTGCCAGCTGTACCCTATTTAATAAAAAGGTACTATATTTGTACATTATTTTCTAATGTTAAAAGGGCTTTTGAAAGTTTACAGTACACATACTAAGTGACCTTAGGGATGCTTTTGTGTTGAAATGTTATTATAGTGGCTGCAGGCAGCAACCCAGAAACACTTAAAAAAAATTTTTTTTTCTTGGGAAAAATTCAAGCACTTCATCCTTCACCCTCACTCCAACCACTCCAATGGGGTAATTCACATGTTTAGATCAAATTCTGCCCTTTTTTTGGCCTGGGGTTAAAATTTTCTTTTATCTTTTTTTTTTAACTGAACCCTTAATTTGCACTGGGTCATATGTATGATTTGTGATTTCAAGACCAAAGCAAAGCCTTACTACTGCTCTGGAACCACGCACCATCCAACACTCTGTTTTCTTCAGGTTAACGAGCATGGTTCTCTTTGTAGCATAAATACTGCTGGAGTTTACAGCGTGGCCAAACAGTCACCTTTTTATCTGTTTCAGTTGTCTCACAAATTTTAACCTATGTCAGAGTTCCAGAACAGGTACCACAGCTTTGGCTTTAGATTGTGAAATGACATCCAGCCTGGAACTGGGAGACTCAACAGATTAGCTATTGTTTGTTCTCTAGACTGCCTTATCCCCCCAACCAGAGACTTTCAAAAATGAGCAGAGAAATCCGCAGATTAGGGACCATCCCTTGCAGATTCAGAGGGGAGAAGATTTGCTTCCTGGCTTGAAGAGCTCTCTCCACTCCCAGGAAAGGGACTGACTCAGAGTCTAGGTTAATACATGAAAACACAAAGCATTAGCAAAAACAGTATCTATGATATTGGAAAGAACAATAACAAATAAAAGAAATAAAGGACGACTCTTCCAAACCTTGAATTTGTTATTCTTAAAAAGATAATGCATTTAAAAAAATATTTTCTATGTGAGAATTTTTTAGATGTCTGTTTACTTCATGTTTACAAATAACTGTTTGCTTTTTACTGCAGTACTTTGAAATATATCAGCCAAAACCATAACTTACAGTAATTTCTTAGGTATTCTGAATGAAATTCCATTTTTTGGATATGCTTTACCATTCTTAGATTTCTGTGGAACAAAAATATTTGTAGCATTTTGTGTAAATACAAGCTTTTCATTTTTATTTTTTCCAATCGCTGTTGCCCAAGATTTGCTTCCCATGCACATATTGTACAAATTCTGCTTTGTGCCACAGGTCACGATTGTGGATGAGTTTACTCTTAACTTCAAAGGGACTATTTGTATTGTATGTTGCAACTGTAAATTGAATTATTTGGCATTTTTCTCATGATTGTAATATTAATTTGAAGTTTGAATTTAATTTTCAATAAAATGGCTTTTTTGGTTTTGTTATGTGTGTACATTGGGTCTTTTCTCGTCCGCGGTTTCTTCTCTAGTCTGACGCCTACTCCTGTCTACACCTGGGCACTTACTGGTCATAGGACTTGCCAGGGCTGAATGAGAGCAGAGATCCTATATTACTGGTGAGAGGGGAAAAAATCTTGGTAAGCCCTGGGTTCTTGTTTTGCCCCTCTCCTAGAGAGGGGTGGGCGAGGAATCTAGCAGCGAACTCACTTCCCTATCAGGCTGTGTCCGAAGGAAGGAATGCTCCTCCCTGGGTAAAGGGCTGGGTGAAGCCCTTTCTCCAGCTATGGGACCGGTCAGGGTGTAGCGACGGCAGCCCTGATGGTTCCGTGATTCTAACCTCTGGGCACATGACCAGGGGCCAGCAAGTACGCCCCCGGCTGTAGTCAGACCACTGGCTGCCCAGCCACAGTGGGCAGTCTATTTTCCTTCCCACATCTCTTTTGGGTTCTTAAAAAGAAAGTCAACCAAAGCCCAAGGATGAGTAAAAAGGGATTTTGGCCCGGAGAGCTCTAGCCTCAGAAAAATTCTACTGGTGAGCATAACTAGTCTTCAGATTTTTTTTTCTGGGCCATTGTTTGCTTTTGGTAAGTCCCTCCCCTGTGATGAGGCTGAGGGCCCGGGTAGAGTGGTGGCTTTCTCTGCATCCTGTGCTGTCTGTAGGCCTTGGCTGACCACAGTGCTAAAACAGGGACCAGGAAACTAGTGCAGAGTAGCTCAGTAGCTGGCCAGTGGCCCATGTCACACTTGAGTTAGAGGCCTCCTTTAAGATTTACTCCTTCCTACCCCTCTGGCACTGTCTTCTGAGAAACCATGGAAACAGCTCATTTCTAAGACTAAGCGACATCCTAAAAGCACTTGACTGAACTTAGGCCAGGGAACTTGTTTGCAACTCTCTGAGGATGTGTACTTATTTATCCTTTTAAATTAAATATCTGTGTGACTTTAAAAGGCATCGCATGGGAGGTGGGCACAGTGGCGTTCTCTCCCGCTCCAGCTGGGCCGAGCAGCACGGTTTAGGGCAAGTCCCTTCACTCCTCTGGGCCTCAGTTTCCTGTCTTTGGGAAGGCGCTGGGCTAGACCATTTCAGGCTGGTGGTTCTTCGGTATGTACGTAGGGAGAGCTGTCCTGTGCGCTGGAGGGATCAGCAGCATCCCTGGCTTTTACCTACTAGATGCCAGTGGCACGGCCCCAGTCCTGACAAAAACGTCTCCAGACATGGCCAAATGTCCTCTGGGAGGAAAATGCCCCCCCAGTTGAGAACCGCTGGACTAGAGGCTCTCTAAATTCTCAGGTCAGGCTTTATTGACAGGTCTGGTGCGGAAACATGGCTCATTAAAACATTACAGCCAGGCGGAGGACAGAGGGGCTTCCCGGAGGTGGGGGCACACCAGCCTGTTCTGTCCCATCACCTGGCACCCCAAGGTTTGGATGTGCTGCCAGGGAGGCTCCTGGCTTTGCCTCCGCACCTCTCTCCTCCCCACCTCACCGGTGCAGCTGGCTTAGCACAGCTGCGGGCTTTGCTAGGCCTGGCCGCTGGCCGTGTTTATCATGGCTGCTTCTGTTTCTTACTGGAAACGACAGGCGGAAGAAGAAAGCAATTTCTCCAGTGTTTTTGACCCCTGGTGCCCCTGCCCCCCAAATATTTAATCATCAGACATTTCTTCCAGAGTGGGTGTTTCCTGTTAACTCAATCCCAGCCGAGACTGGCCCAATAAACACCTCAGCTCTCTGTCCCAGAGTTTATTTGGCTGGGAAATGGGTATTGCCATGTAAACAGGAAGCCCCCTGAAGTTATTATCTACAGATGCGGCTGAAGAGCCACGTGTTTATATTTATGGGATTTGAAAATAGCCTAAAAAGGCAAGGGGGGACGTGGGGGAGGCCTCATTCAGTCAGTGAGAGCAGGGCCTAGGGAGCTTTGTGAGCTTAGTTTTCATTCCCTGTGGGAACGGGTGATTAACAAGAATGACACATTGAAGAGTCACAGCAGAAATGGATGTGCTGGTGTCCGGTTTAAGCAACAACCCTACCTAGATTGTCCGGTAAACAGGCAAACCAGTCAATTGGCCTGTCTGTCCCAATTACTTGAAAGTCGTTTTAGAGGCCAATCCTAAGAAACAATGATTTGGGGCATCTAAAAAGGTAGGAGGCTTATGGTCAGACTGTCGTAGTCACTGAGTTCTTCTGGGGACAGCAGTGCCACAGTTTTAGTGAGCACGGGCCAGCTCACCTGTGACATTCCGGGCCCACTCATGCATTTGCTCCTGCGGTCTGCACGAAGGGCCCGGGAGGATGCGTTCAGTGAGCGCTGTTTGCGGCTGGTGCAGGGACTGCAGGTGTTGGGACAGCTGGCCTGCACACTAGGACTGGGTACACCGGCTACTCCAATTTGTTTTCCACCAGGCTCTGCTCTTCCTTCATCGGCTGTCTCCTAGGGCCTAGAGAAGGTGCTTAAGGAAGGCCAGGTAGGAACCGATACATGGATAGCTGATCCTCTGTTTAAATTAGGAGCCCTGAGCAAAGGCATGGGCCTCTCCCTCCTCCTTGCCACTATTCCTCTGCTCTCCTCGTGACTTCCCAGGACTTTTCCATCCGTAGCTATTCCACCAGGAGGTCTTGGAAGTGAAGCTTTAAAAAAAGTCATGAATCAAAATTTAGCAAAGAAAAGGCTCCCGCATGTGCCCGTGGCCACATGCCTGAAGGGAGGCACCCAAGCATTCATCAGGGAAAGATGAAGCTCACGGTGCACACAGACATGCTTCTCGGTGCAGCATTTATTTGCCTCGGGTTTGTCTTTCCTCCAAATTAAAAGCACCATCTTCACCGCACAATGGTGAAGCAACCACTTCTCTTCAATAGATTATTTGGAGGGGACCAGGGACACTGGGTGCCCCCGAGATGCCAGGGGCACAGTGAAGCTGACATATAAGAAGGGGTTATGATTAAGTTGTGTAAAGCTTTTATTCAAAGCTTTTTGCGTTTCAACCAGCCCCACTGTGCAGACATGCCCGACCAGTTGAAAAGCCCAAGGATCAAGTTTCTGGAAACCCACTTCACCTTGCTAAAACTTATTTTAATTGGTTGTCTTACTGTCTTGTTGCAGTAATGTCTGGCCTTGTAGTGGGGTTTTCAGGAAAACCTACCTTATGTTTTAGCATTGCAAATGTAACTCCTTGGTTGCTATCTTCACCCCAGGTCACTCTGTCCCTCTCCAGAGCCAATAGGCAAGAATTTCCCCCACCTGTCACTCTTATAAAGAAATCAAGACCATTTAGCAGAATGCTAAGTCTTCCACAAATGCCCCCTCAAGAAGTAGTCTTGTCTCCGCAACATTAAATGAGACAGGACACAAACTTGCCGCCAGGTCTCCTGTGGCCTGTGCACCTTAGGTCTTAGCCCATTCGTCCTGGAGAACTGGAGGTGCTGGAGTTAGCAGATGTGGAAAGTAGGAAACAGTTCAGGGGAGTTGGGAGATGCAGGATACAGTGGCAGAGCTTTGGTTGGGGGGAGTTGAAAGGGGGTACCAGCAACTCCTAAAACACACTTGGATGGTGGACTGATAGAACTGTGCAAATTTATTATTTAAAACCAGCAGAAAGCAAACAACAAAACCACGTGACATGCATAATGGTGTGAGAATTAATAACAATGATCTAAATCTCCTTTGACATCCTTTCCTTTTTAAATTAGGTCATTTATTTTTTTATAACTCCGTCCATCTCTGACTGTTCATCTCTGGCCAGTTTCACTTTCTGTTTCTCTGCGAGTTTCTCTTTATTCTTCTGCCCCCAGATGAGAGGAGCTTTCTGTGGCATCATATATTTCAGTGATGCTTCAGCCCGATTCTGTCTTCTCTAACAGTCAGTCACTTCATATTTAAATCTTGAAGGTCACGGTGGCCTCCCTCCTTTTAGGCTGTGCGTTTAAAAAGTCTTCGTGTCTGTGGATTTGGGGGCACAGAAAATCTGACTTCTTACAGAGATTTTCTTACTAGTGGCTTCACAGATGAGAAACGCAGAGAACATTATTGAATATAATTCTCAACCACAGCTTCTGGGACACACACTGTGAACCCAGGGACACACGCTGTGTGTAGGGAAAGGCCGATGGGCCAACTTTCATTCCTCGTGGGCAGGAGAGGGAGAGAAGGGTGTGAGAAGGAAGCAAGTGTGAAACTCTAGAAAGGAGTTAAGTGGTTAATAGGAACTGAGATTTTTTTATTGGCTAATAAAACCTCTCAGGATTTTTCATATTATATGGTTCCTTCAGGCCCCTAGCTTAAAAAAGAGAAAGACAAAAACAACAACAACAAGCTGGAGCCTAAATACCGATGTAGTCCCAGTCTTGTTTACTTTTTCGTTTCCGCAGTTGTAAAATGGAAAAAAAAAGAAATTCCTCTGGTAGTTCAGCTCGATCACACTGGGGAGCAGGTCAGCGTTGGAAGGACTGGAGTGATCCCAGCCTCCCAGTGAAAGGCAAGAGGATGCCCTGCCTCTCTGTTTCAGAAAAAGGAGACCGCGATGCAAAGGATGGGTGCATCAGGAAATTGTGAAACGCACGCCTGGGCGGAGGGGGCACGCAGATACTGAAGGAAACGCATCTCTGGACTCCTGCATGCAAATGATCTGGGCCTTTTTATTGCCAGTGGTGCTGTTCTCCTAACAGAGCAGGATGTTCTTGTTTTTAATAATAGCCAGACCAGATGCTAAATTCTCCCCGGCAACATGCTGTATAAGTGAGAAGGCAAACAGCTGATTCCTGTTAAGACGAACACCGGGAGAATAAGCCAGAAAGTATGAGAATTCTCTGGAGGTTTTTGCTTTGTAAACCCCTGTTTGGCAGGAAGATCACAGAATCCGAGCTGAAAACACAGTGTGTGCTGCGGCACCCGGGCCTCACCCGAGCTGCTAGCCGGGGGCCTGCGCGCCCGCCTTCGCCCCGCAGCCTTTGCTCCCTCATCCAGAGGCCTGGCTCACGGGTTCCCCAAGGGGGCAGTGGGAAGCCCTGCGCCCTTTGGCTTGCAGTGACTGCAGAAAAATACTCATCAATTGGAGGAATTTTTTACTCGCTCCTTGCCATCGAAAATACTGAAATCTTGAACAGGAGCCAATACTTTTAAAATGGCATCTTTGTTCCATCTTTTTCACTCCCTTCTTCCCCCTGTCAGAGTCCATCAAATCTCTCAGTTCTTATTTTGTTGGAAGATTTGCCACAAGGCAGGACGCTGCTTGCTTTTTTCCCAGGGAGCTGCCAGAGCCACTGGGCTCCACGGGGCCCAGCAGACCAGAGCGGCGGCCGGTGTCTCGGGCTCCTGCCACCTCAGAATGCCGCCCAGAGTCGCTTCCCAGAGAGCAGGGTGCCCGGTGGGAGGGACCATGTAGACTGGCTGTCTGACACTGACCCCTTGGGGCTTTTCTCCTCCAGCCTGCAGGGGAGCGAGACAAGGAAGGGATGCTGAGAGCAGGTAGAGAGGCTCATACCAGTAATCAGTTCCAGAACGTCCCTCTTGTCACCCTTCTTCTTCACACCATCCCCCTAAGCCCTCCTAACTCCCTTGCCGATCACGGCTCCCTGCCCCTGGGGCACGCGGGCGCCAGCTGCCCTTCTCTCACTGTTCTTCCTCCACGGCTGTCCTTGAAGTTCCCTCGGCCTTGATCTCACCAGTACGGACATCCCGGGGAGAAAGGAATGGGGACCAAAGAGGATTTTCCTCCTTTGCCCCTAGGATGGCTCTGAAGGCCGTTTTAATTTCCTTCTGGGAAAAGTCATGTTGGGTTACAGGCATGATCAAATACTAATATTCAACTTTTATTGCGCACTTGGCTTTGTGCCTGGCAATTTACCTAATATTTCGCTGTTCTTATCTCAGTCTTCACAGCAACTGATGATGAAGTTAGTACTGGTTTTATCCCCATTTTACTGATGAGGAAACTGAGGTTCAGGAAACCAAGGTTATCCAGCTATTAAGACTCAAGCCTAGATGGGCCTGATTCCAAACACTATGTTCCTGAGCTAAAACTTGAGACACAATCTTCTTTATCATCTATATAATGGAGGTTATGAGAAGTAAATGAGTTAATGAGATACGAACATGCCTAGCCAGTGTCTAGCACCTAACAGGTATAAAGGAGATTACACTTATTATGCATAATAATTAAGATGATTATTTTTTTAAAGCGTAAATAAAATTTTCAGTTAGTTTGAGTCACAATAGAGCTGGAGCCCCAAATAGAATGGTTTTTCAAAAACTACCATTTTAACGTTTTAAAAAGTGTTGCTCTTTGAAAGTAGTATTTTTCTATATATTTTATAAACTATTTTCGACTGAACGTCAAGGCTGAGTTTGGCATGTGGCTCGCCATGGGCTCCTTCCCTGAAGGAACTCGGAGACATCACATCCCACAAACCGGAAATACAAAACACACTGACCCGTTCAAAACAGAAATGTGGACCCCACCCCGACCTCAATCCCCAATTTCCCATCTCTTCCAAGGTTCGCCACTTTAGGTGTGTTGAGTTTGGTGTCAGTGTTGCTATTGGAAAACGTGGCACTGAACTTAATTTGGCAGCACTGGGCTCATCTAACAAGAAAAAGACCCAAGCCGAGACATTTTTGTCAGTTTCAACTCTTACCTTCCCAGGAGTGGCTCTGGGGTCCTTCTTGCTTCCTAAGGGAGGCAGCACCCAGATTCCCCATTACTGGACCGACGTCTCTAAGAGGCAGTTGTATGCTGTGGAGAGAGCTGACCTGGGAGTCCCAAGGCCGGGGGAAACTAGCGTGTGCCAGGCTTTGCACGCTTGTGCCTGGTCTGGAGAAACACAGGAGTGGGCGTCAGTGCTCCCTGACCCAAATCATTCAAATCATTCTAACCAAACAGGCAGGCTTCTCCTCAAGTATCTTAAAGAGCTTTATAGATATTTTCTTAAATATACTATCATATATGGAATTAATATCCCAGTTTTCTGAAATCTCAGAACAGAAATGACCTCTCTCTCTCACTTTGTCTTCTTTCTGAAATATTTATTGAACTCACTATAGGCAGAACAATATTCTTTCTGAAATATTTATTGAACACTTACTATAGGTAGAACAATATGCTGGAAGGCCTGCCACCATTAAAAAGCATATTGGAGCCCAGCCAGGTGTGGCTCAGCTGTTGAGCCTCGACCTAGGATCCAGGTGATCGAGGTTCGATTCCCGGTCAGGGCACATGCCCGGGTTGTGGGCTCGATCCCCAGTCGGGGGTGTGCAGGACGCAGCCGATCGGTGACTCTCTCATCATTGATGTTTCTATCTTTCTCTCTCTCCCCCTCTCCTTTCCTCTCTCTGAAATCAAAAATTAAAAAAAAAAAAAAAAAAAAGGCATATTGGAGCTCTGCTGGAGTGGCTCAGTTGGTTGAGCTTTGTCCTGTGCACCAAAAGATCTCTGGTTCAATTCCCGGTCAGGGCACATACCTGGGCTGTGGGTTCTCTTACCAGCCAGGGCACATATGGAGGGAAACCAGTCAATGTTTTTCTCTCACATGTATGTTTCTCTCTCTCTGTCCCCCGCCCTTCCTCTCTCTAAGCATATTCTTGGGTAGGATTTAAAAACAAAACAAAACTATACATTATAGAAAAAGGATATTTCAAAGCAGCTCTGTTCAACTTAACCCATCCCAGTAGGAGCCGTTTGTCATGCCATTCTTCATTTAAGCAAATGAGCGCATGCTTCGGATTGCCAAAAACAGAGGTTAAAAAGAGGGCAATTAGTTTCTAGAGAGAATTCAGATACTTTTGATTTCTGCTTATAGCCAATTTCATTTCCCATTTCTCATTTCCTAAAATACTCAAGCATTTGTAAGGTAGTTGACCGTCTATATTTAGTCATACGAGCCTTTCATCTCACCACAATATTTGGGAGGCTTGGTGTTCAAAAAGTGGGCGATTTCCGTGTAGTCAAAGTGGGGGAAGCTGCTCTTCCATTTTCTCCCTTGCCGCCAGCTCTGCATTTGGGGGTTGAGTGGTGTATGGAAAGGGGGAAGCAGAAAGTGGCAAAAAGATCTGGGTTCCAGATCCTTAACCCCTGCTAACTATACATGTGACCTTGAACAAGCCACTCGCCCTCTCTTGACCTTCTCCTTAAATGTGGACAATAATATATCATCTTCCAGATGGTACGTTAAGGGTCCATGCAGTGACTCTTACCACTAGATTTGGGGGAGCTTTTAGAATTGAGAAATCGTAGGGAGCTTTAAGAGGTGCAGCTAAAGTCTGCCTGGCATTAAGGGAGAGGGTGAGTCCATTGTTTCTCACAGAATTGGCAAAGCTGCTGTCTTGTAGAGAATGAGGAACCGCTGTCGCAGAGAGGCCCGATCGCTTAGGATCTCGCCCTGTAGTAGGCGGAGGGACGTCGAGGGTCAGATGTCTACTTCCAGGCCGTTCCCAACCTTACGCATTTGGAGGGCTGAGAGGAGGAAGGGTTTGTAGCTTCACCCTGTCCCTTGCTTGAGAGACTAGATGCCATTGCCTGGCTTCACGATCCTCAACTCTCACCCGACCTTGCGTTTTTATTCATTTGATAAATACTGATTGAATACTTATTAGAAATGATGGAAATGAAAATGAATGAGACTTACCCCTACCCTCAAGAAGCTCCCCATCTGCTCCGAGAGACAGAAAAATAAACTTATAGATGACCACACAGGGCAATAGGTGCCATAACAGAGAAGTGAACCCAGGGTAGAGGAGCCCCCAGGAGGGAACAACTCCTGGCCGAGGCAGGAAGAGGGGGTGGCGCTGGATCTGGAAGGATGGGTAATTCTTTGCTATTCTGGGTCTGCAAGCGAGCTAGTGGCAGCCCCACACCCACCCTGCAGTGCAGGATCTGGGAGTAGAGACACCGCCCAGACCGAGGCACCCTGCAGCATGCCAGCCACACCCCCTGCGGAGACAGGTGAGCAAGGGGGAGCCTCAGGGGTTGTGGTTGGTGAGCCGGACCAGAATCTCCGTGGGATGTGACTCATGCTCCAGAAAGCCAGATTCGATATTAGAATCGTTGAAAACAAAATCTGTAGCACAGAGGAAAAACGTGAGGTGCTAATGTTTAACAAAGGAGGACACCAATACAAAAAATGTTGAGAGACGACAGCACAGAACACCACATTTTCAGTTCAGAGTGTAGATAAATGTTATCCGATTGCTTGCTTGACACCTACTAGGTCACAAGGACAAAACGTTTATGCTCTGGGTGTTTATATATTCAGAGACCTTGATGAGACCTATGCCCATGATGACTGACCCTAAGTAAAACTTTAAAGCAGGATCTTGGGGTCTTCCCTACCCACACCTCCTGCCCTCTTTGGAGGCCCGCCATGCCCCTGAAGAACCATGCATGCGTGCGCTCTGCCTCTTTCCCCGGGCCCACACCCGCCGGCCCTGTACCGTGAGCCTCTCCCTGTATACAATGAACCCTTCTTGACCCTCACCTTTGAGGAGTACGTGTATTGCATTTCCAGAAAGGTTTTACTGAAACCACTGAAACCTCATTTCCAAAGCCACACACCCCGCTCCAAGGGCACGACCCTTCCTTCCATGCTCTCCTGACATCCCTCACCTCCCATCCTGGGGCTGCGGCCTCCTTGCAGGCTGCTCTTTCTCGCCCAGCTGAAAGCCAGTCCTCAATCTTCTGTCTCTCTCTCGCCCAAGCACCCTGCCCAGATCCCTCCAGGTAACAGAGAATCCGTGCCCTTAGCCACTGTGGGTTAGAGTGAAAATGAGGGGGAGCTCCGGTTCAACCTGAGGCTCACTTTAGAGACCTTGCATTTACTTCTGTCTCTGCAAGAGAGTTTATTGATTAATGGAACCTTTATTAGAGTTATTAGAACAAATAAAACACATGCACAGAGACATAAATCCATCTCCCCCCTCCTCCCAGACCACTGGCTGCTGAAGCGAGTTCTATTTCCAGCCCTGACACCTTGCCAGTTTGTCATTCTCCTTCCTGGCCACATCAAGTTCCATCGGGTTTGAGTTTATTGGCTACACAGTGAAGTTTATGTTGTCATAGAAATTAGCCTTGATGGACAGGGATATGGCCAGGGGATCAGGAGAGCTCGGCAGGCTCGTGGTGTTGGCATGGCTGAGATGTTAGGGTGCCTGGAGCCCTCTCCAAGAAAAATCAAAGCTGGCTCTTTGCAGCAGCAAACGAGTGCAACGAGACACTCCTGAGGGACGGGAGCTTGGACGTGATTGTGAGCGGTCCAGTTCCCATTCCTCCCACCCACCCTCCCCCCTTCCTCCTCAGCCCTCCTGGTGCCCCCCAGTGCCAAAAATCCCTCCCCGTGCAATGGAGGCAGGGCCAGGAGGCCCGAGGTTAAGCCACTCTCCTCTACAGTTCGTGGTTAGCTTTCGTAGGCTCTTGGCTGTTTGACAAAGTTGGATAATAATTCAGTATTTCTTACTGAAATACTTGACCTTATTGTTAGTTTTTGTGACAAGGGGAATTTAAAGGAGCTGCAAAAATGCAAGCAAGTGTGGCTGAAAAAGGCCAGGGTATGCCATGAGTACTGAACAGTTTCTTTTTCTGACATCTATAAAACTTAGGTGAAAACAGGTCAACATTGATGTTGGCAAATGAGAAGGCCAGTTCTATTGTTAGCAAATGAACTTCAGATATAAATGCAAGTCTGGTTCAATCAAAACCACGTTTGGTTTTAGACACCAGCGATGTGCTTTCTATTAAAAAAAAGAAGAAAAAAAGAGAAAGAAGTGTTTATATAGACACACAAAGTAAAAATATTCTTTGGCCAAAAGGATGGTTTTCTAAGTATCAAATCAACGTGTGGGAAGTACAAGATGGGACCGCTATCATTTTCTTTTTAAATTTGTAGGGTACATTCTCCCAGAATCCTCTCTTCTTTCTATTTTGAATTGGCAGGGGCTGTTGAAAACTAAAATCATACAGTAAGAAAAACTGTGCATTGCCTGATGTAGGGACTTACTGGACACTGTTAGCTGGTGCCTGAGAAAGAAATGAAGTTATAGGACTCAAATATATAGCTCCCCAGATGCGGCCCGAGTCTTCGCATCGTTTTTATGGGCTCCTCTCAGGAGTCTCATAAGACACGTCTGAGCTCACAGAGGAGGAACATCAGAGAAGTGCAGACACTTGCCAAGTCCAGCTCGCAGAGGGTCAGTGAATTTTAGCCTCCTGGGCATCAGGCTGATCTCATTTTCTCTCCATCCTGCGGTCATCTGAAGTCCTTGTCCCGCTGCAACTGGGACATTCTCAGAATGTTGGAACCGCTTCTTCCCCATGACCTCCCGAACCGCTTCTTCCCCATGACCTCCCGTTAGCAAAGGGGTGACCGAGGTCTGGAGTCAAGTGTGTGCTGGTGGATGGAATTTGAGAAGGGTTACCCTTTCTCTGGAGAGCCTTTTTTTAAGGTGAAATTTACATAACATAAAATTAACCAGTTTAAAGTGAGTGATTCAGTGGCATTTAGTAGACTCCAAGCTGAAACCTGCACCCACTAAGCCACTGCTTCCTACTCCCACCTCGAGATTCATTCTTGATGCAAGTCGATTAGCTTGGTTTCCAGTGTCACTTCGCAATTTTAAATAAGGCCCAGCCATCTTTGCCGGAGGACTAAGAGGGGAGTATCCTCGTGGGACAGCAGAGGGCCTGGGCTGGGTGCAGGAGAGACGGCCTCTGGAATCTCACAGTCACCCAGAGCCAGAGGCTTTCTGAGCTGGAGGGGACCATCTGCTGGGGCAGATGCTCTTTCTGAGGCTGATTTTTGGTCTCCTGCTGAGGTGATGATCCCTTTAAAATTCTCAGCATTCTCACTCTCCCATGTCCTGCCTGCCTCCCGTCTAGGAGGCATTTTATTCCTTTAATTTGTGTTGGTCCGCATCCAAGTCTGGCACCAGGCAGTCCCCACTCGAGGAGCTGGGAGGTGGTGGAGGCTCACCCAGGCCTGGAAAGGGAGCCTCCCCGGGATGCTAACTGCCGCCTGTCTCCTTCAATCCACATCATCCCGCCGGGTAATCACTTTCAAATGGCAAACAATAATAAAAGCTTTCCTCGGCTTTGCTTCCAAGTGTCAACGTATCTACCAGGCTATAGATGTGTGTGAGTGTGTGTATATGTGTGTGTGTGTGTGCATGTTTGAATTGTCTACGAAGAAGTTTGGGGAGCATCCGGTATGCTGGGATGGGCAGGAATGGCCCTAGGTTGCTTTCTAAACACTATGGGAGGCTGACCTGGAGCAGGGGTCAAAGAGAGGAACTAGATTGTCAGGTGACTTTGGTTTTCAATCTGAATCTGGAGGGAGTTGACAGGGTCTCTCCTGAGTTGGGTCCCTTGTGAATCTAGGGGTAGCTTAAAGCAGGAATGAGACAGGAGGGGAGAACCCAGAGGCCACATTTGGTTGCTGAAGATGTGAGACTAGATTTCAAAAGAAAAATCCCAAGTCTCTGAGCTCAGAGGGAGGTGAGGCTGACCTTCCCCCCCCCCCCAGGGTGCACGTGTGTTTTGGGGCCACGCTGAGCCTCAGGTCTCACTGTGGTCCCTCCTCCTGGAGTATCTGTTTTCCTTGAAGGAGTTGGGGTAGGGTGAAGTGAAGTAATTTAACTGGTAAGCTATTTCAACCACTTTTTATATCAGAATACAGATGGATAAATTATGGAACACAATGCAAAATTCACAGGCGTTGTAGAGATGAAACAGAACTTTGGAGGCCACACTGAGACTCGTGGCCCAGAGTTAAGGGTTTGCTCTCTGCAGTTAGGTGACTGTGAGGGAAATAATTGAAAAGTCCTGGCGGCATTCAGAGGCCCGTGGAATAGTTGGACCTTGTAGAATCCCCCACCTTGCATCTTTCACTTACCCAACTGCACCCCCTCCTGTAAACCTTCAGGTCCCCCTCCTCTACAGAGACTTCCTTCCAGGTTGACCCCATTGCTCAAGCACAGCATAGGTCATAGGTCATCTGCACTGCGACTCTGGTGCTCTATCCTCTTACACTCTCTCAGTTGCCTATTTCTGCTTTCCAAACTGTGCCACCACTTAGTGATTTGGATCCACAGCCCTTTGATTGCTCCCGACTCTGTGGGTCAGGAATGCAGGCTCAGCGGGGAGTCCTGCAGGGCCTGCGGGGCTTCTTCACAGCCTGGCGGTTCCAGAATCCTTCCATAGCACAGGCTTCTCAGAGGCACCAAAGTGGAGGCTGCATATCTTTTATGGTCCACCTGGGAGAGGAGATGGGCCGGCTCACCTCACTGTGTTCTGTTGGTCAGAGCCAGTCACAGGGGCCCACCCAGAGTCAAGGTGAGTTGACACAGACCCCCTACTTTTCATAGGAGGAGAGGCAAAGGGTATATAGTTATTTTAAAACTACCCCGTGGAGTAGTTTGGTTTCGAAGTCTCTAATCCAAACCATTCTTTCAATCATTCCTCTTAGATACCACAGTTCTCAGTGACCCCTGTCTGTGCCGATGGCAGTGGGACTTAGCATGTGATGATCCTTTCAGGATTCAGGCATCAATAACAGGTGTGTGAGAAGGGACTTGGCAAGAAGGTCCCTCCACAGGCAGAACCCTCTTCATCAAAGCACAAGGATCAGAGGCAGACTGGTGATAAAGACGGTGTGAGCTGGACCCGGGAAAGAGGAGTCTGGTATTTTGTAAAAGGGGTCATTTGATGCTTCCTTGAGTCCTGTGAGTGGCTGAGTATATGTCAGTTGAGGGACTCTGTTAAGGGGAAAATAGAAGCTCACACCACTTGACAGTTTTGAGATCTGCAGGGAAGAGCTGGGTGGCAGGATTCCTCTAGACTTGCCCAGGGCACCTGGGGCAGTGGGGCTGGAAGGGCTGCCCTGGTTGTCACTCAGAGACTCAGCAGGGTCCAAGAGCCACCCTGCCAGGAAAGCAGAGAAAGAGGCTATTGTTCTTGCCACTTTAAGTAGCTGCTGACAGTACAAAGGAATGTAGTCAGGACCCTCCCTCCTAGCCAGGGAGGATTACAGGCTGGAGAACCAGGAGCCTCAGGCACAGGGTGTGGAAACCACTGGGGTGGCGGAGAGGGGACTGAGGTTCCCTGGGGGCGGACACGTAGTTTCTGGAATTCCACCCCCTACCTCCCAGCTACTGAAACCTCCAGCTCACTGGGCCTTGGTTTCCTCATATGCAAAATGGGGACGCTGGTTCTTAGAATTTTTTTTTTTTTTTTTGAGGATTAAATAAAAAATACAAAAGCATGGTGAGTTGCCACAGGGTACTAAGCACTAAATTAAATATTAACTTCTTTCTCTCCAAAATGTTAGAAAATCGGCCTTAGAAATCCTTGGATCCAATTAGCCACGAGCTCCCTGAGGCCTAGAGATGGTAAAGGACTGGCCCAGGTGTGAGCAGCCTGGGGTGAGTCCAATCCTCTCCGCCTCTCGGCCCAGAGCAAGTCCTTCTGTCCTGCAGATGTTTAAGTCCCTGTACAGACATGAATTTTTCATTACAGCCACATGCAACTCAACATGTCCCTGAAGACCACGGGGTGCCTGGAAGAGAAAAATGCCAACAAAACGTTCAAACAAAACATGACCAAAAAAAAAACAACAACCCAAAACCACCTAAAATGCCAGTATATTTCAACGCGAACATCTTGAATAAAGCCATCCACTGAAATCACATTAGTTAAGTCCTTACTCCTCTATCCATTTCTTCTTATTTTAAAAAATTAAAGATCAGAGTTCAGAATGCTAGTAGAGTAAAAAATGAAATGCCTCCTTCGTGCCTGGGCCCCTCCGCCGCCGCCCCTACCCGGGGCCAGGCTGATCCTGCCCAGTCCCCGTCCCGTTTGCCCCGAGCAGCCGTGGGGACCCCACGGTCCCGCCGACCCTCGGGGCGTTCAGGTCGTGGACCCCGTTTTCCAGGCGAGCTGCGGGTCAGGGCGCCTGCCTGGGTTCCCTGAGTCATGGCACTGGGGGCCCACTACCGTCGCCGAGCAGCAGATCTCCCCGCAACGCGGCGGCCCAGGGAGCAGCGCCCTCTGCTCGCGCCCCGGGCCGGGCATTTGCGCGGGCGCCACGGGAAAGGCTCCTCGCTGCCAACGCCTGTGGCCTCCCCGCCGAGGCTGGACGGCGCGGGCGCCTCCGCTCGCTCGCGGGGGCCTGGCCCTGGGTGCGGGCTGGACGAAGGATGGTCTTAGCTGCAGCGGCCTCCCCAGGAGGGCGCAGGGCGGGCTGGATGAAGGACGGTCTTAGCTGCAGCGGCCTCCCCGGGAGGGCGCAGGGCGGGCTGGACGAAGGACGGTCTTAGCTGCAGCGGCCTCCCCGGGAGGGCGCAGGGTGGGCTGGACGAAGGAAGGTCTTAGCTGCAGCGGCCTCCCCTGGGAGGGCGCAGGGCGGGCTGGACGAAGGACGGTCTTAGCTGCAGCGGCCTCCCCGGGAGGGCGCAGGGCGGGCTGGACGAAGGAAGGTCTTAGCTGCAGCGGCCTCCCCGGGAGGGCGCAGGGCGGGCTGGAAGAAGGAAGGTCTTAGCTGCAGCGGCCTCCCCGGGAGGGCGCAGGGCGGGCTGGACGAAGGAAGGTCTTAGCTGCAGCGGCCTCCCCGGGAGGGCGCAGGGCGGGCTGGACGAAGGAAGGTCTTAGCTGCAGCGGCCTCCCCGGGAGGGCGCAGGGCGGGCTGGATGAAGGAAGGTCTTAGCTGCAGCGGCCTCCCCGGGGAGGGCGCAGGGCGGGCTGGATGAAGGAAGGTCTTAGCTGCAGCGGCCTCCCCGGGAGGGCGCAGGGCGGGCTGGATGAAGGACGGTCTTAGCTGCAGCGGCCTCCCCGGGGAGGGCGCAGGGCGGGCTGGATGAAGGACGGTCTTAGCTGCAGCGGCCTCCCCGGGGAGGGCGCAGGGCGGTCAGACTTCTTCCGCGGTTGCGCGGGCCTCTGAGAACCAAGTGTCCCGGCCAACCGTGGCCTTTAAGGACATAGCCTCCGGAGTCACACGGTGTCCCTTTCGCCATACTCCACCGGGCCAGGCAGACACAAGCGCACCCAGATTCAAGGACGGGGGGCCCCGGATCTCAAGGGAGGGGTGTCAGAGAATTGGCACCTGTGTGTGGTGACCACGCTTTGTGAGCGCTGAGCCTACCCGCTAAGAAAGGATTTGGGGGGGCTGCCCCAGGGGAAAAGAGGCAGTCGAAGAGGGGAGCTTCAGGCACCGGATCGCTGGGGCATGTTGAAGGTTGGTGGAGACAGGTTATTAAAAATGGGACCACCTTGGATAATACTGGGGGAAAGCATGGTTTTGAAGCAGTTTGCTTCAAACTTATTTGCCGCATTTGAGAAGTGGGACCACCAGCACCCGCCTGCTTTATAGCTGGGGTGGGGCTGCCCCGGGACCCCGAGGCCTTCACCAGGCCTTTTCCCACCGACTGGAGGGAGCGGCCGTGCGGGGCAAGCTCCCGGGAGCCCAGCGGAGGGAGTTGTGGCCTGGCTTCGAGAGGTGATGGGGCCCCACCCCGGCCTTCCCCACCTGCACCCCGGCCTTCCCCACCTGTGTACATACCCAGAAGGAAGGTCGTTTGTGTTGAATCCAAAGAGGAGCCTTTGAAGCCCTGAGATCTTCAGAGCAAAGCGCCGGGGGTGGGGGGTGGGGGGTGGGGGGGGTGGGGGTCAGGGCGGTCCGGAGGCCTGCCTGGAGGCAGGGGGGGCGGGGGGCGCCTGCCTAGAGGCTTTGAGGCCTAATGCAGAGTGAGTGATGCCCCCTGGTGACTAGGCAGCCCCCAGCGACGTGGTGGGGGCGGGGACCGTGAATCCACGTGCTGATCCCCGTTCTCCTTGCTCCAGGAGTGAAGGGACGGTGAACTGTTCGGGGCACGCTCTGTGCCGGAGGCGCTGGGTTAGGTACTTTGTATCATTAACCTGTTCCATTTAAGCCTCACAATAATCCTGTGAAGCAGGCATTATGATTCCTAGTTTATAGTTAAGAGACAGAGGCTCAGAGAGGTTAAAAAACTTTCCTAAGGTCACACAGCAAATAAGCAGAGGCTTTAGAATTCCAAAAGGGGCAGGCTCTGTTTGCTTTTTCAAAATTAGCACGGCCGCAGGGCAAGGAAGCTGTCCTCTCCTTCCCTTTTCTTCCAGTCTTCGCTCCATTCCACACTTTTTCCTTTACTCTCAACCACAAGATTCCTGCCACCGGGGTTCTGGCTGCTTGCAAAACCTAATCCCTTCATGGTTAGGGCCACAAAGGAGTTTTCTGCAAAACATATTTGAAGAAATGATGCCTTAGAGCGTGCTATCCAACACAGTGGCCATATATGACTGTTTAAATCTAAACACAACTAAAAATAAAATTAATAAAATTAAATAAATTTAGAATGCGGTTCCCCAATCGCACTAGCCACGTTTCAGGTGCTCAGCAGCCACGTGTGGCTAGCAGCTGCTGTGTTAGAGGGACAGGTAGAGACTATTTGCATTACTGTGGAAAGTTCTATTGGGCACTGCGGCTTTAGAGAATAAGTATAGGAAGAATCGCATTTTTTAAAATAACTAGTACTATTGCCAGTTTTATTAATATTTTTAATGGTAATTGAGGTATTTATTTTCTCCAAATCTTTCTCAGAGGTAAAATAATAGACTATATTTTTACAGTACTTAATAGTTTACAAACTGCATTCACATACTCGATCTTATTTAATGCAATAGCCTTGCAAAGTATGGAAGGTAATGATGTTACAGGTAAAGTAATAAAGGTTCAGAGAGGTTAAGCAACTTGGCCAAGAATCTGTAAACAGCAACTGGTAGAGCCAGGATTTCAACACAGCTTCTCTCGTTGTGCACTTTCTGCAGGAAGGATGTGTGTATACAAAGCCTGAAATTCTCCTTAGGCAAAGTTAGTCAATCAAAAGCAGCTAGCCAGTATGCTTGGAGGGGGACTGTGCTTGTCAGTTTTTCTTGTTTAGACAGTCAGGTTTTTCATTAGGTCTCGCCACTAATAAATATCTTTGTTTTCTTTCCAAAGTTGTCTGCAGCTTTTATAATTATTTTATCATAAGAACACAGGTTACGTAGGTATCTATTTATTAACTGGAAAATTACCTTTTCCAATTAGTTTATAATGAGAATGATTATGTTTACTTTCACTTAGACAGGTGGTAAAGAAAAAGTATTAATTTAAAAAAAAGTAACTTTCCAGAACTAGGCATGATGTAAGATACATGTACATGGAAAGGTATGTAGCCAGCAATACCTAGTCAGGCATGATATATAAAGAGCAATTCATTTATTCACTCATTTATTCAGGTAATATAAAATGTTATCCACTGGTCTAGACACTGGAGATAATAACAAAGGCAGGTAAACAGTAAACCTATTATAAAATAAACAACACAATGTCAAGCTGTGATAGTGCTTTGCACAAACAAAAAGCAAAGAAAATAATAGAATAGGTGGGGATACTGTTTTACATAGGGCTGCTAGGAAAGATCTTTCTGAAGAAGTTCACTTGAATAGAAACCTGAAGCACAGGAGTAAATAAGCGATAACCCCAGGGGAGATTGTTCCAGCAGCAGGAACCATAAGTGCAAAGGCCCTCAGGCAGGCACATACTTTGTTTTTCCTTTCGAACTAACACAAACATCTTATATTTCCTACTTGATGATACATATATCATCTGTTTTCCTACGTATAATGCCTATGCTTGTCTCTAGGAACAATAGGGAGGTTCTTGTGGCTGGAATGTAATGAGAGAGCTAGGGAGAAGTAGATGAGCCAGTTCATGGACCACTAGTTGTAGGCTGTGAAGGCCTTTGTATTTTATGCTGAGGTGACTGGGGAAGCTGTAGGTGGTGGTGCATAGAGCACATGAGCTACCTTAGGCTTTATTTGTTATTTTTTTGGTAAGAAATCTGATTATTCAAATTTACTACCATCCAGGATTATGCAATGATGCCATAGTTTTCTTAACAAATAAAAAACAGACTGTGTACAACAGTGAGCTCTACAGCACTAGAGCCAACTTTCTATCTTGAAGCTTTTCAGATCTTCAGAAAAGTTGAAAGAATTTTACAATAAATACTCTTTACCTAGCTTATTCGCCAATTAACATTTCACCACATCTACTCCCTCTCTCTATTTTTAAAAACCACTTTTAAAGTAAGTTGCAGATATCATGACACTTCACACCTAAATACTTCATCATATATATCCAAAATACAATGATCACACCCAGGAAACTTTGATAAAATATTATCTGTAATTATTTAATTATTAAAATATTACTATATAAAATATATGGTAAATATACTAAATAGTAATATATTAGATTTCTCAATTTTTCCCAATAACATTCTTTACAGCTATTTAAAAAAAACGTTCTAGGATTCAGTCAAGGATCACATATTTTAGCTGCCAAGGGCTTAAATATCTGAGAAGTAAGAGGACCCTTTTGGGTGGAGCTTGGGGAAGGAAAAGGCGATGGGCTTGGGAAGGGAGCCTAGAGCCAGAGAAGGGAGGCTTGAGGTGCAAAGCTGGTGATTTGGGGCCCCAGATAGCCAGTGAAACTTTTGACAGTGACCCAATAAAAGCAGTATTTTAGGGTGATTCATCTGTTTGCTGAGTGCACAAGAGATTCAAGCGGGGGATGCCTTGGTGGTAGAAATGCAGAGAATGGTGACACTGGCCTGGGTCCTCACCCTCTGCCGCCCACCTGCTCTCTCCTCATTCTGGGTCCGAAGCAAAGGGGCTCTTTCCTAGTCTCCTCCTCTGCTTGCAGCTGCCTCGCCCTCGTTGTCCCTTCTTCTGCCTCCTTTCCTGCTGACCTCCCTCTGCCACTCTTCCCCTCAGGCCTTTCCCCTGCGATGTGGAGCTGAGTGGGAGGGAAGCTGGGGTCCCTGTTGGGAAGGAGGAGGCCCTACAGGTGAGAGGAGGGCACCCAGCCTGGGTGGATTTTCTCCAGTCAGAGCAGTTCTTCCGCAGAACTTGGAGGCAAAAGTGAAATTCCTGAGCCCAGGAACGTGGTAGTTTGTAGTTTTAACCCAGCTTCCTGCCTCGGTGAAGTTCTTCCTCACTTTCCCCTGTTCCTGTAGGCTCCCTCCCACACCAGGAATCTAGAGGGTAAGCAAGCGCTGGACTTAAATGCTGTCCCCCTCAGCATGGAGCCATGGTCTACCTGTGTCCTTGCCAGGCCTGCCAGTGTTTCCCAGTGACAGTTTCCTTATGGGGTGAAAGGAAACGGCTATTACTTTAAGGTCAGGGTAAGGGAGAAAGTCTGGTCAACAGGTGGGGTCTTAGGTGGGCATGGTAGCCATACCCTTCTGGGAGAGCCTTCACCTCTGTGGTTTGGTCTGGAGAAGTGGCCTAGGCTGGGACTATAGCTCTGGCTGGTGAGGGTACAACATGGCAAATGAGTCTTCAATGGGTGAAATTTGTGGGAGTCTATCAAAGACCACCAGGTAAATTGGCTACTTGGCTGTTTCTCATTATGATACCTGTTCTTGCAAATACTGGTTAATAACTGGCTCTCAAAAAAGAAAGAAAGAGAGAGAAAGAAAGAAAGAGAGAGAGAAAGAAGAAAGGACAAGAAAAGGAAGAAAGAAGAAAACAAAAGCCCTTATTTGTAGTTTGCCAATTTCTGTGGTGTAAATACTTCCACCGTGGCCAGGTTCAAGCTACCAATAAGACGTCACTAAAACCAGAGTTGAGGAGCGATGCGCACAGTTGGCTCACACGCTGGTGTGAAGCGGCTCCAGCTCTCCTTTCCTTCCTGCCTCCGTGAAGTGCCTGCCAACCTTCTTTAGGGGACGTCTGGAGATTCTGGAGCCCCTTCATGTTTTCTGAGCCCAAGTAGAAACCACAGCTGCATTTTGTAGACTACACTTGGGAACAGCTGTGCTGAAGTTGAAGGGCTTGTGGTTTCAGGTTTGGTAATTCCACCACCAGCTGTAGCTATTCATTGAAATGTGTGTGCTGGTCACCATTGTAAGTGGTCAGTGGGTCTTCCTGAAGGGAGAGCCCTGACTGTAAGCTTTGGTAATACTATGAAAAAGAATTAGCGAAATACAAAGGTAAAGGAGAAAACCTGGCTTATGGTGAAGGCTCTCGTGCTTGGTAAGGCCACCTGCAGAAATCATTTCCCTGAGAAAACGTGGTGGAGTACTGGAAAGCGCAAGGCTTTGAAATGAGGTGGATATGACTTGAACGGTTCGTTGACTGTGGGCTGTTGTTACCCTCTTTGACCTTGGTTCTCATGTCTCCCATGTGAGATCATGGTGAATGTTACATGAGATCACGTAATGTGTACAATGTGTGAAAACACTGCCTAGCACAGTGTCTGGCTCAGAATAGGTCCTTTATTCGAGACACCTTCAATGTAAAGAGCAACGGCCATGGGTACCTAAGGAAGCCACCCTTAAGCAGCTGTCCTCAAGAGAACCCAAGAGGAACCAGATGGAAAGGGCGGATGGAGGAAGACCCAGCATGACAGACGTTGGGAGGACAGAGGATGAGACAGAACAGTGAGCAAGTCCAGCAGCTGAGAGACCCTAGCAGCCACGAAATCAGGGCCTCATTCGTCACCACTGCTCCAACCGCTGGCTTTGGCTTCCTTCTTAACTAAATGTTGGTGGTAGTAGCACCAGATGGTTGATTTCTGAGAGGAAGTTGAGGAGGAAAATCCTCATAAGTTTGCCAACCAAGATACAAATCAAGAACCCTGCATATAGCGTGGGTAGTTAGCTGCAGATCCATTGGAGGGAATTTCCTACAATCTTAGAGTCTACAGAAGTCAGTCGTGGTCTCTGCCCTCTCTTCGATATCCTGTGACTGAAATTGAATTGATATGGGAGCAGCATGCTAACTTAGAATGAAATATGACATTTCATAAGCCAAGCAAAACAGAAAGAGCAGACAAAGAACTAGGGAAAGTCAAAAAGGGTAAGCAGGAGAACACCCTTGAACCACGAGCCAGGGAGGGTTAGGTCTGAAATGACAAAAGATCTGAGCTCCAAAGAATCCAAGTGTTACCTTAGGAGCCAATGAACACAAGCAATGAGGCTGTGACCTGGTGAGGGACGTTCATGAGTGATGGAAGCAGGTGGCCTAGAAGCAAAAACACCTTTCCTCCCAGTGCTGTCCTGGGTAATCTAGTGTGTTTGGGACCAGGACACTTGAAGCTATCAGGACATGTCTCATAGTCTCATAGTGCGCCCTTGGGGCGCTCCAGTGGGACACTGAGCACCCACCTCCCCACCGAGTGACAACATCCTGCTGTTCGCACCCCCCAGGTGCTCCTTGTACGGAGTGCTGCTCACAGAGCTTCGTTCCCCCATAATGAAGGATGCGGACCTGGGGTGGGAGGGGCACGGAGGAACCAAGTGAGTAGGAAAATGCCCTCTTAGCTCAGGTAGCCTGGTGAGTCTCTGAGCACCAGCTGCAGACAAGTACCGAGGGAGAGCCGATGGGTTAGAGGGAAGAGGAGTCAGGCGGCTGAGTGAGAAGGCCCCCTGGCTCTCTCTGGGAGGCAGAGTGAAGGGCACATTCTCTCAGGGCCTGGTTCCTGGCGCTGCCCGGCGCTGGCTCACCTGGCTAACCCGGGCGGGTCCTTCACAGCCCGAGGCTTCAGCTTCCATATTAATGGAATGGTCTTCGTGGCAGCCCCAACAGTTTCCAAGTTCCTGTCTAGTTCTCTTATTCTACCACGGCCGATGCCAAGGCTGACTCCTGAGGACTGCAGGGTGGGCTGGGGTCCAGAGTAGCCAGTGCTAATGTGGATGGGTTACATTGGCATCACCTCCCCCATCACCCAGTATTTGCCCTTCTCTCGTTAGATCCAATGGCGATGACTCTAGTCTGGGACAGTCAACACATGGCATTCACATTCTGTCTACTACACCACATGCCAGGGCGTATGTTGCTAAATAATCTTTGGTTTCCATTGCACCCGGGTTAGGTGTCAGGGCACTTAATTACATTGCAGGCTACACTGAATTGAGCACCACGCCTGGACGTGGTGGCCAGGCTCTTATATTTGGGCTGGGCAAAGGGGATCTGAGAAGAGTTTAGCTTGGGAAGGACTCCTGATGTTCAGAGAACATCTAGGACCCTCAAGGACAGCTTTTCATGCCTGCTAAAAGTATCCTTCTCAGGAGACACTTACCTGCTTTATCAACTGACCCCTTGCTCATGGGGCCAGTGAGTCCTGGTACAATGTTGCTTAACTTGTAATGTGGAAATAATAATATTTGCCCTGCCTGCATTTTAGGATTCCAGAGCAGTGCTTGGAATCCAAGCACTTGGCAGGGCACTTGGAATCCAAGTGCCATGAAACTATAAGGTTATTAATAATGTTGCTATTATGCATTTTGACTGATGAGACTTTGATAAAGGGAAAAGGCGCTCCCCTCCCTCCGCCACAAGACCTGTTCCCAAAAGTACATCTCAGTCCACACTCCAAAGAGATTTCTTGCAACCACATCTTAGTGCGGTTCACCCAATAAAAAGCTCCTCTGGCTCCAAGTGGGCATGAGAGTTCATCACAACATTTGCCATCAATAAAAGCCAATTCTTTCCATATGAAAAGCATTACAGCTGTCGAATGCTTATTGAGTGATGATACCTGAAAATGGGGATACAGGACCAGGGAAATGTACAAAGGGAAACTTCACAGGGACGCCAATTGTAAAGATAGAAATGCCGATATCAGAGGGAATGAGTTAAGCAGAGCGGAGCACTTTGGCCCTCACCGAGCAGGAAGGACAGGAGCAGGAGAGGTGGGAGGTGGCGAGAAGCAGCAGGTAGCAATGAGAGAATCAGGGCTCCCCGGTAGATGAATCACAGATGGGGGTGATGGGGAGGAACTGTGCAGCCCACACAGACCACGGCTGCATTATGGCCAACCCTCCCAGTCCAGGGACTTGTCAAAAATTATCTTCTGGAAAATTCTGTCACAACAGTCTTTGCATTTATAATTAGAGCCCCATTTTATTCTCAAAAGTGTCCTGGTTTGGGCAATAAGCTATATCACCCTGGGCGTTATAGTTATTGACAGGTGGAAATCTGGAGGGACTAAGTCAGGCTGGGAACTCTCCCCAAAGACTTCCAGGTCCTCAGGATCCTGTCCCTTCCTCCCCTGTTACAGAGCAGAAATTCATCTGGCTCATTTGCAAAATAAAATTCTTCAGTTAGTCCATTAAAAGAAATAACAGCCCTGTTTTAATTTCAGCAACGGCCTTGGGATGAAAAGACTACTAATTACTCTAATTAACCAAGCACATTAAGTGCACATGTTCAAACGAATATGAAAATACCATCAGTCTTGGTCCTGATGTTCTCGAGATGCTGGAATCCACAGACATTTAGTGGAAGGAACTGTGACTTCAGAGAAAACGCAACCAAAGCCGCCCGTTTGTGTGACTGCCTACTTGTGGAGAAACAACCAAGAGACTTGGAAAGACATGAGGGTGTCTCCCCAGTTTGTGTTTCCAATTATGCCCAGAGGAGACAGAACAAAGAAGCTCCTATTTATAGCCAAAGTCTAAAGAAGGAGTAGGGGGGTGAAGAAGCTTAATCATGAGAAAACACAGTCCACTATTGGCATTATAAAATAATAAAATAAAATAAAATAAAACTGTAGTTTATTGTAAAAACAAACTGTCTTCAGGGAAAAGAACTCCTTCCATGTCCTGACTCCACGTACAAAGTTCTCTGAAACCACTTGGCTACCAGTGATGAGAGCAGGGTGGGGCAGATGGGCTTTGTAATGGGAGCTGGGTCTGGAGCAGGGCAGGCACCGAAGCTTCGGGGCTGGGATGTGCCTCTGCACCTGTAACTGGGAAGCCAATAAAGGTCACATTTCTTTGTTTCTTTGAGCGTACCACTAACCCCGGGCCATTTCTCAGGGCTCAGGAAGTGCTGTCGGGGAGCAGGCGATGATCCTCAAGGACAAAGTTAGCTCCTCGGAAAGGATTCTGGTTAATAATGTACAAATGGTCTCACGGTTCAGAATCTGTCGTTTTGGAATAGGCCAAATGCTGGTGAGGGATGCCATGGCCTTAGGAGAGGGCATCTGCCCTGCATTATGGTTTCTCCTCCTGCCTTCCCACCTCCTTCCACCCCCCTCCATTCATTCACTCTTTCACTTATTTATTATTTATTCCACAAATACTTTTAGTTTTTTGAGAACTAAAATAATCTTCGACTTGTGCTCAATGTTGTGGTCAAGAAGCACAGTTTCTTGGCTCAAAGATCTTACAATCTTGTGCAGAGACAAGACTTGCCCTCCTGACATGTTTATTTTGATCATCGATAACAATTTCCACAATAACTCAGTCATATATTTTTGAATTTGTGAAGATTTTACCTATCCTCTATTTTTTGATCTTTCATTTCCTTTACATTTCCACTGGTACGTCTTCAGATATAGAAGGCTCCCTTTATCTTCTCTTCTTAAAAAATATTTAAAAAAAATAAGTATTAGCTTAGTACATTGGCCAAGCACTGCGCTAGGTAATTTCTATAGCATCATCCCATGTAACCCTCATAACAAACCTTTAGAAGTCTTATTGCCACCCATTTTACAGATGGGGAAACTAGGACTCAGAGTGACTTGCTTGCTCAGTCCGCACCAATGGAGTTCTAGAAGGCCTGGTGTGGCCAGTGTGAATACCATTCTGGTGGTGCCAAAAATGATGATAAAGGTGCTTCCATTTTCAGGTAATTGGTTCCTTGCCTTCTGGAGCTTAGGATCTTGTATCTAATCACTGGATAATGTGGCTCCAGGAAAGACCTGTCCCCAAGGCTGTACCTGCCAGCCCCATGCCACGGACTGTGGCATAATTAGGGTACTGCCCTCTCCCTTCAAACAGCTTATGTGAAATTCCAAGGACATTCCAGATCCTTCAGTATTGTGGACTGGGCTTAGGGAAAGTCCTTGGAGAATATGCAAATGAGGTGGGGGGTTTTCATTCTAATCAAATTGGCTTGTGTTTTGGAGACTCTAAAGGCTATAGTGATGCTTCTTTCTCTGCTATGCCAAATTACCTCAAAGAAAGTATAACCTTACAGGACATCCAATAAGTGAGTCTTTTGCTCTGCAAAAAAGATTCCCTGGAATTGGTTCAGGCTAGAAATGAATCTTTCTCCAGGAGCAGAGTAGAACAGGTATTGTTATCATCATCATTTAATAGATAATTTTTGCCTCAATTGTTCTTACTACCCATGACCTGCATGAACAAGAACATTCAACAAGTTCTGTCACTTCTTTCCTTTTAGACTTATCCTTTCCTTCCATCATACATTTATTGTACTGGTCCAGGCAATCTCTTTTGTTGTTGAAACTTATTTCTTTAACTTTAGTCTTTGTCTCCTGATCTCTCAATTCATCTTGAAGGCTACCCCCCAAGTATTCCATCCCCAAGTCTTTCTTTACTCAAGAATCTACAGTATCCCATTGGCAAGTTTTGAACTTTCTTAATCATAAAAATAACACTTAAATAATGTCCCAAATTTAAACAATACAGAAGTGTATAGAGGAAAATCTCAGATCTATCGATCTATCATCTATCTATCTATCTATCTATCTATCTATCTATCTATCTATCTATCTATCTATCTATCTATCTATCTATCATCTATCATCTATCTATCACCTATCTCTATCTATCTATCTATCTATCTATCTATCTATCTATCTATCTATCTATCTATCTATCTCTATCTATCTATCTATCTATCTATCTATCTATCTATCTATCTATCTATCATCTATCTATCTATCTATCTATCTATCTATCTATCTATCTATCTATCTATCTATCTATCATCTATCTATCACCTATCTCTATCTATCTATCTATCTATCTATCTATCTATCTATCTATCTATCTATCTATCTATCTATCATCTATCTATCTATCTATCTATCTATCATCTATCTATCATCTATCTATCTATCTATCTATCTATCTATCTATCTATCTATCTATCTATCATCTATCTATCTATCTATCTATCTATCTATCTATCTATCTATCTATCTATCATCTTTCTATCTTCAAACCAGAGGATTGATTTATATTTTGAGATTCTTTTTTTTTTTAATCTTTAAAATACTTTTCAGTATAAACCATGCATTTGCTAAGAAAAATTCATTCAAATTATAATAGAAGTCTTATAATAAAAACCAATAGTCTCCTGCCCATGTTTTGCATTAGCAGAGCCCTTTGAATCAAAGTTAAATGCCTCAGCTAAGCTGTTAAAACCTATGTGACATGGTGCTGCTTAGGTTACCTTATGAGCCTTGGTTCCACTCCTCCTCAACTTGGACCAAGTACTCCATCCCGGTCAAGACCTAATCTGATAGTCTTTGTCTTTTAACTGGAGAGTTTAGTCCATTTACATTATTTGTAATAATGGACCTATTTGGATTAATTTCTACCATCTTGTTTTGTACTTTCTAAAAATATTTATCTTGATATTTTTGTTTCATTTTCTTTTCCCCCCCTCTTTTGCTTCCTTGTTTTTAATTTATTGGTTCTCTTTCTCCAAACTCAAATTCCAATTTTTCCCCTGTATTCTAGTTCTTTTAATGGTCATCTTAGAAATTTTAATATGCATAATTAACATAATAAAATTGAAAGTTAATCAGTATATTTAAGCTTTTTCTGAACAATAAAAGAAGCAAAGAACGCTTGAATTCTAATTACTCACCTCCAAATTTTATGTGTAGTTGTCCAGGATTTTGATTCTCTTGATTTTTGAAAAGCCATAAATTAGACATTAATAATGTTTTATACCATCAATTTTTATTTATATTTACCCTCATGTTTAACTTTATCTTTGCTCACTGATCTTCTTGCATTTCAGACCTGCCTTCTGGGATCCTTTCCTTCTTTCTAAAATGCATGTCCTTTAGAAGTTCCTACAATGAGAGTGTTTTGGTAATAAATTCTCTCAGTTTGTCATAGTCTGAAATAGTTTTCTGCTCCTTCCCCCTTTGAAAGATAGCTTTTCTTATTTAGAATGCAAAATTGTTAGTTATTTGATACTAGTTGGTTTATATCAATGTCTCTGATCTTCCTTGCTGTTCTTGGAATTCATCTGTCAGCTTGTCCTTTTTTAGATAATCTGTTTGTTCTCTCTGATTGTTATTAAGTTCTCCTCTTTGTGTTTGTTTTTCACTTTATGTCCAGGAATGGACTTCTTTTTATATATTCTGCTTGAGATTCTCTGGGCTTTCTTAATCTATGCGCTGGTGTCTTTCATTAATTCTGCAGAATCTCAGCCATTATCTCTTTTAGTATTGGTTCTTCCCATTCTCTTTATTGTTTCTGTCATTTCCTGTGGAATATCCTCACCCTGTTCTGCAGTTTTCTTAAACATTTTCGTATTTCCCACTGCTCTTCTACTAGAGTCTGTGTAATCCCTTCAATATTCCGGTTCATCTATTTTCTCTTATAGCCTAGTCATTGAAATTTCAATATTATCATGTTTTTATTTCTAGAATTTCTATTTGGTCATTTTTCAAATCTGACCATTTATAATTGTTTTCATTTGTTTTACTTTCAACCTCCTCTCACATTTTTGGAACACATTAATTATATTAATTTTATAATCTATGTTTGATTAGTCCCAGTATTTGTGGTCTCTGAAGATCTGATTCTAGAGTTTCTTGCTTCAGCTGACTCTCACTCAGGGTGGCTTATTTCCCTGTGTGTTTAATGATTTTTAAAAAAGAGTTTATTTTCCTTGTAACTTAATGTGCAAGAATTCATTGAGGCCCCATTTTGAAGTATTTTCTTCCAGAGAAGGTTGGAATTTGCTTCTGTCAGGTGCCTGAGGGTATCACCAGGTTGGAACAAATTTGGAACCAATTTAAAAATTCAGTGTTTTCTTTCAGCCACAATAGTTGTGTATATTTGGGCCCAAAACTCAATAAAGTTTATATCTGTTACTAGAAATAGGGAAGGGGAATTTTTTTCTTTTTCTGCTCCACTCAGAGCTGAGGCCAAGCTGGTCACATGTCTCCATGTTCCTGCTCTGGGGGCAGGTGTTTTTCTGTCCACTCACTGAGTGTGTTGCCCTTCGGTTTTCTTCGCTGTGTTTGTGGATCTCTGTCCTGACCTTTTACTCATCTTGGGCTTTAGGTTTTGTTTCTTCTGTGTGGGAAATGCTGACCTGATGGCTCCTTCGGACTTGGGCTTTCTAATCATCTCTGGGCCCCAAAGAATTACTTCACTTTCTAGCCAAATCGGTCACATGTCAAAAAATATTATCTTTTACTGAGTGCTCTTAGGAATTCCTTGAAAATCTAGTTCACCTATTCTCAAAAAGAGAAGACTTTACTTTTTTTGCATTTTGGCAAATTCTTTGAGTTTTAGTTTGTTTCATCACTAAGGTGGACGAATACCTGTATCATTACGATTTTTGTGAGGATTAAATAAGATACTGGGTATAAATGCCTTCTCTGTAGAAGTGTAATAAGTGATGGTAATTACTATTACTACTGCTACTGTTTTGCTACTAGTACGGCTAAAAGAAAGATAGTTAATTTTAAAAGCAGTTAAAATTCTAGCTTTCTAGACATATTCATCATGTATATTATGTGTGAGGGCTCTTTTTTTAACACCACCCTGAAGTAGCGAATAACAGCTCTCCCTGTAGGACTCAAGCCCTGTCCCCTGAGCCGTACCTTTGATAGGGCCTGTGTGTGGGCTGGAAGCTGGGCTCCAGTCAGTAACCGATGTCAGAGTCCGCAGTGGAAACACTTCCGCTCTGTGCAGCGTGGGTGGGCAAGCTGAAAGAACACCATTTATTGGAAGAAAGGTGCTACACATATACAACGAGGTGTTATATTTATTATTATTTCTATTTTAAATTATCCATTGAAGAAAGACGACATGGCAAGAATTTTTAATGAGGCCCAGGGTCAAATTGGGTTCAGAAGCCCAAAGGGAAACGTGGTCATGTTCTGACTGAGATGCACGTGACCTTGGGCAGGTCAAGTTACCTCTGGGCCTCATTCCCCTTGCGTGTGAAGCAGCAGAATAGGGCTGTGTAGTTTCAGGGAACTTCTACATCTCAGCGTCTATGACTCTCATCTCTTCCCAAGCCGTATCCCCTGGGCTCCCTAGTTCTCTGGCTTCTGAAACTGCCCCCTGCCCCAGCTGCGCTAAAAAATACTGTTTACCCAACAATGTCTACCCGGAGTCCCCAGTTCTCTAATGTGAGAAACAGAATCAGAGCCACAATAGAAACAGAATCCTCCGTGTGGCTCTGGCTTCTCCTCCTTCATGAGATGCTCATCTGTCTCGGATGTGTGGTTGGAACATGAGGAGCCACAGCAAGGTGCCACAGTTGCCGTCTAAGGGAGGAAGTAATGGGAACTAGTACCCATTACTGAGTGAGGTTAGCCGTGTGCAAAGGTAGGCCCCACCTAGAGACAGCGTGTAGTCATGTTTCTAAGAAGACTCACAAAGCAGCTCCATCCTGCCAAGGGTGCTGGGCTGCATCCTGCAGCCTGAGTGCGACTCCAGGGAGAGAAACGACATCATTGGTGCATGACACGTTGCACAAAGGGAATGCTGATGTGCAGTGGTTTCTTCAGACTCTGAAAAGTGGGCGGCTGGGAAGCAAAGATCTATTTCTGTTGATAGTGCACACTGGGAGAGGGCAGAGGCGTTGGAGGGAGGGAAAAACAGGCGCATAGCTGGGCTGTGTCACTAGAAAGTGTTTGCAGCTTCATCTCTAACTGGAGGCTCGAAGCTCTGACATGGGGACTGATCTGCAGTCGTTTCCCAAACTTCAGTTATTGGAAGGCCACAGTCCAGATGCTTCCTACATCCACCTGCTACTGTCCCATTATTTCCTCAGTATTTGCATTTAAGTTGATTTTTTAATTAAGATATGTTTATTTTAAAAGGAAGCTTTCTGTAACTATTAGAAATGAAAAACCAATATCACTTGCCAGAATTAGAAGTTAGTCTCTTTCTCTCTCTCACATACACACCACCACCACCACCATGAAAGCAATGTGGTTAAGTACTAGCTGGGTACTATTGCCTGGGCCTGAGGCTGGCTCTCTTTTGGTTAAAGGGTCGATTAGCAAGTATTAGACTTACCAGCAATCCCAACTGAGACACCCTCCTTGTGCTAATAAAGAAGATTGCCAGAGGATAACTGTCATGCCAAAATTTGTTGAGTCCCTTGCTTACATGTAGTCCCACCCACACCTCCACAGGCATGAGACAGGTGCTCCTATGATTCCCACCCCTTTTCCAGCTGAAGGCCCCAAGGCTGAGGGGGAATACATCACTTGCTCAAAGCACACAGCTAGTTAGGGACACAGACACAATGGGAACCAAGGTGATTTGTCCCCAGAGCTGGAATTCATCATCACCACAGGACTATGTCTCCTCGTGCACGCTGAGTCAATATTATCTCATGTTATGACTTCGTGATGCCCGAGAACATCTAAGGCGCTGCCTAAAGGTATCTCCTGCATCTAGAGTTCTAGGCATCCTCCACACTGGTTGACATCGCCCTGCGTGGAAACAAGGAGTATTGTGCTGATACCTAAAAAGCTGTCAACAAGGCTTGGTCCCGTCACTCCCCAACTCTCCTGTCCATGGGACAGGCCATCCTGAATCCTGGTTCCAGTATTCAAAGAGTTTTGAAGGGGCCCTGGCCAGGTGGCTCAGTTGGTTGGAACATCATCTTATGCCCAAAAAGTTTGTGGGTTCGATTCCCAGTTGGGACACATATCAAGTTTTTAGGTTTGACCCCCAGTCGGGGTGCGTATAGAAGGGAAACACGTGGATGTTTCTCTCTCTCCCTCCCTCCCTTGAAGCTATCACAACTTGAAGATACTTGTCACCATTCCCTGATGATCTCAAAACTTCCAATGGTGACTTGCTTTGCATAGTGGACTTTGGGCAAGAGCATGAACCGATCATCTGGTAACAGTGTGCTATTTTGCTTCCCCCACGCGCCTCAGTGACTGGCACAGGGCCCTCCGTAAATGTTCACTGAATGAGTGAGTGAATATTGGGCGGTTAAATTTCTATAATAATAAAATGTCCACATTATGGAGCTCTTACGTTGTCTGACCCTGGAGTAAATGTTCCCCTGTGTTATCTTAGATCCTCAACAACCCTATGAAGTGGGCACCATTGAACAGGTGAGGAGGAAACTGAAGCTTAGACGGTCAGGTAACTGACTTGGAGCCTGGGGGGCGCCTCACTCTGCTTTGTGCTGTTCCCACCAGAGTGGCCCAAGTGGCTGAGTTCTGGTAACTTTGGTGGATGATCCTCAGGTGCCTTGAACACCACCTCTGACTTCACAGACAACCCTGCTGTCTCACCTGCAAAACTGTCTGCACAGTGAGGTGACTGCAGGCTCTGGCTTTGGTCCCAAACAGGCCCGAGTCTAAACTGTTCTCCTGGCCATGCGACTGAGGCGAGCTGCCTAGCTTCCCTGGGCCCCAATTTCTTCACCTATAAACAGAATATTACAGAAGAGAGCACAGAAAAGCACTTACACAGTGCACTTAGTACCCGCTAGCATCACTAAAAGGTATTTAGTATTACGCAGAGAAAGCAAAGACGACCTGGGCTGGCAAAGGGCAGTCATTTTAAGAGAAAAATGGAGATGGAAGCAAAGTTATTTCTGTTTCTTCATAACTTTGGTGAAAGCGTCAGACGAGGCCGATTTCTTTGTGTCTTGGAAACGCCCTGTTGAGCAAATGGCCCTCCCCACGCGCCCAGGAGTGGTCCGCACCTCTGGCTGTTGGATGCAAAGCCTCCTGAGCCACGTGCCCATCCTGCCGCCTTCCCACCCGGCCCGCTGAGGCTGTGGCATTTTAGGAAGCTAATTCCCTCACCAGCAGCCAGGGCCGGTGGAACACCCAAGAAGCCCAGGCGGCGGCAGGGATGATGAAGTGAGTGTGAGCTGGGCACAGGGAAGAAAAGGAAGTGTCGCCTGGAGCAGCCAGGCTCAGCCCTCTCCAGCCCGGGCACTGGCGGGCACGGGCCGCCTCCGCGCCACTCGAAGCGCACCCCCACCGTGGAGTGCGGGTTCTGGACTTGAGAAAGGCTCCGTCCATGACAGATGGCCTCTTTTCCTCCTCTTTCCTCCCCTCCCCACCCCTCCCCTCTCTTTCCAATCTCTACATCAACCCTCACTTGCCTGTTTACTTGGTTTTGTGGTTTCAACTTAGATGTGGTTAGAGAGGTGGGGTCAGAGGACAGGCTCTCCACCCCACCCCGCCACCTCTCCCTGCCAGACAAGTATCCTACTTGGTCTTAGAAACCAAACATGATACTCTTGACATAGCAGATGGGGAACTTCTGGTTCGGTTTCTGTGGGGTGGGGCCTAGGTATTGGTATTTGTTCAAAGCTCCCAGGTGATGGAGAACCAGTGGTCTAGTTACTGAAAGAACCAGGATGACTGTGTTTAGAAGGCAAGTCACTGGGGAAAGTTGGGCCTCAGCCACAGGAAGAGTTAGCACTGCTGATTCTTGCATAAACATTCGCTAAAGATGATTTGATTATCCAGAGTCTTTTGACAAGCCTCTCAGAAGCTTATCCCCAGCATTTCATGGGCAAAGGGCACCAGCTCATTTCACTCCTGCCCAAATGGTACCCTCAGCAAACCTCCAAGAGAACTAGGAAGCGATGACACCAATGAAATGGTTTAGCCCAGGTGGTGGTGGTGGTAAGAGGGGCCAGCCAAGACCTGGGACCTGTGGTGCTCAGATCATTCCAGATGTCTCCAGATGTTACTGAACTGGCAGATGTGCCCTGGAATAATGAGCTCCACCCAGTACGGCCTGCTGGATCCTGGGAGCCAGCTCGGAGGGAGGGGGCAAATGTAATGTAAAGGGAAGAGCCTGCTGCCAGGGCTGCTGCTTGTCAGCAGATTTATAGTGGAGATCACAGGCTTAGAGCCCCAGGGAGGCTCTGCAGGGGGTCTAAGGAGAAGAATGGGTTACTTGGTGGGCATGCTCGTGTGGTGGGGTTGGGACGGTCAGTGTGGCAGTGGTGTGGGGTCAGGAAACGTCGGGTGCAGGTGTCGCAGACCTGCAAGGGTCTCAGTGATGAAGAACATGAAACACACTGATCAGTGACACAGGCAGAGGGGCTCCCTGCTGCCCCCGCCCCGCTCCAAGCTTTTCGGCCTTAGGCACAGACTCCAACTCCATGGTCTGTGGCTCAGGATTCTGTAAGAGGCTTTTCTGTTGTTTTACTTACTTTTCCCTTCCCCAGCAAGGCTACCATAGTCAAGATTCATTACCCACCAGCAATAACCAACTAGAAAAGATGATAGGAAATGGGATCCCACTCACAGGCGCCACTAAATCCACAACAGACCTGGGAACTAATCCAGCAGAAGATTGTCCAAAAGCTTTGGGGGAAATTTTGAGTATAAAAATTAAAGAACGATATTATATCAGAATATCTTTAATGTAAACTAAAACACACGCGCCATATTTTGAAAGGATATAGACATACTCAAGGGTTTCTAGGATCCTCTGTGGGGAGGGAATGAAGGAGGGGATCCCAGACATAGACACATGTACACCATCAATAACACTTGAACACATTTCCTCAGCAAGTAGTAGCTGCTGCCTGGAATACTAATCCCAAACAGGCAAAACCTGCATATTATCACCATCATTATATGTGTCCTTAAAAAAAAACAACTACTACCAGATTTTAGATTTCCTTGAGGTCAAGGATTATTGTTTACACACCTTTACATTCTCCACGGTGCTTAACTCAGTGCTTTGCACATGAAAGCTGCTAAGTATATATTTTTGTAAAAGTCCCACTAAAAATAACATTTATATAGAAAATCTAGAACATGTACAGTCCAGAGAAAATTTAGAAAATGCAGATAATCAAAATACATTGAACTCATCCATAACATCACTACTTATGGATAAGCAACGTGTACATTTTGGGTTTAGTATCCCAGTTTTCAATTGCAATAATTTTTGATTGCTTGATGGCTTTCTGATTTTTTTTCTTTTAATAGTTTTAATAGTTTAACTGAAAAGCATTTAACGATGAATTCAGTATACCAAACATTCGCTATGCAAGGAGAAGCCCAGGGCATATCAGACAACTGGCCGGAGGGCGAGTCCTCAGGAAGACCTGGAGGAGGCGGAGGCTGGGCTCAGTGTGGGTGTTTGAGGCTGGCGAGGGGAATTCATGCAGAGGTCAGCAAACTGCTGTCCAGAGCCAGCTGGCAGACATTCTCGGGTCACACTATCTCCCTCACCACTGCTCAGCTGTGCTGCTACACTGAGAAAGCAGCCATAGGCAATATGTGAGCTAGTGAGCATGGCCGTGTCCCAATAAAACTTCACTCACGGACATTCAAGTCCGAATTTCATATAATTTTCACAGTTTTCAGAGGGAAAAAGACCAGAGGCAAGAGAAAACCCAGCCAACAGAAAGAGCTAACAGAAGGTTGTTATAAATCACCGAGCGGAGCAGGAGGTCAGGGATGTGGCTGCAGAGGCTTCAGCCACTGACAGCTTGGCTCCATGTGCCACGGAAGGGTTTAGAGTAGTGGAGCCAGATCAGCTGGAGGGAGCTTTAGAAGTAGATCCATTCCGGGATTGCACTGAGATTAGAACCATTGCTCAAAGTGCTTAAGGCCAGAAAGTCTGCTTTCAGGTTCTTCTGCACTCCCTGGAGAAGAAAAAGCAACACCCAGGAAAACAGCACCCTGCCTGCCGTGGGAACACCCAACATTTAGTGCAACTAACCAGCCTGGGGCTGGGTGGGAGAGGTGCACAGAAATCGCCAGGCAAGCAGGGCGGAGAGTCCCCGGGATCCTGGCAGAGTCAGCCCCGGGTATGTCTTGCCGCACTCTTATTATGACACTCCTTGGTACACGCCTGTCATTCCCACTTCCTGGGCCCATTGCTGCTGTTTTCTCACCGGTGCCAACCGCCTCGCGCCCAGCTCTCCTGATTATAAAGTCAGATCTCATTGCCTGCGTGGGCTGTTACCTTCTCAATCAGACTCATCGTACTTCAATGCTACGGTGAAGCCTTCGTGAACACAGGATCATCATTTCTTCATTCATTTCTTCCCTGCCTTCCCGCACCTCCTGACCAGCCCAGGCTGCAAACACAGTGACCTGGACTAGGCAGAGGAAAGCTTATGTTTATTTCCATTTCCTTACACTTTACTGAAATTAAATGCATACCTCAATGAAACGTGACACATCACAAAATCTAAGCAGGCTGTTTTTCTACACCGAGCGCCTGATCTTGGTTCCTCGCACCTTCGCCCAGGTTTCCTAGATGTGGGGTCTTGGTGCAATACCTGCCTGCTTTAACCCCATCGCCTTTCAGACGATAAGAAGGCTTTCCACATCGGGAGTCTGAGATTTGATTGCTCAGCGGGGGAGACGTGGAGAGGTGATCTCACAGGCATGATCTGCACCTTGCAAACTTGCTTAGAATTTTAAGCAGGGGGTTTTCCAAGTGGGCCTGCCTCACTGTCCTGGTTTGCAGGGCCTAAATTATGAAGCAATTAATATACAGCACATAAAACTGTCCAGTCTGTTTGTTCTTGCTGTCATATCGTCGGTAATGATGGCAGGAACTGACTAATGAACCAGCCCAAGTATCTGTGTACACAGAGAAAGAGAGAGGAAGGAAGGGGGGCAGGCGGGAGAGAGAGCACGCTTCACAAATATAACTCATATTTCTGCAAGAGCACGACTCTTCCATTTCCCAATGCTTTTCTCATGAATAGTCCAGGTTTTTAAACACACACACACACACACACACACACACACACACACCAAAAACCTTTATGTAATTTAAGCCCCGTTTCTCATTTCATTGAAAAACCTTTAAGAAAAGCCATTTTTCATACTTAAGACTTTTTCAAATCTCTCCTAACCAGCTACACTCTGTATTGTATCTTTCGTAGCTGGCCGCCGTCCAGCGACAATCCTTAAAAATCCCTTTACAGTTTTAAAGGAAAATACAAGCTCTCATTTACCACTGGATCGAGTCAGAAAATAAAAGCTTAATGCCTTGACAGGCCTGGATATTTTTTTGAGGCCTAAGTCTGATTTATGGCAGTAGCCGGCAAACCAGGCTGGTGAAATATTTGCTGCTGCTCCCAGGGATATGGAAAAATGAAGTGTGAAGTTCTGGGGAGAGCAGGCCACAGCCTTCCAGTCACTAAACACTCCCACCAAGTTGGCAGGGGAACAGAGCCCTGGGCTGCAAGATGAACCTCAAAGGACCAGGGGAGGAGAAAGGGACTGTGCATCGTGTCAAAATACTGCCAAGGCTTAACGCTCGCCATACATTTTGTGACACGGGGTGGGATGTTTACGAGGGAGGCTTAGGGAGGAAAGAGAAGAGAGACATTTTCTCCCTTCTTTCCTTGTTTTCTTTTCTTTACAGCTTCCCTGTCGGGGTTTCACTCCAAGTAGAAGAAATTAAGAGCAACAACGGGAATGTAGGAAGTTGCTTAAGCCCCTACCATAAAATCATCCAGGTCAAAAAATACGATCTGGTTGGAGAGAAGGCACTGGCCCGCCCGGGGCCTGCAGCCTGGAGGCAGGAAGGCGGACCCACTTCCCCACTCCGCCGTCCCCGGGCTGAGAGCGTGGGAGCCGGATTTCCATTCCCATGAAAAGGGAATTTCCTAGAGGTAGAAGTGGGGTGGGTTTTCCCCCCCAGAATTTTCTTGAAGTGAGTCATCACAAACACACAGGCCAGGTGAAACAGTTGCAGGTTTTTTTCCCCCCCGCTCTCCTTTATTGAAAAGTAAAAATAGAATAAATGAACAGCCACTGTTTAGATTTGCTTTTAATTTCAGGTTTCAGAGCAGAGTGTTGGATATGCAGGCTTGTCTCAGAGGTCTTCCTCTGCACTTGGCATTGCTCACCGGGGAGGGCTGGAGCCCTGGTGAAGCGGGGGTTAATTATCACTATTTTCTGAACTGAGAGAGCCCTCTCCTAGGTGACATTTCAATGAACAAAGGCAAGAAAGGGCAAAGAGGAAGAACATGCAACTCATTTTCTCCCCGTGCAAACTTATCTTTGGAAGATCATTGTCAAAATCCGATTCACTGGAGACCTAAAACGTGCCTCTTTCTTATGATGATGATGATTTTTAAATTTAATAACAGCGTCTCTGTCTGCCGGGTGGAGATCTATGTCACTGTGAAGTCTGGGTCAGTTAAAGCGGCTCAGTCATTACAGAAATGTTTACGCCCATGTGCACTCATCCCCGCGATCGTCTCTAAATCACTAATAAACACACCTACTCTCACCCAGACAGACTCCCAGACTCACTTTAACACCCCCACAAAAACGGCCTTGCTCATTTACTCCCTTATCATAAAGTTAAACGTAGAGATAATTCAACTCAATAAACGTTCATTTTTGTCTACCATGCATAAGGTACTGTTGGGCAACAGAGGGGGCAGGGGAGCCTGGGGTGGAAGAGCAAAACAGGATTCTGGTCCTAGACCTCAAGATGTTTGCAGTTTAATGGAGGGGGAAATTGGTCTTTGATCTATATGTCTTTTGTTAAAATTTACTCTTAAAAAAAATGTGTCCCCCTCCATCATTGGCAGAAGAAGAAAAAATGGAGACCTAGAGAAACTAAGTGACTTATTTACCCAGTGCCACCAACAGTGATCACAAATAGGATTGAGCTTGTGGTACGTGCTGGGCATTAGCCTGGCACTTCCTGTGTGCCTTAGTGCCTTGAACTTTTGACAACCTGCAGAGAGGCTCCTCGTTCAGCAGATGAGGAAACCGAGGCAGAGGGTGGTTGAGTAACTTATCCGTGATCACATTGCAAAGACCTGTGGGGCAGAAACCACAGCTTTTCCAGAGCCCCCTTAGTCCCTCCGCAGAGCTGAAACGAAAACTTTGGTCCCCTGTCTCCTGGCCCAGTGCTTTCCCTGCTTGTTTCAACCCCCCAAACCCGTGATGATGAGGTGGAATTTCAAAGAAAACCATACATTTTACTTTTTTGTTTATTGGGAAGGGGCCTTCAGATAAAGAGTTTGTGGGGTGCTTCAAAAACTATTGTTGTTTATTTGGAAGCACGTAGATTTCAGCCTAAGGAGGTTTGTAAATACTTGGAGAAAATTTGAATCAGGTCATTGCTACACCACATTTCTTGGAAACGCTCTCTTTTGGGAAACTGAGGAATCCAGGGCATGTACAAGGTGACCGGACCTCCAGGGTGGCCGCCCCGGTGTTGGTAGCCACATGCTGAAAGAGATCCTGGAACGCTGACTTTGCTCAGTGGTGGCTGCCACACACATGCAGGCCTTAAAACACACCCCTGTAGCTCACATACTTCAGCGAATGCCCTGGCTTTTCTCCACCACTAAAATGAAAGTGAAGGTGAAATCACTTGGGGGCCACTAGAGTAGAATTCTCACCCTTGATAGCTGCCCATAGATTTAAACGTCTCACAGGAGACCCAATTAAACATTAGTGAGATCCCAATTCGCCGAAGGATCATATTTTCTGGCCATTTTCATCACTCACACTTCCCGGCAATTTAACAATGAGTTTAGGATATGACCTCTTCCCTCAGCACCCCTCCCACCTCTTTTATTGTATTCGAGATCTGGAATCTAGTTGGCTCAAGTGTCTGGAAATGCTGTAGGCAGATTTTTTTGAGCCAAGTAACCAGTTCTTCTCTCCACTCACTCGGATTGTTAGGATGCGAAGTTATCACCAATGAGGGCTGAGAGGAGTCTCCACGCGTGGTTGATAATGCTCATTCAAGATGACCCTTAGGACACAATGACCAGGGAGCGTCCAGAGCGCTGTGGCTCACACAAGGCAGGTGTTTGTTGAATGAATAAATGAATGAGTGCAGAGGCGACGCCTCTTGCTTGTGATGGCTGGAGGAGCAGAGGCAGATGGTGGTACAGCAGATGGTGCTCGCTGCTGGCTCCAGAATGACCCCCACCCTGTGTGCATGTGTCCTTCTGGGGGCACCTGATGATTTTCTAGGGGTTATGCTGATGCAGATGGCTTTAACGGCATTGATTTTTTTGGATTAACATCTACTGCTCTCTTTTCTAAAACTCACCAGGCTGAGAACACACCTCTGGTTTTCCTTTCATTCCTTCACAATTGCCCTTCTCTCACTTTTTAAATAAAGGCATCTTCTCATCCATCCCAATCTCACTATAGAGCATTGCCCCAGGCTCTAAATATCTTCTGGGTCTCTAAAGAATGAGGTCGTTTGAAAAGGCATCTCCCCAAAGGAGAATCCTGAGAGCAAAGCAAAGAGGGCTTTGGAGAGAAATACTGAAGGGGGATCAGGCTCTGTTTTCGTCCATGACAAACTCATGGCAAGTCTCCATGGAAGCGTGTATGTATCTGCCGTAGCTGTCTACCTACCCCACTCATCCACCTTTCTATTAGAACGACAATTCAGGAATGACATAGTTGCCATGGGGACACATATTAACACACTTATTTGAATTGAAAAAGGAAGTTAGAATTTCTCTGTGAGATCGTGAGTCTGATTTGGCTAACTGGAGTAGCACTGAGAACTGCTTTGTCATTTGGGTCATATACGAAAGACTTTCCCCATAAATGGAATAAACCTAAATCTATTGCAACAAGGTTTTGATGAAATAAAGCTAAAGCACAAGCAGAGTACATGAACTGCCAGGCGATACCTTCTTTATAACTTTCTAGATGCGTGATGATGAAATTTATATGTCATCTTAAAAATGTAGTTTAAAAACTCTTCTGGAGGTACACACACAAAAAAAATCATGTGAAAACCCCTGGTTTAGAGAAAGTTTGGGGACACAGGGAAGGAGGAAACTCATTAATAAGCAGAAAGGAGCCTTGGGATTAGAAAAATGCTCTCAAAATTGCAGAAATCTGAAGAGAGGTGGAAATGGGGAAAATAATTCAGAGACTCCAGGAGAGAAGCCACCATTGCCTGCACTTGGGAATGAATTTGACTTCGGGTGATCTTGACCAGCCGTCTTATCTAGAATGAGAGTGCCTGTACTGATCAGGTTTATTTGTTTTATCCATCATAACAATCTGGAATTTAGCTTCCTTCATACCAAATTTTACTTTAAGACAATCAGGTAATTAGAACATATGTACAAAAATCATGAGCTTATTAGTTTTTCCTTTTGTTTTGTTTTGTTTTTTAGCTAGCTAGCGAGAGTATTTCTAAGTCCTACTAAGAAGTCGTTGTTGTTACATATGCCTTTGGTTGTTCATCCAATAATAAGCCATGATGATATATTACATATTAAGTAAGAGGTTCTGAAGTAGTTGGGGCAGTGGAGTGGTGAACACCAGGAGGCTAAACTCCCCTACGAAAGTAGTATCATTGCTGAGGTGCCTTAAAAAGAAAACACCTCATAAAACAGATAGACTTTTAAGAAGCCGTGAGCAGTGGCCAGCGCTCTGCAGAAGATGGGCGATTTCATGCTGATGCGTCTCCAGAGATAGCTGCGCTGAGCTACCTAATTTACTGCTATCGGCCTCTGCTACACCCCCATTAATCTGTCAGCCCAATGAGCCCTAATTATGCCTCTTGTAACCTGGTGTGCTGGGGCACATTCTGTTCGAGTGGGGATAGATCTTAAGATTTACTGCACGCATGCTGATCGTCTCCGAGCTCAGGGTGGGAAACCTGTGTCCTCCCGGGTACCGAGGACGCCAGAGAGGCCAAGAGGAGCCGAGGGCCACGGAGCAAGAAGCTGATGCTTCAGCGCCAAGTCACTGTGCTCTCAGCCTGACAAACTGCAAAACACATTTTAGCCCGGTGTTGAACGTGTGTGGGCAACGCCTAGCTTAGAAAAAGCTGCCTGTCATCAGTGTGTTCGAGGGGTTGTTAGAAACTCGCTCCTTCCACTGCCAACCAGGCGCCTCATGCACTAGGCCTCCTTCTGTGGCTGCCCATTTTCTGGATGGGTATGGCAGTGAAAGGGGGAAGGGAAGAGCTGAAGAGGGAACTGTCTTTTATATGGGCCAGTTTTTATTACCTAGGTCATCTCCTAGGTCATCTCCATTCAAATCCTTTGAGGTAGACAGCGTAATCCCTATTTTAGAAATGAAGAAAAGAGTCTCAGGGAGGCTAGGCCTGAGTGTGTGAGTGTGAGTGTGTGTTGGGGGAGGCACGCACTCCCACAGCCCCCACTCCTTGGGAAAGCTGAGCGCCTCTGACTCTTTTTCCCACGGGTTTGCTTTCTCTCGAGCAAGTCACTGGCACTTGTCCCTAGCACGGGCTTCGCGGATTTCCGATTGGTGTTTCAATCCACACTGCTGGCGGCCTCTCCCTCCCTCCCACCTACCAGAAGGTGGTGGGGATAAATCAGATGATGCCCATAAAAGGCTTTAACCCCCTGGGGGAAAGTTGTCCACTCACAAACACTGCGCACTGGAAATACTCCCTGTGTGTCCATAGCCCTGTCCATCCTCAAGGAGCTGAGACGGTCCCAGATGCGGAGGAACCGTCTCGGCTGCCGCTGTGCCCTCTCCTTCTCAGGCAGACGGTCGTAGTGGACTGACTGTGCACTGGCTGCCTCGTCACCCCAGAGAGCTGTGTGGGGAGCAAGAAAAAATTTGTCTCACAAATACTTTGACCCAATGTTCATATTTTTTTCTTGCTGTTGATCCCTAATTTAACCAGTGTCATGGCAGGGACATCAGGTGTTGTGTTTGACTTTCGGAAAAGGCCATGTGCAGGCTTCTTTGAAATTTTAATATTAAATCTCATTTGCTTTTAGTTTAATTTCTCTTAGGCTCATCTTGGCTTCGCTGGCATAGAAAACAAAATAATTTACTTATTGCAATTCCATGGACTAAATAAAAAATATTAAGACCCTAGAGTCTGGTTGAGACTCAGGACAGGCCCCCAACCACCAGTGGAAAGGAATTTTTAAGTGGCCCCAGGCATACAGAACCTTGGGTTCCACTGGCTACCCTCAAATTCTCTGCCAGCAGCTCCTGAGCTCCTTTTGACCACATCGGAAACCCAGTTCTCTAAACAGAAAATGTAACCACGCTAGGTTGTGTCACTTTGGTGATATATCTCCCCAAATATTATAAACTGGGTAGCTGAATTTTTCATTGCCTTAGAGATGTCCACAGCCTGAGATCTAAGGATAGAAAGTTCATGTCTCTCTCCATTAAGAAATTTAATTCACATTTTACTCGGTCTCAGCCTTTGATTAATACTCTGGATACATCATGCGGCAGTCCTTAGGATTATGAAAAGTGATTTGTCTAATCTGCGTGTCAGTCTCCTTTGGGGTGTACATAGGAAAAAAGGAACCAAAACCCAACACTCTGTGGCTATTGATTTCATAGCATTTGCTTAGTGTTCGCCTTTACATTGCGGCCAAGTCAAGTGGATAAAGAGCGACTTGATCCATGGAGTGTGGCGAGAGTGTTGTCACCATCTACAGACCCATTCATCTGGAGGATTTCACGTTGCACACATCAACACTGGAAGTGGGTTTTAATGAAATCTCAAGCAAAATGAAGCCAATATAAAAGTGAATGTAAAAACATATGCGTATGGTTCCAGCTGGCTGGTGGAGGTGCAGTCAAGGTTACAGGATTTCGGTCCCAACTTCAGAGTCTTGGCCCCAAGGACTATGTTTTGGATGATCCAAGTCAATGCTGGGCTTAAGGACAATTGTGAAGGACAACGTCACACCTGACCTACACCTATGTTCTCTGAATGTGAGCTAGCACTCCTCTCTCATTGGCTTTTCCTTTCTCGGTACCCTTTGATTCACTTCTCTGCCAATACAAAAGCTCAACTTCTCTGCCTTTTGGTCCACAAATCGAACTTCCCTAATCTCAGCTGGTACTCTCTCAGAACCACTCCTTCTTCCAAAGGCATGGTTCACCAACCTGGTGTGCACAACTTTTTAAATAGATGTGACCAAGCTGGTGCTTATGCCCTATCAGTAACATTCTGGAGACTATGCCTTACCTCAAAGTATTACATGAAGTGGTGGGGGAATTTCATGGCAGTTGGTCAAGGAGATGTGCTAGAGGAAGTGGGGCTTTTACACACCTCTGTGTTAGAACTCACACTGTAGTGGCCTGTTTCTTCTAAATAGGGATTTGGCCCTTGCTGGAGGGGTGCATCATGCAAGAGTCTTGATTTAATTAGTTACGTGAACTAGGGAGGGATTTGGAAGCACCAGAGATGAGCAGGCACTGGTGGGATTGGATGGGAAGCCTATCATTCTAATTTGGGAAGTGCAGGCAAGGCTGAAAAAGTCCTGGGAAGTCACCCCTTGCCTTTACCTAAGACATACACACACACACACACACGTGTATATATATGTATGTATAGAGAGAGAAAGGGAGAGAGGGTGAGACTTGAAAAACAATTTATTTCTGCAGAATGAGATCACATAATCTTTGGGGCAACAAACTTTAACATTTCATGAATCCTTGAAAGAAGCAAGATTTTCCTGATGAAATAGAAATGTACTTCCTATTGTTTTGTTTTACTTTTCCCTTCCAGCAAAAATATCTAGTGCTTACTAGCAAACGTTGTTATCACTTTGTATATTAAATATTGTTATTTTAGCTCCTTTCTAGACTAAATACTACCAAATATTAAAGTTTTCTGTCTTTATTTATATTTCTAAATCTTTCATTATTCTTATCCACTTTCTCAAAGCTCTTTCTATGTCCCCCACTTTATTTTAGCTAGATGATATCCCAACTGAAGAAACATTGAACTATGCCTGACACTTTGGGTTAGGATCCTACCTCCACCACTTACAAAGGGAGATGTTTCTGAGCTGCAGCTTTCACAACCTCAGAATAGACATGGCTGAGCCTTCCTCCCTCCTAACATTCTATGAGGATTGAATTTGAAATATGGTGGCACATTGTTTAGCACCTGGAATATGGGTAATGCATAATAAAAACAATTTGTATCTGTACCATGATCAAAATAGACAATGTTACCTGAACTATCAAGGCAATAGTGTTGACTTCTAATTTTTTCTGTCAAGCTGTACAAGGATTTTCAAGACAGCATCTCTATAAAGAGTGTCTTAGAGAGTTAGAAAAGATTCAGATCTAGAGCCCTCAAAACACTGTACCACCCTTGAGAAATATGAGTCATGACTTTCAGGGAATTACTTAGCCTCTCTGAAACCTAGTTCCACCATCTAGAAACTGGAAATAATAATAAATAATAACATTACTTCATTGTATTATGAAGATTAAATGAGATATCATATGAAGACTTATGGAACTTTTCGGATGGTGGAATGAAGAAGCTTGTCAGACACTTTCCCTAAATGCAATGATAAAAGTGGGGAAAAATATTTAAAAACAACCATTCTAGAACTCTGAAAAATCAACTAAAGATATACAGCAAATTAAGAAGTATTTATTCAATACAAAGTACCGAGCCCTGGTTCAGAACAAAGGGAATCTTTCGCATTTTTGACTGGGGCTGCTCCCATCCTCTACTCCCCATCTCAGTTCCATCAGCATAGTAGTTCTCTGAGGCAGGGCAAGCCATGAAAATCAACAGGTTTGCTGCTGGAGGAGGCTGAATTATTTTGGAATGGAATGCAGAAAAACTGTATGAAAACAATCATCTTGGTGCCAAATGAATAAGGAAAACCAGCATTGCAGTTATTCTTAGGTTGCAATCCTGATAGGGGCAAGCAACAGACAGGCAGACTTGCCAAAAATTAACAGGGAGATTCAAAGAGTGAGACAGTCATGATGAGACATTGATAACATCCTTGGGGGTCTGGAAGGACCTCCACAAATGCAAGGCTGTGTATGTACCCAGGAGTGACCAACTATCCCTCCATCTCTGGCTGAACATGAGGTGTGGGAAGCCAGACTTTACAAAAAAAAAGCAAACCAAAAAAGACCCAAAACACACACAAACACACAAAAACCAGAGAGAGAGAGAGGAAACCCCAAACACCTAAGCAGATACATCAGTGGCTACACACTTCAGGAAGACATACTTTATAGATTAGTCCGAGGAAGTTGCTAACCAAGTAAACAAACAAAAAACAAAGCAACGCTGTCTTGGGTTCTCTCTCTCAAGATGATCAAGAAACAAGAGAAAAATGGTCATGCAGCAATGTGCAGCCTATTTTCTGCACCAACTGCAGCTGATTCTTGCCCAAGAACAAGGCCATTAAGAAGTCTGCCATTCAAAACATAGTAGAGGCCACAGCCATTAGGGACATTTCGAAAGTGAGTATCTTTGATGACTATGTTCTTCCCATGTGAAACTACATTACTGTGTGAGTTGTGCCATCCACAGCAAAGTAGTCAGGAATTGTTCTCATGAAGCCCAGAAGGACTGAATACTCCCACTATGATTTAGCCTTGTTGGTGCTGCCCCATGACCTCTGCCAAAGCCCATGTAAGAAGCTAAGACCTTAAAGACCAAAGAAAAGTTCTCTGGAAAAAGAAAAGAAAATTATACTTAAAAAAAGAAAGCAGCAGCAACCATCTTTAGGGAGAGAAAATCAGAATTTAGAGTCGTTATAGGAATTGAAATGTTCAGTTTTTGGCCCGGCCGGACGTGGCTCAGTGGTTGAGGCAGCCGATCAATGACTCTCTCATCACTGATGTTTCTATCTCTCTCTCTCCCTCTCCTTTCCTCTCTCTGAAATCAATAAAGATACATTTTTTTAAAAAAAGAAATGTTCAGTTTTCAATAACAAAATTAAAAAACATGCAAAGAAACAGGAAAGCATGAGAAAAAAATTAAAATAGCCAAAACAAGCTGTCTTTGAGGAAACATAGGTTTGGTACTTTGCAGACAAAGATTTCAAAGCAAATATTATAAATATGTTCAAAAAACTAAAAGAAACCATGTTTAAATAATTAAAAGGAAAGTTTGATGATGACACATCAAATTGAGAATATTAATAAAGAGATAAATTATATAAAAGAACCAAATAAAAGTTCTGGAGTTGGGAAGTACAATGAATTACATGAAAACTTTATTAGACCCTCTCAGAAGCAGATTAGAGATAATAGTAGAAAGAATCAGAATCAACAAACTTGAAGATAGAGCAACAGAAATAATCTAATCTGAAGAATGGAAAGAAAGCAGTGTGACAAAGAATGAAGAGCCTCGGAGATCTGTGAGAAATCATTAGGCATACCAACATAGGTGTAATGTGAGTCCCAGAAGAAGCAAGAGAGAAGATGCAGAAAAAGCACTTAAAGAAATAATAGTTTAAAGTCCAAAAATTTGATTTAAAAGATTAATTTAAAAATCCAAGAAGCTCAACAAACTCAAGTATGATAAGAAAAAAAAGTTACATCTAGACACATCAGACTCTATTGAAAGACAAAGACAAAGGGAAAATTTGGAAGCCACAAGAGAAAACAGTACATCATGAACACAGGAACAACATGATTAAAGTTGAATCTCCATTAGAAACACTGAAAGTCAGAAGACAATGGATGACATATTGAAAGCACTGAATGAAAAAGAAGTCAACCAAGAATACTAGATCCAACAAAACTGTCCTTCAAAAGTAAAGGTGAATTAAGTATCTTTCCAGATAAACAAATACCAAGAGAGTTCGTTGCTAGCAGACTTGTCTTACAAGAAATATTAAAGGAAGTCCTTTGGGCGGAAAGGAAATGACACCAGAGAGTAACTCGAATGCACATAAAGGCATAAAGAACATTGGAAAAGGTAATTATGTAGGTAAATATAAAAGACTATTATTTATTTTTCTCTTTTCTTCTCATATCAGATTTAAAACATAATTGCATAAAAGAATATTTATAAAACTATTTTGGGGCTTATAACATATAAGGTGTAATATATGTGACAAGAATAGCAAAAAGGAGCGGGATATAATAGAGCTAAATTGGAGTAAACTTTCAGTTCTGTACTGGAATTAAGTTAGTATTAATCCAAAGTGGATTTTGATAAATTAAGATATAAACTATAATCCCTAGAATAACCACTAGGAAAATAATTTACAAGAAAGAAATTAAAAGTTCACACTAGAAAATATCTATTTGACACAGAAGGCGGTAAAGGAGAAACAGATAAATTAAAAAGAGCATGAGACATATAGAAAACAAAAAAAATATGGCAGACCTAAATCCAACAATTGCGTTAAAGGTAAATGGATTAAACACTCTAGTCAAAAGGCACAGATTGTTGGACTGCATAAAAAATCAAGATCTAACTATGTGCCATCTACAAGAGATGCTCTTTAGATTCAAAGACACAAATAGGTTGAAAATAGAAGGATGGAAAAAGATATAATATAGAAACCATAACCATGAGAGAGCTATATTAATGTCAGGCAAAATAGATTTTAAGACAAAAAGTGTTATTAGAGACACAGAGAGGCATTTTATCATGATAACTAGGCAAATTTACTAGGAAGATATAAAAGTTATAAACTTATGTACACCTAAGAACAGAATCTCAAATATATGAAGACAAATGACAGAGCTGAATAGATAATTCAACAAAAATAGTTGGAGGCCATTGATAGATAACTAGACAGAAAACTAACAAGGATCTAAGAAGACTTGAATAAGACTACCAACCATCATGACCTAGCTGACATCTGTGAAACATACCACTCAGCATCAGCAGAATGAACATTCTTTTCAAGCATACATGGAACATTCTCTAGGGCAGACTGTATGCTGGATTGTTAAGCAAAGTGTCGATACATTTAAAAACATTTAAATAATACAAAGTATTTCTCTGAACACAGTGGAGTTACATTAGCAATTAACAACAGAAATAAATATGAGTATCCAAATATTTGGAAATTAAACAACACATATCTAAATAACCCATAGGTCAAACAAGAAATCACAAGGGAAATTAGAAACTATTTTTAATGGAATGAAAACAAAAACACATCATCAAAATTTATATGATGCAGCCAAAGTGCTTAGAAGAAACTTTGTTTAAACTGAGGCATGGAAATATACTTCATATACCATAAAACTTACCCCTTTAAAGATACAATTCAGTGGTTTTTAGTATATTTATAGCTTTTTGCAACTCTCACCACTAAGTCCAGAACATTTCATCATTCTAGAGGGAAACCCCATGTCCATTACCAGTTACTCTGTATTGTCCACTTCCCTCATTCCCATGCAGACATTCATATAATTTCTGTTTCTATGGACTGCCAATTTCAGACATTTCACATAAAGATATGTGGCCTTTTGTGTCTGCCTTCTTCCATCATGCATAATTTCAAGATTCATCCATGTTGTGGCATATATTAGTATTTCATTCCTTCTTATGGCTGACTAATGCATTGTATGGATATACTGTATTTTCTTTACCAAATATCCCAAATATCTTTGGGCTATTTGGGGCTATTATGAATAATGCTGCTATTAACAGTATTGTAGAGATTTTTGTGTGGACACATGTTTTCAATTATTTTGGGTATATACCTAAGAGTGGAATTGCTGGGTTGTATAGTAACTCTATGTTTAACTTTTTGAGGAACTGTCAAACAGCCTCCCAAACCAGCTCCATCATTTTACATTTACACCAATGTAAAGGGAATCTATGGGCAACCTAGAGCTAAAAAACCCTAATGGTGAAAGGCTGAAAGCTTTACCCTGAAAGTCAGGGACAAGACAAGGATGTATATTATCACTACTTCTATTCAGCAGTGTACTGGAAGTTCCAGCCAGGACAATTAGGCAAAACTAAAAACAAAAACAAAACACAAGGAAAACAGACAAGCAACAAACCCCCCACAAAACCAAAACAAAACAGAAAATAGGCAACCAAGTTGGAAAGGAAGAAATAAAATGATCACCTTGTAGATGGCCTGCTGTTGTATCTATAGAAAATCCTAAAGAATACACAGAAAACCTCTTAGAGCTAATAAACTAGTCCAGCAAGGTGGGAAAATACAATATCTATTTACAAAAATCAACTGTATTTATTTTCCTTTGAAAAGACAAAACTGTGGCAAAACTAAGTAAGAAAGAACAGAAGGCATGAACAAACCATGAAAAAAGGGACATAATTATAAATATAGGACTATCTTGAATAATTTTATGCCATAAATTTGAAAATTTAAATGGACACTTTCCTATTAAAGTATGTTACCAAATTGACTCGGGCTAAATACAAAAATGAATAGGTCTATAACCATTGAAGAAATTAAAAAACAACAACAGTGGCTTCGCCTGGCTTATTCTAAGGACGTGTCTTCCAGTCCTGGTGGTCTATGAAAATCTTCCTCCCCACCCTCTGCCTCCGCCTCTCTCTCCCTCCCTCCCTCCCTCCCTCCCTCCCTCCCTCCCTCCCTCCCTCCCTCCCTCCCTCCCTCCGTCCCTCCCCATCCCTCTCTTTCCCTCTCCCTTGTTTTCTTTCTCTCTGCATGAGTGTTTTGACGTGCAGAATCAAAGCTAGAACTCTTTCCACTTGGTGTTACAACTTCTGGGTGGGCAAATTAGAAGATGTGTGTCCAATGAGAAGTTGTTTGTCCAATGCCTTCTAAAGGGTGGGTGTGGGGAGCATTATTTCTCTTTTAAGATTTATGCTTTAGCAGGACGTGTGTGTAGGGGTCATGGCCACACTTGGTTTTCATATGAGGGGCTAGAGGTCTAGTTAGTTTCTAACTCCTGAGATGCAGTGGAGAGACGAGCAGTGGGGAGGGGCTATGGGGCAGGTTCTGTGTGCATCTCTCTAGGGTGTGCACGCAGAAGGCCCCTGAGACCTACCAAGGGCACCATGAGGTTGGGGACATTCTGAAACCTCTCAACCTCCACCCCGCTGCTGCAGGCTCAGGAAGGGTGGATATATTCTGCACCTGGCCTTACACTGCGTGGCCTGCGGACTCTCCCCAGGTCTTTCTGTAGAAAGGCATTCTTAGGGGAATTTTGTTTTGGGTAGGATGCCACTGTGGGACTAAGAGGCCATGGAGCAGGCCTAGTCCTTCAGAGATTTTCTGTCCTGTGCAGGAATGAAGGGGGAGGGAGGAGGGATTCCCTAGATGTGCTGAAACGCAGACTCTTTCTTGAGGACTTAGAATATTAAACAAATCTCCTTCACCTCTCTTCACCCCTTCTCCAGAAGCTTGCAGGTGCCTGAAACGCATACAGCTCAAGTCTTATTCCCTATTTTAAAAAAAAGAGTTATTTTTTTTCTGAGAATATATGTTATAGGAAAGAAATTTAATTAACCAGAGGCTGGGCTCCTTGAGTGAGGGTGGGACCCACTGGGAGGACAGCCGCAGAAGGGGGCCTGGGCGCAGGTGGCAGGGAGCACTTCCTCATTCGGGGGAGGGCCTTCTGTGCTCTGAGATGCTCCCAGAAGGGCGACTGGCTGGGAAGGATGGCAGACAGTGTTCTCATCCAGCTGCCGTTTTTCAGGTTAGGCAGGGTAGGTTTCATTTGATTGCTTTTTGCATTTTCTTTTTATCTCAGATAAAGGGTGTGCCTGGCTTCTCTGCTGTGAACAATGGCCCGATTGTTAGCAAGCTTGCTTACATGTATATATGTGTGTGTGTTTTGCCATGACTCCTGTGTTTTGGAAGTCTTTGGGGACAGATGATATTTATGAACGATGTCCCAAGGGTATAATCAGTATGATTCATTCTTGGAACCAGTTTCATCCGTTAGGGATGCCAGCTGCACCCAGTTCACAGTTGAACATACTTGAGGTATCTTCCCGCACTAACCTGCTCCTGGTTTGGGGTCAGAAGGGCAAATTTTAGGGGCCTTGCTACTTTTCCAAGGATTTAATTTCCCATGATGTAGTCCTGAGACTTCTGTTAAGTGTTTTGACAAGGTGAAGACTGTTACATAGTTGAGAAAAGATTATTTCAGGGTTTCAGAAAAGGTACCCCCGTAGGCAGGTTTGTGAATTTCATCACAATAGCAGCATAACAAGGTCGTTCTTAATGCAATTGAGAAGAATTTCCTGATGTTATCATCTCTCTGAATTTATAGGATATCAGCTAGGCAGGCGCCTTGGAGATTATTAATCATTTCTTTTATTCTGCCTCCTGCCACCACCAAAATGGGGAAATGGAGAGGGACAAGTTGATTACGTGCATTCAAAAGCCCCTCTAGTCAGGCAGGGTCAGACCACAATCTTGCAGTCTAGGTTAGTGAGTTTTTGTTATAATTTTGGCCCTCTCCAGTGAAGCCCAAATCCTTGATGGCACCTGAGACTTAATTCTAGTTATTGAGGTGTGTCCCACACCTCGAACAAACCACCGTGACCTTTACAGAGGGCTGGCCTCCGAGTCTGAAGGGCGTCATCTCATCCCAAAGGCACGTTCAGTTCTTGAGGACGCACTCATTGCTACTTGTGCTTTCCTGCCTTTTCCCACGGACAGTGGTCCCAGAGCACCTGGATTGTCCCAGTCGTGGTTTCCGTCTCCCCTGCCTTGCTTTCTGGGGTCTTGATAACCACAGATTAAGTTTCCCAGGGGAATTTCCCTGTTTTCACTTTTTCCAGCCATGTTGCCAAATCAGATGTGCTACCAGCGTGAGGATTAGGTAGGCTTCCCCTCCTTTTTTGACTCATCTCTGAAATAGCTGTCTGATCTCGTCTCTTGGAGAAGAGACATGCGAAGCAGCGAAACCCACTTCAACCTGCACATCTGGTAGGCGGGCGGGCGGGTGGGCGGACAGGAGTGGAATTCCTGGATCTGTTCCCTGGCTGTGGTCTCTGGGGACTGCTTGTTGAATAACTCCACATCACATCACCTCACAGATAAGGAAGATGTCATCCCCACGGCATCTCCGATTTCGGCACAGGCTTCAGAAAATCCCAAACAGCTAACCTAGAACATGGTGCTTTAAGCCACTGTAATCGCCAGCCAGCTTTGAGCATGTGCCATGCACATGGCGGCCTCTTTTTCTTAACTGCAACCCTCAGTCGTGGGGCTACCTTAGTGCTCTCTCCCGGTTCCTATAGACAGTGCTGGAGCTGGACACCGGGCAGCCCCTAGCCGGGGCCTACATAACGCCTGCAGGGTGGAGCCCTTCCGAAGGCACTGGGCTTTGACACTGGGCCTTCCGAGTGGAGGTCAGGAGCCCTGGGTTCATTCCTTCCCCTGGAACCAACCATCTGTGAGATCTCAGCCAAGTCCCCTCTCTGGGAGTAAGTTTCTTTATCTGCCAAATGGAAACCTGTCTTACATGAGGTTGGGAGGGATCTTGACTATTTTGGGGAACTGAGCCAGGATCCAACTGAGGCAGGCTGAAACAGTGGATCAAACAGACTGACAAGGTAAAGTTTAATGGGAAGAGATTTAACATCCCAGATATGGATTCAGAAAACAACTGCGCCAGCGGGAGTTGGGGAGAGCTGAATGAGTGGAAGCAGCTGGGAATAACGTTGGTCGTTTCAGTTAACACCGGTGGAGAATGAGGATTCCACAAAAGCAAGCGTAAACATGGGCTGCATTAGTAGGAATATAGATCTCAGAACAAGGGAGGTGATAACTGTATTGGCCAGGCCAGCGCCAGAGAACCGAGTTCTGCTTGGGGCGTCACCCTATGGAGGACAGTGATACCCTGGATTGTGTTTGGGGAGGACTCACCTGCATGGTGACGGATATGGAAACCCAGGATATCTAGGGATCAGCAGAGAGAATCAAGAATGCCTTTTTTCATTCCTAGGAAAGGGTTCATTTAGCAGGACCTAGTAGTTACCCAAAGAACCAATCATGACAAAAAGCAAAAAAAAACCACAAACAAAACAACCTTCAGGAAGGCAGGGTTTTTGCTCAGCTTAAGGAAGAACGCTCATTTCTCCTTTTTCTTGTCTTTTGATTTTTCAAACTGACCCCCCAGCGTCTACCACACCTCCTCGCAGTAGCTGGAGAAAACTTTAGTTAGGATATAACACTCTTCCATGGTACACAGACTAACCACCCATGTAAGTAAGTAGACAACCAAGCAAACTAACAAAAGGTGCACAAACAAATACAGCGACTGCATCCCTGTGCTCGAGTAGGGAAAGCCTGGTGGGGTCCTTAAGAGCATGGCCTCTGAAGCCACGCCGACGGGGGTTGTGTCCCACTCCTGCTGATTACCAGCTGTGTGACATTAGGCAAGTTGCTTCACCTCTCTGAGCCTCAGCTTCCTCATCTGAAAACCGAGGATGATGATAGAGTTCCTGTGAGCATTGATGGGTTCATGTCTGTACTTAGAATAGCCCTTGGCGCGCAGTAAGTTTCACGCACAGGTTCGCTCTCCCAACTCTGCTTCACCCTTCCCTTTCTTCTAGACGAAACTAATACAGGGTGGGGCAAAGTCGGTTTACAGTTGTTCACAGTTGTTTTCGTGTGGAAAATAATACAATATTAATAAATAATTATACAGAAACGAACTCTGTGTTTTGCATACTCACAACTGTAAAGCTACCTTTGCCCCGCCCTGTAGTTCTAAAAGTTTCATTTGTATTTTCTCAGGGTTCCTTAATGCATGTATAAGCAGACATGGATGTCAAGTCTTATTTTTCTCATTTTTAAAAACCCCAAAGTAGCCACGGCCGGGTGGCTTAGTTGGTTGGAGCACTGTCCCGGGCACCAGAAGGCTGCAGGTTCGATTCCTGTTCAGGGCACATACCTAGGTGGTGGGTTCAATCCCAGGTTGGGCTGTGTACAGAGGCAACCAACCGATGTCTCTCTCTCTCTCTCTCTCTCTCTAAAATAAATAAACATATCCTCAGGTGGGGATGATAAAGATCCCAAAGTAGTTAGTATATTGTACACATTGTTCAGCACCATTTTTTTTTTTTACTTAATAGTATATCTTGGAGCTTTGTCCACACCAGTACGAAGAGAATGTCCTCATTCTTTTCACAGCTGCACATATAAGGAAGAACTTTCTAACAATTAGAGACTGTTTGGAAAGAAAATTCTGTCAGTGGGAGCATTCAGGCGGGGGCTAGGCGGTGATTTCTCAGGGACGGTGGAGCAGAGATTTGGGTCAGCGACGTAGTCAGGCCAGAATACTTCTACTGTTCCTCCAACTGCGATTTCCTGATTCTGCATTGTTTTTTGTTTTGTTTTTTTAAAATTAACACAGTTAAAATGACTCTAGAAATAGCACCGTTGTTTGTCTGGCTTGGGGCTCAGCCAGCGCTGTGGGAATCGGACTTCAGGGAGGCTGGCTTGCGGGCCTCACCTGTGCCATCTCAAAACACAGGGGCCCCGAGTCAGGGGCCCGGCTCATCCTCTAGCCCATGTGGAGCTCACCTGGCCCAGTCATTGCCACCCAGAGGGAATGAGGATTCCATTCCAGGGGGATTCCAAGCCACCCTTTGGCCGTGTAGCCTCACTGGAACATCTCCTGTCCGAGACAGTGGGTTTGCTCTCCATTTCTCAGCCTGGAACTTACCATCCTCAGCAGGGGCCAGCACGACTGGGTTTCAAACAGGCAGGAAAGACCCCAGTGATTTCCCACCACCTGCCCTTTCAATTTGAAGGGAGGTAAGAGATGAGCTCTGCTTCCTCTAGCAAGAGGCCAATAATCAGAGAGTAAAGGTCCCTGGCTTGTAGTTGCCGAAGGTGATAGGGGATTTTAGATGATTGTTCCTGTGGTGGGCAGGTCCCACAAACCCCAGTGGAATCTTTAATGTTCCCTTTAGAAAGGAATCCTTTCAAGTCTTTTTACTCTACAGATCTACTACAATGCAGGTCCTGGTGAGGACAGCACAAGTGTCTTCTAGGTACTAGCTCCTCAGTTGGAATCGCTGAGAACAGCCTCCTCCCAGAGCACTCAGGGTAGCGGGAGGGAGTGCAGAGGGCATGGGGCAGAAGGTGCTAGAGAGGGGTGGGAAGGCTGCTGGGGGCTGGCCTTGGGCATGGGCCAGATGGGACCAGGTTCTAAAGGGAGTCCGTCTTGTTTACACATTAGGATTCTCAGCAGAGTGACCTGCAGCAGCAAAGTGGGAGGTCCGGGGGCATTAGTCTCCCCCCCACAATCTCCATGAGCACCCACAAACATCCAAATAAACAATAAAAAATCCAGCAGTTTTCTATACAAACTGCATTTTCTCTTTTTTTTTCTTTTTTAAAAGATATATCTTTATTGATTTCAGAGAGAGGAAGGGAGAGGGAGAGAGAGAAACATCAATGATGAGTCATTGATCGGCTGCCTCCTGCACGCCCCCGACCGGGGATCGAGCTGCAACCCGGGCACGTGCCCTGACCGGGAACCGAAGCGCCATCTCCCGTGGGTTGATGCTCAACGGCTGAGCCCGGCTGGCGGGGCCCAGCACCGTTTTCAATCCATGAATGTCATCCTTGAGCCCCTGTTCTACAGAAACTCTAGAGCCACCATCCATTCAGGGGTTTACAGGGAAATCCAGGGTGAATCTTAATTATACAGTTTCTATTGCAAGCTCCTTGTGGGCAGGGTGAGTGCCTTATACTCCTCCTGCTGCTACTATCACTGCTGCTGCTGCGGTCACTGCCACCCCCACCTCTTCTTCTTTCTCCCTCCTCTCCTCCTCCTCCTTTTAAAGTAAAATTGACAATAAAATGCGTTTTTATTGTGTACAATTTGATGTTTTGACGTGTATATACACCTGTGAAAACATCACCACAGTCAAGCTAATGAGTATATCCATGACCCCAAAAGGCTTCCTTGCACCCCTTTTTGTTCCTCCCTCCTGGCTCCTGTGACTATTACATTTGAACAGTAGAAACACTCTATGATGTCGTGCGCCTGAGCATCTCTTTCCAACTCTGGGTCTTAGCTTGGAATTGGTAGGTGTATTTACACCGCAGCAAATGGCAAATGCTACAAGTTGGGGATTAACCCCCGAATTTGCCAGTTATTAAAACTTTATCTGCACACCCCAAGAAGGCTCTAGAAGATGTCAACTCAATGAGATAAAAGATGCCTGGCACATCATAATTGTTCAATAAATGGGAGCTATGATTATAATGACTGGAAGTCTGAATAATTTAGGTCGAAAGGCCATTTCTGCCCTTTCTCCCTCCCAACTCTCCCAAGAGGGGGATTATGTTTTTGTTTGAAACAGCTTGTATCATTTCTGTGAGCTTTTCCCACTCAGCTCTACTCTTGGCTGTTCTATGGTGAGTGTTCAAGTGTGAGGTTAAGAGTCTCAGCGGAGCCCTGGTAATAAAATTATTCTCTAACTACCCTCTTTCCCTGTGCACTAGAGAACCAAGATGGAGAAACAAGGCTTTAAATCTCACAGATTAGATATTCATAGCAATTCTCTCCAGGAGGAGGGAGTTTTTCTTTTGCTTACCTACATTTTCCAATTTTTCTGCAGTGACACAGTTTTAAATAAGTTAATTTTAAAAACACCACATAAAAATTAAAACATGTCTTCATAGGCCAAGTTAGGCATAACTAGCTGGTGCTAAGCGTGGGAAGAGAGGCGTTAAGCATGAAAGGGTTTCAGCTGGGATGGCTGAGTCTCCCCGGCTGCCCAGCATTTGGGGATGAATCAATTAAAGGGAGGCGAAACAGGAAGGCAGCAGACAGGTCTCTGTAAACCCTGGAGTTTTTCTGCTGAAGTCCCCTTCCTCCCACATGAGAGCCCCCATTCATCCTCGCAGACGACATATGGGATGTCTATAATGAATATGGATTTGATGTGATTTCATCTCTCTGCCAAACTAACTCACAGAACCAATTCCACTTTAGACTATGTTAAATGAGGTTTTAAAAAGTGTATTAGAGGATAACTTTTGAAGTCTCTAAGCGAGATCAAGAGGTGCATTTGGGAGAAAACTTTGGGGACAACTCTTTCCCCATGCCCACGGTTGCCGCCATATTTTGATGTCTTTGATTTATAAGGGTGAGAGACCATGGGGATCTGTCTTGAGAGGGCTTTGACTTTTAAGGGATTCAACTAGTTGAAACCTTATGTGCATTTGGAAATAAAGCTCTTTTATATCATAGAGTCTAAAAGCTTAAAGGTGGTATGGGACCTCAGAGGTCAATATTCTAAACGTAGTTGGGATGCCTGAGTCCCCTCCTTTATGTCCCAGTGTCCAGCTTTGCTTGACACACCTCCACAGCAGCCCAGTCCATTTCAGGTGGAGTCCATAGAAAGCCCTCCTCACGTTGACCCCCAAACCACCCTGTAATGTACACTCATTGTTCCTAGGTCTGGCAGATGGGGGCAGGGACACTCGTGGATACAAGCTAGTGAGATTTGTATAAGGAAGAAAGACCCTTTTTGTGACAGCTTCATTCTACATATCCAACACTGTCGGAGCCATCCTCTGTGTACAAGGCCCTGATCTAGGCACTGGAAGGGATATCAAAAGAAATAAAATAGAGGCTCTCCTTTCAAGAAGTTCATGAGCCACAGTTTACTGCGTGCCTGTAACAATCTCTAATACAAGGCAGAAGATGAGCTGATGAAAATGGAACCAGTGTTTGTCGAATAACTTTGATGAGCCAGGCCTGCTTCCCTTGTCACGTCTCATGCAATCCTCGTGGGATTGCGCATTAAACTCCCCAAACATTTTTCTTATTTGTGAAATTCGATGTTGGACCAGTTGCCCTCTGAAGTCCCTTCCAGCCCTTGTCTGCTGTGATTCATCCCTCCTCTCCTGGTGGCCCCAGGCTTCCCTCTCCCGGGTTGGGCTGGCTGGGGAAATGGACGGGCAAGAGAGGTTTCTGTTCTTTCCTCCCCTCCCTGTGGGATGTATTGTTGACTTAAAACCAGTTTGAACAAAGCACTCAGGAACAAACCACAGAGAACCATCTCGAATTGGCAGAGGATAACCCTATGACCCCAGAGGCCTTTTCCAGCTCTAATTTTTATGATTCACTAATTTGCCGCACCACACTCAACTCTGTCCGGGAATTCAGAGTTCAAAAAAGATGCAATGTAAATTGCTGGAGGTAATGAGAAGGCTGCAGGCACAGCGGGGCCAGCAGCGTGGTTTTCAGTGAAATTAAATACAGGGGGATATTTAAAGAAGCCAGAAACTTCGCTTTTTTCTCCTGAGAGACTCCCATTTTATGGGTAAATTTCAGGTTTTCTTTTTTTTCAGTGGTATGACTAGATTTTTGCTATGGTATGGCTCCGCTAGAGCTGCTTATCTGTTTCATATAACCTCCCCAAAAGCTATGGGGTGCAGACGTGGTTGTTTAGCAATAAGCTCTGCCGCAATTTCAGAAAGCACGTTTGAAGTGGGAGATGCTGTAGGAAGACCAGTGTTCTATAAATATGTATGACTTCGTGGAGGGAATTGCTGAGAGCAAGCAGCGGTGGCATGGTATTTGATAAGTCTCACAAATTTTTAGTGCTGTCTCCATTTCCCCAACTTTGGGGAATCTTTATGCCTCTTCATGGCTTCTTTGCAAATTGGCATTGAAATTATGTAACGAAGATGAGGCACAAGCCAGACAAAAAGCCAGTGGCGTTTGGTGCCGCGGGGGCTCAGTGAAGGCTGGTTCACCGGGGGCTGGCAAGCCAAGTGCATGCAGCGTGGGAGGCCAGTGACTAGCCAGTAGTGCAGTCACATCTCACCTGGGTCCTCCTTCTGACGTCAGCTATAAGGTGTACACCACACAGGCTTAAAACGAGTGGTGACCATCCTATAGAAAGGCCCTGGGTTGGAGACTGGCACACTTTCAGGTGATCTTCCCTCTGTCGGATCCTGTTGCTGTTTGTTAGGCAGGTAGCAGATGAAGAAGTGGGCTAGTGTTTTGGGATCGTGCTCTATGAAAAAATTTGTCTTTAAATGTTGGACTCTCGTCTGGAACATGCACTCAGCAGAAGCCCCCGAGGCCAGAGACCACAGAAGGAACAGCAGATTCATATCCTTCATCTCATATGCTCTTGTGGCAAATGCCTATAATTACCAGCACTACTTAAGTAGTTAATTACCAGTGCTCCTTAAATAGTTATTTTTTGTTATTATTATCTTTCTTTCATTTTCTTATCCCCCCAAATATGGGAAGTTCAGTTTGCAAGGTCAATGGGTACATGATGCAAACCAAACTGTATCACTGCTTTTCACAAGAACCCTACATAGTCAGTGGCATTATCCCCATTTTGCAGATGTGGAAACTGAGGGAGGTGACACGATTAGCCTAAGATCTCCCAGCTAATGAGGAGTGGTAGTATTTGCGCTGAGGATCCAAAGTCTGTGCTCTTTTTTTCTATGCCCTGGGTATTTTTCAAAAAGATGAGAAAATAGAAGGCCTAAAGAGGAAGGAAGGGATGGAGAAAGACATGCAGGCAGGAAACCAGCATTTATTCAGTGTCTCCTGTGTTACGCTCGTTGTGCGAGGCATTTTTGTGTTCTGGACTGTGTTAGTTTCTAATGGCTGCTGTAATGAATTACCACAAGTTTAGTGGCTTAAACAGCTGAAATTTATTCGCCATAGTTCTGGGGGCCAGAAGTCTGAAATCAGTATCGCTGGGCAGAAGTCCGGGTGTCAGCAGGACCATGCCCTCCATGGAGGCTCTCGGGACGACCCATTCCTTGCCTCTTCTAGCTTCTGGTGGCTGCCAGCATTCCTTGGCTTTAACCACATCACTCCAGTCTCTGTGTCCCTTCCCCGTGTGTCAAATCTCCTGCCTCTCTCTTTATAAAGACACTTGTTATTATATTTAGGACCCACTCAGATAATCCAAGATAATCGCCTCACCTCAAGAAAAATTAACATCTTCAAAGTCATTCCCCATCCCACCCCCCATAAAAATGGGCATTCACAGATTTTGGAAACCAGGACATGGTGATGTTTAGAGGGACTGTTATTCAGCCTACCATGCTGACTTGTCATACACGTGATGGAATGGCCTGGGCTAATAGCGCGTAGCCCTTTATATTTTTTGTTATTGTCTTGTTTATTTCCCTGACTCCAGATCCCACAGCCTTAATCACTGGCTATATGCCTCACCTCTGAGGGCTACCTGTGCTGAGTGGAGTCACCCAACAGCTCAAGTCACTTCACATATGTCTTGGTGCAATAATTTTTTTAAAATGTGTTTGTGACATGTTGTTGACTCTTTATTGATACATGAGCCTTAATTTTTGCTTCTGGCATGAGGCTGACTTTCAGTTTAGATGCTGAACATATGGTTGCCTTTGGTCAGCAATGTTTTCAGAAGGCCACATCTTTTTAAAATTTTTATTGTTGACACGATTACAGATGTCCCCCATTTCCCCCACTCTCCCCCCTCCACCCAGCCCCCCACCCTCTTCACCACATTATTGTCTGTGTCCACGGCTATGTGTATATGCCTCTATGTTCTTTGGCTAATCTCTTTCAGTCCCGCTCCCTGCCCCCTTTGAGATCTGTCAGTCTGTTCCACGTACCCATGCCTATGGACCTATTTTGTTCATCAGTTTATTTTGTTCATTAGATTCCACATATAAGTGAGATCACATGGTATTTGTCTTTCTCTGAGTGGCCCATCTTCTGAAAGCATCTGAGCTCATGCCATAGCAGGAGAAATTCCGGTGACAACACTAGAAGAGCTGATCACAGAAGCAAGTGAGACCTTCCGTGAATGCTTCACAACCTGTTGGGGGATGGGGTTAGAGGTTTGAGAGGCCCTTACTCACTGAAGCTGCCGAATAGGAAACACGCTTTAGAGTATTCATTGGCCTCTGAGTGGAGGAAGGGTAAGGAAGTGTGCATTCAGGGAACGGCTGATGACCCTCACAACTCAAATGTGTCACTAGGACACTGGCCCCATGGCAGGGCAGGTGCCCTGTTCACAAGCTTCAGTTACCCTTCAAGGGGTAAGAAGTGTCCTTTGCACAGGAGGGCAGGTGCTAGTTCTGATCCAAAGAGGTGCTAACCCAAATCTCAGCGATCTCTACCAAGGGTTTGTAGCTCTCTTTTGATTTGAAAATTAGTTACTTGGGTGTTCCCCTTCATTTTAAATTCAGGCTTTCCCCGCTCCCCTGTACAAAATACTTCACTCTGCTTATATACCCATTTTGGACATTTGTGTAAGCATTCTCTCAGCCGCTCAGGACTGAAGCCTTAGTGTCAATGCTGACTCCATATTTCCTCAACTTCCCACCTCCCCCAGTCCCCTGCTCATAGGACCATAGGGTCTGGAACACAGAGAAACCAAGAACACCAATTGGGTTGGAACTAGACTCTTCCATCTATTTGCTGTGTGCCTTAAGTTCAGCCTTTGAAAAGTCAGGATAAATGCCTTGTAGGGTTATTTTGAGGATTACATGAGATAATAATAATTATAATTGTTCTTTCTCTCATAGCTTCCACTTCAGGGCTTGATCGTGAAAATCAGGACTATATTAGATTCTTCTAAATCAGTAATTTTCAGCACTTTTAACAGTGACCACTGTGAAAATTTTATTTTATATTGCAACATTACGAACACATCCACAAAATGAAAATACGAGTATTATGAAAGACCCTATTTTCTATTTTTTTTTAATTATTGCATAAAAATTTTGTTTTAATCTATCAAATTGATTTCATGACCCCCTAATGAGTGAAGACCCATAGTTGTAAAAAACACTCTTCTAGAGATAGTCCTGAGTGTAGTCCCTCAAACTTTTAAAAGAAGACCACTTTCTGCTTTACAATATAACATCAGCACCTACACTCCACTTACATCTCACTTTACAGTTGTGAGAGCTTTTGCATACAGCATCTCAATTCTCACCACCCTCCACCCTTTGAAGATGTTATCTCTAGCTCTACATCACAAATGAGGAAATTCAGGTTCAGGGATGTCATGAGTCTTGTCTAAGATCATGTACCTGGGAGTGACTGAATCAGGATTAAATTTCACTCTCCTCATTCTGAGCCAGGGCTCTTCTAAAATGAGTTGAAAGAGGAATTCAGATTTTTAGGACTAACAAAAAATGAAAATGGATTACAATTATAGCCAAATCTTCTATTTTATGTTTTCTTTCATAAAACAAAATGCGTAGGATTACAATCATGCAGCATTCTCTAAGAGTCCCTTAAAGGTTCTGCCACTTTACTACACATTCATTCATTCATTCATTCATTCATTCATTCATTCATTCATCCACTCAACAAATTCATCCATACATTCATTCGAGAAATAGTTACGAAGCGCCTACCATGTGCCAGGCACTGCGTGTGGATACTATTGTGAGCAGAAGAACATTTTATAAATCCCCACTCTCAATCAATATGTAAGGGGGTGGTAAGTGCTATTAATAAAAATAGAACAGACAGAGTAAGGGGGAAAGATAGTTAGCAGTGCTCTTGTAAGTTGCATGGTCAGGGAGAGTTCACAGCTAAGGTAACATTTGGATAGAGACATAAACGAAGTGATGGAGCCTATCTGAGAAGAATTTTCCAAAACCAGGATACAGCAAGTTAAAGAGGGAGTGAGCTTGGCAGTGCCTAGAGAGGAGCTAGGACAAGAGTGATGGGCGAGGAAGACAGAGGAGGAGCTCGATCACGTGGAACATTGAAGCCATTGTCAGGACTTCGGATTTTATTGCATTAGTTCTTCAGAAAAGAATTCTATGGAATATTTTTAAAAAACCTTTTGTTGGACAATTTTCTTTGACACTCAAACTTCTTTATGCCCTAGTGGCTCACTAAGTTGCTCTAGCTGTAACTTCACATCATTATCATTGGTGATAAGAACCCCAAGTGGTAGTTTGAGAAGAAAGCAGCCAAGCCCATCCCATTCTGATTCCCTCTGAGTAGGGTGGTATCCCCAAGCCTCAGCTGACCTTATCTCTAGATGACAATTTACCTTGTGAAGAGCTTTGGTCTATCTGTTCATTCTTAGCTACAAATAATCATTGGTCAAGAACCACTGAATTTCAGAATCATAGCAGCATAGAGATGGCATCTCACGTGCAGGGGTGAGTCCCCTGCTATGAGTCCGACCTGACCTTTAGCAGGGGATGCACAAAGAGCACTGGTAACTTGGAACCTGTGGATTACTTGGGGTTTATAAATAGGTCTCGTGCATGTCTTTAATGTAGCTCATCCAGCTGAGCTCATTTCCCCGTTTTACATGGTGCCTCTCAAGTGGCCTTGGCAACCCTCACCACGCTTGTCCTTCCTATTTAAAAAATATTTCCTCCTCTTGATGCCTACCCTGGGGTGCATATCATCTGTGTTCCTCCCTGATACTAACAACAGCTTGCATACAGCGCGTCTTTAGCCAAGAAAGCTCGGCGTGCAGTACTAGGGCAGAGCTTAACTTGCACTAGTTCTTACAGTCCTCAAAACACCCACTGAGGTGGGTACTAATGTTAACCTCCTTTTAAAAGGAAGGACATCAAGGCATAGAAAGGCTAAATAACTTCTCTAAAATGACAGGTAGAGACTGGATTCAAATTCTGAAGCCCCATCAGCGTGATTCCCTGCCGGGCCACATACGCTGTGATGTATTTTAACTGGGTTAGGAGAAAGGAAAGAGCAGCTGAGCAAAATTATGAAGGAGGCTCATTTCTCCTCAGCACTACTGCTGTTGCTTTTCCTTTCTGCCTCATTTCTTCTTTTATATTTTGTTTTTTAAGAATAGTTTTATTGATTTTTTTTTAGAGAGAAAGAAGAAGGGAGAGGGAGAGGGAAGGAGAGAGAATCATCGATGTGAGAGCACAACATCTATTGGCTGCCTTCTGTAATCCCTTACTGGGTATCAAGCTGGCAACTGAGGCATGTGCCCATGACCGGGAATCGAATTGGCAACATCCTGGTGCAGGGAGGATGCCCAACCAACTGAGCCACACCAGCTAGGGCTCTTTTCTCCTTTCTTGATGGCATGTTTCATGTTCTGCCTCATTTTTTTCCTATGTCGCTCTCTCCCTTTCTCTTATTTTCTCTCTCTTTCTCTTCCTACTAAATAAAACCCAGTACAGTGGTACCTCGGTTTTTGAATGCAATCCGTTCCAGAAGCCCGTTCAAGCTCTGAAACATTTGAAAACCGAGGGATCCACAGTCGACTGCTAGGCCTCCGGATCTTGCCCTCAGTGGAAGCCGTGGGGCATGTTCGACTTCTGAGGCGTGTTTGAAAACCGAAGCATTTACTCCTGGGTTTACAGCGTTCATAACCCGAAATGTTCGTTAACGGAGATGTTTGAAAACCCAGGTACCACTGTATTGGGAAAGAATCGGATGGATGTACAAGTATAAGTGGTCATAGGGTCTTAACTGCCCTGCAGGATAACCTATGGCTAGAACACATCTGTTCACCAAATATTTAGGGAGTGCTCCCTACAGGCAGCCCCGGGCTGTGTAGCTTTATTGAATCAGTAAATTGCCATTATTGCCTGGGACCTTCATGGACTGCTGGTGAAGTGACTGCCTAGGATCACATAACCAGCGAACGGTAGAGCCAGGAGGGAGACGGAGGTGCCTGATTCTCAGTGGCATGTTCTGCCCACTGTATTATGCTACCTCTTTGATTTGCTTTTTGACATATATCATGGCGAACCTCTAAGTGGCCTTGACTCAGAGGTGGAGAGTTCTTGATGTGAGAGGGTCCAACAACCAGCACTTTTGAATTCCCATCACAGAGGAAATCACCTTCTCTAGTTACTTTTTTAGGGTTGTCCTGGAAAACACATTAACAGGGATTATCATCATCTCCTATTATCAGCAGAGAGACGTAAGACAGACAAGTTTTGTTGGGTCAGAAAAGTCAGAGGTAAAAGTCTGGAAAGTGCAACATACTTCCCTATTGGCAAAGACGTTGCCTTGAAAATTCCTGGGCCTCTCAGACACAGAGAGGGGCAAGAGAATCTAATGGGAGAGGAAGGACTTAGAACAAGAGGTGGAGGAGAGCTCACTTCACAGCTGCCCGCATCACATCAGTATTAACTGACCCTTCTATTAATTGGTCTTTCTGAGAATCTCCCAGTAGGTAGTTCATCTCCAAGATCATAGGTCCCAGAGCTGCAGGGCTGAGCCAACTCACCCTTCAGATTCACACATAAGATATCTGCCCCCACCCTCAACTACCCAAGTGCTTTTAACTCTCCAGGCAAAATTCACTTTGCTTCTGGACTGAAGCACACTGGGCACATTCTTGAACAGAGTTCAAACTAACAGGATTTCCCTAAAACAAGCAACTCCCTGGATGCCCTAGGAAGCGCTGTGACTACTGGGGGGGATTAACATAGCCAGAGCAACGTGGCTCTGGTCCAGAAAGAAAATGTATGTGCTTTAAAAAAAAAAGCTGGCTCAGAGTCTTGGGAACCCCATAATCAGAAGCATACTCATTCTGATGGTTTCAAAAGACCCAACACCCACCTCAGTGCGACCTGGCGAGGGTTCAGAGAAATCCACCCCCTCTTTTGTCTTTTCGATGGAATGCAAGAACCATATAAGACTTCCTGCCTAGAAGGCAAAAAGAGGGCAAGCCTTTGCCACCCTGTCTCGGCAAGGTGGGGAGACAACTGGAGGTCATCCTTTAGCTTGTCTTCGGGCACTGTGATTTCACCTTATGGAATAAGGCATTCTGTGTTAATTCCCCATGGTGCCCAAGTCACTGCAAATCTGCCTTATAATCTTCAGCCAGGGTTTTTATTGGTTTATGTGTTGTTCTGTTTTTGTTTTTTTTCCCCCCTGGGGAGAGTTACTTGCAGCTTGGAGTGTGGGTGGCTTTTGTCAGGACTGGACATGCAGAGGTGGAATAGGAATTGAGACTAGGGGTCTGCAGGCCAAGAGTGATGAGCTTTATGTTCTCAGAGGTCAAGGGCAAACCTGAAGCCCAGCCAGTGGATTAGCCATGGCAGGACAGGACAAACATGCCTAGGAGGTCAAGGCAAGCAGGGTCAGGAACACAGATGGTTGTGTACCTCAAAACAACAGCACTGGCTGGTACAAAAGTCATCCCAGTTCTAAAGTAAGAGCTGAGTCACTTCTGGCTTCCTGATTGTTTCTAGTAAGCTGGGCAAAAGTTTGGGTCTCAGGGGAGTCTACTGTCTATCTTTAATGAACTGGAGACCAAGATTTGAGGTCTGAGAAAAGGGAGAGTCTTACAGCTATGAACAGACACCTTCTTGTGGTCTCTAACTTATACTCTGCAGAGGGCTTTGTCTGTGGGTGTTGGGTTTGTAGGCCACTTCGGCAAAGGAAAATGAAGGAGCTGCCTGCCTGTAATCTGTTGTGATCCACATTTTAAGCAACTGGAGATGCCAGTGGAAGATTTTAAAATATCGGATCCATACTGAGCCAACTTCATGGGGGCACTCTGGGAAATGAATGCTTTAAATATTTCCTTAGAAATCTTGATTTCCTAGAATTAGCTGGATCTTAGGACAAAACCAGTTTTGCAGATCTGGTCACAGCAGCCAGGCTGCCTCTGCATACCTCGGTCCTTGTCTCTCCCTAGGGATAGGGTTCCAGCATTGCTCTTCGTGAGTTTTATTTCTGGCATACAGCTCCAGTGATGATCAAAAGTGGATGTATTACTACATTTAAAATAAGGTTTCTAAACCAGTGCTTTGTAGACAGTTAATGCATCAGTGGTTGCTTCCCACTCCAAACTAACCAGCCGTGCATCCACACGATCTTTCTTATTCATTCAGCAAGCAGACACTCACTGAAGGTCTTCAATTCGTCAGAACCTGCCAAGTGCTGAGGAAACATACACAGCTGATTAAGAAGGAAGAGGCGGAGTCATGATCTGAAGGGAACTGAAGAGTGACAGGATCAGTGTCTGGCTTGGAGACAGAGGAAGAGAGAAGATAAGGTCTTCTGAACATGTAGGACAAGGCCCCCTTAAAGGTGTAGTAGATTAGACTGGCACATGATCGGAGCACAGGGTACAGTGAAATGAAAGACCAGAATGTCTAACCCTGGACGGGACTGGGCTCTGAACCTTGAGAGACAGAATATGGTCTCCTCCCTAGGGGTGCACGTCACTGCCTTCCCCATCTGAATGGCTTAGTGACGGGTAATGCTGTGAGGATGACCTTGAAGAGCCCGCCTTTATGTTTATGAACACCTCTCCCCAAGTGGCTTCAAAGATTTTAGTTTGTGATGAACTTATCTGGCTGGTCTGATTGGAGCAGCCCATTCTAAGACAGCACCACTGACTCATTCCAGTGGGACCAGTTAACTTCCCTGTGTTTTAATGGCAAGGGCTGTTCCTAGGATAGGATCACATGGTCATACTTGACTGCTGGACGGGAAGTTCCTTGACATCAGGGACATTTTTTTAAATCTTTATCTGAGGAGATGTTTTATTGATTTTCGAGAGAGAGGAAGGGAGATTATCTATCTATCTATCATCTATCTATCTATCTATCTATCTATCTATCTATCTATCTATCTATCTATCTATCTATCTATCATTATCTATCTATCTACCTATCATCTATCTATATTTATCTATCATCTATCTATCATCTATCTATCATCTATCTATCTATCTATCTATCTATCTATCTATCATCTATCTATCTATCTATCTATCTATCTATCTATCTATCTATCATCTATCATCATCATCATCATCTATCTATATCTATCTATCATCTATCTATATCTATCATCTATCTATCTATATCTATCATCTATCTATCTATCTATCTATCTATCTATCTATCTATCTATCTATCTATCTATCTATCTATCTATCTATCTTCTATCATCTATCATCTATCTATCCATCTATCTATATCATCTGTCTGTCTATCATCTATCTATCTATGTATCTGTGTCTATGTATGTATGTATGTATGTATGTATGTATGTATCTATCTATCTACCTACCTACCTATCTATCTATTATCTATCTATCATCTATCTATCTATCTATCTATCTATCTATCTATCTATCTATCTATCATCTATCTATCATCTATCATTATCTATCTATCATCTATCTATCTATCTATCTATCTATCTATCTATCTATCTATCTATCTATCTATCTATCTATCATCTATCTATCTATCACCTGTCTATCATCTATCTATCTATGTAGAGGGAGAGAAAGAGAAACATTGATCAGTTACCCCCTATACTCGCCCTGACCAGGGATCAAACCGTCAACCTAGGTATGTTGGAATCAAATCCATTACCCTTTGGTGTACTGGACGATGCTCCAACCAACTGAGCCACCTTGGCCAGGGCAAGGGTATTTTTGTTCATCATATTTCTCCAGGGTCTGGCAGATCATGTGCTGGTGAATACATAAAACATGTGAAATTTGGGTAAGGCAGTGTGGAAACCCATTACTCTGAGTAGGAACTGATTGCTATCACTTGAGAAACTACTCTAGAATGTGTCTGCTCTTGCTGGGTTAGTAGGAAGACTTGAATTAATTCTGTAACCCCTACCTCCAAAGGCTAGGTGCAGAGTTATCGTTCAATTTCCTCTTCTGCAGCACTTTGTGTATTGTTGTCTACAAGTAATTTTAAAAAATGATGCTAGCCCAGGGAGTTTAGAAATCTTGGAAGGAAGTTGCTTTTGGCAAGTTCTAATCTCCAGAGTTGAAAGTATCTGTATCAGCCAGGGTCTCTCAAGAAAAAACCCACACAACCCGTGTGGAGTAATTTAATAGAAGAAATTTAATATGGGAAATGAGCTACAAAGGTTTTTAGAAGAGTTGCAAGAGCAGCAATGAAAGGCAAGGCAACCCCAACATTAGCAATTGCAGAAAGCCATTACTCCTCCTGGGCCTGGAGGAATAGAGGTGTTACCTGTACCCAATAGCCCAAGTTATCTGTTGGAATTTGGTTCTAGGAAAAGTCCAGTTGGTGTTGATGGCTGGAGAACACTTAGCCCCAGCTATGGGGTGGGGTGGAGGTGAACACTGACTTCTCTTTCCTGCCCCTTCTCCAATCTCCTGTCTGTGTTTCTCATTGGCCAAATCAAGCAGGAAGCAGTGGGCAAGGGAGCTTTGGTAGTTCTTTTGGGTCAGCCCTTTTAAATACAGAGAACAAGGAAATGATGGGAACTGGATCTGAGGGTAAACGATCAGTGCAGCATTCACCCATCCATCCACCCATCCATCCACCCATCCACCCATAGGCTCTCCCAACAGTCCTTATGGTGCGGATTTGAGAGAGAATGGCTGGCCCCTTGAGAGGGCTGTGCTGAACCATTTCTTTCTTTCTTCTGTATTTAGCCTTACTTGGAAAATATCTGGACTGCTCCGTGAAGCCACTCTATCCTCAAGCTGGCCTCGCACTTGAAACTGAATCTTACATGGGTGGAGCACCTTTCAGACGGCTCCTCCAAGTAAACATTTGTCCTGTAAGCACTGTCCCCGTGCACTGCGTTGTCAGGTTTTGCATCTTTATGTGCTCCCACCAGTGGGATGGGAGTAGGCAGAAGGGAGAAGACAGGACTGAAATGTGCTCTTGGGTTAGGCTCCAGACTCACAAGTCTTCTGAGTCCTGGTTCACAGGGAATGCGGCCAAGCAAACCTAAAGAGAGAAATGGGGAGAACTGGGAAACCCATCCAGGTTGGGGAAGCTGTCTTACTTGCCTTGGAAGCTTCCAGGGGACGAGACTCCTCATTGGGGCCCATTCTGTTGGGAGGCTCTGTGATCACTTAAGTAGTCAAATGCCTCTGTGTCAGTTAGGGTTTGATCAAGGAAGCCAAACCACTATGAGTGATATGGCAAATAAGAGATTTTTCATAGAGATTATACCTTACATGTTTGTGGGAGCTGGCAAGTTTATGGAAGGCTGTATCTGGTGGTGAGCCTGAAGTCACTGCAGGTCAGAATAGCTTAGATGTGAAGTGGGGGAGAGTCAAGGCCAAGTGGGAACACAGCTTCAAGAAGCCCGTGAGAACACACTGGAACCCGTGTGTGTCACTCGTCACCTCTAACCTAACAGTATGGAAGACCTGCAGAAGCAGGTGCCCTTCCTCATGGAACTGCATGTGTGTCAGGCTCAGGACTCAGAGCAGCTGAAGGTGGAGATTGTGCAGCATCTGCAAGAGCTTCTGGCCCAGCTCTGCCACCTCCTGTAGGTGGGCTAGAGAACTAGTGCAGGTGCCAGCCATGGAGGTACTCAGAGCCCCCCGCCACCATCCCAGTCCCACTCCAAGTTCTCTTGAGGTCAACCCTAAGCTGGAACCATAGAAGGAAGGGGATTCTGGGAATCCCAGTTCCAGCTTCACTAAGTCGACCTGAACAAGCCAGCACATGTTGCCGAAATGAGCTTTCATCGCCCATGAGAAAGGAACTATGTCTTTCAATTCTTGGGGAGTAGCAGCCATAGCTGGCGGTCTCCTCTCTGGATGGCTCCTTCACCCAGGGGAAGCCAGTTAATCTGAAGTCTTTGGAGAGCTGGGAGAGCCTTAGCTGACTGGAGTCAGCCAAGGATTTGTATCTCCAGAAGGCCTCTCTCCCAGGCCTGGGGAAAGTGAAGTCTTCTCTCCAAGACAGATAACGTCCCACCTTCCTGGCAGGGTGTTGTGAGGATTCACTAGATAATGCTGGGGAAAGGGCTTTGAAGGTGAAGAGTGCATTGGAAACGCTGTCATAATTGCACACAGATGCCTGAATCCAGACTTACAGGCACTTTGCTGACTAATAGAATTTGCTGCAGTTGGTGGTGACCTTTTCTCCCCATTACATTTCTAAATATTTTGGTTGTCAGTTGTAAACAAACCCATTCCCAAACAAAAATCAGACCCTATTGGTGCTATTAAAATTCTCCTTGTCCGACCAAGCATCTCCAGTTCTCTTCCTCCTCTCTTGTTTCGTTTCTCTTCTCTTCGGGATGGCCAAGCGAGGGTGACCTGCTGCTGCTCCCCCTGGGGGGGGGGGGCTGGCGATGAGACTTGCACACTCATTTCCGCCAGGGCGCCTTCACCCTCATTTCTGACCCGGTAGACAGGATGGCAAAGCTTTTGGTCAATTTTGTTAGCATGGCAAACATGTTAGTCAAACATTTGGATTCTTTTATTTTTTAATGACGAGAAATAATTAGTCTTTTCTACTAAGCTTTTGACATCACACAAGCAGCTCTGCTGTTTGTCCTTCTGTCTTCTGTCATCCCTTCTGCTTTTGTCCCAGTTGCTTCTGCGTTATAATCTCGAAGTATGTAACAAGGACAGCGGATTGTACCAATCCTTATGGCCTCTCTCCATCTATCTCTTGGAGGAAGGCGTTTAATTTTCTGGAATCTCTGATACTGGACAGGATAAGATGAGAAAAGAAAAAGACAAATGGCTACAGCAGCCAGGCAGGCCCAAGAGATATCCATCATCAAGAGCCACAGTGGGGAGCAGGAAGAGAGACATGAAAACAAGGCATTTGGGAGAGTGTGAGAGTCACAGAAAGAGGAGTACATAGATTTTTTTTGGGGGGGGGGCTCTGATAAGTGTAAGGGAGATAATAAATGGGAAAGATATCTAAAGAGGGATGTATTAGTTTGCTAGGGCTGCCATAACAAAATGCCACAGACTGGGTGGCTTTGAAACAACTGCAATTTAGTTTCTCACACTTCTGGGTGCTGAAAGTCCAAGATCAAAGTGTTGGCAGGTTTGGCTTCTCCTGAGGCCTGTCTTCTTGGCTTAGTGGCCGTCTTCTTGCTGTGTCCTCACATGGCCTTTTCTCTGTGTGCATGCATCCCTGGTGTCTCGAATCTTCTTATAAGGACGCCGGTCATATTGGATTAAGGCCCAAACTATGACCTTATTTAAACTTAATTACTTTTAAAAGGCCTCTCTTCCAAATATAGGCATACCTCAGAGATATTGCAGGTTCGGTTCCAAACCACCACAATAAAGTGAATATCTCAGTAAAGGGAGTCACACACATTTTTTGGTTTCCAGTGCACATAAAAGTTATGCTTACACTATACTGTAGTCTATCACATGTGCAATAGCTTTATGTCTGAAAAAATACATACCTTAATTAAAAAATACTTTATTTCTAAAAAATGCTTGCCATCACCTGAACCTTCAGTGAGTCGTAATCTCTTTTTGCTGGTGGAGGGTCTTACCTTCGATTTGTAAGAAATGCAATATTTGCAAAGCACTATAAAGAGAAGTATAATAAAACCAGACCTGCCTGTGCAGTCACACTGGGGGTTAGCTTTTCAACATAAGAATTTTGGAGGGATACGATTCAGTTCAAAAGGAGGGTTTCACAAGTTGTTTTGTCATAGTAAACATGTGTCTCCCTGCCCCAATTTGGTGTTTTCCAAAAAGAACCAAAGAAAGATTTAAATTACTTTCAATTATGTTTATTTTTTTCTGTTGAGTTGCTTTAGTAAAAGCAACTGCACCAAGCCTGGGTTACAGGGACCCTCAATTTATTAGGGTGGTATATAGACTTAGGTAACTCTTTGTTACCCATTTGTCAAAGAATTAGAATCTAATAAAATAGACTTGATGAGAAAATCAGAAGGAAAATAATCTAGTCCCTCACTTGTAATTTGAAAAGCCACATAGGAGTGAATTTACCTCCAAATGTGAAAATTAATTCTGTGAAAAAATATCTACATATAGTTATGTTGTTGAAAAAAACGAATGCCATATCACAGTTTTCGTTTTGGTAGATATAAATATTTATAACCACATGTAGGTCCATATCTGTATAATGCAAATTTTCTTTGGCGATTAAGAAAAAGAATTACAGCCTCAAATCTACCAGCTTCGTTTTCGATAACCATCCAAAGGAAACCTGTCATTTAGTGACTGCCATTTGGAAGCATCAATAACTGTTTGAAAATAAGCAAACCACGATCTGCCCGGAAAAAAAAGCAGCCCGCCCTCCAATCCCGAGTTCTGCTTCTCCGATTCCTGCTGGGAGCTCCCCCTTTCGCACACTGGCCCCTCATCCAGGCTCAGCGCAGTGGCTGTGAAACCTGGGGTGAGTTTTGCCGAGGCTGCAGACACATGTTGTATGTCAGACACAGGGGGCCTGTCATGGTACAGCTCTAAGGGCTGGTGGCCTCAGGTGGGGCTGGAGTGGTGGGGGTAAGGGAAGAAGGTGGGGGGATGGGGAGGGAGGGAGAGAGAGAGAGACCACGAGAGAGTGAGAGTGAGAAAGAGGGAGGGAGAAAGGGAGGCCTGAGGTCTGTGCTGGGAGAAGATACGGACCTCTTACTTTTCCAGGGGCAATTTGTAGGCCAATCAAATCCACACAGCACTAAGGCTCACCTCCTACCCACCCACGCATGCAGCAGGATGGCAGCGAGATGTGGGTCCGATATGACGAATACTGTGAGAGCCATCCACGTTTCTCTGGTATAATAACTTTTTTTAAAGTTATTATGATTTATAATTCATTTATATATGGAAGATGATGGTTCTTTATGGTTCGGGTGATTTAAATCTGGGCCTTTAAAGCCAGGCATGATTTATTTGCACAAGGAAATCATGTTTTCTTTGGAGCTTTTCAATGGAGGCATAATTACAGTGTTGCAAATACAGCGCTCTATTTAGGGGCTGTCAGCATTTCCATAATAAACGTCTATTTTCAGGAGTCCAGCATATTGCCAGAGACAGAGAACATGGAAGGACAGAGAGAGAAAGAGATCCTTCTAAAATAAAGCTTGGTGGGTCCATCGGATTTTCAGCTGAAATCCGTATCTGCATCTGCAACCACACGGTCTTCTTTATTTGTGTGGTGGTGCCAGTGATGTGCCAGGCACCCTGGACCCTGCCCAGGAGGCTTCGCCTTTCAAGCCGCATCTTCCCGGGATGGGAAGCACGTTGGGTGGCTGGCCGGCTCCCTTTCCCACCCAGCCAACTGCCAAGCTGCATCTCAGCTTTAAGAAAAGAAAAACATTTGTGTCCTTACTCTGGGTTTGTTTGCTTGTTTATTTTGGTTAACTTAGGCATCAGCCAACTTGGACCTTGGATCATCATCATCATCATCATCATCATCACCAGTATCATTATATTATGAGCAATATTAAGTACAATTTCAGTGCCCAGTATGTGCCTGGCACTTTACAAATATTTAATTTTTCAACGTTATAACAATTCTGCAAAGTGGAAATCATCACCCCTGATTTTCAGAGGATGTAAACAAGCTGAGGGGAGGTACTTGCCTGGCAGAGAACCGGAGAGCAGAGTTCAGGGTAACCGAGGTGGTGGCTGCGATGGCCGGTGCTGGGCTCTACAGTTTAAATGCAGTAGAAGGCGTCTCTCAGATTAGAACAGCTTAGTTTAGAGAGTGAGGCTCGGATTCTCCTGTGGACTTGGAAACAGCACAGGCAGGACTAGAGAGGGCTGGGGGAGCTGGCCGATCACGGGCGAAGCCTCGAAGGCCACCTAGGAACTCCTGGAGTGTGCTTTAATAGGGAAGCGCGACTCTAGTTGAGCCTGGATAAAAATACCTGGGTGTTTTGAGGCGTACTCTGTGGAAAGCTTGCACTTTACATGGGCCATCTCACTGATTTCCAAGTTTTAGTAACGCTGAGAGTGGGTTATGGAGATTGGATAGAGTGCCAGGATTATATAACCAGGGAGTGGCGGCGTTCCCAGGTCTGGAATCCTGGTTCTGGGCCGCTGCGCTCTCTGGCCCCCAGGGAGCCAGTCTCCCTCGGTTTGGAAGGAACACTGAACGGAGACAGGCAGGCGAAGAGCTGGGCCCTCCTGCTTCCATGGGAGAGGCTGCCTTCGAAGTGCTGGCCGGCCTGTTCCAGGAGTTTGCGTGTTGGCATTTAACAGAGGGAGAAGGTAACATACAGCCCTTGGCGCAGGGAGGACCAGGGACAGCGCTGGAGGGAGAGACCACCCTCCACCCCGTGTTCGCAGCCAGCGAGGAGGCTCTTTTGTAAGCTCCCCAGCCCCATGGGTGGTGTGATCGAATTCTTTCCCTTCTCTTTTCCGGGCCTGCATTTGGGCTGCCAGTTCCGGCTGAGACTAGAAGTGGTAACACACAGCCCAGGGAGAGGCAAGAAGGAAGAAGCTTTTCACTAAGAAAACTGTTTTTCTTCTTCTTGGGGCAAAATCAGGACACTGGGGGGGATATTACTTAGGGAGGTGTTCTGCTCTCAAAGTGGGGTTTGAGGCTCGAGGTTCAGCAGAAAGGATTCCAGTGGCCTTTAGACCGCAGAGCAAACGTACCTTATTGGAAACAACTCTCAGTTCTCGGAGGCTGCAAATTCTGTTCAGTGGGTACCAATTGAGGTGGGTCGGGGTTGGGTGTTATTTTCTGTGAGGGAGGCAGCTTTACTGGCATGGGAAATGTGACTCAAACTAGTGTTGGAAGTAAAATGGTAGAGAGGCCGCTTTGTGTTGCCAGAACATAAATGCTAGTCTGAGTGATCACTCTATTAGTGCTGCTGGGGATATTGAGCAAGGTAACCAGCATCCATTCAGAAAAAAGCTATTCATTTAACCAGCCACTGTTTACTGAGCATCTACTACATGCTGGGCCCTCCGCTCGGAGCTGGGAATTCGATGGCGAACCTGACAGATGTGACTCCTTCCCTCATAGAACTTAAAATCTAGTTGGGGATAGAGACATGGAACACATCATTAGACTAATAATTAAACATTTTTGAAGTAATTGTAACTGTGATAAGTTCATCAGAGGAAAATACAAGGTCCCATGAGAACAGAGGCTTACGTAAATAGGATTTACTTGTGTGTGTTTTTTTCACATAACAAGAAGTCCGAAAGCAGGTTGGCATTGGTTCAATGATGTCATCAAGGATCCAGGCCCTTTCTATGCCTCCTCCCTGTTGTCGTCAACATATGAACGTTTCACTGTTGGGCTTATAGCCTCATGATTACACAATGGCTGCTGTGGCTCCCTTTTCAAAGAGGAAGCACAGGGAAGGAGAACTCTTTTTTTCTAACACAAGTGTATTTCATCAGCAGCAAAATTTCTTTCCCAGAAACTTTGGGCAGGCTTTCCATTAATTCATTAGCCAGAACTGGGTTTATTAGTGAATACTATAGAAAAGACGGACTCAGCAAGTATATGCGAATCACTGTAAGTAACACTTGTGGAATGTCTTGCAGACCGCATTCATGTGTGTGAAGTTCTTTGCTTCTCACATCAATCCTGTGAGAAAGAGCAATTTCTCAGACAAAGACATTGGAGCTCGAGTGAGGGACTTGCCCAGGAACACGTGGTCAGTCTGCTTCCTGCCCGGGATCCTCAGCTCATTCCTGGGCTCCTGCACTGCGCCAGGTCTTCTGAGTTATGAAGAGTGGGACAATCCTGAGCCCTGAATGCAGTGCATCCCAGAAGGACATGCAAGCGTGTGAGGGCTTGCTTTCTGGGGTGTTTGCTTAGAGAACCAAAATTTAGATGGTTCTTCTGATTTTTTTAATGACTGTTCTTAGGGTTGTAAGTCACACAGCAGGAAGGCAGGCCAACTGGGAAGAAGGAATCCTGATAACACAGCCAGAATCTCACAGTGGGGCCTTGGGGCCCTCACTTGCCAAGATGTAAAGACAGATATAGAAAATGGATCTGCTGATGGGACTGTGACCTCATTTCCAGGCACCTTTGGAAATGCTGGTTTCAAATGTTTTTGAGTAATGCTCCCCAACCCCTGGCACCCAACCCAGGCAGGCAATAGGAGGTATGTTTAACATCTAGCATAAATGAATTAATATTAAAACCACAGATTCTCACAGTATTTTAAAGGCACCCAAAAATGTCAGTCTGCCAGTCACATGCAGCACCCTAGTGTGTGCCCTCCCCCAGGCTCCTAGCACCCCGTGTGTTCCTGTCACAGCAGGAGTGATGTCCTCAATCCACTCTCCCCACCCTTGCCTCTTGCATCTGGGCTCTGAGGTTGCCTGTTGTCTGTTGCTGGGCTGGTGGAAGGTGGAGACAGACCTTTTGGCGTGAGACCATTCCATGAAAATCGGGATGGGCAGGGTGCCCGGAGGCGCACCAGCATCCTTGAGTTACACCAGTGGAAACAAGAGTCATGTACCCTGTGCTGGAGAACGTGTAAAACTGACACCGGTTACCAGATGTTCCCGGGTTTTATGAGCTTTACAAGGCCTTCTGTTAAGTAACGCTTTGAAAAAGTAAAGCTTGCCTGCGCTGAGTGGAAAGTTTTTGTTTTTGGGTTTTTAAAAAATCTTTTGGGTGAACTCTGCAGCACCTGTTTTTACAGCAGAGCTCTGGCCTGCCAGGTCCCACTTCTGGTGAGTGACAGGCAGGAGAGAGGTATGTGGCAGGCAACCTGGTCCTGATTTAAAAGGCCAGAGACCAGGGGCTCAGGCTCATGGATGCAAAAACACACAGACAGGGACCCAGATGGGCCCCCCTCTGCTTAATGCAATAAATATGCTCCTGAAATGTTGCGTACAAATCACATATTTTTGTAACACCAAATAGGATATTCCTTTTTTTATGCAATGAGCTGTTGTTTAAACAAGTAATTACCATCTCATTCATCTTTAATGTACATCTGAATTTTCTAAAGATAGGTTGATTAAAATGCCGCCCCTCATTGTCATGTGCTGGAGAGAACAGCAGCACATTATGAAGCGGCCATTTGTCATATTTGGCGTCATAAAGATGTCATGCAAGGTGGTGATGACTGGCATGTACGGACAGGCATGAGGAGTTCAATGCGGAACACGGTGAATCCATTCAGGTGAAGGGCAGGGGAACCAAGGTCTTAAATAATTGGATGAGAGAAAGAGAAGCTGCTCTACCGGAGCAGAGAGAAATTCCCTTCAGTGGGGTTGAGGTCTTCTCAACTGAGAAGGTGTTTCTGTGGGGTGAGGGGAGCCATCAAGAAAGCTGGAAATGACCTGGTTGGATACCTTCCTGCCCAACTTACTGCCACCCACAGAGAGCCAACTGGAAGTGCCACCTAAAGGAGCAACGAGTGTAAAGAAATCCACACAGAGCCCTTCACCTTATCCAGCTTAGTTCTGGGAGGAGGAGGCGGACCTGAGGCTGCCCCATTTGTCCTGCCGTGTGATCTGAGCAGAACTGGGCTATGGTCCAGCAACCAGCTTTGACAATCTTTACAATGACGGCACCCGATCCAGCATCTAGGGGTTGGAGGTCTTCTGACTTCCAGTTTGAGATTCTTTCATTGCATATGTGGATCTTTCTCTTTGTCTGTTCCCGGGATCCACTGCCAAAATCTAGGCCTTCCACAGCACCAGGGCTTTCACCAAGCCCCACCACTGCGTGGAGAAAGCAGGATGGAGATCAGGGTGGGAGGAGGCACATGAGGGAGCGTGGGCTTCCTGCACGGGGGGTGTTGAAGAGGAGGAGGTGGGACATAAGACAAAAAGACCGTAAAAGAGAAAAAGGTGCACACTCTATAAAAACACCAGTATGCATGGCCTCCTGTTCATATGGATAGTGTATATATGTTCGCATATAGAGATATAAAGATGAGTCATCAAAATGTCAGTGGAGATTAGCAGGTTAGTTTTAGTTTCCTTCTTATATTTTTCTAGAGTTTGAATGCTCTGTGCTATTTACTATTTTTAAATCAGAAAATAGTAAGGCTATTTTCAAGGTAAAACTAAAAACATAGCGACAATATGACAAAGACAACTCATGCATTTCAGAGCTCAGGGTGTCCACCTCCTCTTGTCTCCTCATGATACCCTGACTGGGTACAGGAAATGTGGCCTCCAGGAGAAATGGAAAGAAGATACGGTAGTTGGGTCATTCACCCCATGTTTTGGGCCTGGGATCTCTCTCTGGGAAACCAGCTGTTGATGACAGGTGGATGTCTCAGCCGACCATCAGTGTCATTCCCGGTGGAAGCTGGTTGTGCAGAGGCCCCTGCGGTCAGAAGGAAGGCTTAGCTACTGAAGCCCACATTCCTCTTTCCAACAGATAGCAACCACCAAGAATGCCTGTGTCATCAGATAAAGCCAGGCTTATTAACTCACTGCAGCGAGGGAGAGCACACCCTGGAGAGCCACGGGCATCTCAGGAGGGAGGCGGGAGAACCAGGGAGAAGGGGGGTCTCCTCTGGATCCCTTGCCAACACAAAGTGGGGCTGAAACAGGGTCTCTCGGCAATCTCTGAGGCAGGAGGAAAGAAGCGGAGCTGGGACGTCATCGGCAAGTCCATCACTGAAAGGAAGGAGGGTTCTTTGTCGCTTTGCAGCATGGTGTGGCCTTGGGAGAAACGTTGGCTTTCGTTGGCTTTTTCACAGGGCCTTGTTTGTCTTGTTGGGATGTCTCTGATGATGAACAGCGCCGGTTTCCGTGTTTCACTCCCTGGGGCCCAGGTGGCCTGCCAGGCCTGGGGACTGGCACTTGGGGTCTGAGGGAGTCTGTTCTGTCCACAGGCCCAGCTCAGAGGGGTGAGGAAGGAGCCCACGGTACTTCAGCAGCTGCCAGGACTTCACCCTTCTTGGCGTGGTCCAGGCAGTGGAAGTCTGAGGGCTCGTGGAGGAAACTGCTAGTCAAATCCCACGAGTTCAGTTCTGAACCCCTGACACTGAGGCTTTAGGAGACAGGTGCTTAGCAAGCAAGCGCAGGTTCCTCCAGGCCTCCTGAAAGGTCCTCAGCCCCCACCCTTTGTGGACGCTGGACAATTCTGGACCTTAGAGCTTTAGGTCCAGCCTGAGGATTCCTCCCAATTCACTTCTTTCTCTCTGTGCCTCTGTTTACTCATCTGTGAAGAGGGGAGATTACTCCAGCTTCTCTAAGGAAGGCCCGGATGGCTTTGAGTGGAACCCACACTGTATGCTCCAAGAACTCTAAGCTCAGAGAGAGAGAGGATGCAGATGGTGCCAATGTCTTTCCAGGGGCTGGGATCTTGTTCTGTGGCCAGAAACAAGCAGTGGCCTCACTGACAATGGTGCCCACCTGCCTGATGTCCCTGGGTACCTTGAGAAGGTACAGCTGTGGCCACCTGCTGCTTCTCTCCCTTTGTCTTGTGCATCCAGCATGGCCCCTCTTCAGGCAGACCCTCTGAGCCTCGGCTACTGTCCCGACTCAGACCCGCCTCTTCTCCCCACCCTCTTCTACAGGCAGGAAGGTGGAGGGCCTGAGGCCGAAGGGATTGAGGGGAAGATCTCTGAGTGGTGTTCCTTTGACTCAGGTCACGAGGCTACCTCGAGGCTGCCCAAAGTGGCAGGCCTGGCCCCTGTCATGGTGGCTGGCCTGTGGGGGGTCAGGACTGGCCCTGCAGTCTGCTCATGGGCCCTGGGTGTCACCCATGGGCAGCTCATCCTGACTGCGTCTGTGTCTGTGCGCATGGAATACAACAGTGGCCGAGTCAACAGCGAAGGCAACAACCGCACACACCAAACAGAGACCTCCGCTGCACTCACAGATGGCGGGAGGCAGGCCGGGAGGGAGGGCGCCTCTTCCTGCGCCGCGAGAGTAAGATGAGCAGTGGTTACTTGGGCCGGGCTCCAGCACACACTTGGAGAGCGCCTCCAAGCTGCCGACGAGCCCCAGGTTGATTTTATTGGGCGATTTCAGCGCTGCCAAATATTTGTAGTGTAAAGAAATCATAAAACGTGCTGGTGGTCCAGGAGCTGGATGGGGTACCCTCTGCACATACTCGAGACGACTCTGTGATCTGGTGACAGGCCTGTTTGATCCCCTCACCTAGAAATCAGTTAGAATCTGCCAGAGAAAGAAATTGAATGTAGATGGTCCCGAATCCATTTCCCCTGCTGGTCTCTTCCCCCCCTTATCTGGGGAGAGCAAGAATTTCGTTGGCCCCAGGCATGATGTGCATTTAATTATCACAGTTCGGATTTTCTCTACTGCGCTGGAAGCCGGGCCCTGCTTCCTCTTCGCTCTCTGCCCTGGAAAAATGTTGCTCCCTGCTAATGATTATCTGCGGCGTGTGGGTTGTCTGCAGCACACACAGTGCGAGGCTGGTCATTTTGCTTTAATTAAGCTTCAAAGGGGAGCTTGAGCCTCCATCTTATCTCCAGTTTGCTCCTTAATTCCTTTTCCCCGGTCCCTGCTGTAGGTGGGAGGTGCAGCCGTGGTCCCAGATGGCGGGTCCCTCTTGGTCTGAGCCAGCCTTGCCCAATGAATGAGCTTCTCTGAACCTCCTCCAAGGGCCTCCTCTCCACTTTCCCCATGTCCACAGGGAGCTAATTGACAGCAACCTTTTTAAAAAAAACCCTTGGGTGTTCCCACTGCTACCAACTCAAGAGGAAGGAAAAGGGGGTGCTAGCAGGAAGAAGGGGACGTTGTGGCCGGCTGCTGATGACCCCCCCCATTTGAGAGCTACCAGCAACAGGCCTGTTTTCCACAGACCCCAGAGAAAGCCACATGGCCCTAAATGAGGGGCGGCCTGCTGAAATGGGCCCCCCGTACTTTTGTAGAATTTTCCTTCTAAAACTAACACGGGGGCCGGCAGAGGCAGCTTTTTGTCCCAGGTAATCGCCGGATGGAATTTTTTTTTTTTTTTTTTTTTTAACATCCAGCCACCAGCGTCTGTGGCCTCAGAGAGAACATTTGTAACCATGCATTCTTTATGTGGTCTTCGATTAATAAACAGGAACCTACCTTTCTGGACGGATGGGGAAACAATTTTTTTCTGTTTGCTGCTCCTGTGTGGAGGGTCCATGAATGGGGGCTTTGAGAGCTCTCCCTTTCATGGCCACATATCAAAGTGCTGCTCACACATAGGATCGCCCGCCCCCCGGTGCAGCTCCGAGCCGCCGCCCGCGTGGCCGCCACCGCAGCTCCACGCTGGCCGCCTCGCTGGGCCGCAGGCCGGGCTCGGGATGGCCCAGTTTTCCTCCCTGGGATGAGCGCCGACCCACCAGGAAGCAGGGGGAGACCACCAGCGTCCATTCTCCACCGAGTCCTAAAATAACTCTATTTATATTTACTTGTATGTGCTCCCTTTGGTGGCATTCCGTCCCCAGTCACATCCCTCCGTTTGGGAAGAGAAAGTTCAGTTTTAAAGGTTTCCTGGCTTAAAGGTCCTCTCTTCCTGTTCTCAGTTTGTTTGTTTTCTCTCTCTCTTTCACTTCTCTCCTCTCCCTTCTCGTCTCCTTTTCTATGGCCCCCTCTCTCGTCCTTGGACACTGTGTCCTGACAGTTGGAGTTCTTCTGGGGTCTCCCCTGTGCTGGGACTTCAGGGGGACCCAGGCTAAAGAACAGGCCTCTGCAGAGAGAGAGGGTGCTGGGCTGGGACTTTGTCTACACATCCTGAAGCCTGGGATTGGGATGATGAAGGCTTTGTGAGTCACAATCCCGAGGGCCAGGGCCCAGTAACGGGAAGCCCCTTGCCGAGCACGCCGTCAACTCCTGGATGCTCTGGAGGCTCTTCTGCCCAGGGAACGGCATCTCCTAATCTTCAGCTTCCATTTGAGTTAAGCTGGGAGCTGGCTCCAGAGTGTCTGAAACTGGGAGCAGGGTCCTGGAGGCGGGAGAGGGAGGGGGAAGAGGCAGAAGCGGTCCCATCCTGTTCTCTCCTCCACCCTGCCTTCTCCCCTTGGCCCTGCCCTCTTGCTCCATATGTTCCAGTTGGGAAGATGGACGTACGGTCACCTTGGGTTAAAACTCAATAGGGTCAAAGTAATTTTTGCTCTGCCACGGTCTTAGAGAGCTTCCTAGGAAAGGGTTTTGCGGAGGTGACAAGACACCCCGGCATCATTAGAGAGGGGTAAGTGGCCTGGCCAGCATGGCTCAGCAGTTGAGCATTGACCTATGATCCAGGAAATCAAGGTTTGATTCCTGGTCAGGGCACATGCCTGGGTTGTGGGCTCCATCCCCAGTGGGGTGCTTGCAGAAGGCAGCCGATCTGTCTCTCTTTCTCCCTCTCTCTGAAATTAATAAAGATTTTTTTTTTTTTTTTTTTTAAGAGGGGTAGGTAGTGAGAGAAGGGGATTGGCGGCTATCTTTTCTATGACGCAGTGTGTCCTGGGTTAGGCAGCTCAGGGACTCTCACCATGTAGTTCTGGAATTGGGATCTAAGGAGGTGGAACTTTGGGGTCTCCTTCCTGTCATGTGCAGGCAGAGAGGGAGTCTGCATTTGATCTGCATGGAGAAGAGATGCTGAGTAGCAGGAATAGAAAACTTTGGGAAAATAGAGGGGACACGACATCTCAGCCCCACACTCCCTACCTTGAATCTCAGAAGGCCCCGTGAGACCAGCCAGGAGAGACCACTGTGCTCAGGTTGCAGATAAACACACTGAGGTCCCAAGCTGCAGAGTGACCACACTGTCACAGAGCATTGGTGGCTCCCAAGCGGTGCTTCCTTCACTGTCCCATCAGGTGCTCACACCCATGTAGAGGAAGGAGAAACATGAGTCCACCTGCAGATGCTTGATGTGATTCTTAGCAACCCTGATGGGAAAATTGCCTGATTCTTGTATAATTCCCACCCCAATTTGTATGGATAATGTCAGGGGGACATGCGGGGGAAAGGATGGGGGTTAATGCCCCATCAACAGCGCTGCTGCTGTAAAAGGCAGTGGCATGGAGATCCTCTGCCAAGTGCATGCTATTCTTCAAAGCTTCCATGCTGGCGGCGCTCTGTGGGTCCTGCCTGGTTTCTCCAAACACTGGCCCCGTCCTTGGCTTGGCCCTGACAGTGCCCTTACGCCCCAACCCCCTATTCCCGGGAGGTTGGAAAACCACTCCTCTCCTCCCCCTGGTTTGAAGGAAACAAAATTGACCAATTGATATATGTCTAGGCTGGAGGGGAGTTTGGAGGCTTCCAGAACAAGGGCACAGGTCCCAGGTCCTTGTCACATGGACCACCAAAGTGAGGCCCCAGGGAGCCAGGAGGTGAGAGTTGATTAATGAGGGCCTTAAAAGAAGTTGAGCAGGTCCAAGAAAGTGGGCAGTGGGAGGTAGGAATTGTAATTAAAATGCTCATCTTAGCTCTGATTGCCCTGATGCTGGCACTGCTGGTGGAGAACTGAGGGATGTGGCTTTTGTATGAGGGGCCTTATTGTGGCCCTTTATTATCGTGGCTGAAACTCATCCCACAGCAGACAGTCATAGGTCCTGGAAAACGAAGCCAGCTCTGTTCTTCTGGCTTGAAGTAAGGGGAGGTGTTGGTCTTTATTAAGCAATGGCCTGTCTATGATCCTGTGCTGGTCACTGTATATAATTCAAGAAAGGAGCTGATGTTTCCTGCCCCATTGGCAAAGGGATATCAGTCCCTCAAAATATTTCTCCAAAAAGGAGGCTTTGAGGTTAAGGAAATTTGGAAATCCCTCTCATGGATGACTACCATGCCCTTTATCATGTTAAGGTCCCGAGAAGTCTTGCAGCGAGGAAACCATTTAACTTTGTTCAGCTCAGAATATACCAGCATTACTTGATCATGGAACTAAATTTTCATGGGACTCCATTTGACAGCCCGTGGACATGTAAAGTAAAACACAATAAAATAAGGTAAAATACAGGTGACAAAGCAAAGTAAAGTAAACTACTGGTAATAAAGACATAAGTAAATACCTTTCTTCCCAAAGCACAAGATATTGGGATAGGAGATTTTACACACACACACACACACACACACACACACACACACACACACACACACACACAGAGAATTTAATGAGTGATGTTTTTCTGATTTGGTTTTCATTTCTGCAGGGATGAGTAAACCACTGTTGGGGGGATCCCTTCTCTTGTCTTGTTGAAGAGACAACACACCCACATACACACACACACATACTCCCCCCCCTCCCCCCCAGGTAACTAACTGTGCCTGAGAGACAGGTGGCAGAGGGAATGGAGATCAGCAGGAGTGGAGGGAAGTGGAAATGTCAGTGGGCTGGGAGGAGCAGGTAAAGGATAGTAAAGCAGGAAGGACGGGTCCAGGGGCCCTGATTGGGTCCCGTCCCAGACTCGGGACCGCTTTAGCTGTCCCTCACTGGTTCTCCCAGGCTGTGGGAGCAGAGCACGAGGACCCTGGCAGAATTCTGAGGTTTGCTGCCCTGTGCAGAGCCAGCCAGTGAAGGGTTGGCCATGCCCTTCTCTGGGGACGCTTCCTGCCCTGTGAGGCCAGAGAGGTGCTGGTCAGTTGAGGGGCCACTCTAGTTTGTTCACTTAGCCACATGCTGAGGCTGGAGGGCAGAGGGAACGTGGCTCTGGGTGCTTTTGGTCACCCATGGACTGCCTTGTGCTCCCAATCTCTGCCGCCTCAGGACTGGCAGGGAGTCGGGGAGCCTGTGCTTGTGGCCCTGATCTGGGACGTGTTTCTGTGTGACCCGAGGAGGATGTGACACATGCGTGCAGCCGGCAGCCAGGCAGCACCTGTTGAGGGACACAGCTGTGCCAGGGCGAGGGGCATTTTTGGCTGCTGTCTCACGATGCCCCAGCAGCTGCCTGGGCGTTTCCCCACATTCCACGTGTGACGCTGCTGTCGGGAAGCCCTGAGTGGGGAAGAGCCTCCCGGGTCAGCAGGCCGTCACCACCACGGTGACCCGCACCCGAGACAGCACAGGCTCGGTTCCACTGAGCAGATTCGGTGCCTGGTTTCAGCCGCCAGACCAAGAGGCAGAAGCAAGTTTATGGCCAAGGGCTCAAAGTGAAATTTGTTTTAAGTTATTAAAATGCATGGCGTGTTACAAACAGGAGGTGTGTGGGGGTGTGGGTGGGGGAGCAAAGGCCAAGGGTAGGCAGGGATGAGGGAAAGAGAGAGAGAGCGAGCACAGAGATGGGAAGGGGCCTGTCTCTAACCAACTGGCTCTTCCTGATGAGACAATTAGCAGGGAAAGGTTTGGGCTGCATGAAGAAGAAAAAATGCAGAAGTAGATGAGCTTTTTTCAAAGAAAGGCAAGCCAAGAAGTTACTTCGAGGCTTTCTGAAGACCTCATCGTCCCAGTCCTCCTTCCAAGCCATGCGGGACACAGGCGGGCAGTGGCAGGAAGCACAACTGAGCAGAATTCCGCTCCAGAATAATATTTTTTTCTCATGCAACTCCTTTAATCCAGGGACCTTAAAACACTTCACACATTTGCAATAATTGAACCTCATCACATACCTGTGGGAAGGAGGGGTGTTATTTTGCTCATTTTATATAGAGGTGAACGGCAGCTCAGAGAGTTGGAGAGAAAATGTTTCCAGAGCCCTCAGTGGGAGAGGAGCCCCCGGCGGCCCCTGGGCCGCTTCCCCACAGGCGAAGCCAAGAGGCGGTACTTGGTTCTGCAAATTTCACAGTAAATGAAAATATATGAATTTATCTTAAAACTATAATACAAATAATTTTAAAACAGTAAATATATAAAGAAATGCAAAATATAGAATAAAGTGATTTTAAAAATTTAAAAATCACAGTTTACTAAGATTTCATTCATTTTTGCCCAATGGCTTCGTTTGATGCTCCCATCTTGCCTTCTCCACAAGTTGAAGAGGCAGCAATTCAGGAAAACGGGCTTGTTTCCAGAACAAGAAGAAAACTGAAGGGTTGTCTTTCGCTGGTGGTGAGACGAGGGGAAGGGCGGAGGGGAGGCAAGGGGAAGAAAGGGAGTAGGACAGGAGGAGAATTGCCCCCCTAGTTTTGGTTGAAAGAGCCCAAGAAAATAATTGTCTTACGTTGACCTCAGAAGAGCAGAAGGTGCTAAGAGCTCTGTGAGCTTATGCTTCCAACTGGGCTTTTCCTTCTCAAGTTAGGCTTTCTATACTGATGTCCCGGCTCTTCCTCAGGCCCTGGGCTAGAGGGAGGTGGAGGGGCTGGGTGGGCAGAGGGGCTGCAACCTCAGGTCTCGAGGCGTCTCATTTCTGTCTGTGCCCATGCAACTCACTGGGCATCTGCCCTTCATGGTCTGCATCTGAAAGGCAAGAGGAGACACTGGCCCCTAAACTCACAGGACAGTAGGCGTCCTATGCCAATTTCTGCAAGGCTTTCATCCTCATTGGTCCAAGACTGGTGTGTTAATGCACCCTAATCATGGGAATATCAAAGAGTCCTTGCCGTCTGGGTAGCACTGAGTCTGCAAAATGCTTTCACATAATCTCCCAGCAGCTCCGTGTGAGGCCGGGCTCCACAGACATTCAACGATCTCATTTCAACACTCCCTTCATTTTCACTCCAGGACCTTTTGAAGGATGTCATTGACCCAAGCGCTTCCCTCCAAACTCTTGGAATAATTATAAACTACCACTAGCAGAGACACTGGTCTGGGCAGACCTCCCTGGCAAGTGCTGGTCAGTCCTGGTACTCAGACAATTTACAAGCGAAATTGTAATGAATTCACTTTTGTTGGACTGTTTCAGGTTAGTGGTCAACATCGATAAAATGGAATTGATAATTCTACCTGCCTACGTGGTCCAGCTGACTGGGACCTTTCAGAGGATGCTCTGGGTTCCCAGAGCTTGTCAGGACATTGCAAGTCTGAGTTATGTATCTCCTCTCTTCTCCATCCCTCTTCTCCTCCCTTCCATTCTCTGAGCAACCAAAATATAAGGATCAATGAAATCATGCAAGAGAGCTTAACTTTGAAAGGGAGGGAACTGCATAAATAGAGATCTTTCTGCACTTTTAGATACTATTAATGTTCTGACTTAACAAAGCTTACTATATATAAGCATATAAGTATGTAATATAAATATAAATATATTATAATATTAATATATTTATATATCACATAATATATTATAATAAATATAGAAAAATATAATATAGATATATAATTATATAAATATTGATTAAGTGGTGTAAATATAGTTCCCTTATCTCGTCCAATTTGGGGACAATATGTAGGGAGAGTTGGGGGGTGGGCTCAGAGATTTTCATCCTCAGTTACTCAGCAGGGAGATGCTTTTCAGGCTGCCCCAGAGGGTGGGGGAGCCACTGCAAGTGATACCCTGTGTCACAGTGCATCCCATTAACTCATGGCTACATCTTGAGAAAAATTCTCAGAGGTCAGGAAATTCCCAGCAAAGGCTCTCATTCCTCCTTCCGCTGGCCCTGCAGTGAGAGCTTAGGTAGGGTCAGGCCGGAGCACATTTTTGAAAAGGAAAAGGCAAAGCTTCTGCTGCTTCTGTGGGTCTGTGGTCGGGAAGGGTCCGAGCAGGGTTGGGGCAGGCCTGGCCGGGGCTGCGGAATGGGCCTCAAGCCCCAGTGACCGGGGCAGCAGCACTGGTCTGCTTCTTCATTCGAGACTTATTTTTGTGAAAGTTGTTTCGTTTTCCCTCCTTGGCTTTGTTTCCTCACGGGGAGCAGCATCTTTCCTTCTGGGCAAAGCAAGATGCCCCAGACCTCTCCTTCCAATGGGTAGGGCCAAATTTAGAGTCTGGGTTGCTCATTTAAGCTTTGTATGTAACTGAGCCTGGCACCAAGGGTTATCATTAGGGGGATATCATTAGGAGGAATGGCATGAAACGAAGAAAAGGGAAAGGGCGGACCCAAAGTAGGAAAGATGTTTCCAGGAGAGACACAGTGGCACGGCTGGGAGGTCCAATCTCCGAGGAATTCTTAGAAGGGACTGGGTATTAGAAGCGCCTGCATGGGGCAGTTAGGGAACCTGGTGGGGCCCCCCCATCTCCTAGGATTATTTGCTTCCAAGTGCGGGGGTGGGGGGATTGTTGCAACATGTGACAACAGACACCGAGGCATCAGCGCTGGAGAGCCAGGGCCTGCTCCCTGGGCTGCAGGGATGGCTGACAGGAGCAGGGTATGCCACTCACTGGGTGTGCACCGTGTGTCCAGAGCTGGGCACTGTCACTTGGTCCACATGACAATGGACTCTGCCGTGCCACTGCTATAGGGAACACCCTTGTCTAGAACCTGAGTGCTTGTTGCCTTGGGCAATGGGGCCATCCGCCCCTCCCTCCTCTCCAGGTGCCCACTGCCTTCTCACTCAGTGTGGGGTGACAGCTTGGCAAGGCGGCTTCTTCTCTAAGGTGCTGTCCCGGCTGAGCTGCTGAGTGGACAATCCCCAGAGGTCCTGGAGCCTTGTCCTGTGAAGAAGGCCCAAGTGAGCCCTGTGTGGCCAGGCAGAGCACTGTCCCACCTTGCGTCCTGCTGCTGGGCCTGGGTCTGTTGACTGTCCTCCGAGGAGCTGGCAGCCTGGGGTTCCAGTTGTTCCCCCAGCCCCGCCAGACTGTCTCTCCTCCCTGCATTCCTGGTGGCGGCCCAGCTCCCTGTGACCCGGGGTTCTAATATTCTTGGGTTTGCTCAGACTACCCAGCTGGCTCCGCTCTGGGCTTCCTGGCCTTGTTAAAGCCCAAATGCCGGCTTTTACAACCCTGCTCTTTCCATGAAGTTCATCAGGCAGCCCTCTCTTTTACAAGCGAGATGGCCCCTTTGGTGCACTCTCTCTTTGGAGTGGGAGGGGCAGGGAGCACGGGCTTCAGTGGGTCTGGTCTGTGCCATGTTATTTTTTTTAACGATAGTCTTAAAAAGTGAAGTTCAAAGGTGAGTGACCCTCCAGGAGGAAGAATTAACTGGGTTGATTTGGAAGCTTTTCAACTCTGGAGGCATTGCTTGGGAACATAATCTATTTCGAATTTTTCTTCCTGAGCCCAAGCTGGTTATGGTGTGGGAACAGCTTTTCCATTCTCCCTCTCCCTTCCTCCACACTACAGAAATATTCATGCATAGAACATACAGGTTGTATAAACATCTCTTCAAAAATCACATAAAGATATTATATATAGTCACACACGTCTCCTTCCAAATGGATATGTTCGCAGAGACACAGAGAGAGATCCTTCACACCCTATACATAAAAACAGCCAATTTAGAAATTGGCAGAGCAGCCCTGCCTAAGTGAGTTGAAAAGCTTGGCTTGGGGCTTAACAAACAACCCCATAAAAGCCACGCTTGCTTTTATTGAACAGTGATGCATGAAAGACCCAGGGTGGCCAACTTGAACGAAGGCAGGAGCCAGCCTCCCCAGTAAGGGCCATAAAGGGTGGCAGGAAAGTTTCTTTTTGCTGAAATCCAATCTTTTCCTAGAAAAAAAATTTGCTTCACATACAGTTGGCCGGACTTTACTCTTGTGCTTTCTTCTGCTATAATGTCATCTTAGCTCCTTTAATGCTCAAGATGTTACTTTTACATATGGTCTTCTCACCTCCAGCCTTACCCCCTCCCCCCCATTCAACCTCCACAGTGCTGGCTGCCAGGGTAATCTTAAAATTGCAAATCAAATCTATCACTCTCCTATTTAAAACCCCTCAGTGGCTCCCTATTGCCCGCTAAAGTTCAAATTCCTTAGTTTCACAGACAAGCTCCTCAGCTGGCCTTGTTGCCTTTTAAGCCATTTCATGCAAGTCTCCTAGACCTGTACCCCCCCCCCCATTTCAAACTGTCTTTCAGGCCACAGTCTCCCAAGCTTCAAGGATTTATTTGTACATAAAACTCCCTCCACCTGGAGTGCCCTGGGGATATGAATGGAACAGTGATAGCATCCGCCACTCGGCGCAAGGGGGACTGGAAGCTGATGGGGTGGGTGGGGGTGGCACTTTCAACTAGGTGTTTAGAAATGGTCTCTTGAGAAGGTGACTTTGAGCAAAGGCTGAGGGATGTGAGGGGGTGAGCCATGCAGATATCCAAGGGAGGAGCATTCCAGGTATAAGAAAAACAAGTGTAAGGGCCCTGAGGTAGGAATGTGCCCAGGACCTTCAAGGAGCAGAGTGAATGAGTATGAGATGGGACTAGTACCCTGGCTTGGGACCATGGGGCTCTTGAACTGAAACAATTCCCACATTTTTTCTGTGGCCAGTGGTGCTAATGAGGATATGTGACCCCAAGGAGATAGCAGCTTGGCTGTGAGATGCTTGAAGGGTTAAAATCACTTTGCTTGTGAGAGTAGAATAGGTCTAAAAGTGGATCTAGAAGTGTCAGGCTCTGGACTTTGCTTTCTTCCAGCCTATGTCCACACATATCAGCAAAGCTATTTTAGAATTTTTCACCCTGGTGATAGAAAAAGGAGACATCTTTGAGGATGAAGTAATATTTAGGTCCAGGACCGGGTAAGTGACCCTCATCCTCAGGGCCTCTTTGGGTGCTCAACCCACATCTGACCTATAACATTCTCAAGAGCAATTTATCGTGTTAGTTCTTTCCTCTTTCTATCTTACAAAAGCCCTAGAAATGTCATATATAGACCTTCTTTCAAGCACTTGGATAAAATTGCGAATTAAGTTATCATACTTTCCCCCACCTGTCTTATTATTGTGGTAAATTATATACAGCATAACATTTATCATTTTAACCATTTTTACATGGACAGTTCTGTGGCATCAAGTAGCTTCACACTGCCGGGTAATTATCACCCTCATCACCTCCAGAAGCCCTCAACCTCCCCAGCTGGAACTCTGCACCCACTAAACACTGACTCTCCCCCCTCCCTCGGCCACTGGCAACCACAGTTCTCTGTCTCCATGAATTTGACCACCCAGACACCTCACACCAGAGGCATCATACAATATTTTGTGTATTGGCTTTTGGATGGCTTATTTTCCTTAGCATAATGTCTTCAAGATTCATCATGTAGCAGCTACCAAAATTTCCTCTTGTTCTTAAGCCCGAATGAATCCCATTGTGTGTGTGTGTACACACACATGCACATGTACCCATTTTGTCTACCCATTCATTCAGCCAGGGACACTTGGGCTGCTTCCCCTTTGGCTACTGTGGACGACGCTGCTGTGAACATGGGTGCAGGCACCTGCTTTCGCTCCTTCCTCTCCCTCCCTCCAAGGTCCTGCTCGGGCAGGAGCACCTTCTGGCTCTTTAAACCGGCCTCTGTGGCTGCCCTTCTCCCTTTCCAGCTGCTTTGCTCTATTAAGTCGATTGATGGTGAATACTCTTTAGCTCAACCCTCAGCCATTAGGAAATTAGAGGCTGGATAATTCACATCGAAATAAAGGGGCGATGACTTTTCCTGTGTCACTCCTTGGGAAGTCACTAATGCTACAAGAAACAGAGACCAAGGATTTCCCCAGGGCTGGGTCTTGACCCCAGAGGGTGGCCCCTCAGAGGTTGGGGGCTGCAGTGGTTTGGCAGTGTTCTTCCTAGGAAAGTGAGAGGGCACATCCTGGCCAGAGCTACTGGGCATCTCTTCGGAGGGCCTGGTTGTAGCAGAGCCTGGGTGAGGCCAAGGCCATGGTTTCAGTGGCCCCTGGGCCAGCCAGTCCCACTCAGTGGCTATAGACTGCACTGCTACTCTCAGGCAGCTGGCCTAAACAACACTTGAATTTCAACAGAAAAAGAGATGAAAATTGCAAAAGAAGTCTACATGTAAAAATTTCACATACTTTCAAAACAGAGGAGGCCCAGGTATGAGAGAAAATGGGCCAACGCGGATGAGCACTGGTAGGGGAGTCAGCCACTGACATCAGGATGTGGGCCTTGTCAGCTGTGGGCTTTGTCCAAACTATCCCAACTCTGAGAACCTTAGTTTCTCCATTTGCAAATGGGTAGAAGTCATTGTCGAGTAACCTTGGCTGGGTATTAGTATAATCACCTGGGTGCTTTTAAAACACAGGATGCCTGGACACGATCCTGAAGATCTCAATTTAATTGGTTGGGGGGGCTTCAATAGTGTTTACAAAGCTCCCCTGGTGATTTTAATATGCAGTCGAGGTGGCAGATCACAGGCCTCAAGTGTAGCAGACCCTTTACAAATGTTAGCTCTCCTTCTCTGCCCTCCTTCCACACCTGCAAAAATTCCATAAAGCACATTCTTTCCTTCATGCGGAATAGCCTCTGGCATTAGCTGCCCTGGTTCATACCCCAGCTCTGTGATGGTGAGCAGGTTTCTTAACATCAGAGCCTCAGTTTTCCCAACGGTAAAATGGGATTGAGAACAGAACCCACTTCATAGTTTTCCATGCAGATTAGGCAAGATCATTTAACATGCAGCTTGGAGATAGTAAGTATTCAGTAATGTTGGCTTTTATTGTGAGAATGGTCAGTGTCATCAGGAATCCCCTTGTCTCCAAGCCAGCCAGCCCTTCTCGCCCCTCCAGAGCAACCCACCCTCCTCTCCCCTGCAGAGGCTGTCCAGCTCCAGCTCTCCTGCTGAGCCCCGTTCCTGGGAGATGTCTGGTGAGAACTTGGGATCCGATTGAGTCAGAGGTATCTGTAGACTTGACTCACCAGGTCTTAAAACCAGAAGATTGCCCTGTGGTTCTCATGACGTTCCTGGAAAATAAAAGAAGTGAATATTATTGGGCTGAGTTCATCAGACACTCAACCCTCCCTTTTGTGTGCCGGGCATTCCTAAAGGAGCAGGCAGTAACCCAGCCAAGTCTGAACCATCAAAGGCAGGGGCCCGGCTGCAGTGCTGAGAGATGCTGCTTCTCCCGCAGACAGGTCTGGTCCCCTTCCCACAGGCTCTGCCTCTCTGGTTCCCCAAGGCTACACAGTTTCTTCTCCCTCCAGGCTCCTGGGAAAATGTTCCCAAGGGCTGCCTTTGGTGAGGTGTGTCAGAGCTCGGCTATGCTGGAGGGCTGGGTGTGGTCTGGGAAGGGGTCACCCAGACTCCAGAGAACAAGAAAGGAAAAGTTCCCTTTCTAGAACCAGAATTTCTGGGATCTTGCACTGAAACAGGAGCCAGCTAGGGTACCCATTTCTCTGATGCCTCCTTTTCCCCATGCCCCATATCCCTGCCAATAGTAAATCTTAATGTTCCCACATCCCAGCTGTCTGTAGAGTCTTCTGTTCTGCACCCCTAGAGCTACAACTCCAGCAAAAGCCACTGTCATTTTGTCATTTTTCACCTGCACTTGGAACCTCCTAACTGGTCTCCCTGCTCCTATTCTGTCTACCTCCTGCTCAATGCAACCAGGTGAATTTTTCAAACTATAAAACCTATCATGTCACACACACTCTCATGCTTAAAACTTTTTCAAAGCTTTCCATTGCTCTTAGGATGAGCGCAAAACTCCTTAACGGGTTCAACAAAGCCATGCGTATCAGGATTTGGTTTGTCTGTAACAGAAAACTCAATTTAACAGGGGTTTGGATAGGTAGGATTTTTATTTTCCCGTATGCAGAAGAATCTGCAGTTGAATGAGCTAGAATTGACAGAACAGTTCCTCAAAGTTATCAAGGACTCATTTCTCTGCTCTGTCATCCTCAGCATATGGTTTCCACCTCATGGTCCAAGAGGGCTGCTTGAGCACCAGCCACTGCAACCAAATCCCAGGCACAGGAAGGAGAAATTGCACACAGCACTTCTGCTTGCATCCCTCTGCCCAGAATGTAATGGCATGGCTACAGCTAGCTGGAAGAGAGGCTGGGAAATGTAACCTTTCTTCTAAGTGTCATGGACCAGCTAAAAAGGAGGCAGAAGAGGAGAGTGGATATTGGGTGACAACTGGCAGTGTGTATCACCACTACACCTCCAGATCCCCGCTCTCCTCTTGAGCCGCGTCTCACCTCATGCTTCCTTCCTGTGCTGTTTGCACTCCCGTCCTGCTGCTTCTCTCTGGGAGGCCCGCGTCTTTGCAGTACTCCTTCCTGCCACCGGCCCTTGCTCATGCTTAACTGCTCATCCTTCGGAGCTCTGCTCAATCAGCATTTCCTCAGGGACTCTTCCTTCATTAGGTCAACCCGCTTTAGATGCTCATAGCATGAAGATTGTGTCACTGTTTCAATTACATATTTGTGCAATTATCTGATGATTTCCTGCCCCCGCAGTGAGGTCAGGGTTTAAGTCTGGTTTTGCACACTATGGGGCATTCTGTGGGACATACCATAGGTGCTCAATAAATATTTGTTGCATGAATGAATGAATAAATTTAGCTATTATCTAATAGCTAGGACTCAGCAAATAATTTTCCCAGACAAGTGGTGGAGGGTGGCCAGGAGGGCTGGGGAGAGGCAGTGGAGCAGGGAGAGTTCTGAAGGATTCGTTCAGATCAAGTAGGCTCTTGGGTGTGGAAGGGGAAACACTGACTGAACCGGAACTCGGGAGGCCTGTTTTCTGGTCTCAGCTCAGCCCCCAGTAGTTGGGTCACTGCCTGGAGACAGTGAGAAGACAGTGAGAAGTGGTCAGATGCTGGATATATTTGAAGGCAGAGCCTACAGCCATTGCTGGCAGATGCAGAGGGGTGAGAGAAAGAGGGGTCAAGGATTAGTCTTGTGGGTTTGGCTGAAAAATGGAAGGTCATTTACTGAGACAGGGAAGACCGGGAGAGGAGCAGGTTTTAGGGGGCTGATCAAAAGGCTTATTTTTGAATGAATGCAGGTTCCCATAGCCCCCTGGCCTTACATTTCAACTCTTTCACAGGCATCCCCCAGAGAAAACCAAAGCCCCAGGATGGTGCCAAGGGGGTGTAAAAATGATAAAAAATGTTGGCCTTTTCAAAGCACACAGTTGCCAGCCAAGAAATGATTCAGCCTGACTTAGCAATAACACTGAGTAGAAAGTGGCCAGAAGTGGTCACTGTCTGCGAAAGATCAGGGATGAGGGAAGGCATATCCACGCTTGATTGCTGTAGAAATCTTGGAAAATTCAGAAAACTATAATCCCATCACATTTCTAACATCATCATGTGTTATTTCTCAATCCTTATTTTACACAGTTTCTACAGGCAGTTGAACTCATCCACATAACATGATTTGGCAATTTCCTTTTCTCGCTAAACAGTGGAGCACGTGTTTCTAAACTGCTTTCCGGAGAGTGTGCACTGATCTACTCTACCTGAAACAATATCTTAGAATGCCTCTCCCCTGGCAATCTGGTCAGCAACGAGCGTTAGCATGAGGATACTTTGAAAACTTTATAAGTGAAAAATGGCAATTCATTATTCACAATTATTCCAATTCATAGTCATTATTTTAATTTGCAGTTCTTTTATTTCTAGAATGAACACTTCTCAAATGCTTGTTAGTTACATATATTTTTCAACATATATTTCAGTATATATTGCTCTCTATATATTTTCAATATATATTTTAACTCAATTATTATTTTAATTTGCAATTCTTTTATTTCTAGAATGAACACTTCTCAAATGCTTTCAGTTATATATATTTTCTATATTTCTATACATTTTTCTCTATATATTTTCAATATACTTCAACTCATAATTTATCATTTTAATGTGCAATTAAACATATTTAACACATATGGGATATAAGTATATATTTAATATGTATATAATATATATAATGCACTTTCAAAACTGACTTTTGTGAAGTCAGTTTTCAGAATCACTGAAATTTACTGAAACTTCATCTTCCCCATCTCAAGAAGCAGCATCAGCCCAAAATGGTTGGCTGTGTGTGGGAGGGAGATGGCAGGAGCAACGGGAGAGGAAGGAGTGCCAGGGCTGGAAAATTTGGCCTCGGTTGGTGGATGACCCCGGTTTACATATCAGACTCTAATACACCTGACTGAGGCTGAGGCTCCAGGCTTTGCGAGCAAACCAGTGCTAATAGCTAGTAGACATCTGCTGTGCAGCTCTTTGGGTTTCTGCCCCAATCTGATCGGCCAGATGGGTCTTGGTATCCACTGAGAGGCAACCTGAGCACTCCTTCAGGGTAGGGATGCTGTCTGGTTTGGCTGTTTCCAGGCCCTGGTACAGCATCTGGCACACAGTAGGGCCTCAGTACCTATTTGTTCTATGACTGAATGATAGATGACTGGGAGGGAGGAGACTCTGTTCTCTGTTCTGTTCTAGATGTGTCATGAAACAGCAAGTCCCTTTCTTTCACTGGCCCACACCTCTACATCTTAATAAGTAGTTAATCCAGTCATAGCAACGAGCCCTTCCAACTCTGAAATTCTGTGAAAATACCGAACCCATCTTTGCTTTAGTTTCCTCTTCTGTGAAACCGGATGAAAATATTGACTTCCTATAAAGTTGCCAGATAAAATATGGGACACCCAGCTCAATTAGAATGTTAGATAAACATGGAATACGTTTTTTAGTATAAGCATGTCCTAAATATTGCATAGACTCCATAAATAATCGAAGCATCGAATGATTAAATGACACGCAGCTGGATCAGTTTATTGCATTTGGAGTTGTGTTTCTGGCCCGATGATGATTATATGGCATTCATTCAACAAGTATTTATTGAGCATCTACTCTATGCCAGACACAGTTTCGGCCCTGGTGACACAGCAGAGAATGAAATAAGCAGTGTCTCTCATTTCATAGGGCTTACATTCTAGTTAACAAAAAACTACATAAAATGTCAGGTGCTCATAATTCTCAGAAGACTAATAAAGCAGGATGAGGGTCAGGGACCAGGTGAGGGGGTGAAGGAAGGAATTAAGGAGACTGATTAATTAACCCTCTGCACCTGAGAGCCCCCAACCTCCCCCAACTCTCCCCAGGGTCTGGAACAGCAAGACCCTGACATTATTTTGTAGTAATCCCTGAAGCTGCACAAAAATGACGTCATTGATTCAAAAGCCTATGTCCCAAATCAGGGATAAAATGATCAGCTGTGGATGGAAGAGACCTATAAATCATTTAGCCCAGATTTTAGCTGAGCTGGGGCTGAAACCAAGTGTCCTGATAGCCAGGTGAAACCTCTGGGAGGTGATTCTGTTTTTCAACTCTGTTGGCCAGTTAGGCTGGGGTGAGTCCTGACAACTTGATGTTTTTTGAAGTTTTAGCTGAAACCACAGCGAAGGGCTTTCCTCTTTAAGAACCTTCACACCCCACCCCTGCCACCCCCAAGCCAGTGCCCCTGGTTCAAGGCTTTGCTGGAGGCTATTAAGCTAATGGCAAGTGAGGCCACCTCTTTTATTCCCCTGGAAGCTGAGAAGTCATCAGCATCAATATAGTTATCAATATAGTTACTATTTTCATGATCACATTAGATCTCCAGGGTGCTCCTCTACTCCTGGTTACTTTGATTTCTACAATCATAAATCCTACGCTTTATTTGCCACTTGTCTACTTGGTCTACACCCTCGCTACCCAAAGTATGGTCCCCAGACCAGCAGCATCCTCAGCACCCCTGGGAGCTGCCTAGAAATGCAGGGTCTCAGACCCCACCCCTGACCTACTGAACACAACCTACTCTTTAACAATGTCCCTGGGGAATGGCAAGCACATTAAAGTTTGAGAAATGTTGCCCTAGAACATTCTGTGTGCTTGCCCCTATTTCATTTTACACACGAGACTTCTATTTGGTTTAATATGAAGGGCTCTTGTCTCCTACAAGAGTTGGATGTGTGAAGCTCATTAACATCTTTCCCAAGTAAAACCAGATCAAACAGTCTAGAGAGTTTCTCCTTTATTCTTTTCAACTCATAGGAGTTATGTGCTTAGAAGTGTCTTCGATTCTTGTTACACAAAATAAGATCCTCACAGAAACCTGAGGAGATTATGTTCTGGTGGAGGAGAGGCAGTTCTCTGAAAGCCAACAGCAGAAAGTACCCATGACATTTCTATCAGGGAGGTTTGCTGGCACGTGAGTGGCTTCTCCTCAAAGGTTGTCCTTCAAGAAACAATTGCCTCCCTGGTCCCATCAGACACAATTCTCCACCACACAAACTGGACATCGGGCATCCGGGGCCCGTGAGGACGTTGTTGGGAGCTGAAGTCAGGACAGATGAGGGAACAAGCTGTCACCAGATGATTAGGGCCTCTCTGAGTCTCAGCCAGACGCAGACGAAGGAACAGCTCACCCGTGACGGGGGGTAAGAGTGCACATGTTCACATGCACTGGGGGATGTGTTTACTCATTGACTCATCATGTCTCCCTCCCCACCAAGGCAATCAAGCAGGCTCTGCCTTTGAAAGGTGTGGCGTCGGTGTCCCTGAAGGACAGGGCATACAGGTGGGCGCCCAGACAGACAATGTGGAAAGCCAAGAGCTGACACTCTGGCTGGAATTGGGAGAGAGGCCTCCGAGACTTGGCTCTGGTGAAACGCAGACCTGCTTCCAGGGTGAGCACGGACCATCTCCCCAAAGGCGGTGATCAGGGAGGGCGCTGGGGCAGCTGAGCTAAGGTGCTTGGCACTGATGCGGACCCTTTGATCTGAGGCTGGTAAACTCTGCCACCATGCCCAGTCACAAAGGGCTGCCGCCCACCTTCTACCTGGAGGCAAGGGATTAGGAGAGAGGAACAAAGGCAGGTTTGTCTAGTGCTTCCAGGTCTTGAGTGCTGCCCACTGTGAACTTAGATCAAGGTTTCAAGTTGACGACCTTTGGAGGCAGATCAGTCCAGGAGGGGTCCCCAGGGGTCACTGGGCCCAACATTCCTGTACAGATGGGGAAATGAAACCAAGTCCCCAAGGGGGTCTGGCGTAGCAAGAACCAGCACTAAAGTCTTCTGGCTCCTGGCTTCAAACTCTTTCAATCCCCCACCCCCACCCCAGAGCTTGGCTTTGCTGGGACAGTGGGGGTGCCGTCTGTTTAACACACTTCTGCTTCTGAGAAGGGTGGGAAGGACCCTGCTATCTCAGTCTGCACCTGCTGTCCTCGGCAAGATTGCCTCCAAATGGGCTGCAGCTCGGGCCCCTGCAGGAACCCCCTCCCTGTGGGCGCAGGAGCGCCACCTCTTAGACCCCAGAGGTGCCTGCCACGGTGCACGGGCGACTCCCTGATTCTCCCGGCCGCGGATTCCAGTGCCGGGCGCCCACCCTGCGCGCTTTGTACCCCAACTGCTCACATAACCCTCTCTTCCTCATTGGATTGACCGTCTGGGGCAGGAAATGACCTCTCGCCTGCTCCCCAGTTCCTCCCCCAGTCGCTCAGTACCCAGCGCGGAGCTGGGCATGCAGCGGACAGCGAGCGCCCGAGTGACCCTTTCTCCTTTCTTCCTTGGCAGATTCCGAGCCCAGTACCGTGGACTCCCAGTCTTCGGCCACCTTGTTCCTCTCCTCCGAGGAGCCCGGCCCCTCCACCGCCGCCCTGCCTTCCCCCTCCTCCTCCTGCGAGCCCCGGGCGTTCTCCCCCGGCCCCTCGGCGCTGCCCCCGCCCTTCTCCGCAGCCCCCGCGCCTCCGGGCTGCAGCGCCCCCCGGCGCGCCGGCCTCTACTCGGTGGTCGCGTCCTCTCCAGAGGCGGCCCCGCGCCTCCTGGACTGGCTGCCGGGCTGCCCCTCGGCCACCCCTCCGGGCGTCCGCGGGGACGAGCGCGAGCGGCCGGCGCCCGCCCAGGGCCCGGACAGGGGCCGCGCCCCGCGCCCGGGAGCCGCGGACCCGGGAGCCTCGCCGCCGCGCGCCCCGCCCGCCGCCCCCGCGAGCTTGGAGGCCAACGTGGGGCACATCCTGGTGGAGCTGCGCACCATGAACGGCCACCTGGACGTCATAGCGCGCGCCCTCACCAAGCTGGCCTCGTCCCTGGGGCCTCAGCCCCAGCCCCTGCCGGACGCCGCGGATGCCAACTAAGGAGCGCAGCGCGCACGGGACTGTGCCTCCGAGCCACGCTCCGCAACAGGATCCCCCAGGACGCCAGGCACCCCGCCTGGGCGCCACCCGTGAGCCAAGCAAACCCAGCAGAAGAGGGGATCTTTTCTGATCAACCTGCTGAGCGGAATGGACCTCCGCTCGCATTTCACTCTGAAATGAGGGCGCTTTCCGCAACATCTCCCACGAGAGGCTTTTCTCAGCGCCCCCTGCCCCACTCCTCTGGGCTCTCCAGGCCCCTCAAATGTCCTTCTCTTGTTCGGGAAAAGGCCCTGAGCCCCTGGAAGGAAAGGCGCCCCCAAACGGTGGTGGGACCGTGGGAAAGATGCTCAGAGAACCAGCCTTTCACATCCCACACCTGCGGCTTCTGGGCAATGGGGAGGGGAGGCAGGTGCAAAGCGTGTTACAAAAGCAGTAGCAGTTCAGGGGCGCTCGGGCCTTCCTCTCTGGCGTTGTGGATGGGGTGTCTGATCTCTGGTGACTTGTACGTGTTTCTTTAAAAAAAAAAATGGGGGGGAAATTTTTTTCTCATAACCACATTTTTAAGACGTTTGGAAAATAGAGAAGTGAAAAAAAAAAAAAACATGTATCTGGAGAAGGGTGGGGTATTTAAGTCTTTCTTATAAATAAGAAAGTATTTTGTGTAATAAACAAAGCTTTTATATACGCTGTCTGGTGTTGGCCTCTCTCTGCCATGTTTCCTCCTTTTCAGGGCCCACTCTTTCTGTTCTTAGTTTCTTGTCCCAGCCCTCCTCTACCCTTGAGTCTTGTTTCCACTGTTCCCATGCTTGCGAAGGATAACCTTCTAAAGGTTCTCACGATTCTTTTCTAAAACTCCCCAATCTCCCTGATTTGGTAAACACTCTCCTTTCCTCTGGATTGGAGCAGAAACCCAGTCGCAGATACCAGGAACACCACCCTCCCCAACTGTGACAACCAAAAAAAAAGCCTCCTGATTTTGCCGATGTCCCCTGGCTGAGACCTAGATGGAATTTCAGAAATCTAGACTAACCTGTGGCCTCCAGGATCCGACTTCCCATAATGAGGCAGGGTTCTCTCAACCTTCTTATTTGAACTAGACCTTGAATAAAGTGTGATCATTTGCCAGAAGCAAACACACTGCTCTTTTCCCAGAAACAAACTAGGGGTCGGAAAGCATGTTGGGTAAAGTGCCATCCCCGAGCATCTGCAGGGCTCACAGCTGGTGCGCTGAGGCTGGTGGCTGTTGGCCTCCGCACGCGAGAACCGCCTGGAGAACTTGCTAAGGTGCGGAATCTGCTTCTGTGGCTCTGGGTGGGACCTGAGACTCAGCATTTCCAGTCAGCTCCGGGGGGATGCTGATGCTATTGGCCCAAGACACACTCAGTAGCCAGCAAGCAGGGAGGGGTCTGCTGTGGGATTCCTGCTGGTTCCAGTTGCCACTGTTGCCCAGGGATGCTGCTTGTCTTTGCACCCCACCGTGGCCCGGATTTCTCAACCTCCTACAAAACTTTCACTGCACCTCCTTAGGCGAGTGTTTTTTGTTTGTTTTCTGTTTTTTAAAGCCAGGGTGTATTAGACCTAGCCACCCACTTCTAAAGAAGCTTCAACAAATATTGAGCGTCTACCCTGCTGGTGACCCTGGGGACACAAAGATAAATAGAACAAGGGTCCTTTCCTTCAGGAGCTCCAGCCTAGTTCGTGTCTCACACAGACAGGGATCATCAGGTTCTAGTGTGTCCACAGTCTGAGGGGGTGGGAGAAGCAGCAGAGGGTGGTGAAAATGGCAGTCACAGGGAGGCCAGGCTTCTTGGAGCTTGACCTTGGGGGAGATTTATTTAACGCCCCTGTGCCTCAGTCTCTTGATCTGTGTCGGGTGGGCATGGTAGCCTCTGCTCTGCCGAGGCCCATCAGAATCAGACATGGAGGCGACGGGCTCTGTACCCCAGGAGGAGCTGTTTAATGCCTTCCCATGACTAGGGGGTATTGCTGCTTCCTCTCTCCTGGTCCTGTGTCAGGAGGCCCTGGGTGGTGTGAGAGTCACACAACCAGAGCTGCCCTTCCGTCTCTGAGGGACAAAGCCATCCTCCTTCTTTTTCTCAGGAAGAGAATCCATGGCCCACAGTGACCGGCTTTCATTCCGCACTTTAGATGAAGAAACAGCTAAATTGGCATCTAACTGCGGCCACTGGGAGCATCGGCACCAGGTTTTCACTCACGGACTCAAACAGTCTTTGTCGTACTTTTAACTGACTTCTTTTGTATTAGATTAAAAATATATTAAATCTTTTAGGAACAAAGAAGGGCTGGCATACAAATCCCGCATTCAGATGCAGTGACTGATACACACACACGCACACACACACACACACACACACACACACACACACATATATATATGGGATTCTGATTGAAGAGACCAGAGGAAGGAGCTGATATAACACTCAGTCCATCCAGGGAGAGCAGAAAGAAGTCTGAGCTCCTGTCCTGGGTGTGTAGGGCCTTAGACACTGGGCCTGGTCTAGGTTTTTGGAGATGGGGCTGAGGGATGGTAGGAGCAGGACTGGCCTTCACCTTGCAGAAGGCACAGCCAGGGGAGATCTGCCAGTGTCCAGGAGGTGGGGAGAGGATGGAACTGAGTTAATAAAAATCAAAATTTGAAGGGGCTCTGCAGGAAACAAGAAAAACTAGTTTTGTAGATTTTTGATGGAATTTTCCCTCTGAATGATATGAGGCTGTCCCGTTCCCTGTTTTTCCCAAGGCTGAGGGTGTTGTTAGGGTTGGCACAGCACAAGGCAAGTACATGATGTTTTAAGGTGGCAACTGAAAGTCGGCTAAGTCCTGTGGCAGAGAAGAGCAGGCTTAAGCCAAGGAAGAATTTACCAGCAGTTACAGCAGCTCACCTTTGTGAGGTAGTGAGGGGCCTGTTTATGAAGGCATTCAAGCAGAGACCAGATGGGGAGCTACTAATGCTGCAGCAGAAGGGATTCTACACTGGATGGAGCAGTGATTTAAGGGCCCTTTCCCTCTAATTCTGAGGTAATCCTCAGCTCTTCTCTATCTCTCATGCCCACACCAATCCAACAGCAAATCATGTTGGTCCTACCTTCTAAAGAGTTCCATTACTCAACCACTTCTCACCACCTCCATTGCTACCATCGTCAAAGCCAGTATCCTCTTACCTGAGCTACTGCAATAGCCTCCCAACTGGCCTCCCTGTGCCTGCCCTATTCTCACAGAGCAGACAGAGAGAGGACTTTTAAAATATTTCTCACCAGCTTACTCCTCTGCAGAAGCCTCTCCAGTGGCTCCTATCTTATTCAGCGTAAGGATCAAAGTTTTACATAATCTGGTCTCCTATTATCTGCCTGACCTCATCTCTTAACACTCTTCTCCACTTGAGTCGCACAAGCTCCTAGCTACTTCTCCCATGCATGGGGCACATTCCTACCTCAGGGCCTTTGCACTGGCTATTTCTGTAGCCTAGACTGCTCTTCCCTGTATATCACATGACTTGCTCCCTTACCTCCTTCAAGTCCTTGCTCAAACATCACCACACTTCCAAAAGTTGTAACCCCTACTCTAACCCTAAACTTTCACTCCCCGGGTGCATTTCTTTCTCTCCTTTCCTACTTTTTTGACACACACTAATAACCACCCCACACACTATGTGCCTTACTCTATTTTTGTCATTAGAGTGTCAGCTCCATGAGGGGAGGAATTTTTGTCTGTTCTGTTCATTGCTGTCATCTCATAATACTGCCTTTAAAAATAAAACAGTATTTTGTAAAAAGGACACATCAATTGTAACAATTCAGACAATACAAAGGAGAACAATGAAGAACATAAAACCCATCCAAAATTCCACCCCCAAGAGATATTTGGCAGTTGCTCTTTGAAACATCTGTTCCTCTATACAAGTGTGTCTCCATGTGTGCGAAGTTCTGCTTAACTGTGATCATACTATACCAACTCTTTTTTAGCTTGCTTTGTTTTCTAACTTGCTAATAGATGGAAAAAATAGATGTTCTCTATGAAGCAAAATTTACGTAACCAATCTTCTATTTATGCTTCCAGTTTTTTACAATGATAAGCAGGGCTGTAATGACTATCTCTGGGGCATGCATGTGTTTGCTCTTCTGTAATTATGTCTTCAGGTAGATTCCTAGAGATGTGATTGCTGGGCTAGAGGGCACACTTCTTGTTTTAGGTTGCTGCTGTGGCCCTATTAGGTTCAGAAAGGGGAAGTGAAGGACTGGTAGGAGGAACAGAGGGGCTGGGGTGGTTCCATTGAAGAACCCAGGAAAAGGGGGAAATAAAAACAAGGCTGCCTTCTGAAGGTTCAACTTTAAAATCAGCACACAGTACTCCAGATCAGAGAGGTGCAAAGCCATCTTGAAGAGTGAATCCTAAATGGTCGCTCAAATGGTGCATTAGCCTGAGTTTGGCCAGGAAACAGAGCCACCCAGGTTTTTCAGAGAGAGGGGCTGTCATTGAGGAATTGGAAGCAAGACTGTGGGAAAGCTAGGGGAGCATGGAGAGAGCATGGAACCCAAAGACAAGTAACTGCAGGGAAGTGCTACCAACCCTGGGCTGCAGGAGCCAAGGGGGACACAGGGCCCTGTGATTCCAAAGCCCCTGCTCAGAGATGAGTTGCTTCAGTAGGAACCCAGGAGCAACACTGCCAGGCCTCAGCCCCTGTGACCACAGACACTGCCACCTCCAGCCACCCTCAGGTGTCACCAGTGCTGTTGCTGCTGCCTGGGACCCCCATCAGAGATCAGAAGGGAGGCCCTGGCAGTACCTCCCCATCCCAGAACCTAGCTGCAAGCCTTTGGAGGGAGTCTGGGAAATGCAGTTTGTGGGGACTCAGCCTTTGTGGCACAGAACAGAGCAAAGAAGGGTGGGAACACAGCTGATAGCACATAGGCAAATGACAAGCGGCAGCAGTGACTTGAGTCAAAGCAGTGGTCTATCTAAAGATAGCAGCTGTCTGTCAGAGAGCAGGCTTGGCCAGCCATGAGCGCACCAAGCCGCAGGCGCCGTGAGCAGTCCTCACAGCTGCAGAAGAGGGCTTGACCCTCTGGACCGAGCCACAGGTGGATATGGGCATCTGCTACAGCTCAGCAACTGAGTGAGTGTGGCAATGGGAGACTGTCCCCAAGGATGTCTCTACTGCAGCGTGCCCACGGGTTGGGTCTCTGAGCCTTCTTGGTGGGCTGTCAGGCCTTGGATAATAACAGGTTAATGGTATGTGTGGTCACCCCGGGAGACAAGAAGCCAGCCCTGGGACTTGCCCTCAAGAACATCTGCACTAACACTTATTGGGCTCCTGTCAGGTGTCTGGCCCTGTGCTGTGTGCTTTACATATAGGTTCTCATTTATTTCTCACAGTAGGTGAGGTTGGGAGCAAGAGTTTATAAGCCCATTTCATTGACCAGAAAACTGAGGCATAAAGAGATCATGAGATTTGCCTATGGGCACACAGCTGGTAACAGACAGAGCCTGGAATTGGCTATCTACAAGGTCCCGGCTGTGCCACCACCTGGGGCTGCCTCTCATGTAGGGCTTCTCCCTTTCAGAAGTAGGCCAGAGACCTGGGGCTGCCCAGCTGCCTTTGGCTGGTGATTCTCCCCTGGGGTGGCAGCAGAGGTAACAGGCCTCTGAAAAATGCCAGCAAACTGGAATAGTAAACCAGAAAACAGGAGCCCTTGCTCACCCCCTCCCTGCCTCTTTCCCACCAGGCCACAGCGCCTATGAAGTTGTACATATGGGGGGAGGGGGGGAGTTGGGAGAGGAAGAAGTAGACCATGGAGGAAAAGACAAGGTACAAGATAGAGCAGATGAGGGGGGCTGTGCCAACTTGGTGCCTCCAAAGTATCAATATCCTTCAGGGCCTTTAAGGTCAACATTATTAACCACATTACATGAACAAGGTGACTTGGCCATAATTGTACTTTTTCTCTCTCTCACTTCACATTCCCTCAGGCTACCTGATTTAAACAACTGACTCTGCTTAGAGAACCAGAAAATGCAACAATTTCTGCAGTTTCTGTGGAACCCGCATTAGGATCCTGAGTCCCAGGGGTATTCGCTAAGCCTTCTGTGAAGCTGGGGCCCCAGCAAGCAGCAGGCAGCCTCACTCCAGCCTTGGCTTTCACCAATGCGGCTGGCTGGGCACCCGGTGGGCTCAAACCATTTGCGCAAAGCAAATGTGCCAAGCCTCTGATGAGGGCCACCAGGAGCATCTTCCAAGGCCCTCAGCTCTAGTTTTTTTCTCCAAAATGCACCAAGTGCCATTTCTATTGCCCACGTGCTCTCTGGCCCAGCCGCCCCTTCCGGAGGCTCGGGCACTGGGTCCTGTTTACCCCGTCCCCGCTATGCCAATGCCGTTCGGGCACGCAGCTGGTGCTGAGTAAATGTTGATGGAGGGAGCAGTCCCCGGGGTCCAGCCTGGCAGCAGTGGGCTCCACCTCTCACTTCCTGAGGGCTGCCTGGGCTGCTGGACGGGGATGAAGACCTGTCCGTCCACCAGTCTGGTGCTGGCGCAGGAGGGAAGGTCACGGTGACCTGCCTCCGCTGCAGCTTCCTGGCCTCGCCTTTGCTTGTTTTCTGGGAGCCTCGGTGTCTGCCCACAATGGCATGGCTTGCTCAGCTGCCCGGATTCTTGGCGTGGCGCGGGCTGCATCCCGTTCTCATGGTGATCGTGGCAGGGATGGCTGGCCTTCCCAGGCAGAGCAGAACATAGCTCCCGTGTCCCCAAGCAGGGCTCGAACCTAGCAGCTCTGGGGTTTTATGATGCGAGTGATCACCTCAAACTTGGCTGTGCTTTGAACTGGAATGAGCAGATCCAACAGACTTTATCCATTCCTCCCTTTTATATCCCACTGTGTTCCAGAAAGCATTTGAGATGGCTACTTGGAATATCACTTCAGGAGGGCGCCGGACAGCATCTGGCCTGACGCCCTTCACTGTGCTGCTGGGCAGGAAGCTTACTCAGGTTGAGGGACCTGCCCAGGGCACCGCACAGATGTGGAGCGGAGCTGGTTTGGAAGCTCACATCTCCCGAGTCCTGTGTTCTTTCAACCGCAGCACCTCCTGGCTCCCTTTGAGCAAATCTTTCCAATGAGAACGGGACTGCCCGGAGCTGTCAGCCCACCTCCTTCCACACAGCCTGTGCCTCTGACAGTGGACACACACACTGTCACACACACACAGGATGGATCAAAACTTTTTAATGAATACTTTTTAATTTAGTTTTCTAAACCAAGAGCCTGCAGACTATGACCCATAACCTGCTCTTGTTCTGTTGGGAACTAAGAACAACTTTTATATTCTTAAATCGCTATGAAGAAAGAATACGTGACAGACTGTGTGTGACTTGCAAAGCCAAAAATATTTACTATCTGACCTTCTGCAGAAAAAGATTGCCTATTCCTGGTCTCAATGATCCTTTGGTGGTCCACCCGGTGGCAGTGAACAATCTTCCCCGGATACTGCAAACTCCTCTTTCTAGGTAGGTCTGGGCATCTTTATAGGGATCTGACTCAGGAATTCAGACTTTGCCGCTTTCTTCCTTCCTCCATCAGATGCTTGTGACTCTTTTGAGTGGTGTCCTGCTGCTGCTAGAGTTTTCTTTCTGCTGGGTAAATCAAGTGGTAAGATTTCCAAAGGTGAATTAGGGGGTCGAGGCTGGCGATGGACATTTGCTGTGGGGACCCACGTGGGGCAGGGAAGCCGGGCACCACTGCCCAGAGGCATCCTGCAAATGACCTGGCTGGGGCTGACGGGAGGTGGGGGCTGAAGACAGACATTGCCAAAAGGGTGACAAGGAAACTTCCTTTCCCAACATAGAAAAACACAAAGATGCTTGTGATCTGAGTACCTCTTTCCTCCCCATGATGCTGGCTTCTCAACTAGTTCCTGTCTATCGAGGCTGCTCATTTCTTTATAGTCATTGAACCAGAATAACCACAAGCAGAGCCGGAAGCGCACGATAACCCGCTGAACTCTGCATGGCCTTGGCCCGGCTTCTCCCAAAGCACAGACGCTGCCCTGGCCCTGCAGCTGCGAGGTATCCAGCGAGCGCCCAGCAGAGTCTGAAGCCCCAGCCTTGGGCTAGTAACTTCCACGGTCCAAAAACAGAGGGGGAAAAAATGACAGGCAGATGGAACCAGGAACATTCAAAACTGTCGGAGCTGTTCGCAGTTGTTAAAGATTTACGGGCAGGCAGTTTGGAGTTTAAACACGAGATGACACCAGAAGCCTTTAATGCACAGCCGAGCTTCAAGCGTGATCTGGGAGGAGAACATGGCCTGCGAATTTCCCTTGCTGAGGCCTTGGAAGTTCTGTTCTATTGTCTCCAGGCAGGGCGGCAGCCACGGTGCACTTCATGGGCTCATAAATATAACATTATTGGAGCAAAAAACCCCAATCCTTCTCCAACTGATTAGGCCCAGATTGGCCAACCCATAAATCAAGGCTGAATAACAACTATAAAGTTGTGAATCAATGTGTCTGTCCCAGATCACCAAATTGGAATGAAAAAGCTGGAATTAAGTAGCTGGAGTTCTTCCAAGAGCCTTCCTTTCATCCCCTCCTCCCACCAGCTCTGTATCTTAGTACTCTCATTTTAAAAGGTTTTTTGTTGTTGTTTGTTTGTTTGTTTGTTCTTTTGTTCCTGGGCCTGCCTGTGGACAGCATCTCAGGGCAGGAAATTTGTTCTAGAAGCAAAGCTGGGGAAACAAGAAGCCTCCCTATTGCATTTCCGGTCAAGATTGATCTGCGGCTCCATCGTGTCTCCCTGGTTGGGGTCTCCATATGTCCAAGAGGTGATGGCATTTGTCACCCATGTCATGAAGACAGGAAGGGAACAAGATGCCCCACGTGTGACTGGCATGTAGTGGGTGATCAGGCCATATTTAGCCAATGAATGGATGTTTAGACCCAGTTTATTTAAGGTTTCTGGGCCCCTACGCTGAATTACTAAATATATTAACTTTTTCTCTTAGAATGCACATCAGATTCAAAGATGCCCAATCTGCTGTCCCTGTTGGATGTGGTCACCCTTTGTGGATCTGGAAACTGAGGTCGTCTGCTGTGAATACTTCTCACATGTGCTCGGCAAGCATTCTGTGCCCCAGGTACTCTGAGTCCTGAAGCAAAGCTTGTTTTCTGAACCCCCTTTCTACAAAATATACTCTCATGGTACTCTTTCCCCCTCTCTTTGACAGCCCCCATTCTGGGGACACACCATGCACACCCCCTGCCCCACCTAAGGGCTCAGGAGCCTACTCTTCTGGGCTGGGGGCTCTTACTATACCCCAGTCATCCCAGCCCCCAGCTGACCTGTGATGTGATGAATCCTACTGCCTAGAGAATCTTTTTTAGCCGCTTAATGCTTTTTTGAGACCCTACATCTCAGGGACCACAGAGAGGGGATGGAAAGATTGTAAAAATGGCCCTAATTCTTCATCCCTCCTGTATCCACACCCTTTGTTATAACTTTGTATTGTCTCCTTCAGGGCTGCCTCTGGGCTTAGTTATGAGCTTGTTTTGGCCAAAAGGATAAAGTGGGAACAATGTGTATCTGTTCTAAAGCTAGACCTCAAGAGGCCTTGCATGGTTCCTCTTGCTCTCTTGTACAGCTGTCAGTGCCATGGCATCATGTTTGAGCTAGCCTGTTGGAAGAATAGACACTGAGGAGCAGAGCCGATTCACCCCAGTTGACCCAGCCAAAGCCAGTCTAGATCAGCCAAAAGCCAACCAACCCCAGACATGTGAGTAAGCCCAGCTAAGCTTAGCAAAGCCACATAGCTGACCCCCAGCTGACCTTAGGTGTTTATTGTTGGTGCCACTGAGGCTTCATGATGGTAAGGCAGCATTATTATGGGGATAGATGATTGATATGGGAAATTACCCCGTATACTTTTTATCACTCTTTTATTCTTTGTCTCAATCAATTGGTCACACACACTACCTGGTCTACACTCTTTTTCCTTTCTCTTTGTTTTTTTTTAATTCTCACCCAAGGATATGTTTGTATTGATTTTAGAGAGAGAGGAAGGGAGAGAGAAAGAGAAAGAGAGAGAGAAACTTCCATGAGAGAACATGGATCGGTTGCCTCCCATATATGCACCCTGACTGGCAATCAAACCCACAACATTTGGGCGTACGAGATGATACTCCAATGGAGTCACCCAGCCAGGGCACCATTCTTCCCTTCTTGCTACTAACAGAACCATGTGCACAGCTAAAAACCTACATTTCTCAGCTTCCCTTGCAGAAAGGAGTTGTATTTGACACCCCTTTGGCCAATGAGAAGCAAATGCTTTAATGAGTGGAGTTTCCTGAAGGGGTGGGGACTCCCTTTCCCCTTCTCCTTCTTCCTGCCTGGGGTGAGAATGAAATGCTAGAGGGTGTCACTCCGAGGTGACAGCAGGAGTTAAAAATGACTGAAAGAAAGAGCTTGGGCTTCTGATAGTACGGCCACAGGACTAGCACTATGCCAATTCCAGAAAGCCTTCTTTATGGACTTCTAGTTACAAGAGAAAAAATAAGCCTTTCAGTTACCTATGCCACTGTTTATCAGGCTTCTCTTACTTGTAATTAGTGTAATTCTTACCAGCAGACTCTAGCACCTACTCTATCATCCTTTGAAGAAAGCGCTTAGGACAAATAAGTTAAGGTGCATCCCACAGCTATCACACAGAAACTGTGACTGCTAACTACCATAGAGGTTCATCAATTACACACATAAAACAACGACGACCTCTTTGCATTTATATTTGTTAATACTTCTCAAAGTTCATGGTATTTCTTTACTTAATTCCTCTTAATGTACTTGTGATTAGTATCCCATGTCCATTCTATGCTAGGGGAAACTGAGGCACGGGAAGGTTAAGTGAGTTCTCTAAAGGAAAACACCTGTTAGTAAAGGAGCTGGAGAGAGACTTGAAAACAGGGTCCCCAGGTTTTCTGAGGAAGGTTCTGGTGTGCATCTCAATTAGACCAAACTAGGGTGATTTAACTTATGTATCTTGAGCTTTGATGGGTCTCCATTCAGGGAGATCAGAGGTACTGAATCCTTTTAATTCTGCCTGGACCATCCAAGACTGAAAGTCACTACAGCCCGAGGCAGGCTCATTTATGGGAAGGAGGAAGGAAGAAAGAGCAGCAAAGCTTGGAGCTGAACCCAGGCTTATCTGATTTCAAGATCTTTGTACTCTCTCCTGCATTTTCCTAAATGTGTGAATTCTTCATCATTAGTGCAGGTGTAATAAAGACAGTGGTATTCACCAATTAGTCCAGGGGTTCCCCTAAAATTACTACCCTCACTTTCAGTAGACTGGGCCACATGATTGGGTTCTGCCCATGGGAGGCAGGCAGAAGTGATGTACAACCAACTACAGGCATGATCTTTAAAAACATCTTGGGTGAACCACCATCCCTCTCTTCCTTCATCACAGTGACCCTGTAAGCCACATGTTGAGATATTAGCATCTCAAGATGGAGGGAGCCTGGGTCCCAGAATCACTGCATGGAGGAGAATTTCCTCAATAGCCACCAATCCACCTCTGACTTTGTGTAAACAATAAATGACTTTTTGTTGTGTTCTTGGAGGATAATGTAGCCAAAGCTAACTAATAAAACAGAAATAAGAGTAATTTTATATATTTATTTTATATAATTGTTTACACTGCAAAAATATTTTCTTGATCCTCATAATAACTTTGAAAGATCAGCAGGGATCATAAGCCCCATTTTATAGGCCAGGAAACTGAGGCTTAGAAAGGTGAAATGATTTGCTTAAGACCACATAGTTGTAGGTGGTCAAACCAAGGTTAGGCCCTTGGTATTTTTCCCACACTCTGCAATTTTATAACTTCCTAGCTTGATGTTATAAAAGCAAGCAATAACCTCAGAGGGAATGAGGGTCTCACTGTATAGAGTTCTGCAGATTAAATTAAACACCTTGAAGGACTAAAAGGCTAGGTAGCCAGTACAGACAGGTGTAGTACATTCCAATGGCTCATATTCCTAAGTCAACAAGCTGCAGGCATCCTGTGGCTGTTCAGACTCTTGGGTGGTCCTAGAGGGGAGTCCTGAGCCTAGCTCTTAAGCAGTCCAATGTGCAGATCTCCAATCTGAATTGCAGGCTTGAATTAAAGACAAAAAGTTACATGCTGTAGGTGAAAATCCTCAGTATCTCCAGGAAAACGTGGTCGTGCATTTGTATATTTGTGTGTGTGTGTGTGTGTGTGAGAGAGGGAGAGAGAGAGAGAGGTGAAACTCAGAAAGATTGATTTATTCTAAGATGATGGCAGCGTTCTGCCTCTGACGATGAGATCTGACATTTATTGAGCACATACTATGTGTATTATCTCACTCAATCCTGCAACAGCCCTCCAAAATTGGTATTGCTGTGCCTGTTCTACAGTGAGGAATCTGAAAAATGAGGGTTTAAAGACTTGTTCTAGTATAATCAGCTCGGAAGGCTCCCAGGGAAGCTGCATAAAGCCCACGGAGGAGTTCTCAACAAAGACAAAAAAGGGAAAAGATGAAGGGTAAAAGCACTCAGTTACACCATCCTATACAAGAGTTGGCCACACGTGCCCAAGGAACTCCTAGTTTATTAGCCATAGTCAATTTAACACTCTTTAAACCTACTGTAGTCTTTGATCTTACCCCCTCCTAACAGAAGAGGATCCACAATCTGTGTTGTCCCTTTCACAGGAAGCAGAGTTTCCATTTAGTTGATCTCTAGTAACTTCTTTATACGAAGAAGAGGGCTGGAATCTCCTTGTTTAGGTGACCTCTTGATGACTTTACAAACATTGGTCTTGTCCATGTTCAGTCTCTTTTGCTGACTAAAGTCTCCAAACCTTTTTCTCTTTCTCTAGGTCAAGCTCCTGGGATTTTTCTTCCAGAGACGCGATGAGCTGAAGTCACCTCTGCTGTAGTTATTGGGCATCCTCCGTTCCTTGCTGTAGAGTCTTCATTTAGCACTATCTCCCTTGAAGCTCAGGCTGTTGAGACAGACGTCCGTCCTCAAACTGAGGCTTTCCCTGAGGGGCCTCCAAGTGCCCAACTCCAGGGCACCACTCATTTTGCTCTCTGTGTAAATGTCCCCTTAGAGTGGGCATTGAGGTGAGACCTTGGCTCTGTTCTTGACTCATTCATTCATTCATAAATATTATTAAACACTAGCTGTATCTTAGAAACTCTATTGGTCTCTGAGGATGGAGAAGTGAATAACTCAGGTCTGTCCCAGTTGAGGGGGTCATACCATCCACACACAAGCCACTTTGGAAACCCAAGGGTCACTATTGACTCTTCCTCCCCTCAGCCCCCACATTGCAATCAGACATCAAGTCTTACCAGTTTTGCCTTTGAAATAATCATCATACTCATCTCTACTTTGCACCCCAGCCACCGCCCTAGTTTAGGTCTTTCATACCTCCTTTGTTAATTATTGCAATTCCCTCATAACTGCTCTGTCTGACCTGGTCGTATCCTCTTTAACCACTTTCCTGCACTAGAGCAGGGATGAGTTGCCTAAAACATACATCTAACTTAAGTCACTCGAAGTTTTAAGTGGCTCTCTTCGGCCCACTTAACATGGAGGACAGAGTCCTTGGTGCCCTGGCTTGTACCTGCCTCTCCAGCTCTGCCCTTTCGTGGATGCTCCTGACCACCAGGCTGATTCCTCAGCCCTTTGGTATGGGGTCTCCAGTCCTCCTGGGAGCAGGGGTTTTGACTCTCCCTTCTACACATCTCCCCCGCGCCCCCACCGCCTCTCTGCCTTTGCTCCCTGCTCCCTGCCTTCTTTGTAACTCCTGCACCTGGATAACTCCTATTCATTCTTCAAGGCTTATCTTTGGGTCCAACTCCCCCAGAAAGCCCTTGTTACTTCCCAGCCCCTCCACGACAAGCCCCTTTCCTTAGCAGGCCCTAGCTGTTCCTTGCATATCTCCATCATTGCTCTTAACTTATGGCTGGATGGTTGTCTTCAGTGTCTTTGTGCTTCACTAGTTGCTGGATTCCCAGGGTACTTGACACACAGTAGGTCCCCAAGAAACTTATTGAATAAATAAACAAATGATTTTAATGCAATGGAAGCAAAGGGTCCCTCGGGAGTGACTGACTCCCACTGGGAGATTTGGAAGTGGCTTTAAGCCCCGGGCAAGGGCTGCATGTTGAAGGAAGCACAGGAGCTTGTGGGAGGGGAGTGGGAGGGATACACCTTTAATCTCCCACTAGCAAAATGTTTGCTTCCTGTTCCTGTAACTTCATGCTCTGCTGGCCTAGAGGTCTTAGTTCCAGGGGGAGGAATGCTTTCACCAGGAATACAATAATGATTCCATTGGCCCAAGTGTTAAGACTGCCACTCAGCCGTTTCGGGCTCCTCATGCCTCTGACTCATCAGGCAAGGAAAGGAGGGACTATGTTGGCTGGGGTGAGTGGCCCTGACAACCAAGGGGAAATTGGCCTAGTTGTCCTCAGTGGAGGGAAGGAAGAGAGTGTCTGGAACACAGGAGTTCCCTTAGGGCATCTCTTCAGATCACAATGCTCTGTGATTAAGTTCGATGGGAAATAACAACAATCCAGTCCAGGCAGGACTCCCAGTGGCCCGGACCCTTCAGGAATGAAGGCTTGGGTCGCTCTACCAGGTAAAGAGCCACGACCAGCTGAGGTGCTTGCTGAAGGTGCAGGGAATGGAGAATGGGCAGTGGGAGAAGGTAGTTAGCAAACCAGCTGCAACCCCGTGGCCAGTTACAGAAACGACTGTAATTGTCATGAGAATTCCTCCTCATTTAGCTTTGAACATGCTTGCGTGTGACACAGAAAATTAACTGTCACCGCTATTCTAATGTTCCTCAGAAGGACATATCCTATCTGATTATAGCAGGCCCCAGGCCCCCAGCCAGTCCTCCCTGAGCTCATCTGATTTCTGTCTCCCTGGTGTGGGCAGGAGCTGAGTGATTTCAAAGAAAATGTCGTCAACGGCCTTCAAGAAAAGTGTATTGAGAATTAACCAGAGTAAGAGGCTGTATAGAATGGTGAGTCACTGCAGACTCGACCCTCCAGTGGTTTTACAGTCTAGTAGCAAAGCAAATATAGGTGTTTTTTGTTTTTGGTTGTTTGCTGTTTTACAGTTATATTTGTCTGTGTCAGTATAATGTTCATGCATGGGTTCAGGGAGAGCAGACAGACCTCACACACACTAGTTTTGTGCTCCGAGTGTCCTGCTCATCCTGTCACTGCCAGTGATAGAAAGCTGGTTTAGTGAAGCCTCTTTTGCCAGCTGGGCAGTGCCCAGGAAATCAGGACCCTTTAGGGCTTGGAGGGCTGAGGACTGAACCCCCAGAGCTCCCATGCCCCACTGCCGCCCTCACCAGCCCCTCTCCTCCTGTCTTTCTTCTTGGTTATTTTCATTTTTTTTCCTGGTAATTCGTGTCAGAGGCTGAGTGGTGCAGTCCATACAAGTGGAGTTTCAACCCCAGCTTTTCAGGACTGGTCATTTCCAAACCGCCATGTTTTATGACAAAGTGCCTCAAGAAGGCTCCACAATTTAGTAATGTGCATGAAGAGTTGAAAATGTTGGCCCTGTGGCATGGCTCAGTGGCTGAGTGTCGACCCATGAACCAGGAGGTCACAGTTTGATTCCCAGTCAGGGCACATACTTGGGTTTCTGGCTCAATTCCCCAGTAAGGGGTGTGCAGGAGGCAGCTGATGGATGATTCTCTCTCATCATTGACGTTTCTCTCTCTCTCCCTTCCTCTCTCTGAAATCAATAAAAACATACTTAAAAAAAATAAAATGTGTGCCCATTTCTAGCCACACAGTGGAATACTACTCAGCAGCAAAGAGGAATGGACTGTGGAGGCATACACCAATGTGAATGAATCTCAAAATAATTATGCTAAGAAAACGAAGCCAGAGGAAAAAGAGGGGATACTGCATGAGTCCACTCCTACAGAACCCTAGAAAATGCTAACTGGTCTATAGGGACAGAAAGCAGAATGGTGGTTGGTCGGGAGGAGGAGAGCAGACGGGGAGATTACAAAGGGGCACAGAAACTTATGAGGGCGATGGACGTTCATGTGGCAATGGCTCCATGGGCGTGTATGAATGTCAGAAATGATGAAATTGGTCACCTTAAATATGTGCAATTTGTTGCATGTCAATTATACCTTAATGAGGCTGTTTAAATTTTTTTAAATGTGTGTACATTTTTACCCAATAATTCCATTCTGGTCACCTTCCTAAGGAAATCATTGAAGTGCTCAACTTCTGTTCAAGATCTTTAGCACATTGTTTGGAATAGTATAAAAGTTCAATAAGAAGGCATAGTTAAAAAAGTTAATGCTTAAATAAATTCCAGATGATGATGAAATATACTGTGTGTGCTCTTTAAATAACACACTCTTATTTACTGTGATGAAGAAAATGTTTACCACGTTGTGTTTGCTGGAAAACCCATTTCCAAAACAGTACAAAAATTATAAGATGAATATATTACAAAGTAAAGATGTGTGTGTAGAAGAAAGACTAGAGGATTTGCACAAAATACCCAGAATAATCATTTCTGGATAATGGTGGGTCACAGGTAATTTCAGTTTTCTTCTTAGTGCTTTTAATGTATTATTCAAATTTTCTATTTTGAAATGTATTACTTTTTAAAGTAGAGAATAACCTATAACGATAAAAGATGTGTGTGTGTGTGTGTGTGTGTGTGTGTGTGTGTGTGTGTATGAAGGGGCCACAGTGACTCTGTTCTCTGTGGATGCTGCAGGGGAAGGGCCTGTCCCTCTGTCGTCTCTTCTCCTATCACCAAATAGGCCTTGTCCCATGACCACCATGAGCTCCAGAGAGCTGGGGAACGCTTGTGGCCTGGGACTTCCAATCCTGCTGGGTTGCTTGCACAAGAGGCCACTTGCTCCTGTGCTGTAAGTGGCAATAGCTGAGCAAAGAATGGTTGTGGCCAGGCCATGGGGGAGCGTAAGTACTGGGGAAGGAGGCAGACCTTGATCTTCCTAGCGCCTTCCCAGTTCTGCTTCCTCTGAGTAAGTGCAGCCCTTAGAAGCACTCAGGGAGCAGAGCCGTCACCACTGTAGAAGTGCCCAGGCCAGAGGCCTATTACCTCCCAGCAAGAACTGTAACCACAGGGTGGGGAGGCTGCACGCAGTTGGGGCGTGGAGGTCAGCCGCCCTTCCTGCTGTCCTTGTTCACCCCTCTTCTGCTTCCCCCGGCAGCAGAAGCTGAGGAGGCCTGAAAGGGGTGCCCTTGGCTTTCTGCTCCAGAGCAGGATGGCTTCCTTTGGTCTGGTGTGCTGCTCTCCGGGTTGCGAGCTGGCCCTGATCTGAACCAACAACTGAAATCAAGACGTTTAGTGCAAAAGGTTTGATGCACTTTGAAAACATAGCTGCTTGTTGGCCAAGGATGGCACGGTTGGGAGGGTTGAGGGGCCGTGTCTCAAGCAGCGGCAACTGAGATCATTGTTGAATGAACAGTGGGATGAACCAAGACCAGGAGGGTCTGTGACCTGAAAACTAGGTTTGTTTAACTGGTGGGAGAGGCTTGTCTGTGGGGGCAAACCCAGGGATATACCATAGGTGGCCTTGAGTATGTGGAGTGATGGTAACTCGATGCATGGGCTGTTTAATCTCTGTGAGGCTGTTTGCTCATCTATAAAATGGGATGTGAATGCCCGTCTCGTAGAACTCATTCATTCATTCAGTTCTCTGAACATTGATTGATCACTTACTATATGCTAGACACTATACCAGGGACTGGAGATACAACACCTTTTTTAGACATGGCTTCTATTTCCTTATGGTTTGTCCTGTTAGTTGCTGGGAGATCAGGGGATTATTTATACCCACGGCCGTGCTGACTGGCATATAGTAGATGCTCAAGAAATGTTACTGTTGTCACTGAGGCAAGGTCTCATGCAAGGGAACAGTGCCTGGGCCCGTGGCCACAAGGCAGAAGCCTGGATACTAGGTCTGGTGCACTGGCCAGGGCTAAAGGATCCTTCAGGAGCGAGTAAAGGGCTTAGCTCTAGCTAAAGAAATATGTGGGATCCAGGCTGTCATTGGAGAAAGGTTTTAATTGGCTGCTGGAAACAATTCTTCTGAATGTTATTTATGTGAGTGGATGTTGGCTTTGTATTTCATTCACTTATTTAAAAGGCATGCATTTATTTACAAAGCATTTTCTCTGTTCCGGGCACTGTGCTCAGAGCTGAGGAGGAGACTGAGGAATCCTGGCTATGGCACTCCAGGATCTTGCAGACTGGTGGGAAGAAAAGAAAACACATATAAACAAGTCCAGTGGTAGCCTGAAGGGCCAGATGAGTGACACAGGTCAGTGGGGTGAGAGTTCAGCATGGGCGGGAATGGTTTGCTCCAGAGAGGCAGGAAGTTGGAAAATATCCGAGAGCAGATGAATGGATAAGGGGACTTAGCTAGACTGAGTCTCAGGGGTGCCAGTGGCAGAGTGAGAGACAGGCCCCGGTGAATAGAGGGTGCAGTTGGGGACATTCATTCACTGGTTCATTCATTCAGCCTATTGCCAGGCACTCTTCTAAACCCTGGGGATTCAATGGTGAGCAAGACAGAAAACTACCCTACCTTACTGTAGTTTGCATTCTAAAAGGGGAAGACAAAAAATAGCTAATAACTTATGTATAGCAGCAGTTCTCAAACTTTTTGTTCTCAGACCCCGTATATGTTCTTAAAAATTATTGAGGACCTCTAGTATTTATAATACTAGAAATTAGGCTAAGAAATGAAAACTATTTACATATAAAAATTTAAAATAACAATACACTCATGTCATTTTAGTATAAATAACATCTATTTAGTAAAAAATTACTTTTTTATCCAGGCCAGACAACAATTTAGAGAGGGGTGGTGTTTTTAAAATTTTTTGCAGATCTCTTTCATTTCTGACTGAACTAGGAGACAGCTGGTTTCTCATATCTGCTTCTGTGTTCAGTCGGTGCTGAAATATTGTTCTGGCTGAAGTATATGAAGGAAATCTGGCCTCACACGGATATGTAGTTGGAAAAGGAAGGAATATTTTAACAGCCTTTTCATATAATTGTGTTTGTTCTTTGATACTACACCAGAACTCAAGTAGCAGTTTCTTAAAGGTTAGTTGTAATGTTGAATAGAAAACTACATCAATACTATATTTCATGAAAATATGTTGGTCCATTTTGAATATGTCTTTTTTCCATGCACCATGAGTCATCATTTGGAAAGTATGGGTTCACCCAGTTTTGTAGATCTTCCAAATGTTAATACATTTCATTATCTAATAACAGAAGTCATTGTTGCTATTATCAACACCAATCTCATTAGGAAGATCTTTTAAGTACTGGGAAGTGATAGATATAAGTTTTCAAATTTTTTAATTTTTACTTGAAAGCCTGTATTTTCCTTTTGGCAGCAAATACCATTATTTATTTTCCAGAAAACTTCCATCAAATACCCAAGTCTGAATGACCATAATTTGTCAGTTGGTCATTCTTTCAAGTGAAAATGAATTTCTGGAAAAAGCATCTAGTTTAGCTTGTAACTTAAACAAGCTCACAAATACTCTTCCTTGAGATCACCATCATACTTTGGTAGGTACCAGAAGGGCTTTATGCATGTGCCTCAGAATGTTAAACACACAAAGGTCAAGATTTAATAAAATTAATGACTTACACAGTTTTCTCCAGGACATTCTTAAATGAAACTAGCACCTTTTGGACTGTGAATGTGTGGCAGGGAGGGGTACAACAGCCACTAGTATGGTTTGGTGCCACTGACTTGATTCACTTGGAGGTGCCACCTGTCTACCCACCATTGCCTTTGTATCACCAGCATCAATGCCAACACAGTGAAAGGGCAAATAGCATCTTAGTATGATTATGAAATAGTGGGAATGTGTCCCAGGGGCCTCCAGGGGTTTGTGCACCACACTCTGAGAACCACTGATGTAGACTATTTGTTATATACACTGCTGGTGAGGGCAACAGAGGATTCCAGCAGGGAAGAGGTTCAGGGGAGAAATGGGGAAGGGTTGCAATTCAAACTGGTGGTCCAGGCAGGCTTCAACGAGGAGGTGACACTCAAGCAAAAGCTTAAAGGAGGGGAGTGAATGAGCCCTGTGGTATCCTGGGGAACAGCAGTCAAGGGAGAAAGAATGGTAAGAGAGAGGGGCTCTAAGGCAGGGGCACACTTGGCATTTTCAAGGAACAGCGAGGAGGCCAGGGTGGCTGGAGAAGTGGGCGATAAGGGTGATATCAAAACGAGGCCACAAAGAAGACAAGGGGCCCCCCAGGCGATCAGAAAGGACTTGGGCTTTAATTTAGAGTTAGCTGAGGGGTCCTGAGTAGAAGAGTTGTTTGCGTAGCAGAAGGGGAGAAAAGACTGAAAGGCAGTGCGTGGTCGGATTCTATATTTGTAAGGTTTGTACTTCTTTCCACACGAAGTATTTTTTTAAAAGAAGTATGTTGCATGAAAGACTGTCCTACATCCCTGTGCCTATCAAGGAGCAGGGCAGTGCTGGCCAGCTTTTGCTATGGTAACAAACACCCTCAATCACTCAGTGGTTTAAAACAACACTAAACATTTATTTCTTGCTTATATTACTTATGTCCCTTGCTTATATGACGTATAATTGGTGGCAGCTCTGGTGGAGTGGGGAGGGAGTAATGAGTACTTGGGAGCAATATGCAATCTATAAAGGCCCCTCTGAAGTTCAAGTATGGCCATAGCCAGCGAGACAACTTAATGATGCATTTGACTATCTCTTTTGCTTATGGGGCCCAGCAAAGGTCATCTTACAAGAATGCAGCTGCCAGAATTGAGTCATTGGCTTGTGTACACAAAGAACAGTCCCCCTTCTGTGATTCATTCCAAAAGAAAGGCCAAGAAACCATGGCCTTTTCACCCAAGGAGCACAGAACTTATCTTAGGGTTGCTCAACCCCGACTACACGTGTTCTGTTTGGGGCCCATGAGGGGCCAGGCTTGGTGCTCTGGGGGAGGGTCTTGCACAGTAGGTCCTCAACCACTGATATTGGAATCACTTGATGGGAAAGGGGCTTGTTAGCATTGTGGATTCATGGACCACCTTAGGATTCTTTGGTGATTGGGCCTGGGCCTTTCTCCAGGCCTTTCTTTCATACTCGAAAGAGTAGGGGCATCTTAATGATATGAAATTGGAAAATGAGCTGTGGCACATGAACCTGTTCCTGGCTGCCCTGCCATTGCCTGGGAGGACCTAGAGCTCGTATCTTGGGGTGGGTTCGTTGTACCAGACCATGCATGAAACTCTAGGGAACTTTCTTACTTTGAAGTTACATCCATTACCAGGCCAGATGACTGGCCATCTTCTCAACTTCATCTCTTCCTCATCTGGATTCAGCTGACGGCTTGTCTAGTAGTAAAAGGAAGCCTCTCACAGATAATTGATCATTGCCCTTCCCTGACTCAAGCCCTTTAACCTTGAACTGTAGCCTCTGGGTCTCAACACATCCTGCTTTTGAGAGATGCTTCCTTAAAAATCTCTCCACTACCGGGACCCCACACCAGGTGCCAGGGTCACTTTTGTTGGGTGATTTTGTGGGACCAGAACCCTGGCCTCTGGACCACTTCAGGTGATTAAAAGTGGCCCGTAGCCTGGCTCCCTTCCTCCTGACATAAGTGGAAGTTTCTTCTTTGCAGGTCTCACCAGGTTCAAGCAGCTTAGGGACACCTCCATTAAGGCCCTGTTTGTGACCTGGCGTGATTTATAGCAGCATCAAAACCTCTCACAACAGAAAAATTAATACTCAGACGCCTTTTCAACGCCTCCTTTGAGAACAAGGTTTTGACTTGCGGCCAAGATGTGGGAGGCGAGGTGTTTCCCTCCAACTCCATCGGGTGGCAGACTTTGGGATCACACCCAACTTGGCCCCAAGTCCTGTGCGCTCTAAACTTGGTGTCTGCTTTTCACTCTGTCTCTGTCTCTGTCTTCCTTTCTCAGTTTTGCTTTGTGTGACTTCATTGTCCCCGATACGAGGAAAACCATGGGAGCCCGGCTGGGGGCAGGGAGCCGGTTGAGTTCTGAGTGTTTGAGCATCCTGGGCTTGAGCCAGGCTCACTCTCCTCCTCGGAGGACCTCATCAGTGACGCCCAGACACTTCTCCTTCGGTGGAAGTGTAATATCATGTTACTAAAGTTCCAGTTAAGTTCTCAAGGTCTATAATTAGAACTGAGGAGAGCCTCTCCCTGCCCTTGAGTGAAGGAAACACAAGACTCTGGAGTCCTGGCATAAGCCGTTATAGGCGGGCCCAGCAAAGGGGATCAACGATCACGTGAGGTGAAGACAGGGCTTTTAATCAGTGGGACCTCAATTCCCGTATCTTTGTGTGGGATGATTAGAAAATAAACATTTTTACGTGGATACTTCAAAAAGGATCTAGATAAGGAACCGATGGCTGTTATGATCTCCCCCTGCCAAGCGGCAGGGTTAGGAAGGAGCCTGTTTTCTGCAGTTTCAATAGTAACAGATAAAGAAGAGTCTTATAAGTCATTCTCCAAAATGCTCTCCCTACATGTCCTGCTGTTCAGAAACAGCGATCATCAGTCACCTAGTGACTGTCACAAGTCCACATGCCCGAGCTCAGCCCAGGGTCTTCTGATTCAGTAAATCTGGGGTGGGCCTTAGGAATCAGGGTTTTAAATAAATGCCCAGGCAACTCTGCTGTCCTGGAATCTTGTGCTTGGAAACTGGAACACAAAGAAGGTCGAGATTATCCGTTCATGAACTTTTGGCTCTGCTGGTCCACCCTGGACCTTGGCTCCCCATCTTCATGACACTGGCATGTGTGTGTGGCGGGGGGCAAGCCTTCGCACACAGTTATTTTCCATCATAATTTCGGAAAAGGGCAACATTAGAAAACAAATGTCTTTCAACGGTGATGAAGTGGACAGAGTAACTCCTCTCAACAGAATACTCTGCAGATATTATGAATGGTGTTTGCTAAACTGTATTATTATAAGGGGAATGCTTGTGGTATAACAAAATGCAAGATGCTGATTATAAAATGCTTACAGCTACATTAAGGGGGGAAATCTCTGCATAGAAAATGGCAGGTAAGGCATGCAACAAAGGTTAGCTGAGGCTGTCTTTGGATGGAGGTCTTTGGATGCTTTTATTTACACTTTTTTTACATTTTCTTTATTGCTTTTATATATTACATTTAAACATGAATCTATATCTATGTATAGATATATCTTTATTTTAAAAATAAAAGAATTGTGCGAATTTGGTTATGAAATAAGGTCTGGTGCCACAGTGTGCGTGGCCAAGGCCAACCTGTTTGTTTTACTAAGATTAAGTGGGGGCGTGAGTCAGTGGTGTGTGTCTGTAGGTCACACATAAGCAGTGATGTACTTGACCAGGAAAGAAGTATGTTTGTATCAATGTCCAGTGATGAGGCTCTCTCCCTGAATAGAGATAGGCAGATGCCATTTCTGAACACAGTAGACCTTGAATTTGGTGTGGGATCCTGGGGGTCTAAATTTCTGAGGTTGTTCTAGCTCCAAGGAGTTAGACAAAGAGGTAATGGGTGGACTCCTTTTAACAAGCAGAGCTGGCTCCATCCTACTTAGAAAGCCACCAAACCACCCTGCAGGACACAGGTGCCCCCGAAGAGCCCCACATCTTGTCAGATAATAGGCCCTGGAGCTTCCCAGATGAATTAGAATGATCCTTGCCTCTTAGCATAGGAACAGAGAAGAGCTTTTGTGGTAATTCTAGTTGCTTAAAGTCCTGCTTTGGAAAAAATTGTGAGCAAGTCTGAGAATTAATAAAACAAAACAAAACAACAACCCAAACCCCTACATCAGTGCACTGTCATTGCCCAAGCTGGTGCCAGGCATATGCCCTGGGCCTGAGGGAACTCCTCGCGGAGCTGGTCCTGAGTGTCCAGGGAGGTTCTGTCTGCCCTGCCCCTGGCCCTGAGCACCGGAGATGGAAGGGCTCCCTGAGAAGTCAGCTTTTCCCTCCAGGCTTACCTGGCCTCCGAGGCATCCCCAACAGAGCTTTCCTGCTCTCACAGTCAGTGCCCTTGCCCTTCTTAACATGATCACTAAGGCTGCACTGTCCCCCTTGAGCCAAATCACCATCCAACTCCACTCCCCTGCCTGCATCTGCAGAAGAGCCTCGTGACCGGCTTCATTATTCATTCAGAACAGAGCAGATAAAATTTAAAACATAAAAAGGCTGCTGAGTTTTCAAAATATCTGTCCCTGGCCTTCAGACAAGTCCTCACTGACTTGTTTAGCCTCTTGTTCAAAACCTGTGCTGTCCAGGACAGTGGCCACTAGCCAAACATGGCTATTTAACTTAGTTACAATTAGATATAATGTAAAACTCAGTTCCTTGGCTATTTAAATTAGTTACAACTAGGTATAATGTAAAACTCAGTTCCTTAGCTGAACTAGCCATACTCCAAGTGCTTAAGAGTGGTAAGTGGGCATGGAACAGAGAAATTCCCATCACTGCAGAATGCTCTAAAAGTTTCGTTGTTACATTTCAGTTTCTTTTATCATCTATCTATTATCTATCTATCTATCTATCTATCTATCTATCTATCTATCTATCTATCTATCTATCATCTATCTATCTATATCTATCTATCTATCTATCTATCTATCTATCTATCTATCTATCTATCTATCTATCTATCTATCTATCTATCTATCTATCTATCATATCTATCTATCTATCTATCTATCTATCTATCTATCTATCTATCTATCTATCTATCTATCTATCTATCTATCTATCTATCTATATCTATCATCTATCTATCTATCTATCATCTATCTATCTATCTATCTATCTATCTATCTATCTATCTATCTATCTATCTATCTATCTATCATCTATCTATCTATCCATCCATCTATCTATAATTAGTTTCCCAACCCATGGCAGATTAGAAATAACAAATTAAGGGCAAAGGGAATGATGACAACAGATGACCTGATAAAAAAGGAGGAGACGGAATGATTAGAAAGTGAAACAGTCATTCATTTATTCCATCATCAAACACATGTTTATTGAGTGACCTATGTGGCAAGTACTGGTATAAGTGCTTAAGCTACATGAGTAAACAAAAGAGACAAAAATCTTCACACTGAACCAGTAATACCCACCACTTTGGCGATAGTTAGTGTAGAGACCAACAGCCTTCTTTTCTTTACTATTCTCCAAATCGATCCATCAGTGAACAATCCAATTCATTAACTGATGTTTATCTTGAATCAGCAAGAATAATTAATATACTTTAAGAAGGAAACAAGTATATACATTTTAAGCAGGTTACTGTTTAAGTAGCTAAAAGAGGTTGTTTCAATTATTTGAAAAAAATCTAGGTCGTCCACTCTTCTTCCCCCTAAGTTTGGATAACTGTCACTTTATGTGTAAAGGGCCACCCCCACCACACACACACCTGCTAGTTTATTTCCTCTTTTTTGCACATGAGTGTATGCTGACCTTACTTTCTGTGCCTTTTCATGCTGACATAATTTGCTTCCCAGTTCTCTCCCTTGATACTATCTGACTCTGGATTAGTCATTCGAACTTTCTATGCCTCTGTCAGAAGGAGGAAAAGAAATAGAACTAACACAGACATAACCATGGGTGGCATAAATTTTATCAACACAGTGCCTGAGAATTAGTACAAAGGTTCTGAGAGAGCTTTCTGAAGTAAGCCAGGACCACATGGGATTTGATAAATCCACATGATCTCTCTTTTTCCCTCGCTCTCCTTCCTGTCCTCCACTCAATACCCATAATGAATTCTCTTCTTACTTACCCTTCATAACTGGTGAAAAACAGTGGCCAAGCCATAATAAGCTTAAATATTTCCTTAGAGAAAGAATTCAATTCTGCTAATAAAAAAATTGTGTCAAAACAGGTGAGGAAGAAATTAAGGTTTGCGTAGAACACTCCAGGGCTTGGAATGCGTAATTTTTCCAGGTGGTAGAGGGGTCCTGTGAAGGAAAGGATATTCTGTGAATATCTAAACTGCTTTTAAAAAGTATAGGTCAGAACCAGGGCAGAAACCCCTAATTTAAAAATGATGTCAAAGACGTAGTCCAAGATCACTGATGGATGGGAGACAGGGCCATGTAGTGGAGCAGAGAAATCTTCATCATTTGGAGCCGGACAAACTCGGTCAGATTCCAGCTCCAACACTTATTAGCTGTGACTCCCCCCTTCCCCCCGCCGTCTCAATAACTTAACCCCTCCATGTCTGAGTTTACTCACTTGGGAAATAAAAAGAAGCATATTGATAGTACCTACTGTTTAGGGCTATTACAAGTGTTCAGTGAAGTAAGTTGTGTGAAGCACCTGGCTTACAGTAGGTTATATTAATTAAGGTAACACTAGCTCTTGTAACAGTTAAATGCCAATTTCCAGTGATTTAACAGAATTAAAGTTTACTTCTTGCTCATGGAATAGGCTAAATGGGGAAAGCAGAAGGCTTTCCTCCATGTGGTCATTCAGGGATTGAGGCTTTCCATCCACTGACTGGAACCTCAAAGACCTCTGCTTCTGGGCGGCAAAGGGAAAGGAGAATGAAGAAACTGTCTCTGTTTCTTAAAAACCCTGTTCTTAGAGGTGAGACTCATGCGATTTCATTTGTACTGCTGTGATGAGAACTCATCGTGTGGCCTCACCTGGGAGCAAGGACATCTGGGAAATGTAGTCCCAGCTTAGCTGCCGCCTCCACTCTCTGGAAGGGGGGAACAAAGGTTTTGACCAGCTAGCCATTTTACCACAATGCTCAATAAGTGGTAGCCCTTCCTGCATTATTTGGTATTACACTGTCAAATCACAAGTGATTTTTGTTGTATAAGAAAACTAAGTATGCTGAAAACTGTGGAAGGATAAAGGGGAAAATTCAAAACCCCAATAATAAAAGTATATGAGTAAACTAAAAGTTCAATAGTATTTTGGACCATGTTTTATTTGGTCATATTGGAAACCAAACAATATAATGTTTTTTTTTAATCCATCAAGCAAATATTTATTAAACTGATTATGCGCAAGACACTGGGCTAGGCATTGGGTGTGGGCTAGGAAGGGGGTACAAACATGAGTAAGACTTGGGCTTGCCATCAAAGAGTTTAAATTTTGGTAAGGGAGGGAAGGTTTGCACATCCTCAAAGAACCACAATGACAGGCAGTGTGGGCAGTGCCCTGAGAAGTACAGAGAGCCGTGGGATTTGAGAAAGGGTGGGATGGTTTCCATCCAGCATGATTCAGCAGATGAGAACATTCCAGATACTCAGAGTGTGTCTGTCCTTGTCTGCTTGCCCCTTGGTACCATCTCTGCTTGCTCCACAAAAACTCCCAGTTTTGCTCTCAGATATCCTGTCTGTTCCATCCTGCTCTCCATAGCTCAGAGTCCTATTTTGCTCTGGGTCCTTGGTTTGTCCCTTCTCCCTGGCAGAGCCTGAGTTTCCAGACCCCAGCACCTGCCTTGGGTCTCTCTTTTCATGGCAGGTCTCAAGAGCTCTGCTCCAGTGGGCTGTATCTCCTAGAGATGGCCTGGTGTCCCCAGACATCACCCCACCCCCTTGGCTCTTTCCTATCTTCGAGTTAAGGGGTTAAACTTGCATTTGAATTAGGCCTTGAAGGATGCAGAGAATTTTAAAAGTAGATACGAGGCTTTCATCTCTGTAATGCTTGACTCAAGAAAAAGGACTATCATTACTACTGTCTCAATTTAACTGCAAACTTTTCAGGTCCATCTATGTTTTGGAAAGACTGCCGTCTGTCAGGCATTGTGTTGAGTGCCAAGGACACTGAGACAAATAGGATACAGAAATTCCTGTGGTGTAGGTAGGGCGGTTGGTATCACACCCATTTTATGGATAAGGCAGACTGAGGCTTGGAGAGGTCACTTGACCTTCCTGTGGTTAATTATGCAGGAAGTAGGGTAGATGGAATTCCTTTCCAGTTTTCCTTTGCCCCACTCCAGTGTTTTTTTTGCCACATCAGAAAATACTATGGGGGATTCAAATGAAGAAGCTGAGTTTTACTAAACTGAAGTCCACTCAGTAAGATATAATATCTCATAAGACCACATGCCATGTACTAGGGGCACTATTGAAGATTGTATTGTAAAACCTTCAGCAGTCAAAGGAATAAAGCTCTCTAATACCATTTGCTGCATAAACGAAGGAACGTGTTGATGAATTAATGGGTGCGTGGAGCCTGGAAAGCTCCTCTAATCAGAGCGGGCAGGCACGTCCGCGCCTTGCCTGTCTGCTCAGAGGCAGGGGCGGCCCCTAGGTGTAGGGGATGAAAGGCCCTGGCCCTCCGCTTCCGTGGCCCTCCTGCCCCTGGAGGCGAGGTCTGAGACACCTGGTGGAAGTGTGCCTTGCTCAGGCTGGCTGAAACTCACCTTGGATTTCAGTTCTAATATGATTCCTTCCTCTTCAGAGCCTTGGGGTGGGGTGGCGGGAGGGAGGGGGCCTCCTTGTGAGACCGAAGTGGATGGTTTCACTGCTGAGCGAAGAGGGATTTAAGAGGGAGGGAGATTCGAAGCAGAGTGGTTGGGTGGAGCAGAAGAAATTAGCGGTCCTGAGTGCAAGGGGAGACTTTGAAAACGACCGAGCTGTGAAACTAGAGGGAGGGATGGAGAAGGAGACTCAGGGCAGGAAGCGGGGGCAGAGGAGGAAGCATGTTTTGGGTAGTTCCTGTGAGATACCTACAAGGCCTTAAGCATAAGCAACATGTTTGGAGCAACTAATAGCAACGCATGGCAGTCATGGGGTAGGGGGAGAATTCAGACAGATGGCATCTGAAATGCAAAAATGACCAAGCTCAGTGCTATCCCAGGCCCAGAACCTGTTCTACGTGTGGAAGCCCAACCCCTGCCTGGTTTAAAAAATGCTCTGTTTTTCTATTTGGGACCAAGCTGCACCCCTGTCGCCCCTGGAGGTTGCGACCAGTAGCTATGAAAGGACCTCTCTCAGTTCTAGCCATGAGCACTGCTTTTCTTAAATGCCCTATATTTTGAAAGGTAACAAAATCTATATTTGAGATTAGAAAAATAAATGAGTAGGAAAACAGTTCAACAGAAAGAAGCTAACGTGGCCGGTGGGGGTGGCTTTTTAACTCTGAACTCCCCAAGACGGGGCCTTCCCCGCTCATAGTCGGGGCCTCCCTCTTACCTGGGCTGGCCACGGCTAAAGCAACCATCGAATGAATGACTAATATGTGAGGAAACTCACTTTTGGGCCGGCTAAAGAAGTGGGAAATTGAAACAGGGCACCTATTTTAGATAAGGCTTTGAGGGCCATGCCGTGAACTCAGAATGTCCAGAGGCCTGCGTTTTGTTGGTCTTTTCTCTCTCTCCCGACCAGAGGGGTGCAGAGGTGGCCCTGACAGAAATAGGAGGTGAGGAAGGTGTTGGGTGGTGTGTGCATCCCTCAGGATTAACATAAGGGTGAAATGAGAACATGGACTCAGGGAGCGGCCATGTGTTGAGTTCCTCATAAGTGTCAGGCAGTGGGGCCCAGCCTTGAACTGACAGACAGAAATCCCCGCCTTCACGGTGCTTCCTATTTCAGTGCGGGGAGGCAGACAATAAATAAGTAGATAAGTAACAGTGGTAAGTGGTATGTTAGAGAGTGGTCCATGATGGAGTAAAATGCCACAAGAAGGGGTCCGAGGGAGTGCAGGACAGCGGTCAGGGGAGGGGACATTTATTTATTATTTTTTATTTTTTATTTTTATTTTTTTCCTTTTTTAGGGAAGGCGACGTTTACTTATTATTTATCCTATTTGCTTTTTTTAGGGAAGGTGACATTTAAAGCAGACGCTGGAGTGAGATCTGTGGCTGTCTGGGGGCAGAGGGGTCCCTGCGGGGGGAACGGCAGGAGAGCAGGTCCGGGGGGGCTGCGTGCCAGGTGAGCTCTAGGTGCTGTCAGGAGGCCGGGGTGGCTGGAGCTGAGCGAGAGGGGTGGAGAGTGGAGGGAGAAGAAGTCAGAGAGGAGCCAGCCCTCTGCTCCTTCCAGGCCACACCTAGGATTTGGGCTTTTACCATAATTGAGACGGATCCTCTGGAGGCAAACAGAGTAGGACGGGATCTGAATGAAGTGAAATGGAATCATGCTCTGTGGACTTGGGTTGTATGGAAATCTCTTAGCACACTGGTGAGAACAGTTAGCTGGTGCTACTGGTAAGCTTATGAAGAAGCGGGGAGAGGGGATCCCAGAGTCTGGGTTTTCCTGTAATGTGTGTGCTACACGTTTGCTCCACCAGCTGCTCACACATCGGTTCTGCTGGAATTCGGTGAGTCAGATGGTACTCATGCCTGGGACCTGGGCCTGAAACAAGATGAATGAGTGTCTGACGTTGTGATTACTTGCTTCTTTGGGGGAACAGCATGTGTTGAGCATCTCCTGTATGTCAGGCGCTGAAGCAGACTCTGGGATACAGTCATGAACAAGACTGATAGGTTCCTGCCTCACAGGTGTCGTTTAATCCAAATCTCCGGGCAGGGTGTGAGATGACATTATAATCAACAATCTCGTGTTAACAGTGATGAGTGAAACGAAAGATGAGTGCAGGGGTGGGGGGGCTCTGGAATGCACTGCAGAGGGGTAACGATCACCACAAAAGGCTTCTCTGAGGGAGGGACATTTAAGTTGAGACAGAAAAACAGGGGAAGAAGGTGGCCTGGTGGAAAGCCGGGTGGGCTAGAGCCCTCAGGGAAAGGGGACAATGCATGCAAAGGACCCGTGGCAGGAAGGAGGGAGTGCGCGCCAGGTGCCTGGAGCGCAGACAGCGGGGGTGGAAGGGCGAGATGAGCCTAAAGAAGTGGGCAGGGCTGGGCAGGGCTGGGCAGGCGGGACCCCTGTCACATGGGGATTGGGGGGCTTCCTTTAGCAAAGGGCAGCGCTAAAGGGCTTTTGACAAGGGACTGACCTCATCGGACTGCATCGATCACTCTGGCTGAGTCTGGAGGGTGGCCTGCGGCGGGGACCAGAGTAGGCTCATGGACGGCCAGAGACCCCGGGCAGCATCCAGCTGGTCACATATGCTGCACAGGGACAATTGAGGTACATCAGGAGGGTCCCCTAAGCATCACCCCCATTCATAGGCCTACAAGCCCTCCTGGTTAGCATGCCTCATTTGGCGTTTAGCCTTGTTAAGGCATCCGTTTCTGTTCATCCCCACCTGCACTAACGCTGTTGGGCTCTGCCTGACTCGGGATCCCGATTCTGCCCTTTCTGTCTGTGGCAGGGACAAGTCTCTCTGACCATCAACCCTTACTCTTAAAATCACATTTGGAGGATTTAAATGAAATAACAACAATTAAGGCTCTGTCCCGATGCCTGTAGAGGTAGGCAACTCAACAAACGCTAGTTTCAGTCCGCCCAAATGAATCATTTTCTAATGAGAAACTAGTCTCTTGAAATCAGGTTTCTTTGTATCCCACAAAAGCATTCAAGTAAGACTGAAAAACATGATGGTGAGAGATATGGGAGACCACGACCTTCACCTTGGGCCTTAACAGCCAACCGGTGCTCTGAGAATTGAAAATATGGGCAATATCAAGGGAGCTGAGTGAAAGGTGCTGAACAAATGTGAGATCTAACCATTGGAAGATTAGAATAGTTTCTCTTCCTGCATAGACTCATTTCCAGGGTTAATGGACACAAATCTAAAAAGAAACATACCTTGAAAATGTTGCTGATGCGATGCTAGGTGCTATCTCTCCGTGACAAGTGTGGCCCCGTGTCTGTTTCTTCCACAGATTTTCACTTGAGTCCTCATTTAGAAACCAAAGGGAAAAACTCTGGTTTTCAGTTTCTCTAGGTGTTTTCATTGCTCCTTTAAAGTGTCAAGATTTAATTGTGTATCATCAGCTCTTAAATTCCATTATCTTGAAAGCTCCTGCTCAAACTCCTACCATTTAAACATTAAATTTTAAAACCTTTTTTAAAAAATGATGAACCGCAAGTAATTAATCTCATAAAGTTACAGGGGATGAAAGAAAATGTGGCTCAGAGAGGACTGAAAAACAGACAGAAAACATACACACGTGGAACCCACCTAAATCACTGGCCCCTGCTACTGAACATAAGACGTAAGGCGGGGGCAATGTGTGTCCCACCATCCCCCTGGTAACATGGCCCTGTGCCAAATAGTCTATCTGGATGCCCCATCACCCCTGAAAAACATGCAATTGTCAGAATCCTGACAATACAGTAAATTCTCCGGGCAAATTGTGAAATATGAGTCATGGTTCTATTTCTTTTGCACTTTTGAAAATAGCAAAATTTTTATCAAGATAGAAACTGAAAACTCCGAGTGTCACCTCATGGGGAGCCCTGACACTCTCACGTCAGACTTGTTCTCACCCACCCCCACAACTCTGGTCACGCTATGCCTCCGCCAGGGAGTTACCCTGCTGTTTAGCACTCGGCACCCAGAAAATTGCCTGCCCTGAGGCACCCTGCTGTGGCCTGATCTCCAGCTCTCATGCAGGGAGCTTGTCCTGGGGGTATCGTTTCTCCCATCGACTTTCCCTCCTACTATTCATAGTCTGGAGACCAGCCCTCCCTCTACCCAGGTCCACTCTGGCCAGCATCCCTGCCCTGCTGCTGGAATCTTACCTGTTCTAAGACCCATTCTCTTAAGAAACTGGTGTTAGAAAGATGATTTCTACTAGTACACTAATTCATTACTCCTTCCAGGTAGGAAGTGTTATCTTAAAGTGACCCTTAGTAGTCAGTGTCTTAACCCAATAGCTTTAGAACTGTGCTTCATGGAATCCTAAGCTTCCAGGGATGTGCTGAGGGTCATCCTATGGAGTCTGGAAACCCTTGCCTTCTACCTGGGTTCCAGCCAGGTCATGCTGTGTTTATAGGCCTTCAACATTGGGGCCACGCAGTGGGGTCAGTAGGAGGATCGGCTCTGGAGCTTGACCACCCAGGTTTGATCTCCAGCTCTACCACCTACCAGCTGTGGGATGTCAGGCAGGCCACTGAACTTCTCTGTGCCTTGGTTTTGTCACTTACAAAATATTAACAATAACAGTACACTCACAGCATCTTACAGGGTTGTTGTTGGACTAAATGAATTAAAATATCTGGCACATAGGAAACACGAGTTAAGAATTTGCTATCATGATTTATATGGGGCAATCTGCAAGATGCCACTTGAAAGTTTTCCACTGATAAAAAAAAGGTAAAACAAACAAACATAACCCCAAACTCCCACTACCTGCACTCAAAATATGAATAACTTATTGGAATTCTGCCACTGAGGGCAGGTTTTTTGGCGCCTCTCAAATCCTACCGAAGTGTGGGGCTGAGCTGGGTTTGCCTGTAGACTTGATCAACCGGCTCGCAGGCAGCATTTCCATTCTCAGTTGCTGACTTAGGGAGAGGGCTTAAGTGCAGTGTCTGGGGCATTTTGTTCATTCCATTATTCTATGAGGTGTTTTTTGAAAACGTTATTATTGTTAAGCCAATAATACTATCAGGCTCCCTATGACACATGCCGAGCAAGAGGCCACTGACTCATAGTGTGACAGGGCCCTTGGGAAGAAGAGAGGTCAGATACTATTATCAGAGGTTGCCATGGTGTGGCCTTCATTAGAGAGCTTGGGAACCTGTCATGTGCCGTTCAAGGACACAGACTTCACAGGATGCCCGCAGGTCTTTCCATTTCTGGAATAAGCATCTCAAGTCTGTTCTTTCAAATTCAGCACAAAGTAAGCTATGACTCTGTGCGTTGGAAATCTAGATGCACCCATCACTCAGAGAAGCCATGGGTGCAGGGGAGAAATGTCGCCTTTGTAATTAGGCTCCCGGCCCATTGGCTGCCACACCCCTCAAGCTCCCACCTTGGTGTATTTGCACCTGATTCCTCTGACCTTTGCTGGCCTCCCATGCTCTTATCTGAGCCTGCCTCCTCCACTACATCCCCAGGAGCCCTCCTGTGCTCCAGGCCAGTCTGACTCTCCCATCTCAGGGCCTTGGCCTCCTGGTTCTAGACAGAATTGCTCACCACTAACAGCCTGGGGCTTATCTCCCTCCTATAGGCTCCACAGCATCCTGTGCCTACCCTGCACTGCACCGGTCACCCTGTGTTGTCAGTCTCCCCTGCACCCTTGTGAGGTCTTTAAAGGCTAGACCTGTGTCTAGCTTATTCTTCATTCTCCAGGGTCTGGCACAGGACCTAGCATGTAGTAGGTGCTTAATAAAAGTTTGTGAAATGAATGAATAAGCCAGCCCACTGTTCAGTTAGGGGTGGCAACCTGTTATCGAGCACTTGAGACATGTATCATAAGTAATTTCTAACCAATCTTGAGGTTTTCAAACTTGAAAACAATGTTCTTTCTTTTTCTAATTTTTTAAATTGATTTTTGAGAGAGGAAGGAGGGACAGAGAGAGATGGGAGAGAGAAGCATTGATAGGTTACCAGTATGCACCCAGACCAAGGATCAAACCCACAACCTGGCCAGGCCACAATACTCCTTCTTTGTTCCTTTTTAAATATTTTAATTTGTGTGGACACAAGGCTCTTATCGAGTGATAATGCAATTCTCACTTGCAGGAGCAGCTGGGCTGGGATTAGAACCCTCCAGAATTGTGTTGCCCCTGAGCTGCATGGGGAGCACCTCCTTGAGCACGGCTGGGGGAACAGGATGGGGACTGAAGCACACTCCGTTTAACACCGTCGGGGGCATGCCTCGCCCAGTGCAGGGCTGTTGGCACAGTGGTAATACCCCGAACTCGACGATGGTGCTCCAGGTGGGGGCCAAAATATTCCATAGCATGAAACGTAGGTCATTGTATTATAGTGAGGGCTAGAATGAGGTCGGACCCAATTTCTTTGTGCCTGATTTTGAGTTACAAGGCGGAGAATGGGGTGTTTTCACAGGGTTTTATTGCCCTGGGATCTGAGAAATATTTGTTTTTTTGGTTGATTTCTACTCTGCCGTTTATACTGCCCATGTGACTTCCTTTGTAGAATTCCAAACACATGAAGGCTGTTGGTAGAAAGGGAAGCTAAGTTTAGGAAGTATGCATAAACTCCCCCATGACATTTCTTTGTGGGTTGGTCTGACCAAGTCACACGGGCCTCAGAATGTCAATCCCAAAGAAATTCCCATAGCTGTGGAAAGCGGATTTCTCATACATCTCTGTCTTTACACTGAGAAGAACACTGTGGTGTCATTTAATTCACAGAATAAACGTAGCGGCTAACACCTAGTGGATGCTCACTACATGCCAGGCAGAGCGCTGAGTGCTTTAACACACATTATGTCATCGATTCCTTACAATAACAAATCTATAAAAGATAAGAAAATGGAGGTTCAGAGGTTCTAGGTGACTTGTTTCAGGTTGTCCAAGTAGAAGGTCATGGGGCTGGGATTTGAACCAGTATCTGGCCCTGAAGCCTGGCCGCTCCTTCCTCTCACACACGGGCTCTCCTCATGAACACGGGCATTTATTTCTGTATATACTGTGCCTGCATTCTCCAGGCAGTTCAGAGCTTTAGAAAACAATGTGCGAGATCGCACTCAGGTAGACCAGCAAAGACACCTTATTGGCTTAGGAATTTCCCCACTTCTCACTCCCCTGTCTACTCAGCTTGGAGACCAAGCTGCAGGAATGAAATCTCCCCCTGCCCACAGCACGTGTCCTCTTGGATTGTTTGAAGAAAGCACTGAGTCGGGTACCTGGACAGGTGCTTCTGGTCCAAACAGAAGGTGTCACTGCCCAAGGTCACTGACTTCAGCACACCTGCCCCTCCTCTGTGCTGGAGAGCAGTGGGGCATTGGAGATGCTGGATCCAGGGACCTACTAAGCCTTAACTGGGACATTGACACGGAAAAGAGCCTGTCTGTGACAATCTCACTGGAAAGTTGCAAAGGGCGAGTGCCCCGCCGGCCCCCTCCAGCCCGCCGTGGGTGCTCACAGCCGGGTTTATTGACATTTTTTACTCTCGTCTTTACCTCTGAAAACCTGAAGGGAGAAATCACAGGAGCTGGAAATTCCAACAAACCTTTTACTTTCAGTTGTGCGGAGGCCTGGTGCGTCTTGTTCTGAGAAGATGGTGAGAGATTGTGGACGGTCTGCCAATCAGCCTTTATCTGAGGAGGAGGGTTTGAGTCCCCTTGTCAACGTAGGAAAGAACATGAGGCAGTTAGGAAAAAGTGAATGGTGAATGCAATTTTATCTCCTTAAAGGCATCCTTTATCGAAAGGGGCGCGCTGCCAGGGGAGCAAGCAACCGCGGAGGGCCCGGAACGAGTCTCCGAGGACAGAGCGGAGGGCAGACAAGGGGAAACCCATCTGGGACATTAGTGAATTTGGGGCTTTAAAACATTGCTGATCTTGCCAGGTTCCCACTTCTGACAGCAGCTAAATAAGGCACCTGAGAAAATTCACTTCACTTTTATAATTTGGAGATGGGAAGGGAAAATTCATCAGGCTAATGGCACAGAAAGACACAGGGGCTTTCCTGGGACTGCACAGAGCCTTCTAGCTGTGACTCACTAGGCTTGGTGTGTGAAGAGGGGACCTGGGGTCCTGTGAGGACGAAAGAGACACATTTCCTGCCCTCCGAAATTGGGTGCTCACAGCTGCTGGGCGAAGGCAAAGCCTGTTAGGAGACGGCCTCTATGCAATGTCCCCCTCTACTGGATTCTTGCATGGAAAACAGTACCCCAGAGGCCCTCTGCCGCCTTAGCATCTCTTCAGAGGGTTTCCTCACACTCAAACATGTGTTAGTGTTGGCCAAGGCGATTGCCCTGCCCTCTCCACGGCTCTCATGATTAAGATGAAAAATTCTCTAAATGCACACACGCCCAAGAAAGATAAGACACGTCCCCGAGAGAGATGAATGAAGCGATGACGAGCAGCGTGGAATTTTAAGACTTCAGAAGACAGAGTTGTTTTCCTGGTGGGGGACTGAGGACCAGAGAGGGGGAGCTACTTGCTGAAGACGCACAGCTGGTAACAGGCAACAGTGGGGCTGGACCCCTTCTCCTGACTCCCACTTTAGTGCTCTTCCTCCTGTGACAGAGTGGCATGTAAATATTCAGGGTGGCTGAATCTTGAGAGAGGCTTCTGGTCATGGAAACCATAGGGCCAGCTTGGGAAGAGAGTGGCTCTTTTTTTTTTTTGTTAATTCTCACCTGAGGATATTTTTTCCCCCTGATTTTTTAAAAAGAGAGTAGAAGGGAGGGAGGGAGGGGGAGAGAGGAAGAGAGAGAGAAAAATATCTATGTGAGAGAGACACATCGATTGGGGCCGGGAGTGAACCTGCAACCCAGGTATGTGCCCTTGACTGGGACTCGAACCCATGACCCTTTGGTGTGCAGGCTGACGCTAAAACCACTGAAACACACTGGCCAGAGCATGAAGTGGTCCTTTAGGCTGTTTCTCTCTCGGATCTCCAGGTCTTTGGTGACCCACAGACCACAATGCCCTGCCCAACCGCAGGGTCTGGACACTTCCCTACTAGAGTCACTACTTCTGGAGCAGTGCTGCCCAGGAGAAATGGTCCGTGTCTGCACTGCCCAGTATGGCAGCCACTAGCCACATGCGACTATTGAGCACTTGAAATGTGGCTCGTATGACTGAGAAATTAAACTAAATTTTATTTAATTTTAATTAATTTCAAATTAAATATCCACATGTATCTTACCTACTGGACAGCACAATTCTAGAAGGACCTGTTGGCATATGTACATCACTTGACTAACAACATATAGTTTCCTTATTAGATGTTCCCTGGTAATTAGCAGGGCTGTGTGGAGAGGAGGGACCCAGGACGTGAGAGCAGCTTGTAGAAATAGCACTGGAAGCGAAACGTTGGGTAATCATTTGTAAGCTTGCTGCTGCATTTGGGTTTGGGAGAGACCTAACTCCTGGGACTCTATTTCTTCACCTGCAAAATGGGAGAGGTTGGCAGGTTTTGGCCATGTGGCCACTAAGGAGCCCTTTCATTATTTCTGCCCCTCCCCCATGGACTCCTCATTCAGAGAAAAAACTTTGTCTTTGCTACAACAGCACTCATTAAGTAATCACGGCAGCCATTAGTAGTTACAAACTACTAATCAGAACTTCTATCAGCACCAGCGAACCAGAGCGACCACACTGACTTGACACAATTGCATCCAATGGAGGCCTGAGACATCAGCCTGTCCAGTCTCCCACTGCATGTGTGTTTTATGAATGGCTTTTCAAAATGTTGAGACTATCTCTAGTACCCCATTATTACTTGCGAGGACATTTAGGGAGCTTAGGACTCAGGTGAGAATCCCGATGAAACAATGTCCATTCCTATCTGGGTCTCCGAGTTCTGAGTCTAAGGAGCCTTTGATGGGGGACCAGCTGGTGCAGCACTTCTCGGGGGATCTGAGCCTTGTTGGGGACAGTGCTGAAACTCAGGTGGGAAACCGTGTAGGAGGGTTTCACTCGCTTCCCCCTTTTGCTTAAGGCACTCTTTGGGGGCTGCTGGGAGACATCAGAGCCATCTGTCCAGACCTGCCACCAGCTACCACACCAGGCTGTCCTGACCCCCCTCAGTCACTGCCTCCGCCAGCAGGGGACAGAGCACGAGGCAAAGGGCCCTTTGCTTCGCCGCCTGCGACCCTCCAGGGCTCTGGAAGTACCTCAGAGAGGGTGGTGGCAGGAAACCTGGAGCAATGAGGCGGAACTGGAGGCGCATTTACACAGGAAGCTGTGAGGAAGCGCCTCCCCCCTGAGGGCTCGGAGAGGGGGCTGGTTTCTTTGAAGGATGCACTTTCGGGTTGAGCTAACATCTGTGCAGCACCTCTGTGTGCTCCGGCCTCGCCTCCCTTATTGGGTCCTTATGGTGGTCCCCTGTGAGGGAGAAGACATGAGTCCACCCTACACAGGAGGTGGCGAAGGACCTGGGAAGCCAAGGGGCCAGCTGCTGGACGGCAGCTCTGGGTTCACTCCCAGGACAGCCAAGGCTCTGAGCCCGGTAACATGACAGAGCCCTCCAATGACCGAACACAGCCTGTTACAATCTGGTCCATTCTCACTCCAGTTACCTAGTAGCATGTTGGTAAGGACCTCCCTGTGTAGCTCAATACCAAGAACCATCTCTCCTGGGTTCTCAGGGCATTTGTCCTTCACCTATTGCTGCGGTTTAAAAGTTTCCATTCTCCAAAGATCTTCCTCAGCCTATTAATTTTGTTCTCCCAAGAATCCTGGCAGGTAGACGGAAGCAGCCTCTTTGTTCCCATTTTCCATCTGCATCAACCGAGGCCCAGGGAATGACATGGCTTTGCCATTGAAGCCAGGGTTGGATTGGCTCAAAGAGAGGGAAGTTTTTTGGCTGGTATGTTTGCCTTTTTGACCTTCTCTGGGGCCAAAGTATCCATCCTACAATGTCAGTATCCTTCTGACACTTTTTTGTGGGTGGTGGTGATGTGAATAAGAGGTTTTATTTGCTCCAGTTTTGATAAAGCCAGAGCTCCCAACCTCAGCAACTTTTATAGAGCTGACAGAGAGTATCTTCTCCAAAATATTCACATGGTTCCCAACAGGATTTTCTGGGTGTTTGAGTGTGTCTTTGTGGGTGTCTGGGTTAAACCCATTCTTTCAGCAACATTGGGGAGGCCAGGTGCAAGCTTCCATATGCTGATTTGTCAAACCAGCTACTAAGTATGAAGGTGCTTTTGACAATCACAGCACCTTGGGCCTGTGTGGGGACTTCAGTAACAAGGACCCATCTTGTTTGTTCAGGCTGGGCCTGCTCCAGGCATGGTCTACAGGGCTGCTTGTATGTAGGTACTTATTTTTTTAAAAAAATAAACATTAACTGAGCATCTACTATTTGCCAAACAATGTCTTATGCACTGGCGCAGCCATCGTGTCTTTTAATAAGGCTCATGTTTGATTTGGGTTTTGTTTGGGGAGAGTACTTGAGCATCTGGAACAGGATTAAAATAATCATAGCCCTCTCTTTTCCCTTCTTAACTTTTCAGATTTTATTTCCCAGGAGATGGTGTTCAGTTGTTTGATTTTACGATTTATGATCATGGAGATTTTTTTTTTTTACATTAAATGCTTGCCAAGGAGGTGTGTTCTGCTGAGGGTATACATCAGACTGGAATGAGAGTCTGCGGTGAGGGCAGCTTAGCCAGGGGAGGGGACTGCACCATTAATAAACTGAGATCATAGACTGATGGGGGTGGGGAGCCCAGGGCCTTTGTTGGAAAGATATTAATAGGGATCATGCTTACATTTTTAGCTGAAGAAACTATTTGATCTCCTGAGCATAGCTCTGATGTCTCTTATGATATGTATTAAATGTAAAACCCCTTTCCACTCAGAAAGTCATTTGTCAAATCAAGCGGTTAAAGTTTCTACAGAGTCCTGGAGCCTTGGAAAGCAGGACAGGCATGGCTGGCCCGTGAGCGCTGATGAGACTGTGGTGTTGTGAACGGGCTGGGAGGGCTCCGGGGGAGGAGGGCCTTCACAGCCAGTTCACAGTGCTGGCACAGGGTCTGGCCTGGGTGGGAAACCTGAGGGATGGGAAAAACAGCCTGACATTAATAAAGTGCCAATTATGTGGCGGGCACAGAGCGAGGCACTTTTAAATCCATTTTCTCAGCTAATGTGGCCAGTGGCCTCATCAGCCATGGTCCTGACTCCTCGCTGCCCTGCAGTCTACACTAACCCAGGGCCAAACAGAGAAAAGGGGCCATTACTCACTGTCGTTTTTTTGAGTGTGTGTCGGGGGGTGCTTCTAAAAGACATTCTGTTCAAAACTATCTCCCCAATTGGATTAACATTCCAAACAACTGAGCTACTAGTGAATCAGATTTGAAGCATGAGCCATGGAGTCCAGGAGCCTCCGTCACAATGTCCCTAAAAGTCCCTGTGAGAAAAGAAAAGTCCTCCTGGCACCAGCATGTGGTTATTTCTCGAGTTAATGAAAACTTAGGTGTTGGCTTAATAGCAAGGAATGGAGACCCAAAGGTTTACATACGTAGATCTCAGCCCTGTCCCTCAGCATCCAGGTGTCGGCATAGGGTTGCGTAGGGCTTGTTTCCTACGTGGAGCCTGGGAGACCTTTGCATTGCTCTCTACAGGTGAAATCCAGGCAGCAGTGGGCATGGTATGTCAGCACCGAAGGGAGCGGGGAGGCTGGGGTTTTAGAGAATGCTGGCTTTAGAGAATGCTTGCCCGTGTCAGAGAGAAGGGAAGGGAGAAGGAAGGAGAAGGCCTTTGCTCACTGCCTAACTCCCACAACCAACTGGGCAGTCAAGTTCCTCGAAGGGAATTTTAGGGAAACCAGACAAGAGTCAGAAGAAAGCAACATCAGTTGGAGCCAGAACGTTGGTGGTTCTTCTAGGGAAAAGCAAAAGGTGAGCAGTGATCTAATAAATGTGGTCATGCACGTCGGTCGAGGTTAACAATCTCGGCCAAGATTTCTCAAGAATTTCTTAAGCATTGTGTAAAGTGTTTCATATGAAATACCTAATTTCCTCCTCGAAACTGCCCTACAAAGATATGATTAGCACCCACATTTTACAATTGCGCAAACTGGGTCCAGAGGATTTTCTAACCCTGAAAATAAAGGAAGAAATATGACCAGTATATGTCCACCTTGACCATATGACCTGAACAACCCAATAGCTTAGGAGAAACAGAAATATGCCTGGTATTGAAACCAGAGAAAAATGTCTCTTTGAAACATATGGGTGATCCACTGTCATAAAGTACCTGAACCATGTTGTACCTGAATCTACGCATCCAGATGAGTGCTGGGCTGCTGAGACCCGCCTCCCTTCCCCCCTATGTTACTGGAATTCCTGGAGCTCCGGGAAGGTGGCTCTCACTTCCACGGAAGGGAGTACTGGTGTGTGGAAGGAAATCTGTCCTCCCTGGAGACTGTAGTTGACTTTTCCAGGGACATAGGCACAGCTGGAGATTTGAATATTCTCAGTGGTGGCAGATTGTCATCTTGGGGAAAAATGCTTTCGGTTTTTTGCAAGACACGTCAGGTCCAGTGAATAAAGTAAGTGTTTAAAGGGACCTTCTGAAGGAGTAATGACAAGGCTGGGTTTCTGGTATGGTCCATAAATCAACCCAACTCCCAGAAAGGAATTCCAAGAATATTTTGGCAGCAGCCTTAGGATAAATGTATATGGCTTCCCAAGACGACAGCTATGGGGATAGTGTTCATTTGTAGAAATAAGTTCTGATGTATCAGTAAGTAATCAGTTGTATTATCTCATGTGTCTTGATTTCATAAGTGAAATAGAAGATCCTGAAAGCTGGGGGCCAGAGTAGATACACAGCTGAACTGTGTTGGTGGAGTATTACTTGATTTCATCTCTCCCCACCCCTTGCTTCTCTCTCTTCTCCTCCAACAGGCACCTCCATTCTCTGATGCTCTGAACAAAATCCCCGGGATCACCCTCTCTTCCCTTCCAGCCGCCCTCCACGTCAAGCCTGTCAGGACATCCTCTTAGCTCTGCCTTAAGAACATGCCTGCGTAAGACACTCCTCTCACAGCCTCCACGGTTTCTACCCAGTCCCCTGTCCCCTCACACCTGGGCCTTACAGAAACTTCCTCACTGGCCTCTGGGCCTCCACCTTTGCTTCCCATGGTCTGGTCTCCACCCAGCAGCAGCCATTTAGAAAGCGGGCCACTCTTCTGTTCAGAGCCTCCACTGATTTTGGTGGCTGGCAGACTAATGGCCCTAAGATGTCTGTGGCCTAATGCCTAAAGCCCATGAATGTGTCATTGCATGTGGCTAAAGGGACTTTGTAGATGTGATTGAGGGTATGGGCGTAAACATGAGCAGAGTGCCCTGGCTCATCCGAGAGCAGAGAACCTGGCCAAGCTGAGGTCAGAGCCGGAGAGTTGTGGGGACCGAAGATGGTCCAAGATGTCATGTGAGAAGGGCCTAACCCCTCTGTCGCTGCCTTTGAAGCTTGAGAAAAAAAGGCCACAGACCAGAGAATGAAGTCAGACTCCGGAAGCTAAAAAAACTGAGAAAAGGGATTCTCCCCTGGAGTCTCCAAAAGTAACCCAGCCCTGCTGACACCTCGAGTTCAGCCCAGTGAGACCCACGCCAGGCGTGCGACCTCTAGAACTGCAAGATGATAAATTTGTGCCCTATTAAACCACTATGTTTGTTTGTTCACAGCCATGTGTCATAACAGCAACAGGACCTACTAGAGTTTCTCAGTCCACTTAGGTAAAAGCCTACAGTTTTACCACAGCCTGCAAAGGCCCTGCGTCATCTCTCTGACTTACCTCTTCCCCTTACCTGCTCATCCCACACACCTCCTCGCTCTTTTTCTGAACCCCAAGAGGGTTCTTACCTCTGCCCGAAGTGCTCTTCCATAACCACTCGGTCTCCTCTCTCACTGTTCAGTCTCTGCTAGAAGCTCAAATACCGTCTTGCCCAGAGCACCCTTATTAAAAGCAGTGCCCCCTGTTGGCTCTTATTTTCTGTCTTCTCTGTTACCTTGCTTTGCTCTTGCAGTCACCTGACACACACACAGACACATACACACTGGTATTTCTATGTGTTTGTTGTTTTTGTTTGTGTATTCATTGTCTGTCATAACTCACTAGAAAGTAAGCTCATGAAGGCAGGAATTTCTGCCTGTTTTTGATTCCCTTTGGCATATCTAAAGTGCCTAGAATATGGCACATGGGAGCTGCTCAATAAATATTTATTAAATGAATAAAGGAAGAGTGGAAAACAAGGTATTAATTGTCGTACACTATAAACAAGCCCCTTGCTATAATATATTGATAGCCGTTAGTTTTGGCTAGACATAAAGTTAGCTCTTAACAATAAATTTACCAAACAGGTAGTTCATTTGGGGCACTATTACTTTTTTTTTAGACTATGATGAGACTAGCTGTTTGCCTCCAACGCCGAGACATAAAATAGTATCGTCTCTCTCCCTGCAAACTGCCTGGATGGTAACTACTGCTTACAACACAGCTGCTCCCACGGGCTTGGTGACCCGGGCAAAGCAATTTCCCCCCTGGGCCTTCATTTTCTCCTGTGTCAAGGGGGCTAGATAGTGATTCTTTGGATCTCTTCCACCACTAAGGTCTTCAGCGCCCACTGATTCTGTGTGTGTCGGGCTAGTTCGTGATGGGGAGCTGTGGGGAGGTTGGGCACCACTTCTCTGGTGCTTTTGAGAGACAAATGCTCCTTTGTGCTCTGTCCCTGGAAGCACTCCAGATTCCCGGGGCACAGGTGGGGTGTGGGTGTGTGTCAGCCAGTTTCATCGCTGGGAAGAAGGAGAGAAGGAGCGGGGGTGGGGGGTGGGGAAGAAACAAACAAGGCAGGGTGGCCGAGGGAGGGGGCAGGAAAGAGAAACAGGTCAGGACACATAAAGTATTCCTCAAGTTTTGGAGAGAAAACATTTTGAATCTGACTAAAGGATGTTCATAGCATGCATATTGAAGGAGGCAGGTGGCCAAGTTGGGAAGCCAGTCATGAGCATAGATTTTGAATTGACTTCTTTAGACAGCAGTTTGACAATACAGTCAGCCCTTAGGACCAGCAGAGGCTTGGTTCCAGGACCCCTATGGATATCAAAATCTGAGCATGCTCAAGTCCCTTATATAAAATGGCATAGAATTTGCATGTAACCTATTCTCATTACCCTGTATACTTTCAGTCATGTCCAGATTCCTTATAATACCTAACACAATGGCAATGCTATGTGAATAGCTGTTGCACTGTAATGTTTGGGCATAAACTCTCTGGAATGTTTTTGTTCAAATATTTTTGATCCGTAGTAGGTTGAATCTGCAAATGCAGAGCCTGTGTATACAGAGAACCAACTGTGTCTAGTCAAGTGGAAGTTATGAGTCAACTATGACCCAGCAATTCCACTCTCCTGTGGAGGAATGTGCCCCCTTCTCCAATTCATATGTTGAAGCCACAACCCCAGTGTGATGGCATTTGGATATGAGGCCTTTGAGAGATAATTAGGTTTAGATGAGGCCATGCAGGTGAGGCCCTCATAAGGGGTTTAGTGCCCTTCTAAGAGAGCTTGCTGCCTCTGTCTCTCCTCCATGTGAGGACACAGTGAGAAGGTGGCTGTCTATAAGCCAGGAAGAAAGCTCTCACCAGGTACCAACCATGCTGACATCTTGATTTTGGACTTTTAGCTTCCAGAACTGTGAGAAATAAATTTCTGTTGTTTCAGCCGCACAGTCTACAGTATTTTCAGTGAAGGCCCAAGCTAACTAAGACACACTTCTAGTATTTATGCTCTGGAGAAACTTTTGCATATATACACCAAGAATAAGTATGCTTATAGCACCATTGTTATAGCAAAAAGTAGGAACAAACTATATATCTACTAATAGTAGAAAAAACTTAAAAATGGTGATATAATCACACAGTGGAATACTATACAGCAGTGAAAATGAATCTATTCCTCCAGTCATATCTCTATCTCCCAAGTTGCAGAAGAATACATATAGTATGAATGTGTTTAAATAAAGTTCGGAATTATGCACAACTCAATAATACATCATTGCACATACCTATGTTTACACATATATAGTAAAGCTATTGAGAAAAAGAGTAAGGTAAAAAAAATACTGATAGAATTCAGGTGAGTGGTTAACGCTGGAGAAGGCGGGGAAGGAAATGAGAACAGAGTGGCACAAAGGTGGGTTGAAAATGTACTATGTTTGAGGCCGTGTGGTGGGACATGGGTTTTGTTTGTTTTTCTTTACACATTCTATATAATGTTATGTATATTATTATGTATATACATGAAATATTTCATCATTAGGAAAACAATTTAAGCAATGAAACAAAACATAATAAAAATCATAAGTTTTGGAGACAGGCCAACCTGGGCTCTGCTCCAGGCTCTGCCGCCTTATTAGCTTGGGGCCTGAGCAAGGCTCTTCCCTTTGGGACTGATGGCACCTCCTCATGGGCATCTGAGGGGAAAACCAGAAAAAATGAGAGGGGCTTGCACCCCACAGGTGTTCAGCAATGGGAGTATTGATGATGAAGGTGAGAAGAAGGCCTATTAAAGCCCTTAAAAATTCTCCTCAATATGATGCTACGTGCCGGTGCCCGGCTGAGCATGGCTCCGAGGTTGAGCATCGACCTAGGATCCAGGTGATCGGGGTTCGATTCCCAGTTAGGGCACGTGCCCGGTTGTGGGCTCGATCAATGACTCTCTCATCATTGATGTTTCTGTCCCTCTCTGTCCCTCTCCTTTCCTCTCTCTGAAATCAATAAAGATATACTAAAAAAAAAAAAAAAAAAAGATGATGCTAGGTGTTGTGAAAATTTTCAACAGTAATAACGAGCCTGCATGTGAAGTTTTGTAGTTTGCAAGCCCTCTCTTCCTTGGAGCTGATAACTCTTTGAAGCAAGCGAGGGCAGATAAGTTTGTGGAAAATCAGTGGACTAGAAGAAGAGACTGTGGATCCCATCATCGCGGTGGGAGATGTTAAACGCAATGCCAAGTAGACCATGAGTTAGTACAGCTGTAGAGGCTTTGAACAGCTTACTGAACAAGATCTATTTGGTGGACATACAGGGAGCCCTGCACCATGCAGTTGGGGCTTACATGTTTTTTTCCTGTGTAAATGTTCACAGCAATTGACCATACCTTAGGCAACAAGGGAAGGTTACCAAATTTCAAAAAAACCAAGAACATACAGATCATACTTTCTGACTAAAATGCAATTAAGTTAAAATTAATAACCAAAAGCTAACACACTTTTGGAAATTTAAACATACTTTTAAATAACGTGGGGATCAAAATAAAATTATGTAAACTCTGGCAGAGAGGTTTCATTTTTATTTATTAATTTATATTTTTTAGTGTATTTATTTTTTTAAATGTTTTTATTTTTAAATTACAGTTTGCATTCAATCATATTCTGTATCAGTTTCAGATGTACAGCAATGTAGTTAGGTTTTAAAGCTGTAAGTGGCTAGCATTTTGGTTAGGTTTGGGCTTGTCTGGAGAACATGACAAGGAAGGGGGGCCTGTCCTGGGTTCTTCCTTCTATGATTCTTGTCCTTCATCCAGCCTTCAGGGGACTGCCTGTTGTCTTTGGACCAATGTACAATGTATTTACTGCTTTTATGCCCCATCACTACTCCCCATCACTCCTTTTCCCAAATAAAAATCTCCCAGCAGACTGTCAGGGGTGGAAAATAACACATATTTGTTGAAGGCTGGCTGTTTACCAGGTGCCGAGATTTGGCCGGTACCAATGAATTAAACTCAGTCTTTGTCCATAGAACTAACAGTTGAAAGGGGGAATGGAATATTATTAGATCTGTTGTTTTCACACATATATATGAAAGAGTATAATAATTCCTTTATACTCACACATAATCATGGGACGGTGTGATGAGTGTCTTTGCAGAGATCTCCATAAAGAATCTCTGGGATGAAGGGAAAGGCAGGACAGAGAGTGCACAGAGAGCGTGGGCTGGGTGTGGAAACCCAGACAATCAAGATAAAATCTCAGGTGGATCTCAAAGCGTGGGGTGCAGCCCTGCAGGAGGAGGGGCAGAGGAAGGGCCAATGGAAGAGCGTGGGAAAAGACAGTGTGAAAGAACCTGGTTTCTTTGGGAAATGCCCAGGGTGTGGGGGAGGGAGGTGACAGCTGTCATCTCCATGCAGGGGCTAAAACATGAGAGGCCTTGAATTCTAAGGAGCCTGAGTTGTATTTTGTGGGAGAAGGGGAATTAACAAAGGTTTTGAGGCAAAGAAGTGACTGATTTTTTTTGATTTTTTTTTTTTACATAAAAAGCAATAGCTGGCAGAAGAGGAGAAGATGAATGGTGGGGAGGAGGGAACAGTGGCAGGGCAGCCAGCGAGGGGGCTGCTGCGATGGGTGGGGTGAGGCTGATGAAAACATGATAAATGGATTCTAAGATGCTGGACACAGATACTCGGTGTGTTATCCTTCCCAGGAATTTCTGTATTTTGACAGGGGACACTACCTTAACCCAAAGGAATGAAACCTTAAAGATGGCAATTCCTTGGGTTGTGACAAGCCAGGGGGAGAGAGATTTTTGGGTGAAGGGTCTAAGGGAGTCCTTTGGGGTCCTTTAAGTAGGGCCCATGTGAGGGGGGTTCAGTACATGGTCTATGAGGTTCTTGTTGGTGGTCAATATGAATCTTCATTCACTTTGCAATGTAAGTGTTATGAAAATAGTTACAGCTGAAACTATAAAAAGATGTAATTCTACCTGATTTGCAAAGGAAAGCTCTTTCTCCACCTAGGCCATCCAAGACTCAGCTAAACTCGAGCCAGCGGGTCCTGAGAGCATTCACTGTCCGCTGCTGGTCAGTGCAGTGATGTGATGGGTGGAAATCTGGGCCAGGACCAGTCAGAGGCAGGAGGTCCTACTGCCAAATCTCCTGTCACTGAAACTGCTGTCGGGCTGCCATCTCAGGAGCCATGGGACCAGAGGGGAGAGGCTGGAGTGGGAGCTCTGGATGGGGAGGGGAAGCTTCGTTCTCAAGGAAAATCCCTGTTATCTTCAGATCTGGGACCAGGACTCTGGCCGAAGTGGTTTCTCCAACCTTGAGCAATCATTTACTATCTTGGCCACTGCTGGAGTGGACAGAGAAGGTGTTTGGTACCCACAGTGATGGAGCTACTGAGAAGAGTGGTCATTTACACATTTAAAGATGAGGCTAGTCCGTCTCCACCTGCAAGGTTGGGCTGAGTTCTTTCTGTGGTATCAGGAATGAGTTCCCTGAGCCATCCACACTCTCACCTGCCTTCCTGGTTGTCTGCACATAGGCATTATTAAGACAGCTGGCTCAGGTTGCAGGTAGGGGGAGGATATGTCTATGGCCCAAGGCTATGACCTACCTGGGCCACCCAATGTTCCCACACTTGGCCTTGTGAGCATAGTGTCTCATACATACTTGGCACAGTTTTTCCACCTTCCTCCCCAGGCTGGCCTGAAGCATCTTTTCCCCATTCTCACATGCTTGTCTGCAGGCACACACGTGAATAGGACAGGTACACCCACAGTCAACATAGCTCCAAGAAGAAAAAAGCTCAGATTTCCCTGGGGCCTGATTTCATCAGAGGCCAGCTGAGCTCTGGTGTCAGCCTCATGGATGCCCAACCAAAGTCTACTCATTGCCAGAACCCAAGTGAACTGCTAGCCCAGGTGGTGATCCACAAGCAATTTATCTTCTTCCGGCAGCTGTCTTGGCTTTGGCCTTAACCTACCTTTGCAAAAATGGGCCTGCAGTCAATCAGATTAGCAGATGTGACAGGAGATGGATGCTCTGGGTAGGAGAAGGGAGGGCTGGGGCCTGGATGCTTCTCAGTCTCTGCAGCTCACACCACATCCTAACCAAGACCAGGATGTCCCTCAACAGTCTAGCCAGTAGAAGTGGTGGTTCTCCAGATGGCTAGAACTTTGTGTGAGGCATGTGGAAGCCACCCAGAATCCTCTGTGTGCTTGGCTCAAGTGGGAGAGGAGATAGATGGTAGGCAGAAGATGGGTCCCGAAATCTGTAGCATGCACTCTGGAAACAAAAGATGACAACATTTCCCCCCTTAAATGTTTAAGAGAGTGTTTTAGCTTGGCTGATGGCTGGAGAACGTCCATGAAGATTCTGGAGTGTTCTGGAACATTGATAGTTATTTGGCCTCCAGAATTTAGCTTCTGTTATAAAGGGCCTGACAGAAAACATTAGGCTTCTAAAATCTGCTACGGGCCCCACTCCAACATCCACATCCCCTTTAAATGCCTCCTCCTGTCCCATGGTGGCCTGGGACCAGAGGCAGGTTTGGACAAATGTGTGAGGAAGACAAACCCTGAGGCAATACTGGCTCCTCAAACACATTCAGGCCGGTAGGGGTAAGATTCTCTTTGCTGCTCCTCTTGGCCTTGCCCAAATGAGACTTAGAATAGTTTAGTCAGAGGGACCCCAAGGAAACCCGAGTCCAAAGTTTTTAACAGTAAGTATCCTTGCCCTCTATTGATCAGTGTGACCATTTTATGCTGACCAAATCCTGACCGCTGCTATGGACAGGCCTGGGCCTTTAATTTGCCTCCCTACTGGTTCAGGTTTAGTGGAGGTTTATATCTTGTGGTGTGTATTATGAAAATAATTTTCAAAAATCAATTTCTGCATTTAACATGAAATTACAGTAATAGATATGTTTGTATTAAGGTTCTCAGGCATAGATGGTGTGAGGGTTTGCTCTTGAGCCTGAAGGCAGTGGAGAATCATTTATGTACTTAAAAAAAGCAGGTTCAGGGCTCGGTGATTTACACGTTAATCCTCTCATCTATCATGGAGATAGATGTTGACAGTTCCATTTTACAGATAAGGGAACTGAGGCGTGGGGAGGTTAAGTGACTTGCTCCAGGTGCCATTGCTCAGAAGAGCAGAGGCAGGATTAGAATCCATGCCTGCCTGGCTTCAAAACCCATGTGTTTTCCAAGAATCCAGTCGGCCTGGGAGCTGGCCCACCCCATGATGGAACCTCTGGGTCACTGTCTCACCATTACCAGGCTAATGCAATGTCCTTCAGTCCCTTTTCAAATGTAATAGTTGGTTCAGGTTTTCTCAATGGAGCATCTCCTTATTTAAAAATGACATACAATGGCATATATTATATTACCTTCAGGTGTACAACACAGTGATTCCATACTTTTATATATTGTCAGTGATCACCACAATAAGTGTAGAGTTAACTTTCATCACCACACAGTTACCAATATTTTTTCTTGTGATGATAACTTTTAAGATCTACTTTCAAATATACACTATGGTGTTGTTAACTATAGTCACTACGTTGCACAGTACATCCCTTAGACTTACGTAGCTTATAACTGGAAATTTGTGCCTTTTGGACCCTCCATCCATTCAACCCTCCCCTACCACCTGCCTCTGGCAGCCACCAGTCTGTTCTCCGTATATATGGGCCCGTGCGGATTTTTTAATTGTTGTTGTTTTGCTTTTAGATTCCACGTATAGTGAGATCATACGGTATTTGTCTTTCTCTGTTATTTCACTTAGCATAATGCCTTAAAAGTCCATCTACGTTATCATAAATGGCAAGATTTTATTCTTTTTTTAAAGGCTAAATAATATTTCATTATAAGGGCATTAATTGATGGGCACTTAGATGGCTTCCATACCTTGGTTATTATAAATGTTGTTATTATAACCATGGGGGGACATACACCTTTTCAAGTTAGCATTTTTGTTTTCTTCAGAGGAATACCCACAAGGGGGATTGCTGGATCATTTAGAAGTTTTATTTTTAATTTTTGGAGGAGCCTCCATACTGTTTCTACAGCGGCTGTGCCAATTTCTATTCCCACCAGCAGTGAAGGGGGGTTCTCAGTGGGGCATCTCCTTCTGCACCAGACTGGGCCTGTCAAAATGCTACCCATCCACCTGGCTGAGCTCTTGTGACCCCTCTACCATGGGGCCCTCTCCAAACCACCTCTGTCCTTTCTGCAGATGCTGGCTCCATCTTCATTACTTTCTATTGTTCACTGTAGCTGTGTCCAAGGGCCCTGTAACTGTGTGGACTTGGCTTGGGCCAGGCAACTTCTAAATTAGAGGCCCATCCTCGAGGTCTCTCCTCCCCTAGGAAAGTGGCCAGAGGTGGGACTTGGGGGGTGAGAAGAGGAAAGGGGAGGCATTTGGAGAAGAGAGCAATGCCCCCAGGTGGAACCAGATTTGTCCAAGAAGTGGTTTCAGGCACTGGGGGCTGGGGGGTGAGGGGGAGTCTTTATTCCTGAGATTAAAGGGGAAGAAGGAATCCCAAGGGCAAAAAAGGGTCACTGAGAGTTGGGAGTTGAAATGATGATAAAAGGTGAGTCAAAGGAAAAGACTGAATTAGGCATCATTCCTGCTGGTGGGTGAGGAAGGAGCCCATACGCACAAGAGGGCTGCTGTTTAGACAATTGCATGGTGGCCACACTTTCTTCCTGGTGGGACGGCAGGTAGGCCTAGACCTCAGAGCAAACCCCATAAAACAACTGGCATCTGGCTTGCCCTTTAAAAGGCCTGCGGGGTTTCATGTCCTAGAGCAGCCCAGAGGGACACAGAAGTAATCTGGTAAATAGGGTTTTTAATAACTTCCCTCTCCCTCAGTTGCTATGCCCACTTGCTGGTATCATCTCACCTCCTGCTCACCAGACGTGGGTCACCTGAGAAGGACATGCTTCCAGGTGAGGTGGGCAGAGCAACAACCATGTGCTGAGTAATGGGGCAGGGGACACAGTGAACTTCAGGGGCTCCAAGTGTTCCCCTTCTTGGAACAGGAAGCTCCTTAGCTACTGCATGATGTCAGTGTCTTAGGGTTTCTGAGCCATAGTTTATTTTCCAATAACATCAGGAAATGGGTATCTATCCCAACATATCTGGAAGGTGTCTAGCTCTTGGTGGGCATTGAAACAAGGTTAGATTACCATGCCCTGTGCTCAATGTATAGGGCCATTGCTCAAGGTGTGTTGGACACAGCTATCTCTCTTGAGCCCCTCCTTTCTTCCTCTTGCTCTACCTGGTAAGAATTAGCTATTGTGGATTTTCTGTCTTTTACCAACTTTTAAGTGCTTGCTGTCTTAAGTTCTTTGCATTCAGTATTTGATTAGATCTTTAAAATAACTCCATATATTATTATCCCTGTTTTAGAGATGAGGAAACCAAGGCACAGACAAGTCGAGTAGCTTTCTGAAGGTCACAGAGCTCGATTTGAATTCAGGATTCTTAGGTTTGAACACTCAAAGACGGAGTCAAACTGTCCCATTTAGGAGCAGGGCTGGGTGAGGGAGCAACCTGATCACCCACAGACCTTTCAGTGACATTTGGAGGGTCAATGTTTTATTTTGAGGAACTATACCAAAAGGTCAAAACCAGGACCTAGGTTCAGGATATATACCAAGAGAAACTGCACACAAATACCACTTAGCTTAACCAGCTTTACTTATTTAGTTCCATCAACAAGCTAAAAAGCAACTATGGGCAAGCAAGAAGGATTGGGGGGCCCATGGTATCTTGTCTGGGACCAGTGGTGTCCTCTCATGGCCTCTGCCACTGTTCATCTCAGTCAGCGTGTGTCCCTGCTGCCGAGTTCCTGTCTCAGAATTCTCTGTCCTGATCTACCCAAGGGGCTGGGATCACTGAATGGTCTGCGTGTGGTGGTCAGCTGCTAGTTCATTGTGCTCTGGAGAGATCCAGGGATCAGATGCTCCACGTGGTCTGGGTGGCCAGGTTGGGCACGATGCACTGAAATGCTGATGCAAAATTTATGTGATGGTTCCATGTAAGGCAAAGACAAGGTGTTATTATTGAGAAATTGGGTATAATCTTTGCTCAAGGACACAGGTGAGGGAAATAGAATGAGACTTGGGCCTTGGTCTCCTGACTCCTTGTCTCTCCCAACTGGGACTGGATTCTGAAACTCTTGGCTCCAGACTGGGTTAAAAATAAGAATGGTTTAAAATGTATGGTTTCATCTGTAAAGAACGCAGCTTTAGAGAAACAGGAAAGATACAAAGATCTCTCTTGTGTGCGTTGAAGCTATAAATATCTACTCCAGAATGCAGGTCTGCGAGGGTGGGGGCTTTGTTCCTACATGTGGAACTATTCCTGGACATAGAAGGTGCTCAGTACCTATAGGCGCCTGAAACGAGTCATATAACTTTGTAATTTCCGATCAATACGTTGTCCACCTAACCCAGGATTTTCAAGTTGGTGTTGAAGTGGCTGGAGCCCTAGAAAAAATTCTTGTAAGTTTCACAAAAGACTATCTTAATGAGGGGTATTGTGAAGAGAAAACTTGGAAACATAAGCTAGTAGGAGGTGATATAAAAGTAGAGATAGGCATGAAACAAAATGCAGAAAGGAAGGGGGAAAAGTCAAGAACTAAACTTTCAAAAGATCTGTTTGTATGTTTATTTATTTATATTATGTACCACCTTTCCCAGGAAGTCTTTAAGATGTCTAAAATGCCCAGGAGATGTAGAGGGGACGTGAGCAGTGTGGTATGGAGGAAAAAAATGTGGATTAAAGAGAGGCAGATTCAAATTCTCTGTCTTTTACTAGGGCTGCTACCTTAGGCCAGTTACTTAACCAGTCTGAGTCTCAGTTTTCCCAACTCTAACATAGGGGTTGTCAAAGACCAGACACACCGTATAGAAAGTGCCCATCGGGGGACTTCCTGACACACAATAGACCTCAAGTGACTGGAATCTATTACTGTTATTTTACCAGAAAGGAGGAAGGAGAAGCATCCTCACCATCACCGCCCTTATCACCACCACCACCTTATCACCACCACCACCATCGTTATTACCACCAGCTTCACCACCAGCACCCTTATCATCATCATCATCATCATCATCATCATCATCACTTTTGTGATCACTAACACTATTTATTGAGTGCTCATATAGTTTAGGTGCTACTCTAAATTTTTTACATGCATTAACTCATTCAATCCTCACAAGTAGGGATATGAGGAAAGAGATGCATAGAGAGGTTAAGTAATTTGTCCAAAATCACACACTTGGCCCATGGCATCGGTAAGTAAGCGATGGCTCCTGCCAGCATCGGGCTGTGCAAGCAACCTGAGCACAGGGTCATCCTACACATAGCCCAGGATGTAACAAGATGACAAGTCCAGTAGCTTTTCTGCTGCCTAGTGCCTGACAGAATGTATGTGACAGAGTTCTAGCCCACCAAGAAATATTCAAACAGGAGGCATTACAATGAGGCTTGGATAAAACATACTATCGACAAACACCCTGGGCTTTAGATTTTCCAACTTCCTCTGCATGAACCCAGTCCCTTCCTTTTGCCCATTGCTGAGCAACGGGGAACAGAGGAACCCTGCTGATTTCCAATTCGCTCCTTGTAGCCCATCATTCAATGTCCTCAGGCGGGCCAGTCATCTTGTCCCAACAAGCGCAGATGAGATGCAGCAAATTTACCACCCTTTGGCACTTGTGCTATTGGAAATAAACACACAGAGGAAATCTCTCGTTAAAATGCATGCAATGTTCCTTTAAAATACACAGGCGCTTTCTAAGACAGCCATTTCACTTGGCAGTGGGGCGCTCAAGGCTCCAAATTAAACAAGAGGGTTAGTGAATTGAGCCAATTCATCTGCTTCGTCCCAGGGTAAATGTATACACCAGTGTGGCCCTGGGTGTCTGTGTGCAGCCCGCGTGTTTACACGGTGAGCATCGAGCCTGGCCAGCTAGGATTTGATCCCTCCTTCCACTTTGCCTCCGCTGCTCAGCAGCTTCTACCCTTCCCTGTCCAGAGCTGGAAGTTCTCTGCACAGGGTGAGCTCACAGCCTGGGCTCTGGCCCCCAGCCCAGGAAACAATGTACCTTTTGTGATGCCCTTTTCCTTTGGTGCGTTGGGCCATTGGAACAGGTGTGGACACCAGACCCCCGTGAACTGGAAGAACAGGCTCAAATGCTCCTTTGAACAGAGTGCAGGACTGGCCTTTAGAAAGGTGCCATCTTTAAGTAGAAAGTGAAGCTTTCAGTACATGAACAAAATGTTGTAGAGAATCATTACACTTTCATCAGCCTTCTTATCTTATTACATCCCCATTTTACAGATGAGGAAGCTGAGGCACAGAGAGTTGCCACTTTCCTAGAGTTGCTCAGGTTGCAGTGGCAGATCTGGGATTCACACTTAAGGACACTGACTCCAGGGTTCATGTTCAAAATAGCTAGGTTTCCCTCCTGTTGCTTCTCTATCTGAGACAGCACAGTCAGGATTTCAGTTTTTGAGGTGTTGCCTTTAAGAGCTGACTCTTCTCTGTAGTAGGTGTGAATTTGGCCAAATTACTTCATGTGTCTGGGTCTCAGTTTCCTCCTCTGTAAACTAGGGTAATGGTATTCATGTGACAGATCCTGTTGGATTGTACTGAGGAAGAAATGATATAGAATATGAAGAGCAGTTAGAAATTACGCATGTTTGTAATGCTTTTTTATTTATAATGTGTTTACTCCTGCTGCTTAATCTCCATGCCAACTCTTTGACCCAAGTCTTAGCAATCTTAATTCAAATATGAGAAAATTGATACTCAAGAATGACCTTCTTAAGGTCTTCTGAATTCAAGGTGTGAACACCAGACCCCCAAAGACTAAGACTCTTCTATGTGACCCTTTTATGACAAGAGCACAGGTTTGGGGGACCATGAACAATATCATGGTCTTTATTTTGTATTATTTTATCTCTAAGTCTCTCTGATCATGTACCATAGTGATTTGAACATGGAAGTGATTTAGTTTGTCCTTGACTGAATGAATTTTGACTGGACAGAGAAGAAACTTGCTTAACTAGAACTTGGGGAAATACATGTTCTGACTGAGTTTCTGATGACTCTTGAATCATTCTTGAGCACAGGCAATGATAATATAGCTAAAAGGTTCCAATTCACTCTCTTTGTCTCAGGAAGGGAAATGTTATACACATAAGTGAATCTTCATTGGTTGACTGAAGATCTTACAACATCTCCTAGTCATGCAATTATGGAACTTTTAGAAGTGAAAAGCATCCCAGAAATCATCTGATCCAACTTTCTGCCCAGTGGATAGGACCTCAGTTGGTAGCTGAAGTCTCAGGGCAACTCTTCCCTCTCTATCACTATTCAGAGTTGAAATTCTACTTTACAGAGGAGGAAACTATTTATAGGAAATGCAACCTTGAGCAAGTTCTTTGACTACCTGATGGCTCAGTTTCCTGATTTCTAAAAACACATTTTGACACCTTGCTTTTTTTACTTAACTACACACCTGGGAATTTGTTCCATATCACTATATAGAGCGCTGCATAATTATTTAACACGCACACATATACTTAATTATTTACTCAATCCCCACCAATACAGTTTATGTACTATTTTTTTACTATTACAAACATTCATATGATAGGTATCCTTGAACAGAAAAAAAATGGTACCTACTTCATAGGTTGTTGTGACAGATAAATTAATTCATATAAAACACTTAATACAGTGCCTGGTACAAAATAAACACTCTATAAATGCCAGCTATTATTATTTTAATTTTGGTAACTGAATAATTGGAATTATTGGAAGATGAAATATTGGAATAACTGAAAGGGGAAATAAAGTGAGAAGATTTGCAGCCTATGAAGGAAAGGTATTGGGTATAATTAAGTTTAGCTATGAGCAACAGCGTAAACAAGGTAGAAGTTTATTTACACCTTACATTCAACAAGCTCGGAGGCAATCAGTCCAGGCTCTAGCAGCACTCATGGTAGTGGGGACTGAGGCATCTTTAATATGCATCTTCCAGCATGTGTGGTTTCTCTAGGTCATCTCATGGTCCCAATTTACTGCTGGAGCTCTGGCCATTACAGTCACATTCCAGCCAATGGGAAGGAAAAAGACTGGGTATGGGGACAGAAACAAAGGACACAATTTTGCTTTTAAAACCACCCCAGCAAGTAACATACACCACTTTAACCCCATTGGCCAGGACTGAGTTTACTTGGTCACACAACTGCAAGGGAGGCTGGGAAACGAAGTCTTTAATCTGACAGCCAGGTGCCCCGTTAAAATCCTGGATCTAAGTACTGTGGAAGAAGAGAATAGGTATTGGGGACAACCAGTAATCATTGCTACAGGGAGTCTGTGGAACTGGGGGAAGGCAGCCCAGCAACCTTTGCTTTGGTAACACTGAGTCTTTTGGTCCAAGCTAAGAGTGTTTGGGTCGTGCTCAAGGATTTTCATTACAACAACCTCCTTTTCCTCCAGCCGTTGCCTCTCTGAGTTGTGTCTAGCAGGCTAGTGCATCACGGTAGAGACTCTGCATCCCCTCGTGGGAGGGGGGGTGTATGCTTTGGTTCTTTAGCCCTTGGATGACTGCAGCAGCCTGAGACATGCCTGTGAAGAGCTGCATGTCATGGGTGGCTTGTGGAATCAGCTCACGTGATTTACATTGTCAGAGACCCGTTTGACTCAATCCTGAGCCCAGGTCAGACCTGGGAATTTACTCTGCTTTCCTTCTAGAGAGACAACCATCCTCAATGGGTTTTCTTTCAAGCTCTTCTTTTAAACATGCAAAGCAGACCTTCTTGGTTATTTTAAACATCTAGCAAATCTCATTGGCACTGACTGTGATTCTGTGTCCATTAGAATTCCTCCTCTGATTCTGGGCCCGACCTCTTTCTCATTCCAGTAAGCGATCACTATCTAAAGCAGTTCCACCTGCAGCAGGAATTCTGTCAGGATGCACACTAACTCATTCTGGGAATCAAAGCAATCTTGAGAGCAGTCTTTCTCCCGATGTGGAGGATTATCTCTCTGTTTTTCCTCTCTCTCTCTCTCTCCCTCTCTCTCTCTCTCTCTCTCTCTCTCTCTCCCTCTCTCTCTCCCTTGTTCCTTCTGTTTGGAAATGTTGTGTAACATGGGGCAGGGGTACTGGCTACCCCGTGACCCATTTCCGCAGGCAGAGGCCTCAGAAGGGACAGGCTGTAACTAGGAATGAAGATGGCCTCAGTCGGGCACGGGGCAGGACTGGGAGGGACTATTGCTGTCACTGCCTTTTGCTTTGCAGAGGAACCGAGCACATTCGTGTGAGGTTACCTCCTATCTGTGGCCAAACTGCGAACTGGGGTGGTTAGCTTTCACACCCTCCGGCTCCACTTCATAAACCCCCTGCTCCCTCTCCCCAACTTCAGGGTCCTGGTTACTTCACCCCTGCCCATCCTTACCCCTCTCAAGTCTCTAGAAGTTTCCTATTCTCCTAAACGCTTCTCAGCTGCTCGGTTACTGACGTCTCCAAAAACCATTTGGCACTTGCAGGGACTGAGCTAGTGATAGGTACACGAGTACTAAACGTGGTGACTGACTCATCAAAGTTTGAGCAACAGTGTGATTTTGGGGTAGTAAGACAAATGTTAGGAATTTTTTTTAAAAAAAAGCATTAATATTTGCATCAAGAGTTTGGGGGCTAACCCACCAATATCCTACAGATAGTAAGTTATGCAGGTGGGTTCAAACCCAGATTCTCTGTTGATTACTGTTCCTGGCCCCCAAGGGGGATTTCAGAAAGGTCAACAGGACACATTTGGGGGCAGATGAGTGTTGTGGGGAGGCCTTGCCCCTCCCTTACAGACTGACTACGCTTCCCCAGGCTGGGCCAGGGCTCAGGGAGCAGGCCTCCAGGAGAAGCTAACTAAATACATGGAAATCTGGGTTCACAATTTAGCTGGAATGTAGCTGGGAGGAAAGTTTACCAGGAACCAGAACTCGAGAGGTGAGTAAGGGGCAGGTTTTTGTAGGAGAAATTGGAATGAGGCTGAGGCCACCTTTCCACCACTTTCTTCTCCTTCACTCAACCTGAAAGTACGTCAAATAATGTGGTTTCAGCTCCATTTAGCTTCTTTCAACCTGAAAGTCAAAATTTCTCTCCAAAGGAGGGAAACCTGCAAGAACCGAAACTGAAGTACGTGGACCTGAAGCCCTGGGAACTGAAACTGTCCATTTTCACACAGCTCCAGGTCGTTTTTCTCCCGTCCCATCCAGCCCATACCCCGCGTTATATTCATTCAGGGAACAAATCAGATTTAGATGTTTTTCCCATTGCCAGTCTCAGAAAACCATCTACACACCCAGCGTAAATTCTGTAGTTGATAACAGCTAGAAGCAACAATTACGCTTGGTTTTCCTACCACCGTGGTCACAACGGCGGTCATCGGCTCCAAGAGGTAAACTGAGTACAGAAGTCCTGCTGACTGCACAAGCACTCTCTGTCTCCCTTGGGCTACTTGGATAGAAAAGAATAATTTTACTGGATGAAAAAAATATGTCAAGTAGAAATCCCTTTGCCATTTGGGTGGGTTTCTTAACTATCTGGGGCTTTACCTGAGTCCTCTCTTTCAACTCAAGAAGGGCCCTCAGTGAGGAAGGGAACCAAACGGAATGAAAAGGAACATTTAACTCTGTCTGTTTTGTAAAGATGCTTTCGTGTATGTCATCTCAACTCATCTTCCCAGGGCGGGTTTACCAACGGCTGTTCTGCAACTCAGAGACAAGCCCAAGGCCAACTACATAGGAAATGGTTGAGCTGGAAGTCAAACTGCCGTCTCTCTGACTCCTTCCAAAATGTCAATGCTTTCTTTCTAAAGGAAGAAATTTTCAAGATCACTTAGGACAACCTGTCCGTCTGTTGAAGAGCAAGCTGAGGCCAGAAAGGTAAACAACTCACCTAAAATTATACAGCTAGTTGGTGTCAGAGCAGTAGAAGACCACGTTTCTTAATTCCTAGATTACGATTCTTTCAGCTAGACCGTATGATTGCATGAAGGACAACCCAAGCCTCTTTGCAAAGGCCAGTTAAAAATATCAGAGTGCGCGTATGGGGTAGGGAGGAGAATGATTTACATTTTAGACGTTGTCGGGGGACAGCATGTAGGAGCCGTCTTGCCGCAGGTGTTCATTATTATGAGCAGACTGTTTCTTACTGTGGCAAAGTGACACTAGCATATGAACGTTGTGATGCTTTGTGAATAGATTCTCTTCAGGTTTGGATTAAAAATACCATGGTCCAGGTGATTCTAACGTGTAGCCAGAGATGAGAACCACCGTTAAAACTCAGAGCCCTTTGATTAAATTCTTTGCCTTTAACCTCACCTTAAACAAAATAAAAGTATTTTTAAATGAACTTAATTATTGTAATTTAGGCTGCGAATTAAGCTCCTGGCTTTGTCAGGTGCCATGTGCAGAATTTCAGTAGACTGGCTAGGCGGCAGAGGGGTAGAAATTTCTCCTTGGCTGGCCCCCGCGTTAGCTTGGTTCAGGCGTAATCCAGAGCGCACCACAGGGAGGCTTCTGCTGGGAGCGCCCTCTGACTCTGAGATTCTATGATTTAATGTGTATGTATGTGTATTATGTCACCCACCCACATCTATTTATACATAAAATATAGATATCTGCATATTACCTGAGTGTATGTTTTTCTTTTTGTTTTTTCAGTCCATGATTTTGAAGAAATGTGACGTTATTTCTGGGGGGAGTTTCCTTGCCTCTTGCCCTGCCGGTGAAAATCGCGCTCTGAACAATACATCTTCTGTGAACACTCTCCACAGAAGGCTGTGGGGATAAATCTTCCCTCTCACCACTCGAGCCAAAGTCAAGCCAACTGGAGCACAGAGGCTGTGGAAGGGCTGACACTCAAAGGAAGAGGGAAAAGTGTCCTGAAAATGAAATGGGCTGGGGGAGGGCCCAGTCTAGGATTCCCTTTTGGCAACTGTTCTGTGGCACCAGGAGAGTGTGAGTTAAAGGGGGAAAGCATATAGAGCCTCCCCTTCATAAATCCTTGGCTCTCCCCTTTCATGCCCCTTTAGTGAGAATTATTACATCGGGAAAGGGGACGTGGGCTCCACGTGTCTTACCTTCTGCTGTGTGGGTGAGAGAAAACCCACAGGTCGGCTGGAGCCAGCATATCCTGTGGCTCCAACCCTGTGAGCAGCCACAGGCGGAGTCCCAGGCCTGCTGAGCCGCCTGGGAGCAGGTTCTTAATTGGGGGGTCTCTGAGACACCCCACGCTACCTGGCTGCTCACATTCATTCTGATGAAGCCCCTTGGCCTCAACTGTTAGGACTAGAAATCGGGTGGAAGAGCCAGGTGGGTTGATAGATGCCCTTTGTGAATTAAGACAAGGTTGTAAATAACATTTAGTTTATTTAACTAATTTTAAAGTCACCTTCTCCATGGGACCCGCCCTTATCACCTTTTAAAATGTGCCCGATTTCCAGGCTTTCCATCCCCTTTTTGCTATAATACGTGTCACCTTCACACACACAAATTCATTTGCTTATTTATTGGGTTTGCCCCCAGCAGACTGAGGAGCAGGATCCTAAATGGGGGTCTCTGACACCTCCCACATAAGGAAGGTATGCCTGGCCCTGGTCTTTGTTTTCCTTGCAGATGTCCCCGAGCCTCTAGTACAGAGGGTGTGTAGTAGGTGCTCGGTTAATATTTGTGGGGCCAGAGTGAATCAAAGCTCTCACTGTGTGACAGGCACTGTGCTAAGTGCTTCCACAGTGAATCCACGGAATCCTGCAAACACCCCTCCAGGCAGATTCTATTAATCCCCACTCCACACAGGAGGAAACCAAAAAACAAGGCTTAACAAATTATATTGCTTGCCAGAAGCTGTCTGAGCAGCTTGATGGGTTAGTCCCCCAACAAGGTCACCGGCAAAGGCGCACCAGGCAGGTGGCTGCCCCCTCGCTCCCATCCCTGCCCCCTCTGTGGTGAAGGCCTGGGCTTCCAGAAATTTCTCTGAAGGAGAAGCCTTGTACTCTGCGGTTCTTGAGGCACTTTCTGGCCTTGCTGTGGGTTCCTACAACCTGCCGTTCCAAACAGAGGCATTTGCTAATTTCCTGAAGAAAGCTCCAGGAAGTCTTGTCCTCCGGTAAAAGCTGTTCACAGTAGGTGAGAAAAAGGGAAGTTTGCAGACCACCACGCACTTGGAGGTTTCGCTTTCAGTGTTGTGTGGAGCTGACAAATAAACCTATCTGAGCTGGCTGCCCCCTCCCGCCTGCCCCCGGCCTCTCCTCTTGCCCAGATTCATGTGAATGTTTTGGTTAACTTTATGCCCTCCCATGTTATTGTTGTACCACAAATAAATGTGCTGCTTCTGTAGCCCAGAGGAGTGCGGCTGAGTTACAGGAACAAGCTACAAGGAGAAGGAAAGAGCTGCAGTGTTTGGCTGGTCTGGTCCCAGATATGCACCCGCACATCTGGACAAGAGATCATGTGACAGCCTGAAAAAGCCAGAAACATATCCTGGATACCATAAAAAATGGTTCTGTTAAATTACAAAGGCTTTAAATACTGGCTCAGCTGGTTCGGGTCTTTATTTCTCTCTCTCTTTTTTTTTTTTTTCATTGTTCTGGAATGTGTTGGACGATTTGTGATTGCTGAAGACTTAATTTAATATTGGGAACCCATCGTATTGTGAATTTGTTTGCAAGTTTTTCTGAGGTTCAGCCAGCCCTTCTCCACTTTCATAATTTTGGGCAGGGCTTGTCGATTTGGGGATCAGGGCTTGAAACTTGGTAAAAAACAAAAACAAAAAACAACAACAAAAAAAACAAAACAGCAACACTCTAGAATTAAAAAAAAACACACAAAAACACAAAAAAACCCTCTCCCCTTTGCCACTTGCCACCCCCCTCCAAGAAAACTTTCAAAACCCTTAGCCAAAGCCCGTCTCCTTTTACAGTCTTTAAGAAATATCCTGCAGGCTAGAAAGCTTTAAAATACTATTGGTGAGGAGACATGTCATAGTTCTCTTTGGCCAGAATCCAGAACAAATTGGAAATAAAAAGTTTCTTGAGATGAACGGATGTTAAACACCAGAGTATGGTCAAGATTCTATTCCTGCCACTGAGAGAGAAAAAAAATCTATTTTCTTTTTCTTACGCAAATAAAGCATTTTTGTGTTGCCCACTGGACATATCTTTCTCCCTGATTGACCAAGATTGCAGAAACCAGGATTAAACAAGGCGCCCGTTTCCAAACCCAAAAATCTGTTTTCTCAAACTATCAAAGGGAGAATGACTTTGGAAGCGAGCATGTGATAAAAAGACAAGATAGGAAAATGGTGCTTCGTTTCTCTTTTAAGAGTAAACAGCCAATTAGGCAGAGTGCTCTCTCTCTTGGCACTTTATTGTCTGCTGACCATGGTTCATCCTTTAGTGCAGGAAAATGTAACCAAAACACTATTGGTAAAATACCACTAGCTTTGGGTTTTCTAAACTATGTGAAAGTATCTTATTTGAGCATATCAATTCAGTGCTTCTCTTCCCACCACTAGACGGTCAGCCCCCTGTGAGCATGGGCCTGTGTGCTCGGTACCTAGAGCAAGGTCTCACCTGCGCTGCCGTCTAGATCCCCGCTGGGTGTCTGTTTGCCCCTCCAGATGCTCTCCGGACCCTCCCCACTGGGCTCCGTGCCCGGGAGCTGATTTGTTTTAACCCTGTCAATGGGCTCTGTGACGGTTAAGTTTACCTGCTGACTTGACTGGGCCAAGGGATGCCCAGGTAGCCGGTGAAACACTGTTTCTGGACGTGTCTCTGAGGGCATCTCTAGAAGAGATTAGCATTTGATTTGATAAACTGAGCAGCGTGGGAGGCTATCATCCAATCCATTGAGGCCCATATGCAACAAAAAGGCCAAGAAAGAGTGGACTCTCTCTCTCGCTCTCTGTTCTTGAGCTGGGATGTCCATCTCTTCTTGACCTCAGACATCAGACCTCTTGGTTCTTGGGCCTTTGGACTCCAGGATTTATACCAGTGGCCCCTGGTTCTCGGGCCTTACACCAGTAGCTTCCCTGGTTCTCCAGCTTGCAGACAGCAGATTGTGGGACTTCCCAGCTTCCAAAATCATGTGAGCCAATCCCTATAGTCTTAGTCTCTCTCTCTCTGTTTCTCATATGTATGGTTTTTCTGAGAAGCCTGACTGACACAGGCGCCCTGGCCCTCCGGCTTCCCTTTGGACACAGCCAGTGGAGGCAGCAGGGCACATCGGCACGCAGCCTGGCTGAGTCCCCGAGCTATAGCCACAGCCCCTGTGAGGCCCAGGGATGGGAATGACTCCCCTTCCATTGCCAGGGTCCTGCACTAACCCTTGTAGTAGTCTGTTCATAAAGTCATAATAAAATGATTCCATTTGAGGTTCTCTATTTCTTCTGTTCTCTATATCCTGCTGGAGTCCTGATGAAAATAAGATTTATTGAATGAACAAATGAATGAGGCTTCACCTTAGCGGGCCATGCTCCTGGAGAATTGCAGCAAGTTGGTCCCAGAACCATTTCTCCCACATTCAGTTCTTTAGAGACGTAGTTCTCACCATTAGTTTAAGGCTTGAAGGATGTGCTGGAGTTTTCTTCAGTCAGAACCCACAGTCTGCCCCGACCCCACCCTTACTTGGTTTCTCTTGTGATCAATGCTATGAACAAAGTCGTTTGCTGCATTTTGAAAAGAATGTTATTAAGTCACCTACCTTTTCATCCATTCATTAACTCAGTTATTCATCATTCGATGGAAATTTTATAAGCATCTAGGGATGGCAGTTTATCCATTTTTCATGCCACCTGGTAGATTCATAGCGGCTGGTGCCACACAGACTTCTGAAGCAGTTTGAGATCAGTGGGAAAATGTGTCAGAATCAACAGAGGAGCTGAGCACATATCAGTAGTATTTACATAACCAGTATTTGCCATCACTGTGTTAGATGCCACTGAGTGAGCGAAAAATAAAATAAAATAAACCTCAGTAACAAGGTTATTTTGCCTCCAGCTTTGCTGTTTGGTGCTAAAATTGCCGGCTAGCTTCAGTTCCTGATATCCAATACTGCCACCCCTCAGACACACTCAAATGCCATCGCTGACCTGACCTATTTTCCTGCCTACTTTCATTATTTACATTCTAGATTGCATTTTCTGGGTTACAAAACCCAAATTGAATAGAAGGTTTTTCCAGTCTACTTTCCTGAAATGTAAATCATGGACTGCAATGACTAGACAGTCCCTAACCTGGTTTTTATCACTTTGGGGTAACTTGTCACAACCAAACTTTCTGAAAAACTATTCTCTTCGGACCCTTCTTCCTGACTTTTCTTAGTTAGGGAATGCACACGAGGCAAGTTACTGTTCTTTATTCTTGATTACAGTCACTTCTGGTTCTATGTCCAGCTCAGCTCCCTAAGACACTGGATTTAACATGGAGATTTCCTTGAACTGAACTTCCTGTGTCCTGGTCACGCATTCCTCTGGGGTCCGGTTTCCTGATGGCCCTGTTTGGCACCTAATCTTCTTTCTTGAACCCTATTTCTTTTCTATTACCTAGCTCAGCAGCCTGGGCAATTCACTTACCCTCTCTGGGCCTTCATCTGACAAGAGGGGGTTACATGGTAAGAGCTAATATTTATTGAGCACTTGCTTTGTGCCATGCTGTGTACAGAACATATTTTATTAAATGTGTAATAAATGCTTTACACCAAGGATCAGTAAACACAGTAAAGGGCCATACAGCAAATATTTTCAGCTTTGCAGGTCGACACTCTGTGTTGCAAAAGAATGTGGCTGTGTTCCAATAAAACTATATTTATGAAAATAGGCAGTGGAGTCAGTTTTGCCTGACTTAATTTGTATAACAATCCCATAAAGTAGGTACTAATTTAACTAGATTAAGTCACTTTTTTGAGATCACCAAGATAGGAAGAGCCAAAGCTCAAATCCAGTCCAGTGACCTGTTTTTGCCTTTTAATCCCCACCGGAAGATATCTTTTTATTGATTTTAGAGAAAAAGGAAGGCGGAGAGAGAGAGGAACATTAATCTGCTGCCTCTTGTATGTGCCCCAACCGGGGATCAGGCCTGCAACCTAGGTATGTGCCCTGATCTGGAACTGAACCCTCAACCTTTTGGTGTATGGGATGACACTCCAACCAACCAAGCCACCCAGCCTGGGCTAGTGACCCCATTTAGAAAACCATCCTCCTGAGTCTCTAAAGTCACCAAATACTGACCCACTTTTCCCTGCACAGGGGCCTCCTGGGGCTCCCAGTGTCCCAACCTGAGTCCTACCTACCAGCTCTCTCTTCTCCCACTTTGCGTCTCTCAAAAAGATTGCCCTTCTCAGGCATTCATTATCTCTGAACTCACTGTCTGTCCTCAGCACTGAGCTGGGCATCAACCCAGCAAGTCCTAAATCCTCTTACATTCTGAGTATTAAGTCCTTTGCCAGACTTGGGTTTCTCTCCATCTACATTCATTTGGAATGAAATCACCAGATGAAACCAAAAAGCTTACATCAGAACAATGCCCCTTCAATAAATATGTTGACTGTCCCGTGGTTTTGAGTTTGAGCCTGTCGTTCCATTGTTAATTTGTCATGTGACCCTAGGCACATCGGAATCTCTTGGTTTCTCATCTATTAATGATGATTAAAAAATACACACAACCGTAAGTTTGCTTTGAGGACCTGCCAATAAAAGCATTATGTAGCCATCGAACTGTGGCGTGCAGGGGACCCAGGCCAGGCCTCACTCCCTTTCTTTTATTATTTCCTGGTTTTGAGGGATGGCTGTGAAAGTGTTGACTCATGGTCAGTTAGTGGGGTGTGCTTGTCTCTGGTGACCCTCTGTCCCAGGTGGGAGAGTGCAAAGCCACAGAGACATGGCTTTATCTCATGCTCTAGGTACAGAACTCGGCCCAGGCTGAGTTGTAGAAGCACCACTTCTGAGTTTCAGTCCTTTTCATCTATTCTGGGTTAAACTCCAGCACACGGTGGACCCAGGGGTCCACCTGCTCACCTGGCCAATATTTATTGTGTGCCGCCTCTGTAGCAGACACGACGCTGGGCCTGGGCAATGTGGTGGGACCATGGTCGGGGAACAGCACAGATGAGGCCTTCTGTACTTTAGTTAGACCCACAGACACTCAACAACTCCTAGCCCAGGGTTGTAAGGACGTGAGTGAGAAGTGCGGGGAAGCAAGCAGGTGCCATGAGAGCTTATGAGAAAGGAGGCCCCCGAAAGGAGGTGAAAAAAGTTGAGGAAATCCTGCCTACAATGTGTCTTCACCCTCCACCAACCCTGGCTGTGTAAAGGACCCGAAGACAGAAGGAGCTGGGTGTTCTGAGGAAATGAGCCCAAGGTACTAGGGGTCTTGGGAGTAGGAGCTGAGGCCAGAGAGACAGGCAGAAGCCAGACCAGGTGGTGCCTTGTAGGTGATGGGAGGGAGTACTGATTTTATCCCAAAGATAAGAGGAAACTATTAGAAGGTGATAAAAAGAGAGTAACATGATCTTGGATGGGCAAAGAACATAGGGACTCAAAAGAACATTGACTGATCTGGAAGTTTTTGAAGTAAAAATTTGGCCCTAACCAAATTTCCTATTCTTCTCTCCCTGTATTTCTTAATATTCTCCAACACTTCTCTCTAAAAGATGGGTCTTCTTGATGTCCCTTGAACTCCACTCCATTGCCACTCCCCTGGCAATCTGCTGCTCCCCATAGCTAGGTCATCTAAGTTCTGCTCTTCTTCAGAACCAGGTCTCATCTCACCTCTTCCAGGAAGCCTTCTTTGGTAGCCCTTCATCAAATTACAAGGTGTAGTCAGACATAGAGGCAAAAAAAGAAGAAAAAAATTCAAAGTCCTCCCAAGATCTCACTTCAATCTTTCCCCCTAAAGTCTTTTCCAAAAGTTCCAGCTCTAGGCTTTCTCTCCAAACCAACGTATATTTTCCCTCACCACGAAATGTTTTGCAGGTCATTAAATATGTTTTTTGCTCATCCAATTTCTACTCATCCTTCAAGACGGGCCCCAGAATCACTCCTCAAAGAAATGCTCCCAGATCACTCCTGTGGAAAGAGACTTTGATTCATCCCTTCTCTCAAGTCCCATCCACTTATTGATTATTCTAAGTTACTAAGGTGAAATAAAGCACAACAAACAAAGCTTTGTCTGCATATCCATCATGTTGCCTAATTTGACATACAGTTTTTTAAGGGCAGGGACCATGCTTTGTGACTCTTTCCATAATCCTCTTCACTGACACAGCATCCTGTAGATGTTCAATAAGTACATGTTTCTTGTTATTTCTTGGTCTGAGGTCACATGGTCATTTGTGTGCCTGGCCTTGTGGAAGATAAGAGGTTTCCAACCTTTTGCTTTGAAGTCTTTCTCTTACCCTTTATTGAGTGATAATCTCAAAACTTAATTCTGTATCATTTCCTTTCTTTGAGCCATCACCTTGGCTCCTCATTGACCATATAATAAAATCTGGATTTCTTAGAACAGCCCTTTCCCATATCTCTAGCTGTGTTTTAGTTTTCTACTGCTGTGTAACAAATTATCATGAACTTTAACTTAGTTATTTGAAATGACTCATATTTATCTTACAGTTTCTGTGTGTTGGGAGTCTGAGCATGACTTAGCTTGGTTTTCTGCTTCAGAGTCTCAACCAAGCTTCTATCATGGTATCAGCTGTGGCCGTGGTCTCATCAGACATTCAACTGGGGAATAATTCACTTCTAATTTTACTGTTAGCAGAATTTATCTCTTTGTGGTTGCAGGATTCCCTTAGCAACTAGAAACCTCCTACAGTTTCTTGTTATTGGTTTCCACTTAACTCATGACATCTTGCTTTCTCACAGCCAGCAAGGGAAGGAGAGATTCCAGGGAAAGTCTTCCAGAGTCTTATGTAAGAGACTCTTATGTCATCACTACCATCACTTTTGCCATATTTTATTGGCTTGAAGTAAGTCACAGGTCCTTTTCATTTCCAAAGGGAGGGCATTACACAAAGGTATGAACACCAGGAGGTGGGGACTTAGGGTCTGTTTGCCACAAGCTATATCTGAAAACTGGGCTCCAGAAAAATCAGAAGTTTCTACTTCTGTAGACATACCAGGCCCAATCATATCTCTAGGAATTTGCATACGCATTTGTATCTGACTGAAATGTCCTCCCCTCCTTCATCTCCTCTAGTAGTTCTTCCCCAGTGTCCTCTGTCTTAGAAAAATTTAATCATTCCCTTCTCTGTGATACTTCTGTTCTCTGAATCTGTGTCAGTCAGTGGATACCTTACTTGTATATCTGTTGCATTAGACTGCAATTTCTTTGAAGTTAAGGAGTAAGTGTTCTTCATTTCTCTATTTCCAGTGCTCACATCTAACATTTGGCTAATAAACCTGGAGAATATATGAATGCTGGCTTATTTAATGAGAAATGGTCACTGATCTAAAGTGGAGGCCTGCAACCTTTTTGCTCTCATAATCCCTAAATAAATATTGAAAAGTTATTTACCCTTTCAGATGTTTTTGAGTTGATATCTATAATTAGCCAGTTTTTATTAGGCTATGCTGCTGTAACAAATATACCACAAATCTTCATGGTATAGTAACAAAATCTTATTTCTTGTTTACCTGATACTTTGGCTTCTGGTTGTTTATAGCTCTGTTGCATACATCTTCTTCTTTCCAGGATCCAGGCTGAAGCCACATCTGCTGTTTGGGACACGACATTCTCTTGGTAGAGGGAAAAAAGGAGCTCTGGCAGAACCATATGTGACTTTTAAAGTAGCTACAATGCACATCACTTCTGCTCACATTCTAGGGGCCAAAGCAAGTCACATGGCCAAGCCTGACCCAAGTATATTCCACTTATAAGAATGGGAGGGCAAATAATTTCAAAACACAACCTATCACAGCATCTAACAGTTTTTAATCCTGTGTTTAACAGTTGTAAATGTTCTACTTTCTGGCATATTGTGTATGTGCCTTAAATATATTTTTTGTCATAACCTTAGAACTCATTCTGTTTTTGAAAATGTTCACTCATAAAACTCCTTTGGCAAAGGTGGTCATATATTCAAATAAATCAGTCAGATCAGCCTTATATTTTGTCAGGGGGAAAAAAAATCTGACTCAAAATTTCAATTCAACCACACTTCTTGATCTGTTCCTATGCAAAGCATTCATTCCTAATCTATGCACAGGTAGACAACTGCCCAGTTAAAGTCACAGAGCTCTGCCACCAACTGGCTTCCTGGAGAAAGCAAGGCTTTCATGATTCTTATTAAAGTCCTCACTGCTTTGCTGTCAAGGAGCCCCCTTTGTAGCAACGCATTATTAACTTGTCCCCTTGTTTGGTATCCCAGAGGTTCGTAATCATCAAGGTAATGTCCCCAAAGCAAGATCTGGATGGGCAAGAAACATACCATATTTTGTTAAGTAAGCAAATGGAGACTGTGAAAGGGGACGTGAAAGCAGACCTGGCAGACTGGAGCTGCTGTTTTAAGAAACATTTATGGATTTGAGGGTCTAAAAAATATTATCTTAAATTATTCTTGCCTGTGTTCCCCCTGGAATGTTTTCGGGCCTTGTAGGGTACAGAAACCCAATTGGAAGATTATTTCTGCAAGATGTGGGATGAAGGCGAAGGCAAAAATAAATGGAAAGACCTCAGTGGAATAAAGGGTCAGAAAAGAGAAAGTGGAAGGAGAAGCTCAACGCACAGAGGAGAAGTGTGAGAGCTGAGGAGTGACAGCTTTCTTGGGCTGAAGCTGGCTGGGGAAATGACACAAATCTCCCCCGTCCAGGAGAGAGGGAGAAAGCAGAGACGGACTGGGCGAAGGAGAGCTTGGGAGCGCGGCCCGGAGTGGGGGGAGCGCAGAGCGAGGCGCCTGGCCAGCCGCCCGGAGGATGGATGTGCTGGTGCCAGTTTGCGCAAACATCACGTACGTGGGCTCTCCAGCTGATTCCAGAGGAAGCTTCAGGACTCATCGGTTTCATCTGCTCGTCACCAGCATGATTAATACACGTTTCAGGACACACACACACACACACACACACACACACACACTTATTAATGAAGCCCGGATGCCTCACACAAGAAACACATCGCAAGGCTCTGGAAATACTTTCTGAGGACATTTCCTGCCCCTGCCCCCATCCCTCCCTCTCCCACCACCCACCACTTCCTTACCTTCCTTTCTGCACTTTTCCCTCTTTCTCCCCCTTTTCTTGTTTTCTTCCCCTTTCCTGTTCCCTTTTATACCCATGCTCGTCCCCAAACGCTTTATCCTGTCTCAGTTTTTCAGTCAATAATTGGCACGGGTTTAGAAAAACATGAACGTACGCTGGGCCTCACCCCAGGGAAGCTCAGGGCCATTTTCAGGGAGGTGACAAGGTGGTGCTGAAAGTCTCTAGCCAGGTACGATGTGGCACAGCACCAAAGGGCTTACTTAGGATGCTTAACCAAATCTATGTTTATTATTTTAAAAATGCATGTTTGAGCAGAACTGGAGGATGCCAGAGGGGGAAAGAAACTTAGAGACCATCTAATTCAAAATGCTCATTTTAACAAAAGAGGAACTGAGGCTAGAGAGGGAAAAAGATTTGTCCAAAATCATAGGACTGGTGATTTTCCACCCTATGGCCCTTTATATATGGGGAAAGTGGGGACTCGTGTGTCAAAAGTCCAGAAGAAATTTATTTATTAACATTAACACAATGGAGCAAATGCACATACGTGTGTATAGTAGTTAGAGCAAATATAATAAACATAGTGGGCACGCTCTGTTCTTTATCCCCTTTTTGTTGGGATTTTGATTGAAAATAGTCAGCTCCTATTTGTCTAAGAGTGGGATACCTTTGGTAACTCATGGGCCTATTTGTAACCATGTGGCTGTGTGTTGGGTGAAACTGGAAGGGATGGGCCTGCACGCAGCGATGTGTACCTGAGCAGACTGCAAGTTCTGAGGCATGGATCTCTGATTGAAGTCTGAAGCCAAACAGGCCTGATACTAGGATTATCCAAAGGGATCTATCCTAGGAAGCATTTGGCAAACTGGAGAAGTGGGTTCTAATCCAGCCCTGCCACTGGGTTTTCTCTGAATGGCCTTAGGAAAGTCCCTTTCCCTCTCCGAGGCTCCATTTCAACATTCTTAAAGTATAAATAGTAAGTGCCTCATAGCATCGTGAGAAAGGAGCGGAAGGGTTAGTGGGAAGCATGTGATAAAGGGTTACGTGCTCCATAATGCAAGGGACTTTCATTTTTATCACTACTTTCCATCACCATGGAGAATGGAGATTTTTTTATTTTTGTTTTGTTTTGTAGGTGACTTCAGTCCGCCAAGTGTCTCCCTTCAGAGGGGCTTTTCTGGCCACCCCCTTGCCATCTGGAGTGCTCCCTAACCCCTCAACAAGCTCCCTCTCCATCTTCTGGGCCAGTTCCATTTCTCTCTTTGGCACCCTTGCCATATTTTGAAGTATTTACTATCTTTTGCCCCATGTGAATGTGAAATCCATGAGGGCAGCGACTTCAGCAGCTTCGCTCACTGTTTATTCCCAGGCCTTAGAACAAACAGAGCCTGGCGTAGCACATGCTCCATAAGCTGTTTCTGATGAATGAATGAACACGAGGCCTCTTGAGGGACTCCGGTGCAAGCAGATGTAGCAGCAATAGGGAGAGAAGGGGATGTTCCAGTGGTGGTGGTGATGCCTCGGGTGATCCAAAAATTTAGAGTTTGTAGCCTGAATGGTTGGTTTGAATGCCCAGAGAAATTCAGAATTTCTAAATGTCAGTGATTTAAAAAGACTGTGAGCGTTGGGCATTAGCAACTCGCCAGAGTGAGGTATGTTCCTGGGGGCATCCATCCTGAGCTGCGGGTGGAGCTGGGACGTGGGAGAAGCTGCTCACTCTTGAAACACCCTGAGCCCACAGGAGAGGTGAGACGGTGAGTGGGGGGTCTGGGAAAGGAGGGAGACAGGCTGGGCTGCTTAGAGCTCTGACTCTTCCTCCAACTTCAGGTGTGAGCCGCCTCCCCAAGGTGCGTGTCATGATCCGAGACCAACTGTTTGCCTACCTAGAAGGCTGTACACGGATGGCCGGTACATGTGCAGTCATGGAAGCTTCTGGTTTTCTGAGTAAAATAATCCACCCCCAAAGAATGCTTGGAACACTGAAGGGCAGTGCACCTAGTGCTTCCTTCGTAAATAGCAGTAGGATAGAAGAAGGGTGTGTTATATTGTAGGGGCAGAGGCCTCTAAGGGACCCTCCTGAGCTGGCTTTCAAGTTGCTGGGCTGATAAAACACGCCCTTGCCAGGAAGTTAGTCTCGAGGACTTGACCTCTATACTGGTTCACAAGGACATATTATATTGTATCATATTATATTATGCTCTGTTTTGTAGATTACATAGTATCGCATATGTCGACACGTGTGCATACACAGGCATCTTCTGTGTGTGTGTGTAAGAAAAAGTCAGCAGACAGGAGGAGGTGAGGAGAGAAGACAGTGGGGATGTCCCTCATGTCACAGGAGCATGTGGACCACTGGCAAGGACCCTAAGGTATTCCTGCCCTGACTCTGAATTTGTGGCACACTGGGGGCCTCTGCGGTGCTCACAATCCTACAGGAGACCTTGACAGAAGTGGTCTAAGCAGAACTTACAAGGAATGGAAGAAAATAGTTAAATGCCACTCAAGCTCGCTGCCATCCTGGGTGGCCTTGCTTGTGGAATGCCTGCCACCTAGAACCCCGCTCTGGCAGCTGCCATGGTTTGTGTTTGCATTTTTCCTTGCATCTGCAGTCCACAGACACCAGGCTGCCTGTCAGCAATTCCAAGTCATTTTCTCTTCTATTCTGGTTTCATGGCTGGGCCTCCCGGGACACCAGGCACATCCATCAGGAATCTGCCCTGGGCCAGGGCGGCTCTGGGGTGGGAAGCTGGCCGTGGGGTCAGCCAGGCTTTGCCTGGGCCTGTGCTCTCCTAAGGGAACAGATGACTCTTCTGAGGGTGGCTCTGTGTGGCAGGTGGGGACAGAGAGACAGGGACCCTGGTCCCTGGTCCCCTAGGGGCCTGGGAAGAGTTTGTGGAAGAGCCACCCTCCATCCCTGGCTCTCCTGCCCTCGGCTGCTGCTCTCCTTTGATCAATGGCAGGTTTGAAGAGGCTCCTTTACCATGACCTCTGCACGGTGCTCCCGCCTCAGAGCAGAGGGGCCCACACTGGGAACTTTTCAGTTCCCCATGAAGTTCTGGGCAAGCTGCTTTCCTCCTCAGGATGCTCTGCCCCGCCAGCCAAGTCATGTTCTGTTGAGGTCATGGGAGATGGATTATTTTACACAAGCATTTGCAAATGACGGCTCAGGCTTGAATCTACAAGTAGGTGTTGATGGCAGAAACTCCCAGGCATCTGTTTCCATCTCTTTGGCACCCCCACCCCCAGCATCTGCTCCACACCTTCCCAGCCTGCAGAAAATTTCTGGTCTCCTTGGAGTTTCTGTCTCTCTGACATACAGTAGGAGCTGAGACACCTTGAACCCGGAGTGGGGGTGGCTGGAGCCTCAGGAGGCTGTGGGGTTGTCTGCCTGGGACAGAATGTTCGAGGCTCAGGGCTGAGTGGCATTTGAAGTAGCCTGTGATACCCAACCCCACCCAACAATCGCCAGCATCCGTGAGGGGACCACACAGCACTATTTCCTTTTGTAACACACTCCTCCCTGCCCCCACCTCATGTTAGACTCCGTGTTGTGCCACAGCCAGGAGAGATTTCCTTGGTGCAGTCGTGGATTTGTCTCTATTTTTGACTTAAGTCACAGAACAATTGTTCTCAAAGACAATGAAAAGGAAAATGGAGGAACTGGTACCAAATTCTTCTACCTGCTCCTTCATTTCCTGCCATGGCTCCTTCTCTCCTCCCCCAGCCTCAGAGTCTGCCGCTCCTCCCCTAAGCTCCTTCAGATGTGGTGCTATTAAAGAGAATTTTACAACGGTCCACAGTAAAGTTAGACAACTATTTCAGTCTGAGATACCCCCACCCCGCCTCAGTCAGCTTAGAAAAACTGTTAACTTGAACCAACATTCCTGAAACTCTGAAGGTGCTGAGACTGAATGTAAGGAGCCAGGGCTTTAAAACACCCAGCTTGGTGGTCGGTTATTTCACTGAATTGGTAACTGTTCCTAAAACTCTTCCAAGTTGAGCGCATTGTCCTCAACAACATATATACAAACCAGAGCCCTGTGGCTACCTGCAGGATGAAGTCCAGGGAGTGGGCCAAGCTGCCAAGCACAGTTGTTCAGATTGGACACTGTGCCAAAGAAAGGCCCACCGTGCTCTGCGCGACCATCCTAGGACCAACATTCAAAGCCCTTCACAGTAGATTCTCAAGCAACTTTTTAAATCTGATGTTCCCTAAGCCCATAGGCGTACCTTTAACTTTGGCCAGCCTGGACTCGCTGCTTTAAACACACCTTGAAATTCCTACATCTGGCCTTTCCAAAGGCTCTTCCTCATCTCCACCTAGCTCAGTCTTTTCAGTCCTTCCAGCCCAGCCTGAGGTTTTACCTTTTCTGTGACATTTTCCCTGCCCAGCCACCTGGAAGCCACTGCGATGTCTTCTGACCTTCTGTAGCACTTGCGTTCCATAGACTCCTTGAGACACACTATACGCAGCTGACATTTTAGTTTTCTTCCCATGAATTCTGTATCTTTAACCTGATTATGAGCATTGGAAGACAGAGCCCATATTCAACATTTCCTGGCTTCCCCACAGCACCAGACCCCAGCGCCTGACGCACAGTGTGCTCAGTACATTGTTGATCTACTGGCTGGTTGGGTAGAGTGGCTTTGTCAAGAACCCACTCATCCTCTTGTTATATTATTCTAGTTCCTGGAATTTCATAATAACAGAGATGGTTCCAGAAAGCTGATACAGACCATTTCCTCCAAATAAACCCATGTTTTCATATGACAGGCTGTGGAGCTTTCTATAAAAGAAAACCTTTGTTTGTGTTCCATCAAACACATGCCAAATAATAATGATGATGAAACAATATCCATTTATTTAGTGCTTACTAACTTTAAGGACTAAATACTTTACGTACGTTACCTGATTGAATCCTCAGCAAACCGTAAGATACATACTTATATTTTCCCAGCTTTACAGATGAATAAATGGCTTAAATAGGTAAAAAGCCATTTGTTTTCATTCATAAGGCTAGCTAGTGGTGGCCCCAGGATTTGAACCCGGTCCTTCTGAATCTCAAGGGTCTGAACCGCTGTGCAGGTAAACAAAGTTTCCTGGGTCTGGGCTACACTTTGCCAAGGCATCCTGGCGTTCGGGCACTCTGTGGCTTCAGGGCTGACCTGGATGGGCCCAGAGGCCCTGATCCTCATGGTGTGTCTTCCGGAAACTAGTTAATAGGCCTTATCTTTAAAATTAAGTATTTGGACCAGGTCCCTTCCTGTTCTGAGAATTTATGAAGCTACAAAAAAAGACACGGCCCTTGTTCTCAGGAATTTACAGTCTTGTTGGGGAGGGACGGTGTAGACCTTAGTGGAGCAAAAGCCAGCTAAGCCAGAATGTGTCCCAGTCAGGTGAGGGTGGAGGTCAGCAGGGGTCAGGCACATGGGAGGATCAGAGCAGCCTGCGCTTTCTCTCGGCAATAAGAGTAGCTTGGATCTGCCATTGGAGGGATGCTTTTTCTTGAAGGACATCGAGCTTGACCTTCACAGCAAGGCCCGGAGGCCTGCCAGAGGAGTGGCGCATGTCACAGCCCCAGGGTGTTGAGCAGCCGGGCCATTTTGACCCTTCGACAAGATGTTCCTTGAGCAAATTTTTTTGGAATTTCGGTGGGCTCTGACCTGCAGTTTTCACTTCCAAAATAACTTGACTTTTCTAAAGTGGTAATTTCATTTTCATGATAATACTAAACTGAAGCCACATGATCTCTAATTGGAAGCAGGTCTCGGGCCGCAGAGTTGCCAAGAAGCAGTAAGAAACATGCTTATTCTACTACTTTGCTTGAGGCACTCAGCATTTTTGAATGCCTGGGCAGAAATATCGTTTTTTAAATAAAGCCAATCCCTGAGAGAGGAGGGGGCGAGGGGAGGGGAAAGCCAGGCAGGGGTGTGGGGTGGTTAGAAATAAGAGAAGGATTTTTTTTTTTTAATGCAGAGAGAGGAAAATCATACTTTTTATTTTTGCATTTAAATGTCCCCGTTGTCTGTCTCTGCCATCCTTTGGGCTTAGTGAGCTCGGGGTGTGTCCTGAGTGTTTTTCGGGGGGGGGGAGGGGGGAGTGTTGCTGATGCTCTTTCAAGTTTGCTGCTGAGATTTCCTCAGCCCCGCACAGCGCAGGGCCGGCTCCGTGTGGACGCTGGGCAGGATCTTTCTTCTGTTTCCTCTCCCACAGCACTTCGCTGCTTCTATTAATTGCATCCTGATGAGAGACGCAGCAGGCCCTCCTCCAGCGGCCGTCGGAAGGTTGTTTTAATCAGTCTCTGGAGGGAGACGAGAGAGCAATTGCGGCCCTTCCCTTTGCTTCTACTGAGTGGCAGAAAGCCTCCCAGAGAAAGCTCCAGAAAATACTGACACGAAGATCTTTTAATGACTTTTTTTTTTTTTTCCTTTCAAAAGAAACAAAACAACCCCCCTCTTGGAAAACAAAAATTATATAACGGATGAAATGCATATCTGAGCTTTCTGGCTGAAGCCAAAGGCTGTTTTCTAAATACAGTCGGGAGCTTGGTAATCACATGGTGCTTTTGGAGACGCTTCCCTTCCTGCTGCCCTCAGTTAACTGCAAGGCACCGTTTTAGACGAGTTTGCTGGAGGGGACTCCAGGTTCTGTGGTTCTGTCCCATCCTGTGGGTTAATATCCTCCCGAGCGCCGCTCTGAGCCTCGGCCGGCTGGCAGCCCCCGGGCTTGTCCTGGCAGGGGCGTCCCCGTCCCTTCCTGCGCCCGCGTCCCTCCCGCTTGTCCCGTCCGCCCTGGCCAGGGCTGCCCACCGCCTGGGTTGCCCCAGCAGAATCCCTGGCACCACCCTAATCTCCCTTCCCCTCTTCGCACAGCCTAGGAGAGGAAAAGGACAAAGGCAGAAGGAGGAAGGGAGCAAGGAAGGGACCAAGTGACAGGGGGAGGGGAGAAAGTTCTAGATTTCGGCTTTAACTGTTGCTCATAAAAAACCACTGCCCCCCGGGTCGGGGAAGGGTGGCCCAGCACTTGGGTTGAAAGAGAAAGTCTCGAGGGGGAGAATATTTAGAAATGCAACCACAATGCCTCAAGATAGATGTGACTCAGTGACTTCCCAAAACATGGATTTCAGATAACTATCACGTTCCGTCCTCCGTGTCCTTCTCACTGGATCTTTCTAAGGCGGCCCTTGACGTTTTTAATTTCAACCCACTGGTACACGCCCACTTTAGTTTCCAGGGAAGGCATGCAGGTGGTGAAGGTCCAGTGGGGACATTTGCTTTCTCCTGACGTCCCCAAGGACGGCTAGGCCCCGAAGCCCTCAGGAGCAGAAACATCTGGTCCATTTCAGCAGTTTATTCACAAGTTCAGCCAGTCATCTGGATGTTTTGTCTATGCGGTGCCAAACATCTGGATTGGAATTTTTTTAACCAGACTTATTAGATGTTTTGGCATTGTGTAGACAGGAATTCAATTTATTAATAGTTATTTCCCTACTCATCTGAGATTCTTAGTAACCTGTGCTCTGGTACAATGAAGAAGAGATATAAAAAGAAAAGGTTTTTTTTTGTTTTTTTTCAAATCTGATTGTTTTAAATTATGGAGGTACCTACAGCAGTGGTTTGGCTGCTTTGCATTTTCACTGGTTGACAAAATTGACCAAAATAAGACGGTTGTGTTGATCTTCACAAAACACAACCTTAGATGTTCCAAATTCATTTTAAAAGCATTAGAATCTTAATGTTTTTAGAAAAAGCTTAAAAACAGAGAACTGAGTGACCCTTCATTATTACTTACTAGAATTAGGTTACCTTTGGATTTTTATACTTATTCTTTTAAGTAAGATTGGAAGACCATGGAGGGCAGATATGATTTTTTAAAAAGATTTATCATTTAATTGGTAACATTTTTTAAAGCGTGGAATTTAATCTCATTTACAAGACACTGCAAGATATGAAATTCCATACAGAAATAAGAAACCCATCGAGAGGGGAAGCTTCATACAATATATACAGTTGGGAACTGTTTAAGTATAGTTTCATTGTAAAAAGTGCTATGTGCTATGATAACAAACCACATCTAAAAAGAGTTCTTAGTAGAGAGACAGCAAGGTAAACTTACGCCAAACATATACACAATGAACAACCTGTAAGTTGAAGGTCCCAGGAGTACCATCCTGAACGCGGAATGTGTAGCCATCAGAGGTAGTTTCTGGCACAACATTTTGAGGTCCCTCTTCCTCTGGAGAGAAATACGTCTCAACCGAGTTTATGAAGCTTTGTACACAGACCCATTTTCATGGTTTTGTGGAGCTTGAATCTTAATTGGACACAGTTTTTGTTGAGGATGGTGGCGGTGGCAATGTGATTATAGGGGCAGACGGAATGTGAGTTTAAATTGTTTTCGTTTACTTAGGTATTTTATGCTGTTTATCTTTCCCTTGTGTGTTCTAGACTGTAAGTAAATCAAAATGTGTCCTTTGTACCTTGAAAACTCCTGGTGCTTAAAACAGTGAACTAGAGAGATATTTTCCCCCCGCAAACAGTAGGAAAAGTTGATAACTTGCTAAACTGTTTTGTGTGCTAAATTGTTCTAATCTTGAAGGTGGGAGGAAATAGGTATCAGGAGAAAGCCTTGCCTTGATTCTGGATACATTTTTACCACCAACTCTTTGTGAAAATCTTCGGGCTAATTGCCTCGCAGTGCATAAACCCTGGTGGAAGCAGGGGAAGCAGAGAAAGGTGTTGGCCTCATTGGGAGATCTGTGAAGTCAGGGCTCTTCTCCTTGGGTGACATTTTTCACTATGGTGCCTTGTGTATGGAGAGTTGACAGTTGGTCTTCTTGTGAAGGGGACTGAAGTAAGTCATGTCCTGTATCATCCGAATGATGATTCTGCTATTGTTTTCTTTTTGGAGTCCTCAGGAAGTGATTGTACTTGGCAATCCTTCAGAAATGAAGGGGAGATAAAAACTTCCCCAAACAAACAAAAAAATGACAGAGTTTATCACCAGTAGATTTGTCTTATAAGAAATACTAAAGAGTATTCTACAAGCAGAAACGAAAGAATGCCATCCCATAATAAGAACATATGAATGTGTAAAACTCATTAGCAAACGTAAATAAAGAGTCAAAGTTAGATTCTCTACTCTTGTATTAGTGGTACCTAAATCACAATTCTAGTTTAAATGTTAAAAAAACAAAACAAAAATTACTAACTACAATAATTTGGTGTAGATACACAATATAAAAAAGATGTAAATTGTAACATTAAAAACCTAAAATGTAGGGAGGGATAACAATAAAAATATAAAATTTCTGTATGCTTTCAAAGTTATCAACTTGAAATAGTACATTATAATTATAAGATATTTTGTGTAAGCATCTTGGCAACCACAAAGGCAAAACCTGTAGTAGATACACAAAAGATTATGATATATGAACAATTATATACCAACAAAATGGATAATTTAGAAGAAAGGATAAATTCCTACCAGGACTGAATCATGAAGAAACAGAAAATCTAAATAGACCAATTACTAGTACGGAGATTGAATCAGGAATCAAAAACCTCCCCAAAATCAGAAGTGCAGGACCAGATGGATTCACTGATGACTTTTACCAAACATTTAAAGAAGTAACTCCAATACTTCTCAAAATCTTCCAAAAAATAAAAGAGAGAAGAACATATTCAAACACATTTGAAGAGGCCAGCATTACCCTGATAACAAAATCAGACAAGAATACTACAGGATAGAAAATTACAGGCCAGAAGCCCTGATAGACATAGATGCAAAAGTTCTCAAGAAAATACTAGCAACTAAATTCAACAATGCATTAAAGGAATCATATACCATCAGCAAGTAGGATTCATTCCTGGATGCAAGGATGGTTCAACATCCACAAATCAATGTGATACATCACATTAACAAAATAAAAGATAAACTCTTATAATCATCTCAATAGTTCAGAGAAAGCATTTAAAAAACATCGTACTCAATGGTGAAAAACTTAAAGCTTTTCCTCTAGGGTCAGGAACAAAACAAAGATGCCTACTATTTTCACTTTTATTCAATATAGTACTAAAAGTCTTAGCCAGAGTAATTAAGCAAGAAAAATAAATAAAAGGCATTCAAATCAGAATGGGAAAAGTAAAATTGTTTCAATTTTCAGATGACATGATATTATATATAAATAACTCTAAAGATTCCACCCCAAAACTTTTAGAACTGATCAATGAATTCAGTAAAGTCACAGGATACAAAATCAATATAAAAATCTATACACTAATAATGTGATATCTGAAAAAAAGAAAATAATCTCATTCATAATAACCTCAAAATAATACAGTACTTAGGAATAAATTTAACCAAGGAGGTGAAACATCACTACACTGAAAATTATAAGGCATTGATGAAAGAAATGAAAGACTGATAAATGGAAAGATATCTTATGTTCATGAATCAGAGGAATTAATAGTGTTGAAATGTCCACATTACACAAAGCCATCTATAGATCTGATGGAATCCCTAGCAAATGTCCAACGGCATTTTTAAAATAGAAATAGAAAAAACAATCTTAAAATTTGTATGAAACCATAAAAGACCCCAAATAGCCAAACAACTTGGATTGGCATAAAAATAGACACATAGATCAATGTAACAGAGAGCCTAGAAATAAACCCATCTATATATATTGTTAGGGAAATGCAAATCAAAATCATCTTATTTTCTGCATTAAAATTGCTGTTTGCTATAGAAATCATGAGTAACATTTTGAAAAGATCTTTAATTCTCTGAGGTCTGATCTCCACTTCCTTGTCTAATGTCCTGTAGGATCTTCAATCAGCTGAACTTTTACATAGCCCTATACTCATACATCATGAATGAGCTCATGTGCCCAAAGCAATCAAGAGTGAGAAGAGAGAAGAACTAGAGTTAGAGAAATCAGGCAAGGAAGTAAATTCGGCCAGTCATCTGATTCAAATAAGACCAAAGCTCATTAATTTCTGTTATCTCCCACAATATCTCCAGTCTACAGTGGCTTGGACTGGTGAATCTCAGTCAATATGCTGAATTAAATAAACACTTGCTGTTAAACTCAATTGAATTATTTAAAAGGACAGGAGGGCTACTCTGATTCACAGAGTCCCCATGCTGAGAATGTTATTTTTATGAGCACCCAAGTCCAAGCATAAGTAGAATTAACTTCTCACTGTATAGCATCTTAAAAGAAGTCATAAGGGAACGGCCTTCCCACTCTCCCCCAAAATGTTATGGCCAACAAAAGTGAGAATTTCCAAATTAACTTAATAAGTGATTAAGCCTTTTAGGGAAGAAGTTTGAATTCTCCCACAGATAACTGGACCACAGAATCTTAGAATTTAGAGAAATATAAGAGAATATCTAGCCTGATCCTTTTATTATGCTCAGAGAGGTACAGTGATTGTACTGATACCCCCAGAAATCTCTCCATCCTTCATTCTGTCTTTTTTTAAATCATCACTCTAGGATATGCCTATTGATTTTAGAGAGAAAGAGAGAGAAACACCAAATTGAGAAACATTGATTGGTTACCTCCATATGCCCCCCAACCGGGAACCAAACCTGTCACCTAGATATGTGCCCTGACCGGGAATCGAACTCACAACCTTTTGGTGTATGGGATGACTCTCCAATCACCTGAGCAACCTGGCCAGGGCCATTCTGTCTTTGTTGTAGACAACTGGCCTTTGATTGTCTTTGTGCCTCCTAAATGACTAAACTCCTGCAAAGTCAATTGATCTGGAATAATTAATGTGGCTAATCAGACACTTTGAGCCTTTAAAGTCGATTCCATTCAAAGACTTAGAAACAACTGGGGGAAAACAAGCTAAGGGAGAAACAGAGCAGTCTTACCCCAAACCACACTCACCTGACTTCAGTAGCCAGGGCTGCTCGAATACCAGCTATAAAAGAAAGTTAAAAATAAAATTAATTTTAGGGACAACACACTTTAGTAAAGAGTGTCTCAAACCTATGATTTTACAAAGAGGGATCCAATTATCCTTGTTAGGGAAAACTAGTATCCAGGTTTTAAGAGCTGGCTCTCAGAAGTGCGGGCTCTGCCAGCGGAGCGGATGGGTACCACCCAGAGCCGTTCTCACACTGGTCAGGACACAGGCGGTGCGACATCGCTTCTCTGTGACGTCGGCTCTTTCTCTCTAGTTCTGAAGCCCATTCCCTGTGCAGGTATGTTACAGACACCATGAACCTGTAAATGCCTCAACACTATTTTGAATCATTTAATTTAAATCTTTAACCTTTCTCAGGTTTCTGTTTTTCCACAAAAAATTTACAAGTTTTGTCTTGTAATCAAAAGCGAGTTTGCGATTTCAATTAAAAATAAAAGAAGAGCCTGGCTGGTGTGGCTCAGCGGTTGAGCATTGACCTAAGATCCAGGCGATCAGGGTTCGATTCCCGGTCAGGGCACACGCCCAGGTTGGGAACTCGATCCCCAGTCGGGGCATGCAGCAGGCAGTTGATCAGTGACTCTCTCATCATTGATGTTTCCATCTCTCTCTTTCCCTCTCCCTTCCTCTCTCTGAAATCAATAAAGACATATTGCAAAATAGTAATAATAAAAGAAGAAAAAGAAAAAAACGAGGCAAGTGGGAGAACAACAACGTTCTTGAAACTTGAAGGTAAAATTATAGCAGAGTGGTTAGATTTCATGTTTTAACCCCTCAGTGGATTGGTATGTAGCCATTTAAAATTATTCAGATATATGTCTGTTGACATGAAAGTTTTTTATGCCATGCAGCAAGGTAAAAAAAAGTTTGCAAAACAGAATACCTGTTCTTTTCAGATTTTTATGATTGATCGCAAGGTATAGACACTTAATGAAGGGGTTCTGTTAAATAAGATCATTTAGTTCAATTACGTAAGGTGATTATTTGAGCTCCAAAGAAATACTCATGGAGACCTAGGAACAGAAACTGCAGGACAGCAAGGCATGCCGGGAACAGGCATGCAGAACCTAGACCCTGGGACATGGAAATACCCTCAGGTGTTACTTTAAATTATTCATTCCAAGACTTTCTACCACTTAGTTTTTGTTTTGCAGAAAGTTTTCAGGGTTTAGATTTCAATTGAAAAACAGTTGAAAAACTGTGATAGAGAATGGAAAAGAAAACCATAATTTAAAGTGAGAAACTTAATTAATGTCTGGATATAGGGATTTTTTAATTTTTTTAAAAAGAATCTTTTATTTTTTAATCTTCACCCAAGGATATGTTTATTGATTTCAGAGAAAAGAAGGGAGAGGGAGAGAAACGTTGATGTGAGAGAGAAACATCGATCAGTTGTCTTTTATATGCTCCCCAACTGGGAACTGAACCTGCAACCTAAGTACATGCCCTGACTGAGAATCGAACCCACGGTATTTCAGTGTATGGGGTGATGTTCCAACCAACTGAGCTACACCAGCCAAGGCCTAGGGATGTTTTTAACATGCTTACAATTTGTAATTTGTACTTTTTAAAAAAAATTTGTTTTTGAGTGTCTTGAGAATTGTAATTACCTGAAGATCGTTTTATTATGGTTTCAGTGATTACATATTGTTAGAAATATAATATTATTTGTTGAGAAGCTGCTATGTGCTCAGCAGTGTATGAATAACTGTTCTCTTTTATCAATTATCCAGCTAACAAATAATTTATTAAACATCTTCTCTGTGCTTCTTTTCTGGGCTCCAAATATAGAGGGTTGAACAACATTGTGTCACTCTGTGGGGTTATAGTCTGCCTTAGAATATAAAATAAGACTTAATATGCTGGAAAGTCAAAATTCCTGTGAAATAAAATAAAGTTATCAGGTTATAGAAAGTGATGAGGGTAGACAGTGACTATTTTAGCTAGGATAACCAGGGAAGGCCTCTCTGAGGAGGTGGCATTTGAGCTGAGGCCTAAAGAGGGGAGGCAGCAACGTAGGGGAAGTAAATTCCAGGCAGAACACATCAGTGGCCAAGTCAGGAGTGGGTTTGGCATGTTGAGGAAATGGCAAAATGTCCAGAGTGGCTACAGTGGGATGATTGAAGGCGATGAGTTGGGAATTGTAGCCAAGCATCTTAGATGAGTGATAAAAGTTCCGATGTTCTCTGATGGCTGTGGTGAGCCACCGGATGGTAACAAGTGGGTGTATATTTTAAAACGTTCATGCTGACTGTTCTGAAATGAACTTAGGGTATGCTATGGTCTGAATGTTTGAGTCCCCCCAAATTCACATGTTGAAACCTAACTCTTAAGGTGATGGGATTAGAAGTTGAGGCCTTTGGGAGATGATTAGGAGGTGAGGCCTTTGGCTCCACCTCATGAATGGGATTAGTGCCCTGATAAAAGTGGCCAGAGAAAGCTCCCTAGTCCCTTCCATCATATGCAGATGTAGTGAGAAGTTGGCCATCTGCAACCTGGAAGGGGACCTTCACCAGAGTCTGACCATGCTGCCTCCCGGATCTTGGATTTCCAGCTTCCAAAACAGTGAGGAATACATTTCTTTTGTTTATAAACTACCCAGTCTGTGATAATTTGTTAGAACAGTCTGAATGGACTGACACAGAGTACAGGGAAGCCAGTAGAGAAGCTCTTATAGTTTTCAGGTGGGATTGATGGTGGCTTGGACCAGGCTGGTGGCCAGGGTTGCCAGGAAGTGATCAGGCAGAAAAATCCACATTTTGAAAGTGGATTGGACATGGTGGTGGTGGCGAGGTTGGGAGGTTGGGAGTGGGGGCTGAGAGAAACAGAAGCAAGTTCATGTTCTCTCTCTTCTTAGCTTCTTTGCTTTTCATTCATTTACCCAACAAACTACTTACTGAGCAACTTCTACATGTCAGGCACCGAGTAGGTACTACTGAGATAAAATAGTGAACAAAACCCAGACACCATCCTTGACCTCATGGCACGTAGAGAACAGTGAGGAACAGAGAAGTTAACCAAGAAATAAAAAATATAAAGTGAAAAATTTCCACTGTGATGTTATAAAGGAGAGATGTTACAAGAGCTTATAAGAGAGAGATTTGACCTAATTAGAGAGGTGAAAGGAGAGTTCTCTAAAGAAATGCTGTTTGACCTAAAGGGGAGTAGGAGTTGTCTGGGTAAGGAATAGAAGCAATACAGGGGACAGTGTGAAAAATACAGAAAGTCCTGATGGTAGGATTCAAGAAGTCCTGTGTGCGTATAGTGGAGACCATGGACACCTTATTACAAACTATAGGTAAGAATTATGGATCTATAGTAACAAAAGTGGGAAGTCACTGAAGGAGTTTAAGTAGTAACAGGATAAGATGCTTGTGTAGAAAATGGTTTGGAAAGAAGCCAGGGAGCATGCAGATGGGCCCTGGGCAGGTAAAGGGTTACAATGTCTTTCACTGGCTGCAGCAGCTGGGTGGATGTCGGTGTCCTTCCCTGAGATGGGGGGCCTTGGCGGGGAGCACTGTCCTGGCATGTTAGTCCATCTGATTGGCTTCCTCTGTTCTTACTCACAGGTCAATGAAAGAGAGCAAACTTCAGAGAAATGACTCATGCGTATGTGGTTAATTGATTTTTGACAAAGTTGCCAATGAGGGCCAATGACAAAAATTGCCTTTTCAACAAATTGTGCTAGAACATACATGAAAAAAAATGCACCATATTCTATACCTCACATCACACAGATAAATTTGTTTAAAATGAATCATAGACATAGCATGAAAATATAGTTTCTAGATGGTCTTTGGACTAGAGATAGACTTCTTAGAGAGTACATAGAAAGTAATAGTTATAAAAAAATATACATATTTTATTAAAATTAAACTTTTCTGCTTTTCAAAAGCTACTGCTAAGGCAGTGAATCAACAGGTCTTAGACTGGGAGAAAATGTTTGCCATCTATTACTTGTTTTAGTACTTGTGTTCAGAATATGTAAAGAACTTCTACAAATTAATAAAAGGACAGAACTTGAACAGGCACTTCTCAGAAGGAGATAAATGAATGGCCAATCAGCACACAAAACAGTGCTGAACAGCAACAGCCCTCAGAGAAATGCAAATGAAAATCACAATAACTTGTGCCATTCGCCCCCTGAAAGGGGTGTTGGCGGGGATGTGGAAGGAACAGAACTCTCAGACATTGCTGTTGGGCGTATAAAAATAGTATTAATAGTTTTAGTCTGCTAGGGCTGCCATAGCAAAGTATCGCAAACTGGGTGGCTTAAACCACGGATTTTTATTTTCTCACAGTTCTGGAGGCTAGAAGTCTAAGGTCTCAAGGTGCTGGCAGAATTGGCTTGTCCTGAAGCCGCTCTCCTTGGTTCGTAGATGGTTGTCTTCTCCCTGTGTCCTCACATGGTCTTCCTTCTGTGTGTTTCTGCATCCTAATCGCCTCTTCTTGTAATGATGCCAATCATATTGTATTAGTGCCCATTCTAATGACTTCATTTCAACTTAATTACCTCTTTAAAAAATTTTATCTCCAAACACAGTCACATTCTGCGGCACTGGGGATTAAGACTTTGACATGTGAATTTTGAAGTGACACAGCTCAGCCCATAACATCTCACTCTGAAAAATAGCTTGAAAGTTTCTAATTAAATTGAACATACCCTTACCCTATGACTCAGTCATTCTATTCTTAAGTATTTACCCAAGTGAAATCACATACCCCCTTCCACCAAATGTCTTGTAAGAAAATATTGATAGTAGCTATGTCCATAACAGCCTCAAAGTGAAAACATGGCCAAATGTCCACGAGCAGGTGAATGGGTAACTGCAGTATATTCATGTACTGGAACACTACTCAGCAACACAAAGGAATGCTCTACTGATACATGTAACAGTATGGCCAATCCTACAAATATTAAATAAAAGAAATCATATCACAAAAGGGTAAATACTATATGATTTTACTTACACAGAGTTCTTGTACAGGCAAAGCAAATCTATTGCCAAAGAAATCAGAACAGTGGCTACTTCTGGTGGTGATGGTGGGAGGGGTGTTGACCAGGAGGGAGCTTTCTTGAATAATGGAAGTATTTACATCTTGAGAGGGGCATGTGTTACATGGACGTATGTATTTATCAGACTTAATCACTGCTACATCTAAGATTCACGATACGTAAACTATACCTCCATTAAAAGCATAAATAAAAAAAATCTAAATAGTAATAAAAATTACCCTAGAATTGTCACAAAGTAAAACCTGTGTAATTTTTTGTTTGCAGTTTTGTCCACAAAAGTATGGGCAGGCTCTGTTGGGGCTGATCTGCTGGCTGGCCGGGCCCTCAGCTTCTCCAACTCCTGGGCCAGGTGTGAGCCCAGCCCCAAGGGGAACCCCCCATCACCATCGGAGGTGGTGAGAGCTGCACGCCCCCCTCCCCATTTGTTTTGGCCTCTCCCGCTTCACCCCCTCTTCCTCTCCCAACTGCCCACCCAGACGTCAGGGAAAGACTCACAGGAGCCACAGAACTGTGAGGCCCACGCATCGTCCCTGTCACTCGGAGCTGCGCTTCCCTGACTGAACCTGGCGTATTGGTACAGGTTCCTTGCTGGGTCATATGAACCAAGAGAGTGTGGCATCCTGAGGGCATGTGTTTGTGTCTGAGCACCCCTTTTCCTTTCTGTGGGATCTTGGTCAAGTCACCTAACCCAGGGGAGTCTGCAACATGTGGGTCATCACCCCTTCCTTTCATGGCCTTGCTGACCTCCCAAGGGTAAGGCCAACTGTCAGCTGTGATTGCAACTGTTTCCTTCCTCCCCTCCAGGAGTGTGGTCTTACTTAACCCGAGGCCAGGGAGTGGATGGCTGGGCCTTTCCTGGTCTGTTTTTGGATCCTTTCAAGACCTTTAAGTAAGAGGGAGGAAAAGTTAAAATAGGGGCTAAATGGAAAAATGAGGATCGCAAGGAAACAGGAAACGATGTGCGGTGGGATTTCATTTCTCATGTGCAAAGCATATTTTCTCCAACCCATCATTTCAGAAATAAATGATCCACAATCATTTAATGTGGATGCATCCCAGACCTGGGCTGGGCCCCTGTAATTTGGAATCAAAAATGACTGACGGGTTGACAGAAAAGTTCTGCCAATAAATTACATACATCCTGTTAGTACAGTCTCATACCTAAAAATATTTTCAGAGTCTAAAGAGAAACTGGCAGTGGCTATGGGTTGGCTGGAAAAAAAAAAAAAATCATCCATAAAAACTAAGCAAAATTATATCCACACTCCCCAAGCTGTAGTTAAAATTAATTTGCTTTTAGACTGAAGAAAGTCGCTATGCCAGTGCAACACGTCCATTGAATTCATTCACTCAAATGTTCATTCAGAATAGATTGTTGGTGTTGTGTAGACTCAGCAGATAGCATTTAGGTTTTCTCCTTAACAGAACAGCAGGATGTTACCCTCCAGTAGACGTGAGCCGCACGTAACTCTATGGAGTGCTTCTGTCTTAGGAAGAAAAGGTAGGTGACAGCGATAAAGATGACAGGAATCTAGTTCTGGCCAATCAAATGTGCTCACTTGCTTCAGTTTCTCTTTCCAAAAAGCAGGATCTTTAATTCCTGTAATTCCAACCACTTGCTGCCTTGTAGCTGGAAGCCGTTTCTACACAAATGGACAAGGTGCATTTTGCCCACAGGAAGCAATTTGGAGCTTTAGACCTTCTCGGATAGCACTCAGGAATTGCCTTCCAGGTCCCCGAGGGAAGACCAGAGGCTGCAAAGGAACTCAAGGTGAGCGTCATCAGGGCTGGAATTGGGAAGGCGACTCCTCAGCTACTGCTCCCCATCACTGTTGCCAGTTCAGGTCAGTAAAGCTAAATAATTTGTTTAACCCGATCCCCTTTCCCTACCTTGAGGGAAAACTCCTATAAGCTCACTGTAAACACAATTATGCCATGTGGGGCTTTCATTAATCTAGTACAAACCACAGCCTGACACACACTGGGCAGGATTTACTTTAATTTTTTTCTTCGCTCATTTTCAGCACCAGCTTATCCTCACACTTCCTACCAAGAGGTGGTTGTTTGTACAGTGTGAATTGGGGGAAAGAGGAAAGTCACCGGAGCCAATCCCTGCCATTGCAGGAGCACTCTTCAGGACCCAGAGATGGTCATGGGTTTTAGGGTAGAGTGTGAGGGGATCCCAAGTTCATCAAGAAGTGCTGAAAACTCATTCTGAGTCCCAGAAGTCATCCAGCTCATGAGTGGTTATCATTCATCTAGCAAATATTTATTAGCCATCCACTTTATGCAGGTGCTGAGCTTGGCATGGGGATGCACCGGTGAATTAGGCAGATATGGCATCCACCTTCAGAACCACTGTTTCTCTAGCACAGCCCATAGGCTCAGATGTTAGCTATGGACAGCAACGGCTTCTGGCTGGTGGGAAACTGTGGTAGTAAACATTCTGGACCAAAATGCACAATAACAAAGACATTTAACATTTCATTTCAGTGCATGAAGAACATTTACATGTATAACTAAAAAAAAAAAAAAAAAAAGCATATAAAAAAGAAAACTTTCAGGAACAATATTTATGTTTATTACATCTGATGAGCTATAGTATTTTCTGTTGGTTTGCCAGGAATGCTGACTATGATCCCCTGCTTTCGAGGTGAAGGGTTGGTTTGTAGCTGAGCGTGCCCCGAAGCTTAGGGGTGTGGTGATATTGGTGGAATTGTGATTTAATGAAGGCTTTCAAGGATTTGCAGGATTACAGTGTGGAGGTTGAGGAACCAGCTGCTTTTGCTCGCCGGAGGCGCTGGGGACTGAGCTGGAGGAAGTGGGTTTAAAGGGTAATGGCCGCGATTTAGAAAAGACAGAGAGGCTAGCGGCAAAGGCTGCCAGGGGGACCTTGAGAAGGCTCCTTCCTGGGAAAATGCCATCTGATGGGTACAGAAGCAGCAGGGGGATGACAGGTCCCATAGAACCTACAGCATGGGAGTTTAGGGATCAGACTCATTGTAAAGTAGCCATGTGACCTCAACTGCAGCCGGGACATAAGCTAAAGTTCAGGGACTCATGGCTCAAGCCCCTGGGAGACCCCCTCTCCTAAATCTATAATCCAACCCCCTTTATACAACCCAGCTTTCTCAGTGAGTTAAAAAAAAACAATCCAGAATTATTCACAATAGTGGGTTGGTTCCTCTGAGCTCTAGGGAGACACTGGAGATGTTTAGATGTTTATTTGGAGCGGAAAAGATTAAGTTCCAACAAATGCCTCCAAATATTCAAAAAAGTGGTGAAACGAAAGAATGAGTATATTTGTTTTTATTTGTTTGTTTGTCTGTTTGTTTGTTTACTGGGTGACAGAACTAGAACTAATGGGTGGTAGAAATAGGGAGACAGACTTTTTCACTCAAAGTCAGAAAGAACTTTCTAAGGAGTAAATGCTGCTTATCTCGGCAGGTGTGATGGAAATGGCCAAGCCTAGGGAGTGTTGGATTCATTCGCTCCCTCAGCAGCGTTTACTGCGTTCCTCCTACATGCGCTGTGTACTGCACCAGCCCTGGGAAATACATTGCTACCGAGGGTTTGTAGAGAAAGTTTCTGCATTGCTTGAGAAATAGAACTTGCTAACTTAGATTTCTTCCAATTCTAGGATCTGTTCAAGGTTGCAACGGTGCCTATGACTTAGGAGAACAAGCTGTTCAAAGCCCATGCTCTGGGGGCACCTCTGAATGGTGTTACCATGGCTATTAGGAGAAAAGACTACTGCAAACAGAAATGATCAGACTCGGGGATTTTTGGATGACCAACAGCCTATTTTACATTGTTTATCTTTCAAGGTTCCCTACTACTCATAGGATCAAGTCTGATTGCTTAGACTGGCCAAGTGATCTACTTAGTCATTGCAACATCGTATCTTGTTACCCCCAAGTGGTGGTTCTCCAGACCAACCTGTCTAAACTACTCATTCTCTGGACTTTCTGGAAGTCTCCCCTTTCCTCTCCACTGTGTTCCTCGCGGCCACTATTCAGAGCCCTTCTTTGTGAAACCTTCCTTGACCTGCTTAGTCACACTCTGTCTTCTTGTTTTTGGCACATCCAGTCTGTGTTAGTCATTTGGTATTTCTTACGCTGCCTGATGGCCTCTCTTGGGTTTAACTTTGGACACACGTCTAATTTACCTCTCCAGTTGGATTGTCATCTCCTTGTGAGCAGAGGCCACACGTTCTACTTTGTAATATCCTCTTTTGCCACAGGGCAAAGCATGCCTTCCATTCATATGAAGTTGGCTGCAAGTGAACAAGACCTTTCATTATCCATTCTTGTTGCAACACAGTCACAGCTCAGGCCTATTGTTCATATGAATGGAGAAAGTCTTGTAGATAACAATGCTGAAAACATTTCAAGATGTCTGTGGTAGGTTCCTATTTCACATGGGTTTTGAACAACAAAGGTTTTTTATTTTTATTTTATTTCTTTACTAGAACTCTTATAGAATTCACACGTGGGCAAAGCACTAGCCGTTCTGGCCCATGGGACTTTAAAGAGCATGCCCTTTCTTGTTCGCATTTTCTTTGTCTTGGCCAGTTGGGATGGCACTGCATGGTATATCATTCACCTATTTCAATTCTTCGTGGCTGGTAAAAACAAACAAACAAACAAAAAAAACCACCACAAAACAAAAAAACTGGAATTTTGGAAGCATTGTAGAATCTTTTGGGGCAGGCTTCTGTCTCTTGTGGGTTTGCAGTCATCTAGAATGAGCCACACCTCTCTGACTTCTCTAACAGGACTTCTAGTGTTTCTCTACAGCCCCCTTCTTTTATACAGCTCTGTTAGTCCCATTCATGTCACATAGGTCTCTACTTTTCTACCCCTGAACTATTTCAGGATCATGGCTTACGGTGTCTATGCTCCAGGAGTTTTTCATGAAATAATGGGGTAGAGCATAGACCATAAGAAGATTCTCAGAAGGAATACTTCTTCTTGGAGGGTTGTCGCATTGACAAATATAAACGTGGAAATGTGGTGTGAATTGTGGTCCCATCACAGAGAAAATTAGTTTTCTTCTAGAATCAGGAGAGTTTAAAGTGAGTCTGTTATTAAGCTTTGCCTTATACAACCCTGCTCACTTTCCTCACCACACACACACACACACACACACACACACACACACACAGAGTCTTCCTGGGCTTACGAATATCCTATGTAACTGTAATTAAGTTAAAGTGAGTTAGAAATTTATCTTCTCAAATATAGAAATGAAAACCTCATTTTCTGGAAACATGGTATTTTTCTTGACCAATAGGTTTAAGAGGATAGAATTCTGGGATGTGGGCATTACCACCTTACTCAGTAACTTCTGCATTTTACAGATGAAGAAACTAAGGCCCAGAGAGGCCATATCAGTCACCTGAGGCCACACAGTGCTTTCCTGATAGACGTGGACTTAGACTTTCCAACTCCTGGGTCCTGAATGGTTGCTGCTCAAAGAGGATGATGGTAAATCCCAATAGCTCATGAATACGCCTTCCCTTCATGGGCTCAACACCAGCAGTCATGCTCTGAAGAAAATTGTTGGTTGACTGCTGTTTTGTTTGGATGCACTAATGCTGGGATTTGTTTTGAAATTGATTGGCACTGTTTCCTATTATCACAGTAGGTTAAAGGTGAGTTTATTCTGCTGTTATTCAAATTGCATACTTTTCTAAAACGCTTATTAGATAAAAAGCTTGGCAAACCAAATAGGTTGGCTCTTTCCAAGAAGTTTTTTAAAAACCACACAAAAAGAATGTTTTCTAGGTGACAATAAATGTAATGATTATTAGGGACTGATCTTATGGATCAAAAGGGAACATTGAAAGTATCAAGATAGCTTATAGAGAGACCATATTTACCGACTCTTGCAGTGAATCAACGCAACTCAGTTTGTTTCATCAAGCATTAATGCCTGCTGAGTATGTGCAAGGCCATGTGCTAGACAGGAGCTTTAGACGGATATAGAGGAGTGTTCCTGGCCCTCACCTCCGGGTACAAGAATCCTAATGAGGAAATGTGAATGCATTTGAGTGACCTCCAGAATCATGCTCCTGGTGGAAGAAGACAACTTTCCCTATAAGAAACTGACTGCTCTTTGGTCAAAAATACATAAAGAGCTGCATTCTCCTTAAATCAAGTTCTCACATTTGTCCGTAATTTCTTCTAATCTTTCTTGAATTATTTATAACATCTGTTGGATTCTCCTGATGGAATAAGAAGTTCCAAGCATTTCCCATGGATAAATGTGAACACTATACCTGTGAGATATCCTTTATATACATGTTGCTTTATTGGATAGAGTATGCCTTTTGTTAGTCTTTGTACTACTTTCTCTAAGCTCCTGAGTGGGAGGAAGGAAGGAAGCCATCAGGGAAAGACCACGGCCACCTTGTTTCCTCCTTTGTGATTGTGTAGATATTTTGTAGGTATTGGTAACATCCCTTCCAAATGTTCCCTGTCGAAGAATTCTGTCAGTCCTCCTCTTTGAAACACTTCAGTCTATTCTTCATTTCTCCCTTTTCCACTCTCCTCCTCTTGTTTCCTTTGCTCTATTTTCTCTCTTTATTTTATGAGTTGCCTTGTGTAGCTCGTTATGTCTTTCTGAGGCAGAATGAAAACAATGCAAATTACCCTAGTTGTGTTGCACCACGTCTTAAATCAGGAGTTGGATAAAGTATCTATATATTTTCATAAAGCAATCGTGCTGATGATGTGCCTGGAATTTTATGGGTCTTTTTGGCGCTGGCTACACACTGGGAAGACGTCTTCAGGGAATAGCCTATAGAGTCTTCTGCATTCCTTTCTTGTAACCAGTTGCTTGTGGGGACGCCAATTGGGTTATGAATCTCCTGGATGCCAAGTGTTTCTTTTTGTTGTTGTTAGACTTCCAGCATCCATGCAGAAATGCTTATATACTTTGGCTTATTTTCCATCTACTTCCCACACCTGTTGGTTGTCTGATTAGGTGTGCAAATAAATTGTCCCAATTTCCCCTTATGTGAATGGATTCTCTCCAAGTCCCTGGACTAAGACCCCTGAATCTAAGGTTTACATTCTTCTTGTTGGGATCTCATTCTGTTAGAGTGGAAGGCATCCCAGCATCGAATCTAGTGGTGTCAATTATTTTTCTTTGTAACTTAAGAAGCCTTTTTACAAGCCAAGGTTTAAATCTTAAATGGGAGTTCTGTACAGTAGCATTAGATCATTTAACTCTGTATCTCTGTGTGTGTGAGAGAGAGGAGAGAGAGAGAGGGAGAGAGAGAGAGAGGCTACGCCTCGCACTGGTTCAGTGATGGCATCCTCCAGAGTACCTGCGAGATGGGAACGGACACTCTTCTGTTCTTTGCTTGGATTCTGATCCTTAGAACTTTTCACAGTATGTATTTAGATGATTTAAGGGTTTTTTTAAAAAAGTAATTTTGGCTCTCTGAAATTCTCCTTGGTGAACCAATATTAAGACCTTAGAATATAACTTCTTGCCTGGCCGGGCGTGGCTCAGCGGTTGAGCTTTGACCTGAGATCCAGCCTATTGGGGTTCGATTCCCTGTCAGGGCACATGCCTGGGTTGCGGGCTCCATCAATGACTCTCTCATCATTGATGTTTCTATCTCTCTCTTTCCCTCTCCTTTCCTTTCTCTGAAATCAATAAAGATATATTAAAAAAAAAAAAAAGAAAAAAAAGAATATAACTTCTTGGGTTGAATTAAGGATGAAGACTCATATCCTTTCTCATCCTCAACCCTTCCCTCTTCTCTCCAATACATAGGTTCCAAGGAGCATGGTTTGTAAGGCAGTGAAGTAGTCTAATTCCATCAATGTGCAAGGAAATCTAGACTTATAGATAGCTTTGACTTGCTCAGGGTCACACAGCTGGTTAGTAAAAGCTAAAAATCGAATTTTTACTCCCTGTGACTCAGGCCATTGCTCTGGAAAGAGTATATGGGCTCCCTCCCCCCTCCTTTTTTTGATTTAAAATCTTCTCTATCACCTCGTAAATATTTATTGTCCATGATCTGGTGCCACTTTAGTTCAAGCTGAGATCACGTTTCTTATTGATCTGCTGCCAAAGATCTCCCCTTAAACTCTACTCATTCTCTCGATAAGAACATCACTCCCCACCCACAGCTTTTCATCATCTCATGCAATGAAGCCCTGGCTGTTCTTTGCCAACCACTTACCTGGGCCCCGCTTGCGATATGAACAATGACTGTAGAACACCTTGCATGCTAAAATCCACCTACATCATACACTCAGGAACCAGTGCCTTCCCACCACTGGCCTTGGGGAGATGTTAACAATGGCTCTGGCCCTGTGTTGGGCACATTACAAAAATTTTATCGGTCAACGCTTATAACAACTTCTGAACTGGTACTGTTTTCTATTTTCCAGTTGAGGAAATGAGGCTCCAAGAGACCGCACAGCGAGCGGCAGGGCTGGAATCTGAGCCCAGGTTTGTCTGACTTGAAAGCCTATGCTTTAGAGCTCCAGGCTCCCTTGCCTCTCAGTCATTTAGAGCCTGGACTTCCTTACACCATCGGTGCCCACGTTTATTGTCTAAGGAACTGTAATGATCAAGGGAATGACAGGGGGTTGGGCTGCTGCTTTGTGAATTAGCCTAAATCGATGTAAACTGCAGTTTAGAAAGCAAAGACCCTGGATGAACTTAGTCATCAAATCCTGAACTACGAAGGCAAGCAGGCACTTTGGAAGCTTGAGGTAAGTTTAGGGCAAACAAGGAAATAATACTTCTCCTAGCACGTAATAAAGTTATGGAACTCATTACCCTGAGAGGCGGTACAGACAGGAAATGTAAATGGATTAAAAAAGAGTTTGGACAAATTTATGAATGACAGAGTCATAAAAAGCTTCTAACAGAAGCTGGAATATACGAGGTGTGACTATAAAGCAATGAAAATCTATTTTTTTTTAACAAACACCAGGACTTGTATATCCAAATAAATATATTTTTCCTTCGAAGCCATTGCCCTGGGAGAAGTCTTACTTATTCTAATACTGCCTGCTTGCCCAGGATGTATTTGCAACTCATAGAGATTTAGAGGTTTATGTTCACCCCCCTCCACTTTCACAGGTGAGAAAACGGAAACCTAACGTAATTAAATCATGTACCCACTGTCACACAGAAGCTGGTCTGGGGCTAGAACCCCAGCCGCCTGATTTCTGGCCTATTATTGCCCCTTTCCCGGCCGCGGGCCATCCCCGCTATAGGTTCCTTCAGCCTCTGTGACTAATTCTTTAGGATATCCTCCTGGTGGTAAATCTTTATCCTTTGTGAATGGGTGTCTGGAGCAGTCAAAACTAATTTTGATTTAAGGTGGATGATTAATACGTATGTTCAAGCTGTATATTACTATTATTTGCTCGAAACCTGAGAAGCATTTTTTTTCCTAAGGAAAGGGGCAATAAAACCGTGTTTCTTTTGCTACTTGTAAACTGGCTTCCTGTGGCCGCCTTCAGCCGGCCCTGAGGAATGTGGGGCGCACCTCCACTTCGGGGTTCCCTTTCAGAAGCCACATCCTCCAGCCGGGCTACTAAGGCGCCTCCTTTTTCCCAACAGGTAATGAGAGCACAGCCGAGGGAAATTGCTCTCTCAAGGGCAAAGGGAAGTGAGCAGAGAAGCAGCCCCTTTGGGGCAGGAGGAGGTGGCTTTGGAGCTCGCAGGGCTCCTGTCTCAAATTGGTCAATGAAGTAGAGAGGAGATTTGACAAAGCAGGGTTAAAAGCTGAGCATTGCCCTCTGTTGTCGTGGAAAAGAGAAAAAGAATTGCAGAGTTCAGGTGGAAAGAGGAGACATGGCTCTGATCCCCGCAAACTCATCAAGAGCCAAGGAAAGACAGAGGTCCCTGGGAGCCCATCGCTTCGGGTTCACTCGTGCCCTGCCAATTCAGTTCACTTTGATCACCAAATATCCTGTTCCCTTGGATTTCTCAGAAAAATAAAGGGGGAGGGCGAGGGGGAGGGATGGAAGCAGGAGGGAGGCATAGAGAAACCCCCAAAGTCCATGAAGCATGATAGACTTTTGCTTACAGTTGGAAACGTTGTTTCTCGAAATGGATTCACGGCCTTGAACCAAAGCTAACAAAGAAAAGACAAACATGTCACTGAAAGTAACATGTTGACATGTGTTGATGTCTCAGCCAACATTTATAACATAACCCAGAAGGAGCATTTGAGGCGCCTGGCCATGCGTCCCGGTTGATGGCGTGTGTCTGGGGAATTCTGGCGGGAGATATCCCCGAGGGTCAAGGCCAGCAAGGAAAGCTGGAAGCGGCAGCCCCGGGTCCGGAGGTTGTTAAAAAAAATTAACTTTTTGTTATATGATGCTTGAAGCAGACACAACAGAAAACCTGCTTTGGATAGAAATGGAAAAGAATGGTTTACCAGATTTGGTGAAATTTTTGGAAGAGAATCAGTAAGAAGAGAAAAGACACATATCTATGTATGTTTGTACACACACAGGAAACGGTGACGGTAAGGATATGACATGCCGTTCTTGTGTGTAGGTGTGCATATACACACATGGCCCACTGTGCACACATGCACACACACACTGTTTATCTCACACAACAGAATTATTATACATTCTTCTTGGCAACGAAAAGGAGGGGGAGAAGTTGAACCCTAGCTGTAGGCGACAAGTTGCTAATAGTAGGAAACTGCTTATTGGGAAATCTTCTACAATTCCACTTAATCCGCCTCGGCTTCAACCCAACGCCATAGAGCCTTACGGATCTGGTAGAGACACAGAGGTTACAGAGCACTCCAGATGCTTTTTGGGAAGAGCTCCCGTTGGGGGGCTCCCACTGGGCTCCTGCAATGAGGGGACGACACTGTCTCCTCCTTGTGGAGAGGCTGCTTGGAGGGCTGCTACCCAGAGCGACACTGTTCCTTCTGAGCATGGTTGGGGCGCGGGGGGGCTTGACTTACTCTGCAGTGTGCAGAAGATGTAGATACGACTGTTGAATATCTGTTGTCTGTATTTAGGAATGGAGCCACTTCCTGGCTTAAAGCAATTTTTTGTGCTTTGTGTTTTGTCTTTGCCCCTCTCTTTGTTGCTGCTCAGCAGGCTGGATGGAGCTTCAGGAAGGGGGAAATCTCAGCCAACCTATTTCTGCCCATCTCCATCCCGAGCTCTGGCCACTGTGTCTCAGCCTGGGATGCAGCAGACCTCTTCAAATGGTGGTAAATATGATTTCTTTAAAGAAAACCCATTCGTTTTCAAAATAGGGTATGCATTTCAAATTGAAAAAAAAATCTTGACTGACACTAAGAAATGAGAGACCACCGATGCTTGTCAGACTTGAAGGGGCAGAAAAAATACCAGAATCATTGGGTGTACAAGTAACCTCAGGGCTAACAAAGGAGATCCCTACCCATGCCGTTCAGTCTCCTGTGTGTTTATGAAATGGCCAAATGTAGCAGTGACTAGCTGTGGAAGCTTGCTGCCTTTTAACAAAATAAAACAAATATCTTGCCAACCCCTTGCACCCATTTCTTAAAAGTTGAAGAGAGAAAGTTAATTTTGGGTCCACCGTGGCCCTTTTCTTGGGTTTAGATGGGAGGATTTGTGGCTTCGTGTGTTCAGGTTTCAAATGAAAACTGCACCAATAAAGAGCAATGAAAATAAACAGGCTTCAGCAGAATCTCAGAGTTTCACAAGCTAGAGTACAAACTTTGTAGCCTGAGAACATCCTTAAGGTCCAGTTCAGGCCCTTCTCAGGGGCACTCCTCTCTGCATCTTCTTGCTGCCCTAATATCCAGTGTTTCTCCCACCCCCTGAACAACCGACTGCTATTTACATAATTTAAAAGGAAATGGAGAACAGAAACTGGTGTCATGGATCCATTTCCCTGATCCTGTGTTATGCTAAAAAAAGGCAACATCTGGCCCACTTTAAATCCATGTGGTTGTGGGGAAAATGGCACCTATCTGAAAAAGAAAGCTTTTTCTTTAAAAAAACTTTTTAAATTTATTTTTTTAGAGAGAGGGAAGGAGAGAGAGAGAGACATTGACCAGAGAGAAACATCAATTGACTGCCTCCTGCAAGCCCCCTACTTGGGATTGAGCCTGCAACCTGGGCATGTGTCCTGACTGGGAATCGAACCAGTGACCTCTTGGTGCCTGGGATGACACTCAACTAACTGAGCCACACCAACGAAACAAGAAAGCTTTTTCTTATAGCATTTCTTCTGACTTCAGTTTTTAAAAAAATTCACAAGAACCATTTTCCCCCCTCAGACATTCTTTAGACTAATTTCACAGGATAAGCTATTGGGGCCTTAACAGGGAAACTAAGGCATAAGGTGTTCAAGGACGTGTTCAAGCTGATTCATAATCCTGGGCACTCAGAGAAGGTCTGAGTTCTGTCCCAGGTCTGGGGTAGGGAGATGAATGAGTGGGTGACCTCTGGGCTGTGTCCAGCAACCTCAAGTCCTATAGAAATGGGGGGGTGGTGAGGGAATGAAAAGCCAAGTGCTCAAGCCAACCTACACACATGGCTTTGGAGCCCTGGCTCCACTACTATCTAGCTTTGTACATGTGGGCCAGTTATTTAACCTCTGCACCCTCATCTGTAAAATGGGGATAGTAATGTGTAATATGACTATTTGACTTGGCATTTTGGTAGTATGGTAGAGACTTTGGCATCCACACTAAATTTCATGACACTAAAAAGAAAACCATCAAAACGTCAGCCTTGAAAAATTAGAGAGTAAACTTATGAGGAAGATACATTTCTGCCTTGTACACCCCCCTGAGCCTCATCTTAGGGATGAAAGGGGGTTTGAGGGTGGAATATGCTCAAGGACGGGTGTGGGGGTCCAAGATGGGTTGAAAGTTACAGAAAATGGGGCATTTAATTACATGACTTCTGAGCTTTATCAAGAGGGCTTTCTTTAAAATGCCCTTTTTTGGATGATGAATTCCATAGGTTTGGGGCAGGTTTAAATGAGATGACGTCTCTAAAGAGCACAGCACATGGCAGGCTAGCTCCGTTCCCCATTCACTCCTCCCCTACACCCGCCCTTCCCCCCTCCTTCCCTCCCTCCTTCTGGGTAGTTCCAGAACCAATGCTCTCAACTCCAAGCTACAGTGGTCCCCCCTTATCTGCTGTTTCGCTTTCAGAGGTTTTGTTATCCACGGTCAACTGTGGTCAGAAAATAGTCAATGAAAAATTCCAGGAACAAACAATTCGTAAGTTTTAAATTGAGCACCATTCTGAGTAGCGTGATGAAATCTCACGCCACCCCACTGTGTCCCACCTGGGTGGTGAATCACCCCTCTGTCCTGCGCCCCCACACTGTAGATGCTCCCTGCCTGTTAGTTACCTAGTGCTGGCTGGGGTATCAGATCGATTATCAAGGTATCACAGTGCTTGTGTTCAAGTTGCCCTTATTTAACTTAATAACGCCACATAACTTTTATTACAGTATGTTATAATTGTCCTGTTTTTTTATTAGTTATTGTTGTTAATCTCTTACTGTGCTTAATTTATATATGAAACTGTCTCATAGGTGTGTATGTATATGTAAAACCACAGTAAATGCAGGGTTTGGTACTATCCTGTTTTCCTGCATCCACTGGCGGTTTGGGATCATAGTCCCCTCAGATAAGGGGGGACTACTGTGTACTGCCTCTTAAACTTAATTACTCAAAATCTGAGCCCTGTCTTGGCGCAGAGGGACTGGTACTAATTTTCTCGGTATCTGAAGCTCATGAAGCCACAGTCGTCAGTCAATTGAAGGCTGTGTTTGTTGAGTCCCTCCATCGTGTCAAGCACCCTTTTCCAAGGATTTTTTATGTCTATTGATTCTCCCCTTTTCTGGGCCATTAGCTAATCACTTATTGCCCCAGTTAAATGAAAGGAGAGTCTGAGAATGGCCAGGGTTTCAGGAGCCCACAGTGGAGATGAGCTGGGCTCACAAGGAAGAGCTGCTAAACAGTAGGAATTTAAGGGCCACATTGTAAAGGGGGCCCAAGGAAACAGGGGGGAAGCTGAGTTGACTGAAATCCCACATGGATTGGCCTTGCTCCTCTGAACTGCCCCTTGGGCTCAGAACCACACTGTTCTGGGTCAGACCCCACCCCCAGGAATAAGGTGCTGGGAGAAGGTCCCATCCTGTGATTATTTTAAATGTCCCATGAATAGCAGGGATTCCCACCCCCCACCTCCAGCCTACTTTCCTGTGAGACCTCTTCTTGGGAAAGAGATCTTTGATAAAGGCATCCAAGAGAGACTTTTTTTGCGAAAACACTTATCAAAGTTATACTGCATGAGGAGGTCAGCATGGGTGACGGGGTTTGCGGGGTTTGTAGACGCCCGTTTCTGAGGATCCCAGGGACTTACAGCTCCCTCCATGCAGGGGGCTCAGAGTTCTCCCTGCAAACGGGGCTGGGCTGCGCAGCCCAAGAGCTAGGTTTTGGAAGAGCTGGACAGCTGCATTCCACACCGGCTTAGACCATCGTGAAACAGTTTTTTTCTTATTGAGTAATTTCGATCACCTTCTTACATGCAGAAATATATTTCTCCAACATCTTCTTAAGACTTGCAGTAGGTTCCCAGAGATGAAGGCTCCTCTTTAATTTTTATTTTTAACTTCATAGCTTGTCTTTCCAAGTCGCTTGCAAGGGAGCCCTTAGTGAGTTGGGGAAACATCTCCCCAAAGGGAAGTAGAGACTGACTGGGCTGATTTTAGGTGGCACTGCGGGGGTTCGTCTTGGCCTGAGCCCCCACTCCTTGCAGTGGGCTGGGTCCCAGGCCCCAATATCTGCAGCCACCGCACACATGCGGCATTTCAGCCAACACACACAATTATGCTATCCCTTAATTAGAACCCTCTCTTTATACCCGGGAAAGCCTCAGCTGCTTGTCAACGAAAACATATTTGTACCATGGACTTAAAAATACACACACATAAATTGCCAATTATTCCCATTCATAGACCCTGGCAAGACACAGGAGAGAGCTGTTTGCTTTCCCTTAGGCCAAATTAAGACCTGCCTTTCATGGCAACTTATTCTCGGGAGTAATTTTCCACCTCATTTAATTAGACTAATTGATTCAGCAGTTTTATCAAGGGGTAACACAGGCTGGGTGCTTGGGGCAAATTACTTTGTGCTTGTTGGACTCACTTGGAGCAACGGCCTGATTAACTTTACTGCTTTCAGACCCAGGTCGGCCCCAACCCTGAGTGTCTCTGTGGCACATGAGTGAGTACATGTGGAGAGCCACTAATTTATGGAGGGCTTTGAAGAGAGCTGGGTGCTGAGTCCAGGGGGGCGAGTCTGTCCCAGGCACAATTAGGCCACAGAAACATGAAAGTGAGCTGTAACGACAGGTTCTGGGGACCTACTGAACTGAGCAGGTTCCAGTGCAGCTAAGCATTGTCATTCTCGTCAACTGTTCGTTTGCATTTTACAGGAGCCGCACTGTAGACATGGCCGTGTTCTAGAAATCCAGCGGATGGGTTGTTAGGAATGATTTTTAGGAAAAAGAACCAGGGGGTAGGTACTTAGATCTTGCTAAATTGCAATATCCTGTTTTCCATCTTCTGCAGCCTTATCTGGTGTGTTTCATGAAATGCTGAGTGCAGAGGATAATGAAATGAAGCCACGTAGAAGCTGGTGTTCACTGAGGCCACACTGTGGCCCGACACTGTCCTGGACTCTTCACACGTGGTCATTCGTTTGATTCTCATTACAGCCCTGTGAGCCAGGTGCCTACTCATGAGGAGGCAGGAGAGGTGAAGGGGTTGGCCCCCAGTTGCGCAGCCAGCGGGACTCGAGCTCTTGCTCCCTGTCACCACTCTGGAAAGTGCTTGTGGGTGAGAAAAGCGATCTGCTTATAAACTCTGCGGGAGGGCCATGTGTTGTACTTGTGTATTGATATGTACATGTCTTTCTGTTAAATTAGTGAGCAAAATGAGACTGTGTGTCAATATTGGTTTAAAACAGACCTTGACAAACTCTTTCTGTAAAGGGCCAGAGAGTAAATATTTTAGGTTTTGTGGGTCACATATGGTCTCTGTTGCAACTGCTCAACTCTGTCTTGTAGAGACAAAAGGAGCCACAGACGATATGTAAACAAATGAGTGTGGCTGTGTTCCAATAAAACTTTATTTATAAAATCAGGTGGCTGGCCAGATTTGGCCCCCAGGCCATAGTTCGCCAACCTGCTGTCTAAAAAAAAAAAAAAAAAATGGTACTGTATATGTTTAAATCATTACAAAATAGTCTGAAAACTTAACAACAAATCAAAACCTGTAACCCTTCTATTTTCCTTAAATATAAATTCATTCATGTTTTCATGCGGAGACTGATTCCTTGAGGCTCATTCCTTCTCTCTGTTTTCTTCTTATAGGTGACAATGCAGTGAATTGCACAAGCTGGTCCTATATTTGCTGTTTTCCCAACCTACAAGCCAGGGCAGTCAGGCCACCCAGGGCAGTGGGGAGTGGGGGGTGAGAGGCAGAGCTCCTCTCCGGTTAACAGCCTGACTGCTCCCTGGGCTTTTGAGGCAACTAGGCCTCAGGGAAATTCGTAGAGCCTGAGGTTGGCAGCAACACATAGTGGGGTGTACCCTGTTGTCACCGACCAACGGCAAATGTGCCTTCATTCTGTATGCCATCAAGAACACCTCTGTAATAACTTTTCTGTCTTCATTAAGTTTGAGTTTGCAGGGAGACTCCTTAAAGCCAAGTTACATACTCTGAGGCTTTATGTCTGCGACTCAGGTAGCTGCCACCCAGAGAGGAGAAATGTTGGGCATTAGAGCAGTTCCCAAGAACAAGATGGGGGGTGTCTTCCTCCTAGAGAAATGGACAGAATGCAGCTAATATTTTAATTAAAATCATATAGCCTTCAGAAGAAAGGAAGATAAAGCCACTTGAACATCCATAAGCGCAAGAATCAACAGTAAAATATAGTATCTATGCCAACTTAAAAAAGGTAGCTTCAAAATGTGAAAGGAGAGATGAAGAGGAGGTGATATATTTTCTCTTTATATATTTTCTTTTTCTCTCATTATATAAATCGTATCTTGTTTTTATAGAAAAGCATCAAATACAAACCCATTTAAAACAAAATGATGAATAGTAAATACTAAAATAATTGTCTGACCCTCTTAAGTAAAGGAGAACTTCCTTTGACAGTCTCTAGTTTTTATTTTTATTATCTCTGGAGTCAGAGGTGCCTTCTAGACAGAGCTAGAGGCTCATGGCTATGTGAACAGAGCTATAAGAAGAATGTCCCCTGATACTGGACGGAGGAGAGGCAGTCAGCTCAGCTTGCTGTGTGTGCCTCTGTTGGCTTTAGACAGGTGTGTGGAAATGGCTTCAGATGCCCTAGAAAGGCTCGATTTGGGGAGGACCTGGGAGTCCCTGAGAAGGAGGGTAGCTGGGGGTCAGTGGCTTTCACAAGCGCTACGAGATACCACATACCTGGCAGCCCTCGGTGAAGATGTTCAGAGATCGTTCTTAGTTCTTATGTGGCTGGAGTTTTGCTCCTGTCTTTGGGTGGCTCCTTGCCTCTTCCTCTCTTTCTTCCTCTCCCTGTATCCCCTCTTCCCACCGGCTCCAACATAATTCCTTTTGCTGCTCTGTTTTACCCTGTAGTCAAGGGTGTCCACTGTGAGGGAAGGAGACTGCAGTTTCCACTTAGGTTCCTGACATAGGATTGCCAACCCAACCCTGCAGATAATGGCTGAAGTTCTGAATAGATATCTGAGAATCATCACCGATGCTTCTGTGCAGGTATGTTTTAGGCTATATTATAAGAAGGGCCTGTCACAAGTCCAGGTTCTGGAGAGATGCACAGTGTAGGCAACTCCATCAACAGGACCTCAAAAGCGTCTCTCTGAGACAACGGCTTGAGTATCCTCCCTTTCACAGGGAACTGGTTTCCAGGCTCACGTGTGAAAATTAACTACATTTTCAACAAAATATTGGAGCTTGTTAAATTTTCTTAACTCAGCAGGTATTTATCAACTACCTCCTTTTTGACAGACATTATGTTAGACTCAAAAATATAAAGATGTACAAGACACATTTCCTTCCCTCAAGGAGATTCTCAAACTGATTTTTGTTCCTCTATATGGCAGATGTACCTCGTATATTCCTCTGGGTAGGCTGAGTATACATCCTGGTTTGTTCAGGACAATCCCAACTTATACCTTTTGTCTCTGGGGATTATTGATTACTCCACCTTTTGCTCTCAAAAATGCTTGTTTGGTGGATACAATGACACAGTAATCCTACCCATAGGCCCTGATATATGAGAGGGTCTAGCACTTGTTTTTACCCGGTAAACTGCTCTTCTGTTCACATCTTGTTGAAACTGTAGTAAATATATGTTCAAAGAAGAGTCAATCAGATTCCTTGTCTTGAAAATCTGCACTGAGACCTATAAGTGCAGCCAAATAGAATTGCCTGAGCAATGGAATCGAAGTCAGAAATCAGGTGGAGTAGAGGCCAGATCTGTTACCATAACAACCCAAAGCCATACTTGCAGGCTATCATTTTGGTGGAAAAGGAACCAAGAGGCGTAGAAAGAAGCTTTGTAGGGTGTGTGTGGGAGGAGTGTGTGAGATCCTGGATTTTTGTCAGGAATGAGTCAGGCACCACCAAGGGGCTTGCAAAGAAGCATGGCTCCTACTACTCCCCAACCCTTCTCCCAGTAAATATCAGAGGGCAACTGGCAGTGGAATGAGACTGCCTACTTGAGTAAGGGCCATGAGTGCCTCAACCCATTCTCCCTGCCTCCCCCAGGGCTCTTCTGCTCTCTGAAGTCAAAGGATGGAGACCTCAAGAGAATCACTCAACTTTTCATGTAGACCCTTGAAAGTAAGTCCAACAAGTAGAAGTTGGACATTTTATTCCCTGGTTTTCATAGCAAGTCAGCAGGCTTGAGGACCCACACAAGTGCTACCAGAGAAGCAGAAAGAACCCTTGGGAGATGGCACAGTGTGCCACCAGGCAGAGATAAAGGCTTCCCTGTAGAGTTCCCGAGAGCATGGAAGACAGATTTTGAACCTGTCATGGACCCCAGATTTAGGATTCGGAAGGGTAAGTGGGATTCGTGGCCATAGTCTTGCCAGAGACCAAAGCCGTTTGGAACATCAGAATAAGTGGATGAGTTTATTGGTTGGAGGGCAAGTAAAAGAGGTGCTTATGCCTAAGGGAGTGTCTCTAAATTGGCCCCTTTATCAGCAAAGCTGTTGGAACGACCACTTGACCATCTTGAGTTCCTGGAAAATGAGCCAAGTCAGCAGTTATGAACAACCAGGGAGAAGTCTGGAAAAGTTTGAAAGCTCGCTGTGAGCAGCCACATAAGAAGGTATGCACCTTCTGTCCATCTGCCCTCCGCCCCAACGTGAGAGTGGCGATGAGTGTGGGTGGGTGTGAGAGCAGACGTATCTCACTCTCTATCCCCTGGCCAAGCCACGTGTAGACTACCCTGAGGCTTGAAGGGTGGAAAGAGAAGAGCTGCCCCTTGAATATGGAGTTGGGGACTTAAAATTGACAGTGCCTACTCTTACAGAGTTAAATTGAGGCTGCTTTGGTAATAAAGGTGACAGGAAAGGTAGGCTGTCATTTCAGCTATGGTTAAGAGAGCTGCACCCAGGGAAAAAAGGCAGTTCAGCAGAGCCTAGCTGGTGGCAGACAGCCGATAAAGGGAACTTTCATGTTTATTTCCCAATGAGTTGAGGCTCCTTATTAAACCAGTTTGTGGAGAGAAACTGTTAGTGGCTCCCTCAAATTCAGCAGCTATCTTCCCCAGCAAACCTTGGTAGCCCAGCATGATCAGATGTCCCAGTGTGATCAGCTGCCACCATGCAGATTCAGTTTCCCTGATACCTGACATCATGGTTATGGCTGCTCAGTTCCAATGGAAATGAATCACATAAGCCTGTAATGTGAGAAAATCAGGTACTCAACTTTATTAATACATCGCAGTGACACCCTTGATAAGCATGCCATGGTTCATGTACCAAAACTCTGTGGGACTCTGAACCCCAGACATAACACCAGGTTTTATACAAAGTCTTAAATTAAGCTGGTCCACTTAAAAATAACAACTGAGCCCAGCCATCCAATATTACAACAAATGGTGCCATATTAGTCACCCTTTATTAGTCCTCCCTTCCTTGTCATAATAGTGCAGGAATACTGCAAGGTTGTGTGGGTGAGACAGTTAGGTGTTTGGATTCGTGCAGGAGACACACAGTACTAAGCAGAAGCAGGCGAGAACTTTCACCCAGAACCCACTCAGGAGAAACTGGAGATGAGCAGAGGGAAGCTGCCTGATTACGACTTTCCAGACCTTTCAGCACTTCCTGAAATTGACTTCCCTGACATTTCCTTGATTCTAACGAACCTCTTTTTACTTGATTCTAGACTGAAGAATGCCAATAGTTGCACCCAGGTAAAATAAAGTAATTGTCATTGCAATTCTGAGGATAGGGCAGGGAAGCAACTTTAAAGGTTGTTTTAGGATATTCATTTTTTTCTTCTTTTGTAAAGAATTTAGACACTCAATTTATCTAGGACATGCATTATTAACAGGGGCAATATTGCTTCCAAGGGGACAAAAATTGATTGGAAGATTAGATACTGCAATGGCTTATGGCCCTCCAAAGATTAACCTTACCCATGAACATAAACCGTATACAATATATCTGTGGTACCCAAATTTCATAAGGGCAGGGGAATAATTTGGAAACAAATGTCTAAAAAGTTTCCTTGGGGGAGATATAATAAAATAGTTTGAGAAATAATGATCTAGGGAAGGGAAATAAAGACAGAAAATGGAGTCCTTTCTATTTAAAATGCTGGACAATGTTTTTCTACTTTTACTAGACATATATAAATCCCTCTCTAGATGACTCATGGGGGAGAATTAGATTTATAGGTGACCTCTGCTTCTAAATGGATATTTGCCTCTTTTCTGGCTTCCCTCAGGGTCTTAGGCACAGAGAGAGCTCCTCCAGACACCGAATCTTGCCTTTTGTTTTTTTCCAGGCATCTTAATGTCATACAGAATTTGGGCTAGGAAAAGTAATTTCCAAGTTTTATCTCTCTGAGATGCATTATCCTAGCCTATGAGCAATGTCTGAGGTCTATGGGTATTTTTATGACTTAGCACTAAATTAATATGACAAAGTCTGGAATTTGTTGAGCACAATTTATTCCACATAAATAAAAATGTAGAATGGATTCTTAGAATGTAGCAAAGCAAAGCACAATGCTGTGAGTTTCTGTGAATGTGTATTACATTCCAACAATAGCTGGATGCATTCTCCCATTATATTTTGCATGTTTGTGGGCAACGTAGTCAGAATTAATCAGCCATATTGTACTCAAGTAGAAATTGTTAACCAGCTGAACCTGGTACCTCAATGGGTCCCACAGATAGCAAGCTTGGCATGATGTACACATCTCCTCACTTCTCTTCCCCTCAGCCTGGTGTATCCAAAGTACTCTCTTTGGCATGCTAGCTACCCTGTGATACTTGCCAGCACCACGGTCTGGTGGTCTGTCTGGATAAGTGTCCACTGCAACCAGCCTTGGCAATCTCTCCAGCAGGTGAGGAAGTGTGGTGGAGCTCATAGAAAGGATGGTTTGGGAGAGGCTCAAAGATACCACAACCAATTCACATTAATAATTCTTGTCATTTGTACCTTTCAGGGATGCAAAGCTGTTTCAATATTTAGATATTAATCAATGTATTTCACCATATTCATAAGCTAAAGAAAAACCATATGATCATATCAACTGGTTTAGAAAAAGTGTTTGACAAAATTCAACATCCATTCATGATGAAATGCTCAGAAAAAGAGGAATAAAGGAAACTTCCTCAAATTAATAAAGACCGTTTTCAAAAACCCTATAGTTGACATTATACTTAATAGTGAAAGACTGACTTCTTTCCCTCTAAGATCGAGAACAAGGCAAGAATGTCCATTCTTACCACTCTTATTCTACATGCTGTTAGAAGTGCTAACAGTTGCAATAAGGCAAGAAAATGAAATTAAAGGCATACAGATAGAAAAAGAAGCAATAAAACTCTCCTTATTTTCTGATGAGGTAATTGTCTAGCAATGATTACATGGACACCAAAATAAAAAATATAATATCATTTATAATCATGTTAACTAAGTGAAATACTTAGATATAAAACATGTTCAGGACTTGTATGCTTTAAACTACAAAATACTAATTAAAGAAATCAAAGATGATCGAAACAAATGGAAAAAAGTAACATGCTCATCTATTAGACAACTACATAATAAACAGTTGATTCTTTCCAAATTGATATGCAGGTTTAACTCAATCTCTATCAAAATGATAGGAAAGTCTTTTGTAAATATAGACAAGATTATGCTAAAAATTATATAGAATCGCTTCTCTGACTTTTGGCTAAGATTGAGTGTAAATTTTATATTAAAAAGTAAAGGAACTAGGATAATTAAAGCACTTCTCAAAAATAAAAAGGGAGGAATCAGCATATCTGATTTAAAGACTTAACTTATAGCTTTAGTATTTCAGACTATGTAGTATTGGTGGAATGATAGACACATACATCAATGGAAGATAAGGAAACCAGAAAGACCCCCCAAATATGCCCATCTGATTTTTGACAAAAGCAATTCAATAGAGACCGGGTAATTTTAAACAAATAGTGCTGAACAACTGGCCATCCATAGCATCTCCAAAAAAAACTCAAAAATTCATCAAGCTAAACCTTATACCTCAGACAAAAAATATCTCCAATGGATAGTGCACTTAATTATAAAACACAAATTGCAAAATTTTAAGGAAAAAACATAGAAGTAAACCTGCAGGACTAAGGCAATGGTTTTTCAAATTGTTACTACTGGGGGAAACTGGGTAGAGGATAGGCAACCTCACTGTATTATTTATTACAATTGTTTGTGAGCCTACAATGATCTCAAAATACAATGTTTAATTAAAATGGGAGTATACTGTGAAAAGGAAATGTTTCAACTATCATTGTCTCTTAGTCATCCACTTCTTCCCTCCAGAGACAATTTCCTTATTCATCTGTCCAGAATATTCTATGAATATACAAGGTCAGCTAAGGATATATATATATACACATATATATATATGTGTATATATATATATCTTTTTATGTATATATATATATGGTATTTCACCATAGTTTTAGTTTGCATTAATATTATTATGAATTAAATACCTTTCATATAAGGATGATTTATTCTCTTTCCTGTGAACTGTTTTTATCTTTAGCCTACTTTCCTATTTGAGTCAAGTCTTAACATTTTTTTTCATAGCAATTGGTAAGGATTTCATTGTATATTGAGGAAATGAACTTTTTATGATATGAGTTACAATTACCTTTTTTTCAGTTTGTCTTTAATTATTTGACTCTGTGAGGTTATTTTTCCCATGCACAAAATTTTACCATTTTAAGTTGTCAAGTTTATTAAACTTTCTTTTTTAATGGCTTTTGCATTTTGTGTCACACTTAGAATGGCCCTTCCTCCTCTAAAATTATTTTTTAAAACTACGCCACAGTTCTTTGAATACTTTTGTGATTTTATTTTTAATCAGGGACCCAGGCTCTCTCCACCCTCTCTACTAGCATCCTTACTTGGTGAATTTTGGTCCTCTTGGCCACAAGATGGTTGTGAGCCTCCAGGTACTAAGTCCACATACTGAGAAGCAGACAGCAGGCAGGGCAAAGGGACAAAGGAATGAAAAAGGCAGGCTGTTGAGTGTGTTCCTTTGAAAAAGCTCTCCAGGAAGCTCCAGTGATCCACTTCTGCTTACGCTCCCTGGCTAGAACTGCATCAAACGGCCACTCTTAGCCTCCCAGGCATCTGGGGATGTGAATAATGTAAGCAGGATGCATTGATAGCCCCCTTCCCAAGAAACTGGGGTTCTGTTGTAAAGAAAGAGGTAACAGTAACATCAGGCAAGAAACTAGCGGCGTCTGTCCCCAGCTACTCGCATGGCGCACAGGTTCATTTTCTGGGTCCCGGCTTGTCTCCAAATGTGTATATTTGCACCGCTTAACGGACTTCTAGCATCTCCTGTAACCAACAAGTAGTCTGATGGGACTTAAAAACCACTTTTTTAAGATTCTTTATTTTTTTAAGCTTCTGAAATCTATCCTATCCTTAGGTAGGATCGTTTTAGGCATCCTGAGAGATCCTGGCCCCTTCCAACCTGAAGATTCTTACCATTCCTCATCTCAGGAAAGCTTTATCCCTCCTTTCTTAGACGGTCTCTCCTCTCCCGTGTCCTGTTCTCTCCTAAAACTGTCACTGGATGTATACTGGACTTGCCCCTTAACTTTCCTATCACACTCCGCATCTCTTTGTCTTACTGCTCTACCTTATGAGATGCTGGCTCAGTTATAGATCCCAGGTGACCTCCTTGGCCTTTGGCCTTCTTTGTTCTATTATTGATATGGCTTTCATTTTGAAAACTATTATTTTTTTCACTTCCAGGTACCCTTTCTTGTTTTTTGAATGCATGTTTTTGTGTGTCGGTGTCTTTTTACAGCAGCCTGTTCTTGATTTCCGAATTCATTATCTTCTTAAAACTCTCTGCGAACACTAATTCTACTTCTTAAAAAAATGTCACTTTTGTTCTCTAGATTATAACTGGTCTCTATTCACCTGATTCTTCCCTTTTCTGGAGTCCCATTTTCTTCAGTGTTGGGTGGCCCTTGGTGGCGGGGTCCCGCGTTCCCCCCAGGGCCGTTTGACCCTGGGATCTGCCATCAGTGGGGGACAGCCCGCCTCCTGCTTGCACAGGGCGCTTGTGCAGGGAACAGACTGGAGAGCCCAGGGAGGGGCAGAAAAACCAGGGCTTTGGTTTGGGGCTTTGCCCTTCAGTGTCTTTCACTCCTGGGTAGAACTGCCTTTTGTTTCCCTAAGAATTTAATGGGAGTGATGGCTAACGCTACCAGAACAATTTCTTTTAATACGGTCTGTGTAGCCCCAGCCTGGATCCTTCCCAGGCAGAAGACCTATTGTCTTCAGAGATCAACTCTCGGCTTTTATTCCGGGAGCGAGAGTTGCCACCAGATGTAAGGTGCTGTAGGGGAGGGGGGAGGGAGGTCTCACTGCCTCAGCTGTTTAGAATGCAGTTTAAAAATAATAAATAGTCTGGTGATAGCCAAAAGATCCTCCACAGGATCTGAGGGCCCAGCAAAATGACTGATGCTCTTAATTAGAACCATCACGGCTCACTGTTTACAGTTCATATTATGTTGAGAATTTTCTGTTTAAGAAGTTAGAGTAGTGTGTATTTTCTTTTAGAAAGTTTTGTGATCCCACTTAAAATATATAACTTGAAATGAGTCAGCTTTATTTATTTGGGAAATGTACTGACAATAATGTCAGATAAATGAGGTATTAATCTGGCTACAGATGTGTGTGTATTGTGCGTGCTATGTATGTGTGTACACGGAACAAATACAGATAAAGTTTTTACTTGGCTTAACTTAACTTGGTCAACAGACCTGTTCTTCAATTAGCTTTAGGTGCTTAGCTCTAAGCTAAGTGCCATGAGCAATTCCCAAGAAATAGAGGAGGTGAGCAGAGGCCCTGGGACCTATGCTTTTTTTTTTTAGTATGTTTTTAAAATCCTGGCCTGAGGACATGCTTTTACTGATTTTAGAGAGAAAGGAAAAGAGAGAGAAAGAGAGAGAGAAACATTGACGTGAGAGTGGAACATTAACTGTCTGCTTCCCTCACTCACCCCAAGCAGGGACTGAACCCGAAACCTGGGTATGTGCCCTGACTGGGAATCAAACCTGTGACCCTTCGATGCAAGGGGGGGAATGATGCTCTAACCAACTGAGCCACACCGGCCAGGGCCATATGCTTTTCATAATCTAGTTGTACATTCCTTATTCAGAGTTCTGTTTATATTTCTGTTACGTATTTCTTAGCTTGAGTAAGATTCTTTGTCTTAATAAGATATTCACATGCACTTAAGAAATAATGTGTAATTTGTTTTAAACTACGAAATCATTGCCATAACAAATACATGATTTTAATTATCAATAGAAATTTGTGGATGAGTCTAGTTAATTAAATGTCCAATGACATGTTCCTTAATAGCATTAATGTAAATAAGACTTGTTATAATATGCAAACAGGTATAAAGCACAAATCACCATATTTCTTCATTTGGGATGGGCTTGTGTATTTGTGTATGTGTGTGTATACATATAGATACATATATAATTTTTTTACAGAGAAGAGGTTCAACATAGTGACCTGATTATGTGAATTATAGATCATAAGGAATGTATAATTTTATAAGAATTCATGAGAGTTTATTGATAGATTTTGATTCAAGCTTTGGTTCCATTTTAAGAACTGATATTTCCCTCATATTTTTATCACTAATTTTAGCTTTGTTTATTTTACCCAATCTATACTTATTAATATTAGTAAAGCACAAAAAATTTGCATCAAATAAAAATATTTTTGTTTAAAAATGTATAACTGTTGGCATTTATTTATTTATTTTTTGTTGAGATACAATCTACATATAACACTGTATACATATAAGGTATACAGCACAATACCCTGATTTACATATATTGTAAAATGATTAGCACAGTAAGTTTAGTTAACATCCATCATATCATATAGGTACAATCAATAAATAACGTGTTTTTCCTTGTGATGAGAACTTTTAGGATCTACTCCCAAACATACCTTATAACGGTTTTAATTTTAGTCATCATATTATATGTTACATCTCCAGTACTCATTTATCATATAACTAGAAGTCTGCACCTTTTGACTACCTTTATCCAATTTCCACAGCCCCTTTCTCCCACCTCTGGTAACCACAAATCTGATCTCTTTTTCTCTGAGTCTGGTAGAATTTTTGTTTGTTTGTCTTTTTAGATTCCACATATAAGTGAGATAATAAAGTATTCGTTTTTCTCTGTCTGACTTATTTCACTTAACATAATGCCTTCAAGATCTATCCATGTTGTTGCAAATGGCAGGATTTCCTTCTTTTTTATGACTAATTAGTATTCCGTGTGTGTGTGTATTTTAGTTATTCATTCATCCATTGATGGGCACTTCAGTTGTTTCCATGTGTTGGCTCTTGTAAGTCATGCTGCTATGAACGTGGGGTGCAGATATCTCTTTGACATAGTGATTTTGTTTCCTTTGGCTATATTCCCAGAATTGAAATTGCTGAGTCACTGGTAGTTCTATTTTAAATTTTTTAAGGAGCCTCCAGACCGTTTTCCAGGGCAGTTGCACCAATCGGTTTTCCACTAACAGTGCCCCAGGGTTCCCTTGTGTCCACACCCTCACCAGCGCTTGGCTCTTGTCTTGCTGATGGCAGCCACTCTGACAGGTGCAGGCGCTAGGTATCTCACTGGGGTTTTGATTTGCATCTCTCTGATGATCAGCAATGTTGAGCACCATTTCATGTACCTTTTCACCATCGGTATATCTTCTTTGGAAAAATGCCTATTCAGGCCCTGACTGGTGTGGTTCAGTTGGTTGGGGCGTCGTCTCGTGCACTGAAAGGTTATGGGTTCCATTCCCGGGCAGGGCACATTCTCAGGTTGTGGGTTCGATCTCCTGTTGGGGCATATATGGGAAGCAACCCATCAATGTTTCTCTCTCACATTGATGTTTCTCTTTTTCTCTCTCTTCCTTCCTCTTTCTCTAAAAAAATCAATAAAAGCATATCCTCGGGTGAAGATTAAAAAATGTGTATTGAGTTCTTCTGCTCAGCTCATTTTTTGATCAGATTGTTTTTCTGCTATTGAGTTATATGAGTTCTTTATATATTTTTATATTAACCTTTTATTAGGTATGTGATTTGCAAATATTTTCTCCCATTCACAGGTTGCCTTCTCATTTTGTTGATGGTTTTCCTTGGCTGTGGAGAAGCTTTTCCGTTTGATGTAGTCCCACTTATTTATTTATTTTCTTGTTGCTTGTACTTTAGGTGTTATATCCAAAAAATTTTTGCCAAGACTTACGTCAAGGAGCTTTTTCCCCCTATGTTTTCTTCTAGGAGTTTTATGATTTCAGGTCTTACATTTAAGCATTTAATCCATTTATAACCATTGGTTTCTAAAGCAAAGAAAGCTCATTGACATTTTTTCTTTGTCACCAGCTTTGAAGGATGAAGTCTGGAAATCTCTTTTGGGTCTTCACTGTGTAGGTCTCCATGGGGACAGATGGTGCACTCCAGTTAGGATCATTCCATGAGAGTTTGTTTTCAAGGCCTATTTAAAGAGGTGCAGGGGGCATGTAAAGGAGCCTCAGGGAGAGGGAAGGAATAAAGACTAGAAGCAGCAGAGCCATTTCCACCCCTGGGCCTGGAGAGGGAGAGGGAGGGAAAAGGGTGGTTATCAGAACCAGAAAGGAGGAGAGGTCTGAGAGAGAGGGAACTGAGGGGCTAAATTTCTATGATACCTAGAGTAAGCAGACAGGGAAAATATCCAGAACCCACTCTCCTTCTCTCTTGTCCCCTGCGAGGGCTCCCCACTGACCCAGTGGGAAGTAGAAGGCCCAGGAGTCTGTTGGTTGGGTCTGTGGAGGCAGAGAGCAGGGTGGAGATGGACATGGAAGAGACAGACCAGATAGCCAGCACATTCACAGTGTGTGTGTGTGTGTGTGTGTGTGTGTGTGTGTGAGAGAAAGAGAGAGAGAGAGAGTGTGTATAAGGGGGTGTGTATATGTGGGGAAGGGTGTGCGTGCTTATATGAGGTGATCTTGCAGAGACTGAGGCTTAGTTTGGCATAAAATTCAAAAGAGATAAACAATGAGAACTCTGTTTCATCAATACAGATCTCAAAGATTATAAATATCTTAGGGATAAGAAATATAATGTAGGAATCTTTGAAAGTTAGAGGTGGACCGAATCTTACAAATCTTCTAAGTCTTCCATTTCTCAGGTGGTTCTAAGGCCCAGAATGGTGAGGTGGCTTCTGTGAGTCTGTGCCCAGTAGAGGCCACTCTGGACTAAGACCCAGGCCTCCTGGCTTCCCAGCCTTTCTTCTTTCCATAGAGGCAACTGCCATTCTTCTCTGAATCATGTTGACTACCCAAGGCCCTGACTGCTATAAGATTGAGATAGTCAGAGAGAGGAAGGGAGAGGGAAAGAGAGAGATAGAAACATCAGTGATGAGAGAGTCATTGATCGGCTGCCTCCTGCATGCCCCCAACTGGGGATCGAGCCCACAACCCAGGCATGTGTCTGACCAGGAATCGAACCTCGATCTCCCGGATCCTAGGTCGACGCTCACCCACTGAGCCAGGTCCAGCAGGGCGAGATAGCCAGCTTAGTAATACACACAGTCCACATGCTCCCTGGGGAAGCCTCTGGTTTCATTTCCTGCCAGCCTTGAACCGGGTATAGCACTTTGTCATACAGCTCTGCCAAGCGACCCACTCCACAGAGCATCACTAAGGAGGCAATTCTAGCAGAAATTAGAGGGGAGACGAATAAAACACTCATTAAACCTCTTTGATATGCCCCAAAGTTACTCTTAGGCTATAGACCCCCACATTTCCTGACCCTCCCCAGACCTACTTTGGTGTCCCTTTCTTTCAACTGTTTCTTCTCTCTCTCTCTCTTTCCCTCTCTCTCTCTCTCACACACAGGCAGGCACACACACACACACACACACACACACACACACACACCCTGCCCAAACTCACTGTGTTTTGTTGATACAGGTTAATTCAACACATACATATTTGGACACTTACTGTGTCCTAGTTCCCGCCGCCAGCCTGCGCATTTACCTTCACCAGGGAGAATTCATAACCTCACCCAGCTAGTGTGTCCCGCATCCAGTGGCCCTGCCTGGAAGCTGCCCAAAGGGAGACAAACATGGTGGCTGACCAGAGCCTGCGCCTGTGAGCGCTGCTAAAGATTTGTCTTCATTCCAAATGGCAGGAATAAAATCCATCTGGGCAGGGTGTCTTAGGAAGCTACGATAAAATAGAAGTAGTCTATTCATGTAGACTTTGTAGGATTCCAGAGCAAAACCATGAATGAGTGTTTATTTTTAATTCCCCTTACAAGGGTCATTTTAATTAAAGTTTTAAGTTAGAGGGAGTTGGTGAATTTATCAGCCTAACATCTGACCTAATGTATCTTCTGTTTCTTTGCAGGGCCATGAAATTCTTCATGCTCTGGGAGTTTTGTTTTCCTGAACCCTTTGACACAGAGCTTTCATTGAGAAGGGGAAATGAAGAGAGAAGTGGTGGTTCCAAGTACCATGAATAGCCCCACCCTAGGGGGAGCAGTTTGTGAGCATGAAAAGCACCCTGGGTGAGTTAAGGAGCCTGGGGTGAGTAAAGGAGCTGCCATTTAGCTGACAAGAAGCTTACTGTAAACCATGGAGGTAAGAATTTCAAGGGAGGGGAAATGAGTTGACAGAAAAAGTCCTTTCCGAATGAATGCATCCTATTTCCTAGTTCAACTCGTCTCCAGTGCGATCCTGGACCAGCGGCCCTGCCCAGCCCAAGCATTTTCACTCTGTCCATCGCTGGAACAAGAATTGAAAAATCACCTAGGGGAGAAAGATTATTAGGAATAATGAGAACGCATCTGACCAAATTTGGCCCAAACTTCGTGATTTCTTGGTTTCAAGTAGAATTCAAGCCTTTCAGGGCTCAACTTTTTTCTTTTGGCAAACCACAATGTCTTATTTCTAAGCAAGGAGCTTTAAGGAAGACTTGTTGGCCATCAAAAATAGCCGTTAGAAAACAATATTTTGATGAGTTAAGTGTAAATGAATCAGAAACATGTGGATTAGATTTACCTCAAAGTCCATGTGGGTTTGAAGGGCAAGGAGGAAAAGGCTTAGGCAGAGTCACACTTGGGATTTTGCTGATCCTTGCAGGAGAGAAAAGTAAGCTTGAGGGGTCATCAATTGCCAGCACCAGGAGGATGTGGTAGGTCCCGTGGCAGTGTTATTATTATTATTGATTGCATATATGGGTATAGATATTTTATAGTGTTCCTTCTAAGAACATTATGCTCATTGCTCAGACCATCTCTATGAAATGAACTGCCCGGTGTAATGAAGGCTCAGTGGCAAGACTGGGCCTTGGACATAGAACCTGTAACTGCTTTATCACTGAATGATGATTTGTCTCTCCAAACAGAGAACAGAATGTGAAAAAGTCCTTACAGTGCTTAAAAAGGGATTTGTTTTAGATATTATGGGAGGCTTTCCAATGTCAAAACTACCTACCTTCTATCTGACTTCCCAAAGCAGTGTGGAAATAAAGGGAATCTTCAAGGGAGAAGCGTTAGATTGATGGAAAGCTTAAGTACTGTACTAGTGGTTATTCTAAAGGGTTTTTAATATCCCTCCATTCTCCCTCCTCTATTCACCACCAAATTTCAAACCTTCTTGCATCTGGGCTTTTATTTCTTTCTGTCTTTAATGGAGAAAGTGTTCTTTGCTCCATCAAAGACCAATCCCTCTGCTTGTGCCCTAGACCTGGATGTCCAATATGGTCATCGCCACAAGTGGCTACCGGGTCCTTGAGATGCATCTAGTATGAATTGAAATGTGCTATAAGTATAAAATACTTAATATAAAAAGGAATACAAATTATATCAATAATTACCTATATGATTGGATACGGAAATGATATTTTGACTATATTGTGTGAATTGAAATATATTATTGAAATTAATATTACTTCTTTTTTAAAACTTTTTTAATGTGGTTGCCAAGAAATTTAAAATTATGTATGTAGCTTACATTATGCTCTAGACCAAACATTCTCCAGGGTCTCAAGTACATTAGTCTTCTAATAATCTCATTTATCTCTTATATCTTTGACCTTCCCCTCTTGTCTGGATAATTCTGTTACCTTCCCACTTGTGCAAATGATTCCCCAAACAACAATAAAAAACTAAAACCCTCCATCACCCTTACTAGCTTCCCCCTTGTTTCATTTATCATCATAGCCAAGCTTCTTGAGCGCGTCGCCTACAGTCTGCCTGCACTTGCTCATCAGCCATCCTGAGACGGTATTTTCCCGCCACTAGCCCAAATCGGCTCTTGCTAGAGCCACAAACGGCCTCCACGGTGCAAAATCCAAAGGACACATCTTTCCCAACCACCTCTGCAGCATTTGACTTGATCTCTGCCTGCTTTTCAAAATTCTCTTCTTGTGGCCTCTTCCTAGGATGCCTGGATTCCCTACTGTCTCCGGCCATTCCTGCTCAATCTCTTTTGTTGGCCTTAGATTTACATATTACCTCTAAATGCTGGAGTGACTCAGGCTTTCATCAGGGTCCTTTACTCACTATATATTCTTTCTGTACACAGCTTCCTCCATGTTCATGATTTTAAATACCATTTATGCCAACAACTCTCAATCTCAATGCAGACCTGGAAACACCCAGACCTCTCTTCTGCACTCCAACCCCACATCTAAGTGCCTTCTTGACTCTTCATTTAGGCATCTCTCAGGCACTCCAAACTTATCATGTCCAAAAAGGCACTTTTAGGCACCTCCTCCAAAATTTGTTTCTTTCCATCTCAGTAAAGGACATTACTATCCACTCAAGTGGGTAGTCAGAAAGATCGGGGTTAGCCTCAGTTCTTCCCCTCTCTTCTGCATACAAATGTCAAAATTATACCTGAAAATTCTTTCTCAAATGCATCAGCTTCTCTCCATACCACTGGTCCAAGGGGGAGTCCTTTCTCCTGGATTAGCACAATCATCTCCTAACTGGTTTCAGCGGTAGTATCAGAGTCAGAATTAAAACCGAAGGCCATGGGAGTGTTCCCACAATGCTCACACTTCTGCCTCTTAATCTCACCCTTGATTGTTTTATTTTACTGCTAGGAAGTGAGAATTCTGTTAAGCTCGATAACAGACTGAACTTAAGTTTCTGTTTTTTTTAGATTGGAAGAGCAGAAACGGCCTCTCTGCAGAGGTGGCATTTAAGAAGAAACTAGGCATAGACAATCAGAAGAAAGAAAATTCCAGGCAGAGAGAATAGCAAATGCAAAGACCCTGGGGTGAAATGAGCTTGGCCTGGTTGAGGAACAGAAAGCAGACAAGTAAGGTTGGAGTAGGTGGAGAGAAAGAGCGTGAGCCTGCCGTGGGAGTCACCTGCTACTGTGTGACAAGTAGATGGAAAGGGAGCCCAGTTGGAACCTCAACAAGTGTTAGGAGCCTCTTGTGCTAAGTTGGTGGCTTGAGCTAGGTCATGCCAGTTGATTCATTTGATATATACTTTGGAAGTAGAATCAACAGGACTGGCTGGTGGATTGGAGATAAGAGGGGGATAGGACTCGTTTTATGAAATGATGAATACCTAAGAATTTAGATTTGGGCCAAATAAGCTATGAATATGCTACCCTCAGGTTCGGAAAAGAAGTCAGAAGCTAGAGATGTACACTTTAGAGTGGTCAGTGTATAAGCTGCATTTAAAGCCACCTAGATAGATGAGAATGTCTAGGGAAGGGGGAAGAGAGAAATGAGAAGAGGGCCCAAGAAAGAACACTGACGTTGGTAGGTAAGAAGTACAACCAGGGAGGGGCTGTGGGAAGGGATGGCCAGAGAGGTAGGAGAACTACCAGGAGAGTGTGGGTTTCCTGGGATCTAGGAGAAAGCAGTGTTTCAGGAAGGAGGGAACAGTCCCCCTGCATTAAATGCCACTGCAAAGGGGATGAAAGTGAACCCAAAATGTGTCCATTGAATCTGGCTCTGTGGAAGCTTGTTGGCGACTGATGTGAGAAGTTTGAGGAGAGTGGGGAGAGGAGTATACTTTTAAGAAATAGCAAAGAAATGAGGGTCAAGAGGGGCACTTTTTATAAACAGGAGATAGTAGAGCCTGTTTGCTTGCTGGTGGGAATGGTCTAGAAGAGACACATAAATGAGGAAAGAGTAAGACCCACATCTGACCCACCTCTAAAGCCAGTGCTTTTAATATCTATTTGCAGAGTGACAGTCCCTGTGGTCGTGGCCTACTCCTCTTTCATCTGGAAGTCAGCCTGGAGGGGTGCATCCATTCCTTCCGGTCAAATGAGAGTGTCTGTGTTTCTCCCTGTCTGGGCATCTGCGTGACCTCTGCTGACAAGCGTCTGCTGGAGGCACCCAGAACTGGGCAGACATGCTTAGGTCTCATAAAACATACTCCAGAAATGGGCTCAGAACCTGCAACTTTCCCTTTGAACACACTATAAATGCTACTGTGGACCTCAGAGGTTAATCCATTACAACAGAGCAATTAAATTCAGGGACTGTTTGGAAGATAAAAAGCAGTGAGTAATAACCGGTTCAGAAAACTCAGCAGTGATGGATTTCTATAATTTCCTCTGACTTCACCGAGCCGCGTCTGGTGACCCGAGGCGGGCTGGTGTGACTGCCCTGTGGTGTCAGAAATGAGAGGGGGAGATTATTTTTATTAAACTAGTTACTTCTGAAGCCTTGGCCTCTCTTGTCTCCCCTTTCTTGAGAAGGTCATTTGCCAGCTGGTAATGCATTTAACCCTTCAGCATGCAGTCAACCTTCTTTAAGCCAGAGCATCACTTTATAAAGGGAAGTGATCTAACCAGCTTTTTCTCCTTACTGGGACTCGGTTATGAATCTGGACTGTCTCCCCTCTGTTGTTAACTACTTTGGTTTAATTGCTCAGTTTGCTTTTCCTCCTCTGGTGGGTTTGCACAGATTGTTGAGAATAAGATGCTTGGCTTCTTTTCTTCGTCATTAGAGCACTTTACCCACAAGAAAGACAATAAAGTGCTCTGATGACAAGGCTGGAGCTGGGATGAGAACCCTCAGACCCAAATTCATTACCTCCAGGTCTATACTCTGTACCTCGTTCCATCTTGCAAAGCATGCAGCCACCCTGATCTGTTCATTCCGGATACTCCTGGGCACCCTCTCTGCCTGTGACACTCTGCTGGGCACCGGGGAGCCTGTGAGTGTTCCACCACGTGTCCTCGCCTTCTGGAAACTGGTCCCTGCTCTGTTTCACCGGGAAGCACGTTAAGGTTGCTGACATAGTCATTTTAGGAAATTGTTTTCTCTGAGCCAAATTGCCCGTCTCATTAACGACAGGCTCAATTTCCATCAGGTTCCTTGATGGGTCTTGCAAGATGTCCAAGAGGGAGCTTCCTTTCAGCCCAGAATTGAAATTCCCTGCAGATATGTGTTGGCACCCGCTGACTCAGGAGCAGAATGAAGCCACATTTGAGTAAAAGCAAACACAAATGTAACAGTGATCAAGAGAGAGGCCACTCCTGCCTGAGCCATTTCTTCAATGGACCAATTATCTCGTTAAATAATTTGCCCCCTTCCCACAAAGGATTTAAGAAGACAATTGTCCGGTTCAGGAGGCTGTGGTTTCTGATCTGCAATCTGGAGGCTGAGTGGGAGTCCCAGCTCTGATTGTAGAGCTCTGCCCCTTCTCAGCCTGCAGGACCCAGGTGTCATTAAATCACTGATCCTACCTACTTCACAGGGCTGGAGTGAAAATAAATGAGATGGCAACATATATGACAGGACTTTGTGACTGAATTAAGCACCGTGCACATGTCAGCTTTATTTCAGGAACCAAAGTTAAGTAGAGATAAAATTCTTAAACTGGGAGGAATTTTTCTACGGAGCTAGTTGGTAGGTCATTTCTTTTTCTCATTTCTTCTTTATTTGCATCGCAAAGAATTAGCAACCAGATAGGAAGGAAATGCCAATATTAGAATATAGTCTGTCTGGGTGTGGTTTCCAGAACTCTGATTTGCATCCCTGTAACTGTCTAGCCCGCTGATGACAAATATACACACAAGTGATATATTTGTATATGGTGTTTCGGTTTGCATGGGTGTCTTCCATTTTTACCCTGAGGCTTGTTCTCTTGGGTACATGCACTGACTCCAACCAGCTGGTTCAGAACAGAGTTCAGCACAATGGTCTCTAGAGAGTCTGGACAAGAGAGGACCGAGGTTGACCTTTGCCTGCATTGTTCCCCCTGAGGGCCATTGCCCTGCATCTGATAGGAATGGGCCAGTGGCTCATTATTAGGGCGTGTGTGTGTGTGTGTGTGTGTGTGTGTGTGTGTGTGTGTGTGAGATCCATCTTAGAAATTTCCTATTTGGAAATTGAAATATGTGCCCATGCATACACACGCATGTATTTTTCTCTTTCTTAAATCTCTATCCTTTTTGTTTGTTTGCTCAGTCACCAATTGTTGGTATTGACCAGTAGTTTGCTTGCTTATTGGCTGTTTAGCAAAACTCTTCAGAGTTTCTCAAAGAGTGGACCGTTAGTGGTCCACCCTTATGAGAATGACTTGGAGTGTTTGCTGATAATGCAAACCCTCACCCTTGAGACCTATCAAATACGACTGTCTGAAGGGAGGGCCCTGGAACCTGCGTGTTCCACAGGTTCCCAGAAGGCCATCAGGAGTGATCGAAAGTTTGAGAACTCTCCTGTCCGCAGGGGTTTGGTAGTTTCTGCTGCCATTTCTCTCAGGTTGAATGAACACTCCTGGGCTAGCACTCTTGATTTCATTTAGAGCAGCTGGATCAGCTCTTATTAGCTCTATATCCATCTTGAGCTTCGATAGACCCTGAAGCAATTTTGATTTTATTCTTCTTGGCCTGAAGATCATTCTTCTTTCCAGACAGAACAAAAGGAAAATCGGGAGTTGGAGAGCTCTGATTTCATTCTCTCATCCTTCAAATATACAACAGTGAAACCAGCCCTCTCTCTGACTGTAGAGTTAGTCCATGCCCACCATAAAAAAAAAAAAAAAAAAAAAAAAAATTCTTTTGACTTTTGCGTTGTCAGCCTCACTTACTATGGATCAGGGAGACCAACTGTTCTGGTTTATTGAGGACTTGCCTAGTTTTGGGCCTGAAATTGCCATGTCCTGGGAGTCCCTTCAGTCCCAGGCACCTGGAATGGCTGGTCACCCTCTCAGGGCATTGGCCTCCTTGACACTCCTCTTCCTGTTAAGCCACACTTGTATATTCATGTTTAGTTTAGTGCTCATCTTTTGCCCCTATCTCTTAAAAACTCTTCTGAAAGCCCCTGTGCAAGAATACTGGTTTATTTCAATTGCATTAGCTCTTTTTTTTTTTTTTAACCAAGTGGAGATGTCGCTTGGCTCTGTTGAATGAAAGGATTCTTGGGACTTCCCACTTAAGCATCCTGGGTGTGGATCAGAGCTGCTCCAGGATTTGACTGTGTTTTATCGCCTGCCTTTCTGCATTGAGTGACGTATCAGCTGGCTGGCTTTCTTTATCTATTAAGTAGGGTCGTCCCCTTAAATACTCTGTGCCATTCTCTAAGTCGAAAGGAGGATCTATATGGTTTAGGACTCATCTGGGAATAGGAAGAAAGTCTAAGTGCTAAGCCAACTAGTACTTAAAGTGGAGCTTACCAAGCCACCAAGTGCTCACAAGGGTACCCAAATATCTCCAAGTTGATCCCATGCCTCCTGCTAATATCTACGTCCCTGTGCCTATTGCTTCCACACTCTGATGTGGTGATTCTGCTGTTATTTTGGGAAGGGGCTGAAACCACAAGAAGACTGTGTTGAATCGAGTTAAGAGAGGGGATTACTTAAGATCCGTATTAGTCTTAGTCAGAGTGCACACATCTGCACCAGACTTGGGACATTATACTGTCTGTCTCCTCTGTGATTCTTTGGCTTCAAATGGATAATAAAAAATTATTCTCAAATATTACTTTGAGCCAGACCAACTTTTAATGTTCCTTAAAGTTACACTAGGTCCCCTACTATTAAAAAGAGGTGCAGGAATCAGTACCATGATATACAAATAAACTTAAAAAATAAATAAACCTGCCCTGGCTGGTGTGGCTCAATGACTAGAGTGTCAGCCTGTGCACTGAATGGTCAAGGGTTTGATTCCTGGGCAAGGCAACCAATCGATGTGTCTCTCTCACGTGAATGTTTCTCTCTCTCCCTCCCTCCTTCCATTCCACTCTCTCTAAAAATCAATGGGAAAATATCCTCTGGTGAAGATTAACAAAAAAACAAACATCCCCTCCCAATAAACCTTTAGGCTACTTGAGGCATTTTTCTCTTTTCTTTCACTTGGAGATCGAGAGATAATTTTCCATCTCAGTAACACCTGCCTCCCCACTTCCTTTTACGACCTTCCCACCCTGTGAGACACAGTCCCTTCCTGAGCCACAAGGCTGTAGAATGATGCCTTCAGATTCCAGCATTTGCCAGCCGCTCTGCTCTGGGTCACATATCACCTGCATCTGGGTGACATCAGCCAAGCCCTCCAGATGACAACAACCTTTCAGAGGCATGTCTGTAAATTTCACCTAGTTGCCTATCTCCCTGACTTTGGTGACTCAGTCTCCCCTTCCCCCCAAAATAGTTCTTTTCTTTCGAATTCCAGTTTTAAGACCCATCCCACTGAGAGGAGGGGAAACCTAGGAGAACTAGTCGGTAATGCCATACTAACTTCTTTTCATTTACTCATCAAACAAAACACTATCTTGGTTTGGAAGTGAGGTCTTTTCTTTCTCCTCCAGACACAAGGACACCTTTGAACTCCACCTGGAAATGTTTAAGAAAACAGAAAAAGCTAAAAGCCTTCCATGGTGATTGGCTAAGTCCTGGGATTAACCTACCATGGTGGAAACAAAGGAAAGAAGGTGCTGTGCTTCAAACTTATAATCATGCCACCTCCAGGAAGGAAGGCAGACCTCCTACCAAGGAGGGAGCTGTTCTTTCTGAAGAAAACACTTTAATGAGCCTTTAATTACATATCATGTTTTATTTATGTGGATGCATTTGAGTCTAAGAAGTGCCTAAAATGGCTTTACATAATTTTTTTTGGAAATTTTAGCATCCTTTGGGTGAGCCTAAGGGCTCAACATTGGGGAAAGGGAGGTACTGGCAGGCGGAGGCTTGGAGAGCAAATGTGATGGGAGAGGGACTCTGATTTGTGAAGCCTCTTGGCAATCATTCAAGCCCTCGTGGGGGCTTTGATAACCAACGTTATTAACATTAGTATCTGATATCAGATTTTAACTTTTTTACTGTCCTCTGTGGTAATAATCCCACCATGTTGTCCCAAACCTTCAAGGTCTGTCCCACACAAGGCGAGTGTTGGGTCTGCCTTGGGGAACAAAAGGAGGCTTCTCCGCACCTGGGGGCCATGGTGTGGGTGAGAAGAGCACAGACTAAAATCAGAGATGATTGGGGGGATCCAGCAACAAGGGTTTAGGGCTGATGGGCATAGGCAAGCTCCAGAAGACTGTAAATACCTTATAGAAACCCTGAGAAGTGCTGCAGAGTCCCTGGATTCTCCGCAGAGACAGAGGAGAAAGGCTCGAGTGCTTTCATCTGATGAACAGACAGAAGATAGCTCCCAAAGTTATCGACCTTGAGTCGTTGGGTTGTATTATTTATGGGAAGCTTTTTTTTCTCTACAGCCGACAACCTAAGTTCTCCAAGGAAGATATCAAGTCTCTCAACAGACTTTCATAAACACTATTGTTTGAACCCCAGTCCTCCGAGGAGTTAATTTGCATAATAATTTTCTCATGTTTTGCTACTTTCCTCTGAAACCATCACAGATACGCAGCAGTGTTCAGAGACAATACCACGTCTGGACCCACATCAAACGCTTCTGTCTTCATGTCTGCGAGGCGATCTGCAGCTTCCAAGGTGGGGCAGCTCCAGAGGAGAGTGTGGCGTGTGTGAGGCCGCCTGCAGGGGTGGCCCTCAAGGGGGACCCCGGTGCGGATCACAATGCTTGTGCCTGAACTGGGGTTGACTGTGTGGTGATGAAAACATCCTACGATGTCAATATGGTGGGTGGGGCTCAGCCGCAATGGTATTTGGACAGGGACAATATTCTTTGTCTGGAGGGTGGGTGCCTGGAGCATCCAGGGACTTTGGTCTGTTAGAAGCAGAACCCTAGCCAATGGGCAAGAGGACGGTGACCAGGCTTCTGAACCTGGGGAGAGAGGCCTGGCTACAACTATGTGTTTGTTGAAATGATTTGTCCAAGATTATTTAACTCTAACACTCGACCAGCTGCTGATTGTTGCCACAGGCTCTCGAGGGGCAAAGGGAAAATGTTTTATTTTGAACTCGGACTTTGGCCCCATATTCTTATCTGCTGTCATTCCTGAGGCACTGGGCTGGGTCATATGGGAACTGTAAGGACTGATTTTTTTCTCCTCTAATCCAAGACCTAAAATCAGATCTCTTTGATCTCTTCCCCCTGATCCTATATGTGGCCTTACTGTCACCACTCTGACAGTAATGATGTACACAGAGAACTAAGAGAAAGAGAACATTGGCCCCATGCGTGCCCGTTGCATCCCCTCCCATCCACAGCTTCATTGCCTGGGACCAAGATCTAATTCTGTCCACAGACTCCATGATTTCATCATTTTTCCTGTTGGAAGTGGCAGAGGGATGCCAGGATTGGCGAAACCACTGGGGGAGAGGGGGAGCCTTAAGCTACTTCTAGAGGTGAGAAGATGTTTCTAATACTGTGTTAGGGCAGAGGCCCACCTCAGTGGGCTGTGTTTCAGAGGAGGGCATCCATGCCTGTGGAAGTAATGGGATATGGAGGGACCATGACTGAAAGGATGAGGTGAATGCTAGAGGTTCGGTGGGCACAGAATGCTCACCTCGTCATTTCTATGAGCCATCGGATTGTATGACAAATTCCAAATGAATTCTAAACATGCCCTTTGATTGGTATGGGGATTCTAATTTATTGCCTGGCTTCTTTAAGGCTTACTTGGGGCAGGATGGGTTTGGGGTGGTAAAGGAAAGTGTTTAAGCCCTGTAGGACATGAGGTTGGGGCAGGAGGGAGAGAAAAAGTGGTCATCAGTAAGATGCCGCAGGCTCTGTCTTTCCCCGCCAGAGAGACACACATCAGTTCTGTTCAGCTTCCCTGCTCAGGCAGGATTGGGAACAGAACATCAATCTGCAGCAATCCTGCAATGACGTCTCTGATACACCTTGGAGAGGGTCATATTCTCATACAGTAGCAGGAAATTCTCAGATGAATTGCTCATTGCGGACACAATCATGCCTTTGCCTAGGTGTCACCCATTTGTTCCAATATTTTGTTTGAACACATTGGTTTCCTGGCTAGATTTATTACATTTAATGTATTTCCAATATGTAACAGTCAGTTTGACGCTGGCTCAAACGATTAGAAGGGATGCCAAGGTCAATTGGCTGGGTGCCACACCCAATCAGAATGGGTGCCATGGCCAATCAAAGTGGAAGCTGACCATAAGCAATTGATAGCGCCACAGCAGTGCAGACCAGCTGAGGAGCAGCCCGGCTTCAGCGAGTCCTTGGAATCATTAATTTCAATAGCAGCCTTCCACTAGTGAGAATTTTGGAAAGTGTGGTAGGCTTGTTGAGTTTGTGGTTCTTTAAATCCTTGCAAGAGTTGCCTTGAGGCAAACTGGTCTTAGTACTTTGCAAGGCATAATGCAATGAAACATCTTCATGAGGGGAAGGAGGCAGCCAGAATCTGGCCATTGGCCACCACTCTTATGCTGAGAACTTCTAGGCAAATGTGTGTGGAGGGTGGAGGCAGGAGGATACATGCCAAAATTTAGCTTGAATTCCCTCGAGATGGCTTAGGGGCTGATAGGCACACTCTTGCACATGTGCTAACACACACATATGTGCCCTTACAAGGTGCTCCGTGCTGGATGGAGCTGCCTGGGTTCAGGGGAGCTGGGCCCAGGCAGAGCCAGGACTGGCAAAGGCATTGTTCATTGTACTGCGAGTGACACGAAATCCACCATTTGACAGCCAGCCCACATAGCTGTGGTGATTGGAGAGGCACACTTTAGATCACGCATTCCACTGCTGTGCATGGATTAATATGGCTTTGAAAGGGCTTTGCTTTCTTTCTTTCAAATTTAATATGAGACTATATGAGGAAGAACATGGTAGCAATTAGCTGCTGCCATGAATTTTATGAGCAGTTTGCTGGAAACCACATTAATGACTCCACGGGTAGTGCTCAGATCAGTGTTGCTGTTATTTTTTCTCTTTTCCCCCCTTTGCCCCTTAAAAGGCCAGCCTGAAGCTCCAGGATGTTATCAGGTGGGTGGCCCTAGTGGCCCAGGTTCTCTTTTCCAAGATTGATAGCTCAGTGCATCCCTACCTTGGATCCTGTACAGAGCCTGTCTGTTGGCTCCAGCCTTGTTCTGGAGCCTGGAGCAGCTGTAAGCAGGGAACATAGTCTGACCTTGATTCTGACAACTGGAGAGAAATTCTTGTAAGTACCGTCAAAAAAGAAGTTGCTACCAAAGAGGGAAAAAAGAGTCCTGTATGTTTCTCAATTTTAGGAAGGGGAACCAGAATAAAATGTAGGAATTAGCTAGGAAAAAAATGGAAGCAAATAATCTCTATAAATTCTCAGGAAGCACGGAGATGGTTTAAAAATATTGCACCCAGAGCCAAGGGAAAGGGTTGGTACTGGATCAAGGGACTGGATGCAGGAAGCAAACCCTGCACACATTCTTGGGAACATGTGATGAAGCCAGTTGAGGTCTGTGTTCAAAAACGGTTTCAAAATTTGGATCTGGAATCTTGAAAGAAACAAAAAGACCTTTGTTACCAAGTACAAACCTTGATGAAGTCATGAGAAGAGGACCTGTAACTACAAAACAAGTTAGAGTCCCACCCGAGATAGTGAATCAGCTGGCACAGAGGTAGATGAAAAAAACAAACAAACAGCCAAAAGAAAACAACATCTAAAAAACAAGCAGGAAATCCCTCAGTCCGCTTGAGAAAAATAAATATGAGGGTGATGGAAGCTCAGATTTTACTCCTGATTCTCCTCTACTGCTTGAAACGTTAGCCATGCAGAGCTCTGGAGGAAGTAGGTAAACTGAGGCTGCTTCTGGGGTTAGGGACAGTAGTCTGTGGGTGAGAGAGGCAATGCCACCTGCCCTTTGAGAATAAGCCCTGTGCATCTTTTCGGGGGAGCTGACCTGGAGGTTGTGGCTTAATGCCTAAGAAGCTTTTGGGCTTTGGACTCAAGCAAAGATTCAGGTTGACTCTAATGAAGAGTCCAAGGTCAATGATAAATAATACCTCATAATAAAAATTAACACATTTCCCCCTAAAATATTCGTGTTTGTTAATGTCACTTAATCCCAAAGTATGCTTTTTTTATGAAGCAGCATGCACTGGCCTGGTGAGAAGTAGAAAATGCGTGATAATAAACCTATGGGGTTTCAGTCACTAAACCTAAGTCTTTCAGTCACTTGCATTCTGGGCACATCTGATTCTCGGCTGTTTGTTTGGATGATGGAAATGATACCATCGGCCATCATCTGATAGAAACATGATTAAGTGGCCTGTTTCCTGACATTTCCTGATGAAAAATTGTATGCTCAGGCATGAATGTTTCAATAATAGAGAGCTAGACTGTTAGTAAACTTGGCTCATCGAAAACATTCCTTTTTTAAAGATTTTTATGGTTTGGGTTCAGCTTTTTTAGAATGGACCATCTTATAAAACTTTTGATGCCTCCACTAAATATTGTCAGGCCTGAAAGCAGCTATAACAAACATATGTGTGAGTTGAAACGGCGTCACTGGATTAGAATGCAGTCAGTGTGATTTAAATGTAAATGCAATTTAAAATGCAATCAGTGGGGAAATGACCCTCCGCCTCCTCACAAATAAAGCAAAATCAAACACAAGGTCAGCGTTAACAGAAAAAATTACTGATGCTGGGTGCGTGCCTCCTCATCTTAGTTTGTTTTTTAAACTCCGCGTGTGTGTTATATAAACTCTCCTTGATAACTTTTACAATGAAAAAGTTTAAAATATTAACTTGCTGGAACTGTGAGCTAAACGTCCCTCCTACACATGTACGTGCGTGTGCGCGCGCACACACACACACACATTTAGTCACTATTTGTCAGATCCTCATAAAATGTCTCGCTTGGGCCTCTGCAATTTGAGTGACACAGAGTCAGGAAAATCACAAGGCTTGGAAGTCAGCGAGGATGAGGGAACGCTGAAGGCACTGGCATCCTTTAACCAGGAGGGGACAGGAACCCGGCCGAGTCAATCGTGGTCTCCCGTTTATGGAGGGTTATTATGCACGAGATGGTGTCCAGCTGTTTTTCATTTCGAGTGAAGACAGAAAGAAACGGAGAGGCTGAAACTGCATCGGGGGGGATTAGGGTTAGAGATGAAGAAGCGGGTCCTGGGTGAAGGGCTGCGAGATGTTGGAATGAACACCAAGCGAGACTATGAAATCCCCATCTTTGAGATCCTTAAATTAATGCGATCTGCCTGACTTGCTGCGGTGGAGCGGGTTCGTGATCTGCCTGCCGGGCGGTGGAGGGGGCTCTCGGTGGGCCCGTGGGCATGTGCCCCGTGCGCAGTGCCCCTGTCCGCGTGCAGGGTATTGGCCGTGGCGGGTGCCCAGCGCACCGAGCCAGGGGCCTGCTGCCTTGCGGCGAGGCTGCAATTCTGTGTGCTGGGGTAAGCTGACACCCCACGTTCCTTTCGGCTCAGATGGCTCCGGGACCTTTTGGACTGCCAATTGCCACCTTGAAATAGGAAAAATATTTTAAACAAATCCTTCAGGACACGCAGGCCGAGGGCACATTTGGAGGGCTCAGAATACATGGTCACTGGACCCCTCAGGTGTGACTGAAAACTATTAGCACAGCAGGAGGGTCCCCGGAAAAGAGATGTGGGAAACAGGACGATTTGGGTATTAAACGTTATCTCCTCTCTTTTTTAAAAACATTATTTTTTGACACAGAAGTTAAATTTTCTTGATGACCAGATCCCCTCCCTCCTCTCAGTCCCTCTCTCTCATTTTTCTTTTTCTCTTGATCTTGAATTCTTTCAAGCTTTTTTTTAATACTTAAAAACGAAATAGTTAAAGTATGACAATTAGGTCTTATGGATGCTGAGAGGCAAACCCAGAGAATTTGAAGGAGGCAATTAAGTTTTTTTTTTTTGGTGTTTTTTTTTTTTTTTTTGTTACAAAAATAAAATCCTGGAGCTTTGCTTTACTTATAAACAGATACTCTTACTTGTGTCTGTTTTAAATATATTTCTTAAGGTGATGAAACATCCCAGGGAACAGAGCTGGATGTGAAGAGATTTGTGTGGAAAGGAGGATTTTAAAACCTTTTTTTCATCTTCCCAAAGCAGCCCAACCTCGTACTTCAAAGGAGCTGGACAGAACTTCTACCTCAGGGAGGCCTGGCCTCCCCCGTGGGCTTGGTTTCCATACCATGGTTTTTCTGGAAATGTCCTCTTTCCATATGCTACCTCGGAGTCACGCCTCATTGAGAGTGATGATTATGACCTACTCTGGACGTTGGATGCTGCTGAGAATCCAGAGGATATTTTGAGCCCTGGAATTCGGACTCTGCCACATGTTTGGATTAACAACCAGTTAAACCTCGCTAAGGCAATATATTTCTATGCAGTTCGTTTTTATACCAAACAAGGTTTGTAGTAATTGGATGCCCTACTTGAGCAAAACTGTTTACCAGAAAATAAATCACTCCTGGCACTAGGAAAACACGAGCCCGGGGATTCGCCAGCACAGCATCATCCGTTCATTTCTCATAAACCTAGCCCCAAACATGTGCATTCTCATCTACGATGACTTATGCTTTGAATTGTGGTCGCTTTATTTCCATGCCCATTATAATGCTTACCTAAACATTTCCCTCTGTTTAGCTGCGGTGCTTCTGGTAATGACTTCTATTTTGGCTGCCGGGAAGCATTTGCCAGCGCTTTAGCAAGCCCAGTTGGGGGGAGGGGGGAAGAGAGAGAGAGACAGAGAGAGGGAGAGAGAGAGAGGGATTGGAAGGAAAAGGAGAAGAAGGGAGTACAGAAGAAAAGAGGCATATTTTTATAATAACCGGCCATAGAACTACAGAGAACGGAAACTTACAGTAACTCCAGGGTTAGCTAAGTTAGCCCCTGTGATTTGGAAATATGGAGTGTGACTGTCTCCTGGTGCAGGAGGAGGCAGAAAACTGGGATGTGAACTTGAGTCCTCTGACCCCTGTTGACCTCTGCCCTGTACTGAAGTCCCTTCTGTCCTCTGGTAGTCTTCTTTGTCTCTAGAGATCTTGGGTGACTCAAGGAAAGGTGAGCAAAGCAACATATGTCAGGCTAGGTTCTCTTGGGAAGAGATAATGGGCCTAAGCTGAAGTTATGAGTTTTTCCATCATGGTAACCAAGGGAGTCAGCGAGTTCCAGGGCGCAGGACCGCACGATACCGATGGGTGGCTGTGCGTCCGATGAATGGTCCTGCCCAATTTCTGGCAGCCATTTAACGCCAGTCAAAGCCATGATGGAAAAAACTATTAGTAATGCAAATGTCAGGGCAAAACAGGGAAATGATCAAAACATCTGAGGTTTTCAGACTTTGAGAATTTTGCTGAAATTCTTATAGAAAATGGAAGAACAACCTCCCCGTGAGTAATGATTTATTTATTCTACTGACCTCAAGTCAGAGCTAGTAGCTCTAATCGTTTGGAATGAATCTAATTGGCTTTCCACCAAAGGGTAGGACTGATTCAAGTGTTCTGCCCATAAATCATAAATGCTATAAAAGGGCAAAAGCATCCCCAAAGTTATCCGAATGATTTAGAATTACCCCCCTATTGCTTCCATCTGACTGTGGCATATTGGACTATTTTTGGAGCATTTGCTGCTAATGCGTATTTTTGACAATAGGGGCAAACGCATGGTTTTCGAGAATCCAAAAATTAGTTGCTGAGCGTGAGAAGATTTAGACATTAATGAAGATTTAGTCATTAACGACATACTTTGTTTTCCCAAGTAGACTTTTCCCTTCACTTTGCTGAGTACTGTCATTTGTCAGAGAGACTGGGGACATGAATGTACCTGCAAGGGACTTCCCCTAGTTCACTTACTTCAAACACGAAGCCATTCACATGGAACCACATTGCGCTTGGATTCTAGTTGAAACCACATTTTTAGGCCTGATTTGCATAAGCTAGAAATATCTTGAGAGCTGCGACAAAGTTATTGAACCAACCACATTATCTAGCTTTTCTTCCCCCCCCCCCCAATACTGAATAATAAATACACTTTGGATGAAGAAATCCATGAATGAAAGAAGGTCAAAATGAATCATTTCATCGTAGAATGTGATTTTGATGTTCCCAGTCATGTAACCATGCGACAGTGACGAGCGGGGCCTTGCTGTGTGTAACGCAGTGCGAAAGGCACAGGACAAGGCAGCCGAGGAGAGTAATAGCAGATGGGCAGTTTCGCCCTCAGGTGGCTCACACGCTGTCTAGGGAAGACCCATGACACTCAGCCTTTCCTCTTGGCGACATCATGGATCAAGTCAGCTGTAGGGTTTCCATCCCCCCAGCGACCCCGCACAACTCATCTAGAGGTCAGGGTTTCTGTGTTTTCTCCCTACAAGCCTTAGCTCCACCCCTTCTCTCTGCCTTTGCACCCCCTTCCTTTATCAAGGCACCTGATGGGGGAACCAGGGTTGACAGGCCTGACTCTTCATCTATTGACAATTACTGAATGTAATTAGGGGAAAACCGTACGGAATTGCAGTTTTTGTAGGTCAGACGCAGTCAGCTATGGACAGTTTCATGTGATTCAATCAAATATTAGCACGTTTGTATGAAGTGGATAATCCATAAGCTTTTGAAAGTGTTTTAGGTTTTCCTTTTCTACGATTTTCCCTCAGCCCAACAGGCCCAGGGTCAGAGGCTGGTAGTTTTTGGTGACTGTGCTTCTGGAAGGTGAGAGTTGATGAGATTGTGTTAATTCCAGGGGACATACCCTGAACTGGAAGGCTGCTTTTGGTGTGAAAGATATTTGGGAAACCCTTGTTTGTTTGCCGAAACAATTTGATTTGGATAAGTACATCAAAAAAATTTCAAAGTAAATACAACCATCTGAAAAGACGCGGTAGCTCATTTTATTGAAATCTCTCCTTGTTTAAGCTCATATTCCCTAGTACTGGCTTGGAAACCCAGCCGACTGATTTCATTTGGATTGAAAAACATCCCATTTTTTCCCTAATGACTCAGGTAATACATGATCATATTGATATTAAACCAAAGGAAGAAAAAGAAGAGAGGGGATGGGGGAGAGGAGAGGGAGGGGAGGGAAGGAAAAAAGAAGAAAAAAATTAAATCTCTACCATCACAATAGAGAGAGAACTTCTTTAAATATTTTGGTGAAGGTGCTTCTAGACTTTTCCAAATGGTAAAACTTTGAAAATGCAAATATTTGGGGGAGTTTGAAGGGAAACTATGAATCACTCACAATTTATTGGGGATTAATTTATATCAAACGCTTTCAGAACTGGAAGTGGAGTAAATATTTAAGACTGGTCCTCAACCAGGGGTGATTTACCTCCTGGGGACATTTGGTAATGTTCAGAGACATGTTTGGTTGTCACAGCTTAGGGATGCTCCTGACATCTAAAGGGTAGAGGCCAGGGATGCTGCAATGCACAGCACCGCCCACAACAAAGAGTAATCATCCCCCAATGTCAGTAGTGTCAGGAGGAAGAGAAAGCCTGTTCTAGCCCAATCCCCTTATTTTTGGAGTAATGGGTCCAGAGGTGGAAGATGATTTGCACAGTCACTCAGCCAGCTGGTGGCAGGAGAGGGACAGGAACCCTGGCCTCCTGCCTCTGGTCCAGGGCTCTTTTCACTGCACTGGAATGAGAGGCTTTCTCCCAATGCTTTGTTGAGACGAGCGGTGTGAATTGAGAAAATATAAATGTTGATAGCCAAAGGGAGACTCAGGCAAATGTGAAGGGATATTTTTAAAATGGAAATGTGGGAGGAAAGATAGATGCAGTTGGCAGGAGGTGAGAGTCCACAGAGGAGAAGTGAAGTAGGCAGAGAGCACAGTGGGGCTTTGGAGGCCAGTTCTAGAAGAGGCAGAAAGGAGCGGTGGGATACATCCTCTCAAAATATTGTTTGCTGAGTAGTTTTATATGGAAATTATTAGGGTGACCAACTTGTCCCAGTTGCCTGGGACTGTCCTGGTTTAAAAATTGTAAGTCCCCTGTTCCAGGAGCCCCCTCAGTTCTAAGCAAACTAGGACAGTTGGTTTCCATTTCCTCGCATAAACAAACCTGATGAAAGATACTCTGCCCAACTATACACTACTTTGGTGAAATGGAGAAATTTGGTGAAAGGTGCAAGGGACTCCTCTGCACATTTTTAATTGCTTCCTATGAACATATACTTTGTTCAAAATAAAAATTTTAAAAAATAGTTATGTGAATGTGATCCGAATGAATAACTAACTTTCTTTTAACTGAGACTTCAGGGCACTGTTATGGGCCAGATGGGACAGGCAGAGCAGAGTTCTTTATGAGGGTATCACAGGGGGCCACACCAGTGTGGGTAGCAACTTCATGGGATACCTGAAAAAGGCAGTGAGGTTACCATTTGGCCATAGTACAAATGGCATGGTTGGCATTTAGGCATGGCCATAGTTAATCTAGAAGTCGTCTAAGTCTTCTTGTGGTGGCAAATAGTGCAGTTTGGGGAATAAAGAAGAAAGAATGGTTTATACAACAAGAAAATTATAGAAGAAGCCTCCATAGAGGAAGCTGTTCATTCATTCATTCACACACTTATTCATTCATTATGGTGCAAACATTCTACTAATTGATAGACAATAAAAGTTAAATGGGAGCTCTTATTTTTCCTCCATGGATTTTTGGCTTGGGGTCTGAAATGAAGACACTGAGGAAAAAAATCCCTTTTTTAACTTTAACAATGTAAAATATACTTCTTTTATAAGAAGGAGAAGGGAAAATTGGCTGAATGCCTTCTGTGTTCAGGTTATTGTAGATGTAAGATAGCTCAGTGTCTGTGTCTTCAGGTAGATAAAACAATGGGATTTTACAGAGACACCTGAGTTTTTCAGTGTATGGACATCTTTAAAAGGACATTTTAATTTAATGGAATTTCCTTTTTTTTTTTCTTTTTAAGAGGAACATCCAAAAATTTGAACACATCAAATAAAAAGGGTCCTTGATGGGCCTGGGAGCCTGAGCATGGGTGGAAGTTTTTGACCAGAGCAGCAGACTCCTCAATGATTCCACATTTCTTAGCTTTTATAGGTTAAAATCTGGAAGAATTATGCTTTATTTTTCACTAGGTGTCAAGGCCATATGCCTCTTTTCCATAGACAGGGAACGTACTCTTCTATAGGGTTTGATTTCAGACTCACTCCTTCTCTTAGAAGGGTCCCAACCTATTTGTTGAGGCCTATAATTGCTTTCTCAGGGGACATAGTGTCTTCATTTCACTGCTGTAGGTCATCCTTCCTGAGAGCAGGAACTCTTGCTATGAATTCTGTTTTAGCGGCAAGTAAATGCTACTATATGTTTTACCAAGAAAAGTAGAGCAGGCGCTGGGCCACAGCAAGCTGGTCAGGAGAGAAAGGGAGTTAACCAGCAGGCGGTAATGGGGAAAGGGGTAAAGGAAACGCAAACACACTACAACAGGAACTGGAGGCAGTGGAGACGAACCTTGTCCTCTCCTCCTTTGCATTGAGAATCGCCCACGGTCAGGAAGTCAGGGCTACCATCTTATTTTTAAGTGAGTCCCTCTCTAGAGCTCGATCTTTAGCCTTTAGCAAAGAAGACAGAGCTGGAAGAATCCCAAGGAGAGCTTTTAAAAAATACCTGTCCCCAAGTCCCACCTCTAGTGCTCTGAGACAGCTGGTCCTGGATAGGACTCCAGTGTCAGTGTATCCCTGGAGCTCCCCACACGAGAGCAGTAGTTGAGAACCACGATTTAGCATAACCTCCTGATTTTTTCAGATGAGGAAATTAAGCCTCAGAGACATCAGGCACCCAACAGAGGTTCATACAGCCCGGCTCAAAGGTGGATCTAGCACCTGGGTCCCCTGCTCCCTGTGTAATAATTTTCCAATAATGCATTTTGAACCTCCCATATATAAAGTACAGACCAGGTGAGCTGCGGATACTAGGGAAGGAGCCCTACTTCCCTAATGGACTTCTTTTTTTAAACATCTAACATGGTGCCTGGCACACAGCAGCACTTAATAAATATTTGCTGAATGAAGGAGCATGGCACATGTTTAATTTTCTTCCCACCCCCACCAGAAACATTAAAATAACATGTTCTAAGGTGCTAAAGTGAAATGGAGTGACTCTCACATTTAGCCCCTTTCTCAGCGTTTGTTACCTTTGTGTGACTCAACCTATGAGCCTATGATTGAGTAGATCATAGAATTCAAGGGGATTTCCATTAAAGTAATGAAGTAGCAGTTGGCTTTTCAGCTTCAAATTCTTTCCCTTGTTAGAGAAAGTGAAACATTATCTTGAGTGGGGCTGGCTATTTAAACCCCGCTGAATGGTTTTTCAATAGAAGTGATTGAAAAAAACCATTTTTTAATTTTTTTTGGAGGAATTTGTTCCATTCTGTCTTGTGTTTCATTATAAACAGGTTTTTTTTTAAGAAAAAAATTATTCTTTGTGCCATAAATGTGTGGTGAATGCCTCCCAACCTTGTTTCCACACAGACCACAGGTCTTGGCCAGTTTTTTGTATGTAGAGCCCCCACTGATCATGGCTCAGAACTGAAATCCGATCTAATGCTACGAAACTCCTGGACTGAGAAGGCTCTTAAAATCATCTTTGGCGGTTTAGGCAGAAATTAGCCCAGTGCCTCTGGTTTCTCTCCTTTACTAGGACTGTTGGTGATGCAAGAGGAAGCCTACCTCATATTGGACTGTGTGCTTTTGAGGGCAGGGATTAGGTACTTTTTTCCTTATTTTTATATCTTTCACACTTCAGTGATCTAAATCATGCATTCTCAATAGAGGTGTCAATGCCCTCAAGGTGCAAAAATGGTTTTGGGGGAGGGGGCGTGAGAACCTTAAAAATGGTTTATGGCCTCTCAAAGGGCCACACTGCATAAACAGATGGACAGGCTATCTGTGGCTTTAAATTCTCATGGGGAGAGTGGTGACAAATGTCTTAAAAGTCTCCTTAAGAGAATCATAGAGAACAAAAGCTTGAGAAACCCTGCTCTAAAGCTTTTTTGTTTTTCTTTAATCTTCAGCAGAGGATATTTTTTCCATTGCTTTTCAGAGAGAACGGAAAGGAGGAAGAGAGAGAGAGAGAAAGAGAGAGAGAGAGAAATCGATGTGAGAGAAACACATCCATTGCTTGCCTCCCGCAGGTGCCCCTACAAGGACTGAGCCTGCAACTGAGGTATGTGACCTTGGTGAGAATCAAACCCGGGACTCTTTAGTTCGTGGGCCAATGCAGTAACCACTGAGCCAAACCAGCTAGGGCTCTAAATGTTTTTATTGACTGACTGTGATGTACGGCTAGAGGCAATGGAATATCCCTGGATAATAGTTAAGAGATGGTATTTGTGACTCCATTTTCTAGAACTGGACAACTAACCTGAGCAAAGACGCCTGAATTTAGGGATTTACCCAACTGTCAGAACGTTTTGACTTCAGTTTGAACTGTCCTCTACGTTTCCAGTTCTCATTTCAATTTGAGATTCTAAACTAAACCAGAGGCACCAGGAATCCTTGGTCTTTTGCCTTTTTGGGTGTGAATGTGAGAGAAGGGACAGTGGGAACGACCTGAAGGTAACGAAGCTGAGTATGAGTCCCATGAGAGTAGCAGTGGCAAGAAGCAAAGCAAGGCCACTGGAAACGACCCGCCGGCTCTCACACAGATCTGTTCAGCCTTGTGTGAGCTCCAGGTACGGCTCCACCACTTACCAGATTTTGTTAATACATGATCTCAGTTTCCTCATTTCTAAAGTGGGGACAATAGTAGGGACCACAGACACGCCATAGGGTTCTTATTGATATCAGATGAGATCATACCTGTGGACAAACGCTCTAAACTGTGTTATTAATTATAGTGTCTTATTATCCTGATGATTGAAAGACTATCTGCAATAGAGCCCCTTGGAAGAAGCAAGGAAGGGTTCAAAGGAATATCTGTCCATGCCCAGGGCAGCCGGCTGGCTCCAAGACTCCACATGACATTGCATGTGGCTCTTCTTAGATGTAAGAGGTGCAGTGAAATGAGGCCTCTGACTGAGCAGTTACTGCCCAGACACGATTTTGTGCAATGGAAGGGGACACAAGGACAGCTAATAGGCTCTGCTAAGAAAGAAAACAATTTAAAACCAAATATTTATTGTCCCTGTCTTAAGACTGTCCCCTTGAAAGTGTTCCCAGATCTAAATCTGCCTCCCTATCTATGTCCCTGGGTCTCTGTCTCTTTGAAAGATTACCTTTTTCCCCCCCACTTTCATTGTATAAGTTCTACACTTTGGGAAGTGCCACTCCACCTCCAAGAGTGTCTCTTGCCATGGGATTCATCCATCATCCCCTGAATCAGTCATTAAATCTAGAATAATCTGTCATTATGGAGCTTATTGGGGAAAGCAGGGCAGTGAGCATTCCACATAGTCTTTGATGTTCCAAGACCTTCACACTAATCCACCGGGAATGTGGACACAGTAGATCTGGTCCCTGTAGAGGTTTCTACTTCAAGGTAATGGGACATTACACTTTCTTATTTTTCCAGTTTTCTCGAGTATTGTTGAAAAAGATACACATACACACATGAATCTTCTGAGGACAGAGATTAGTTCAGAGAAACTCCAGCTTCCACCCACTACGAGGGGCAGAAACCCTTTTTTAACTGCCCCATCATTTGGTAGACAACTTCTGTCATAGAGTTAGTGATTCAAGTATTAACACAAGGTAGCGTTGGTTGTTTCAGGTTTCTTTTTCATTCATTTTTGACTTTTAAAAACATTTTCAAACCTTCTGAGAATAAAAAATTTGAAGCATTGGAATGATCATTTGTAGTAATCCAATTAAATACCCAGACAAATGCCACTCCCCTGTGTAATCCCTGGAGGGGGTGGGAATAGTTTCATTTTCCACCAAAGATCCATCTCCAGTTCCTTCCAACATGCCTCCTCCTATCACACTTATTCCTGCCTTTATGCCTCTGCCTACCCTGTTCACCCAACTAGAAAAGCCCTTTGCATATTTTTTTCCACCTCCCAAGACCTAATTCAAGTTTTACTCTCTCTAAGAAACTTTCCCTGGCTTCTCTGGCCCTCACTGTCTTTCTGACCTTGCATTATGTTCCCCAAGGTTGAATAAATAATTGTTCTACATATTTCTTCTCTGCTACCCATGTTGTATTTGCAGATACACATAGTAAGTGCTTTATACATGTTTATTGGCTGAATGAATGTCAATGTATGGCTAGAAGCAAGAGAACATTCCTGGATAATTGATGAGAAATGGTGTTTCTTAAAACACTTTGGGAACAAGAAAAGTATCATATAGTTCTTTATCCTCTCTAGTTGTGCAATTTTGAGCAACTTACCCAACTTCTTTAAGTCTCGGTATATATGTATATAAAATTGAAGTGATAATAACCATTGTGTCCATTTTTAGCAGATTCAGATATGAGATAGTAAAAGTGGCTCGCTCAGGCCTGGCATATAGTAGGTGCTCGTGAAATAGTAACTGTCACTCCCATTATTGTTGTTTTTGTTACTGTTACGCACACTACCTGGTACAGTGCTGGGCATGTTGACCGACTGTTCAATCCTCAGCAATGAGGCCGTTTAGCGTCCCTTAGTGTCCTTCATTGGTCTGGATTCTGGATGCCTACTAGTTCAGGGTACAGAAATCTGTTAAGAGAGAAACAAGAAGATCCAACAGAAATGCCATACCCAAGCTCCGTGGCCGGAGCCAGGTGGAGTTGAAAACTTTCTCACTGAGTTTCCCGGACTGGCATGAGGTGCGGTCCCCATGCCTGAGCCCAGACTACGTGAGGAGTGTGACAAACCAGGGCCCTGAATACTGGCTTTCATGGAGCGGCTCCGATAAAAATCTTACCATTCAATTTCTTATTTACCACTTAGAAATTCTAGATCGGTTGACATTGGCTCAAGACTTTAAACCAACTGATGGGAAGAAAAATCTGTCATTGATTTACTGGACTTCTTTTTTTTTTCTCTTTCCTCTGAGCACTGACTGAAAATTTTCCAAAACAAGTATTGGGGGCCTCACAGTCCTCAGGGAACTGATGGGGGTAAGGGTATAGGAGGTGAGGTAGTTACATCTCAGTGCTGGTTTCTAGGGTTGGGCCCCTTCTTCAAACATTCACTTTCTGGCAAATTACTATTCTTTCCCATCCCCAGGGAAGCCCTTGCCCACAGAGGTTCCTATAAACAAGACTCAGCAAACTTGGATTTTGCTCTGGCTTGGATTCCTCCACAGCCCCTCCCAACTATGCCCATCTTAGTAGATCTTAGTGGACAGTCTCCTACCTTTGCGATCCTGTGTCCAGTGGAGAGGGTTTAGAGGTGGGACCTTGCAATCAAGGAGGTAAAGTCACAGGGAGAAAGGCTTTGGTCCAGCCCTAGAGGAAGCCCCACAGTCTGTTAGTGCTAAATCTGACAGAGGGAACAAAAAAGAAATGATCATTAAATGAGTTGTCACTGAGTGCCAGATACAGCGCTGGGCACTCAATGTGTATTATTTTTCATAACAATCCTGGGTAGTAGAACTTATTATCTTGAATAAATTAGGCTCAGGCGGCCCAAACAACTTGCGCAATATCATATGGCTGGTGAGTGGTGTGTCGGAGTGACTCACTTCCCCTGTGTGGCACCATCTCTCTTGTGAAGGTGTTTCTCGGGCCCCCTGGCCTTGCTGGGGGCTTAGAGATCACAAGGGAGAGTTGTGCTCAGAGGAGCCCCTGGGAGAAAACTCGCCTCAGAGGTAGAGTCCTGAGCCCTGTGCTCTCCTCCTGCACCGCCTGTCCTTTAAAAGGCTGGTCACTTCTACTGTATCTTATTGGATAGGTCCTTTCAGGACCAACAAGATTTAAGGGGAGGGGACATGAACACCTTTCAATGGAGAATGTGACAATGAATATTTGGTCATTTAATCTACCACATTAGGTCTCCAGAATAGCATGTTCCCTGAGGGGTCTGGGGAGCTGATTTCTTTTACACTGTATTTCATTTTCATTTTGTGCTTTTCAAAACACCTAGGGAAATATTAGTTCACTTGACTCACCTCTCTAAACACAGTAGCTGGAAATCCTTTTGAAACTCAAGTCAGATTATGTTGTTCCACAGCTAGAGCCCTCCAGAGGTTCCCATCTCACTCAGAGTCAAAGTCAAAGGCCTTACAAGGCCCTACCCTGTCTAGCTCTGCTTCCCTGGGACCTTCTCCCAGGTGTTCTGCTCCAGCACCCTGGTCTTGCTGGTCTGTGAAGATGCAGGTTCACCTTTGCTCAGAGCCTTTGCACATGCTGTTCCCATCCAGCTGGAATGCTCTTCCCCCAAATGTTCTCTGGGCTCCAGTCCTTACCTCCTTTGGGTCTAAGTCCAAAGAACATCCTCTTAGAGATGCCCTACCTGATCACTCCCCAGCACTCCCCATTCCTGCTTTACTTTTTACCAAAGTACTTATCACCACTAGAAATTTTGTGGTTTTGGCTTATTTACCTATTTATCTGCTTCCCTCGGTGAAGGTCCAGGGAGAGAGAGAGACTTTTGCCTGTTTTGTTTATGAGCGCCCCTGGCCCTCTGAATACAACAGTACCTTACCCTTAGAAATGATCCATAAATATTTAGAATGAAATTTTTGTATAAAAGCATGAATTCTCATAGCAATGATATTTATTATTAGTCAAGGTAAGTATTGTGTTCTCAGCTTTACGGATGAAGAAACAGATGCCCAGGAGGGTCCATGACTGGTCTGAGGTCATGCAGCTGGTGGTAGTTAGAACCCAGGTGCCAGCACCCACTGCCTTAGGTCTGTTGAGTGACAACTTGCTGAGCTCCCACGTGCCTCTTTTCAGGCACATACGTGAGCTGCTCTGCTATGGGTTCAGGAGAAGCCCAATACACAGACTTTCAGGCTTTCACCAGGTTGAGAAGAGGGCACCACACTCCTGTCATTTCCTGGACAGAGAAATATGCACCTCTGCCCGCTGGGTTCAGAGCAGTAGTAATTACGAGAGTCTGGAGGGAAGTGAGAAAAAGCATCAGGGCATTTAACAACCTTCTCTGACCTGCAAATTATTATTTACGGTAACACAGAGCATTTCCTCTGTGGAGGGAAGACATAGAACATATTATACTTTTTTGTTGCTTTTTTTAAATAAGCCTGAATCCCTATAGTGCTCTCCGGAAGCAGACAGAGCAGAAAGAGGGACCGGGCAGGTCAGACAGATTTACCTTAAGGAGATGAAAGGAATAAACCCTCACTGTTCTTTATTAAATTCCTCCCAGAAACTCTATGAAGATGATATTAGAAAATCCGAGAATCACACAGGAAGCTCTCGAGAGGCCGGGTGGGGTCTTAGTCACCACGCGCCTCCTGTTGGTGGGGCGGCCTGCTTTCTGAGGGCCGACCTGGAGGAGTGTGTTTGAATTGACTGCCAGGGTTTGGGGAGCTCTGATTCTGACCTCTTCCAACTTCATCCCCAGAGCATAGACCATCCTGGCCTGTGACGGCCCAAGCTACACACCAGCACTGACAGGCAGCTCATTACCTACCAGACAGCCCTTTTTTCTTACCATACTGCTTGGGTTGAGCTACTGTCTGCCTCCTGGAAGTCGCACCCTTCAGTTCCAGCTCCGTGCTCTAAGTGACAAGGGATAAATCTACGGTGTTAGTGTCAGATAAGCGCTCTTAACACAGCAAACAAACTCTCGTTGTTTCACTGGCTCTATAAGGCAGAACTTGGCAACTAGAAGTTCGTGTGTGTGTGCGCTTGTTACTGGGTGGGGACTGTGTTTCTTGTGTGATGGTGCAGAACATGACACTGAAGACAAGCTGTCCGGGCTCCTGGCTCTGTCACACAGCTGTGTAACTTGGTTATGACACTTTGCCTCCTCTGTGTCTCAGTTTCTCCAGCTGCAAAATGGAAATAATAATTTAGTGATATCTGATGGGCTTGTTGTGCGAATTAAACGAGCTGATGCCTGTGAAACATTAGCACAGTGCCTGCCTAGCACATAGCTGGGACTTGATCCTGTGGCCTCTTATATGCTATTTGTCCAGCATCCTTCAGGATTAAGTGTTGCTTCTCCCTGGTTACAGTAGGCAGGAGAAACCTGGGGGGCTTGTAGAACTGTCCTCAGTGCCTTGCCCTTCAATGAGTCTCTGCTTCTTTCCCTCTTTCTTCTCCGACTGTTCCCAGGTGTCTCCCCAACGGTCTTAGTCCCAAGAGACTGTACTCTCAGCTGGACAGCCACCCCTTCCAGGTGGCTGTGACCAAGGACACTTGCAATTTCATGGGGTACCAGAGAAATCCAAAATTCTTCAAGTTTCAAAGGAGAGACTCTGAAGGTGACATCTCAGTGTGGTCAGTGAAAAAGGGATATTTGAGAGCGATAGGGTAAAAGTGTTCCTAGTATCTCCTCCCATCACACGCCCACACACTCACCTACTTGGAGCACTGGTTGGATGTGTCAACGGAATCACATCTTCCTGCCAGATGTTGTAAACTGGACATTCTCTGCTTCCCTGAGTCATGACAAGCCCTTTGATATAGATAGCCGAGCCCGCACATTAGAACCAATCGCCAGATTCACGTAGTCAGATTCAGTGATAAGTCACATAAAATGATCAGTAGAAAACATGATCGACAAATGGTATTATTGTTCCAAGTGTTGGATGGGTTAAAAAGAAATATAAATCAAGGGAGCAGACGTTTTTGTACCAGGTGATTAGCATGTACCCTTCCTACAGCCCATGGGGTGACGGTCGGTCTCCCTAAGTTTAGAAGTGAACAGTCAGCTGCCCAACGTTCACAGCAACGAATCAAGGATTCCAGCCCTAGCCCGTCTGTAGGTGAAAGGAGAAGCCGGGGAAAATGGGGTAATTTGGAGACAGTGGTCAGGAGACAAGCTTGTGAATTTTACCACCTTTACATTGCCTCTCCTCGTCTATGGAGTTTTGTACATAATATCAATATCTTCAATAATCTTGTAGATATTTTCATAATTTTCAATAATGGACTTAAACCCTTATTTCATGATTCACCAACTTTTGGGCTGTATCTATTTATTAGAGTCTAGAATAGAAACACCACAGAGGTGAGACTGTCTGTCCATTTGACTTCTGATGCCTTCAGGGCTCAGGGCAGTCCTAACACAAGGCGGGCACTTACTCCCTCCTTGTTGCTGGGCGACCAAAAGACTAGCACACGCAAGAGCACACTTATTCTAGGTCTTCCAAGTTTTTCTTTAGGCTGTGTTGAAAAACTGAAAATATGCAGAATGCAAAATACTGTGGTTATGAAAATTGTATGTGCTGCAGAACCAAGTAGTATCAAATTGGCATCACTGAACAGGAACCTGGGGGAATGTCCCAGAAGCCAAGGCCCAAAGGATTCTCATTTTTTCACGTGGGCCAATGCCACTGCAGCCAGTTGCTGTCTGTGGAAGAGAGTTGGTGGCTGTAAAATTCAGAAAGGCCTTTAATTAATGACCCCACAGCCCGCCCTGCTCTTTGTAACAGGCTCTGATTTGAGACTCTCTCCAGGACTTTTCTGGGTGGGGCACCTCCACCTACAGCCCGGTTCTCTTCCTGTATGTGTTTCTGTGGTGTAGATTTTTTCACTCAGCTTTATCCAGCAATACAATGCCATCTTTTGTGAAATGTCTGGATTGCTGCTGGAACCCTTTCATGTTTGTTACCCATTTACTCTTTTGCATTTATATACTGTCATTTCAATGGAATTTGGGAGGGAGCAGAGGTAAAGTAGGGCCAATCTGCCACTTTGAACTTAAGGACTTATTTTGAAAAGTTTTAAATGAACAAATATTGCTTCAGTGAACGAATATGAGACTTTATGCTTCAGATAAGGATGGTAGTTATTGGTGGTTTTTTAAAATATATTTTTTTATTGATTTCAGAGAGAAGAACGGAGAAGGAGAGAGAGAGATAGAAACATCAGTGATGAGAGAGTCACTGATCGGCTGTGTCCTGCAAGCCCCCCCCCCCCACTGGGGATAGAGCCCGAAACCCAGGCATGTGCCCTGACCAGGAATCGAACTGTGATCTCCTGGGTCATAGGCTGATGCTCAACTGCTGAGCTACGCCAGCCGGGCTTGGTGGGGTTTTGATGGGGTCAGAGAACCTGCACTTGCATCCTAAAAAACACCACTATTTCTGTCCTTAGAGATAAATGAATATCCTCACTTGAACTCACTTGACAAGTTCATGGTCCATGAGATGAGAATTGAGAAGAAAGTGCAGAAATTAAGTACTGGGATGAGGGGAAGAATGAAAAAGTCACTTAAAAAGTAATTTTTAAATACCAGTCATTGTTATATCTGAGGACTCATTTTGCTGACAAAGAATCAGGACTCTTTGAGATAACATAGAGTTGGGTTGGTGACAAACAGAATGAACTTTGAAACCTAGTGTTGTCCCTTAGATGCTCTACGGAGTGGACACAGTAACATCTGTCCGGTGGGTGGCTGTGAGCATTGAGCAAATTAATACATGGAAAGTACAGGCAAAGTGTGGAAGCTTGGGGACTGCTGATCCTTGTTCCTAGAGGCCAGGAGACAGACCACACAGAAGAAAGATCCAAAGGTCGTAATGCCAGCTCTGCTTCATTTACTACGGTCAATTCCATGTCCTTACTCTGTCTTTGTGTCTGTTTTTGTCTATTTATCTCCCTGTCTCTTCCCTTCTTCTACCCCTAATCCCCAGAGCTAGTAAAATCTTTAAGAATACTTTAAAGAAAATTGCATGCTATCAGCCACAGGAATGTGCTCCCCTTTCAGGGTGGCCATCCGCAGCTCCCTCCCAGGACCCCAGATGGAGAATCCCAGCTGGGCCAGGGAGCCTCGTGGGGATGTTTCCTGCATGCTCTTCCTGCCCCCTCATTGCTCTGTACACAAAATGACCCCATAGCTATGGCACAGATTAGGCTCTTGGTCCAAGATCAGTGCCATCCTTCCATGGTGGCGGCTGTGGCAGCTTTCTACTGAGCCCCTTGTCACTGGACGTGTGTAGGTGTCAATTAGAAAATTTCCGTGTCAGGCTCAGATGGAACAATCAGGACCTGGCAGGGAAGGATTTTAAAAGCACTTTGTTTTTCCTACAGCACCACCTTCAGACACACTCAGTCAAGTTCTCAAGTTGGGGCCAGTGACAGTTCACAGCTACACAGGATCCCTGGAAAAACTGGAATATTCCTAGCCCACCAATGTCCCAAGGTGGCCCTGTTCTGTGCCCACCATCCTCTTGTCTTCAGACAATTTTCCCAGGGGTAAGGCAGGTGCCACCATGAGCTTTCCAAAATCCCCGAGGTCAAGCGCTCTCTCCCACTGAGGGATTGGAAGCTCCACCATCACTGGCTGTGTGACATTGAGCAGGTCACCTAACCTCTCTGTGCTCAGTCCCCGCAGCTCCAAAGTGGAATTACTGACCTCAGAGTGTTGAAATGGGAATTCAATGAGTTTGTTTATACATGAAAAGCCCTTAGGATGGTGGTTTACAACTTCGGTGCACTCAGAACCACCTGGAGAGCTTGTCTCCCTATCCAGAAGCCCCACTGGCCCTCCCTCTGCTGCTGAATTTATGGATAAAAAAATGAGACAGGAGCTTAGGAGGCAGATAAAGCCTGCCTTGCTCACTCCCCAAGTACTTTGGGCTCCGCATGGCAACAGGTGCTATGGGAAGTAATGACACAAATAATGGGCCCCCTGTCTTAAACAATCTCAGTTAAGGAGAAAAGTCCAACACGCGGCAAAAAATAAGAAAATATCACAGGCACTACATATTAGTGGAGCCACTGCAAACCTGTGGGTCACAGAGCTGGAGAGCTGGAGGGCTGGAGGGCTGGAGAGCTGGAGAGCTGGAGAGCTGGAGAGCTGGAGAGCTGGAGAGCTGGAGAGCTGGAGAGCTAGAGAGCTGGAGAGCATGCACCACACTGCCGGCGTCTAGAGCCTGCTCCTGGCCTTGGAGAAGATGCTCTGGCTGGCTGAGCCTCAGCTAACTCATCTAGAATGGACAGGACAGCCTCCTGCCAGGGTCCCTGTAAGAATATGAAGCGCCATAGAGGCCAGAGGAGACTGGCTTATGAGGGGAGGCCAATGGATGGTGTGGAGAGAGCTCCAGACCTGGAGGGCTGGGAGAGGTGAGGGGGATGGGGAAGGGGGGATTCTGGATGTGGCTGAGCGCATAAGGCGAGGTGGGGAAGCAAGAAGGAGCATGGTCTGGGGGAGCGAGGAGAGGAGAGGGCTGAGGCGTGAGACTGCTGGCAGGGCGCTCATGGGGCTGGGGAGCTCCAAGGACTGTGCTTCCAACAAAAGGCACTCATTCATCTTCCCACCACCCCTCTCACATCCTTCGGACACCGTGGTCACATAAAAAGCAAGAGGCAAAGAGCCCACGTCATAGTTTTGGTAAAGAGAATCAACATAGGCATAAGGGAGCATTTCTTAATGTTCTCAGGTCATTTTTTAGGGTCTTAGATCACTTTATGCATAAAAACATAACTTGGGTCCTGGGTGCTCAGATCTAGCTTACTCTGACATCTTAGATTTTAGAAATATGACCTCAAACTTCCTTTACCTTATTTAGTTCAGATGCTCCTTGATTCTCTAAAGCATAGATGTTTTGGGAGTGGCCTTGTTCTGGACGCCAATCTGGTGCCTTATGTGTCCTTGGGATGAAGACGCAGAAGAGCCAGAAGCTCCTTGCAGGGGGCTCACTGTGAAAAGCTATTAGCAGCCCAAGCCGTGGATGAGAAAGGAGATTAGACAGAGTGCGGAGAGGGGAGCAGGCACATCCTCGTGTGCCAGCTGGGCAGCGCCCGGCACCGGAGTGATTAACTTTTACATTTTCTGGTTACTGCTTGCACCCCTTCTTCCACCTACACCATCTACTTGCCACACAGCCAAAGGAAACCTTTAATAAAATGCATGCCTGATTGTTCTATCTGCTTTTCACTTCTGGCTTAGAAACCTCCCGTGGGCCCCCCAAACTGCAAGGTTGAGTAGATTTTGGCACAGGAGGCTTTTCACAATGTGGCTCCAATTTAACTTTCCAACTTTATTCCCTTTTGCTTCTTCCCTCATCACGTACAGGACTGTGGTGGTTGCCAAAATTGGTGTCTTACCAAGAAAACTCCTATTCATCCTTCAGAACCCAGGCAGTGCCTCTTCTCTGCCCAGGCCTGATAAGAGGAGGGCCATTCTGCTGCAGCTCACAGTTCCCCAGCCTCCAGCCTGGGGGAGAAACACAGTTCAGCAAAGCTGTGTCCTCTAGCCCTGGCCCCACCGGTGACTGTGGGGCCTCAGCCTTCCTTCAAACGCCCCCTCCTCCAGTTTTTCTGCGAGTCCCCCTCGCCCCCCCCAGAAGGCTTCGTCTGTGTGCTCCTGTGTGCAGCTCTCTACCTCCCTCATGGCATTTGTCAGCTGCCCGGTTACTGTGGAGGGCAGGCTGCCAGGTCCCCACAGCCGCTGTCAGCGTGCTCCGATGTTCCCGAGGCCACAGCGCCCCGCCTCCTGCCGCCGCCTGTGGGACTGTGCTCTCTGCCCCGCAGTGCTGTGCGGGCTGGTCGGGCTCAGGGCTCTGCAGCAGCCCAACTCCCCTCGGGGACCGTGAAAGAATACTGACAGGAATGAGCCATGAATAGCTCCCCCTCACCCCGCCTCTCCTGTGCCCCGGACAGGGCTGAACTCTTTGGTGGATTCTGCATTTGAATCCTCACACTTACCCTGGAGGCGAGTATTGGGAGGATTTGCATTTGACAAGTGGGGACCACAGTGCCAGGGGCTCAGGGAGGGTAAGGGGTGATCCTAAGTTCTCACAGCCGGTGGAGGCTGCTATGAGTTTAAACCCTGGTCGGTTGGCTGAGTCCAGAACTTTGACCTTAAGGGGGTGCTGCCTCCCAGCGCAGATATCACACCGGCTCCTGCGAGGCTGCCAGTTCCCTCGGCGGCCTATCAGCTAGAACTCTCTATGCTGGCACATAGTAGAAGCTCGATAAATATTTAATGAGTAGAGGAATAAATAAATAGAGAGAATCTCCTTCTAATCTGACCCTCTCATCTCTAACTGGGTTGGGGGGGGGTTCTATGTCTTTCCTCAACTATCAAAATCAGATCAATGATATTGCTTTTTATAAACCAGGCTGAGGTGCTGATGTTCATGAGATGGAACTCGAATCTCCCCAGGACTTAAGGGCCACAACACAGTCCCCGCTGGGTTCTGCCCCTACCTGCTCACACAGGCCCACGCCTCTGCAGAGCCCCATCGTGGTTCCTCACACACCTCTCCACCCACCTGGTCATTTTGGGTGTCCAGGGAGGATGTGTCAAGTGAGTCCCTGTATCAGTGGTGGTCACCACGTGGCATTCTCTGCTCCCTTCTCCCACTCAGTCCTCCCAGTGACGCCTTCACCCCTCCCCCTGGGCCTGCACCCCTGTGGGAATGCCATTTCCATGATCAGGACCACCTCCTCCAAAAGTGGTCAGCCCTCCAAGTGGCAAGCCATGCTGTGCTCTGTTCAGACAAGAAAGGGCCACTGCCCCGCTCTGTCTCACACACTTCAATCGCCCAGGGCCTGACACGACTCATGAGCACCCCATGACTTACCAGGTCCCTTAGAAATCCCCTCCTCCAAGGGAGGGTGGGTGGGTGGAGGGGGAGAGAGTAACCAAAGAATTTATATGCACAACCCAAGGACAATGGTGGGGAGAGGGACTGGGGAGGGGGGTGGGAAGGGGTGGAACAGGTCATTGGGGAGAAAAAGGGACATCTGTAATATTTTAAACAAAAATAAAATTAAAAAAGAAAAGAAATCCCCTCTTCTAGCTTCACACCACAGAGCGTATGTGTGTGCGCGCGTGTGTGTGATTCTGTGCTCTCCCCTCCCCCTTCTTGCTTCCCACACTACACACCAGGCTGCTCCTTCCTCTCCTTCCTCCCCAGTGCTGATCTACCCATGAATATAGATGTCTGCTGGTCTTGGTTCCTCGCACTCCTCTCCACTCATCAGACAAATCCAGCCACATATGGATCCATTTCAAGGATGGTCTGGGGACCTCCCCCCCACTCCCAGGCCACAGACCTCAGAAGATCAGCTCCTCAGCCCAGACACCAGGTGAGCCAGCCTACGGGGGAGAGTGAGCTTTCGCAACAGGTCTGGCATTTCCAGATTTAAGGCCTGGATTTACTATGAAGCTGATGAGGCTTAAGTTGCAGGCTCTCCCTCCCCCTTCTCCCCCACTTGCATGGGACAGGCCCTAGTGCTCATATGTCTTTGAGAAATTTGCAAAAGTAAGCTATTTTAACGCAGTTAGGACACATGTCTCTTCTCCCCCACCTTCCCTCCAACACCTCCCTGCCAGTCAGGTGACACTGGAGGAGCCGTGGGCATCTGAGGGATCTGGATAAAAGGCAGTTGCATTCAGGTTTCTTGGGGTGTATCAGTGTGGTTTGTCATCACTGCTGTGTGTGGTTGGGTTACTGCAAACCCTCCTGGTGGAGGAATGGCAGGGATACTCCAACTGCCCGCTGGGTAGACTCGCCCCACATCATGGCATGTCAACACTATCACCCATCGTGACTATGACCTAAGGCACTGATAGTATGAGAGCAGTGGAGGAGATGCAAGATATAAATGTGTGGAGCCAGAAGCTATGCTGTGGAAAGTTCTCCCTGACACCAGGTATCCACACTTGTCAGTGGAAATGTAGGCATCCAACCAATAGCTGCTTAGAACCGTTACCCTGAAATACCAAAGAACAAATTTTGATCTACCATGCTGGAAGACTGACCTGTCTTTCCCCCCTATATAGAAAATAATACTTAAAAAGCATTACCTAGATAAGTGATGCATTAAAAAGAATGTGCAGACAAACATGTAAGAAAAACCCCAATAGTGTAAAGGTGTGTCAGGAAGTTGGTAAAAATATTATGGGTATTTTTTTGTTTTGTGATGTTGTGGTATTTAAGGGCTTCTTTTTTTTAACTTTTGTCATGTATTCTCTCCTTCTAAATAAAAATTCACACTTGTAACATAATTTGCAACAAAAATTCGTCGTTTGTAACATAACTTTGTGTTTTTCTTTCTTAAAAGCTAATTGTTCTAGCTTCAGGCCCCATGTAACTTAGGTTTGCCCTGGACACGGAGTTAAACAGTATTTGGATCTTTGCCCCCTTCTTACTTGCAATGCCTGAAGTGCTGGGTGGGGCAGGAGAAAAGCCACTGCCTCAATTTCCCTGCCCTCCCCCACTTTCTGTCATATTCAGCCAAGGCAGCCAGTAGAAGGCTCCAACTTCCTGCACCCCACTGTGCCTGGGTCTCTTTCTCAGCCTTTTCTCCTCTGCTAATCTCACTCTTCACTAGTCCTCTTAGATGTGATGCCTCAGACCTTGCAGTCCAGCCCAGTCTCAGCTGAGACTCTGCAACCAGTTTCCACTTGCCTTATGCTGAGCAGTCTCCCCCCGCCCCCGCCCCCATACCCAGCCTGTCTCCTGCAGCTCCACCCATGGGGAGATGTTGGATCTTTCCCTCCTTTGGTCTCCATTTTCTCCGTAGAGGGTCTTGAGATGTGCTCAGGCTAGAAAGGATCCATGACTAAGCAAACATCTCACTCAACCCTCTCATTGAATTCAATTTTGAAGAGAGACACCCAGTAACATCACCCATTGCTTAAGTCTTCAAGGAGAGGGTTTCCAAGGGTAAGGGAAAGGTGTCTTCCATACCTTTGAGTTGGTGATGTTTGCACTTGAGGAAGGCATGAGAGCATGGCAGCTTCCTAGGTCACTGCCAACTTCACTCCCACTAGGTGAAAAGATCATTCCGCTTGGAGTTAGAAGATATGGTTTACATATTGCCTCTGCTACTCCTAGATTGAAAATCCTTAAGAAAGTCTCTCTCCCCTTGGCCTTCATTTTCTCATTTATAAAATGAGGTGGTTGGATTATATGATTGCCACAGTCCCCCAAGCTATAAATTATCATGCTATATAAATCACTGCTCTTGCAAAATTCTAATTAAACAGAGCTTAACTACTCATAATCTTTGCAGAACAAGAATTTTTCTTGCCTCAGCTCAGCCTTAAAGAGAAATCATAAGAAAACAGGTTCACATGAGGGAAAGGGAAGAGGGGAAGAAATCCCAAGTTTTGTTACAATCTTTTATACCTATTGTAGCTATATTTATATTTTTCTATAGTCACCATACAGTCAATAATCTAAAAAAGGCTCAATTATGTTTATGAGACTTTAGTGACTGAGGTAGGAAATCAATCAAAGCATTTTAGAAAGATTACCACCTAAAAGTGGATTTTAGTTGTTGTTATTTTTGTTGTTGTTTTAACTAAAAAGTAAAAAAAGCCAGATCCCAGGATGTTCTGTCCTTTCCACCATCCACCATGTAGCCAGACAGTGTACTGTTAGCTCTGAAAGTGCACAGACCCTCCTCCCTCCTCACTTCTTCGTCCTTTCTCTGCCATGGTTAACAATAGCCCTACCCTTCACTTTCTCAAAAGAAATGACCAAAGGAAAGGAGGAAACCCAGACTATAGAAAGATACCAAGGACATCTGGAAGTGGTTGAGTGCATGGGCTTTGGAGAAAAACATATATGGCTTCAAATTCTGGCTCCACTGCTCACAGACTCCAGGAGCTTCAGGAAAAAATGAAAACACATGGGAAGACAGAGCTTGGAATTGTAGAAAGACACAGACTTGCAGGGGTCATCCAGGCATGTTCAGAAAGAGGGGCATTTTGGCTGGGCTGAAAGGTCCTTTAAGACCATCTTCCTGCCTTTGTTGAGTCAATGCTCCCTGGATAGTCGTCTTCAGGTTCTTAAGGTGGTGCTGGGGGAAGAGCATTCCAGACAGGGATGGAAGGGGAGAGAGCATGCCTGCTGCAAAGAGCGTCAGCCCCATTGCTACTTAAATAGACTAGCCTCTGGTTTATACATCGGCCCCCTGTGTGTTTCGTTATCAAACGCCAGGCTGTAAGAAATGGAACTTTCATTTCTGGGTAGGCGCAGGCTAAATCTATCTCCTGGACCTGCCAGGCTGAGGACCAGTGTGTGGACTGTGGAAACTTCATCAAGCTCCTGCTTCCCTGGGAGCTGGCCAGTCTGCCCTTATGACACCCTCCCTCTTTCCAAGCTTCCTCTCGACTGTAACAGACCTCAGAACATTTTGCAAATAAGTTAAGTGCCATCACTGCAATTACCCAGTACAAACAGGTTGTTGGTGTGTGTGTGTGTGTGTTTTTACCAAATTTGGTAGTCTGGTCTATCACTCCTTCCTGCTTCTGGCAGTTGCAACACACGCTAGTGGTTTGTTGTGGAGCATTGGTTCTTCGGGGTTGATGATTTGTCACTTGGGTCTATGTGGCAAAAGAGGTGGATTCCAAGAAACACATGTTTAAGAAATTCAGGAAGGAGCAAGGAAGTGGATATGATCATTGGCTAATTGGTTTCTTAGGCCAAAAATGCCTTTTGGTGCTCACCACAGCACAGTCGCCAATTCTTAAGTACCAGTGACCTCCCTTGAGGTCGCTGTGTGAATCGCTATGACAAATGGCTGGTTTTGGAAGGTTAGAGACTTTTCTCTCTTTGCTTGTTTTTTTTTTTCTTTCCTTCTTTCTTTCTTTGGTTGTTTGGGATCTTACTGAAAAATCATAAACCAGAAAGAAAACAGTTGCCAAGATCAGTGGTGAACATTTCAGGAATCAGGTTACTGTGGCCTGTGGCTCTCAGCTCAACTTGAAGAAATTTCAGGTTCCTTTGGTGATCTGTCTCCGAACATTTTCCTTAAAATATCCACTTACCCTTGGTTTACCAGAGAGCAGGCACTGGAAATGACCAGAAGGGGCAGGCAAAATAATGTGGCAGGATATATGTAAATATATATTCCCTCCTTCTGGTCTCCCACCCAATAAATGTGTCTGTGTGGGGCTAACACTGAGTCAGATAAAAGCCTTGGGATAAAAGCAAATCCTAGAGGCTAAGTATATGGTTTTGAGGGAAACTGAACAATTTCGCAGGCTGGCTCCTGTTGTACCTTAAGCGAGTGATTCTGTGGCTGCTTGATGTTAAGGGACTGGGTCAGCCTGCTGGCATTTATGGAAGAGCGAGATGGACCTGGAGTGGACTCGGCTCCCTTTGTAAGGCAGAGACCAGGGCAGTGAGTGGCCTGACCCGAGGGCCAAGAGCTGTGCTTTCTAAGCCTCGCTCCGCTTCTTGCTAAACAGAGGAACCTCAGGCAAATTTGGGCCTCACTGGCCTCATAATCAGATGATTGGATCAATCCTTCGATGACAGGCTTTCCTTCTGTGTTTACCCAAACTCACCTCAAATATTCTCGCCACCACAAATGCTTTCATCGTTACCCTGGGGTGAGTCATGTGAAGCAAATTCACACAGCCATCAAACACATCACATTTTCCCACATGCTATGTTATATCGCAGCAATATTACTAATTTCTATTAATTTGTGGCCCCGGCACACCCAAGAAGGAAAAAGCTAGAATTGCAAAGTGTTTAAGAAGTAATTTCAATTACAAATGGTGTCACAAATAATAGCTAAAAATATATTGTGCAAATGTCAGCTTTGGAGATGAACTTGGGATCCTTTGTATTTAGTAACTTTTTTTTTTTAAATGCAAAAGATCGTTTTTAAATGCACTTAAAACAATGTTTTTTTAAGAATATTAAAAATTCCTTAAATGTCATTTATATTTGCCTATGTAAGCTCAAAGTGAATAAATTCCAAATTAGTGAGGTCTGAATTAATGAAATGTCATCTTATTGACTTTTAGAATCTGTTGAACCCTTTAATACCTCTTTTTTTTTTTTTTTTTTAGAATATCTTTATTGATTTCAGAGAGGGGAAGGGGGAGGGAGAGAGAGAGATAGAAACATCAGTGATGAGAGAGTCATTGACCAGCTGCCTCCTGCACGTCCCCTACTGGGGATCAATCCCTCAACTCGGGCATGTGCCCTGACTGGGAATCAAACCGCGATCTCCTGGATCCTAGGTTGATGCTTAACCGCTGAGCCATGCCTGGCCAGGCCCTCTAATACTGCTTGAATCACCCTAAACTAAAGTAAGTCTGATATGATATATGAGACTACACTGAGGCTGAGATTCCGTATCTAACAAATTCTAGGATACATAGAGTTAAATTTAAACCAAAATGAGATCTCCTGAGACCCTGAATGCTAATATGTACCACATTAGCCTTGAGATGGGTAGGGTCCCTCATAACAAAATAGAATACTTGCCAAATCTGGTATCTGAAAACAGTAATGTAGACTCCAGCCTTCTGATTGAATTCTTTAGATATTAAAATTTGGTTTGACCTAGATTCAAAGTGACTAGATATTTTTCCCCCCGTAAATTTCAGGGAACTCCATACTGAGGCAGAAGGACTGCAAGCATCTAAATCTCTCTTTTAAAGACACTCATAAAAATGCAGTCAGCGCTAAAAGTTTCCACCCGAGGAAATGAACAAAACAAGTTGGATTCAAATGGCAACAACAGCACCAAAAAAAGGGGGGGAAGAGAGAGAGAAAATTCTGTAATTACATCTCAACATGGAAATATGTTCTAAATAATTTAAGTAATTGTGGTCAAATGAAGAACAGAAATGGCAAAGCTGTTCCATTTTTATAGGAGCTAGTTTTGAGTTTCTTTCCCTGTGCTCATCAGCATTATGAAATGTTAGTGCTGGAGAGGTCATTCCATTCCAGTCCCCTTTATGGAGGGTGAGGCCCAGAGAGGCGATGGAGTTGGCCAGGGTCAGGGAGCCGATTAGTACTGGAACGGGGTCTAGAACTCAGCTCCTTCTGAGCTACCACATGGCACAGCAGTGTGTCCACCAGGCACTTACTGGATGTTTAAGGGATTGAATGAATTTACCCTTTGAGTTTTTATGGGGAACCAAATCAATCAAAAGCCACCCATTCTTTCTCATATGTGTCTTTTCTCTAGACATCTTTTTCTAGTCTGATTTCCTGAATTCACAAAACGATCTATGGAGAAGGGAGTTGAGTTGGGGCCATGGCAAGAAGAGTTTTTCCTCCACACTGAAGTCTGGGCTGGGGGAAGAAGAGGGAAAACAAAGAGAAAAATCACCCAGATGAAGTGATTATTAAATATTGATTTGCTGAAACAAATTCTTGCATGTTTTAATAGGATTGGTAGCTAAGTCTACATTCTCATATTCTTAAGGGAGTTAAAAGCCGTCCTTGTGTAGAACGGAGTATTATTGAATGAATGAATAGGTATGTGAAGGAACGAGTGCTATGTGTTCCATATACTGTATCTCATTGAAACTTCCCAGCTCTCTGGAACTAGCTACCATCCCTGTTCTTTGAAGGGGGAGACTGAGGCTCAGAGAACAGAATGGCTAGCCCGAGGTGTTAAACAGCTTCTTTGCACAATTTACACTCTCCTCCCCATTCTTAAAGAAGAGTTTCAGTCTTCCCATCAACTTCTTGGTTCTTTTATAGTTTTAAGTGGTGGAAAAAAAGAAAAAAGATGGGCCCCTGATGCATGGCTGAAACCCCAGTTGAGTAGGAAAACTCAAACTGGCTTAGGGTTGGCAGCTGCCAAATATCATAGAACAAAGAAAGTTGCATGCTCAGTGTGAAGTAGAGGGGGGTGTAAATGGATGACAGCTCAGACGCTTTGTGATTTGAAACTGCCTGACTTAACCCTGTTTCCAATCTAATAGCACACTCTAGGTCAAGAGAGTCCTACATTCCAAGAGACTTCGTAGTGTCTATATGAGACTGGTTTTGCATTCCTGGGTTCCCTTTTCTGCAGAACCCAGCATGGTCCATTGGTATGGTCTCTTCCAGTTAAGGGAGAATAGCAACTTTGTCCCGGTGTGCCCAGCCTCTGTCTCGGGGAATGACATCACCTCTCAACGAGTATTTCAACCAATGGAGGTGGTCAGGAAGAATGGCCAGCATTGTTCTTTCCTGAATTCCACCCCAACTCCAAAATGAGCTTTTCATGAGGTAAATGATTCGCTTATTAGGTAAAGTAAACAGAAAAACAATGTCAAGTTAACATGGAGCAAGTTTCGATTCAGAGTGACACTGAACAAATAGCCTGGCTGGACCCAGCAGGCCCTTGTGGGGCCTGGGTGTGCCTAGATGAGAGTGATTCCAATTAGCTTCAGTGGGCAAGGGTTTGTGGTGTGGTAAGTTTGCTCCACTGAAGCCTGACCCTGGAGAGCAGAAAGGCTGAGATGAAGAGTTGGGGAAGGCTTCTGATGGCAGCATGACTCACTTTCTGAAACACTGAAAAGCACAGACTCTGATGAACAGCTGAGACTCTCCAGGTGAATTCTGCCTTTCTAACCACAAGGAAACCAAAGCTCAAAGAGGTTTAGAGGCTTGGCCAAGGTCCCAGAATAATTAGCATCTGAGTCCAGTCGTATACCCAGGTTTCCCTGTTATAAGTTCGGAGGTGGTGGTGAAGGTCTCTTCCTTTAGCATTCCAAGCAAAATCACTCATGATTTCAAGAAACATATCTGTTTTGTTCATGGAAGTTCTGAGGACATAGCAGATGCTCAAGAAATATTTAAAGAAAGAAAGAAATCCAGATCTGAATATTGATCCAGGTCCAAAGAGAGACCCAAACCATAACTCCAAATTATACCCAGCTTGAGCTCTGAGCTGGTTCCCAGGATGTAGGTTGGGCCTGGACTATGCAGATACCACAGATAATGTAGAATCAAAATGTTGTGCTGATTGAGTGTAAAGCTCAGCCACTTTCCTCTAGCTTATAGTATTACAAGGATTAGACAAGTCCATAGCAAGTACCTAGTAGAGTGTGAGAGCTCAGTAGTTGCTAGTGGTGGTGGTGATGGTGATGACCATGATGACAATGACAATGACGACAACAATGATGACGATGATGATGAACTTTGTGCCATACCAGGTCCAGACCCTCAACTTGAAGCTCCTTCCAATTTTTAGGAGCTTGTCTGACTCAAGCATAACCATTCCTCAACCACAGCCATTTGTTTTTCGTAACTAGAACTAGCACAGATATACTGTTCTTAAAAATAAATGAAGAAAAAAATTAAGAAAAAAAAAGATATTCAGGCTCCACCCAGTCTTCCTTATAATTTGTAATGAGTGTGGGTGAATAAGAAGAAAAAAAAATTCACAGGTTGTTTCCCAGCTGATGGAGTGAGAGCACATGACATGAGCAGTTCTTGCATTGCACATGGAATGGCCGACCAGGTGAACCTTCCTACATATTGTGTCCATCATGTCACTCCCATGCTCAAAAACCTTCACTGGCTCCCATCACCTACCCAGAAGAACACAAAGAGTTCAGATTCATCAGCCTGGTGCTTACAGATGTGTTTGTTCTTACCTTGACTGGGTCCCATGATTTGCATGGAATATGTGCTCTAGCCTAGATCTGCTTGCCATTGTCTGAAATCCTTGCAGCTTCTGCCTTCACACATTTGTCTTTAGTCCTAAAACTTCCCATTCTTCAACATCTAATGTGTCTCTAAAACCAGTGGGAAGCTTTCCCTTTCTTCTGGACTTTGAGAGTGTTTTGTTTGCTTTTGTATGCTTGATAGGAGCCTTAAGTACTATTGCTTTGTCTTGTAACCTTTGAAGCTTTCACACCAAATTATAAACTCTTGAGCTTAAGGACTGTTTCTTATCTATCTTTTTATTCTCTTTAGTGTTTTTCAATGGTAGGTGGTTAATATTTTCTTGCCGAAGGAATGATGGAATGAATGGTGGGCTGGACAAGAAGCTCCAGCTTCTCACAGATGGAGGAGACTCCGGTATGCTGTTAACAGCAAGGGTTCTAGTTGCAGTTCCCCACTTGATTCTGGCAGGAGAAGACTGTCACTATCCTATGCGAATGTGATGCTTTCTCCTGTATCTGATGCACTGAGGAAGGTGGAAGGACCCGTGTCTCCAGGTGTAACACCAGTGAGAGAAGGAAGGCGATGAGAGGTATCTGAAGTCCTGGGTCTACTCAGCCTGATATTCCTGGGTGATGATTCCCTTGGGGCCCTCTAAGTATTTTCCTCAGCTGGAGTCTTCATCTCACTGGCTTTAAGGACTGCAAAGTCCATCCCAGCAAGGTTTTCTTTCTATTCACTGACCACCCATTGTAACAGCTCAGTGTGTGTCTATGTGAGTGTGTGAGATGGGTTTGTGGAGACTGTGAGATTTTAGCTGGAACCTCGTTAGGTGGTAAGAACCAGGACATGGCATGAACACGGAGGCAGGATGGTACAGACATGGTTAGGCTCAAGGAGTAACCCAATTTGATTGGAGTTTCAAACAAAAGAAAAGTGGAAATCTAAAGTGAAAGAGTGGGGTCACATTAGAGATGACTAAGAAGCCATCAGACTTAGGTCTGAGGCTTTGAATTCCACGGAAGGGAAAGCAGGACATGACTGCAGGAGGGTCTGCCAAGGGATGGCAAACGAGATGCAGTTCTTGTTCCTATGGATAAAGTAGGGGTATAGTACTTTCCTTATGCAGTTATCATGAAGATTAACTTAAATTGTGTATGTAAAACTACTCTTTGTGAAATGAATGGCAAATGAATTTGGCAAAATATTGGTTCTATTCTCAAAAAGAATAAAAATGATAGGTTCTAATAACTGCAGAACAACCAATGGGATGGGCTTCTTGGGTGATTCCAGATCAAGCTATTGGGAACTTGGCTTGTGAGCATGAAATAAAGAAGTTGTCATCTCCAGGAGCCAGCATGGGTTCCCTGAGAACTCTCCATGTGAGCACAGTAGGACTCACTTGGTTGTGAGGTTGCCTCTTTCAGAAAATGCAACAGAAGTGATATGTCCGGATTGCAGTGAGGCAACTTGCAAGATTCTTCTTCCTAACAGGCTAGTGGACAAGATGGACATGTGTAAGCAGGACAATGCATTTTCCTGTCTTTAAAACCTGACCCCAAGGGGGTGGAATCCATCAAAATGATGCCGACCTGCAGATGGTTCCTAAGTGGCACACTCCCGACCTGGTTCCACATTTTAAGAAACGACCTTAGAGGAATATACAGAAGGTCTGCTTATTGAATATCGAAATGGCCAAGAGCTTGGAAGGAAAATAAATGTTTAAGGGATAGGACAAGGATTTTTAAAACCATTATTTAGAGATTGGAACAGTATTTAGGTTTTGACAATAAACACTGTTTATTTCACGATGCGTTTTCAGAACACTATTATTCATGTGTCCAAATCGCACACCCGCCTCCTCTCCCTCCTGGCTCCCTGCGCTTCTACGAATATTCCGCTCCCCTGGCACTGGACCAGCTCCATAGGAATGGAGCGGGGACCAAGCCCTCCTTCTAAAAGACCGTGCTGTAAAATTAGCAAAGGAATAAAAACCAGCTGGCGAAATATGATAGCTGTTATTCCGAGCCCATGAACCTGAAAAGATAGTTTATTTTAGAAGACAAACAAAATCTGCCTTCTGTTTGATCTGGGACAGCATCCACCGTCAGAAGCCGTCCGTTCGCATTTAGTTACTCTGGAGGCTTGGGACAAGCAGTCCGGGCCTTGTAAACAGAGAACAGAAAGGATCGGTTTCCATCTTAATTTGACAGTAAACAGTACTAATTTGACTCTGCAGCTGTTTATCGATACCCAGGGAAAAAAACGTTGCAATTCAATAGAGAGAACAGTAGCCAGTGTGTTGGGGCAGAATTGCTCCTAAGATGGCAGGAGCCGGGCTGTCTTGAATCTCTCGATGTTAAAAGAACACAATGTAAATTGCCACACGATGTGGTTTTCATCTGGCAGCAGGGCCAGCAATGGGAGCCTATAGTTTTCAGCCTTCAGAGAAGGCTCTCTGTAGTGGCTTCTTCTTGACTCGTCTTAGTAACTACCAGTGGATTCCCCGCCAGTCACTTAATATTTTACAGAAAACAGGTCTGGCCCCAGGCAAAATTCTTTATTCATTCACTCACTCGCTCATTTTACAAATGTGCATTAAGTGCTTGCTATATGGCAAACGCTGAGCTGTATATTGGAAATAAAAAGATGAATGTTATTCATGCTTGCTTGGAGCTATAGAGAAATTTGCAAAGAAGCAATGATGATGCATTAAGGAGAGGACAATCATAGACGCATTCCCTGGTTAATGAAATAATCTGATTAGTTGAGTTCCTGTGTGTATCATCCATAAGTTGATCATAAAGAACTAGGCTATAGTATTGGATTTGAAAGCTATTTCCTACATAACTCATTCATTCATTCATTCATTCATTCATTCATTCATTCATTCATTATATTTTGGGTCATTCTGACAGGACTAATATGCCAGATACCTTGGCAAGTTACTTTTTACGCATTGTCTCGGTCAGTCCTCACAACCACATTATAAGGTAGGCACAATTGTCATCCATTTGGCCAATAAAAAGCTGTGGTATAGAGGTTGAATTTCCTACCCGTGACCATGCAGGAAACTACTAAGTGGAGAAGCCAGGGACACAATCCCAGTATGGTGCATGCCCTGTCCCATGCTCTTTATAATAATGCCTACATTTAAGGTACTTAGAGGTTGTGAATCCCAGTGCAGTGGCTCATGAACATCAGTTATCATTGTCACATATTTTTGAAAAAAGTCTAAGCTTTTCAATAAACACAGTTATTCTAGCAATTTATTACAATTCACATCTCACATCTATTCAGAAAATATTAAACAGCCACCTTTAGGTGATGCTCACGGTCATCTGCTTAGCTAAACAAAACAGAATATTGTGCTTTGGTGCTTTAAAATATATTTGTTGAGCACTTACTATGCGCCCCAAATGAGTGTGGGCATTATCATTACTCAGAGTCACAAACCTGACCAAGGCATTGTCCCTGTGACATTATCTTGATTCTTTACAGGAATAGTTGCCTGCCTTCCCAGTATGAAATTTAGAACAAATGCAATCCCACACTATTTTAAATAATTCTGAAGACATTTACCATTTGCAGTCAAACCAGAAAGAATAACAAGAGGGAACAGCTATTAGAAGGGAAAAAAATCCTGTCATATGTTCAGTTTAGTAAGAATATGCAATTTCACTACTTATATTTTAATTTATCTTCCTCTCAAATGCAATCGAATCTCTATCATTAGGTCGTATCTGGCCCAGCCAAGTAAAGCATTCTATTTAGAAAATGGAACACTCGGTGCTGCCAGCATCTCTCCATTTCACTTACAAAAAAATAGAAGCAATGGACTTGTGACTTTCAGAGTATTTCATGCAGTTGGTTTGCCTGTGTTCCTGACACACAATGATGGGAGCTTTGGAAATCTGGATGGCAAAAGAGAGTACAAACAGATTTGGTAAAGGGGAGGAATTTGCTCCTTTATTATATGTTACTTCTTTAGGACACTCAACATTTGTTTAACACATGAAAAATAAGAGAGGCATAGTTCTGAATATCATTAAAGGAAAAGAGACTGTGAAGCTCAGTGAGGCTCAGTTTTTTACCAAGTTTCTATTCTGCCTCACTGATCTATGTCTTGTCACCCGAGTGAGACAACCCAGTGGGACTTTTCTGGGTAATTTGTTATTGGTCACCCACTTATGCACAGAGTTAGGAGCATTCAATACAAATAATAGCTCCATGTATACATAAAACGGACACAGCAGTGATATGTCACCTCAGATAGATGTGAGTGCTTTCTGTGATGAGCAGCACAGTACCCTGACTTAGGCAAATAATTCATTATTATTTCACATGACAATTTCAGAGATAGGGCATCTTAGGACTGGTTAATTAAGGGGCTCAATGACATTATCAAAGACCCAGGGACTTCCCATCCCTCTGCTCTGCCATCTTCAGAGAATCGGCATTATTACGCTCATGTCCCCTTCTGGTAGCAAGGCATTTGCAGCAGTAGGATCAGTATCATATCCAGATAGGGTCATATCCTAGAGAAGGAGATACCAGTTCCTCCTTATGCCTCTTTTTAAAATCAAGGAAACCTTCCCCTCAACCTCCAGAGGACCCAGCCTCACATCTCAGTGTTCAGAATTGTGTTCCATGCCCTGACTTCCATCAGCTGCTGGCCAGGGAGTGGAGGCACCCTTATGAGCTTAGACCAATCAAGAGCACATCCCCTAAAGTGCATAACTGTGTGGAAGAGGTAGGTACCTGAACAAAGTCAGGGTACATTATCAAGAAGCTGGGGTGAGTGGCTATTATGTAGGCAACCAACAGTGTCAGCTACAAGTGGTCATGCCTGGCCTGTCCAACCTTCAAGCAACTTTGTGTAGACTGCAAGTCAGACATTACAACCCCCAGCAAGCACAAGAGAAAACTGAACATTTTTGTTCGTTGCAGAAGGCCACCTGGAATTAATGGCAAAGTGAAGATTCCAACTGAAGACTTCAGTCCCAAGTTTATTCTCTACATTACTTGTTTCCTTGGTCTTGGCATAGTCAGTGACTTTTCATTTGTCTGGTGCTTACTGTTATCTTTTCTGGTCTCTGAACTCAGGGAAGATTTGTCTTCTCACAATGATGGATGTGCAGCCAACCTCAGAGAGCACTTACTATGCTATGCACTCTGCTAAAATCTTCATGCAGTTAGTCCCCAAACCTCACACAACTAGTGTGAGGAGTTGGGGGTCAATTTTGAGTAACAAGTTCTAGAACCATGTTATTAACCATTACACTACCAGAGAGGGTGTCTTGTCAGGGCTGTAGTAGGCTGGCGTGAAGTTAATTCAGTGTTATACACATCAATGAGGGCTTTTGGGTGGAAATTGATTTAGAAGAGTGTCCTTGGAGACCACTGTCACCTGGGGTGGTAGAAGAGCCCTAACATCTAATCTAGTTACCCCTAGTTACAGGCTATTAGACGTTGGGGAAGGAATTCCCAACTGAGCCTCAGTTTTCTTATCTACAAAGTAGAGATAAAAGTTATACCTACTTCACAACTTTTGTGTTGCCAAGATTAAGGAAGACTCTGTGCAGAAATACTCTGTAAATTGCAAAACATTCTAATGATTATCAGTTATTTTTATTGGCGTCACCTGCTTTCAGGGATCAGCGCTTTCCTGTTATTCCCTGTTGGAGTTTCACTCCCCAGCCCCCAGCCCCCAGCCCCCAGCCCCCACCTCCAGGAGGTCTTCTTCATCTCTCCTGCTGGCTCCCACATGCCTCACCTCTGGCCCTCAAGGCTGTTTAATGTCCCTCTCCATCTTCTGGTTTTTCTCTAGGTGGCAGAGAAGGGAAGATCGTCCACGACACTAATGAAACCAGGGAAGGCACATAAATCACAGTGCAGCTAAACTCTGGTATAGGGCCTAGGCCCTGTCTGAGCTGAGTGTTTGCTCATTCAAGCTGATTTACATTTGCTGCAGCCAACACAAGCCAGAGCAGAGAGAGTCGGCCTCCCTGGAGCAGGACCTGCAGAATATTAGAATTGGAAGAGGCCCTGGTGACCACCTAACCCCTCAAGTTCCAGATGTTAAGGAACATGACTAAGAAAGCAGATCCATGCTCAAATATGTTTCCCAAGAACAGAGCTAAACAAAGTTAAAGAAGCTTCTTTATTCATGGTTGGGTTGTTGGAGTCTTTTAATAGGATTTCTAAGAAGGGATTTCTCAGAATGATGTGGTTATAAAATTACTTTTTAAAAGAATAATTTATTGATTTTTTTTTTTTTTTTTTTTTAGAAGGAGAAGAAGGGAGAAGAAACATGGATATGAGAGTGTAACATCTATCAGCTGTCTCCTACACACTCCCAAATGGGGATCAAGCCCGCAACCCTGACATGTGCCTGGCCAGGAACTGAACAGGCGACCTCTTAGTGCTCTGGACGAAGCCCAGCCAGCTGTACCACACTGGCCAGAGCTAAATGATTTTTATTTTTTTTTTCATGGAACATCTGAAGAAGCCAGGTTTCCATAGGACACTGATTAAATCCCATTATATTATTTTATATGGGGGGAAACTGAAGTTCACAGAAGTGAACTGAGTTGCTCAAGGTTTCAAGCCAGCCAGAGGGCAGAGGGAGAGGAAGCTCCCCAGGTCACCACGCTCTACATGGGTGGTTCTCATCAGCGTTCCCTGGAAGGCTTGTTGACACAGAGTTTTCTGGGTCGCACGCCCTGGGTATCTGAGTAGGTCTAGGGAGAATTTGCACCAGAGAAATTTGCATGAGGTGCCCATGCTGCCTGCATGGTGGAGCCTGTGTTTCGAGAACGGTTGCCTTATGTCACCTGACTCTCCTGTTAGGTGCTATGTATCAAGTTTCTGATCCAAGGAGAGGTGTGACCACCTGGACGCTGAGGCAGCTCAAGCCCTAGAGAGAGTAAGCAGTTGCCCTCACGATGGGACTGAAGGAGCTTGGCCTTCCATGAAGGCCCCCACCCCTCCTGGAATCTTCCCTCCCCTTTCCCACACTATCCAGAACCCTACCAAGGAGAGATTCATCGTGGATCTTTGTTCGGTTTTGCTGTCAGTTGCTCTTTTACAATGTAAATGCTCCTGGAAGGGTTGGGAAAGATTGTCAGTCACTCACACGTGAGTAAGATTTAGTTAAATCAAATTCCCCCTTGTACTTAGCTGAGAACATTCTCATGAGAGAAGGGGATTTAGGATTGGGTTGGAGAACTTGCAGGAGAAAGACTATTTGGGGAGGGATAAAGGGGAACTTGGAGATGGGTTGCTGGGTGCCTGGTGAAGGAAGTGCCCTGGGGGTGGCATGCCACTTTGGGGTGAGCTGCTCCTTCTTGCTGTGAGTAGCATTGTCCTAAATGTCACTAGCTACTGAGTAGGGTGGGGTGAGGGAAGGTGGGGGGAATGTAGACTTTCCTTTTGGATCAAACACGGGAACCTAAGGTGGTGGGGCAGACGTGAATGCCTCCCAGGGCCCCTGCTGACCGAGAAAACTCCTTCGGGTGGCAAATGCCAGGATCTGGCACAGGAATCTGAGTGCCGGGTGGTCTGTGCCCTGTGTTTGTGGGAACAGCTGCTGGCTTCGCTGGATGCTATTTACTAGCGAGCCTTGGGTTTACGCCCTGGGGCTGGAGCAAGGACCACTCAGCCCCTGTCTCCAGCTTGCTCACTCTGTGTCTCCAACTGGATCCCTTTCCCCCTTTCCCTCTTGTCAGCCTCTCCATTGCTCTGTTTCTAGTCTCAGTCTCTCTCTGTGAGATGTAAAGAAACTTCCCTGGAGATTTAAGTTGTCAGCAACGGGACTAGAGCTTTGCCCATTTCGGGGAGGTACCATGTGCACAGAATTCCACCAAATGCCAGCCTCTCAGATCCCGACGCTTCGGTGGCTGTGGCCAGCACCTTCCATAGTCTGCTCCTAACTAGTTAGGAAGAATGAATATGGGGTGAGAGTAGAGGGGGAACGTGGACAAGCAGAGACCCCTTCCCCAGACCCAGTACCAGGTATAGTGCAATTCCCTTTGGCGTGTCCTCTGCTGGCCCAGGACAATGGGCAGCTGCCCTGGAAGCAGACGATGGACGGGGCGTCGGACCCTGGAAGGCTGGTTGGGGAAATGCTCTAGGTCTGAGGTTTGTGGCTGCCACAGCTTTCCGAGCACCCACCTCACACTGTCTCTAGGACGGTGACCTCCGGAGGGCAGTTAATATCTGCTACCCCAGCGAGCCTTCTGGATCTTTTAAGGGAGAATCTCAAAGCCATCTTCTCCCCGCATTCCTACCTCTGTTCCTGAGACACAGGGCGGTGCACAGCAAGGACCGACAACTGCGGACAAGTGTGGAAATCATTTACTACACGTCTCCCAGGGGACAAGGGAGTTTCGGATCAAAGTTAGAATGGGCCCGTCAGGCAGGATTTACCCTCCCCATTCAGAGTTCTGATGACTGACATTGTTCTGTTTTTATTTCTGGCCCTTGGAAGCAATTGTTTTAGAAAAATATTGTCTAGACCTGAAATTGAGTGAATATGACATTAATTACAGAGGCTTTCCTCTGAGTGTCTTTGCCAGCTGTGCTCTGTGCGCGGGAGAGGCTGGGGGCTCCCAGAGAGATGCTAATGGTGAAGTCAAGGAGCCGCCAGCAGAAAGGCCTGCTGGGCCGGGCTCTGAACCATGCCTTTAACACAGCTTTCTCCATTTCACCCTCAGGACAACCCTGTGAAGCTGGCTCCATTTCCCCTGTTTGATGGGTAAAGCAACCGAGGCTCAGGAACGTTCAATATTATGTTCAGGAACACACAGGGCCCAAAAGGTGAGGTCAGGACCCAGGTCCCGTTCAACTGAGCTCTGAAATTTATGCTCTTTCCATCCCATCCAGACGACTGTAGCAAGGTAGCTTGCAATGAGATAAGCTCCATTTAGTAATGGATTCACTTAAAATAATAATTGGTGTGTATAGACTTTTAAGAAAGTATTTTGCAACTATGAATCCCTACTTCATTACCAGGCATGACATCCATGTAGTGAGTTATGATGGCCAGCATTAAAACAGAAAATATGTGCTTTAATAACATACGAGTGTGTGCACGTATGTATGTAGGCCAGGTTTTGTGCGCCTAAAACTTACACGATTTGAAGGGCCTTATTTATGAAAAAGTATAAATAACTTTTTTAGAATGAAAAAAAAATACAAGCAATTACTAATTTTAAAAAGCTGACCACAAACATCACAAAATCCAGCATACAACATGATATTTTTATTGATAGTTTGACACACTTTATAATACTAGTTTTCCCATGTTTCTTGGCTGCATACTCTTTGACCATCCCTTTATATAATTGCAAATGTTGTAATATCACTCTCTGCAGAAAGAAACAGCAAGATAATTTGACCTTTGCTTTAGGGCAGTTGATAGAAAAAAGAATTCTTTATTGTTGATGAAAAAGTTTTTTGTTTTTCCAGCATCACAACTTATAATTAATAGTGCCATTGAACATTTTAAGAATGTTGTCAGATTTGGGGAAATTATTACGTTTCTTTCATATGTGAACTGTAAGGCTGGGTAGAAGTTCCCATAGTCGAGCTTCTGGCTTCATACAATTCAAAACGTTTTCTCCCCCACGGCCACACACTTTCAATGATGGGTGCCATAGGACGTGTCCATATAGTGAGTGCTAGGACAGCTATGTCTGCACTTTTGTGTCACAGTGATCATTGCAGTGGGCAGTTGCAGTATTCCTTCAAGTCATTCCTATCTTGGGAGGACTGGCAATAACTTAGCCACAAAGCGAAGTGCTATAGATAGCTTCTCTCTGTCTATCTCTGTGGCCCACTGAACCCAAATTAGCTGTATCCTTAACTCAACTTCTGTTTAATTGGATCCACAAAATTCCCTCATGCCTCTAGCACCACCCAACACATGGAGAAGATTGGTGGAAGAAAGCTGAAATAGAAAGAGACAATGGTCTTTACATCTTATTTTTTCAAAATGTTGCAAAAAATATAACCATGTGAACATATCAGGAGGGCCCCTCCCAAGGCCTTGGGCAAGTGAATGATCCTGAAGCTTAAATTTCACTAGTTTCATGGAAAATTCTTTTCTCATGTGTGTGTGTACGGGAGTGTCTCCGCTACAGCAGTTAAGAGGGTATTACTGATGGGAATATGGGTTTTTTTCCCCATCATGTGTGCTGGGGTTACAGAAAGGTTGGGAACCAGAGCTTTGGAGTGTATGACATGCCAGTCTTGGTGCTCCACAGCCGGTGCCTTTCTAGTACAAGGGTTGGCAAACTTTTTCCGTAAATAACCAGATGGTCATTATTTTACCTTTTGTGAGTCAACTACTCAACTCTGCCATTGCACGGCAAAGGCAGCCCTGGACAATATGTAAACAAGTAGCACAGCTGCATTCCCATATAACATAACTTTATTTAGAAAAGCAGGGGTGATGTGCTGACCCTTGTTCTTATAGATCTCCCTGGAGCTGGAAGTGTCCTGTAGTAAGAAAATGTGGCTTCCACAGCTGCCATGGGAGGCAGAGTCATTACTGGCTGCCACCACCTTTTGGTGACTTGAGCAGTAGGGATTTGAAGGAAGAAAGAGATGGAATTCTTTGATGGTCTAGATGGATGACTTTTTAGGTACACAGATGGTATTTTCTACTTTCTAGTCCCATTTTTAAGTCTTCTATATTTTGACATATAGAAGCAGGTGTGGCTTTTTTAGTCTGACTTGGGTCACTTCAATGGGTGCCACTGAAATACTTGGTCAGTTGAATTTGTTTGGTCCATAAGTTTTTGAGAACTCCAGTAAACCTCTGGCTCTGGCCCTTGTCATTCAGATCCACCACTGTTAGTCCGTGTCTCTTTCTACAGCATATGCGTTAACATTAACAACATCTTAACTTTCCTGGGTTGAAATATTAGAATGATTAAGGTAAAGTTTCTGTATTTATCTTCTCGAAAGAAGCCTTACAGGAAAAACACAGAACTATTTTATTTTTTTACTTTGGAAACTTCAAACTATTTCACCAAATCACTATGATTATTGTATACTTCAGAGTTAAAATTAGGAATAAATTTTAGTATTACTTTCCCTCTCTTCTCTTCCCTCTCATTTTAACTGAGTTATAAGAAAGGACTTGATTAAATAAAGTGGAAGGCATCATGTTGTAATTTAAAGCATTTTGGAGTTCAGTTTTCCTCATATATACATTCTCTTTATTATATTATATTTCCACTCCCCCAATTAGATGTTTAACATCAGTAACAGATGCATACGTTACATCTAATGCACACTGATGGGATAATGTCCAGTATTAGTCCAGGGAGCTAGCTAATGTTCAACATAAATAGTATAAAAATATTTTATTTAACCCTTTAAGTATGAGCAATTCCATTCACCAGCCCTACCAAGAAAAGCAAATGACACTGCATTCGTATTTTGGTTAAGGCAAAAGAGCAAGTCTTGGTTAATGGTGAGTTAGTTCATTACAGAAAGTTAGTGATTCTAAATCTTACAATTGCAAAGTATTTTGTTTTTGCTTCCCTGGAAATTATTTGAGAAGATTTTATATTTCTCCCATGAATTGTACAGGATCTATCAGAAGGGATGGGTGCAAAGTTGCGCTTTTGATAAGCAGTAAATTTGGGACACTCTGACCCTTGGTATCCTCCCTGAGGGTTTCCCTCAGGGCGAGTGAGTTGAGGCTCAGTGCGGTGATAGCGGGACAGTGAGGGTAGAGGGCAGAGCCTCCGAGTCAGCCTGAACTGGGTTAGCATCCTGTCCTTGCCACTCTGGTGGTGTGAATTCGGACGGCAGATGAATCTCTAGAACCTCTGTTTTACATGCATGACTGGGAACAATAATATTCAATTTTTTAAGAGTTAAATGAGCTTAGTATGTAAGAGGATTTGATAAGTCGTAACTTACCTCATTAGGTTAGATATCTTCTCTCTACCTCATTTCTGTAAATAGCGATTATTGACTTTGGATACGCATTTGAATTACCTGGATAACTTTGATGCTCTGACAGGCCCAAGGTTAATAAAATCGAATAAATAATTGAAAATCTGACTGCTGGTCTCTGAGATCATTGAACAAAAGCGAGCACACTGAGCTGGGAATCTAGCTCTCCACCCAACAGTGTTTCATTTGTATGAGGAAATGTGGAGGAGGCGAGGGAGGGGTCTTGTAACAATAGATTATATTTTCACAGCTCTTTTATATTACATTTTACAGAGCTCTTTATATACGTTAGTGATTTTATTATCTTGGCAACTTTGAAAGTTTCTTCAGCTTCCAAAAGATTACACCACTTGCAAAAGTTCACATAGTTTTTAAATGGCAGAACCAAGACTCGCTCCCAGATCTTCAAACTCCAGCTCGTTCCCAGCCTCCAAACTGTGTGTTAACCCACTGCGGAAGAGGCTCTGCGACCTGTTTTGTCAGCTGTTGCTTCCCCCTCGGCACACTGGCGATGGGAGGAGAGGGGCTCCCCTGCGTCAGATTGAGGTTGCCTGTTCCCCCACCGGCAGCCCTGGAGGCCAGAGCTGGCTTTACAGGTGCCTCCTAGGCTCCGTTACTCAGGCGCGTCTCACCTGCAGCCTGAGAGCCAAGGGAAAGTGGTTCTGGGGTATATGGCTTTCCAGAGTAGAACAATTTCCCCCATAAACTGAGGGCTAAGATGGGATTAGCAATGTTTTATTGTACTGTAAACAAAACCAAAAAAATTGTCATCTACTATCAATATCATCTCAATGAAGACATTTAACACCACCTCCAAAAAGGAAGAACACACTTTCAGGGAAAGGGAAGGGCCTTTCATGAAATAAATCCAGCTCTATGAATAATTCCTTGCCTCCCTGTCTTCTTTTCTCTTTCCCTCCCTCTTTCCCCCCTTCCTCCCTCCCTCCCCACCCCTTCCGCCTCATCTCAGGGAAGTCCAGTCCATGAGCAGGCCTCGAGAACCAGAACCAAAGCTCTCTGTTCACCCTGGGAGCACTGCCTCTTCGTTTTGGTAGAGACCCCTGGGTAGGAGTAAATTAAACCTTTGTGTGTTCCTTGGAATCTCTGAAATCTGTGTGTTTCCCAGAAATGTGAGAGATAAAAATATGAGTGCCCCATGATGTAGGAAGGCATGCGACAGAGAGAGTCGGGCCACCAAAGTGCTGAAATGTGCCCACTGAAAACAGCAGGGGCTCACCTTTCCTCTTCCCCGAGGGGCTGCAAATAGCTCAACTGCCACAGAAAACACGGAGTTTGAGAGCTGTCCGTGTACTTGACAGCCTTGGAGGCTCCTTGGGGAAGAGAGGGTCCGGGTGCGTCCCTTCAGGGGAGGGTGGAGCTGTGCTGCTTGGAGGGCAGCACTCGCAGTTGGGAGTTTCCCTTTGCACTGGGAGATCGGCTTTCCCTCTGATTGTATTTAATGCTTGAGCAATCACAGTTCAGCATGAACCACTGTATTTCCTTTATGTTGCCCCACCCGCCTACCCTCTCGCCTTTACATACACTTAAACCTCCCTCAATAGTTCCCACAAATTCCCCACCAAACCCAGTTCTTTGGTAGTCAGGACTGGCTCTTGGGTTGGTTCTGCTATGCCTATATGGGAGCAAGGGACAGCGAGGGGACACAGATTCATTCAATCTTTTGTGAAGACTGTTTGCATTCTGCAGACTCACTGAGTGCCGTCCACGGGCCAGTAAAGTTGGCCTTCCTTTCCTGGAGGCTGTGAGAAGTGCCCGACTCCAGAACTACCAGATCAGAACCTGCATTTCAACAAGATCTCAGATGTTTTGTATGTACACTGGAGCCTGAGCAGTGCTGCTCTACAGCGCTCTGGATGCTAAAATGCCTCCGACATTGGCCTCTGCCCATAGCTGACATGTAGCTGATAGTTTTAAAAAAATTAAAATCATAATTCCCATACAACTAGAGAGTGAGCAAGAGTCAAAGATTTACTGAATTCATCAATCAAGAATCCTGAAAGATGGCCCTGGCTGGGAAGCTCAGTTGGTTAGAGTGCTGTCCCAATATGCCAAGGTTGTGGGTTTGATCTCAGATCAGGACATATACAAGAATCAATCAATCAATCAATCAATGTTTCTCTCTCTTTAAAAAAATAATGAATGCTGCAAGATGCTAAAACTAGTATAAAAGAGAATCAGAGAACCTGAGTATATATAGTCAAGGAAAGAAACATTGCTGAAGTAAGATAGAAACCTTAAATACAAAATTAGCTAATGTCCCACAGGACAATACAACCGTCACCTTTGAAGTTACGTTTTTTATTAAACAGACATTACTTGCATCTCTGTCACATAAAAATTATATGCAATTTATCTCCTACAAATTAACATCCAACTTTACAAAGTCTGGGCTCTTCATATTAAACAGTGAGTCACAGGCTATATTCCCAGAACAGAATCAGACTACTCTTGGAAGGCTTATGAGATGATGCTCTAGGATGACTCCAAAAGGGCACTCAGTAATTCTTTTGTGTTATTTCCAAATTTTAGATAATCTTTCTTAACACAGAGTATGACCAGAGGGGTGCTGTCAGTGCCCCCCCACCGCAAAGCATGTTGTCCTCAGACCTTCCCAGGACACAGGCCCCATCCACTAGGCTTCAGCTCCTCTCGCTGGAGTTACTTCATGATTAGAAAAGAAGACTGAGGCGCTGCCTCTGGGGAGCAGCCATGAAGACACCTGGGCTTACCTGGGACAGAAACCAGAAGAATGAGAGTTTTGTCTATCTCTGTCCCTGTAATGTGTTGGCATGGATTTCTGTAACTGGTTAACTGCCACGTTAGATGTTAGAGTCCAGCCTTCAGGAGATAAGATGCAAGTTGAGCATCCAGAATGAGGAGAATTCAAAATATCCAATACTCTAGGTATTAAATTACTTTTGTACTGGCCAGAGTTACCCTTGATTTAAATATACTGTATTTTTTTTTAATTTTAATAAATGTATTGGGGTGACATTGTTAATCAAATTATGTAGCTTTCAAGTGTACAGTTCTGCACTACATCATCTGTACATTGTATTGTGTGTTCACCCAAAGTCTAGTCTTCTGTCATCATATGTTTGATGCCCTTTACCTTTTACGACCCCCTCCCCCTTCCCTCTGTAACCCCCCCGGAATGTTGTCTGTGTCTATGAGTTTCAGTTTTATATCCCACATATGAGCGAAATCGTATGGTTCTTGCTTTTTTCCGTCTGACTTATTTCTCTTAGCATGACATTCTCAAGGTCCATCCGTGGTGTCGCAAACGGTAGCACTTCACCCTTTCTCATGGCTCAGTAGTATTCTTCTGTGTACATGGGCCACGGCTCCTTTGTTCCCATGTCTTGGCCACCGTGAATAATGCTGCAGTGAACATCGGGTGCCTTTCTAGAGAAACCACTGAGTTATGGGATTTATGTTCCATAATATTGCTTTTTGTTCTAACAAGCAAGCAATTTACCAAAGTCATGTGTATACCTTTCAAGTAATTTTTTTTTTTAATTTAAAAGGGAAAAAATAAAAGAACAAGTTCTCGGACACCAGGATAGGAACAAAAACCACAGTGAGCGGGTCCAATGAGAATCTTGCACACGGGCACCAGGACCAGCAGGTAGCTTGAGTCTGTGGCCCAAGGAGGGAGGACTGATGGAAGTGTGGGGGCCAGCGAGTGAGGAGACACAGAAATCACTTTCATTCATTCAGCCTTTATTGAGCAATCTGACCAACTGCTACGTTCTGGGCATCTCTGTCTCAGGGGTGATGTAGTCAAGGCATTTTTAACCTGGGCTTTTAGAAGAGGCTTCAGGGGGCACCTGAAATTACAAGCATAATTTTGCATTTTTGCTAATTTTTCTGGGGAAAGTCCATGGCTTTAGCCAGAATCTCCAAGTGCTTGTGTCCCAAACAGAATCCAAAGGCTAAGTAGAAATGAAATTTTAAGAGACTCAAACTCACAAAATTTGTATCATTAGCACCAGAAGTCAACAAAGTGGGCAAATGGGGCAATACAGATATGAGGAATGCCTGCGTAGAAAGCTTTCTTATGGAAAATCCACAGGCCTCCCGGTGTCCAGCTGACTCAGGACCGACGGCGGTGACTTGCTTGAGCTGCTGTTGCAGTTACGGCTCCTTCTATCTGAAAAGTCCGCCTCGCTTCTCTCTGCTTTCCTGGAGCCCCATCTATGGAGCTTTCTAGAGTCTTCCTGCCCTTGGAAGGCCCTTATTCCTCTGAGCTCCCATGTCCCTTGGCCGTGGCCTTGTTAATGGTCCCTGTCTCTCTTTCCTGTGCACTGAAAGCGTTTTCGAGCAGGGAGTGGAAAGCAGGGGGGGTGTAGCTCCTTTGAGTCCCAGCAGCATTTGGCTCAGTGCCATGCAATAGAGCCATTGGATGGTATTGAAATTTTATTTTCTGTCTCTTAGGTCCCCTGTGGAGGAGGGGGTGGTTCTTCCTGGGGTCCTACGGACAGGAACAGAAAATCGAGAAAGGCACCCATCTGCACCCAAGGGAAGAGAGCAACCACCAGAACCCCTGCGTCGAGGTGACAGCCTCTATTTTCCTCCAGTTCTAACTTGACCTGTTTCCTTCGCAAATTGTTTGGCACGAAAAGATGTTAATGCTGCCTGAGGGAGGTGGAAAAGAAGGTAAGCTAAACAAGAATGGAGTGCGAAGGGGCAGAAACTGTAAAAAGGGAGACAAGCTCCAGATGCCGGAGAGAGGCAAGAAGCTGTGCAGACAAACGAAGACGGAGGAGCTAGCCCCCCGACGGCACGGGTGCATCGTCTGCATGCGGCGCCCACAGCTATGTTTGCACAAATATATCAGGGGTATGAGGAATGTCATAATGATACTGCAGCACCCATGGTTCTCATTTTAACCACTGTAATAAGCAAAACATACAGAGCACATTGCTGGCTTTAAAGACTATAATTTTCTCTGAGGAGAAATATTGCAAAAAGGGAAAAAAGAGAGAGAGAGAGAAGAAAACATGATATTTTGTTCTGTTCCTAAAAAAAGCATTTTTTCCCCTTTCTCTGCTGCTCTTTCCTTTCATTAAACTGTCCTTAAGTGCTTTTAGAGAAAACTAAGTAGGCCACAATTCTGGGCTGCTGACTGAATAATTATAAGCCTGGGAGGCTGTTGGGATGGCCAGAGAGAGGCCCGGGTCTCTCTCCTAAAACCCAGAGACCCCTGGGGATTGTGCCAGCTGCGGCTGGACGCCTCACGTTGAAATGATTTCTCATTTTGAAGGAAAATCAGGGACATTCTTATCCTTATTAGTCCTCTGAGAACTTGGGCCACTGCCAGATTTTATTGGAAAATTGCAATAAAAGAAATTAGAGATAGTGAGTTCTGCAAGGGTCTTACATTCAAAGGGCTACACTAGCGGCATATCGAAACCAGATTATTTCCAGATCAGCTCTGCTCTGTGAACTGAAGCATAGTATTTGTTTTTTGAATAGTCACATCTCCTTCGACTGAGATTCTTATTGTTAACTATTGTTAGTTTCTCTGTGTGTAAGAAGTTGGTACAACATCACCACAGGGAAAGTTACAAAACAGAGGCGGGTGGGTCTCCACCACCAAGGGGCTCAATTCAACTGGACAAGCATCTTCGTGTCTATTGGGACCCAGGAGGTGGCTGGGTATGTGGGTGGGTGGGGCACCAGAGAAGAGACACACGGGAGTCAGGACACACTGCCCACTGGAGGACAGGGTAGGGGTTCACATGCTCAAGTAGGAAGTGGTCATTGCAAGAGGCCTGAGAAGGGGTGTTTGGTGCTTGAATCCCTCTGCGCTGTTAAAGTCTGAGCTCGTTAGGGGAGGCCCAGCGTGGAGAAAGAATACAGGCTCGGAAGCCAGGCTGGCATTGTATCTTAGTTTTTGCTCCTTGTTTGTTGTGATCTTGTATGTTGTTACCCAACCTTTCTTGGCTTCTGAAATGAATAGATTGTAGCAGAGAATTTCCAACTCCCTTCTTATTCTAAAACTCAGAGATTCCTCATTTTCTAGTAACTTTTCTGCAAATATTACGGATTTGTTCCAGGTCGTAAGTATAGCTTCAAGGGTGGGTGGGTGATGGACTTGCAGTAGGCGTGTATCCCCTCTCCTTTCCTCTCCTTCCCAGTACTCATATGTCATAGCATCCCACCTGGCATTTCTTAATGTGGGGTCCCCCTGTTCCAGAAGAAAAACTGTCAGGGATGAGGTGGGGGTTAATGTTAGAAATGTGGAAGAAAACAAATCATATTATTTAAACTCAATGTAGTAAATTGTGACATGTATTTTGCATATCTTTGTTTTCTGACAGTGTAAATATCACAAATATTAAAATCAGGAAGCTAAAAAATAAAGGCAAAGCATGAGTACCATCTCAAGAAAAGATCTACAACCAAGCTAGATTGTGCCTCTCCCTCACTCCAGCCTCCCTCCTCATTTTTGTTACTCACCATCTCTGTAAAATGGTAGTAGTCATCCCAAGGGACACCTTATTCTGCCACTAATAAACACTTTCTCACCTCATTAAGGCCCTGGATTTTGCATTGTAATTAGAGTTTCAAGGTTTCTAAGTTATGTTGAATTTTCAAATACTTTCTTCCTGAGCCCCTGGAATTAGATGTCCATTCTAGACCCAATTTTCATGAAGCTCTGAATGCCAGAGGTACAGCTGCCCATCTTGATGCATTTCCACCATGCTGGCCCCATAGCATGAACTGAGTTTCGAGGGTCCTTGACCTCCAAGGAGAATGGCCCTGAACTTGGGAGGCTGGTCTGGGTCAAAGAGACTAGTTTAGGCACTCGTTATTTGCATACGGAATTTCCATGAGCTATGAGCTGTCATAAACTTCAGTGACCAGTATAAGCAAGGTTAAAAATGATTGGATGTGGATACCTTGTAGTGTTAAAAAAAAGAAAAAAAAAAGGTACTTAAAGTAGAACAAGAATTAAGTAGCTTAGTGCAAACATTCGCTCCTCTCTTCCTCCAACCATGATTTTTGGAGATCATAAAGCAGTTGACTATGCTCAGGAGCCTCAACTAGAGACCTGTCTCTCCCTCCTCCCTGGCCCAGAGTGAGCCTGATGTCCCTTCCCTGGCCTGGCACTGGGAGGCAAGCATCGTGCCTCCTGTCTAATCAATGGTTGGTTCATCTCTATGTCCCAGTTTCTCCCAGACCAATGGGAGTTCAGGGAACATATTAAAATCTTCAAAGGAGCAGTCCCTTCAGCATTGTTGTCAAGTGCTGCCTCCAAACTTCTCAGCCCACCCTTTCCAAGAAGCACTTTTCACCTGAGCCTCGCCCTTTATAAATGTCAGGCTGGCTTCTTTCATTGTTGTTCTCACAAAGAGCTCCGTGAGAGGAGGACTGGGGCCACGTTTTATTCTGCTGGGCATGTTGCCATCTGAGCTGCAGAGTGATTCTCTCCATGTATTACAAGGTGGGTATGGAGTTATCTTGCTGTGATCCCACAACAAGTCGCACAGGGGCAAAGACAGAGCCCATGTGCTTTGTACAGAGAAAGCATTTAATGAATACTTGTTGGATTCATAAAATCAATTAATGACCTTCCTATTGTTATACTTCCTTTTGGATTAATAATGTTTGGAGGCAGGAGGTGGTGGCTAAAAGAGTCTATATTTTACCAAGCCCCTTTCTGTGTAACTGTTGGTAAGTCCACCCCAGGCAGAATTGCTGCTGAAGAATGTCCCTTTGGTATTGCCTGCCTACACCCTTCCAGCACTTTCTGCCACAGCCCCTCCAGAGTCAAGGAGAGGCCCTTCTATAGCCCTCCAAAGGTGAACAGTGTTGCCCCCACCAGCCTGACACCATGTCTGAGTTTGTGTTTTTACTTACACCTGTTCTGTCACTGTCAGGCCAACCTTGCTGAAATATACTGTATCACTTGAGTTTTCCCTCCTGGAATAATATATTTGCATTTAATAGGAGATTTTAGAAGATCCTGTGCTCTCACTCCCAGAGGTAGTTTCACAGTAAGGCATTTGGCAATAGGAATTTAATAGCATGTATTATAATAATTTATCTCTCCTTTTGGACTAAAATCCTCTTGAGGGCAGTCCCTTGTTTTATACATCTAGTATAATGTAGTATACCTCTGGTTCATCATCAATAATATTTGATGAATAAATATGAGACAACTAGTTAGTGTAATAGGTAATTTGAGAGATAATACATGTGGATTAATTAATAAAATCCTGCCCGTGTAACATATTTCCATCTTCCACAGTTCTCTTCAATGGCTTTAACCACTTTGGTTGAGATAGAAAATTTTCAATATGAAGGTTCCCAAGTACCCAAGTCCTGATACAGCCTTGTCTAATCCCCTTCCCTTGAGTAATTAGCTTCCAGCCAATAAAACACTGCAACATTGATAAGGTTATGTGATCCAACTACAGTTCTATGATTAGGTTATAAAAGATTGTGCCTTCCTTCTGGTTTTGATGAAGTGAGTTGTTATGTTGGAGAGGCCCATAAGGCCAGGAACTGAGAGCAGCCTTTGGCTAATAGCCAACAAGGAGCCAAGGTCCTCAATTCAACAACTCTTAAGGAACTGAATCCTGCCAACAACCATGTAAGCTTGGAAGTAGACTCTTCCCCAGTCGAAACTTGAGATTAGACCTCAGCCCCATGTGACACCATTATTGCAGCCTTGTGAGACATCCTGAGGCAGAGGATCCAGCTGGACTGTGCCCAGACTCCTGCCCCACAGGAGCTGTGAGATAATAAATGTATGTTATTCTAAGCAGCTAAATTGTGGTCATCTGTTATGCAGAAATAGAAAATGAATACAGGGATCTTTTATCCCATTTGTCCTCCAAGTTGTCAGCCTTTCCCAATGACATTTTAAATGGGATTAGCACAGGGAAAAATGCCCGAGATTGAGAACTGAGTGATACGCCAGGTCTTGGGGAAGTGCCCCTCTCCATCTTGTCTTCTTCCTCAACATGAAACTTCCTAGCATTTGCCAAATTTCTCAGTTTCTAAAATCTTATGGTTTTGACTGAATAACTAAACTAGAGCCAAGAAATCCTTACCCTGTGCCCCCTGTCTGAGTCTACATTCATGTCCCCATGGAGGTCCACCTTGGTCCTTAGGGATATCCTTCTCCTTGTCCACATGAGCCTATGTCTGAAGGAAATGCCAGTCCTTCCAACTATCAATCTTTAGTTCATAAATCATCTCAGAAATTTGTTGAAATAACAGATTTGAGCCTTAGCCATAGAAAGCCTGATTCAAGGAATCTGAAGCGAAGTCCAGGAATCATAATTTTTGACGTGTTCCCAGGGGTTCTGATGATTGTGGTGAAGTCCCAGGCTTGAGAAACCCTGACCAAGAGGTCCAAAAACATTTCAGAACATTTCCCAAAGAGCACCCTTGACATCAAAATGTCTATATTTCAAGGACTTGCCAACACAATATGTAATTGCCCTTGTGACCTTCAGAACATCAGCTTTAAACTCTGGACCTCAATTTTCATAACTTCCATATGAATGTACTGATCTAGATATTCTCCTTGTCTTACAATCTAGGATTTAAGTAATGAAGGGGGTAGTTTAATAACAAAGCGAAAGTAAACAAATGGCATTCACTACTTGCCAGACACTCTACTTTGACCCCTTTAGAGCTTACAACAATCTTATGAGGTAGGTGCCATCATTAATCTCATTTTACATATAGGGAAACTGAGGCCCAGAAACACTAAGACTTACCCACAGTCACACAGCTAGCAGATATTATAGTCAGGAATCAAATAACTTCAGGGGACCTCTAGAGTCCATGCTTATAACCACCGTGCTAGACCACCTCTCTTTCAGATTATATGTCCCTTAGTTTATAAAAAGGAAATAATGGTGTAGACTGAAGTTACTGGGGATGAACATGAGTTATGATTGTCCTTTATTGTGGAAAAGAATTGTCGTGGACTCAAAGTATGATGGAAAGACACTGAAGGCAGGGAGAAAACCAAGAGAAGACACACCAAAGCCTGAGCGTGGCATATGGGTCAGGTAATGAGGAGACCAGCTAGACAGAGCAGCGTCCAACAGAGAGCAGTGACAGGTAGGGGTGCAGAGAGGCGGTGGGCTATGAGATGGGACATTAGGAGCTTGAATACTGTGTAGAGGAACTGTTGACTGCCTTATTGACTTTCCCTCTCCACTCTTGCTAAGCAGCACTCCAATTTTCTTCTTACAATCCCAGGGAATAAATATGATTGTTTTAGTTCAATTATAGCTACTCTTGCCCATTGCCAGTGATTCAATTCAGCCAATAAGACATAAGTAAAACTCTGCTAGGGGCCTCTGTGAAAGATTATTCTCAACAACAATAATAAAAATAACAATAATAATAATAGAGATGTATGAGTAAAAGCCTTTCTGACCCCTCCCTACCTTCCTCATTGGGATGCTGTAGTGTGAAGACGTGATGTTTGGCCCTTTGGCAGCCATCTGGCAGCCATGAGGGGGATGATCAGAGAATCATGGAAATGCCAACCCAACTCGCTGCTCTGACTTCACAGAGCTACTGAATCTAGAACCACCTCCCTCTTGTGTTTATGTAAGATAATTAAATGCCTTTATCACCTGGACCACTAACAGGCAAGCATCTTGCTACATATGGCCAAATGCATCCTAACTGATAGAGGTTTTTCTAAGAAGCTGGGGTCTTTAATGAAATAATACTGATATGAGTTATCAACAGTATTGTGCTTCCACACACAATATTTCATTCAGTTAAAAGTAAAGGAGCTTTGGAGATAGTGCCTGCATGTGAGTCCCAGCTCTGACTAGAGGACCTGGGGGAAATCATCCTCCTGAGCCTCAGTTTCCTCATCTATAACATGTGAGGGTTAAATGAAATAATATTTTATGGCATCCAGCTCAGCATCCAGCACTAACTACACCTAGAAGGTAGATAGATTGACAATGATAACAGCAGTGAATAGTTACTGAGCTCTTACTGCATGCCTGCTTCTGCGTCAAGAACTAGCGTATTATTTGCGTTAATCAGCTTGGAGATGGGTGTTAGGAGCCCCATTTCCTTTTCTTCTCCTGAGTCCCCTGAGTCCTCTGAGGAGGAGGCAGGGCAGATGCGGTCATCGTTGATCCCGTTCTGAACCGAGGAGGTGGTGCGGTGAGTGGAAGTGGCTTGCTGGGTTACATGATGGCAGAACCAGATGTCGCTCAGGTTTCCTGAATCTAAATCCCAAGTCCGAGCCATGGCATGCCAGTGGCCTGTCCCACTCACTATCTCTGTGTCTCACGCCTGAGGCGGCAACTTGCTTTCGCGGGCCTTGCCCGCCAACAAATGTGGCAGCGTCTGCGGTTGTTTTTCACAACGTCCACAGCACACACTCCAGAGGAGAGGAACTGCAGTACTTGCATGTCCCAGGAGAGTCCCGTGGCCTCCACCTGATGTGTCCAGAGCATCCATCAGAAGCCCTGGACCGACTGGATTTAATGAGGTTGTTAGCCGGCTCCCGTGGTGATAACAAGGGGCCTAGTTAGGAGAAGTTTCCCATCCCTGAGGAGTTCTTTGCCAGATGATGGACCAGATTGCCGACAGTGGGAGGTCTGCAGAACGATCTGGGGCTCTTCTTATGTGGAAAAAATCCTCAGAACAGGTACACAGTCCTTTCCACATCTTTGCGGGGACCACCCACGTGCTGTGTGCGCTGGAGTGGGAGGGGAAGCGGCCATGTGTTTTCACTTAGGTGAGGGTAGCTCAGTTGTGTAAGTGTCACAGCCTACATTGTGTCAGCCTCATGAGACCCCTGGATTCTGAACAGTGGCTCTGGCTCCTTCGCTCTGGTTTTGATCGTGTGAGTTGAAATAGAATCACAGAAGTTAGAGGAGGACAGTCATTAGTGCACCTTCCTCACTGGCCAGAGGGTCCAGAGCGTTTTCCAAGTTCACACAGCTGGTTCATGGCACAGCCAAGCCTGGGAACCTGGAGCTGCTACAAATCAGAGCGGAGAGAGATGGAGTGCCCAGGAGTGCCCAGGCCTGCATTCTTAGAAAACAGATCGTCAGAGCTGCCTGCTACGTTCAGAAGCATAACCAGCAATGCTATTTGCATTGTCTCCCAGGTCCTCGCACCGCCCTACAAGGCGCATGCTACTGATACATCCATTGCGCGGATGGGCATGGCCTGAGGTCACCGAGCCAGGAGGGGACGGAGTTTTTCCACACTGCTCAAGGCTAACCAGATACCTGGACAGATCCAAGGTGTCCCGGGCTGTGCTGGGGCTCACCTCTTCCCTTCTGTAGTGGGGCTGGCCGTGGTGGGAACGCTGCTTCCCTCATTTAATTTCAGAGACCTGACAGACCCTGAAACCACACTGCAGGTGTCCCCCCTGTCACTCGTATTTGCCATGCCCTCTTTCCACACCAAGTATCCACTATTGTAGGCGGTTCCATGCGGATGTGAAGGGTGGGCTATGTGCGGTGCTGTGATTTGAGGGCTGCCTAAGACCCCCATCCCTAAACCCCTCCCTGGTGTCTCTTTGCTGGTGGCCAACTGGAAGCCCAGCTCTTGCTTCCAGTCCTATTCAAATGCAGACCGTCCTTGCAGAGACAGTGCACCCCATAGCTCCTGGTAGTTTCACTTCTCTAATTTGTATCTGTAGTTTTTCCAGCTCCCAGCCTGGAAGACTAAGAATATGTGAACATTCGACTCTCAAGGGTGAGGGAGAAACTGGACTGTGGGGGGAAGGAAGGGTAAATGGGGAGCTGAAGGGCCCCATTGGGCCACATCTGCTCTGTCTGAATCTGAACTCAGAGCTTCCCACATCCCGCCCGACTGAGGCCAAGGCAGGACTCCCAGCCATTGACACTCAGGGAGCAGTGACACAGCAGAGTCAAGGGACCTACGTGCAGTGGGTGTTTGCAGGGGGTGCCCGTGGGTGGCACCCGAGCCTGGCTCTGGTATTTCCATCCCGTCTGATGAGGCCGAGCGAGCCCAGTCTTCCCAGGGCAATTCCAGCGCAGCTCATTTGTGCATGTTTTACAATGGTGTTGATAAAATCCCCATGGAGCCCTGGAGCATGTGTGAGGAGTTCCCACCAGAAATCTAAACAACGCCCTGGCGTTGCTGACAGCTTAATAATGTGACAAAGTTCAGCTCGTTCAATGACAGGGACAGGAATGCAGCTGGGCTGGTCTGACCCAGAGCTTGAAAAATACCCCCCAACTCCAACCCAGCACTTGACAAATAACCTTTTCTTAGCCTCCTTGAAGGCACCAGACAGAACCAAGTGCCACGCAGGGGCCACATGCCACCGTTAAAATGTTAAATGGAGTGGCAAGGGCCACCAGAGTCACTTGGGGCTGACATTTATCTTTATTATTATTATTAATAATAATGCATATATTGCTTTTTGGTGCATTCCAGGGTTTTTTGCACTCCTAAATCATGCGGCTGTACATCAGCAGGTCCGATAAATCACCCAGTGAACCCAAATTCAATGCAGCTGTCAGGCCAGATCCGCGAGAGGCCAAGCTCGCTTAATTGAGCTGCAGCGGGGAACCGACGGGCGTTGCCCAGAAAATCAGAATAAATAGCAATGGTGCTGGTGACATTTCAAGAGCTAGACGTGAGCTGCTAGCTTCAGCTTTATTTTACAAGAGAGGGATGGGTGCCGGGAGAAATTCAAACGTCAACAAATATTTAAACTCTTAGGTGTGTGTTTTTCTGCCCCAAAGCCGGCCCAATGAGTTCCACATTTAGAAATTTCAGTAGAAGGAATTCCGTTTTTCCTGCTTTCTCCAGCTTCTTCTCCTTTCTTCCGCCCGCACCCTCCTCGGCTCCATGCCCCTTCCCAACAGAAAGAACGCGGAAAGTAAAGGAACAACAGGATTTGAGTTGGAGCCAATTTAATGGGCCAAGAGGTTACATATGGAGCCAACAAATCACGGGACCATGAAGGATAATACTGATTTAAAGTTATGTATGTTAAAGCCCAAATCTTAACAGCATTCATAAAGGTAAAGGTAACTAATGGAGAGGTTTAACCGACAGAAAATGGGCTTTCTCCCTGGCTGCCCGGCCTCCCTCCTTCACACTGCAGTGCGCCTCAGCCCGAGGAGGGCTCCCAGCCCCGACTCTCCCCTAGTCCCTGAGCGAAGGCCTCAACCTTACTCACGGAGCAAGGGCAGGCTCAGCTGCCGCCTGCATTTATAGGATGCCTCAGACACCATCGGTGGTTTATTTTCGTGTGCATGCATGTGTGTGTGTGTTTCTGCTTCAGATGTTTTGGGGTTACCAGAAAAACCATTCCTTTCCCCCCTTAATTTTGAAAACTGTGTGTAATTTCAGGGAAATATGATCCATGTGTTTTAGATTCATTTGCACTTAATCATGAAAATCTCTCTGCAAAGAGCTATTTTCTCTCCCAGAAGACTTTGGTGCCCTTTTAAATAAGCCATGTAAGTGCCCTTCCACCCAGGCCACCCTCTCCAAGTGCAGGAGGTTGTGTTTGGCCAAAGGAAACCCAACCTGACCGCCGAGGGCATGGGTCTGGTTTGAGATGTCAAACTCATGAGTTTGGACCGCGTTCTGGCACCGGGGAAATGACTTCCCCTGGCCCGTCTTTTCCATGGTCAGAGAGAGGTGAAGACGTACCTATGGACTCTAGAGCATTGCCTCATGGCCATTGGCCATGAGCATTATCCTCATTACCCTCTGGTTCACGGGCTCAGGCTGCTTCTTTGAGGCTCTTGGAGAAAATGCTTTTGTCCAGAGACTCCCAACTCCAGAAACCCCTCGCAACGCTCTTGGGTGGCTGCCAAGGGCCGTGGCATGACTGTGAGTCCAGGACTTGCATTTCCCCACCCTCCAACTCAACCGCTGCGCTGAAGCCACAATGACATTCCTTCAATCCAAAACAAACATGTCATTACCAATCTCAGATTAATTGATGCCATTTGTGTGCCCTGCCTGTCGGGTTTCAGCTGGAGCCTGCCCGGCAGCAAGGGCCACCGCCCTCGGAAACCTCAAGGCACTCACAACTTTGGCCCTGGGCAGAATGCTCTTCCCTGTCCTCTTTACCACTGAGGCTCCAGGCCTTCCCTCCTCCCCGCTCCTTTTCCACTCTGAGGCTTTGGGCAACTTTGAAATGAGTTTCCAATGGACTGAGATGATCTGTAGAACTGCGTCTTGCTTTGAGTAGATGTCTTTACTGTATTTCATCAATTTTAAGATACGCCATTTGCTTTTGTTTTAGTATCCCTGAAATTGGGATAGTCCTTACAATTGATGATGAGGCTGAATTGCGGTGAGGTCATGGAAAGCATTTCCTGTCTTAGTAGTGCATAAAATAATGCTGCATCTATTTGATTCCCCAGAGAGATTTTTGATGACTTTTCAAAACACCGTGATAAACGTTTACCTCTCTCGCTCATTCCTTCACCATTCATTCCCCAGTGAGAGTGTATTGACCACATGCCTGGCTGTCAGTGCAGTGAGGAGGACATTAGAAGAGTGTTGAAATGCCCCCCATTTTCAGAAAGTTGTAATTTAGTTCTAGACATAAGTGCGTACATGACCAACCATGCGAAGTGCTAAATTAGTGGTGTGGCCTGAAAGTGGCGGAAACCAGGATGGAGCCACTGAGGGGTGGAGAGACTCAGAGTCGGGGTGGAGATCAGGATGGAGCCACTGAGGGGTGGAGAGACTCAGAGTCGGGGTGGAGCCACTGAGGGGTGGAGAGACCCTGAATTGGGCAGCCTCTCTGCTGGTTGGCTCTGGGACCCAAGGAAGTCAACCCCCACCTGTAGAATGACAGGGTGCAGTGGGTCAGAGTGCCTCACGGCGTCTTCCACAGAACTGAGTCCAAGGGAATGCTTTGAGAGAAAAGGGACCCTTAGTGGGGTGGGTCATTGAGAAATGTCACCACATTCCTTTCTCAGAGATTACCAGCACATATTAGCATAGTATGGGCTCTGAGAAGTCCTACAATGAAGGTCTTATCTACATTTTAATTCAATGTTAACAGAATCCTTCCTTTCACTTAGTAGTTATGGCTGTAACAAAATGTAGCAAAACTCTAAGGTCTCTTCCAACTCGAATATGACATGGTGAGAAGTGTGGGGAGCAGAAAGCCTCAGAGAAGTGGTGTGAGCTGTGGTCACAGCAGGATGGCCTCTGGCATGGGGATGGGGTATCATTGCTGAAAGGCAAGCCTTTACCAGTTGATCAATGAACAAAGCTTTATTAAGATCATTAAAGAGAAAAGGGGATGAGAATGTTTAAGTAGCTTGTAGTGGCTAGAGGGCGAGAGACATTGTGATGAAGGGAGAAAACAGGCTGACTAGTTAGGTTGGAACCAGACCATGAAGGGTCTATATCAGCAAGTAACAATAACAGTAACAAAAAGGAGTAATGATCTCTCATAATAGGGAGCCTGGAGGTCCATAATGAGAGGGTCTAGGACCGATCAGTAGCCCAGTGATACCTCCAGGGGCCTGGGCTCCTTCCATCCCTCTACTTGGCTAGTCCTCAATATGTTGGCTGTTCACCCTCAAGCTTGCTGCCTCATGTCAACAGATGGCTGCCACAGGACCAGGCCTATTTCTCATGGATGATATGCCTCATCCTTAAATGTAGGCATGTGGAGGTATCCTATAGGCAACAAAGTCAGGTTTGATTTTTACAGAGAGAAGTGATATAACGGGGAGTGTGTTTTTATTAGATGACTGGCTACGATGTAAAAGCAGGAGTGGAAGAAGTGAGATAAGAGGCAGAGATAGTACAGGACTGAAATTCTGGAGATAAAAAGGCATTGCCCTCTGACACCAGATCTCCCACAGGAATTGGAAGGAGGAAGTAAAGAGAGTGTTTTCCTTTTATCTTGGAAGATAATCTAAGAAGCCCCAAAGACTTACCTTCCCTCTCGTTGGCTAGAACCTGGTCACATGGCCACCCCTAGCACAAGGAAGGCTGACGAGTTGGTCTCTGGTAAAGGAGCATGCAATAGCCATGAGGCCACTCAGGGTTCCCTCACTGCAGCTGGGCTGTGACCTGAATGAGAAATTAATCCTTTATTTTGCTCAGCCCTGAGATATGGTGTTAACTGATTACAGCAGTGAGACTACCCTTTCCCAAGGCCCAGGAATGAAGGGAGACAAAAAGCCTTATGTGCGAGGAATGGAACTTAAGGCTGAGCCGTGACAATCACAAGTCCGGGGAGCAAAGGCCTATTGGGGATGATGGACTTCTCATTCTTTCATCTCTCCCGAGTTTAATTAGGATTTGTAACTGCCCCAAATGTGATAAACTGTCAATAATGCATGAAAAACACTGTGTACTTTATAAAACAAGTTTTTTTAAAAATCCCAATTTTTTCATCAAAAGTGAAAAAAAAAAGGCAATTCAATTGAGAGATCTAATTGAGAGACTGCCCACTACACAACTCAAGGATTATACTTCCCTAAATATATATTTATATATATACACATATATATATATATAGTTAATCCTCACCCAAGGGTACTTTTTCCATCGATTTTTAGAGAGAGTGGAAGGAAAGGAAGGATGGAGAGAGAGAGAAACATTGATGTGAGAGAGACACATCGATTGGTTGCCTCCTGCACAAGCATTGGATGGGGCTGGGGTTTGAACCTGCAACCCAGTTTCATACCCTTGACCAGGAATCAAACCCGAGACCCTTTGGTGCACGGGCCGATGCTCTAACCACTGAACCGCACCGGCCAGTGTCCTCCCCTAAATATTTTAGTCATGTTGTGCCCATAATGTCAACAGAAGATTTTTTTCTCTGCCAAACGCAGGTCTGATAGAAGGGTGGGCGAGTAGTCCGTCGTCAAAGTGGAAGTGTGCAGAAGGCGCTTCCCCACTGTGGATAGAAGCCTGACAGAGAAAAGATGGGAAGATGGGGAATTACAACTCTCTGGACATCCTCTGAATCTAATTTCAAACAAGAGGACCGTTGAAGAAAAGGAAGTCACAGAACCCCAGAGAGAAAGTACCCCTCATTCTAGGGCTCCTACAAGCTAAGGGAACACTGAGTTTTAAGATGTCATCAGCAGACTTTAGGAAGATACATTCAAGAGTTTCAGAGAAAAGTAAAATATGACGTATGTCAAGAAGCCTCAAATGTGGAGATGACCCAAGAGGGATGAGAGGCCCTCAAAAGTCTGAAAACATAATAAAAACATGAGTTTTGTGAGGAAGCCTAAGTCTCCATCTAGAGTAACCAATATGGCACAGAAACTACTTCAGCAAATTTCCACGGGATGAAAGTAGGGGAACATCACTGAAGATGGACTCTAAAGAGTGGGCCCAATTGGCCAGAACAGTATCTGAAAGATTAAATGCCAAATGAGCTGAGCTTTGTAAGACTACCAAAAGGAGCTCTTTGGGCTCTCTTCAGAATAGGTTCTGCCAGCCGAGCGTGGCTCAGCAGTTGAGCGTCGACCTAGGATCCAGGCGATCAGGGTTCGATTCCTGATCAGGGGACATACCCGGGTTGAGGGCTCGATCCCCAGTCGGGGGCGTGCAGGAGGCACCCGATCAATGACTCTCTCATCATTGATGTTTCTATCTCTCTCTCTCCCTTTCCTTTCCTCTCTCTAAAATCAATAAAGATATATTAAAAAGAAAAAAAAGAATAGGTCCTGAAATATGGTTGGCCTGTGGTCATAGATGTGGCCACAAGGAAGCAGGATCCTCAGCACCTGTCTGGGTGCAGCCCTCAGCCCTGACACTGCCCAGGCTTTTGCCTTGGCATCTGGGTCAGTAATGAAAGGTGAACCACAGAGAAGACACTTTGCCAACCCTCTGCCAGTTGGGTGAACTCTGAGCGGCCCCACCCTGAACAAGTGTGTCCTGTCCTTGTCTGCTTCAGTCACACCTGCACAGACCCCTTTCATCAGCCCAGCTTCAAGTGGCAATTTAAACCTTTTAAGGCCACCTGTCGAGCACCCACTTGGTAGGCTTCCTTTTATCGCCGGCTCAAGGGGAGTAGCTGGATAACATAATTATGGGGCAGGAGAACGGGGCATTTTGATTTGTGTTCTTTGAGGATTAGCCAAGTGCCCCACTGCCAAATCCGTGATCACCTGAAAGGAAATCTGAAGGGAAAACCTGCCAAATAAGTCCTCCAGGTGCTCTTCAGGCAAACAGCTTTGCAAATGTGCTTTTTCTGCCCTTTTCTCGTCACTGCAGAGCTCACAGGCATTCAGGTGGGCAGAGCTGCTGGGTGCCTCCTTGCAGGGTGAGGTGGAGGGAAGCAAGGGAAGACGGTTTCTAAACGCCTGGAGCAAGACAGTTGGGAAGCCCTTTGGATGTGGGATTGCGTGCAAAGTAATGATACGGAGCTGGATTCGGATGTCCTGAACATTCCTGGGGCGTGACTTGGCCCCAATCAGTGCAGTAGCTCTCAAATACTTTCGGGCCATGCTAGGGAGGTGGCATGAGCAGGCTTCTTGGTTTCAGGCTTCAAGGCATGGGCCACTGACATCCCACCTTTTGTGCAGCAACAGTCTCTCTGAAGATGCTGGAATGACCTCATTCTTTGGCTGGGAATATGTGGAAACAGACTAGGAAAGGGGTGCACGTGTATGACATCCTTTAGAAATGAGCAAATACACCGTGCATTAATTTCTTAGGGCTGCCATAGCAAAGTGCCACAATCTGGGCTGCTTAAAACAACAGAGATGGATCGCTCTCAGTTCTGGAGGCCAGAGTCCAAAATCAAAGTGTTGGCAGAGCTATACTTTTCCAAAGCCTCTCGGGCAAACCCTTCCTTGTCTCCTCCAGCTTCTGGTGGCTCCAGGTGTTCTTTGGTTTGTGGTAGCATGACCCCAATCTCTGCTGCTGTCTTCACATAGCCAAGCTTCCTCTGTGTCTGGGTTCAAATTTTCATCTTATAAGGATGCCAGTCCTATTGAATTTGGGCCCACCCTGATCCAGTATGGCCTCATCTTACCCTGATTACATCTACATACACCCTATTTCCAAATAAGATCCCACTCACAGGTACCAGGTATTAGGAAGGAGGCCAACATACCTTTTGGGGAGATATAATTCAACCCATAACACATAGATATGGAAAAAGCAAAGTTGCTCTCCATACGATTTATCTTTTGAATACCTGGAATGCTGCTGAGTCTCTGCTCTATTGTCACCTCAACTTTGCATTCACCCTCTAAAATGGTCAATGGCTTTTTATTTTTTGCTCTAATTTTAAAAAGAGATAACATATGATATAATACAATGTAATATAGTGTACAGTAAACTCATGTGTAATAAAATTATAATACAAATACACAAGGGGGCTGTTAGGCAGAGGGACAGGGAAGCGTCTGGGCACCTAATTGTCACAGGGAGGACTCTTGAGAGAGAGGGGAGAGAAAATGGGGGGGGGGGGAAATGGTCTATGAAGCTCAATGGCTAGAATTCCCCCAATACCTCCTTCTGGTTACGACATGACTTGTTGGAGAGGGAGCACAGTTAAAGAAAAACTAACAAGACAGCGCTGGAATTTAAGTTAAGGTCCAAGTGGTCGCAGACTGTTGGGTGTTCACAGAAGTAGCAGTTCAGAGAAGAGACTGAGCGAGAGCAGCTTCCCAGGGTTCAGCCCTGCAGGGCCCCTGGGTCCTGAATCACAAAGCAGTGTGTGGTCCCATTTCACAGGTGGGCCCTTGAATGAGCTTCACAAACCAAGGCTGCCCGGAGATGCCCGGCAGCCACACGTTGTCTCTCACCCGATGTTGAACCCTGGATCCATGTATGATATGTGGGATTTTGTATTGATCACATTCCTAAATGTAATTCTGCAGGGAGGCCCTGTCAACTGGAATTTCCAATGTCCCTAGGGTTTCAGAAAAAGGGGGTAATACTAGCAATATTAAATTAACCACCTGGGGAAGAAAATGTTTGAAAAGTGATGCTGATGGTTGAGCGACAAGCCAGGTAGAGAACCGAGGGATGACTTAGGAAGTGAAGATAAGGTCATTTATAACTTTGCTTCAAGAACCTAAAGATGCCCTGATCAGCCTGTTTTTAAAAATTGTCCCCGTGAGTTCATCTGAACATGTCATAAACAGATTTTGACACATATTACATACTTTTCAAAATAGGCATGTAGCCCTATAGCAGATGCACATGATTCTAGCAATAAAACATAAAAAGATGAACGCAGAAAACCCTCCTTCCTACATTGCTCCCTTCCACTCCGTTCCCATCCCTCCCAGAGCAAAACATCCTTTGCTTTTTGTTTATCCTTCCAAGGAATTATTAGAAATTTGCCATCCAACAAAGATTTATAATTCTGTTTTTCCTTCATCCTTTTAGACAAATGATAGCATGCTATACGTATTTTCATGTCTACTCATGTAAGTGCAAAGCGAAGTATGTACACCTTTATTCATTATAGCATTGTTGGAAGTAGCAAATATTTAGAAATAAGTTTAGTGATTTAGCTATTCTATCGAAAGAGAATGAGTTAAGTTATGAAATGTCTACACTATAAAGTAGTATGCAGCTGTAAAAAAAAATTGGGATGAGCCCTATGTCACTTATCGAAAGATCTGTTATATACATTAAGCAAAAACTGTAAGACATAGAACAATGTATGCAGTATGTACTCTTGGGGTGAGAACAGAGGGAATAAAAAATATATTTTTATTTCTTGCAACTGAATAAAGAACAATCTGGAAAGATTCACAAGAAACTAATAAAATATTTATTTACATATGGTGAAGGAAGTATAACAATCAGGGATGGGGGGTGAGACTTTCTAATATTTATTTTGTTAAACTATTTTAATTTTTGAACCACGTGAATGCATTTACTATTTAAAATTAGAATAAAAATGAAAATTCATTAATTAAATGCACATTCCTGGAATCTGATCATCATACCAAGAGCATATCCTACAAATATTTGCTCACACACACTCAGAAACACCTGCAAGGATGGTTCTCTGCAGCATCATTTCAATAGAGAAAGATTGGAAATGACCTAAACGTCTATTACACGGAGACTGGTTGAGTGAATTAGGTCACATTCATACAGTGAAACACTATGCAGTTGTTACAAAGAACGTGAAGCATGTATTCATACAGAAAACCCTCCAAGGTGCATCCAATAAAAAATGCAAGAGAAAAACATTGCTCTCTCATTATTTATAAAATACATATAACACATGCATATACACCCACGTATCCTATATTCTCACTAAAAATGAATATATATGTGCAGTTTGGTGTTTGTATGTGTACTTGTGGAAGTTTTCTTGAAGTAAATACAAGAAATTTTTAGCCGTGGTGGCCTTTGGGAAGTGGGTTAGAATGTTTGCAGTCGAAATGTCACAGGCTTTTTATTGTAATGCTTCCTGAACTGCATGGATTTTCTTCTCTTGTGAGCATGGGTTTTTGCTGGTGTTTTTTTTCAATTAAAAAATATTTACAACTAAATTAATAAATAAAGGTACATCCATATAATGAAAACTGTTCCCCTATAAAACAAACAACAGAGGAAGTTCTTTATGTACTTCTACAGAACAGTTTCCAAGATCCATTACTGAGCAATTTGTATGTTTAATTTGAGCAGTTTCAGGGTTTCCCATACTATGTGTTACCTGGTTCATACTTCTACCTAGTGAGCAACTCACGATGCTTTTCATTACTTTGGGTTTGATCATAGTACAGCTCTGTCTTTCATTAAAGAAAACTATTTTTTTGTTCTAGTCTCTCTTCCTCGCCTTTAAGACTTGATGTCAGTCTTTTGGGTTGAAATCCTAACTCCTACTGGCTTGTGAACATGAGCGATTTGCTTAACTGCTGTGGGCCTCAGAGTCCCATTCTGTGAATGAAAAATAGTATGCATGATGGGAGTGCTGTAAGAATTAGATAATGCCGGTTTGTACTTCTTAAGCCCTACACCTTTAATATAATATTGAATGTCATCTGTAATTGAAAGTTTTTAAAAATTAAGAAAAGAACTTGAGATAATGTAGATACATTCTACTTGGCATGAGAGGATACAAGGATAGGCATTCACCATGGTGCCCATCACCACCATTGATTGTCTTTGGCACATGGCCATCAGAACTTCAGACAGGCACGGCCACATGCTGGTTTTACACCAGGAAGAGCAGAGCTTTCTGTGTCACCCCAAGGCCTTTCCAGAGGAAGCCCAGCACTTGGCTGGTCTTTTTGGGCACAGTAGCCTTGGGCTGATATCTCAGAGAATCAAGATTCTGTGAGTGCAGCTGGGACTGTGTTCTTGCCTGTAGGGAGCATGTTACAGCCCCTGCTAGGGGTGCTCATTCCCATCTTTTAACCAGGAATTTTATCTAGTGGCTTTCCTCTCAGGATACCTCTTGTTGGCATCTGCTGCCCTCAGTTCATTAAGCCTATTTATGCCCACGATTTTCAAGAGAGGAAGTGAGAATGTCCGCATTACCTTCATTTTTACAGAGTTGCAAAGGAAAAGAGCTGCCTCTTCACATTCTCTCCATTTCATCTCCCAGGGCAGTTCTGGGTCGAGCAATCTCACTGATTATCTACTTGGCTTTCTGCCTTGATGCATTTATAGGGTCTTTTATTATTGACTTTGGAGTTCCTTGCAAGGTACTCCAAAACAGTATTTTAAAATAGTCTCTAGTGGGCAATTCACATTTTAACTGCTCCTTTCATTACTCCCCTCAACACCCTCATATAGTTCCCTTTTCTAGAATTAAATAACCGCATGATAGCTCCTGGGCTCCATGTCTCCCTTGGATGTTGAACTTGGACCTGTTGTGGTCTGCACTATGCAGCAGATCAGTTAGAGTCTCATGCTCTTTCGCATTCACCACCTTCCTCCTAGCTTTTGTTTTCGGGTTATATGGCATCTGGATGAATTAAGGCCAGGTAGTGCCATCCTAGTTTGATTTTTGAGAACCTCTCGGAGAATCATGGACACGGCAATAAGAAAAAGTACTCAAGGGGTCATGAGATGCATGAAAATGTGGAAGGGACACCATTTCCCAAAAGCCCTCTGGTTCCAGGTGAATAAGAGTCTCCTTTCCCCACCATTTAAACTAGCATTTAAGGTGGGGAATTTGTCCGTCTCTTGGGTCTTACTTTAGAGGCCACAGTAATTGGGAGCTCATTACCGTAGGAATACAGACAGCATTCCAGGTTCTCTTGCTTCCCTTTCCTACATGCTTCCACAAATCCCAGCGTAGGGCCTGATGACTTGCCATTTTTCTTTCTTCGCTTTCTGCACACTCGTCTTCCCTGAGGACAGGGCTGACCTTATTCTAAAGGCCAAATGCTCAACTTATTGTGAGAGTTTCTGGTAGAAACTGCTGTTAGAAAATAGCTTTCCTAAGTCCAAAACTAATGTTTCCAAAATTATAAGTCAGAAAGCACCCCTACCAACCCCCAACACACATGCATAGCTTACCATAATATGTTCCTAATACCCTGGAGACTCTACTGGCAGGATATACTTTGGGTTTGATCTAAGATGGCAATTCTCATGTGGCCTAAAGTAAAGACTTTTGTCTTTTTAAATTTTCCCGTGCTTTATTTAAAGAAAATATCCTACTTTTTTTTTTTCTTCTACTTAGAAATATACCAAGAAGCCCAAAGGGGAACAACTGCAGCAAGAAGCAGTTTATTATCAACTCCTTCCATGAGGCCGCAGCCTCGGAGACAGGTGGTAGCTGAGCTGCAGGGGAGGAAGCTAGCACACTGGCCTCTAAGAGACAGAGCCTGAAGACACTAAAGAAAGTGGAATTGTGCACCGAGGAGAGATCCTCAACAAGCACACAAATAGATAGCTATCAGGCATATTTCACTTACCAAACTAAGAAGAATTGGAAAAAATGATAAAACCCAATAGTGGCAGTGATTTAAGAAAATAAGCTTCCCATAAATGTTCCTAATGCCCTAATATATACATACTTTTCTGGCAAGAGAAAGCATATATAAGAATCATCTGGAAGCACATTTAGCAATATATATCAGGAGCTTTAAAATATGTATGCCTTCTGATTTAGCAAGTTCACCTCCAGAAATCTATTCTGGAGGGAAACAGAGATAACAGAGAACCTAGCTTATTAGAATTTCATTATAGCATTGTTATAAGAGTAAAAAATTAGAAGTATCCTAAAGACCAAATAAGGGGGAACTGGTTAAATGGATTATGGTACATAAAAATGATGTTACAGATGAAAAGGGGCAAGGAAACGTGTTCTTGATATATGGGTGAAAAACATTAAAAACAGGATGTAGAATGTTAGCTGACAATTACAAAAAAAACACACACTAGAAAAACTTGTTGATTGGGAAAAGCCAAGTTCATCAAATTTATTTCAATAAAGAATACCTTCTTTAGAAAGTCTTTCTGAAGAGCAAAACCGAGGGAGGATATTTATAGGGTTCTGAGGCCAGAGGTGAGTGATTACAAGGTGGGTTTACCATGTAGGGACTGGTTGGGGTTGGGCAATTTTTGACATAGTAGCTTTGGATTGGTGGGCACCATAAGGTAAGGTCTTGAAGCAAATATTGTTGAGCAAGCTGTTGGTCTTCATAAGTAAGCAAGGATTTTCTGGAATAAGTAGTAAATTATTTTTATCTGGTCCCAGTATCTTTTGGCACAGAAACAAGAAAATATGATTTACCCATAGTTGTTTATCATAGAGGCAGGAAGTACATTGGTTTCAGTTCTCAATAGCAGCCCCTTTTATTAAAAAGTTCATAGTTATATTTCTATCTCACTAGGAAAAGCCTGGGAATCTAATTATTTACAAATTAATAGTGATTATCTTTGGATGTAAGGATTACAAATATTCTTTAATTTCTTCTTTTTTTTGCTTCTCTGTATTTTCTCAATTCTCTCTAAAGAACATATATTCATAAAAAAAGATAAATTTGTTTAACCCGTATTTAGCCAGGTAATTCTAAGACTAGAGTCACCCTCATCTCAAGGTTTCTAATCCATTTTTAAATACAACACCTAATCTAGGCAGAATTTTGTGGGCAACTTGGGAAACTGGCTAAATCATCACATAATCACAACCATGTGATCCAATAAGCACTGGGCAGCTTTTTCATCTTTTCAGACAGACGGATACATGCTGTATGGACTGTTTTAGAAAGGTCCATTCTTCAGAAGTATATTAGAAACATATTTAACTAACACAAATACCCGCTTTTCTCCTTGGCTCTCTGTTATCACTCCATTTTCAGAAACAAGGTGCAGTGGGTGTCAGAGACTTCAGGGAAATGAAGAGTGAGATCTGAGGTGAACCCAGAAATCTAGAATGCTGTCTCCTGACCTCTCCAGCCGACTGATAACAAATGTTTTTAAGCACCTAATATTTGCTGAGTGCTAGACAAGGTGAGATCTGGTACAACACTGGATAACCTACACTCCATCCCTTCAAGCAGCTTAGTTTTTAATTGGGGAGAGGGTGGTGGGAAGTGACTAATACACAGGAACAATTCCAGATAGATACAAAATGACTTGCACCCAAGCTCTGCTCCATAGGAGAATAGTACTTGATTCCAAGCTGGTCTCTGTCACCACACCTGCATTATGTACCTTGTCCATTTTAGACTCCAAGTCCTACATAAACTCAGAGATAAGAAGGTTTGGGGCATTGAGATGTTCTAGTTGTAAAGGGTTAATCTCAAACTTTAAAAATAATTCCATACTTTTCATTAAAAATCTTCCCAAAATTTGAGTCGCTTTACTTTCTACTTAAATAATTGCAACTTAATGAACCTAACTGCAGGGCCCCAGTGTCATTTCCATTGCATATAGTTGTAGATTTCATGGGTGTAGACTAGAAAGATAAGGGACTGGAATGGGTATGAATTGACTCCAAGATAGCCTGAAATTTACTTTAAAAGAAAAAAATCCCAAATTCTTAATATTCATGTATTTTCTGGTGATCATCTCCTTTCCATGAAAGAAGCCCAGAGTGAGACCTTCCAGTAGATTGAAATTCCAATTGGGTGAAATGTCATTTCATTCGAAATAACCCTTTATTAACAATAACTACTTTTCATCAGGAATCTCATCATCTCATAGGCAAGGGACCTCAATAGCTGCCTTGGGGAAACGGAGGCTCAGAAGAGGCCTCATTCAAGGTCACATAGTAACTTAATGATGAACCTACGATTAGAATTCTGATCTCTTCGTTTTCCATCCTGAACTTCCTACCTCTCTCTCCAAATGCCTTTTCCCACAAGGTAAAACTTACTGGGGACTCTGGGGACATTAATCCAGAGTCAGTGGTGTGGTGTGTAGGTTGGGAATTTCAGGCCAAGAATGCTGAGAGGGCTTGGCCACTGAGGGCCAAGCTTTGGTGCAGGTAGGCCAGCATTTCAAGGTGTTTCTTACATCACCCCTGGACTGTCTCTGTTGGCCTACCCCAAGGTCCTACAATACAGTCAGGAAACTGAAATGAGAAATATGAAGGAACATCAGATTTTTGATTTTTATTTTTTACTTAGCCATGTACTATGATAGACTCTTAGCCTTGCTAAAATAAAGATCAGTTTTTGGATGGCTTGGTCCCAAGCTTTGTGCAGTTTCTTTTCTTCTCCCATCTTTTTTAAAAATAAAAGTTTAATGTTTAAGGAGAATGAACATATATATTTTTAAACATTTATTTTATAACCAGAAGTTTGTATTTTCTTTTATAATGGAAAATAAAAAAAAAACCTCATTAGAAAGAAAAAAAAAAGTATTTCATACTTGTCATTGGAAATAGCACAGGAAATCCCCACCTCAAATGAGAAGTCTGATGATTCTTTTGGTAGTATTTGAAAATAAACCAACTTTATTTGGATCAATCAATACCAATCGAGGCTGAGAAACAAATTTATAACTGGTTCAGATGAGGAAAACACTCAGCAATATCTTCATTAGAAGGCATTTTACATTCATTAAAGCTGGAAAGAAAGTTCTGTTATTTTATCACCACAGTTAAAGGTCTTGAGAAAATCAAGTGTCTTTATAAAATGAGATGTTTGTTCTTTCCTAAAATCTAGGCATCTTTTGCTAAATTAGTTAACTCTTCAGCTTATAAAATGGGACAATCAGGTGGTCAGCAAAGTAAGACAAATTCAAACATTGGCTGGATATCTTATGTTTTAAATATAGGCATAGTCAATATTGTGAAATCTCTAGCTACACAAAATAAACGTTAGATAACTGGATCCTTAAAACTATGTTTTGCCATAAAACAGATTGCTTTTGTAGACACACAGATTAGCCCAAACCCTCTAATAAGGCCATCTTTTATTTTATGTTTGGTTGGGGAGGGAGGAATTGGATATATTTCCTTAAGTAACATTAAATAAAATTATGCACACTTGAATCATACCTAATTATGAAATAAAACTGTCCTGAAACTAAGCTGGGAGGAGAATATTGACAAAGGGAGAGGAATATGCATTCATGAGGGGGCACATGTTGTTTGGTTTCAATGTTGAAGAGCAATGAACAGAAGACAATAGGTCTTGTGTGCAGAAAGGGCCCAAGGCCAGTGATGTGCTTAACATTCTAATGCTTAACATGCTTAATTCTCTAATGCTTAACATTCTTTTTAATTTCATATACAAAAATAAGGAAGTGATCCCTTGGGAATCGTGGACTTAATTTTAACTATAAGTTAATGCTTCACCTTTCCAAGGAGGGAGACGCCATCATCTTGATCCACTCTGCTACTGCAATGGCTCCAGGCCAGTGGGAATGGAGCCGAGACACACAAACCCCTCCCGGCTATCTGCTGCCTCTGGGCCAATTTCATTTTAGTTACAGAGTCCCACTCGTTTCTCAGGATGAAAAACTCTTACTGGGTAGACCTGCATCTTCCTGACTCCGCCTCTTTTCATTTTATTTTTCCAGATCTTGCCAATTCCTGGGACTCTCAGATCTTCAGGGTCCATTCCAGGTGTGATCCATTCCTTTTGTGACAACTCTACAATGCTTTGTATCGCCTGTTGGCGAAGTGGCCAGCGGGCCCAGGTGTGGTGAAAAGGTGCTGTCACTTCATTTGACAAATGCTAGAAAACATGGTGTTTTTTCCTGATGAGAATTCAAGATCCTCACTGGCCCCACCAGCAGAAGTGAACACGCAGGACAGCACCGTTCCCTGGGGAGCCGAACCTAGTCTGGGATCCTGCGGCCAAAGAAACCAACCGAAGGAGTGCTTTTCACTTTTCAGCGCATTAGCTTTGTGCCGGGGTAGCTATTATCCCTCGTTTCACACAACATCCTCATATTCCTGCCTGCGATTCCGAATTGTCAGGCATTTATTTGACTTCCTTTATCAAGAGGTGACGGCAAATGGCAGAAGGAACTATGCTCCATATCAATCAAGATTTTACTTATCCAGCTCTTCTTTTATAGTTATTAAAATCTTATCCAATATCTTCACTCTGGCCAAACTGAGAGGTAGGCAGTGCTGAGTAGATGGGTAAATTCAACACAGTCATTCGGAGTTTGACTTCTGTTTCTGCCTCTGCCTCCCACAAAAAACAACAACAAAATAACAGTGACATGAAAGTCACAGGAGCAAAATAAATAAAAAGTAAAATAGGATCTCAAGCCAAATTAATCCCCTTTCTGGGCCACTGAAATCTTTCCAAGGGATCAATGTTCGTTCAAGACCCATGACAAGGGTTCCCTCCTGTCTTAAAACTCTGGAGTGTGGGGTCAAACTGCAAACCTTCAAGACTCCCTGAGTTGGTTCTGGGGACACCTAAGAACCTACCGCACTGTTGCTGGGAGATGATTTGCTGTGTATATGACAAGGTTATGGCCAAAGCCCCAGGAGGCTGAAGAATGTGAAGAAAAATCTCTTCAGAAAAAAAATAATCAGAAGGTAATATTATTATTATTTTAAAATACTCTGATAAATCTGGTCATAAGACCTTAAATCTCTAAGTCAATAGTTGCATTATATAATAATCTAATGTTGAAATAAAAAGATATTCCTGAATTAAGTATCCGTCCATCTCTAACTCCTTCCCCTATTTTAAATGGTCATAATTAATCATATAACTGCCCCCCTCAAGTGCCTATTAATGTTGTTATTTATGTAAAATTAAGTCAACCACAGAAGGAACATCTAGAAACAATATTGATTTGGTTTAGCTTGTTTGTTTTTAAAAACTGCTTTTAAAGACTCGCCAGTTGTTGGAACTCTGAATATTAAATCCGGGTTGTTAGTGTCTGCCAACTCCTCCGGGGCAGCTGGTCCACTGGGCCCCTTGTTTCCTCTGTTGCCCAAATGTGCCTCAAGGACAGCGCACTGTGGGTCTCGGGAGAGCAGGCTGCCTCTTAGGTCATGGCGCCTGAGCTGGGAAGGTCAGGGAAGGATTTCCCAGGACAACAGAATTTCACACTAATTAAAAGGCCTTCTGGGATCATTCAAGCTTTCATCCCCCAGGAGGCCAGTGTGGGGCTTTATTTCCCCATCATTTCTCCTTTTTAAACACCTCCCGGGGGGGGGGGGGGGGGAGACAAGTTTCCAGGGAGCTGTGGAAAGGATCCTTTAAGAGGTGGAAATGAATCAACTCATTCTGCTCTTTCAAAACTCTCAGGCTTATAAAATGTCCTACTGAGAAATTTCCTCTTCCTCAGTGGGCTGAAGGAGGTCCCCTGCCTCCTCCCCTCTGCTCTGATCAACAGGGTCCGGTGGCCTTTTTCTTCAGAGATCCCTGGAGGCAGGTAGGTCCCGGGATTGCTTGGGTTAGAACGTGTTGATGTTTCTGTGGAAAGGACCCATGCTGGGCCACCCTCCCTGAGCAACGAGCCAAGTGCTGGGGCTTTCTGGCATTTGGGAACCTCACTCTCCACCGACAGGCCACAGAGAAGGGAGGCTTGTTGAAGGTGAGAGTCTGTGGCAGGTGGATTTCCTCCCAGAGCCAGAGCGTTTCTCTTAGTTCCCTCGGTGCTGGTCCCCATGCTCAAATAGGGTAAGATTTTAAGGAGGTGAAACTCAAGAACGACTAAGGAGAGCAATATTATCTTTAAAAAAGTTTCCTTTTTTTTTCATCTGGTAGTTGAATCAGAAGGTAGGAACATTAACCCAGATGGGGTTTTTTTTTCAAGTTCAAACCACATGGTTTCCCAGTCAGAAAGGCTCAAGGACTTTCTTCCTAAGGTTCCACGATGGTGCCACCTCCTCAATGTGACTCCTGCCCAGGGGAGGCTGCAGTTGGACCGGCCCAGAGCGGCTGCCTGAGAGCACCCAGGCAGCGGCTCTGCATCCAGGAGCAACCTGAAGAGACTGCAAAGTCATTTTTGGCCGATTCTTGGGTTTTTGCTATAAGGTTGGTAGTTGCAGGACATCACCAGTTCAAGACTTAGTTAGATTAGGAGACAGAAGACCTGTCTTAAAAATTTCTGGGGAATACTGAGCATCATAAAGGACTTTTTTATCTTCACCCATCCCTCCACCTCTCACTCTCATCGGTTTTCTCCTAAGATGAAAATTCACTCTTAGACAAACATATCAAATCCAGGCATGTGACCCGCAACAAAGCAACTACCCCTAAGCAAGCAAACCCCATGGCTGGTAGACCCCTGTGGGCCTTTTGGCATCAACACTGCTCCCCTCCCCTCCCGGTCCCAGTCCCAGTCCCCCCAGTTTGGAATCGCATGCCAATTCCCTTTTCTGGCGAGGCCTGGACAGCATGAAGACAGAGTCGGTGTCAGCCGGGCACGTGACAGCATTGTGGCAGTCACTGCACTGCAGCGAACTGAGACCGGGTCTGGAGTGCTTTTCCAATCTGGCTGTCCGTGCCCACTGTGACAGGAGTGTCAGAAAGTAGTGAATGACTCAAGGTGTGTCTCCCAGATGCCCAAATCCACAGCCTGCTCGGTCCCTCTCCGTTCACTCTCTCTGTCTCTCCTAAGAGCAGGGGGTCTCTTTCTAATAAGAACTAGGATGGCATTTGTCCTTGGCCTTGGAGTTACTGAAGAAGCGGAGGGTAAGACAGGACACGGTGTTGTAGGTTTCTAATGCATCAGAGGAGATATTTTGATATTGGCAGAAAGGGCCAGCGTTCTCCATCGCTGACCCCAAACACACCGAGCCCAGGCCGGCCCGAAGGCTGAGAGCGTGACCCTTCCCAGCACTTCTGCTCACGGGGTCCTGTGTGGTCAGACGGGGTTGGCGCTGGCCTTCACGAAAGACGGCAGACTGCAGTCCCATGATGCCAGCAAGGTGTGGCCTGCCCGAAAAAGGCGTGTCCGGAGGCGACGTGGGGGGGGGGTCTGTGGGGCTGGAGTCCTTTGGGAGAGGCCGAGCTGGGCAGCGGTGGCGGGCTCAGGAGCGGCTGAGGCGCTTGGCCACGTCGGCGTAGGCCAGCTCTATCTCTGAGTCAGCGGCACAGGTGTTGGTGAATTCGTCCCTGGCGTAGGCGTTCTTGAGGTACCGCCACAGGCCTGTCATCTCAGCCGGGAAGTCGTAGTTGCGGTATTTCTTGGCCACAATCTACAACAGAGACAGCAGGACAGAGATGGTGTGAGGGGAGAAAACAAATCATTGAGGAGGTGTTAGTGGTGGGACCCAGGATGTGCACACAGCAAAAGCCCCCATGCATCACAGCAGAAAAGCAAGTGTAGTGCAAGGGGAGAGGGCTGCCTTCTGATTTGGCTTTCATTTATTTCATTTTATAGTATTTTATTTTATATTTCTTAAGCTAATATAATCTACCCTTTGACCTGGTGATTCCAGTTCTAGGGATTTTTTTCCTTAGGAAATAATCTTGGATGTACACAAAGATTTAGATACACATATGTGATCACAGGACTATTTGGAATGGCAAAAAAAAATGGTACACAGCACAAATGTCCAGCAACATATGATTGGGTAAATACATTATTATAAATAAAGACAATGGCATCCTGGAAAGCCATTAAATGATGCTGCCCAGGGAATTCCAGTGATCTGGGAAACTCTTCAAGGTAGATCGTTAAGATTGAGGTTAAGTATAACATTCTTGGAGAAATATGTATGACCACTAGAAGTATATGTGCCAATGTATTACCAGTGGTTATGTCTCACTGACTGAATTCTAGTCAATTTTTTTCTATGTTCTCTTATCCATTTTTGTTTTACATAAGCATCTTTACTTATAGGAGGGGATAAAACATAAACAGAAAGTTAGATGCTGGAGTGCACATCTAGTTTCAGGGTACAATGTGGGAGTGAACAAAGAGCGATGTCTGTTCTCTCCCTAGTTCACCACCCTGGGGGCTGAGGACTTGGGCATTTGGGGAGAGAGGTGCTTGTGCTGAGAGAAACAGTAGCATAGTAGTTAAAAGCATGGGCTCTGGACTCCACTGAATCTGCAATCCTGACTCCACTACTGAATAGCTGTGTGACCTTGGACTAGTTACTTAACCTCTCTGAGCCCCAATTTCCTTATCTGTAAAATGGAAGTAATAATAGGCCAACCTTGGAGTAACACACACAAATGCTTGGCAGGATGGCTGACTCAGACTCAGTGCTCAAGAAACATTACCTACTATTATGATTCATTGAGACCCACATTTTACCCACTTGCGTGCATTCCTTTATTGATAGGGGCCAGGTGGTCTCTTTTATGAGGTCTCACTAGCCAGGGAGGGCTTCACAGACGTGTGACCTATGCAGTCACATGTGTCTCACCCCCTTAGTTTAATGTTCTGTTGGCAATGTCTGGAAATCCCTAATGCTTTATTTAACCTTACTTTTCTCATCTGCAGAATGGGAATATAATACACTGTGCCTTGTAGAGTTATTTAGAGATTTAAATAGCTTGCAAAGTGCAAACTACTGTGCCCAAAGGCCTGTACATTAGCTGGTCCTTCCTCTCGCCCCCTAGGGGTCAGGGTGGGGATAGCAAAGGGTAGCCTCCCTCCTGGACAGACTTCTGACTCCTTTCCTTACTTTCTTCTTAGAGAGGGGCCAGTGGTCAGGATCCTCCCACTTAGAGAACCCCAGATCAGCCACGCTGGGCTTTCACCCTCACTTTGCTGCTAGTGATGTGCAGGGTTCCCTGGAAAGCGTGCTGAGTGATGAACAGTGACATGTTATTGCATGAAAGGCTCAGTCTCATAGATATGATCACATTTCCAAGGAAGATGCATTTCCCCCCTCCATTCTCCTACTCTAGCTTTGACTGTCTACAGCAACACTAAGATCTGTTCTATTCTGAATCACAGTTACTGTTTTAGTGTCTCTCTCACTTCTCTAGGTGTGAAAAAGGACAGGAACTACACCTTCTTCATTTCTGTCCCCCTCAATAACCTCAGTAATGCTCTTGATGAGAGTAACCACAACAGTAAACATTTATTTACTAGGGCTCTGCTCCAGGCACTGCTGTGAGCACTTGGCAAGCTGCTTAAATCTCTAAGCAGAGTGGGAGAGTATTACAGTCCCACTCTGCAGATGAGAAAAGTAAGGTAAAGAGGTTAAATAAGTAGGGATTCAATAAACAGTTATAGCCCAACTGGGGGTGGCTCAGAGGGTCAGCATCGACCTAGGATCCGGGGAATCGAGGTTTGATTCCCAATCAGGACACATGCCCAGGTTGCGGGCTTGATCTCCAGTCAGGGATGTGCAGGAGGCAGCCGATCAATGACAACTGTCTCATCATTGATGTCTCTCTCTCTCTCTCTCCCTTCTTTTCTCTGAAATCAATAAAGATATATAAAAAAATTAAAATTATTTAAAAAAATAAAGTTATATTTCATCTTTACCATCTTCAGTTTCTTAACATCAAAGTGCATTTAGTGTCAAATGTAATAAAATCACTTAACTTTCGAGACTGAAGATCCTTAGCAATGAGCAAACTGAAGCCACCAGAGATTTAGTGGCTTACACAATGTGACACAGGAAAAAAATTAATTCAATCAATATCACAGAGTAATCACTAATATTCATTATTGTCCCTGCTTTCCAATGCACAGTTCTCTCCACTTTGCCACTCAGCCCTATGTAAATGATAAAGGAATATCTCTACTCAGAATCCCTCCAATGCCAGTTATTTGGCTACTGTTGCTTATCTCCAAACCTACCCTTGTATTTGCTTCTTTGTGAGCTGGGGCTGAGACTGCAAATCACACCTGTGCTTTGCCTGCAGGGCCCTGTTAAGCTCTACCAACAGGGGGCACTAGAGAGAAAGCCTGCGATGGTGGAGGAGGGCAGACCCATGTGCCCCTTCCTATTAGCTTCCTGTTCCTGTCAGTCTCTTTTGCTCCTGTAACAGCAGCTGCATCCAGTTTGCTGTTTTGCCAACACACAGGACCAGTGTCATCACACCAGCTCAGAAAGGCCATCACCCCACAGTGACCCTGTTTCAGAGAGGTTGGGTCCCAGTCCCACTGGCTGTCCTCTGAACTTGACCCCCAGTATCAGCTGCGCAGTGCCCCACCTCAGAGGCCCAAGGCCCCTCATCGAAGTTTCTAAGTTGTCACAATTCCAATCTCTTCCATCTGCTCCCCCTGCCCTGGGGGTAGTAGCTGCCTCCTAAAGGTGGAACTTTATTATACATTTTGTCTTCTTAGTTCTTCAGTACTTACTACTTTTTCATATTAAATTCTCTCAGTTAAAATGACAGGTTTGTAGTCACCAGAGAAGGCCCCCAGCCATGTCTGTCCAGCTTAGGTGTGGCCAACAAGCAAAGGTGACGGGATCAGAGCCTGCAGCAGGACACTGCCAAGAGGGAATGCTGGGGCCAGCACCCCCACCAGTTCTCCTTGTCTCTGCTCCCCTCAAGTTAAGGGTCCCTGGGGTTTGCCCCCAAGCCTTTGGAAGAAGCTTTCCTTGCTAAGGAGCAAGCCCATGGAGGAGTTGTGGGTTACAGCCTGACGGAGGCAGCAGCCTCAAGTCTTTTCATGCTGGAATTTATCCTCAAGCTTTTGAAGAATACAATAACAGAAGAAGTGCAATTTGTGAAAATATATTTGTGTTTATAGCTCCCTTCCTGTTTGCTGCAGGAGCTAGACAGATCACAGCGCCAGGCGAGGGTCCCACTGGAGGCTACGAATGCCCGCCATGTCCTGCCTTCCTAAACCTGGCACCTGCCTTAGTCACAAAACTGGTTGTTTCCTCGGGTGTTGGCTTCACTTGGGGAGATGAGACCTAGGAGGGAGCCAGACAATGAAAGTTCAAACCAGGTACTCGGTGAGCACCTGGGCCAGAGCCACTTGGCTTCCATGGATGGAGATGAACCTGAAGGAGAGCCAGGAGAGAGAGAGAGAGAGAGAGAGAGACAGAGACAGAGACAGAGACAGAGACAGAGACAGAGACAGAGACAGAGACAGAGACAGAGACAGAGACAGAGAGGACAGCACACATAAGAGTGAGAGGGTGAGATTCGCACAGGAAGCTCTGACGTTTGCAGGAACTTCCAAGCTCAAGTTCTGAATTTGCTCTTTCATATGAAAACAGTTAGCTCCCACAGCCCAGATTAAGTTTTGGCGTCGGAAGCCAAGCTGGAGGCCTGACTTGGCTCCCCTCCGCTCTTTCTGCAGTTCAGAGGTTTGCCAGGTCTCTGGGATCTGATAAGCTGGATCAGCAGAAATCCAAGGAGACAGCAGGCGAGGCCCAGCCGTTGTCCCTTGCAGGCCATCCTCCCTCTGATCCCCAGCCTCTCCCAGTGAACAACTCACTGAACTTCATCCAAGGACAGGGGCGTAACTCAGTCTTTTAGGAACTGAAGAAATTATAGGATGAGGCACACGGCCTGGGAGATCCATGTGTTTACCTTAGTCAACAAGCGAGTGTTGAGAGGGCAGTCAGTACATGTCTGAATGAGAGAGGGAAGGAGGGAAGGGAGAGAAGAAAAAGAAATGAGGAGGGGTAGGATCCACCTCTCTTCTTTAAAACATGGGAAAAATGAATTCCAAAAAGAGTAAATGACCTGCCCCAGCTAATGCTGCCAATTTTGGCAGCAGATATAAGACCAGAATTTGGGTTTCCTGACTTCTAGAATGGGAGTCTTTCCATTACATCACCTGAACTGGAATCATATCGCCCCTAATGGTGTCACTTGTACCTCAGGAAAAGAGAATAAAGGATGTTTCGGAGGGTGGAGTGGGGCATGCACTAATTAATAACTTCAAAGAGATGACACTTGGCATCTCTACCATTGGATGTACCATTGACCATGGGCTTGGCCCTGAACCCAAAGTGTCTTCATATGGAAAGGTTGTATTTGCCCAGCCCATCAGCCCTGGTATGCGTGATTCCCTCCAGGGCTCCAGCTCAGACCGAGCCCCCGGGAACACCAGTGCACACCCGGCTATGTGACCTCAGCTCAAGCTGGTGTGTGCTGTGACTGGAGGGAGGCCTGTATATCTAGCCCAGGACTTCGGCTGGAAAAGACAGGCAGAGAGCCAGCTGATCAATGACTGAGTCTGATTCTTCTCAGGGCAAGGTAGGAAGAAACTGGCTACCATAAGGACACAACTAGATGATAAAATGATCAATCAATGGGTGTTTCTGAAAGGTCCACCCTATGGCCACCATCATGCTTAGAGAAGGCCCTGTCCTCGCAGAGCTTATTTTCTGACTGAGACAGTAAGACATAAACATGTGTACAAACAGAGAACAGCCTAATTCTATGACACTATTGTATTTTTCTCCAGGCTGACAAGGGTAGGAAAGGATGTGAGAAGTGTTAGTTTAGAGAACTTTGGGGGACACAACCGCTGTATTCAAATGAGATGAAAAGAGCAGCCTCGTCCCACGTTGTTCCAGAGAATAAAGGATACAGGGAGGTGTTTGGAAGGCTGTTTTAATAATAAAAGTCGTCCAAAATGGCAGGGCTGGCTTGTGAGGCACAGGGCTCTTCATCATCAGAAATGTGTGGTCACAGCTGCACAGATGCACAGAGAATGGCCCGGTTTGGGATGGGAGATTGTTTGGGATAACCTCAGAATCCCCTTCTTTCCAACTCACAGATCCTAAGATTCGTACAGGAAAGGATTACACTGCCCATCAAAGATGGTCAGAAAGGAAAATGGTAATACAATGATGTCACTGCTTGCAGCCTCCATCCCTCCCTTCAACTGATAGATGAGGAAGGCGACTCCTGCCTGCCCTAGGGGGTTGCAGGAGGGACTGAGAAGGTGGGTCTGCACACAAAGAAAACGCGCATATGAGGGCACGTTTAATACAGAGGTGGGGGTGTGGCCAGTGGAAACCTATGAGGCAGAGGCACGAAAAAGGCCTTTGGAGTGACAGGCGTATCGTAACTATATATATGACAATAGCAACTACTATCTACCGAGCCTTTGCGATATGCCATGCACTTCATGCATATTATTCTCACCAACCCTGGAAATAGGCAATCTGTGCCTATTTTACAGGTGAAAGCTGAACCTCAGGAGCTATACAGCCAGGACGCAGCGGAGGTCTGGCTTTGGGTCCCTATTCATGTGACTTTAGAGCCCAGGCTCCCGACCAGCAGGTGGCACTGTCCTTGACTTAACTGCACAGGTGACTCCCGTCTGAGATGGAGGATCTGCGAGCATTTGCGGGTAGAGGTCTCTTACCTTGACCACATGGAGCTTGGGCAACAGATTGCAGTCGGCCAGGGTCAGCTCATCCCCATCCAGGAACTTGCGCCGGGACCCCTTGTCATCGTTCCCGAGAGTGTTGGCGTCGATCTCCTCCGGCAGAGGGGTGCTCAGGTAGTCATCCAGGTCCTTTAGTGCCTTGGTCAGGCCTCTCTCAAGGGCTGGCATGGGACAGCAAAAGGAGCATCTTTAGTCAACCTTGCCACTGAGTACAACTGCAGTCTCAGAGTAAAGTAGCTTATCCCAAACCCTGTCCCCTCATCACATTGTCAGCTCCCCAAACATACAAATACCTGGCAGCCATGAGCACAATGCAGGTGGTCTGAAAATGCAAGCCTTAACCAAACAGCAGACACTAGCTAATCCTTTTGAAAATATAGACAGATATGCCCTGCAGGGCGTGGCTCAGCGGTTGAGTATCAGACCTATGATCCTGGAGATCTCGGTTCAATTCCCTGTCAGGGCACATGCCCGGGTTGCTGGCTTGATCCCCAGTTGGGGGCTTGCAGGAGGCAGCCGATCAATGACTCTCTCATCATTGGTGTTTCTCTTTCTCTCTCTCTCTCCTAATTCTCTCTGAAATCAGTAAAAACATATTTTAAAAATATATATAGATAGATAAATGATAGGTAGGTAGATAGAGATGCAACCATTAGCATATATATCAGAACTTAGTACTTTTCAGAAGATGCAACAATAGTCAACTTTCATTTTTCTTTCTTGTGTGTGTGTGTGTATATATATATATTCCAATATTCCACAATTAACCTACATAACTTTATATAAAGAAAGGCCTGTTAAACAAGTAAATAGCAACTGTATAGCAGTCCTAGGACACATAGGCACCAGGTTTTGTGGGAGCGTTACCTATGGCTAACTCAACTGAGAAGGGAGGGAATAGGCTTCCAGGAGGACAAGACATGGGAAAGTGAGGGGCCCTGTTTGGTGCTGCCCCCGAAGAGCCAGTGGGTGTCAGGGAGACACACTCGAGGCATGTTCTAAAAATCAGCACTGTCCCAGAGGTAAGGGCCAGTGCCCAGGCAATGGGCTACACCAGAAACATGCAACCACAGCTGCCTGGAAACCTGTCAGGGCTGCAGCTCCAAGCATGAACATTTATAGGAAGACACTGTGGCAGAAGACTTTACAGCCTTGCCCCAATAATGATCTCTCCAGTCATCCACTTAGTCACAGTAACCGAACAGAACAGTCAAGAGAATAACTCCAGGAGCTCACTCTCACTGGGCAGTCATTCCACCCAGAACCTCACAGACTCCCCAGTCCTGGAGCACGGACGCAGCAACTGTCCACGGGGCTCGCAGCTCGCAGCTCGCAGCTGGGGAGATGGCTGCTGCGTCCTTCATCACAGGCCCCTGCTACTGTGTCATCAGCCCCCCTCCCAACAGCTGTTTTTCCCAGACTCTGGTTTACAGTGTGACGCTGAGATCATAGGAATCAGTCCTGATGTTAACTCCAGCAGATAAAAAGGGGTGCTGTCCCCGGAGGAAGAGCCCAGGGGACTGTCTCTTGTTCAGATTTCCCCAAATGTGCCTTCTGTTAGCTACTCCTCACATAACCTGAGTTTGTCTTTTCATAGAGGCCTTTTGTCTGAGACAATGAAATGACCCCAGCCCAAGAGAAATCCATCGGCTGCTTACTGGAATGTTTAAAAACAGACTGGAGGCTGGACATAGTTTCTCAATGCTTTCTTCTCCCTGCTGCAGCATTTGAGCTTGTACTTCATCATCTGCTTTGTGTTTCCAGTTGGGGAGAACAGAGTGAGCAGGGCTGGGAAAAATGCTTGTATTCCCCTTAGTAATTGTCTAGACTGGGATGGGACTGCAAGCCTGTTCCAGAGCAATAGTGGAGGGTGGGTACTCAGCAACGCTCATTAGGCTCCCTTCCCCCCTCCAACTACTTGTGTTTTATACTGGGTTTGTTTGCTTCCTCAAATCCTTCTACCCTTTCCAGTTTTGGAGATTATGACAAAAATCTTAATTTAAATGGAGAAAAAAAAAAAACGAATAGAATGCCTGTTGAAATTTGACCAACTGATTATCTAAAGGGGAAGAGACATATGCTGGGAAGTGAGACAGGGCAGGTTCTGATTCCAAATGCCCCTGGGAGACCTGACCAGGCCACTCAAATCTGTGCCCAAGTTGCCTGGTCTAGGAACTATCATGATGTGTGGTAAAAGAGGCCTAGGACAGCAACGGAAGATCCTTGGGAAGATTGTTCTGGATAGTTACAGAATAGTAACAGGTATGTAAAGTACAGCACAGGGACTATAGTCAATAATATTTAATAACTATGACATGGTGTCAGATGGATACTAGTTTTATCAGGGGGATCACTTTGTAAGGTATATAAATGTCTAATCATTGGGATGTATACCTGAAGCTAATATAACACTGTATGTCAACTGTGATTGAAAAATTAGAAATTATTTTTTTAAAAATTTACTGTCTTTCTAGTGACCTCTTGAGATGGAAGGGTAAACTTTGGCAATGGGCACCATTATTGCTTTATGTCACAACTGCGCAATACCAAAGTGGCCTGTTCTGAGAATGTCCTTGTGTGTCGGCTTCATCTCTCCCCCTTGTGTGTTTGGATCAGGAATGTGAAGGTTCAGTTGGTGGTCACTATAGTAGAGAGAAGAGGAGGTGTGGCAGCAGAGATGGGGCCATATGGCCTGGAGCTAATGTTGACCCTGCCCAGGGTGGATTTAATGTGAGGCTGCTAAGGCTTAAGCTTCAAGGTCCTGTCATTGCGTGGGCCCCTTCCAAGGCCTTGAAGTTGATTTTTTAAATTCTTTATTAGTACTTATTGTATTGGCCTCAGATCTCACAAGTCTTGGAAACATCTTCCACCTTGGCACTTACTAAAAGTGACCTTGGGCGAGTTTCTCAACTCTGTAGAGCTTTGGTTTTCTCATCTCAACTATGGGACTAAAAATCTCTACCCCTCACAAAGCCATTGTGAGGATTAGCTCAGGTTATGCTAGGGAGAGTGCCTCCTATAGTGCCTGGCCCACAGTAGGACGCCAATGCATGACAGCTACTGTTATTGCATCACCAAATGTGACAGTCACCCTGCTCTCCGGGATCCCTCACCCCATACCATTCATCACTCTGTTCCTGAGAAATCCAAGCTATGACAGAGAATGAGGGATTCTAAGAAGCTCCAATCATGGGGCCCAGTCCCCAGAGGAGGAAATGAGCAACCCTGCCCCAGCAGGAGAGGCAAAGGCTGACGCCCTGAAGCCCTGCCTCTCCTGCTGATTTAATGCACAGCCACAGCCCTGATCCTACGCTCCCTTGGATCCTTCTCAGTGACAAGCCCCGCTGAGAGGCACAGCCAGGGGGGATAGACACCATGGGCCTGTGTGCTAACATGCTGCATATTATCGAATAACAAATGCCAGCGCCAACACATGCACTGCCAGGTCTTTTCCATCCTATCTGCCAACTCACTGCTCTGACCCTGGCTCAGTCTGGCATCCATAGAACTTAATTATCTCTTTCGGCTGACTGCACCCAGGTCATGAAACCGTTGCTGTTGAACTTTCTGCTCTGGTGAGAGCGAGGGGGATGTAAAAGAAACCAGAGTAATAAGAGGATGTTAATTCCTTCAGTGTTTGCATTTAAAACCCTCTCTCCAAAAAACTTCTGAGTAGCGGGACTGGTTACCCTCAGACCGCAGCAAACAAGCCTGAGGGCAGGGGACCCCGAGGCGCAGGACCACTGACGTCCCAGGCACTTGATGGATACGCAGCCCTGTAACTGCCTTCTTCCCCTCTCCACCCCTTCCCATGGAGATTTATTCCGTACCACACACAAATGCACTAGGTAAAATATGTGATGAGGAAACAAGGGGGAGTAGTTCATAAATATCCTCAGCCATATGCAAACAATCTCAAATTTATTTTTCTCTTTTTTGAGGAAAAAAAAATCCACCCATTCCATGATCACTTCCAGATTCATTGAGGTTGATATTACATAAGACCCAATATTGTTTTCTCGTCATAGAGAAATAATGACTTGGAAACGGCAATTTGAGCTAAGAAAATAATATACTTTTACCAGGGCATGGAGGCTGAATGGGGACCCGGGAGCCAAGGCTCCAGCTCGGCCTCCAACAAGCTCTTGCAAGCCCAGCTCAGCCCTGGTTCCCTGGAGAGCTCTGTGCACCGGGGTGCTGACCGGCCCAAGGCCATGCGGACCCCTCAGGCTCAAATTCACTCGGAGCAGAGCAGATACCAAGGGGGGTCCTGGAAAGACAGGCGCAGCTCCGCGGGCCCAGGTTGCTGTGCTCAGTTTCTCGGGCATGTGAACTTGGGAGAGAGAACTGAAGGCCCACCTCTGACCGACCCCTGGATCCTGGATGAGGGTCTGTTCAGCTCTCCATGGAAGAGGCAGGGGCTATGGGGCTGGTCCCAAGCCCAGCACCTTCTGCCCCACTGGGTTCCTCTCACCGCTCTAACCCTGCTCCCCAGGACCAGCAAGAAATACACTTACTGAACTTCTGAAGTGGACCACGGGGATGTTTATGCCATCTAGCATTCAAATACACAATGAAGCTATCGATATGGGAGTTAATGTTCATCTCCATTTAACAGATCAAGAATCTTGGACTTATCCAAGGCATACACGTGCAAGCAAACTGTTCAAACGACTCCTGACATACAAAGAAAATGTATCTGCCTTTGTTTTTAACTGTGAGGTTTTAATACAAGCTCCCTACCCTTGGGTGGTGAGAGAACAACTTTAATTTAGTGCATTCTGGATTATAACCTAGTCTGATGTAATAATCCAATGGTCCCTCTGGAGAATTCTCAGTCTCTTTTGCATAAAAATGCTGTTTCTCAGACATCCCTGTCTGTTCTTCATCCTGAGTCATGGGAAGGGGGGGGAAGGCTCCTGTGACCTCATGGCACCGGGGAGGTGGATGTCCTGGGATCTATGGGGTAGAAGGTTTGGGGAAGCTCACACAAGTCCTGCATCTCTTCCCAGTTACCCTGAACCTCTACTCTTCCAGAGTAACCCGGGATGTTGCCCCTAAGGTGGTGGTCAGAGGTGGGATGCTGGCCTCGCTCCAAAACCCTGGAAGGAAACCAGAGCAAAGTGTCCCCTTGGGGCTTTATGGACATGTCTCTAGTTCCTTGACGCCTATGCTTGTCTCCTCTCCTTCATCCCCAAGTCCCCTGGGCAAGAAGGGATGGCCTTTTCCTGTGTCAAATGGTCCGTCAACCACAAAGCAGCGAGCCTCCCTGGAAGCTAAGCCCTCCAGGCCTGGCTCTTCATGTGCTAAAATGAAGAAATAAAGAAATTTTAAGACAATAGCTTGGCTCACAAAGCTACTGTCTTGCTGAAAATGCTATTTTGAATATCGGAAGCTAAATATTAAATTTCTTTTTCTTTCTTGGAATTCCTCTAAAGAAATCCTCATCTCTCGTGGGGCTGATGTGTGCCTAGGACAGATTAGAATCATCAACTCAGAAAGGCCAAGAGAAAAGTATTTTAAAAATAGTAACCCTACTATATGAGTTAGGAGAAAAACCAGGATTTAAAAGCAGTCTGTTGGATTCCAAAACGTAAACTTCTTCCACTCTGCAAGGTGTCCCTGTGTGCCAAGGACCACCCCTTGGCTCCCTGGCCACCCACCCAGCAGCCTTCTTCTAATGCCGCAGACCTTTCCCACACACCCTTGCTCCTTTGGCAGGAGTGTGGCCGTCAGAACATCACTCCTCAGGCCCTACCTCCCAGCTAATTTTTAAATATTTTTTTTATTGATTTCAGAGAGAGGAAAGGAGAGGGAGAGATAGACAGAAACACTGATGAGAGAGAAACATCGATTGGCTGCTTCCTGCACACCCCCTACTGGGGATCAAGCCCAAAACCTGGGCATGTGCCCTGACCGGGAATCAAACCGGTGACCTCCTGGTGCATGGGAGGATGTTGAACCAACTGAGCCACACCAGCCGGGCCCTTCCAGCCAATTTGATAACATTTGTGTTCTGCTATGAATGCCTTGATGTCAGGAGTTCCTGGTGCTCTCAGTGACCTTGACTGGAGAGCATCTACCAGGACCCTGCATATCATTTCTCAGCAACAAATACCAACTCCACCTGGACTTGGACCAATTCTATCACATTGTCTGTGAGACAGCAAAACGCCTGGGTGAAAAGTGAGCCATCCATTTGGGTTTTGCCTGTGAAGAAAGAACTATCTAGATACTGAGAAATACCCGGAGGACTGAATGAAGGTTTTACTTTTCATCTCCTCCTTTGAAATCATGTCGATATAACCAAAGGATGGGAAAAAAAAAAAAAAAGCACAGCGGTGGTTCAAGGGAGATCAAAATATTTCTCTGTCCGTCCTATATTCTTGGAGAAAAATACAAAGATGACCACACCTATTGACAATTGATCATTTTAAATATGAACAATAATGTCATGGGAACAAAAAGAAATCAAATAAGAATTTAATGTCACTTCCCCTCTCCTTTTAGAGGAAGAAGCCTTTCTTTAGAAACTGAGGGAGGTCCAATTGCAAGGTGCCCAGGAGAGAGGAGGGGGCTGGAGCAGCAGCGGATCCCTGGGAGTGACGAAGGGTGAGAAGGGGAGGTGCAGGCCAGGTGGGCGGAAATGTGGGTGCTGTTGTTTTGAGACAAGACATGGATGTTCTGAGGGGAGTTTCAGGATATTTGGCTTTGTGGTGGGCAGTGCAGTTTCCTGCCCCCAAGAAACCTTCTGTAAAAGGTCTACATTAATCTTTCCTATTTGGGGAACTAAAGTCAAGTAGCTTTTCTTCCTTGGAAAAGTCCTTAAAGACATAATATGGTGGCCCAGTTGTAGTTGGGTTACAAGTATGAATGACCACACAGAGGCAAAATTATCAAGCAGGCAAAATTATCACGTCATTGGTACCATCAAGCAGGTGAAAGCTGGGGGCCACACCCTCTGAGCCATAGTGACTCTTCTAAAGTACAGAGCAGGCTGATCCCCACAGTCCCATTGTCTCTTAAAACAATATCTATGCCAAGATGGCCCTCCTCTACTGTGCCCGGGCCCTCTGGCTATGTTAGCACGTCACTGGTACCATCAGGGAAGGGACATAGAGAACCTGGGTGGGACTGTCAGGTAGCCCTGAACCAGGGTTCCCTGAAAGGTCTTGTGATAACAGACATGGTAGCAGAGTGGTCCCTTTGGTATCCAAGAGGCCTGGGTTCGAATTCTGCCTCTGGTTCTGGTTGTTCACAGTTGTTACTAAAGCATCCTGTCCAGAGTCTGGTGCACGGTGGGACCTAACAGAAGAGAGCTACTCTTGGTATGGCTGTCGAACTCATGCTGATGAGAGAATGGGAAGGAAGGGGAGACTGAGCCAAAGTCCGAGAGCAGGAGACCAACCCAAGGCAGAAGTTGTCTGAAGGGAGCTTGTCTGAGCAGCCCAGAGCTCGCCAGGGCAAGGAGGCTCCTGGAGCTGAGAGGGTAAAGCCCACTCTCGCATTTCCCATGTTCAGGATCCAGAGTCTCCTGGAACCATCCTTTGGGTTTCGCACTGTATCTGCAGGCCATGTAGGGTGTGCCAAATTTTCTTGGTCCGGTCATTCGGAGGATTCATGTCCACCTTTGGCATCAGACCGAGAACACTGGACTTGGTCTCACAGCCAGAGAAAGGGATGTTGTCAAGTTGGCTCTGGCTGTGAAAGACCCAGGGGCTCTTACGTGGGAAGCAATTCCCAGGTCTCCGTTTCTAGGCACTGGTGAAAACAGGAAAGGTGGGGAGACAAACAGCGGTTTATGAGAAAGCAAAAGACAACAGCAGCTTCAACAGGCTCCCTACTGCTCCCTTGCGCTGCATCAGCTGGGCTGGAGGAGCTTTGGCCGCTCACGCTGCCATGGTTATCATTTGTTTGTTCTAGAAGGATTTTGGCCTTGAAAGGGAGGGCGAATTAAATGACAAACTCCTATGGTCCTTTCCAGTAAGAGGCCAGTAGATGATTCTTTACTCCCAATGCAGGATCCAAGTCTTACAACTGTGCTGAATTGAGAGGTAGGACCCAGTTGGATGCCCCATGCCTCTCTGGCAGAGAGAGCCACCCAGCGGATGGGGCTCTGACAGATTTCTGAGGCATTCGGGGTCTTCTCCTTGAGGAAAAGACAGATCTCTATATAGCTTCCTCCCCGAGCCCTATAGGGGACCATTGTAAAGAGTCATCGTTTTTTTACACAGCTCCACAAATCGAGCTGGGTTCTGCTCTATGTCCAGAAGTATAATTCCCAATAACAACAACAAAACATGTTTTGAGAGGCAAGTCTTTGGCTGTGTTTAAAACACCAGCATGGTAAAGAATTTAAGACAGCTTCAGCGTGTCCTTCATAAGGATTTTTTTTTTAAGTATGAAGGGAAACATGGATAGTATAGACAATTCCAGATTCAGATAATTTTCTGAGTCTCCTAAAAAGCCATAGTAAATTTGAAGACAAAGATAATCACTTAAGTCTTTACCTTTAGGGTTTCTTTTGTGTACACAGTCTGTACCATGTAAGCACCCCAAATGTGTATTTATCAACAGGAGGGGAAAGAGAGACGGAGAGAGACTGACTCTGAACGGAGCCAACCCAAAGAGGAAACTGCAGAAACTCCCCGGGGAGGCTCGCTGCTGGAGCCACCGGGAGAGAATGTGTTCCCTATTAGGGAGCCCAGGCTTTAGAATGGGGCGGTGGCGACCCCTGCTGGCCACACCTTAAAAAAACTCTTCTGGGTCCTCCACAGCGAACATGTATGTGTGTTTTCTATTAGGCTTTCCAGAAACTCATAAATGGTTGTAAAACCCATTGTGCTAATAGAAAGAACGACATAAATGCTGACTGAAGCTATTAATGCTGGTTGTAGTTTATGTAGCAGCCTGAATCGGGCTGAAAACTGTGAGTTTTTTACAGTGACTTTATAACAGGTTATTTTTAAGTATCAGGCCATAGATTAGGTTAAGTGCTGATGTCCAAACATTTGGATTGAGCTGGTCAGGGGAGATTCTAACTTTCTCAGGGTCATCTGTTCCAGTGTTTAGACCTAGAGACTTTTCTCCTCTGCTCTCCCTCCCTCCAAACACGCAGGCTGAAGCGATTCAACCACATTTTGTCTTGCTTCATCCTCGAAGGCCCACATCTTTTATACAAGAGCCATTAACAAATTTAAAAATTGTCACCACAACTCTAAATTTAAATAGTTACTGGTTTTACTCATTCTGTGACTGTCCTGAATTCTCTGCCAGCTGCCCATTCTCTCGTTTGTTAAACAGGGATCTATTGAGTGCCCACTGGGGACCAGGTGTGGCGCCCCTTGTCCCTCCTGGGATTGCTGTCCAATGGTGAAGCTGAGTTGTTGAGTATATTTAGGGAAACACATATGGTTGTTGTTCAATCAGTATATGTTGGTTTATGAACTGATTTGATCAGTCTCCTAAATGACCTACCTACTCTTGTTTTAAAGCTCAGCACCACATACGTTTTAAATAATGGGTTATATTCATTGTGTGTTATGCACAGGTCAAGAGCACAGACGTGGGGCCAGCAGCCCGGGTTGGGATCCCGGCTCTGCTACGTACTCTCTTGGGCAGGTTGCTTAACCTCTTGTGCCTCAGTTTGCTCAGCTGCAAAATGAAAATCATAACACAGGACAACATATGGGGTTACAGTCAGTCATGCTTGCAGAGGGCTTGGAGAGCTACCTGGCCTGCAAGGAGTGGTTCTTACATGCAATCTGGGAGGATGCTGGTGTATAAGAACCAAAGCAAACAAAACAGCTAGAAAAATAGCCTGCTTGACAAATACTGTCCTTGACTTGTCCTCCACCCTGAGGAAGTCATCCCAGATGAGTCTGCAGTCTTTTCTTGCCTACTCAGCTGGTCCTTTCTCTCTGACTCTGCAGCCGTAACCACAGCCCCACCAGAGCGAGCCTTCTTCCTAACAGTGCAAAGGGCAACCTGAGAAGGGAGGTTCAGCAGGGGCTGGGGGTGGCCGATACTTTTGCAGAATTTCCCAGCTATGCCACAATTATACCTGTCGCTCCCCTTACTCAGAGCAGTTCTCTGGGTGCCCTCGCTTGCCCCCACACAGATTACAGTCTGGGGAGAAGCTATTCACTGGGTGTTTTAGTTGCACAGTTTTTACTATGTGAGTCTTGCGTCTCCCAAAGTTTGAAGTAAGGGTGTAGCAGATTAAGAGTGCAATTTTATGCTTCTGTTTCCCAAAATCTAGGCGGGGTAATGATATAGGTGTGATGAACTCCAAAGGAAAGCCTAAAGTAGTGTGTCTTTCTTTCTTTTCTTTTTTCTTTTTTTTTCTTTTTTGGCATGGCTAGATCTGATATTTCCACCATAGTTCTAAAAATATCATCTGAAGTTGAAAGTAAATTATATGCAAGAATTCATTCTTACCTTTTTTTGTTACTAACACAGAACACAGATTTTTTTCAGAGTAGCAATGTGCCTGGTCACTAATAACTATCTTTCCAGATTCCCAGACTTTCAGCTAAACAAGGGCAAAGGGCCAATTTCTGGCCGATGAGATGTAAGTGGAAATTTATGAATAAGCTTCTGGGAAAGAAAAGGCAAGACACAGCTAGCATTGCCTGGAACTCAGATGTAATGTCTGGAAGTAGAGCAACCATATTGTGACATGAGGATGAAAGCCACATGCTAAAGATGGAGAGTCCGGTGCTCTAAAGAACTGGACCCAAGACTTTTTTAAGCAACTATACTGCTTAGAACTCTACTCTCTGGACTTCTTGTTATGTGAGAACCAAGCTCCTATTAACAAATAAACATTTATAAAGAGTGCTCAGAGCAGTGCATGACACATAGTAAAAGGTTATATAGGTTTTTTCTAAGTAAAATAAAATAAATATTTGCTTTAGCCTCTGTAATCAGGTTTCCAGTATATGCAGCCAAACACAATCTTCACTAATACACAAAGATATTGCCAATATTTCATCATTACATTATTATTCTAGCACCTTCCACAGTACCTGGTACTGAATAAGTGTTTTTTGAAGAAGAAAAAAAAAAAAAGAGCTCTTCAGTGGGATTTGAGGAAAGGTGAGGGACCCTAAAATGTGACTCTGTATGTCTCCATATGCTCTAGGCTTTGTCTCCCTAGAGGACCCCCAGTGGCTCCCTTTTTCTGTGTGATGATAGCACTGGGTCTCTTGGGGATGGATGGAAGGATTCCACTTGTTTGGACTGACATGCCCCCCTGCATGGTCATTGGAGCCAAATGAGGAGCATAAACTACCACAAGCCTGCACCTTTCTGCCAACTGACACAGGGAGAACTGAGGTCAGGGCCAGGAATGGGCAAAGTGCTGAGTAAAACTTATCTTTGAGGTTCCCACGATGGAAACAAAACATGGGTAACTCAGTGTGCATGTCAACGGGCATGTATGTGACCATCAGAGCTAGAGCTGGATGTGGAAGCAGTAAGTCACGTGACTTGACCCCCTTCTCCAGAATATTTAAGAACAAAAGGGGTTCTGGACATGGGCACAGAGAAACATTTTTCTTACTATGATCCAGGGCTACCTAGAAAAATAATTTGACCTCTGGCTTCTGGCGGGATGGAGTGACACTGGAATTTAGTCTTCTGTGATTTCTCTTCTGATTCTTGGTGAAGTTCACCTTTAACAGTGAATATAGTGCTCTTTAAATGTAGTTTATAAAAATAAGGGTGACCAAAAAATACACTCAAGCAAACGCCACCACCCCACTGATGGTCTTCAGGAGAATTGTTCAGATTACACTCTTTTATTGATTGATTGGTTCGAAATGAAGTTTGTGTTGTTGTTTTCCCACAGTGAAGCTTGATTTACTATAACGTAGGCTATCAAAGTTTTGTACGTTCTCGGCTGAAAGATAGTTCTAGACACAGAACATCATAATCTTTCATTGAAGGCTGAAAAGTTTTAAAGGTAATCAAGAGAATGGATGTGCCTGAAATGTGGCCCCAGGGTTCAAGGTGAAGGGTGGACAGGCTGGAACAGGAAGTGGCTTGGAGGAAGTGCCCTGACCTTGATGAGTCAGGCTGGGCCCTCTCAACACCTCTCAGGTAAATGAGTGTTTGGGTTAGGGTTTGCTCATTCACTTAACAAATGTTACGGAGCACCTGCCCCGAGCCAGATGCTGAGCGGGCTCTCAGGACAATAACGATGAACAGTCCCTCACGGAGACCGCTGCCTAGAACCTGCCTCCCCAAGCACCTTCCTGCACCAGCAGCGGCATCACCTGGGAGCTCTCAGGCCCGCCCCAGGCCTGCTGCATCGGCATCTGCAGGGTAACGCGATGCCCGGGGGACTCAAATGTCCATTCAAATTGGAAAATGGTCCGGATAACAAGGCAAGCAAAACCAAGTGTTACTGGACAGGTAAGTCCCAAACATATGCATCTCTTCAGCTACTGAGGCTACTCAGGCTAAAGTCACCAGTGGGTTTAAGTGGGCTGGGGTGCTTCCTGAAAGACAGCCCTAGAGCAAATTTTTTTTTAAATATTTTTTATTGATTTTGAGAGAGAGAGAGAGAGAAAGGGAGAGGGAGAAATAGAAACACTGATGAGAGAGAAGCATCATCGATTGGCTGCCTCCTGCACGTCCCTACTGGGAATAGAGCCCACAACCCTGGCATGTGCCCTGACCGGGAATCAAACCGGCGACCTCTTGGTGCATGGGACAAGGCTCAGCCACTAAGCCACACTGGACGAGTTAGAGCAGATTTTTAAAGAAGATTAGGGGTTTAGGGTCAAAGTTCTGTGTAGCAACTTATTTTTTTCCAATAAATTATCCTCTCTAAGCAGCCGATAGATACATTCAGAATACCAGGCTGGATTTAACCTGTTTTCAATTCTTATGTTTCGCTGTCATGTAGTTTGCAGCAAAAGAGCTTAAAAGCAGAGGAAAGCCTGGCTTGTCCTGTGTCCTTCACTGGCCCCGTTGTGTCTGCTGAACAACATTTCCAGGCTTCAGCCTTTCTCCTGTGAAATGGAGCGAACGTTTCCATCCTGGGTCAGGCAGTGACGAATCTGACACCGGAAGTTTGTAATTGTCGGAAGTTTTTGTTAGAAGGCTTACACACAGCCTGGATGTCACATCTTGTCATTGTCATCCCCAGCTCCACCAAAATTGGGGGAACCCATTCTACACGCGATTTACCCAGGGCTGTTCTCCACCGAGAGTCACCAGAGAGGAGGAGACGTTCTCCCAAAGCTGTGTTCTGCTCACCACTGAGGGGTCACGAGCAGGGCCCTCCTTATAAACCACCAAAGCCATGAAACATGGACGCGTCCCCACGTACACCATTGTGCTTGAAGGCGAAGCTGCGAGGCCCTATCGTGCCCTGTCGCTAACACAACTTTCCATGCAGCGCAGTTTTTCCAGTTTAATTGATATATGACCCTGTTTATTTAAGGAGACGTGTAATGGCTTCTGCCAGCGAGCAGAAATTGCAGAACACATACAAGCTCTGTCTGTGTGTGTGTGTGTGTGTGTGTAGGGGGGAGAGGGGGGAGAGAGACAGACCCATGCAAATGGGTAAACTGCAGAAAAACAAGAGGTGCTGGTTGCACAGGATGAGGTAACAGTAGCCAGAGGTGAAAGAGCATTTCGCTCTTGTGCAAATTAGCCATTTAACGTTCCTCTATTCCCCAGGCCTTGCTGTGAGGCCAGGCCAGGCCAGGCGAGGCCAGGCGAGCTGGTTCTGGTCAGACTGCGGGAAATTC